>NC_040878.1:3941172-5239172 GCF_003676215.2 Rhopalosiphum maidis | reverse complement strand
TGATAAAAGAGAATACTAACCGCCAGTGAGCGATAATCCTATACTCAGAGAATGGCGAGGGCGGAAATTCGAAAGTCACAGGTTAGGCCTGTGCACGGACCTGACATGCAGTGTATAAAATTTAAAATTATCATGTTATAAATCGTAACGATTTTTAACGTATCTCGGCCTATTATTTAATATTAAGTACTGTAGGGAAGATTTTAACGTTTGAAAATGCCATTTACTTATTCATAAGCAGGGCTAGGATTTATATGCAACAGCATGTTTTTTTTGCAACTTCTGATTATTGATTTTGTCAGTATTGTTCACGAATCACCTTAAGATGAAATAAATTGTGGTGTTTTTATTTTGCATGTTTTTGCATATGTTGGATAAAATGCATATTATTGCATATATTGAATAAAATGAATATTATTGCATATTTCGATTATAAGAATACAAAAAATGCATGTTTTATAGTATATTTCGTGATTAATATTTCTTATTTAATTATAGCCTTGCGCTGATTAAGATATACAACTTTGTTTTTTTGTCAAACATAAATTTTATTTTTATAACTACAATTTTACGGTACTAATAGGTATGCGATAAAATCTTCAGTCAATATAAAACAATACCTCGATCCAATCGCCGATCATTTATAATCGAAAATTTAAAAAAGTATGTGGTCGTAGCATGTAACACGTATTTCCACTGTTGAATGTGAATTATAAATTTTATTTTTAACTTATTTTATTTTATTTCTCGATTATACTATATTAAAACAAACAGCCTACTGATGTAAAACATATTGATGATTTCAATGAATAAATAGTTTTTTTCTAATTATATTTTTGTTTTTATCTCATAAAAATTTAAATGCATATTTTTGCCTCTTTTGGTAAATAAAATGCATATTTTTCAATTTTTTATTGCATACAAATTCTAGCCCTGTTCATAAGTATAAAGTAAATTTTGGAATTGTTACTTTATTTTTAATAAATAAAATATAATGCATGTTGAATTGTAATCGTTATTCCTGCTTTATTTATCACTATTAAGACGCGAAGCTGATTTTTAATTTTGGCATGGTTTTGTTAAAGTTGTATAATATTGTTATAGTCATACGATATAATATCTATGTATAGTGGTGTACGTCGTTTATAACTATTATTGAAATTTGGATTATTCGTTATAAAAATCTTTATGAAAATATCAATTATTTCAACAATATTTAAACATAGAAACGAAACCGATTTATTATAATTTAAGCAACCATGACAAAGAATTTTCCTCAAGAACGGTTGAACGGTCAGAAGAAAAGAACCAAGGGCGTATTATAAGAATTCCTTATAGAATTACAATTGAAATATAGTGGTATAAAGCTATAAAGGTACGTATAGAAACTCTGTGATGACTCGGACGAAGATCATTATGGTTACTGGTTGTTTGCCAAACGTAGGTGGTCCACACCTTATACGAAGAAAATAATTAGTTGAACACAATGATTTGATTTTGTTCTTTTATTTGACGTCTATAACGATTACGTTGTCAAAAGTCGCTGATAACAATGTTAGGATTTTGAGGTACAAAGAACATGAAGAATCAAATGCCCTATTATTATAGTTATACACTGCTGTACAATAATATTATAATACATTTCAAATTTAAACGCTGATTTAATTTATCGTATTTAACTACGAGATATTTGAAACCATTATTTGTAAGATAATAATTCAAATTAAAGAATACTTCATTTTATTTTAAGACTAATCATTCAACACTCCGCTCGGAATCAAATATACCTTAAGAAATAGAAGCTCACACTCAATCTCAACTGAGAATGGTTTATTTGTAATGTTTATATACAATTATTTATTACCCATTGAATTCAAATTTGAAGTACCCATTATCTATAGTGACCTTTTCAATTCCGAAATATACCATTTAACAGACCACAAACCGGTTCCTCGGTTTTTACACACACACATATATTATACTTTAAGAGGGCATCACACCCGCATGTGTTGTCTCCGTCTTACAAGTATGCCACATGGCAAATTTACGCTCAGCAGAACATGTTTCGTTCCGTTAGTTTAAAAATTAGAGTGAATTTAGAGTTACATTTTTTAGCAAGTTTTGCGTATATAATATTGCGTAAATTAAAAATGCTCATAACTCACTTAAAAACTGAATATTCGTAAGAAACCCACATACAACACACAGATTAAGTACTTACCATCAAGTTTCATAATAGGTCGATTCACTCTAATTTTTAAACTAACCGAGCTAAACGTGATCTGCTGAACATAAGTTTACTACGTTGCGCACTTGTAAGACGGTAACAACACAATATGCGGGTAAATAATTTATTGGTCACACGGCGTTGTGGATAGGCATTTTAGATACATTAATGTCGTGGTTTCATTTTTCGGTATCTCATAATAATATTTATAACATTAACGTCATGACGAAAATTCATAGTATTAATATTCTCTGAAACACCGAACAGAACAAACATTAACTGATTTACTTAGCGTTTCACATCGGCAGCGGTAGAGGCCAGCACGCGTTCCATAAAGTGGATGTGGCTAATAATATTTACATCGAAATAATGGATAGGTATTAATGTATTATTATCATATTATGTAAATCGTAAATAAAAAAAAAAAAATTATAATCAGCAGAAACCACTCATCTGCTGTATAGTCGATTTCGTCTGCATCCCCTGCATCCCGTTAATGAGTAATTAATCGTGAATTGTATAATGGATGTGTTGAATTTGAATTCAGCGACAAAGAATTGCATGCAAAAAACGAGTCGGTCATCATATTATTAATTATAAAATTATATTTCATAATTTATTTAAATGGCTATTAATCATATGCATTAAGGCGAAGGTATATAAAGTATCTATACATAGTATCTCACATAATATATTATATAATATTAGATAATAGTACTATAATAGGTATATTATTGTATTGTAGAAAGGTATTAATTGCTCAAAACGAAAAAATTACTTCTACGATTTTGTGGATAATTTTAATATTATCGATCCTTACAGTCTATAGTGAATTTTTTTAAATATTTGCTTATATCGTGAAAATATTTTAAGTTTTTTTCTATGAATTCCGATAAAAATGTTTCTTTGTCGTATACAAGTTTTACATTATGATGTGATGTTGGGGAGGGGGGGAATAATGATTCTTTTTTGATTTCTAAACCATCGTAAAAAGTAGGTACCTGTCTCTATGCGCATTTTTTTTTAATCGCATCCGATCGTTAATACAAGAATACAAATATTAGCTATATTACGCTTTACGTATAATAAGTGACGACTTAAAACAAGACATGCTCCAAACGTCTTGACATTATTGCAATGTGATGTTCTGTATTATGGAATCTAAGACATACATGATATAGTCAGAAATGTTTGGCAACGTAAAACGTTTATCGGGGATTAATATATCTTATATATGTACAATGTACATACTGGAGCGTGTGCAATGAGCAGGCTTTTTTTTTAGTGTGCAGCGAGACACATTTTGTGCAGTGAGAAAAGTAATTGTGTAGTGAAAATAGTTGTTACTCTGTTGTTGTATCACGGGCGGTATTGTGTTCAGTTTGATTCCTATTACTAAAATCCAGAAGAGCGGGGAAATATTGTTTGTACAGTCCGAAAAAATCATTAAAACAAACCACCTGCAAACGAAGCAAATATTATAATATTATATTATACCTGATATTAAATTATATAATTATATTATAACTTGCTATACACGAAGTCATACCATTATTATTATTATACACAGATTATTAGAGAACAACAACATGCAGCGGTGTAGATAGGATATTTTGTTTGTCTGGGGGCGGTTTTCAGTCGACTATTGGTATACACGCGTAATAGATATATTATGTATATTGTGAGCTCTACAGATCTCCGATATGTGTGGATATGCCGTGTACACACACTGCACTTCTATACGCGGTTAGACAAGAATTACATACTGCGCTGCAACGGTAATATGACACGTATGTATGTTAAGTACTGAGTACTCGTAAGATGTATTGTTATGTGTGTGTTTTTTTATTCATTATTCGTTCGTATAAGGTTTTGGCCGGAGGGGTGTTAATCCCTATTTCACTCCCCCCGTTACTATATACGTAATATACGTAGTGTTATGTATTGGAAATTATTTCTATACGATAGTATACGCGTTGCAGGCCTCTACAGGACTATATTATCATTTTAATAATGGACGCTGGTGTGTTTTATCCCCGCGAAGACTGACGCAGTTATAATATATATTATATATGGCTGTAGTTCTTCCGGCAGCCTTGAATAGTAACTTCCTATACGCGTTAGTATTCGACTCTCATCTCTCAATACCGATCGCATTCAATTTATAGGTATACGTACCTACTTAAAATAGGTACTATTATAAGTATCTATAGTACATATATATGTATAAATGAATAATATAACGTATTGTTTCGATATAATATTCTATTGTCTACTAATAACAATGACGAAATCAATTTTATTGATAACATTTAAAATATATTTGTATATATATGTGTTACAATAAACTAAAAACAAATTAGGAAGTACCTATATATATGTATATACACGCATTATATGCATACAATAATAATGTGACATATAGGCACACGTCTTCGATTTATTTTAATAAGAATTTAAAAATAAGTGTCAATATAATATTATATATGTATTTATAATACCTATATTTTATACGTGTTTTAAATATAAATACAAAATATTATTGTGCTATACCTAACGGATGGTACCTATACACACATTTTGAAATTATAGTTATAGTTCATCCGGCAGTAATGCAGTGTACAGGTGTATATTATGTATGGTATAATATTATCAGCGCAATAATATTCCTATAAGCAAGAGTTATTCGTAATACAACAGGTATACGCGTGTATATATTATTATCATGTACGTATGAACATTATAATAATATTTTGTTCGTCCGAAGAATGAATGCGGTCCGCGATCGAACGCAATGTCAAGTGTAGGCGTTCATCATGACTTGCGAAACGTTCACATCCGAATTTTATATTCTACCCGTGCGCACCTATATACGATATTATACGCAGGCATAACATGCTGTATTATGTACCCGGTGTCTGCGATCGTACGCGAGCTAGACTTGTGCAGAATAATAATACTGTCTTCTGATTATTTTAAGACCGAAATCGTTGCTGTACACATACTTTGGAATATAATAATATGGTATTATATGGATGAGCCCTCACGACGACGACGACGACGACTGTACGATAAGTCATCTAGGTGACGTAATTTTTTTTTTGTTTTTATTTTTCGCTCGTGTATTCGTGCGCTCAAATTTCTAATGACGCGCCGCAATAATTTAATACCTATATTATTATTATGTGTTTATATCCCGAATATTTGCCCTTTGATTTCACCTATTGACACAGCTCTCGAGCGTCATGTATTCATTATACATAATATGTATCGAACATAATACACGTCATACCTACATATACATACAGTAGAATGATAATGTATGGATATATGTATACGGCACATATTGCATTCATAATAATATATACATATTATAATATCATATAAAATAATAATATACACGTGTATGTGCGATTTATGAAATCCAATAATTACTGTTATCAAATATTCCTCTACACATAGGTATAAGCGGGTTAGTATACCTGCAGCAATACAATATATAATTTGTGTATTAAATATAGTTTTAGAATATCCGATGTTGGTGCATAGGTATATTATGGACAGCGCACCGTGGGTAAGAATGAATAACTCAATTTGATAAAAAATGTTCGATTATTATTAGATATTAGAGGTACCTACGCTATTTTGTAAAAAAAAAAGAAATATTTTCTGCATAATTTTTAATTGTATACAAAATACAAATACTTGAATTTATATTTTTCTTATTTTAATACAGTGTACTCTCGATTATCCGTGGGCGGATTATCCGTAATCTTCCGCGGAATCAATACAAAAAAAAGAAATATATATCTGTACAATGTACATTGTACATTGTATTTCATTATTAGGCATATTCAATACCTACAGGAAAAACAAGACGATACGACCCTGTGTGACAAAATGTTGTTAAAAAACTTCAATTACAAGTTTAAAAGAAGTGTTTTCAAATAAAAAAAACAATACAACTTGTAACTGATTTTTTTTGCATATAAATAATTTATAATTTTTTATTATAAAATTTAAAATACATATTTTGGTAATATGATAATATGAATGTTTAAATAAAAATAAAACAAGCTCTAATTTGATTTTCCTTAAATAATACTATTTAAAATTACATGATTTAATTTTTTTAATAATACATAAGTAATTATTGAATTTTTCGGATTATTCATGGAATTTGCTTTAGCTATTTGTGGATACCAAACCGCCCTATTCCGCGGATAATCGAGAGTACACTGTATTTGTATTATCAAATGTCAATGAAAAATAAAATATACATTGTTTATACATAATTATATATAATATAGATAAACTAGTCATTTTTTTCGTTTCCTGAAAATGAGTGATTTTGACTTACTTGCACCGTCCATATATATAATAGGTATATAGAAGAAACTGAGATTTGAACGGTCATTCGTACAATAAATTGTTCTTTGACTTTCGGTCTATTTCATTATTATTAATATATAAGTAATAGATATACATATAAGTTCATATATATTTAATGCTCCTCATATTAATTTACTGACATGCATACATAAATACATTATTGCATTATATAAATATGTTTGTGCTATATATTAAATATGAGGACTAGCTTATTCGTACAATTATATGTTAATTTTTACTTGTCTATTTGACTCTAAAATAGTCTAATATAATAAAATATCGCAGCTTTAGCTTTGAATCTACGATTTTTTTTTCTTGCAAAATATCATAATTTCAAATTATATGCGAACCCATTTTGAATTTATATACAATAGTGCAATAGTGCATATAATTTGAGCATTGATGAACGCTGTTTAAACATTATGAATATAATATAATTTGGTTATTAGTACTCGGTATATAATACCATATTATATTATTATTGCATACCTATTATATCATCTTGCAAACCTTAGGTGGCGTAGCCATTGGGAAATGGGGGCACGACCCCTACCTGTTAGTCAGTTAATGCAGTTATATAAACATCACTTGAACAAAATATAAATGGTTATAACAGTCTATAATGTATAATATATAAGTGTATGTAAGTTCTAATGAACTACAATTATTATGTTATTATTATATACTATTTATATACATATATAATTTAAGTTATTATAGAAATATTTTTTGATGCTGATATTAAGTCGCCATCAATATACTTTGTCACATAACTTTACTTTCGTATGAACATAGCGGCATAATCGTTTTTAATTTTTAATTGTGTAACATTATTATGTGATGGGTCTAATGAAGATGTTAGTACAATTTTAAGTTATGTAAAGTTTGTTTAATAACTAATCAATTGTTAATTATAAATAGGTATATAATATAGTAAAAGTAGTTAATAGTTGTAAATTATAATAAATGACTTATAATTTTTACGTTTAGCTTTGCCATATTATCATACTCTAAAATCCATACAATATTTACCTTCCCACACACACACATATATTATGCTTTAGTGTAATACCAACTTATACCTGTTTGCATATGATAATGGCGCATATTAATTTATTATGAAAAAATGTATGCGAATAAATAGATGATGGTATTAATTATATTATAATAATATAGCGACAAGGATATCTGTGAAATTAAATCATTTCATCGATACCTATTTATAATATATATATATATATATACTTTTATTACTTATAAAATCCATAATATGTTTATATCAATATACTATACCAACTGATTTTGGGTTTTCGCATGTGTATCGTGTACCTTGTACTTACATACAATTACATACAATTCTTAAGGTGGAGGAAATAATATTGAACAAAATTCAGTATAATATGCATAAAAGATGTAACCATATAATACTATATTATAATACTATAATATATATACCTAATATTATGATCCAAGGGCTAAAATATTAATCCGATATGATATACATTATAAATAATACTTATAAGTGAAATTCATATATTATATACCATCATTGTCAAATAATGTTAACTCACCGCGCTATTTTTGGTGCATATAATTATTATTAATAATACTATAAAAATTAGGTATTTATTATGTAGCACCGATGTAAAATATTATTGTATGTATATATTACTCGTATATCACATACATAGGTAATGTACAATTGTTGAATATTTTCACCAAAATGCTGTTAATTTCCGGGTAGATATATATAATAAATAATACAATATAATACCCAGTTCCATCATATTATATATAATATTAACAGTTACATTATTTTGATCGCAGTATTTACTTTTTATATTTATAGGTACATTGTTATTTATTTTTTACTTTAAAATAAAACAATATTTATGACTTTACAACGGATGCCGCTAACATAAAATATGTACTTGTGGTATATATATACACACACAGACAAATAATATATATATTTATTTATATTTACATACATATCGTATATATATCTACCAAAATATAACAAACAATTTACATTTTTTTGCAATGTGTCATTATACTATCACTATTTCCGCTAAGGTGTGTCATAGTATATTATCATAGTGTCTATAATAGTAGGTATATTACAATACTATAGCTAGTCTATGATGTATAATTTATGTATATGTAGTATATGAATCTAGAATTAGGTTCTTCCTATATTAATATTTAAAAATATTTTATATCTCTTTGGGTATTATGTATATGTTATGAGTATAGCGGTGTATTCCTCTCGCGAAACAACAATACAATTGTAACTTTTAAGAGTTACAATTTTAAACTGTATAATAAATAATATAATATAATATTTTAGATTTGGGAGACTAGTGGGTAATTTATGATTTTTAACTCATTAATAAGATAAACTATAGCTAGATGTGTAATAACTTTAATCTCATTTTATTCATCTTACGTGTAGTATAGTATATTATATAGTGTGATGTATAGATGTTTAAGTATATACATTATACATTACACATTTGAAAGAAATAATAAATTTATCAAATGTGAAAAACAATGTTCTTATTATACCCTATTATTGCTTATTGAGATTTTTTTAAATATAGGTATATATTTTTATGATACGAGTATAATAGTTATATATAGATTTATTTTATTAGTTGTTTTAAAATACGAAGTAATTCCAAAGCAAATAAAATAAAACAATAATAGTTCATGAACTCATATAATATACATTTAAAAAATTAAATAAAATAATAATTATTACCTTTTTTTTATTTGCAATGTTTCTACAAATAAACGTCGTATAATAGACGTACGTGTATAATAGGTATAGGTAAATATTATATGTATACCTTATTTTTTTTAAATTGTTTACTAGAAGTAAGGCTTCAATATCACAGGTCATTAGCCTAGCGTGAATTACAAATAAAAATGAGAGAAAAAAAGAGAAACTTACAAATTGTATTGAGACTTAAAGACTACGGAAAAAGATTTGTACATTGTTAAAATTTGCTTATATGAGATTAATTTTGGTTAAACATATGATGAATTTAGAGATGTTGTTTTCGTTGACTGCTTCTTATATGTACCTTAGTATGCTTCAATACATGTAATCATGAAAGACAATATAAAGTAATATATATATATATATATATACTGTTATGATTTTAACTTTGTTTGAAAAATATGTTGTAATTTAAAACTGTTTTTTGGAAACCTTTCTGTTTGCAATAAAGTTTAACTTTTTGATCTATTTTTCCTCTTTGTGTGTATAACATTTAGTTTCGTATAGCCTAGATTACGCAAGGAGAAGGGTATTATTATTATTTACAGTGAGTTATTTATCCTTAAGAAATTTCAGTGTAATAAAATGTGTGTAAGCACATATATACACTATGCGACACGCAGTAGAAACATATCATATATATTATACTGACGCGTATAGATAAACGATATTTTGGTAGTCCATCACAACAATAACAATATATAATAATACACGATAATTGTTTTATATTGGTTGAGGTGTTTATCGTGGCAACTAATAAACATGTTAAAGATTCCTGCAATTTATCAAATGACGATGAATGTTATATTACATGGGTAAAATTAGTAAATATATATATATATTGATATTATAGGTATACCACCTACCTATATAAATAGTAAATACATATGGCGACAGACTGATATCGTATACCTACATATATCGTAATATATATATTATGAAGATTTAAATTTGTATTTTTTATTAACATAATATAAAACGCATGGAATTTTAAGCGTGATAATTTAATAACTTCCAAAATAATATATATGTAATTACCATGTTTATTATATGCAGCAGTTAATGCGCATTGAGTTAGTCCGAGAGTTGGGTGCATACAAAGTTATATTTATATTATATACACGCATTTTTAATTTGCAATAAACAGATGGGCATAATTTATTATCGATTCGTCAAATCGAATTTACTCTTACTCCGGGATTAAGAAAATATGCATGTAAACGTTTTAATGCGAATTCATATTTTTTGCGGGAATTCTAAAATAATATAATTATTTCGGTCATGGAATCCATAGTATATAAAGCATATACCAAAAAACATTCGCATGAACTTTTAATTTTATTCGACATCTAACTTTGATATTTTAGGTGCATATTATAAACCCGTTTCCTATGATGCGCATTAATTGCAGTTGAATAAATAAACGTGGTATATGTCATATTATTATACCTACGTAATATTATAATACGCACTCGAGTATAGCGGAAAAGGACCCACCACCACACCACAAACCCGTCAATTGACGTATATATATATAATATAGTAGCGATCGGATCGTGGAACCACTAGCTGCAGCATTTGCCGTATACATAATTAAATGCAGTAAATCACGGCGAACCGATTGTAACGACTGCACCATGAGCAGCATCAGCTGCAGTAGTGCGAAGCGCGCGTCGGGAAACAACAGGTAGCTCCGCGGTATCCTATACATTATTATTATTATTTATTATAATATTATTATACCGCGTAAACGATTTTCGTTTTTATTACAAATCAATTACGGACCTTACAACACACGGTAATAGCGCAGAGGAGGGGTTCGCGTTGTCCCACTGGTGTGCCGATACGCCGGGGCCACGCCCATTTCATTCATGATGCCCCACAACGTCGTCTCGGGCCGCCGCCAGTCCGGTTCACGGGGGCCGCCGCAACCAGTTCGAAAACCATCGTCGCGGCACACGAACTGCTCCGCGCGACCTGTCCGCCGGTGAACGATAATAATAATATTGAAAATAATATAATATCGACATACACACACAAGGAAACGACAAAATAATATCGTTTTTTTTTTTCGTGCGTTTTTCCGCGTTATTGTGCAGTTTTATTTTCGTTTTCCGTATATTACACAGAAGTTTTAAATATTAATTTTATTTTTTTTTTCACGTTTTTTTGTTGTCGTTGTTTTATTCGTTTTTGATTTCGTCGCGTCCGCAGTTTACACACTCTTCTGTCGGTTCGTTCGTTTTCGAGAACGAGAAAAAAAAAATCGTTATCATTTTTCTTTCGACGTCTGCGATACACGAAGGTCGTATGTACACAGCCTACATGCTAGACGCTTTGGATTCCGTCGTTTCGTCCGTAGCATGGAATTGTCCTCGGTGAATTGTTCGCCCCGAGATCAAATCGTTCCCGACTCTTGTAACGGCAATAATTGGGCGAACGAACAGTTGGACTTTAATTGGCAAATGCAGGTAAGTCACGAGCGCACAGCGAATTATATTATTGCTGCACTATAACCTATTATTTCTATATGCCTATATATATATATATACACGTTATTACACAACTCGACTATTATAATATATACGCTACTGTCGGGTGATGTTTTACAAACAATTTCCCACTAGACGAATCGCGATTTTATTTAGATTTACGACGAGATATGCGGTGCATGTAGTAGATCGTTAAAACCAGCGTGTTTCCGTTTGATTTATCTATTTAGCTGCGGTATATCAACCGGTATAGCGCGCAAATAAATGACGTACCTATGGCCACATATATATAATATTATCAACTTGTGTTATACTGCTTAAGACGATGTTGATCATTAGTACATATATACACACACACATATATATATATAGGTACTAGGTGTTACGTACTTTTTCCTTAATTTATTAATTGTCGCTATATAGAGTTTTTCTACTTTTTCCAATAGAACAAATCCTATGTACGAGTAGTACTCGCCGGTAATACCGATACATAATGTTTTAAATTGTTTACATAATACTCGTACTTCGTGATGTCAATAAATTGATAGTAGTCGCTATACTGTTATGCTATAGGTATATAATACTAGTTCTGGTAAAATTTCCATTTTGCGAAACACATTCTTTTGGTCACGTTTTCATGATGTACCTATGCACTATACAAATACTTACACCTGATATCTATAAATGGATAATTGGTTATGTTAACATCAAACTGGATTTTAATAAGTTTGTCAGATGTTGAGCATTTTCTAAGTAAAAAAAAAAAAAAAAATGTTCAACTAACAGTTTTTTATCATAGATAAGTATCTTTTGAATTTTATTTAATCGGAAATAGAAGTAGATACATATTTTATAATAACAATAGAAATTGAAAATAAAAACTTTTTTTATAAATGTATATATATAAATTTTATGAAACATATAATATCCTATTTTGTACAGGTATACTATTAAAATTTTCTATTATTGATTAAATTAATTAATTGGATAACAGTTATCATCGTTTAAAATTTAAATTAAAGTACCTATATAATATTATAATATCCATTAATATTTAATTTATTTTAATAATATAATAACTCCAGCTTTAAAATCTTCATATAACCGACTATCTGTTTTTGGTATTTGTTCTTTATTGTAGTTAACATAAAAATAACTCATATAATACATATAATGAATTATATTATCGTACTTGTTATTAAAGCTGGTGAAGTTTAAAGTATATAGATATTTATTGATGTACGTGACGATATTTTGAGTCGTTTCGTTCAAATAAAATAACTTAAATTGATTACAAATATTCAAATCACATAATATAAACAAAATATTTGAACCTTACATTACTTTAATTTATATAAGAAAAAAAATAATAGCTGTTATTTATTATATAGTGTATATAAGTTTCTGTCTTATTATGTATTCATAAAGCAAAACATTGCATTTTATGCGTTTATATTGGCATGTTTTCTTTTGAATATTTTGCTTTTGTAGCCATACATATAAATTATAACGAATTTATTTTAAAATTATACAATAATAAAAAGAAATAAAATTATTCTACCAACACTTTTCGAAATTGTATCCATTATTTTGAAAGCAATGAAAAATATTGTACTAAATTAATTTATAATTCACAACTCACACGATTATTTTTTGTGTAGGCATTGCTTTTTATAACTTCATTTTATACAATCATCTTAAAAATATCTGTCTCGCTTAACTGTTTATAACATTAGAACATATCATATAGAGTGTATATATCTATTCTAAGGTCTAAAATGTTTTTATTAATATTAATAGTTATAAAGTTATTTACAATTTTCTCAAAGTATAAAATATGATAACCATATTACTGATATTAAAAAAAGATAACCATTCAATAAATTGCTTTTATTTTTAGTTAAAATTGTTATTATATATATATTTAAATGCACATTGAAAATTTGAAAGTTGTAGCTTTGGTTTAATACTATATACATAGATAATTCAAGTAAAACATATGTCTAGATTACCTATATCTAAACAATATATTTCTGAAATAACCTATATACACTTTTAATGCGTTATTTCGTTTTCTTAATTAATATTATACAAAATATTATAATATAGATACATAATTATAGCCGAGATGCATTTTAAAATTTAAATTATAAAAATAGAATAGGTAGGTTCCCTCCAAGTTGAATAATAATAATTATTTTATGATATTCGTATACCTATATCCTTTTAACGAAATACGCATTATTTTCTAACTATCACTTTATTATAGTACCTATTCCATATTTGCAATTATTATATTAAAAAAACAACAATTAATTTGCGTGGGGTTAAATCGTACATAAAAAATTAATTCAAAAATCTGTACTCACTCATTAGTTTCAAAATGAAATGTATAGATGTATAAAAAAAAGCGTGAAAAAAACTATAAATAAAATATGTTATACTTGCCGGGTCATTATCATAAAGTATAGTAGGTTTTATATAGCCAGATGTGTATAGTATCAAAAAAATCCTAGTACCAAAAAGTAAGTACTTATTATAATATGGAGTTGTAAATCATGCGGGTCTTAAATAATATCGCACGGAGTGCCTGTAAAACATAGTTAGGTATCTAATATTGTACTACTATATAATAATAATAATAATATGCAATATATGTGTTTAATAACGGCGTGTGCTATACCTAAATATTATAATATATACGATACGTACGACTTGTACCGATTACGGGTACGCGTAAACGTATAGACAAAATTTAGTCACCACTGGTCGGACAATAAAATAATAGTAATTAAAATACAAAACTCGTAACAATAATAATAATAATAATAAAAAAAAAAATATTATATACGTGTCGGTACTCGGCGGTGTATATTATCGGTGGTAATCGATCGGATCAGGTTTTATCGTCTGCACAGCAGAGTGTATATTATATTATTATTATATATACAGGAACCGACCTGCCGCCGCCGCCGCCGCCGCCGATGTTGCTATACATCATATATACGCGTGTGTAATAGTATTATATACAAGATTTTGTACACAGTCCGGGAGGCGTAAAAACACGCTCGTGTTAGCAATATATAGGCTATATATATATATATAATACACCTATACGGTGTGTATACATAATAATGTATAGTATGACCGTTAATAGACACGACGAGAAAATCTAACCCACCTTTCCGCGGCAATTTATTGTTTTCAATAAGCAAATTACTGTAATTATATATACCTAAATAACTACGTATATAATATTATCCGTACGCGCATACCTATATATTATATGTACAGACCTACTCGCGGGCTTCCGGGCGCTTCCCGTCGCGCGCGTCTACGCGGTGCGACGAGCGTACAAACGACAGCAGCGCAGAGCTGTAGGAAATGCGCACGGTACACGTCGTATAGCGAGAGACGTATAATATTACGCGTATCCGTGCGGGGCGATCACAGTGTACGGAAAATACGAGTGATTGTAATTTTTTTCTCGTTTTGCTCCGAATTCGGAAACATGGCGGTTTTCACACGCATTGGCCGCGGGTTCGCGGTCGAAGTATATATACCGATGTACATAAATAGATATCATATTCTTTATTTTTTACCTCCGACGGCCGACGATCGTATCAACACCGCCGCGCACAGACTCCGATCTCACGCAGGCATTTCAATAATACCGTGCACATAAATGGGGGTACCTACTCCGAGTATACTCGCTACCACACTTCTCCGCGACGGAAAATCTATCGTTTCCGATAATCGGTTTAATGCGCGGCCGTCCGTTTTAATGCATATGAATTATAATATTATATAGTATTACGATACCCGTGCGCGCGCACTAATGGCTAATACTACAGTATACGTACAACTCTTACAATTTATTACGCGCATCATGTCAGTGCGATACAAACACGATATAGCTAGGTATATAATATGTACATATTCCAGAGTCCGGATCCGTTCTCGACGGGTATTATACCTGTATACACCTACTGCAGATCATGTGCAGGAGAATTAATCGACGGAAAACGTTTCGATTTGTGATTATTTCATTAATTCTATGAGGTTTTAGTTTGTTTTCTATCGAGTTCAAATCACGATGTTCACTTATTATCCTCGCGGGGAATATATTATTTTATTCGTGTTGCATAATGATATTATATTATCACAGAGACGCCGTAGAGTATAATATTTTAAGACTGCGCGTAACCGGCGAAAACCATACAAATGCAATATCGAACTGTCAATATCTCGATATCAATTAAATATGTGTATATATAAAGATTGCTAAATCCCGTGACAGTTTTTTCTTCTCGTTTTAGTCCTTGACCGAGTGCTATGGGTAAAAAAATCTACTGATTAATTAAAAAACACCATATAATGTGTATATATAGTGTCTGTATTTATACACAGATATAATATCGATATGATATTATGTCGTGCATTAAAATATTTACCGCTGTAATATCATATTATATGTGTTATGGCCATTTATGTATAATAGTAGTGGACGTTCGAAAATTTATAAGCGGACCTACGCACTAATATTCACCCACGCGGATTTCTTTGGTAAAAATCTATCTAATAAAAAAAAAAAAAATGAAACATCTATCATACATCCGATGGTCTGAAATTGCTTAAAATAATATAATATTGACTATTGATTTTATATTTATTAACTGTAATTCATTGAGCATAATGTATACGACGTTATTTTCATAAAAACTCCAACTTATTATTATTATTATTATTATATAATTTGAGTGATGTACTCAATAACAATGTATAATGAGTGATATATTATATATCGAATTGATTTTAGTTTTGATTGCTCCCGTTATATATAATATTGATTTATACAGCAGTGTATCGTCAAGTAGGTATTTTACATACAATATATGCATATTATTATACTATTATTGAACAATGTCGATACATTTTTAAATTAGTTGTAATAATTGTAATAGTATATTATTATAGTGCATTGTATACGTACCGGAATTTTATAACCAATTTCCTGTATTTCCAGCATTAGATAATTGGCCTACTTTATTGTAAACGGTTTGATTATGTTATAAATCGATCATTTTATATAAATAAAAACTTTCGGATATATTTAGTAACTAAATATATTTGAAAGTTTGATGATCCTTTCACTCTTATGTCGTGAACGGGGTAACAATACAAGTTGCAGAGTTATAGAGAACACGGAGCAATAACTTTGATAGTGAACGGAGATTATATATAGCGAATAGTCCATATTTCTAGTTATGGACATTTATACACGATTTCGTTTTCTATTATCCACTTTATTAGGAAGTCGGTCACACATGAGAACACAGCTTCCCTGCATTCTTCTTTCCAATATACATATCATATATATATATATTTCTTTTTTTATCGTAACAACTTCTGGATCATGTTATACATTTTAGACGTGAGAAATGTATATAATATATTATCGTCTATATACGCATGATTAATTTTTGTTACAATTTATGTATGTTCGCAGTTTCTAAACACGTTACTCTATGGATGCGACAAACTGGAAGCGAAGGCAGAGGAGAAGCGGGTAAGTGCGCATGCATTAATTTGCGTATATTTTAAAATGCTTAACACCGAAAAAGTAAAATTGATAAATATTTAAATTTAAAATCGCCTTCGTTATAAATTTTATACAGATACCTATAGGTATATTATGTTTTAGTGCTCGAGAGAAAGGCAGTATTTATATTTAATGGTATTCTTTTATAACAGCGGTCTTGTTCTTAATTAGTGTATGATTAATATACACGTGTTTCTGCAGAGTGTATTTATGTGTTATTATATTAACGGACAACGTTGTTTTAAATATTTTGGTTGTCATAAAAATTAATCACGCGTTTCCCTTGAACCCTTGCCGTTATATATTGAATGTAACTCAACATTTTTATTGTGTTTCATAACGTTCCTCGAACTGTTTCACCGCGTGTTAAAAAAAAAAATGAAAAAACTTTTTACATTCTTTAAGTGTGTTATTGACGGTTTAATTTGTAATTTATTATAAATTTAAATACAAATCGGTCTTCATATCATGTCTTTATACATTATCATTATCATAAAAAATAAAACAAATAAAAACTCGACCTTCTTTTTTAACGGAAATGCATACAATATATATATATATATATATATACGATTTGACCGGAAGCCGTTTAAATAGGTAGCTAATCACACGCTGTTCCCGGAACGCTTTTCATTTAATTTTTTTTTCTAAAACAATAAAGTTAATTTAAAAGCTGCTGTGTGTAATGATGTTGTGACCTGCGTTTTTGTCCTTTTGCGTTACATCATTAGATTCATCACACTTTTTAAACATATTAGTTATTACACATTAATAACGTATATAGGTTATAAGCACATATATAAATATATAAATTATTATTAAGCTCGTTTTTATACCTCAACATTTATAACGTATGTGCATAATATTATGTAATTTACACGACAAAAATATTTTATGTGCTTGTAGTGTTATTAATAATTTTCACAAACATCTATTGCTATAGTTATCTATATATCGTCGCTTCGTCGTTATAACTTACAATTTATTATATATTGTTTAGGTAATAGGATTTTATAACATAATTTATATTATTATTAAAATGGTAACGCACCGTCGTCAATATTCATCATGTACACCATTGGGACCACGCGCGTGCGTTAGTTTGTTGATCATATTATTACTCGCTGGTTGCAGCTACACGTTGAAATTCACAATTTAACAATACATTATGTTATTATAAGTACTTGTAATACGCGGTACACGAGTGTATGATTTTTTTTTTTTTTTTATGTCCATTGCCCGTGACTGACTGGTTGACGGCGATGAAATATGATAAAAGAAAGCGTATTGACTATTATAATATGCATATAGGTACCTATACATATTTACGTTTATGTATGGTAGTACAACAGTGGGTATATAGTATGTAGGTACACTCGTCGAACTTACGGGAAAAGTGAAATAGTAATAACAACTGTCACTATTCGACATAATTTTAATCAATAGATTATTTAATTTTCATCGGCATTACATGTGCCTATTATTGTGTTTGAAAGCGTTTAATTGGGAAATTCTAATATATTCACGCGTACCCGAGTATTATAATATGCCTACTCGAGTACTATACTACGACGATGTGTGCAATCACATATTTTTAGATTTATATGTTTGTAGTTACAAGAAAGGTAATATACAATGGATCATTTAACAGATCGTAACAACAAATGACCACATCCGTGCTAATTTCTCTAAAACACAATAAATACATACACGCATATGCTGCAGGTATCACCTATGATTATATTATATAAATTGATTATTCTCATCCATAATTTAATTCTTTTTTTTTTTTTTTAAATCCTTCTTCCTTTATTCTTCTTTTAAGTATACAATATATCAATTTATTTTATCTGTACGCAGGGGATTTCATAGATTCCTAGAAGTCTTATTTATTTTATTACTGTTAACAATAACTGTTCATTCCCACCGTGAAGTTTTCTCTTTGATGTTTTTGACACGTTTCTTTGGATGTTTAAATTAAAACGTAGAGGTATTTATGCTAATCTCTGATCACTAAATTATATTTCATATTTTCACAATCTCACGTATACCTATATAAAAATTAATAATTATATTTCTTTAACACACGAGCGTATTAAGTTTTTAAAACACACGACGGTTTTATCGTCATATTAATTACAATGTCTTATTTATTTCTTGCGTTGACAACATTTGTATACCTATTTAAAATTATATTTGTAGGATTTAACAGTATTTATTTTCCTACTTATAATAGTATCGAATTAAATATATTTATATGAGATAAATCGAGAGCAGAGAAGAGATAACAATAGTAAACTTAAATTTAATTCTTTTAAAGTCTTATAGTTAAGGAAATACAATTAAATGTACACCTATAGTTAGGTAGATACTGTTGAGTAGTGTTAACATTACTTAAAAATGAATTATACACAATAATTATTTGTATTATTGTCTTTGTTGAAATTGTTTTAATTTTTAAAGATGCTCATATGTTATACTAATTGATTGTAATGAGTATTTTTTAGATTAAAAGAGATAAAAGGTCGAAACCTGTACAAATGTACAATATATATAACGATAGACACCTATAATTAAACAAATAGTCCACTTGAGATAATAAATATGATTGTAATAGTAACTTTGTAATATTCTTATTTGTCTTAGCTCAAATTCTCTGTGTGATTTATGATTCGGAGATAGAAAGAGTGTATAAGAAGTTGCAAGTTAAATTATATGATTAATGCGACATCGCGTTGCGTGCGTAATGTATAAAACGAATGAGAAACAAGTGATCAGAATGTATTACCACTTAACAAATCGTAATAAATGTGCGTCGTTAGCGTTGTATATACATTTTAATTGACCATCGGGAATACGAATTCAATTATGCGATGCGGAACTGCACGAGCTCCTGTATATTGATATTGTTGTTTAATAATGTACGAGAAGTAGGAGGATTATTTCACTGCTAATCCAATCTTAATATTCCGCTCAACAACTCGTAGAAACAATGAAAAGTCTGTTTCGTTGAATTCTTTTATTTTGCAAAGTAAAAAAAAAAAAAAAAAAAAAAAAAAAAAACCAAAAATAATAAATACCTATAATACATTTTATAGTCTTACAAATCTATAGCTCTGTCAAAATCGCAAAGCTATTGTTTAAAATAAAGAAAACTGTACACAAACGAGCAGACAGGTATTCGTTTTTATTATTCAACTCTCGAGTGTCATAATGGGAGATATTTAATGTCGTATCTACACTTTATTACATACTCATATGTAACTATTAGAGCTTATAATAAAGATATTTTACATCGGGATAACAATATTGGTGTTATGACTAATTACTTATCAATGTACCCAACGACGAGTAGGTATTATTTAAATATCTCGAACACGATTATAATAATTACAATTTCTTAATCGATATTCAACCACAATACTTTTAACAAATTCGTCCACTTAAAAACAACTCGTGAATAGAGTTCAATATAACATAAACTGCAGTCAAGTAGTGGAATATATGTAACTAATTGCAGTGTTAAAATATATATATATATATGTACGCCAAAATATGTGTGTGTAAAAGTGTAATACGTATATATGGTAAAGTATATGTAGGTTTGTATAAGTATTACACACCGTACAGTGTACAGTGTACCTACACCCTTGTACATTACACACTGAATGACCGACCGTATTCGTCTTATACTAATAGTATAACGTATGGGTAAAAAATATATGGTATAAATGTCATGACGAATGTGTATTATTAATACGAATTGTGGCATTATCATTGTTATTATAGTTGCAGCTGTTAAATCGCATATACTACCTACGATGCAAACGCATGATAATAATACATAATATTATGGTACCTACGGTATACACAAGTATAGCATATATCTGTTGGTCTTTGGCTAATAATATTTCTTTATAGTATGTTTTGGGCCAAGTCGTGAAACTTCCTCCGTCCTGATACGGAAAAACTAAAGCCATTTAAGGTCAGTATTTCGCGTGTAATATCTAAAATGTTATGAGGAATTTCAAACTTTTAATAATATGGAATTGTAAATTTTCCAAAGTTAAATTGTTAATTTAATGTGTCGTCGAAACTGCGGAAAACGCACAGGTCAGACTTGTAAATAATAATAGTTCGCGCAGGTTGACGGTTTCTTTATATTTTTTACAAATACGAGGACAATATCGTTCGTAGCAATCACGGAAACCGGATGTTTTCAATCAATTGTTTGTTTCTATTACTTTTCTTTCGAATGCAATCCACTTGAGTTAATTACCACTGGGACGGACGTCAAAGGTCACTTGAGCGTGCGCCCGTAATAGTCCATTTGATGTTGTTGGTACCTACGTACAGAATATTATGAAACTCGCATCTGGAGAATATCGCGGTCTTTGCCGGCTGCAAGGACGACTGTCAATCATGCGTGGTCAGAAGGAATGACAAGCGAAAACACAGAGATAGTCAATTATAATATTTTTGTCGTCCGACCATCTCGTATACATACTGGCTTATTCATATACACGGTATACGAAATGATATAATAACTTTAAACATGGTATACTGAGCTCTAAGAACTATTTTCATGTTGATTGATTTTGGCTGTGAAAACGAGTACCTCATTAACAATTATCTCATCCTCATTATTACTTAGAATTAAATAAAATAATATTTAATTAGATTTAAGTTTATGGTTTTGATGACGATGAATAAATAAAATATATACGTATTTATATTGATATTTCAAAGAGTAAAAAATGTCAAATATTCAAATGTATATATAAAAATATATTAAAATCGATATACCAATATTATAGAAGTGAATGAGGTAATGATTGTTACTTTGAGTGTTTTTTTTGTCGAATTTCGAAATATTTACAATGTTATAGTATGTTAAACACTAATTTTTTTTTAAATTTAAATCTTCGCCATAATAGTAACACCTGCAACAGTCCGACATCGCCCAACTTGTTTAGTGTAAAATTACAACAGGTTGGTTATATGTTAGGTAAATAACAACTTACAAGCTCATAATTTGTAAATTTGAATATTTAAATTGAATTATGACAAATGATAATATGGTACTCAAATTTTTCATGTGAAATTAATTCAGATAACATGCAGTAGCTACTGAAGTAATAGCGTGTGTATATTTGTATATGTCTAGCATTATAAGTTAAATTTAATAACATTTTTATTCAACGAAGATATTGTTATATGAATATTAAATAAATAACACGTAGTGAGGTAGAAAATTGTGTGTTTCAAAAGATAAATATATAATACTGACCATTGACGTAACGTTTTCTGCATAATCTAACGTGACCCGATGTACCCGATGTACCCGATGTACCTGTACAATATATAAAAATATGTTTTTGTAAAACAGAACAAGAGCAGAAAAAATTCTACGAAAAAATAAAATAGGTTAACCGTGTGTCTACATAATGCTGATTAATAGCGATGTATAATAATATGCAATATGCCTACATATATCGCGTTGTATATGTACCTATGTACCTATATATATATACCTCTGTGTGTCCCATACGCATTTAAATGGACACATATAATATAACAATTTTATTGGCTGCGTTGCACAGCTGAATGGACCGACGACGATAACGATCTTCTTGCACACGCGCAGGCAGACCAGAAGCCTCGGGCGACATTGACGCTTACATCCGGACGGCGTATATAGTATAGAGGTATACACACATACACGTGTTTGGGCAGATTTTCGAAATGATTTATACGACGGTTTTCGCCAAAAACCCACTTGTTCACAAACAATGAGAATAACACAACGACGAAGTACGGTGGGCGTATATGTACAGTATACAAAGTGACAGCTCACGCGACTTAAAAAAAAAAAAAAAACAACAACAACGCGTTATTGGAATATTTCAAGTCTTATATGCTACACGCGCACATGTAGGTATGTATAAGACCAACGAGAATGACTTCAGATGTTGAACCGCGACGGCGATAAACGTGTGCTGAGCGTAAAAGTTTTCGCCGAAGCTTATAAACCATATACCAAGTCAGTATACATAAATAAACGAAATTTTGTCTAAACACACTTTTGGACGGCGGCGGAGGCGGTTGAAAACCTAAAACGGTAAACACGTATTTCTGTGTTATAATATTCACCAATGACGTGTACGCCTATAATTCATAATTTTTAATAAAATATTAAATTAATATAACGTGTATAGACGTATTTTTACGTGTATATTATAATATGCCTGTTATAAACTGTACAATTTTCGTTGTACCTTCGCATCAATAACGTTTATTCTCCAATTTGTTCGACTTATCTGTAATGGGTTTATAAATAATATATGTAATTAAAAGTCAAAACTTCGTCCCGGTATTATTATAGTGTTACAATGAAACGCTCCGTTCAAATTGTTATTGCCACTAATTAACGCGGTTTTTTATTTTTTTTTTTTCATTTTTATCACGACCCAGTGTCAAAAGATCAAGAGATTTCGGCAAATCGTATACACAACGATAAACCGACCGAGTGTACCTACAACGGCTAATGCAACACTATAATGTTATATACGCGTACGTCGAAGTCACGGGTTCCGGAGAAAAAAAAAGTCTATATCATATATTATATAGATATCAGCTGGTATTACTATTATGTAGGTATCCCAGAGGTGTTGATTTATAATAATATATTATATGGTCGTATTATTATATGTGTGCTTACTGCTTACCAAGTGCGCGTGCGCGCGTGCATGCGTGCCCGCTCGCACGCGCGTATAATGTTGTGAGCACCCGTGTGGCTGTGTCTGTACACACACGAAACACGACGCAATAATTTGTAACAATTATTGTGGTTTGCGTTCCATACGCCGACCTCGACGCCGATTGATAATGATGAGTATCAAAGAGCTGATATAAACTTCTCGAGTATTTAACGGTGATAAACAATTTTCCTGAATATAGGTCCAACATTCGTGTCGGTTATGAAACCGACAGCGTATTTCGCTAACGCGTCACACATGTGTACCCAACTATATATAAGAGTGTTTCAAGATAGGATTTTTCGTTTTGTTTTTATTTTTAATTGATTTCCTACTGCGCTTTATATATATATATATATATATAATAACGTATAAAGCATAATTCATGATAAGCAATGACGTTAAATAGTAATGATATAGGTATAAAAAATAAAATCTACGAATTTGGTAAAAAAAAAAAAAAAAAATACGTGTATCAATTAATTATTTATTTTAAAAATTGAACTTTGGGATACTGATGATTAAAATCATACAGTTTTGACGGGTTAGGTAAAATTATTTTTGACCAATAATTTATGAATTGTTTAACCTCATATTCGTTAAGAATTTAAAATATTCCTCGATGTTTAGAATTTACGTTTTTTGTGTATTATAAAAAATTGTAAGTTTTTAATTTATAATTTTGGTATTAGAAATAAGTAGGTACAAATTAAATTTGTAATAAGAATTTTTTCAAAAAATTTTAACGAATTAAAATTTAAAAAATAATTCTATTAATATCCATTGGTATCAATATTTATCTAAATACTAAAACATTTACAAAAGAAAAATACTGACTAATAATATATATGACTACTAATCACGAATACGTTAATCAGAATTTTCATACTATACCTTCTCAGAATTCCATCTATTTTTTATTTCATTGAATAATAACCATATCTATAACAGAGAATTTTAATTAACCAAATAATATAGGTACCTATATACACAATTTCATTAATCAAAATACATTAAAAAGTTTTAGGTGAATAAAAAAAGTGAATTACTGTAGATGTTAATACAATTTAAAAAAAAATAAGATTTCTTTCTTTTAATACAGCTTAAAGTACATTTTGATTACTACATATTATTCAGGTACGTATTTCGCTTTAAAAAATAATATGTATATAACTTTGCTGGGTACCTAACCAATGTTGTTTTTATGACCGTCACGATTCTTACGTCAACCAAATCGATAAATTTATTTTGTTGTATAGGTACAACTGTTAGTAAATAATTAACACAATTTTTATCAGCACATATGCAATACTTAGAATATTATAGTTTTTACTTTTTAGGTATACGAATATTGAAACTATTTATACCTATTTGATTTAGATTAGATAGTAAAACTGTACCTAACCAAATTAATTATAAATAATAAACAACGATAATACTTACTCTGAATAATTACATAATAAGGAAAAAATACTCAGAAACATAATTTCAAATAAATACCTATATACAACAACAACGGAATGATAGACACAAAGTAAAAAAAAATTGGAACAACGTACAATGCAATTTAAACAACCGATATACTATAGTATTGCGCAACGAATAGAGTTCGCGTGCAGGACAACTATCAATAATTGATTGTCGTGTAGACATATTTCGTAGAAAAAGATTATAATAATTTTTCATGTCCTATGAATTTTAAAATTCTGCAAGGCGAACGGTATGCAACGCAAAAGCTAAACCGCATTATAAACGTAGTAGGTATAAAATTATAATTAATACGATCGATTTTTTCCTGCGAAATTCGGTTTGAGTTATTTAGACATATTCTCCGGTTTTCGCATGCTTGTCGTTTGTTGTGGAAATCTGAGCTCCCGAGTCTTGCGTCGTACAGCGAAAAACTAATAACAACACGTGCCTTTACACGACAAGCGCGCGCGCACAATTATTTTCGATTCATCATCATTTATTCTATTCGTTCTTTTTCCTCCTCTTCTTATTCTTATCCTTTTATTATTATTATTATTGTACTATGCACGGTCGATTTACCCGTCGAAGCAACTGCCGGCGTGCAGTGTATATAATATTCATAATATACATGTAATATGTATATATATTATATATGAATAATGACCGGTCGGCTTCTGACGGCGGTGACTCTGCCGATCGGTTTGCCGAATCACGAGAGACGATCGGCCGGGCAGAGGAAGAATATCATCGTTGTGTATTGACGTTTCTTTTAATATTTTGCTGCTCTCTCGACCACCACTGCAACCTCCGTCGCCGGCCTCCTCTTTTGGTTTTTATTTTTGTTAATTACAGTAATGAGTGCGGCTTCGGTTCCTGTACAATGAGTGTACACACACACACACGTTCGATCGCGAGTGTATACGATTCTTCGGACGTTTCTGACCGTTACTAATGGACCGCCGTGGCACGGAATGCTTTTAGTAGGCAAACACACGCGCCGACGCTGCCGCCGCAGGTTTTCTGTTTGCGTATACACACACTCACACACACACGCCAAGCGAAGGTACACACGGGCAGCACAGTTCGACCGTTCTCATTTGCATATATACCTGCGGACGACGACGGATCGACGGTTTTCAAAAAAGAGCGTCTCCGGTGATTTAATAAAAAAAAAAAAAAAAAAAAAGTAAACAAAACGTAAATATCATACGAATTCACGCTTTCCCGGGTCAATACGCGCGAGTGACGACGAGACAAAACAGAAATCGGAGAGATTATTTTTGGTCGGACGCAGCAGCAATGCCTAACGGTATGTCTGCAGCAGCAGTACGTCGCGTAAACCAGAAAGGTAAAAAAAAAAAAAAACCGCCACGGATTTATCATACATTATTATATTATATATATATATATATACTATTTATTATTGTTATATTGTACATAATATACGCGTGTTTATCTTTATGCGTTATTAAAAGAAAACTATCAAAGCAACCGGTTTGTAATCAAGTGGCGGTCTCAAGTCGATCTACATAATATTTAAGGGGAAAAGGAACGGCGGTGAGGGTAGAAAACTATGGTCGACTTGATTGTAATTCATGGAAGCATACACATATATATATATACACACGTGCTTCTCGAATTCAGCAATTAGTTATAGGCTTACGGGCACCTATGTGACACCCGGACCAACGGGTTTATCACACACCACGCGTTGGTCACATAATAATATATAAATGTGTGTGTGACCACTGTTACCAGCTACGGATACCCGAACCCAGCCACAATACACCTGCAAACGTCGCTCAGTTTACAAAATATCGTATCTGAAGCGGTTAATCGTTATCCTTGTAGTAGTGGCTGACATTCGGGGAGACTCGTCGAGCACGTGCATGGTTTTCAAGAACAGTATTTCTTGGTACTATCTTTAACCGGTGAGATTTTTTGCCATTTATAAGGATTATTCGTTTCCTCCATATTTTGCAAGTGGCGAGCGTTCAGCATGTATTGCTACTCGTCGTGTTCGATATACTTTACGTGCTTACACCGCCGTCGTTCCGCGGGTCCGTGTTTGCCAGCAGATACGACTGATGGAAACATTTATATTACACATATACATGCAACGAATACATTTTCATTGAGATATTATGCATATATTATGACGCGTGTCTACATACATATAATAAGTACACGACTGTGGATTGCAAATTCAGTAGGTACAACTATGCTGTGGCGTGCGGTTTACCTGCAGTATTGGCTGTTTTGCATAATACGCCTGGTGCCGGGTATGGATGGTACACGTCGCGAGGATAAAAAGCGGAATGACAAACGTTTTTTTATGGTAAACCAAAGCATATCCGACGTCTCACCCGCACCGATTTGAAATCAACACGCATTAATGCTACCGGCGCTATAGGTATATGTACAACGCCTCTCGGTACCTAAATCATAATAAACTAATGGATTAACGGGGCTGCTCAGCTGTGACGCGTACAGATCCTCCAGCAGACACGGCGTAATGTTCTTGCACAGTTGCATACGAAATCATATAAACTACGACGATGGTAGGCATGCACCCCGCGAGGCGCCCAGTCTCGTCGATATAATAATATTATAATGTCGTGTGTGTATATATATATATACAGGAGTAGCGGCGGGAGGTCCTGACGTCTCGGGGGATACGCATATTATATACGACCAATCTATAATATACCAACGTTTTATTTATGATTTTTTTTTCCATATACTCACTCCTCGAATATTTTAAAACGATAACGTGCCCATAGCGTAGTATTGCATTATTGATAGCGGCTGCGGCGAGCGTGATTTTTTCAAACTATTTATTTTCCCGCCACAACGATGATGTATCTACCCGACGTGTACACATATGTATTGACGGTTTGTCGTGTTCGGTTTGTGCGCCGTCTTGGACGGACGAAGGCTTGAATTTTGCCACCGTACACGCCAAATTGCGTCCGACCACCAACGAAGGCGGTCGCGGGTTATGCCCCGGCGGTACAGCCACGTGAGCGTATACACGCAGTCGAGAAATAAATTCGGGGGAAAAAAAATAACCAAACCATTTATCGCTAACCGATTGCTTCTCACTGACAACAACGGTTTAGAAATCGGACTGGCGTATTATAGTGTGCACGCGATTAATTAAAAACGAGAACGACCGGTCGCCCAATCATCGTTGCAGCACACGACGACGAAGAGAATTACACATTTTATAGCGACGCATAATAATAGAATATTATGTTTGAGGTGGTTTTCCGATAGTATCGTTAATACGTCAAACCGACGTGTATAGTATTAAATTATACGCGGAAAAAATTTAAATTAAACTAATTTTTCTCCAAAACGTGTTTTATAAGATACCACACATTTCGATCTGATTGAATCAAATATATTTTAAGCCAATATTCGATGTATCTTAAATAAAGCGTTTAACATAAATTTAAATATCTATACAGGAATTTGTGAGTAATCGATGTAAAAATATCTTAATGCGATTTAATATGCTATATTTAAATCTCAGTCTTATTGAAAAATAAGTTAACGATGCACTCATACAAAGACATTTTATAATTTTATACTTGCGCATTCATTACATATTTCTTTGCTCGTGTGTTATAAACTTATGTTTTCTTGTACATTCTAATCTATGTAAAATCAATCTTTTTTTTTATCAAGTTGCTTATAGTATTACAATAATTTTTATGATACAGAAGTTAATAGTTAAATCATCTAACATCGTTTTGGTTATTTGAAATTCTTATTCATTTTAACAATAATTATAAAACGCATACTTAGTTCCTTGTACCTTTCGAACACAGTAAGTAAACTTAAAAATAATGGTGTTTAATCGTTTTTTTTTCTTCAAGTAAAAATTTCGTAAATATTTTCAATAACTAATTTTTAATCATTGTATTTTTATTCTACATGCTGGATTCATATTAAACCTCGAGCATTTAATTTCGTATTTATTTTATTTATTTTTTGAACTCGAGTGAAGGTAGACACATTTACATACCACCTCTAACAAGTTGTTTCGTTAT
This sequence comes from Rhopalosiphum maidis, assembly GCF_003676215.2. Lineage (NCBI taxonomy): Eukaryota > Metazoa > Arthropoda > Insecta > Hemiptera > Aphididae > Rhopalosiphum > Rhopalosiphum maidis. The sequence continues at coordinate 5,209,388 of NC_040878.1, read as the reverse complement.
TACACCGAGATTCCTTTTAGCCGTCGATTCAAAATGGTTACCGCTTTTAAGCTGAGACCCGAGGCATTTGAACCGTCCTGGTTTTTTTTCCTGAGCCTCGTGTCAAAACTTCAGCGTCTGCAAATATACACTCTGATGGCTAATTATAATAATTGTTGCCTTTATTTTTTTTTTCGAATTCGGGATAAACGCATATTGTAATTAGGGCGCATGGACCAAGGATTAGCGCGAACTCGCCTTCGGGACACACACGTCAGTGGAATAATTACCGTCGGGTGGTGTGTATGGTATAACATATAAATATAGGAAGGTATATACCGTGTCGTACACTCGTACGTATATACGCATACGGCAGCCGAACAAGATCTCGTTTATACATACACGTATAATATATGTGTGTATAAGTACATAATATTATATAAACACATATATTTTAATTTTACAAATAGTAAAAATTACGGTATTATATTATATATTATTATGACGGCTGACAAGTGGAAACATTCGTTTCAGAAAACGTATAAACTGTCTGGCGCGAGCGTTTGTCCTCGGGGCAATCAGAAGAATTGGTATTATTACACATACCCGAATATAATATACATAGTGGATATTTGGACCGCGTTCGATTCGAATGAATATAACATTATATTATGTTGCGAGTGGACCTACGCGACTTCTGGGTGTGTACATATATATATATATATATATATATATATATATATATATACATGAGTATATTATACACATAGGAATCATGGGATGCAGCGTCAATCGCAGATTCTCGTTAAACGAATGGTGTAGTGTGATATAATATTGCGAGTGTTGTATATTTTTCATCCCGATACACATAATATGTAATATTTGGTCTACGTCGCGGCTTATGTACGGCGGACCTGAATATAACGTACATCATATATAATCATCAGTTACAAGGCATCGCGGCGTTCCATGTCCACTGCGCGTAAACCTATATAATCTATATAATAATATAATATATAGCCGATTACGTTATGAGTAGAAAAAGAACGATTTCCGTAGCTATTACACAAGGCTCGTACTTGAAAACATAATTCTTACCGCCGGCCTTGCAGTGTTTGCTCTATTATACTAGGCATCCACCTCGGGTAGAGGTATAATACGTATATTATATAATAACAATATATAGTTCGCCCGAGTTTTCTCTGTTTTTCCATCATACCATATTTTCAATGCATTATAATATCTCATCTGCAATTGCAATATAATCACGTGATCATTATACATCTGCATCTGAAATCGGACGATAAATATCCCATGTTTATAAACTATATAAGCAATAATGGTTTTTGAATACACAAAGACGAATTAAAATAGAAGATATCAATTCAATCATATTATTGCGCTTTCATAACAGTTATAATACAAAGCAATATAATTTATTAGAAGACTTCAGTTAACACAAAAACTTGAAATATTTTATGTTTAAAAAAAAAAATAATATAATATGTATATTGTGGCCTTTTGGTAAACTTGAAAATTCTAAAAATCAGAAGTTTAGTAGCTGTATACAAAAAACGGACGAAAAGGGAGAGGGGAATGCTTTCCGGATAATAATTTTGCTGTATAATATTGAAGTACCTACCTAGCGCATGCGATGCGGGTGATGAAATACTAAAGCTATAAATTGTTCGTTGAGAAATGCATCAATACATACGCGATCTGGATACATAATATATATATATATAATGTATAATATAATCCGCATTGAGTGGTGACACTGTACACTAACGTCGTCAACGGAGCATGCTGCACTCGGCGGTGCATTTGCATGTATATATATATTCATTAATATCGTATACTTTACAAGGTCCGTTTGACACATCCGGACGAGGAAAAAAAAGCCATTCGAACGAAACGATCGCCGCCGCAGCTCGATCGTCGTATGATTATATTATAAAGCAATGGCAACAGCAGTAATAATAATGTGATATTATTGTGTGTACGGCAGCACATAAATGGCCGCGCGCACAGCCCTCGATCGCTATTGCAGCGCCGCAGTCCGCCCAACGGCGATAACGACGACAACGACGACGACGATGATGATGATGATGATGATATTATTACAATTATATACAATAATAATAATATGGTCGCAATGTCAATTTCCTCTCGGTCACGGGTCCGTGAACGGTTTTTTATTTTATCTCCGGCCGGTCAGGACGATGAATGCCAATTCATTCATTCGCTCGGCGGCCGTCCGCGGTTGGCTCGTCACCCGCCGCGGGGCCCGTCATCCGTGACGACGCACAGATACATAATAATAATAATGTATACGACTGCCACTACACTACATATTATAATAATATTATTCAGTATAGAACCTACAGCGTGGTGGGCGACGGAGATGACCACGAATCCCCTACATAAATCGCTGTGCTGTATATTTACTGACATGTACACCGCGTCAAATCATAATATACAACATTTCTCGTTGAGTTTTGGGATCGCAGCTGTGGCTGAACGGAAAACACCGAAAATTCCGTAAGACGTGATATCGCGTGTAAAATTATTTCTTTGTTTTCGAACGACGCACGTCTATATGTATATATTACGTATGAAAATCTATTTAACGACTTAAAATTCATATTTTAGATTTTTGGATGTGTAACCCCCACAAGTATAATGAATATTAAAATTGAGCGTACAAGGCCCTCGGTATTCAAATTTACAAACCAGTATTAAGGGTGTTAATTAGTTGGACGGTATTAGTGTGGACCGTAGAGGTATTAATACACACCAAAGAAATCGAAACCTAGAGAAGATTAATGAGTTTTGATTTGAATAATATGCTAGAAGAGAACCGATCCGTATTAATTAATAGGTGATCGAAATTTCAAAACATATCAACACTTCGATGAATTCAACAACTTTTCCGTTAAGGAATTCATTGGTTTCTAAATCATGGTTTTACACGTAGTTTTGAAATATCCTATAGTGCGCTCTAGATGCGTAGTAGTGACGATTGCAGTTGTGTGGTTTGAAAGATCGAATACACACATAAAGCAGACATAAACGCGTAACAAGTATAAGCAAGCACATCTCAGCTCTTCGACGGCACCGATTTTCGTAGATTCGTTTTGTAGATTGACGGAGTTCCTCTAACGGAATCGTTTTTGAATTGCCCTGCATCATAAAACGCGCTCCCCATAAACGATAGCTGCACGCGATGACGAGTTCAGCCGGTGTAGTCACCGGTTTGATATTCATTCATAGAATTTTTTTATTTGTGCTGGCCCCAGGGCTTTATTTTTATATGTTTGCGCCAGTATAATATATCGTTACAGTGATGTCGCTCCACAATAAAAAATTAGTCTAGTTTCGAAAAACATCAATTGTACAATAATATATTACTAATCAACAGCGACTAGAAATATACGTATTATATATATATATATATATTGATACGAGTTGAGAACAACGACGACGCGAAATGGGAATAAAATGCCGCGTAAACCGGTGCGACCGTATATTACAGATACGCCGATAATATATAATATATTAATGTACGACTATGTCTCGCGCGATGATGGATATATTATGACGTCCGCGCACATCTCAATATATATTATGTGTACGTAAAAACAATTATTGATTTACGACCGCCAACATATTATAATAGCGCAGCCGGCCGAGAAAAAGAAAGAATAAAAATATAAAAACCACATTACGACGACGATATAATATTACGCATTAAAAGGACGGGAACTCGTGTTTTCCTCGCATCTCACCGTTATAGGCTAATCTATAAATCACTATCACGTTATATTATATGCGCGACGTGTTATAATATAATATAATGATATACAACCATTCCTCGTGTGCGCTGAAGGTAGGCAGAGCGTTAATTATTGTTACGCAATCGCATCGAGACGACGGCGACGACGACGACGACGACGACGACGACGGATATTGGCAATGTCTGCGTGTACACGTTCGACGTGTCACCGTGTTTTACAACCACCGCGGCGGCGGTCGAACACGGCATCACACTTGTGCGCGCGCGACATTGGATAAAAATATGAAAAAAGAATGACGAATTATTATTGTAAGCGACGCGTAGGCATAATGTAATATACCGTTTAAACGTCTTATTTCTGATTATATTTTCTTGACGAGACGATGACCGACTGACGCTAACTCGTGTTATTATATCGTTTCGACACATCTGTTGCGCGGGGTTGTTGCGGGTACACACATAGAGGTGTATGCAGATAAGTACGCCTCGTAAAACATTCGCGTTCAGCAGTCGATGTCAATAACCAATGATACTGAGGTACCGACGTATTACATGTACGCGTGTTTTAAACTGAATATTCACGATTTTGTTTCGATTCAGCGTCCGTTTCGCGTCTCAAATTCCATCGCATTAAATAGTGATTAAACCTACAAACAACGGATCGCTTCAATAGAGATACCATTCGTATTATAACATCGATAATAGACGTTGCGATAATTATTTAACCGTAATAACAAATGTATAGGTAGTGTTTTATTTCGTCTAAAACATAGGTTTGGCGTTATAGGTATTATAATATTCACATACTATAATGATATATTTATAACAGCTTTCTTGTACCTGATACTACACGTCATGCTATAATCATTGTTACCTATTATGCGTTTTTACATATTATTTATACTCGTAATGATTATTTCGAATGTGAACACTGAACACTCATTATTTTTTTTTACAAGATTATTTTTTTAATAATTGAAGATACTGGGTTTTCATGATTTTACATAACACACCGCTCTCAGTGATGGTGAGTTTTATAAGCAAAATTTTATTTAAAAAAAAAACGAACTATTTCGTCAGTTTAATCACTTAACTTGTATTTGAAAATAATGAACTATTACGGATACCAATCGTACTTTGATACTTATCAATACTTTTTAATTTCAATCATTGAGTGTTTAGATTAGCTAAAAGTATAGTGCAACACTAATTGTTCGTGATTTTCTTTCAACGTGACATCCTTCATGCGTATTGTGTACAAGAAAAATATTTTAGAAAAATTATTGATATTGTACAATATGAGAAATAATAACACCTACATTCATAATTTTTAGGTAAACGGTAAACGTATAGCCTAACCGTTTTGTTTTTATATTTTATACGAATAATTTATTTAATTTCTTATATATGGTGCCATCAGCAACTCCTAAATCACGGTAGGTGTGCGTTTTTATTGCATTTGGAAAATACAATTTCTCAGTAGTTATACGCGAAGAAGGTGCATCAAATATCCGTAAGGCTGTAAAATATCATATTATAACCGACGATAAATTCATACTTATAATAATATTATCGTCCAACGTATATTAAGCGTGTCCCATATAGTAAATAACAATACCCATGTATTAGAATTAAGTGTATGCGTGATTTATTTATTTTATTATGTAATGATTCGGTAATAAACGTCATATTATTTTGTAGTGCATTATACTATATTTTATTAAAAAAAAAAAAAAAACCAAATCGTTAGTAGGTTGAAACTTGTGAGCAGAAATGTTTTATCACTTTTGAGAACCCGAAACGATGTCCCGAGTTAATAGCTGAAAGACTGAAATTATTGTGAGGGTTCGCCGCTACCACTATTAAAATCCGATTTCTATTTGTTTTACTGTCCATAAAATTAATATTCAAATTAGCTATCAGTGTTTTATTTTTTTATCACAACCATCGTTGGAAAAACTTAACACGTACAGAGATCGACGCCTTGGAACGACCGCGGCGTTGCCTGCACGTGTGTATACCGTATAATTTGTACACCTCATCGTCTACCCACTTTCTGGCTTTTCTCGCCCGCGTGCCGCATAATCGATATTATAATTACAGACCACGAACACTCACACACACATATTATATATATATATATATTAATAATAAAATGGTAAAATATGATTTTCATTATATAGTCAAACGTATATTTGTTGAGTTTTTTTTCTTTCGAGCCGCCGACGTACCTGCACTATTATAATAACGCACAAGCTATATAATATTATAATGTACTCATTAAAAAATCGTTCACGCAGACTATATAACATGAAATAATAGCATTGACCGTGGTTTTACAATGCGAAATATGTCTCATACGGCGTGCGTGGCGTCGGAAATTTCGCGCATACCCATCGCGCCTGCTGACGTCTGTATAATATAACCGACGCAGCATAATATATCGGGTGATACTTTTATGCATTGAGCACTTGTCGTCAAGAACATATGGCGTATAACGTGTTCGTCGCTTAAAAAAGTAAAAATTTAAAAAATATGACAAAGAAAATCCAGTAGAACAAATTAATTCTCAAGAACGTTTTTTGGAAAAAAAAAAACCCAATACCTTTCGATACAATAAGAGCTCACAGCAGTTGAAATGATCACATATTGTATATATACACGCGTAGGTATCATGTATATATAATATACGTATAGGCTCACTCGACTCACTCGATATTTTTAAAACGTCGTTTTTACGATGTGTTCGCGTTCGTTTCTGTGTGTGTATACAATATATACGACGAACGCAGCACGGACGAATAAAACAAATATTTCAAGATTTCCTGCCATTCAGTCGCGCTAACGACTAAAAAATAAAATAAAATATTCCAGTCTTGTTTTTAGGCACACAAAGAGAAAATACATCATATACATAATGTGCTGCCGCCCGTGCAAGACCGTTGAATTTCTGCCGCAGTTGAACAATAACACGTATCGTATCGTTGACGAGAGGAAAAAATACTTATGTCTTTACCTATATGGCTCTGTAGTCGTAGCGTGTAGTGTATATGTATTATATATTTTTGACGAATTTCGAAAAGCGGGAGACACCCGGACACGTGTCATTTTATATCAACACAATGTTGTATTAAAAATCACGGTAAAATATTTTTGAATACGCGCCCAAACTCTCATACGCAGCCTTTCGCTGGACATCTGGTCAGTGGTCGTTTACGTAATTTATAAGGGCATACACATTATATACATAGTGATTCCACGTGAAGCTATGGCCTTTTGAAGTTTGAAATTTACTTTGAACCACATTTCCAAATAATAAAATTTAAAAAGTTAATACTTTGTGGAGTTGAAACTTTTCTTTTTTTTTTTATCAGAGTTCAATTCGCTAGCGCATTTTACAATGATCGTATCGCCGCCCACACCGCTTCTCATCAAAAAATCATAATTTATATACAATTATTGTTATTTACAGAATAAATTGGGGGTGCATGTTAGGTGAATCGTCCTGTATAATCCTGCACACGTACACACACACACAACACACACACACATACATGCACACCGCATTAAGTGTGAAAACGAGTTATCTCCAGTTCCTGGGGAAGAGTAAACACAACGCCGTATAATATACGATAAAATTATTATCACACCGTCGTCTTTGCCCGAACTCGCTTCAATGCAAACATAACAGATCGCCGGTGGATTATTATAATAATATTACTATACGTTATTGTATTATAGTCGTATCGTGGACGAGTCGAGTGTTGGACACACATACACACACACACACACACACACACACACACACACACATACTCACACTCAAAACGCCGCACTGTAATAATATCGTTGTCGTCGATCGTCGATGGATGTTATACTCGGGTTTGAATTTTTTATTTTTCGTTAAAAGGGCACGTTCACACCTGTAGTGGGACATGAGAAACGAGCCTGTTACATATTATACCTATACAATCTATGTATAGACGATACAACGAGCGTAAAATGCTCTATAAATTTAACGCCTCCGCTGCTGTTAAACCAGCTGGAGTTGTAGACATTTAGAGCGCATTATAAACCCGTAGTTGTAAATAATAAATAAAAATAAAATATCAGTACAATATCGTATAGCGCGATGACAGCGATTTTGGAAATTGGATTTTTTTTTTTTTATTTGTTTTTTTTTCATCTCATTGATATAATTGTTAGATATTTGTTTTCATCGTCATTTGGCGAAAAATAAATAAAATTCGTAAACTTGATTTCGATAATGATTTTTATGTACCAAAACTTGTTTGAGTTTCCAAAAAAAAAATAAAAAAAAATACGAGTCACAAATTGATATTCTGCAGCTATACGCCCCGAGGGCACTCGTAAAGACAAAACAAGCAAAAAACACTTACTATAATAGTTTTAAGTTATAACGAATACATTTTTTTCACATTTTTATTTATAACATTTGTATTTTATTGATAATAAAAAACAAGTTCGAGACAATTAAAAACATTTCAATAATAGTCATTTCGTTATAACATAATCTGTTATACCTATACCTATACAACTAATGTAACCGTCGTTCGTTTGTGTTGAGTCCCACAAAATGGCCTGCAGTACCTCTGCATACCTAAATATAAACTAAACATATTTAAACGCCGTTGCTATTTAAAAATATATATTACATTGTGCATGCGACTTCGTCGTTTCTAAAACACGTTTAAAACGTCTTTTTAATGTACGTTTGATGTCATAGATTAAACAAATTTATAGTGGGCTAGCTGTAAAGATGTTAAAAAATTTTATGTTACACCGTATATTAGACATTGTACATTATTCACCATTATGATAATAATTATAATATAACATAAAACTCCGGTGCGTAGTTAAAGATTTTTTTTCCTTTAAATTTTTCAAAATCAAAATCTTATACACTTAATACCGTCACTAAACCTTAGTATTATAAATAATGTAATTTATAATAACAAGGACAATCATACAAAATATATTATAATAATATTACTATATCGGACAGACTCGAAAAATGGTGGCATACGGCAATCGAATGCAGGGCATGCATGTTTGTCATCGCCGCAGAAAGGGAAAGTTTACAGACGATTCAATCGTAACTCCGACCGGTTAGTTGATTGATAGACGTATGAAAACTGGTTGGCATTAAGTGTAATTATATCGGAATAAACCGTATATACACTGTCGCTGTTCAGTGGGAAAAAAAAAATTACGTGTCATACGATCAGGTGGTCCTGATGGATTATAAAAACACGCATTAATGGCGAGGTTTTTAGTGTTGTGAAAAAGAAATCCTTGTCACGTTGATTCCGGAACGATAATTTATCGAACTATTAATGTATACCTATATAATATATTAATATAATAATATGTGTAGGTACGCATTTTGTAATCGGAATATTGACTGCAATCACTCCGCAAGCGAATGCATAAATAACGAACACATTTTTATTATTATTATTATTATTCTTTATAGTCGTGTCAATGTTCATTGGATTCAGTGTCAATCCGGTAGTTAAATGTAAACATTTTTTTTCCAAAGCGAGTCACAAGTGTTATTTTTTTCAGATTCCGTTTTTTAAATTAATTTTTAGGGTGGTTAAATGTGCCGGTTTGTTGTTTAAATAGCGTTTGGCTTGAAGTCACAGATCATAACTGTATACTATACAACCGACCCGTAACGATAAACGCCCTCAGTTTTTCAAATACAACCCGAAATTACCGACACGTTGTCTAGGTATACATAATTGAAGGGTTTGGCACTTAAACTTTATTATATACATCGCTCGATTTTTCACGATTCTTCGGGCGTAGTAAAAAAAATAAAATAAATCACAGATTAGGACTGAATAACGAATAGAACGAAAAAAGAAAAATATTGTCATTCTGGTAATGAGGTGATACGCACACACTTTACGTATATTATTACACCGAAATTCTATTATAATAAATTGTTTAAAAGAAAAACGTTATGTCACTTTCTTCGTATGTCTCTTAAATCTCATCGTAGTTGGAATATATTCGATGGGAAGATACTAATAACTAACAAAGAGTAATTAATAAGCAATAACTATAATAAAAAAATATTTTATTAAACTACGCACGGCATAATAACTATGGTTTGAACAATACCAATAATTATACTTGTTGTAAGGTGACGTACACGACGAAGATAATGTTACGTGTAATTCAAAGCTTCGGCGGTTCCGAAATTGTAAATCACGGATTGATAATAAATGTTATTTGTATGTTGACGTAATTTACACTAGTCTTACATAACATAGTTTTAAGTACGACATGTGTTGCTTCTTATTTATAAACAAATATCTGTTTCATATGAATTATGACTAAAATATATAATCAGCCGTATTTCATTATCTTTAAACGGACCTCATTATATTTTGTTTTGTTATTATGATTGTTATAGGTCAGTTTCTTAAAACACAATTTTTTTTATACATATTAGATATATAGTTGTAGTTCTGTATCTATATTATATATTTATAGCTGATTCATGTGATTTAAAAGTTACGAGAATGTATATATTTTTTAAGTTAATTAGCTAGGTAGGTAGTAATACTGAATTATTGATTAATCAGACTATAGTTTCGATTATTACCTTTAGCGAATGATCAAGATTAGTTGTGAGTATTTCAGCGTTCGGCATTGGTAGGTATAATGATAATAATAATAATAATAATATTATAATATGTACTTTTTGTACACTCGTAATGTACAATATAATAACATCAGTTTTACTTCACGCAATATGTAATATAATAATAGTGTTTGAGTAAGATTATATATTTATGGCAGACATAGATCGGTACTAGCCGTTTATTGCTTTATGCAAATTTCGAATTCCCAGTCAAAGATGAACCGCAAATATTAAACCGTGACGTTTGGCGCACTGGCGTATACTCTCTATCGTACAATACATATTACATTCCATACATCGAAGAGGTGCATTATGTAAGTGTACAATTATACTTTCTTCTGTTGTAATTAAATGTGACAAAAACCACAAAAAAAAAAAAAAATTCAATTTATCACGACCTTAAAACGTCGCACACACGCGCGTGGCACGCGTGTTTTACAACACTCGTGTACACATTAGATTTACTTCCCTGTAGGGTTTAGGACATAACCTACCTATAGCAGGACACGTCGTACGACTCGACTGCAGCGTGATTGCTATATCCGGAGTAGGTATAAAGGGGTTATTATAATGATATTGTATCGATATTATGAACACAAAACGGTGGACAATGCGGCGGGGGGTTTGGTAAAAAAAAAAAAAAAAAAACGCAACAATGGACAGGTCGGTGGACGAAGATAGATGATCCGGTCTGCCGATAAGAGCATATATATATATATATATATAAATATACATGTAATATAGCACATCGCGGCAATGTAATCCGGATTAAAAAAAAAAATAATAATAATAAGAAAATATAAATAAAAAGGATACCGGGTTACTGGTTGGGGGTGTAATTGTCCCGAGTCTAGCGCGCCGGGCGGTCTCGGGCGTCGCGTGGGTTTATACACACACATATATATATATATAGTTCACAGTGTACCGAAACCCATTCATGTGTACCTATACGTATATAATATACGTCCAATAACAATATCATATTATTATTATTATTATTGTATACATACGCGTCTCCGTTGTCGTGCGTGTGTGCGCGCGCACGCTCGTGTTTGTGTATCGCGGATTAAAGGAAAAAGGACACGCACACGCACACAATGGACAATGCACACACGTCGAGTAGACGCATACACCCGGTAGCCCCGGAGGAGATCTTGATACGTCTCGGCGACACCGTGACAGTAACAAATCACACCAATAATAATATCGTACGCGTTATTATTATTATTATTATTGTGCGCGCTGCCGGTGCCGCCGCCGTCCGCGTCAAGGTTGCAGCACTCGACATCATAATACACGAGTAGGTGGGCACGCAGGCACGGGCACGGGCACGGGCGCAGAGAGCTTCCGTGTTGCCTATGTATGCAATACACCGAAATCGGCCGGTCCCGAACGGTTCTCCTCTAGAACTCTGCAGGGCTTCGTCGGCCGACGGACCGGACCGTAGTGACGTGCGAGCGCGAGAATTGTTAAAGTCACGCGGACGACGCTGCCCCGGCCGTGCGCGCGGTCTTTGGTACCCGGCGATCGGATCGGCAATAAGAACGCATGGTACGACGAAGCGGTTTGCCCGAACGGCGTCTCGGGTGCACGGTACCGCGGAACCGCCTATAAAATAATAGGACTGAAAAAAGTTGTGACAGGCGTACGGCGGTAAATCGTCTTGCATACGGGTCGCTCTTATCGAGCATAAATTCGAGTGTATAAAATGCCTTAAACTTTTAAACTTATTAATTATGATATTATATTTGAGATTACGCGAGTATGATATGGAGGTTTACGCTGCTGGAGACTAAAATATTACTCGTTTCGTGTATTTTATAGAAACTACACGCAGTCTTTGAAAACAGGCCATCTAGACAGATATTGATTTTCGATTTAACATAATATTTTTTTACTATTCCGTGTATTAATTTATTACGTAAAAGACGCGTGTTATAGTGTTAGGTATTCATTATCTATTTATTATGGTTTATTTATGTTAATTAGATCAGATAAAATTCGTGATGAAACTCTTTTACGAATATATCAGGTATATGTATAATAATATATAATACTTAATTATTTAGTACGTACAACTTTTTTTCCTTCTAATATTTAATTTGTCAATTAAAATCCTAATTATAATATTCGAACAATCGATAAAAATAATGTTCAATTAGACTTATTCATATCGTTACATAATAAGTATTTAGTATTATTACAATATATAGTAGCTCTGTAATCTTTTCTACGTAAGACCATATGATTCTTCGGAATACTGTTTATGTAACGCATATCATATATATCTGCTCATTTATTAGACGAATTATCATTATTATTATTTATTTATTACAATAACGTTTTCCGTAACACCTGAATGTACTTAAAATAAAAACAAAATTATGGTTTTTTTTTTCTTTTTTAATCTCAGAACAAATCAATTTATACGTGTGCGTATAAATGAAACGTGTGCTTCGAACAGCATATAATGTTATGTTTGTTTGTTGCTATCGAAACGCGTTAATTTATGATTTTATAATCATTAGATTTATTTTAATTTTATTATACTATAACCTATTCGATTTGCCTAACTCTAATTTGTTTTACTCGTAAAAACATTTATAGGGCCCATTTCGACCCACGACCTTGTGAGTTTGTCAACGAATTTATGACAACATATCAGTTTATAAATATTATCGGTTTTTTTCTACTACCTAATCAGTTTTTTTTTTTTTTTATTCAAGACGTATTATCATATTATTATTACAGGTATAGATAATATAGGTGGTACCTACATGTTTTTTTTTTCGGTAAGAAAATTTAGAACCCCCATCGAGTCCTATCAAACTGTCTCTGTTCGCCGTCGGGTTTCACACCAGTATTATAATATTATTATTAAACTCTTACGTATCGATCGTTAATATAGATATTTATTGTGAGCCTGTGACACACGCCTAATAACCATAATCATATAACTCCGGCACCCGTACCCGAAACGTGACGCGATACTTAATTTAATTTTACACTCTGAACATATTTTTACAATATTGTAATCTCCCTCGGCCGACTACAATATATTAATATAATATAATATAATATATATATATTATATATATCCTATCACTATTATCGCCTAGTCATTAGCCAACAGCCCTATTGCTCGGACGTTTAATGGGCAAGTTGCCTTATTTACGGTAGGTATGTTATACACAATTTTCGAAACAAACAACGTTCGCGGACGACTATATTATGTAGGTATATTATTACCTATATATGTATACACACGTAATGCCTACGCTGCACGGTCACTTTATCTTATTGTCTCGTTTTCGTGTATAAACTCTTTTTTTTCATTTTATCGACTACCTCTGTGTCGCTTTGTATATATTATAATATATACTCATAATAAAGTAGGTTGTCGGTATAAGTTATACATATATATACGTAGAAACGTTGTTGGACCGTAACTGCGATGGCCGTTAGCTCTATTAAGCGTGTGTATATATGTATTATAATATACAATATGTGTTATACTATATATAATGCGGTTAGCCTGTGCAAAATATAATATCATGTTATTATAATGTTCGCCATTTGGACCGTCATCGTGGCGTTGATAAAAAACATTAACTGTACGCATACATTTTTTATATAGATATATTTATCGCACACAAATATAAGTCATAATTTATTTTATGTATTTTCACGGTTTTATAATTAAGCAAATTTTAGCGGGCTATAGTTTGATCTACAGCCTATTAGAGTGAGAGTTTATAGAAGTTATGTGTTGTGTTTTCGGGTTTTTTTTTTTTAAATTTTAATTTAAAATTGGAACCTAATCGTGAATGGTCCGTATAATGCCCATCATAATATAATATGTAATATCATCACATTGTATATAGCCATATAGGTACGTTAATATGTTTCATATGTTTTCCGTGAATGGTTACAAAAATTCCATTAAATAATAAATAACATTAACTACTCTCTGAAACACAGCGTGCGATCTTGATTTTATCGTTTGTATAAAACATATTGTATAGTCTTCGAACGATTAGTACATTATAATAGACGTTATTTAAATGCGTCTAGTGAAATAAACAAACGGGTGTCATAATAATAGATAAACGTTTCGAGGAACGTTTAGTTTTTGAATTTCATCTCGACGACTACTATTATAATATACTCTAACCAGAAGTAGGTATGATATTATAATATAATATAGTATGTAAATAGATACAGTCGAGACACATTGAATGTCAGATTCGTTCCTAAACGAAATTAACCGACACCGGAAACTTACCACGGACAATAAACACGACGGTGCAGCACTATTAACGAAAACGGTTAAAAAAAAAAACAGTTTTATTCTTGATAGCGGATTGACTGTTTAAAGAGTCTTCGGTCATATTGTAATGTGATTGTGTGTGTGTGTGTGTGTGTGTAATGGATACCATATAGTCATCGATAAGGGCTCTGCACTTGTCCTAAATCAACACCCGCAATGGACCGGGAAAAACATGTGGTGCGGTCCAGACAAGCACACATTACAATAACCCGTTGTCATCTCGGTGACCGCAGGGGCTCGGCCTTTCAGTGGCAACAGTGACCGTCATTCATGTATTTCCGGTCGCGCCGTCGCGTCCCTTATATTATAATAGGTATATATTATATATCATATAATATACGATAAACCAGCCGCGTTATCTCCGTCTGTACGACGTATGTACTTCTATTAAGTCCGTCGACTTTGTGGAAAATATAAATATAAAAAGTTACGCCTCTCGTGTGAGACATAATATATACAAGTATAATATAATATGCACACGCGTATGCGTATATATGTAATATCTACTACTTACCCTGTTGCATCGGTCTGAACTCTGAAATAATAACGATATGAAATTTTACAAACCGGTCGATGACAGTAAATATATACACATATATGTATATATAATCCAGTTTCGTAAAAGTGCACTGCCGGCCGAATAAATCAACCACGTGCATATACCCCTTTTTCACTTTTTTTCCACCTCGCCCGCCACCGACTGAATTATCGCCGGAGGCTGCGTAATTTACCGATACGTTGAAAGATTTATCGATCATTATACACTAGTTGTCTCGCCTTATCGGTGACAGAGAGCTGCAGAGAGAAGAGGATATACACATTATACTGCTATATATATGTATATTGCATATAATATGACGCCTGTAGGAATAGGTGAAAGTAAATTAGTGTATCATATTGATTCCTGTATACCGTTTTCGTATATACTTTTATATTGTATATATTTTAATAAATCTACTATGCAGTGTTTACGCGGGTTTTACGATTAGGAATTCTAGAGTATAATGTGCTCAACGATTACGCTTGATTTCGTACACACGTAGAATATAGACTTCTTTATTTGAGTTATCGAAATTTCTACACGGCAATACCTTAATAAAAAATCATAAAAAAAATCTCTCGGCGCGTTATAAATATAGTTTCGAGCGAAACGATACGGTTATTCAACGCAGCTGCGTCTCAAATAGCATTCATAAATGTATAATATTTTTATTATTATGTTGGAAACAGGCTTAAACGGGTTTAGCGATATATAAAAATCGTTTAAATAGATGTGCTTTTGTATAGACCTTCTACCCCCCTACCCCAAAAAAAAAAAAAAATTATAGTATAAACGCTAAAAGCGTGCAATATAGTTTTTTAAACTATACAATTACAACACGCACAGCTTTTGTGATTATTAATATTATTTAAATATCGTATTGGAATGAATAACAATTTATTATTACCTATATATCGTTTGGACGTAGGTAAACACTTAATAAATAGACACCCCCGATGTGTTATCGATGACATTGCTTTTATCCACAGATATAGGTAAGTATTTTATGCCTTATTACAACGACTTAAAATATGCTAAACCGTGAAAACAACATTTTGTATATCTGAATTCTCCCTCTCTCTGTAATGCGTGTGTAATTATCACGTTATTTAATTTTACTACGTTCATATGATGAACGGTACGCGCAAAGTCTCGAACACTAAATTCGACTATATAGCATTGGCTACGGGTTTTACGACGGGCGCGGCGTTTAAGTGCCCAATTAGCCGTTTTCCCGACCTAATCTGTAGTCAAAAACGAAATAATTAGTAGATACCTATGCGTGTACGTATAATATTATACAATATCGCATTACGCCTCGATCATTATGCGAAGAAGAAAAAAAACCGTCTCGTCCGCTCGCTTATGATCTTAACAGAATAATACGCTAAGCGCGTGTGACAGTACGCATTATATAATTATATACACAAGCACAATACGTCGTGTTACGTTATTATATTATATGGTGCACGTATAATGATAATTATTATATTCCGTCGCGGCTGTTTAGTGTCGACAGTTTGAAAAATCGGTGGCAATAAAAAAAAAAAGGGGTTGAAGTGTTGATGAACGCCAGATGCCGACCGATTCGCGCGACAGTCGTCCTCGGTGTTTACGTTACATCACGTCGATCCGACGAGTCTCGTATTATTATTATCATTATTATTATTGTGCCGGGTGAACGGCGGCCGACCTTTGACGGTGTCTCGGCAACGGTCCGTGTCGTCGTACGCGCGTAAGACACTTGTAACACATGACGCGCACAACACCGAAAATCGGCGGTCCCGTTCAATAATAATATTGTCTCATCACGGCGTAACAAAATAATAATATAATAATGACGTGCATATTATATTTCTGTGTGGAAACGCACCGCTTTTCGGTCTCGTGGAAATCGACGCCCACGCCATCAACCCGGCCGGGCCGCCGCGCCACACGTGCAGGTATATTAGTCGGGGATTGCGACGACGTTGCGTGCGTATAACGCGTCGTCCGTTCGAAAATCAAACGGGAGAGGGATCCGCGACGGTTTCGCGATGTCAGAACTTAGAGAAAACCGAAAACGCAAGGCAGAATATATAGTGCGCATTTCAGATTACTGTTTTGTTTCACTGTCGAAATTGAAATATTGTGTGCTAGTTAGACATTTTCGAGAGTACGTCGGGAATTCGGGATATCGTCGGTAATATTTTAAATCGGACCGTCTACGGTACTCGTTATATCATGGCATGCAATATGTATTAACACAAATGTATTGCACAGGCCATTGTGCATGTGGTTTTGTTTATCGTTAACGTATATTCTAAACTAATTTATTTATCAGTTTAAAAAATGGCAACAGTTGTTGTCGCACTAGCCATGAACGATGTAGGTACCTATATATCTATATATTATGTTTGCGCTCGCACTTGAATTATTTTAGTATATCGAAAAATACATCAAAACAATACACGTCGTGAAATAAATATCAATTTCAGCAGTAATAACAATAGGCGATATTATACAATATTATACTGTCGATATATGATGAACAATTTCAGAAATATGTTCTTATGTTTGTATCCGTTCGCCATTGTAATCCATGTGCAGTTTTATATCCTAATCATAATGATGACTAATTGCAAACAAGGTTATTAGAGCAATGACATCAGCTCGTCATCAGTTAACCGATGTGGAATTGTCAAGTGTATTATAGGTGGTAAATAATAATTTAGTGGTTTGCACTTTTGAGATTGGCTTAAATTATGCAACTCTGTAAAAAATCTTAAAACGTGCATTTGTTATCAGACTTTTAATGTCGATATTATATTACTTTAAATTAATAGAAATAGATTTATGAACCAAAAAAAAAAATAACTGATGTTTATTTTATATATATATATAGTAGCTTTATTTAAGTGAATTTAATATTGTATAGCTAAGCAATTGATTTGAAACAAGGTATTATTATCACGTTGTACTTGTCCTATGTAACTTTCATTGTCATAATGAATCGGTTGGTTTAAAAAGAAATTATTATTCAAACATATTTCGGCCTACACTCTTTAAACTATATACTATAGGTACCATTGTCTTTAAAACAATATTATTGTATGCTGATATAAATCCAATTATAATAGCTTCTTCGATTTTTTTATTTTTTTTTTATGAAACAATAAGCTTTGATCCTTATTTTTTGAAAATATTCAATTACATGAATATAAATCCCTAGCTAGTAGTATACTTGGTATTCAATATTTATTACAGTATATTTTGTACAATAACTATGCCTTCGGGCTTCGGGAAATGGGCGTCTTATAAGTGTATTAATTTAATGTGAAGTTGTCTAAATCTAAAATAAACGTTTTATTTTAAATCAAAGTTCACACCCATTCCGAGTTACTGTAAAATAAATGAATAATTTCGTTGTATTGTCTGAATGGTCGTTCTTTTTGTCTATTTGTCAATGTTCTTCGAACACACACAGTATTGACATATTCTGTTTTGATATGATTTGAGTATAGACGAATGTATAGGTAAATATAGATATCGGCGATCTGTCTATTTGTAGGTATCAACTATCAAGTGTGTTTACTGTTGCATTATCCCAATGTCAGTTTAAATTTATCAGTCGGTATTAGTCAGTATCATAATATTGGTTGTTTTCAATTTAAGATTAAGACTCAACTAAACTCGACTTCTGACGCATACAAAAATCAAGAAGCCTACATAGGCGTGTGATTTTCCACACCAGAATTTTAATATTAAAAATGTATACAGCTTCGGAATATACAATAAATATAGAATTTTTTTAAATTTCGAACTAGTATCATTTAATGCACCTAAAGTATAAAAATTCGTGGGTTTACATTGTTATAACGTCATTAGTGGTTCGTATATTGGACGAAATTCTCGTACGATTCATGTTTTTCATTGATATTATTATTATTTATTGCCTATACTCGTCGTTCGAAATACCTACATAATATGTGCAGTGTATGTTATTGCAGTCGTAATAAAATCCACGACGGGAATTTAACATCGTATCCAGAATAACAATTATTATTATTCTTCAATAGGTTATTCGTATATTATATTATATTATGCATGGGTACACGACCCAACTACTCCGCGAACTTGTCTTATTATACTTATATACATTATAATAATACTCGTATACACACAATGTATAGATACACACTATTGACAACGCGAAATAATGATGTACAAAGAACACTGTACGCTATATAGAAGTATAAGAAAGTGTAAGCTCTCGAGCTGTCGGCGTGGCGGAGTGTGACTCGGACAATACGGTGTGATACACCGATTAAATGCACGGCATCTACGTCATCGGTAGGTATCTAAACAATTAAACATTAATATTGTTTACATTATATGGTTTATATGGTCAACGATCATAGCCTGTTACCGACGAGGTAATTTGCATTAAATTCACATTTTCTTATACTGCTCTCAAGTGCACATAGTTAGACGATAATAATATGTATATGTATATTCTCTCGGATATCTGAGAAACGTCGTACTGCAAGGTGAAGTGGGTCAGTTCTAAATTAATTATTTAAAAATAAAATTAATAACATTGTTATATTGTGGTATGTATATACCTATATTTGAATATGTTGTTCTCGGCTTAAAATATATAGTTCAATGTTCGTACTCTATTATTATAAGTATGGATTTTCAACGATAGATTACAAATAAGACTAATGATTTTTATTTTTATAAATCAACTTTTATATTACATTGCTATATGTAGCAATGTGTAAGTACTCACGACTATCGATTTTTTACATGAATATTTATTACAATACAAATTTACAATTATTTCACTTAGCTCTAATTTAAATTATATATGTGGGTACTCATAAGTCATATCCCGTTGGTGGTAACTAAGGTGGAATGCGGAGTTACTCGCCGACCTATACGTATGACTATAATATTTTATAAATATAGTAACCTATCAAAACGGTAAAAAAATATATATATGCATACATACATATTTATAGTATGTTTTGCTGACTCTCGACCGTCTAGTTTTATCTAGAATATGTTATTGTGTACTTAGATGTTTACGCAATCCTTAATGGATACATATACGCTTACATATATTACATTTGTATATTAATGTTACGAGTACACAATATGTATATTGTTTGCTGTAAGTCTTAAAACATGTATGTATTTTTACCATCATAAGATATTGAAAATCAACGATGGAACCTCTCCAAAACGTTTTCATTAAAAACGATGTAGGTATACATAGGAACATATGTATATAGTAAAGGAAGTGGCTATTAAAATCTAATAAACTTGGTCAGTAGAAAAATATCGATGATGATGCTTTTAAATGCATAATCATTATAGTGTTTGCTGGGAGCGTGACCGTTTTGCCATCCGTGGCCTCGCGGTTCAGCGGTTTCGGTCGACAACGTTGTGCAAATCGGCGTTGCGTTATCGTGGTATGTACAGCAGGCGACTGCGACACTCGCGCCATACAAATATATACAATGATAAATTAACAATGTTACTGCTAGTTCTCGAGCGCTACAGGTCACCGTGGCCTTTGGCTTCTCATCCACTCATTCCATTACTTAGTTGTAGTGTTTTTCCAGTTTAAAATGTCTGCAACAGTTCAACCTGTTGACGCGTGCTCTTGACAATGTCCAAGTCTCATCTTCATATAGCAAACTACGAGTCTGATAAAGAGTTTTGTGTAGCTTAAATTCAAATTAAAATACGCACAAAGTCCTTTGTACCTCCGAAGTTATTTTCGTTTAGTATATTGTATAATATTCTGCGACTCGTCAGTAGACTCGGAGGATACTTTCGCGAATTTAGTTTTCTCTCAGTCAATATTTAATTTTTTTAATTCCTGAGCATCTCGTGGTGACTTTGCTTTTTACCACATACCATTACAACAACGTCGTCTGCAGAACGTGTACAGATTTGCCACCACTTGTTTATAATAATTCTTCTTGTTTTGTTCGCATCTTTAACACCTCTTCCCCCCTTCCCGAAGCAAAACGTTATCGAACAGCTTATATGGCTGTCAGGCCATCCAACCCCTGAATTCGTGTTACGATAATATAATATAATAATAACTTTGTACATTAAAGTCGTCGCAGTGCGTGCGCTTTCGGTATACATTATTGTATTAGATATGAATACACAATAATAATATTTTATCGTGCAGTTTATTATGTTATCACGTCGATAGCTATTTATTCGTAGTTGACTACCATCAGACGAGCGTGTTGTTGCGTATAGGACATCACGTAAGTACACGCGTGGTACACGACGATAGGTATGTCGTAGGTAAGAGTTAGGTATACGTATATGTTATACTCGGCCGGGCGAAACGGCCACAGCCTATTGTTTTTGGCGACCTCCCTCAACGGGCGGCGTAAAAGCAAACGCGCCGCAGCCGCAGTCGTGTGTGTTGCAGTAGGTACCTATACGCGCGACACGCCGACAATGACCGCGTGCGAACGTAAACGCGACGGCAGTCGTAGGGCTCGCAGTGTGTATATTATAATATATATATATATGCGCACGGATCGTACCATCGTGTGCGCGAAGACTTGGCGCAAAATAACAATAATAATAATAATAACAAAACGAGCTGATCATTCAAGTCTCCGGACGGTTCAGTCACGCGTAAACTGGGTCTCGCATTGTTTATGCGGATCGCTCGCGCGCGTGCTCACTATGTATGTACAGTCGCAAGATATAACGCGCATAATATACCTATGTATACGGGAACGTCTTAAACGGTTCGCGTGCTTGCGTTAACATTATATAATATAACATTATGATATATACCCGCCGCGTCGGTATTTACGTCTTACGCGCGTATGTGTACCTGAAGAACACAATATACATATATAGTTATAGGTATATACATATGAAACTGCGCGAGCAACGGATAAAAAATTATATAGTCCGCCGAGAGTATAACATACGTTATATTATAAACTGTACGTATATGTATATAGTGCAGTCGCCCGGTCGGTTACCGCAACCGCAACTAGGTTGTGTGTGCACCCTCCTCCTCAACACCCCCCGACAGTTATCCTGTACCCATGTGTATAGCGGTAAATATTATATACGTACCTATTATGATAGTTTGATGCGCACGACGCAGACGACGACAGCCATACATTTATAAACATATAGGTGTACACGCACAGCGCACCCGCGATATTAGAAAATATAAAATATTTAATCGAAAAAATAAACACGATATTACCCGCACCGGAGTGGACGACGTTGTCACGCGTGATATTTGGCCGCTGCAGTCTAATAGATAATATATTCGTCCATCGAACTGCTGTATTATAACATGACGTGTTATTATTTTGATATGCTCTCATATTCGTATTTTGTATTATAGTTGCTGTTGTTAAAAACTGAACACGCGCTTAATAAGTCATAATATTATAATCTCATATTTTAGCACTATGCGACTATTGCATTTACGGTTTACTCCGCGAAATAAAGACTAATAATGTATAGTTTTGTATATCATTTCTGTTTTTTAATTAGCAGGACAGTGATGAGACACATACACTTGAACGATTTCGCACAGAATCCGACCGTAACTATGTATAGTTTGCGAGTTTGTTTTATTTAAACGTGAACGGATTTCATCTCACTGTTCGTCCGAAATGTATGCCAATTGCTATTTACAAATAATAATATAATATACGCCCATCAATCATCGAGTTGTTACCCTACAAGTATTATTGTGCTATCGATTGTTGTTAGATTTAAATTGATATTATGTTTGTGACTTCACGATATCGTTATACCTTTATATTATGTACCTACACATCATGATTATTGAACGTATGAATTTCTCTGCGACCAAGTATGGTTATAAGAATAGAGAATTATGTTTCCTTAGTCCATCCTATAACGTACATAATTTTATGTATAATATTACGTGTCAAAGTATGACGCACTCAAGTTCTCCAAACATTGGTCGTTTCTTCGCCACCACTAGCCCACGTTGAACCCACTCCGTGTTGTTTGTAAATACGGTCAGAAGTAGATGCGAAGTATTCAAGTATAAAAGTAGAACAATAAAAAAGGCCAACAAACGAGCTAATCATATGAATAACTAACGCAACGATTTAGATACTTCGATAGTCGCTTGACTCTACAAACGTATATTCTATATTATATTGTAAAAAGCAAATCTGTATTGGCAAATCTATTTATAAATCGGAGCGATACGACAACTGCTGCAGTATGGATGTATCATATTATAAAGTCAATGACGTGCTGGTGCACACAATTATTGAAAAAATTAAAACTCGACAGCGCATGTAGAGATAGACACCTGTATTGAGTGTATTGTGGCTCCCGAGGTGATCTCATAATACGCGCGTATATAATACGATATATATTATACACGCGGCCCATGCGTTGTAGCTGTTATTTTCATTCTCGGTACCCATTATGATAAAAAAAAAAGGTCGGAAAAAACGGGTTTCTTTGAGTAAATATTTGATCTGTGGGGACCACTTTCCCGAACGATTCGTGCGGTGTGTGTGTGTGTGTATATTGACGTGTCCTCTTCGCCTATCTTATCTATGCGAGCGCGCGAGTACGTGTGTGTCAGCTAGTACGTGCACACTAAATACTAATACACTGTACATATCACACATATACAGGGCGATTCTTTTAACAATAAACACTATAGTTATCTCTCGTTAAGTGTTAATTTTTTCAAACATATTCTTCGTGAACATTTTTAAAAGTTTGTAATTCATAACTGCTTTGTGTTTTTAATGTTATTATTGCTTGTAATTTATACTTATTCGACATTCCACTCCGCTCATTAAAGGCTCAGTAAACTATAAATATTTTTAAGTTCAACAGGACGTCGTACACTCGTGCTCGCATACTTAGTTGTACGAGCATTTTCAAATATCAATATCTTACATAGGTATCAACGTAGGTAATAACTCGTTTAAATATCATAATATCGTAACAACTTTTCGGTCGCTCTAATATTTAAGCCGAGAGCAGAAAATTCAAATAGCTGAACGTAAATTTAAGTGCGTGTATGATCCACTCGTTAGTAATACGGTACAGTCAAACACACCGTATTGTGCAGTTTACGATGATTTCTTCGTCATAAGTGCGAGTACTTTTGTCGTATGAATGTTCACGCTCATCGCATCCGCTGTTGTTATTGAAAACAACTCAACAACGATAACGAAATGTTAGTTAATTCTACGAGGCGATGAGATAGTAAGCAAAAGCAATCATGTTGTATTATAATATAATACAGATATATTATTATGCAGTGAAAACCGCGTGAACCGTCCCCGTCGGTAAACAAACAACGGTAGAATACGAGACATATTATTATAAAATACGGAAAAAAAAACAACACGACGACTGTTTTCTGCCGACGTTCGATTATTATTATTATTATTATTATTATTATAGTCGCTGTATCGTATGTGTCATTGATGCAGCGGTGCAGCGTTTGAACGTACGCCGACGCCACACGTGTTTGTCCGTCCGTCCGCATGGGTAGTGCGAGAAATTAACACCTTACCTTCGTATTATATTGCTTTAATGGCGTGTTTATCTCCGGGGAAGTGAAAAAAAAAATCACCGACTGGAAAAAAAACCGAAAGAAAGCGCGCTGATCCCGTGAGGTTTATTGTGCGTCGTAAAATACATAATATATTTATATATGTTTAATATATTAATAAATAACGTGCAGTTGATGGATTTTTGTATTTTTGAAAACCCACCAGCGAAATCAACGCGCGTTGCAAAACAATTTATCGATAGGTAATTGAATGGTTTGCCGCCGGGCGAACGATGAGTCGATTTATTATCGTAAAATAGGTATATATTGATGCCGCGTTATTATCGTATAGCTGGTTTAATTATACGTTTACATCGGGCTCGCGTTCGTTATTAATACGTCATGTTTTATATTATAATATATTTTAATTCATTTCCTATGTGTGTGGACGAATAGCTAGTGCGGCTGTAACGTTTTCGAGAGATATTTGAGGAATTTTGTTATTGAGTCAAAAAACACGAAAGGAACATGATATATTTTTTTAATTATTTAGTGTTGAATAACAACTAGTCTTTACTACATATACCTATATAATTAGAGTATACCAACTAGTTGAGCCTGCTTAGACGATAAATAAATATAAAAAAAAAAAAAACATTTTTTAAAAATTAATTTAGGAAAATATGACAGTTGATGTGATAATAACGTCCAACACGAAAATATAGTTGAATCGTTCATTACAAGTTACAACAATGTTAATTCAAATTAATAATTTTAAAAAACGATTTAATTTTATTAGTATTAATGCCAATTAATTGATCGGTTCGTGAAAAATCGTAAGAATTAATTATAGTAATTATTCGAATGGCATAGTTATACCACTCGCACACATTGATTATGATTATAGTGACAAACGGATAAATCAATATATGTTTATTTCTCAATTTAATAATAAGTAATGGTAATCTTACTCAAGGATGTAATTTCGGTACGAGAAAACCGGTTAAGGATTGATTGATCCTGATACTGCTATTATCATACAATGTAAACGTATAATAATACTTATACCTACACTTTTCTGTAGTTTTTCTGTTATTACTCGACTTGTATATAATTCGTAATATTATGTACTTTGAATTTTCTTTAAAATTGTATATTATATAATATTTTGAATTAGGCACCTCGGGCGTTATGAGATATCTCGTTACATATTTTAATCATATCCTTATGATACGCTACGGCAATATCATTATTTCAGCGATGAAGCAATGTATATATGTATATATTATATATTATATAGGTACTTAATATCTACCTTATGACGACGAGTAATGAGTATCCGAATTGACTTTGTTTAATAATAAAGTTTATGATGATGGGTCATTACGTAAAATAATAGACGATGGTGGAAAATATTATGATACAAGTTATTGTTGGGGAGAAGGGAAAATCGACGAATAGGTAGTGATAATTTGGACGTCATACCTGCGTTTTCAGTTCAAGTCTCGAAAACACGCTCTCTTTAGATTCAAAATAAAACGGTTTTGAATAGTTTTTTTGAAAACAAAACACATATTATCTATATTAAATAATAGAAACATTAAAAAAAATAAGAAAATAAATATATTAAATATATTGTTAATATGAAAATATTTTTTTCGAGGGTTTTGTGAGCTTTTTTACAGGAAATTAAATTCAAATAAATTGTACTCACTGGTACTTGTACTACTGGTTGGTCTACCGATTATTTGGTTATAAATCTTAATCTTATTATCGTATAATAATATTTTATTGAATATATATATAGATAAATATATACAACGTATATTATCTACATAAAAAAAAAAAAAAAATACTTACGTTTTCATTCCAAATTAATATCTAACACTAACCG
The DNA here is from genome assembly GCF_003676215.2 of Rhopalosiphum maidis. NCBI lineage: Eukaryota > Metazoa > Arthropoda > Insecta > Hemiptera > Aphididae > Rhopalosiphum > Rhopalosiphum maidis. The sequence continues at coordinate 5,182,616 of NC_040878.1, read as the reverse complement.
TTTAATTGAAAATACGGCTTCCCTTTCTATTCCCGATAACTCTTTTCGTCTGCAAAAACGCAACTGGAACCATAATTTATTAAGCTAATAAATAAACAATTTAATGAGATACTACCAATGGGCGATTTCCTCTTCATGCCGTTCACTCCTCTTACGAGTGCATACAATATCATCATAATATTAATAATTATACAGAGTGATGTCTTGTCTTACATATTTGTATTATTAAATAAAAGTAATAATAATAAATGCTTATAGAGATACCTGTTTCTAAAGTAGGTATCCAATATATTAAATGGCAAATTTTTGCGGACGAATAATTAAAATGTGTACCTACAAGAGATTAAAATCGTTCGTACCTTGTTTGTTACAGATGGGCACCGGCATGGATCATAAATCTACTTGGTACTGCAACGCGGCGAACAAGGTAAAACATTTAATAATAATAATAATAATAATAATAATTACGATGATGATAATAATAATAACGATGATAATAATATTGTATAATGATATAAATGGCGTGGCGGTTATTTTTTATAATATTGTTATATTGTTATTATTTTTGAATGGACAAATCCCGCGGGGAAACCAGTTTGACCGAATGCGGGTAGTTCGATTAATATTTAAATATTCGGTTCGCGCTAGGCGACGGCGGGAATTGATTAGGATCCAGATATCATTAAGCGTTCCGGGGGGAAACCGATACTTTATATGTTATTACACGATATTATATCTGTGTGGAGGTTTTTTCCCCGCCGTGGTGAAAAAAGAATAAAAAAAAACTGATATATTCATATGCACGGATATATATATATATTACACAGGTAATACATATAATATGTTTGTTTGTGTGTGTGTGTGTGTGTGTGTATAAAATATAAATTACATTACATTCGTGATTAAACGTACCGGTTTTCCATTAGAGTTTTTCGAGAAAGAAAAAAAAAAAACAATATCCCTCCTCCGCTAGGTATACACCTATTAGACCGAAGTGACCTAAGTGCCGTGTCTGTAGCAGCAGCAGCAGCGGCAGCAGCGGCAGCAGCTGAGGGTGACAACCGACCGGATTTATGACGACTCTGTTATACGTGTAGTATACATACGTGTATATCATGTATTATTATATTATACACTACCAGAGGTCGGCGAAATAATATTATATACATTTCGGACGATAATAATTGAAAACACGTCGCCCGTAGGTAACCGAAGGGCTTTTTCTCGTTTATAAACGGATTTGTAATTATCTGCAGCAACCGTATAATAATAATGTGATTCGATTATAAAGTTGTATTTTCTTTTTTTATGTTTTATTAATACCATCGCCGTTATAAACGTATGCACACACACATGCGCGCACAGATATTTGTACAGGGTGCTCCATTCGACCGCATACATTTCTAAGTAGTTTTTTAATGTTTAAGTGTTGAAAAATTCGAAAAGGAATCATTTCATATCTTTGGTTTCAAAGTAGCTATATCAGTAAATATAATCGAATATGTCGTTTAAATAATTTTTCGTTGATGTAATAACAGTGTATGCGTGAGCAGAATGAAATAGCCTATTACTCTCCCGATTTAAATTTGAAACGTTTATTGATAAAAAAAAACCCTATTTACTGAATATTTGATAATGTTATTACTTTACACCAATATTTCAAGAACAATATTTTCAGCTTCTAATAGTTATAAACAAAGAATATGTAATGGTGTTATAAAAGAAAAAAAATCTAAAAATCACTGTGATACAAATCACTAAATGATAAATAAATCCGTATAAATCTTTCTAATCATACTGATTTGTTTGGTAATGTTTGAATTTTGTCAATTAAATGGATCACCCCGTACATTTAAGTAATTACACTATGCACTGTGTGAGCATATATATGAATATGTATTAGTAGGTAATATATACTTTACGTCATTCGGGACAGTGATGATAATATCATTAATAAGATGCCTCCGATGCGGCGGCAACGGCGGTTATCTGTCCGGGGGCAACCGGCAGCAGTTTCACCCCGGTAAATAATAAACGTTATAATATAATATGTAACGTTATTTGTTAATAAAATTCAAAAAACAAAACCAAAACGTACATAAATAACAATGACAGCGGTCGTGTATAATATTTATTATTATAATACCGTCGTCGTCGTCGTCGTGTAATGTTTAATGCGACGCGATTGGCTGCCGTTTCGATTTTTTTCGGACGCGTGCGCCCAGAGGCGACGAGTGACGACCCACGCGCATGGAATCGTATTACAATTATTTACGGACGCATCGAAACTTATCGAAGTCGGAATATTATACATAGTGGCGGCCGGTCCGGTGACAGGACGCATGAGGAAAACTCGTCTATATAATACGTATAACACATTACGAGTATACCTATTTATATATATATATGTTCCAACCTCGCTATAGACAACCACCGGCCGTGTCGTTTACGACTCGAACGTGTTTTCGCGTGTTAGATTTGTGATAATAATATAATATTATTTATCGTAATGAATATAATGCACACACACACACACATATATACGTTATTATGGCCAGATAGTAGGTATATAGGTATAGGACTCGATAATCCTTGTCGATTTGATATGATGATATATTTTAATCTCGTATAGATATCGATCCAACAGTGTCGTGTTATAGCATGTAGTATAACATTTTTTTCCCGATCCGCGGCGGCGTTATGACTTTATAAGCTCGTGACGTCGATAACAGCATATTTTGATATTTTAGTTTGAATCGAGTTTGCGCACTTACACACCGTTTGGCACCGTGTCGTTTTGCTAACATGCATTATTCGTGGTTCGACTCAACCTCTCTTTCTTAAATGTCTTTAGATTTTTAATATATGATATGAAACTATTGTGATAATAATCGTTCTTAATTCTATTATAATAACGGGTTTTAAAAAACAAAATAGATTAAATACATATTTATGTGATCATCTATAATTTTTTTTCTCTTCTGTGATTATTCTCAATAAATATTTAAATTATATTCCCTATATAAGATAAACGTCCAATACAGCCACCACTAAGAATAATAATATTTTATACATAGACTATTTACATTAATTTCTAACAACAACACACGAGAGAGCGTCTATATAATAATATTATACACAGCGATATTATAACGAGCTTTAGCATTATTTTTTATTTTATTTATAGTAATTTTCATAACAACAACAAGGAACAAATACTTTTACTTTTCGACAAATCGACGTAATAATATTATACTAGGCTGTAAAATCCAGGTATTTTTATCGATTCGTGTAGATGTAATTGGGGTTTTTAAAATTTGATGAGATTTGTTTTTTTTTTTTTGAAATATTTCATTGCAATGAAAAATAAAAAATAAATTATTATATCTTAAAGTTTATAATCACGTCAATTTGCAAGTAAAAATTTTCAAAAGTTGGTTTATTGTGTGAAACAAAGAAAATATGTATAATAAATAATAATAACAATAATAACCAATCAGGACCCAATTAATAATACAAGTGATAAATATCAAAAATGTAAGTGAATATTTTTGCATATTTACTATCAATGTTTTCTGTATATAATCAATATATTATTTCTATTCAACTATAACCGAGTACATTTAAAAAAAGAAAAAATATTTCAAAAACAGTGAAATTTTCAATTTTAGAACCCTAGATGTAATTCGATTTGTATTTTATACTTGAATGCACATTATATTACCATCATGTATTATGTCAATCACATTTTATTAATTTTTCAATTGTTTTACTATTTCATTTATATTCATAGTGTACGTTCAACCTTTAACCTATCGTACGTAGCGTATATTTCTGAAAATTAAAAACATCCGCCTCCCGTCCGCAGTCCACGAGTATTTTTCGCCCGTTTCCGAATTTAACCGATGATGTCTTATTAAATTATTTGTGCGTAGTTTAAAGCGCTCCGCAAGAGTATTATAATATATATAGGCGTATGCGAATTTGTTGCAAATCGCGCTGTGACAACACACCGTGACATTGTACAACAGCGACCATTGCGGCGCGTCGAAAGTTTGACTTTGTTCGCCGAGCGTTATTATTTACGAAACGCCCTGTATACATAATATTTATTATATACGCTGTACACAATCGATTAGGAAACACGTATGTGCATGCGCATTTTATTATACAGCCATATAGGCGCTCGTACGTCCTTGTGTCCGCATCCGTTCGCGGAAAAACGGTAAATACATCAAACCGTTTCGCGTCGTTGATGCGTACTACACAATATTGTTATTGTGCGTATGTGTACATAAACGCGTACGCCATGTTCGAATAATGTAGTATGAGCAGTTTGCAGGAAACGCTTGTGACATATCATATTATCGTTTTTTTTTTTTTTAATTTTTTATTTTTACACTTTATTACTTATGTACATTTAATACGACGTGCAAATAATTGCGTTGTGCGTGGTAAGTATCCGTACGAGTACCTCTGTCCTCTATGTATGTATATATATATATATAATGCTCGTCTATTAAAAAAAAAAAAAATAAAATTAGGCAATTTTTTACGACCTCGCAGTGGACTCACAGACGTGTTTAATACACTGTTTGTGTATACGACACATCTATGTATTATAATGATATAATTATTATTCGGACGCGAGATTTTAACGATAAACGACATTCGTATATAGCTGCAATGGTATCAATTTATTATACGAACCACCTGTAGGTATGACCGACCTGTTGCACACGACGTATTGTACGCGCGTGCTGCGTGTAACGAGTGAATCACGATTATGACGTATCGCTGAAAGCTATGTATAATATGGAAGAAGCGTATTTTATTATGTACAACGGATTTCGATAAAGTTAACATCGAAATGTTCTAAACACGTGTCCTGTCGTTTATAAATTACGTATAGGTAGGTACAACTGCCATGGACGGAGATTTAGTCAAATTTAACGAGGATATACAGGTTAGGTCAAAAACTATGACTACTAATTCTAAATAGAAAAAAAAAATTCGTATAACCATGCCACCTTTTCGTGATATAAATAAGTATTTGTATTTTTTCGATTATAAATATTACCTATTGTATACTATACAACAATAATTCATAAAATATTTGAATGAAAGTTAATAGTATCTATAGGCTATAATCAAACAATATATAAAATTTCTTTACAGGTTTAGCAAATGATTAAAAATTTGATGTAGGTACCTTTTTAAATATTTTTAATGGTTGGCTTTAATATAGTAAAATTATTTAGTTTATAGGATAAGAGCGCGTGAGATGGATCAAAGATAAAAATTATGAACAAAAAAAAAATAGCCCAAATCGGAATAAATCGTGTAAAATATAAACAAAAATCATACCAATATTACGTGTAAAACAATATTCACGAAAAGAGGAAATTTAAAATTTTTTTGTGGGGCTTGGGTAATATTTTGGGTGGCCAAGCTCAGATAAGCTCCTTCCAATAACTAACAATGTACGTAGGTATTTACTCGGTGACCGATACTATTTGTTGTATATTAAAATCTATAGGTATTACACGGACGTCAATCATTTTATTTTATTTACCGAAAGAGATACACGCTAATGAACCACATATATCAATATAATCATTATAATCGTATACTATATTATAATACCGTATATCATATTGTTCGTATTCATTATATACAACGCTACTTCTGGAATCCGTTGACCGTTATATTGTGTTATATTATGCACGCATTTGCACTGCAGATATCCTTTTGCCCGGATGGGTACATTCGTGATAATAATTAAGAATATCATAATTAATAATGCAAAATAAGCAATAAATATTGCCATAGTATGGCGATAGCATAATATTACGATGGCCTTATTTATCACTCATAATTATAGTTCAACATCTAAATGCATTCGATTGCAATTATAATATTATACGGATATTAGGTTTAATTTTTTTTTTATCTCTTGTATAAACGCAATATGTTTTCAAACGTAAAAAATAATGTACACAATATATTCATAAATTAGTAAAATATACTTTTAGAATACATCGAAGCTCACAAATGCAATCATTGCCGCAGGCAGTCAGTGTATTTTTAATAATTTATTATTAATTAGTTATATTTTTTTTTCAAAAATGTTTTACCTCATTTCAATTAGTTTAATAACATATTTAGAAAACACAGAAATATGATTTTACGATTTTGATTTTACATTTTAATTAGGGAAATTCGATAAAACTCATATGTAAGTACCAATATTTATACTTAAATAATATTTGATTTATCATAAAACATTCATACTATTTTTATAGGACTATGGTCTATAATATAATGCTCACGATGCTTAAATTACAATGTGATAAAAATTATATATATTTATATAAACGGTTTTGGATTTCTTTAGATTGCATTTTTTCATAGTTTTTGGTTGATGTAGTTGTCAACTTGGTCAAAAGTTTTAATTGATCGACGATTGCGTCACAGTCGTCTTATAATTTTTATGAGTATACCTATGTTTTTCGTACCACAAGTGCCTAAGAATATTTTTATAATGTCTACATTTCGTTTACTGCAAGTAAAGTTAGTATCTATCAATTCGTAAATTCAATGCACCTGCTTAAATTATATTAGTTAGTGATTGTATTATCGGTATTGTAAAATATAATAATAACATATTATTATTTATTTATACGAGTACACTATTTGAATCAGTATACAAATGTTATCAAGTGAATTTTATCTCAAAATGATTTTATTATATTATCGCCAATAACGAATAATATAATATTACATTTTGCATAGTAGAAATATCAATAAGAATATTATGATATCATGAACCAATTTCAATGTAATTTGTTTTAAAATATAAAATTATATATTATTTAAAAGACTGTATAGTCTGCAAGCACACATTTTGATTTATAGTAAATATTAAAAATCAAATACAAGAATATTTTTTTTTACTTAAATTAGGTACCTACGTTTACGTATATTTTTCACTATTTTTCACGCTTAAAAAAACTATTTAGACCTTGACGATAAATAAAACTGCCTCCGCCCCCTCCCACCATATTCCGCACGTATAGTACAATTTTTACAAATATGTATATATAATAATAATTATAATTATACTTGTAGGTACGTTTGTAATTTTTCTGTTGTACACCGACGGTGGGCGTCCTACGGCGCACGCGCTTAGCGAAAACAATACCCCCGGCTTTTCAACCATGCCGACTATTAATAAACATAACGCGGTGCGGATGGATAATTACTGTGGTAAAAATTTTAGCATAACGGCGAGAACCGGTCTTGAGAGAAGACATTATATAAGTATATATATATATATATATATGAATATTAAAAAAAAAAAGTGTCGTGGGCGGTCAATGGCATTTCAAAATGAAAATAACTATTCTTCCGAAACGCGTCGACGAAAAGTTTAACAAACGTCCAAAACGTAGGTACAATAATAATTATATAATTGTATGGGCTAAAAAATATATATATATTAAACAATTCCATATTTGTGTTGTATTCGTATATTTATATCGTTACACGTTATGTATATATTTTTCGAGCGAAACTATCGAACACTATTTTGTCCGTCTTCTGTACACGCGCATTTCATATTATGTATAGGTAACTACATATACCTATATATTATACACGCATATTATAATACGTATTACATTATACTATTATGATGATGATGGTTAACCAGTTTTTCCGTAGAAGAGCATATCACTTAGGTACAGGCTACAGAAAGCGTGTGGGTCAAGGTGTAACGTGGCGCGCGTACAGCAGTAGGTAGGTTCGACGCGCGGGGAAAAAATAAATAAATTCGTTTTTTTAGTGTTTCGTATATTATTCATGCGTTTTCCGAGATCTAAACTATTGTCGCCCTACACCACTTAAACCGATTGTTTACACCTATAAATATTTTTTTTTCCCGTGAACGGGGTAGGGAAAAGTAAAGGAATTATGATAATGGCCGAGTGCCACCGCAGGAAATCACCTCGGCCTACAACGTATATTTACATTATTTTCGTTTTATTGCTAGTCGGTTAATATTATTTTTGTCTAAACCGTTTTTCTATTGCTCCGACGTGACATTTTTTCGGTTTCATAATTCGCCCTCTGGTCATAAATTATGTCAGTAAACCAAATAAACGTCGTTTTAATTTTGGCTACCTAAAAAGAATATGATATTTTATATACAAACGTATTTTCTGGTCCCGGTGTAAATAACCATTACCGTGGTCTAAAAGTCCAAAATATGTCTCGTAAAATTTTAGAAACGAATGATATAATCTCCCTCTCAATCGATATCGTACCGTATAGCTAGTACCTACGAGCCGAGTAAAATTACTGTCGCCCATATTATACATTATACGAGAACTTATAATGTTACAGGATCCTCAGATAAAAGAGTAAACGAGCGACTGGTGACTTGACTATTATTGTAATTATTTTACACGATTGTTATTACCGTACAGATGTATAATAGCTATTGGCTATGCAGTTATAATAAATTAACGCACGCGCATATCCGGCGCTCATTACAGTAAGGTCGAAAACCAAAATTGTTTGTCCAGAAGATTATTTAAATGAGAAAAAACACAATAATTATAGGGGCCCCGGGTGACTAGTTACGTTATTATCATTTTTGTTATTTTCTTTTTTTTTATTATTATTATTTCTTTTTGTTGTTTCTCTGCTTCAGTGTTTTATCGTTTAGAGGGCATAACTCGTTTGTTCGTTTATTCAAATTATACTACCAGAGACGAAAAGCTATAAATACACAAATCGTGAACCTGCATTGCTGTAGTACAGATTTTTTTTAAAATTGACAACTATTTAAATACAACAATATATTATTTTAATATTATGCGGCGTATTCCAATAATGTCATACGCAGCGATTGCTGTCGTGCATGTGTATATACAACACTGAAATGAAATAATATTCCGTTCGAAATTATATCTGAAACGAAATTGGCATGGAAACAACGCTATAAAAAGACGTATAAATGCAAATCCGAACGGAACGCGTGCAAAAAAAAAAAAAAATAGAAATAATAATGAAAACTTAATGGTCAAATGTATCGGAGACACATCATTTTAATACGCAATTCGAGATACCGCACGGCGAGATTTGAGTGCCTCCGATGTTTTACGCAGACGTTTACGATTGGAAATTATTCCTTATTAGCATATTATCGCCCGCATCTATTTGATATTTATTTTATTTTTTTTTTTTACTTTTTTTCAAAAATAAAACATATATTATACAACGTCAGGCTCGTTGGGACGGCAATTTATTATGTCCCGGAGATTAATTTTAGAGCTTTAAGAGTCCGCCGTTAAAATCGGACATTCGACGTTTTACAGACATCACACACACACACACACACATCTATACACGCGTATAAATAATAATAATAATAATATGCTCGTTTATATTATATACATACGGTTATATTCAGCCATATACGCCGTCGTATCGTAACGTTCTCGCGATCGTCTCGCATAATATGTGAAATCGCAATATCACGAGTCAATCACTTGGAATGCGATAAGTCACGATTACTTGCTGTTTCCGATTATCTACGGTTATAGATTCGAATACTTCTCGCACGTGTGAACCGTGTGTGTGTGTGTGTATACCTATACACACTATTATAGCCATGTAGGTAAAAGACTGCTGTACGTATAGGGAGAGATATAATATGACGCTGTGACAATAATAATAATAACAACAACATTATTATTATGTTTAACAAGCCCCCACACCACCCTCGTACGGTGTGTCTATGGACTCGGGTCCCCCCCCCGCGTTCACCTTGTACCTTGTATGCAGTCGTTTGACAAATTATATAATTATTATTACTATGCGCGATGTTATTATTGTATTTTTGTTTATTCCGACGAAACGCGATGATGTTTCACCACAAAGTTGGTTTTTATTTTATAATTGAGGTCGTAAGTGGGTTTCGCGCGCATGCGAATTGTAGGCGTGTAAGAATTTTATTTACGGACAAAACGTCCAATTTAAACAGTTGTTTTGAAACGCGCCCACCGTAAACGCGCAGCGCAGCAGTTACGTGTTAACAAAAATAATAAATAAATAAATAATAATAATAATAATAATAATAATAATGAAAAAAATACGGTAGCCAACGGGTACATGGGTTTGTTTCTGACATTATAGGTCGACATACATATAATTTAATTTTTCGGATTGCCCACGTCCGACTACTACAACTACCATATTACACGGTCGCCAAAGACCTATGCTTTGTCGTTATAATAGTTCGCTACTATGTAAATATAGTAAATATCGGATAAAACGCGCAGTCCGCAGTCGTGTTCGAATCGAATTGGCAATCGATCGGTGTTAAAACAATGTGGCACGCAATAATGGGTTTGTGTACGTTATTATCGTATGGCGACATATTATTGTAACGTGTGCGACGCGGCGTGCGCACGGTACACCTATAAGACGTTTAGACATTGTACTGTCGCAACACTTGGAGCGTTTTCAAATTCGATATGATATTTTACGATATGAAATAGTGTTGTTTCGCTAATCCAGAAAACAGAATGAAAAAAAAAAAAAAACCACCAGCACGCGAGTTACGTTTATTTTATTCGACCGCCGTCCAGAATAATATAATGTAAATAATACGCTGTAGCTGCCATGTACATGCAAAAGTAGCACGACCAGACGTTTCCCGGCGCGGGGAGACCCGGTGGATGTGTATTTTAGCGTTGAATATTATTATTACAGTTCACTACAATTCGATACCCGCACGTACCTATGCGTCTTTAAATATTAATTTTTTTTTTCAATAACCGAGAAATATATAATTGATATAGCCGCACGATACGTTACACATCATAGTATGTAGGTATATACTATATAGCGGCGTAGTATTATTAATTTGATAATTATCGTGTACATACACAGCGATTGGTGGCTTAAAAAGTTACCTCGTAAACAGCATTTAAAACGCATTATAATCAAACGTGCGTGCGTCGAACCAATTGCGAACTCGCATACTTAACTATATATATATATATATATATACATACACATTTAATGCGTACTTTGGGCTGCTATATATTATATTATTAGGCGTGTATACGCATCGGTCGCGTGCAGATGCCGTTTCGCCCGATTCCAATTCGGTCTGATATTCTTCGACCCGTTGCGCGGTGGTTTTCGCTATTAAAATAAATATACATATATATATATAAATACACGTGTACGCGACTGTTATATATATATATATGTATGGCAGTTATTCTATACGCGTATACCTATGTACAGTGCGGCGTGTAGGTATATACAAAATACATAATTCGGCTGTGCGTACCTATTGCACTACCTGTTGGGTTTACGCGTTTCGAGATCATCGGCACACGCGCTGCGGCGGCGGCGCAGATCGAGCTCAGCGATAGTTATATCGACAACCCAATTTTAACGGTCCACGACGATAATAATCGCAAGTCCCCACCCCCTGCCCGTATCACATGACGCGCGCGGCCGCCTCATCTACACGTTCTAACATCATACCTGGTAACCAGCGTATACCAGCGTACCTGTGTGTGTCTCATACGACGTCGGATTATCGCGCTGATGTCTGCGCCGTGTGCCCGCCATATACGTATATTATTATTACTCTATACAGCCATATAATATGCCGCGTATATGGTGTACACATAGTGCACACGCACACACACGCGCACACACACACACAGGTGTATATGGGTACATCTGACGAATATTTATATCTCGTGGCGTGTGTGCGGCGCGCGGTGTGTATATTATATTGTACGCGCGAGTCCCGGGAACAATGAACTCTCTCGCGCGGACCGTATGCATGCGTACAACACACACGAGCGTGGGCTAGCTCTCGGTCGGATGAGGTTTAAAAAATAAAAAATGAAATAAAATCATTTTCGTTCGTGGGTTAGACCGCGCGCGCGCTCGCGAGTAGATATAGGTACAATAATAATAATAATAACGAAAACAAAATCCGAAGACACGACAACAATAAAGAATAATAATAGTAATAATAATAATAAAAAAAAAAAAAATGGTGCAATAATCGTGTAATTATGTGTGTTATTGTGTGCCGAGCGGACACAATGGATGACGCCCCGAATGTCAAAACGTCCGATTGTCTCAAAGTTCCGATCTTCGGATGAATTACGACATTTCCTTTGCGTTTCATATTATTATTATGTTATACATATAGGCATATGTGTATATAATACCATACGTTACATTTATGTGCTCTTATTATTCGCCCGAAATATTATAATATTATTATTCGTTTTGTGTTGCGCAGTACTGTTTTCGTGTACGATATTTTGACACGTGTTGTTTAGCTTGATGTAAACAATAAAATAATTTAACATTTTCCCGATCACGAAAACGTTTAAAACGCATACTATAGTATATTGTAAATTATTATTCTACAGATTGGATGTCATGCAAATTTCGAAGTACCACGAATTTATAATAATATTATACATAATACGGCGTATATACACAGCGTCCTATATAACCAGTAGTCAAATATGGATGCATCGATATGAGACTGTATAAATTATTGACTAGAAATAGTTTTCCTACAATATTTTCTACTTTTTAGCACTGCTCATTATATATTATTATGTTCGTATTTTCAAATGCTCGTGGCACAACGATTTAAAATGACAAAGTGGTGGGATGTTTCAACAATCGGTTAATAGGTTTTAATTTTAAAACCAGTTTGGGACTCGTAGTTTCAGAAATTTGAACAAGAAGTTTTTTAGTTTTTTTTTTTTTGGCAATGGAGGCAAGTGGTTTGATGTTTTCGACAAATATGGTTTTCTCAATCAACTGACAATAGTTAATGTATTCGAAATACATTAATTGATCAAATTTAAACACACACACACACATATCTACGTATTTAAAAACTGGTTCCACATGATCACATACGTTACAATTGATTAATAAACTCATCAATTCGTTAAATCGAATTCTAAAAGATAAAATTTACGAATGCTACAATAAAAAAAAACCAAAATAATTTAAAACTGATGTTTCTTTTTTAATTAATTGACAACTTAAATATTACTAGATAGTAGATACTATACTTTGAATATTATAATATAATCATGAAAATGATTTTAATTGATTCAAAATAAATTAATCAAAACAATGAATATACGTATTATAATTGAATATCGTGTACAACATAATTATAAGTTCAGATGGCATTTCGATAAAGAATTTGTAAAAAAAAAAAAAAAAAACATTGATGCATTTGAATATTTAAAAACTCTGTCATATAATTATGAATATTTAAATTTACTTGTAAAACCCAAGAAATCATTCTGATGCATTGTAAGTGATGTTTATTGTATCTAGTCATTGAGTAGGTCACTGTAATGGGTGTGTTAAGTTTGAATTCAATGACAAATCATTGAATATGGTTAAAAATGATGCAAAACAGAAATCGTCTGTCAACCTATATAAGTCATCTATAAAATAAATCACGATATAGAAAAATAGTTTCAACATTTGAAATTCAAGGGTTATTAAAAAATGTATGTGAATTAATTTGCATTATTTTTTTTTTTAAATTAGGTGTAAAAAATCTATACGTGAAATCGTAGAGGTATAAAAATATAAACGTATCTAATTTATAACAATTATAGATTGTCTGTGAATTTATTTTCTTAATCTTATATGAAGACACTTATATTATATTTTCGAAGTTTTTTTTATCACAAACAACAATAATCGTACAATATAAAAGTAGGATTTATTTTAATCTAAATAAGTAAAACATTTCAAAAGCCTTTAAATAGATCAAAATGTTTTTCAAAATTATATCATGTCTAAACAAATGCAATTATAAATATTTCGGTAACGAAAATTGAAACTTTTGACCAAGCTATTTGTCTTAGATATAATGAGAAATGTTTGAGATATAATTTTCTCTAAAAAGTTGTAGATTGGAGCATTTTTTCTAATACAAAACGTGTTTCTCCTTCTTTAAACTCAAAAAATACACACACGTACGACGTGCATCATTATAAGACAATACATTATATTCATCATTCCACTTAGAATATCTACTCATATTATATAATTATAAAGTTAAGTGGACAGAGTATTAACATATATTTAATCGTTTTCGACTCAAATAATAATATGATTCATAACTGTAGCAAATTAAAATTTACTATCGACAGAACAAGTGTAACGAGGAATGCATGAATAAGAAAGAAATCGTTTTTTACACTGATCCTCAACTATAATGGGAAGTGTATACCAAAGTTAATATAACAATAAAACCTACCATTTTCATTACCATTATCTCATTAATAATTATTATCGTAAACGAGTTTATTGTTATCCCCCACACACACACACATATGCTAGTTCAGCGTATACATTACAGTTTCTGTTTTTACCTAAGTAATAATTAGTTTGTTGTTTTTTAATTACATTCATTTTTTTGAACAATACTTTTATTGATATTATTTTAGATTTCAAAGAAGGATATGGACACTCATTGGTTTATAAGGATTTTTCATCTGTTTATCTAGTTCCATAGGTCTGTTTAATACGGAAATTGTATTTTCTTAGATTAAACGATCAATTTTTTTATATTTTCAAATAAATTCAAAAATAATTGGTGAAAATAATGATAACATTTATACAATATTAAAAGTTTGAAAACATTACACAAAGAAAATCATGATAATATTCATAATAATAGTTGACATTTTTTGTTAAATAGTGTGCGTCGCTTAAAAACGTGTTCGAAATTCAATGATTTATTATCAATAACCGCCTCGGTGGTCCACCCGATCCGTGCATATATCTCAGTTTTTTAATTATACCCTCGATTCGTGTATTTTTAATACAAATTTCAGGTTTTGTAACTGAAACATTATAAATCGTCTAGGCGCATTATATTATACACCTATTATAAACAATAAGTTATAACATCAACCTCTATACCTCAATATTTAAAATACGGTTTATAGTAAATCAATATTATTTATTATTCATTGCGAGTGTAATAATATTAAATACTATTAAATCATTTTTAAATTACACGCATAATAATTTTATAACATATTACCTGTACGTGGAAATTTAAATACTCGATAATACACTGCATAACTGCAGCCGCGCGTACAGCATCACATCGTCCATTTCATTTTCACTTTATAATATTATATCGTAGTGGAATATATATTTTTTACAACTCCTGGCGAATACGAAATCGAATCTCTGCAGACAATCTGTGCTAAAGTTGCGTTATATCGTATAATATGTAGGTAGTGCCTATTTGTGTTTTATTATGCCTATACGTACACATTGTTCTCCGCAGTCCGCAATATTCGCTATCATAAATCGCGCGCTGTAGTGTGGTCACGAAACGACGGCGGAGTTCGTATATTTACGTTTTAATACGGTGCTATACTAATAATAATATTATTTATGTATATAAAACACTATAATAGAACATGTTGTAAATCGGATCTAATATCACCTATTGCCTATTATATACCGCAGTGCAGTCGGCACGAAAATCGCCGCCGCACAATTATTATGACGGCAATTTGCATTTATCTCCGCGGGAACGCATTTTTTTTCTCCGTTTTCAAAACAGGTTATATTCGTATGTATCGCTATTATAATAATACACGTTGCATAGGTGTTATAGACAGCGTACTGTATGGGCACGGACCGCGATTCGATCAAGTCATATCGACTTTTAGCCACACGTTTCTCCCGCGCGCGCGAGTCACTTTATGGATCGGTTGCGCTTTGGCGTTCACGGCGAGTCGCGTCGGGTGTTATACATGTGTAGGCACACGCCGCACACATATATAAAATGATATGCATTATATTATTGGCTTTATATACATATTACCCGCACAGGCGCATGTTATAGGCACATCCAATTAGTCGTGTGGTTTTTCGCACGCCGGCGTAACACCCGGCCCGGCCGATAAAATCGTTCTCGCGTTTGCGTACACTACGCAAATGTCGCCCGTCTTTCGCAACCACTTGTCGGCGCGTTAGAAGAAAAAAAATTCCCTCGCCGCGGCGCGTTCTAAATTACGCGCGTTCGTTGTCGGCCTCTGCGACAGCGGCTTGCATAACGCGAGCGCAGGTAATATAATATTTTATATAGGTAAGCCTACTAACTATACGCTATACGTATAGGTAGACGTATCGTAGGTACCTACGACGAGAAGAAGGTCACCGCCGTCGCGAGCTGCCGTCGTGCCGCAACAGGAAACCATAGATCTATAAAGCGGCGACATTCCGTCGTCGTCGTCGTCGTCGTCGGCGGCGGCGGTTTTATTAACCCCTTTCTGTCACCGCGAGACGACGTATATTTATACGTTACATATACGTATTACTCATTTTCACAAGCACATGCGCATTATTATAGGACATGACTATATGTAATAGCTTGTGCGATATCGCGAGACGTTTTCCGAGCTCAACGCGTCGTGTTATTTGAGCACGAAAGTCCACAAGACGTGCCTATACGATGATAATCGCGCCACGTGTGACACTAACACGACACGATTTTGCGGGAGAACAGTTTTCATTTTTTCAAATATTTATCTAGCAGTCATTGGCAGCATAGGTAGTTTCGATTGGGTATCGCACAAGGTCCATATAAAATATACAATTTATACTGCAAGTCTTATGTAATGTTTTTAGGACGTGATATTTTTTCACTAAAATTACGTGTCAAGATCTGACGACAAACATTTAATTTGAACAAAAAAATAATAGTTTTGACTGTTAATATTTGACAATCGGCTCATAAAATAATTTCGAGAACAATAAAACACACTAAAACATAATACTTAAATTATTTACGTCAATGTAAACATAAATAAGCGTACACAATGTACACATATTTCCAGACTTGTTATTATTGTCAAAAACTAACCAATATATATATAGACTTTTTGAGACAAATAAAATATTTTACTGTCTTATACCTATATGAACGCAATACTATAGTTGTATAAAATTCATCAAGAAACATATTATAATGTTAATTTTAAATTATCGTGTTCACGTTTTATAAAGTTAATAACAAATAAACAGTTTTCAATGTGCCAAACAACTAGCAAAACCTCGTATTTCAACAACTATAAGTAGAAGAAAATTTCCACTCGTCGCACACGTCAAATAAATTTTTAAAGAAAAAAAATGTATTTAATAGTTGGGATGTAATATTCAAATATTATATATTATATTGCAATATATAGACGAGTGCGCCATTTTATTGGCAAGAATATAAATGATAAATAAGCGATGGACGTTGACTGAAAACAACACTTTCGTATTCGGTTAGTTTTTTAAAAGGAGAAAAATAATATTGCATCATGCGACGTGTTCGTTTCTATAATATACAAATGGTTTTGATTTTCGTGTTCCTATTAATTTTCATAAGATTTATTTTCATCTTTTAACTGATGGTAAATTAATGACGTAAAACTCGTTTCGATTTTACCGCAGTTTATAATAATAGGATCATAATAAATAATACATTATGCGTTATTTTATACTTCAATCGCGTGCTGTATAGACTGCAATTGACAACGTTTAATTTGATTTAATTTAAGTATATTAGCTAAGAAATTATTACAACACCAGAGCTAAGTGCGGGGTGCTTTTCATTATATTTTGTCTATAGGCAATGATATACGATCTCGATAGTTCTCCGGGCGAATTTTTTTTATTATTTATTTATCCGTAAACCAGATGGCCTTTTAAGCGATGAGATATTCAAGTAGCTGCGCGGTGGTCCTAATAATACGTACAACTTACTATATAATATAGTAATAATTCTTTGTCCACTAAAAAATAGCGTACCTACATTATGAATCATTACTTATTAGAAGTAATCTAAAAAGGCCTCGAGTTACGAAAAGTACCTAAATTTATATATCACGAAAACCTGTATAATTCTGACGAATCGACTTTACCCGGAGGATGTGCAGTAAATCCAATCGTTCGGTTTTCTTTTTAATATGATTTTATTTTATGAACGCACATACGGTTGAATGTTCTCCGACGAATGACTAAATACTCGCGTATTATACAGTCGTAATACCAATACGAAAACGAAACGTTCACAATCGGCCGTCGTGTTATATTGTATGTGAAAATAATAAATGTAATTAAAATAACGCCCGGTTCGTTGGTAATACCTACCTAATTAATATTGTGCCAGTGTGAGTGTTTTTCGTAGTTGTAAACGTACCTGTGCCGTATACGATAATGTAATTTGTCAAAAATCAAAGTTGAAAAAAAAAGGCAGAACGCCTCAGGCGATACAGACGTCGGCCTGTCTCCCGTTTGTTATATAAATAATAAAAATCTATTTGATATTAATGTACACCTAGGTACTCCTACTATAGTGTGTGTTTATCGGCTCGCATATTATGTGCATTGCATTTCGATTGCTTAAGGATGCGCCTCGTAAACAATTTATGTATACATATTATATGCGTATATACGCTCACAGCAGAATTTCTCTCGTCCGTGATTTGTGCGCATTATATTATATTATTATAGTACATAATACACAATAATATTATATCATTGTGTAATGTATGTGACTATTTAAATTCGATTTGAAAACGGAAACACCGAACGGAAAACTGATTCCAAAAACGGACGTCGTTATTTATTTATTTTTTAATTTTAATTTTATTCAGTCTCCACTCAAGGCCTATACGAACGGTGTGTATATACATATAATAATAATATATCTATTCGTGCGCAATATACATGATTGTTAAACGACCGGCTGAGCGGAGTTAATAACAGGAAATTAGGTAATCCGACGACTCCGACACGCGGACCGGTTTCGATGCTTATAAGAAACAAATTTATAGACACATTGCAAATAACAGTATTATAACGTCGATTACAGGTTTTATCCTCCTCTCAAAACACCACGTTAAAAGGGCCAACGTTTTTGGTCTGATGATTTATCGTTGTCAAAACACCTCGGGTGTGATATTCGGTAGATATCGCGTTAAAATGAAAAAAAAAAACAAAAACAAAAACAATTAGCGTTAAATGCGAATGAAAATTACCTTATTCATACAACGTGTTGTATGCGCGAAACCGATACGATTTCATTCATGTTCACTCGATTCGGATACGACTCACGGACATCGTCATTACTCGCACAGTCATACCACGCGGCGTTCTTCGAATCGGAGCTTTAGTGCATTACTATTGCTGCAGTTTTTATTTTAGCCTCCGTGAGTCAACCATTATTTCATCAACCTCGGCTGAGACATTGTCCTAATTTTTCGTTGTTCGTTTCGTGTTTCGTCGATTATTACGATGTCTTACTCATCAGTCGTCAATCCGATCTGTACCGTCGTGTCACGTGTAATATCGTAAATGGTATATACATAATAGTATGAAGTGCATAAATATTTCTTATGATTTTGTTAACTATTATCCCGTGTGCTATTTTTGCAACGCACCAAATATTAAAAATGTTTATTAAATTCTGTGGTACGAGTTGGGTCCAATGACTATTTGATTTTCAAACGCTCAGTAACTGTTTAATGTAATAATAATAGTGTTTTAAAAGTCAAATAATTTACATGTTTTTCTATACCTACGCGTCGTCGTTTTTTATAGAAGATTAAGCTACAAATTTATTTCATACAAATACGAATTATACCTACTATATTGTATTTGTATATTTTTTTATGGTTTTTCAATAATAATATAATTTAGGTACTACAATACTTTGCTAAAAATTATCGTTTTTAATGAATGATAAGTATTAGTTATAAAATTAAATGATTGATAAAAAAAATATGCGCTATTTAAACTTTTTTCTATATTTCATACATCTCTCTTGCATTTTTATCACTTTTTTTCTGTATATTCAACATTTTTCATTGATGTTTTGACCTTTTAACAAATCTATAGCAATACATCTATGAATAGTATCGAGCGGTCGGGGTATATGAAATCTGGTTTGGACACAATATGCCACGCTCGACAGGTTTATAATAGTCTATATCGACTATATCTGATAAACTTTTTTTTGTTCGTCAAAAATTATCGTTCATGCACACACACACACACACACACACACATATATATATATATATACACGAGTATATACGCATATGTACTTGTTGTCTGCGAGCGAGCATGTGTGTTAGGTGTCTGGTGTCTTACGGTATTGTTTCGACGTCGCTTCACACACACACACACATACACAGGTACACATATTATAAACATTTATATATATATATATACAGAGTTGAGCAAAGGACGCGTTTATCAATACGTGAATTACACGTGTTCGCGTTTAGACGGGGTACATTATATGACATTATATATAATACGGTCGGGTCTTATATAGGCGTCGTACACGTCCGGAAAGTGTTCGGCACACGATCTCTCGGCAGTACGGCGGTGTTGCGTACGTATAACTCGTGTAATCGCGTCACCGCCGCCGACGTCATCGTCGTGTACCAGAGGGATGCTGCGGCGGTGGCGGTAGACGGCAAGGAAGACTAGAAGAAAAAACATAATATATAAGTACAACGAACAAGCTGTATAATATATATATGATGCTATGCGCGCGTGTTCACACACACACACACACAGAACATCACGTGCTTGTGCTGTATAGACATGTCGAAGATATTGTTCCGACAATTAAGCTTCATTATAATAAGACACGAAAAGACTTCGATTTCCTGCGCGTGTACTACGCATATATATACATTATTTTATACATATCGCTATGTACATGATAGCTGCAGCACACTATATAACACATGTATGCGCATAATACCTTCAGCGCAAGCACATAATACGAATTATTACCGTCGGACGAAAACTGCGAAGTGTTCAGCGACGACGTCGGTTTTGTGCATTCACATGTTTTATGAATTATAATACATCATTACCGATACGCGCGCGTTTCGTATCGCGAATATAATACGATACAATAATATACTGGGTGTACGCGATTACGATATGGGGATTGTCGAACTGCACTGACCAAAACGTTCGAATCGAATTCGATCCGTTCGTCCCGCGTATAATATATATCTTATTTAATGTACGACATTTATTATATAGTTGACAACGACCTTAATATATTACACTGCAGAGGAACGCGTTAAGCGTAATTTTCTGTTCTTGTTTTTACGTAAAAAAAAAAAAAATCTTATTAAAAATATTAATTATCCGTTAACAAATTGGTTTATGTAACGTTCGCGGAACGTTCTTTTCTGTCACGAGTATATATATACCTATACAATCCGACGTATTAATAAGTGCAATTACCCGATGACGTTATTGTTGTTGTAAGGACCGGTATATTGCGGTCGCTCGCCGCAGCGATTATGTATAAGCTTACGATTGAATATGCGTTGATACAGACACTTTTATCGAAACCTTTTTTCTAAAAAGCTCGACGACGGTTTATGCGAGTTCTCGATTCCGTCGTCGGTTGCCTATTATTGCAGTGAAACGTTCGACTCGGCGGGGGACGGCGAAATAATACAATATATATCATAAAAAATATATATACCTATATATGTATATACATATTATCAATGATATCATATATATATATATATATATATATTCATATACCTACTCGACATATCGATTATAATATACGATTTGTGTGTGTGTGTGTTTTTTTGCGCAACTATACAACACGCGCACGCACACACCACTCCGCTGAGTGGCTGCTGTTGCTGCAGACCTCGGGAAATGTGGTGCAAAGTGAATGGGTCAACCGCATTGTACAAATACAATGGCGTGCACACACATGTATACACGTCAAGTTCGAGGCTATACGCATTAACGACTCTCCTCGGCCGGCCGTTCTCTGCCGAGACACTTCATTAAAACGCCATCAATCAGACGCGGGCGCGTGGTGGACTGCTACAACACGGCCGTGTGTATTATGCGTGCGCTCGGAGACCTCTGCGGAGGTTGCGCGTTTCGCGCGCCACAGCCGCGGTCGTAATAAAAACGCATATTTTTGTCTTGCACAACAGCGGTACGTACAGGCATATAGACGCATTTATATATTATATTATATATTGTACAGAAGCACACGCGTAACACGTATACATAACAATGCGGAGAAAAACGAATAAATAATCGACTCCGCGCTATAGTGTAATAATATACGTCGATATACCGTCATACAGGTAGGTATAAGTTTCGTGTACAGGGTGGTCCGTATAGCGATTTCGCGTTCGGTCGTGACCATCACGCGTTTGTTAAACGACGAGAAAACGGGACGACGCGACGGACTCGCACTTTGTATACTTTACGATTTAACGACAATATATTATTATCTAAATATTATTAATACGTACGTGTTAAAGACTTAGACTCGTATTTATGTTTGTATTTTTTCGTCGAATTCCTATGTTGTTTCGAGCGTTGAGGAAAAACGATAGTTATCGTCCTCCACTAAATTATCTTGTAATACGCGTCTCTCGGAGATGACTGTGCGCACGAGAAAATATATTATGCACTACGATGCCGATCAACAGCTGTCGCAAAATGTGTTTCTTTCACACCCCTGTGCATATAATGGGACAGCTATTGTTCGACAACGCGCGTATTCATGTAGGCATTGTAAAATTACAGCAGTGCGTCGTAGGAAAATTATTATGCTAGATAAATTATGTTCAGTGCCAAGTCCTTATACTGTGTATATATATATATATGTACACCGACACCGTCGTATAGGTACTCTATTTATAATACAATATAATATACATTCGGACGTATTTCTCGGCGGGACCGATAGATTTATCGACTAGGACAAGTACACACGTTTCTCGTATATAATGTACAATATACGTATAAATATGTTATGTGCGCGGTACACGATAATATGTTTATATTCTTAATCAAACAGAATTATATTATTAACTCTATTATATGCCTACCTGTTGTATACATGCGGCAGCGTACACGGAGTAAAGCAAACACAATAAATAAAACCACAACGTTTATGTAATTATAATATCTATGTATATACTGATAATAATGACGAAAGACGATATCGTAATAACTGCGCGCTGTATAGTATTATATTATTATGTATATATTATAAATTGCTATAGATAATATAATATTTATGTATTAGACGTTCGTTATTACAAATTGTACAATACATATTCATTTGTATTTTCCAACAATTTCGATGACAAATTAATACTGTAATTTCCATATCTGAGTAGAAGTATAAACAATATATAATGACTATTTGCCGATGAACGATAATAATATATACATATCGTAATAATGCTACATACTATTTGTATACAATGCGCTCGTTATGCGCGCGTCTTCTTCTGACGATATTCTAATTTCTAAGATGAGCGTACTATACGTTTAATATAATTTACGTAGGTACTATAGACGCACCGGAGTCAATAAAAGACGAAGTATTCAAAGTCATTCGACACGTTTCGTTAATCGAAACGCTTAATAAAACGATAATCGGTAATAACCTATGATTAGGCGGTTTAGTCGTGATCGATGTAGTATAATACGATACAATAGTATATACTATACGAAATAATTGTTTTTTTTTGTCGAATTGACGCATGTCCGTGCAAGTGGGTGTCCTGTTCTAGAGATGCATAAAAAATTATATTATTATATTATACATCCGAAAACGCAACACAGATCGTATTCTTATTTCACAATGCTGCTGAGCGGAAGGTCTTGCATAACGTTGCAGCAGTAGTGACAGCAGACCAGATGGTCCGGACATATTCTATACAGCCGGATATAATATATATACTATGATATGCTTAATTACACTGATTCGCGGTTAGTCATAAACGACGTCGGCGGCAGTGCGGCAGATCGTATAATACGATGCGGAAAAGCGAAAAGGCCGGCCCGCAACTCGCCTATAACTATTTAAATATATATAATAAAATCTCGGTTATGGTATATAAACGGACTGCATATGTTGTTTATATATATATTATATCTGTACGCGCAATTTAGACGAACAATTATCATGACGACAAATTAAAACGGACTACGGCATGGCGCTCTTGTGTCGGCGAATATAATATTATACGCACGCACTACATTTTAATTGCACACGCGCGCCTACAATGACGGGTATATAATTAATATATATATATATATTGTCACACGTCGATAGTTTTTAAAAATAAGCGGACTGATTTATATTTTCAGCACTTCGGCAGTGAACCTGTAATATTGTGTTTTGTACATTGCAGAATCAGTCCGATTCACACCGTTTGCCATTATTGCGCATGATTTTTACAATACATGCCTACTTGTATTTTAAACCGACCGATGTACTAATTCAGAGTATTTTCGGAGTATTTAGCTGTATAATATAAGTATTGGATTCCGAACGAGTGTATACAGTTAATTAATTACAAGTACGTATTTAATGTTGAGACGATGAGTGGAGTGATGAATGAGCGTAAACTATCATTTTGTGGAGTAGGCTTGTACCAATTATTCACTCCACTCACAAAGACTGTATTATAAATTAAGCTTTTGCGATGACAACAATAGTTATGTGAAAAAAGATTGTTTGAAAAACAATCAAAACTTTTAAAACCAATGAGTGTACTCTTTAATGGATCACCGCATTCTGTAATGTGCACATGATATACGTTTAAGAGTTAATAAGAGGACGTCTCCCCGCTTATTGTGTTATCTCCGTATTGCAGTGTACAAGTGCGTATAATACGTATAACAACATTTACGTATACCGGTGAAGTATAGTTCTCATCTAGTTGTAATACGAGAGTATTATAGTAGTAATATTTACCTATTATCGAACTCGAATGTATATATGGACTATGTTATTATAATTAAATCATATTCCATGGTTTGTCGGAAGTGTGTTTTTCGATATTTTTGTAGTAAGTTATGAGCATTTACAAAATTTCCGACAAACCACAGAATGTGTTGTTACCTTTGAGTTTGATAATAAAACTTCAATATTAAAACTAACGAAATTATATTTGATCAATAAGAACTGTTAAAATGTAAATTAACTATACGGTGCGCATTAACGGAGATGATATGACAACACACGCGGACGAGACGCGTCTCTTAAGGTATAAGATGTATTGATTTTGGTGGAAAACGAAACCTTTTGAATTTAATAGAAACGATGCGTGCCTAGAAAATTTTGTCTATAGATAAATAACCATGTTGTTGTAATAACTCTGGGCGCGTATTTATTATATTTCATGTTTATTGATGTATTATATAATATATTATATATATAGTTAAGTGTATACGCGTATCGTACTGGGACTTATTACTATTTAATATTATATACCCTGTTATATATATATATACGAAACGTCCACGCGTGATTAATAGAAATAAAAAAAAAAAATGAAATAAAAGATCTGAAATATAATACGCGTATACCCTCATTGCGAGATTGCCGAAATACCGCGTCGTATTTACGACCATGTGTCTCGGTTTTCCTGCCGTTGCCATAAACATATCCGGAGCCCATTAAGACACAGCCCACGCTCGCCACGATCCGGTCGCCGTCGTAGTCGTCATCAGGTATATGTGTGTATGTGTGTGTGTGTGTGCGCGCGCGCGCGCATATACATAGATATTGGAGACCTATGCGTTGCCAAAAACCATTTCCGTGTTTTTCTATTTTAACACGTACGCGGCGCGCGTATACCTTTATACATATTATCGTACTTATATATATACATATATATATTATATACGTTCGGTTTAGGTTTATATCACCACATAGACCTATAAAAACCGAACGTAACGAAACCAGTAGATAAACTCGTGTGTGAATTTATATATATATATATATATATATATATACACCTCAATATAGTCGAGAGAGTGGTTATTATTGTGTGTATATATGTGTGTGTGTGTTTATAGTATTTATATTGTATATATGTACATGTATACAGGGAGATTATATTATATTATACATATAACAAATAACATTCGTATATTATATTATATGTACCGTGTATGCATAATATATATATATATATATACCTATAATAAACGAAAGACGACGTTTAATTTGATTATTTGTTCAATGAGTTATTATATTGTATATTATTGTATTATTCAACGCGGAGACTTTAACGCCAGAACGCCGCTCCGACGAATATATATATTTATGTATAATATATAGTTTTTTTTTTTTTTCGTTAACGGATTGGAATATCATACGGTTAATGACCAATAACAATCCAAAAAGTTTTATTACTATTAGGTGATTTTTATTTCGACACTAATACTATACATAATTCCTGTATAAACTCATTATAGGTATATATACATTGTATCATCGTTATGTACCACTTTATTAAACACTTACTATCACATAAAACTAAATATAGCTTCGGATATAATAATATGTATAAGGAACAGTGGAACACATTTAATAACGTTATACGTTTCCAAACATTTATTGCTATTTATTGTTATATACACACGCGTACACAGAGTTGTAAGATGTAGGATCATCGTTATCTGCTGACTGATTTCAAAACTTTTACAGTTAGTCATAAACATTATAGATATTATGTTTATTAAATATTATAATATTCTATATTTATCAACATACAATTATTTAAAATACAATTTTTCGTGATGTTAATAACACCGTACAAAATATTTTAACTTTTTTTTTTATAATAATAATAATTTCTAATTTTTCAGACTCCCGACTTCGATTCGATGTTACAAGGTCTGATGGTTAAAGACCAACATGTCATCAAGTCTAGAAACGAGCCGGTCTTGTGCGACTTCTTCGAGACAACCGGCATGGGTGCGCGGACCGTGCAGGATTCGATCCTGCAGAATGGCCATCATACTGATGAATCCCAAGAGCCTCCGTGGTTCGAGATGAACGAGGTGGTGGACCCGCAAATGTTCTCCACGCTCGACGACCAATCGCTGCAGGTGACCCACGTCAAAGTCGAAGCACCGGAAGCCAACAGTCCCGAGTACCAGTCGGTAGCCAGCCCGGGGCTGTACACCCCGTCTTATTTGCACGTGCACTATCACCACCATGATCACCATCACCAACAGCATCACCACCACCACGGTTACTTCCCGCGCGTGGCACCCATGACGCCTCCCATTTCCGAACCGGGTTCGCCCGGTAAACGGCGGACGCCACCGCCACCGTATCCCACACCTCGCTGCAACGCCATCCAAAGGTCCATGAAGTTCAACAGACGGAACAACCCGGACTTGGAAAGGAGGCGGACTCATCATTGCAATTTCGGCGGTAAGTAATAGTCGATTGATAAACATTTAACTGTAATACAAAAAAAAAAAAAAAAATTAAGGGATAGTAATTAAATGAACTCATAAACGCTTAAAAAATGTAGCAATTAATGGTAACATTGATAACAGAAATTTCACCCGCCTGGTTACGACATTGATTACTGCGGTCAGCGGTCGTGTACACATGGGAAAAGTTTACTTATACTGATTGTTAATTATCTTTGTTTTATTTATAGGTTGCAACAAAGGATACACTAAAAGCTCTCACCTAAAAGCCCACCAAAGAATACACACAGGTAATTTTATGTTTTAATCGTTCATATCTGCAGTATGTACACAATATAATAGTCTTATATGATCCGTAGAATTTTGTCAGAATACCTGCCATTATATACCTATACATATACAAATACATAATATAATAAATCGAAACGCCGAAAATACAACCCATTAGGGTGGTTATCGGACGACATCAAACAGCATTCCAAAACCCATTAAGTACTACAAATACACTGATACACGAATGTATAAATATACACGGTATGTGTGTTACAGCCTATATGACTCGTATATACATGCGATTTATGTCTTAGTGTTTTTGTGAATGAACATTATTATTATATATCATACCACCTCCCGTGTAAAAGGGTACCTATATCACTTCGCAGGCGCCGGTATTGTAACGGGGAGACAAGCGAAACAACCTTTAGTCACGTACACAAAAGCCTTTTTTGCTTTCAAACAACACAACACCATCGCGGACGATCACCGGACCGTGTAATCGAATCGGACTTCTCAGGGACGACGCCAACGCGTGGCACCACCGTACACTGTGGCCCAGACAGTCTGCTGCTGCTGCTGCTGACATTCGTGTTTCGCTTGGTATATAATAGTATGGTCTGTCCGGTCGCAGTGTATAGTGAAATTCCAATACGAAAACTAACACAACTAATAATTTGACGCGTCCAGATTAATATTATATTAGAACAAAAATACCTATTCAATCATTTTAAAATAACAAAATTTCCGAGACAATGTAATAATATTTATATTGTATTACATGTTTAAAAAAAATAGTTTCTGACGAAAAATGTACAACAAAAAATGTAAAAAGCAGGACATGACGTTATTATTTCGAAAATATTTTTCACTTAACATATTATTAACTGCGTCTCCATTTTGATTTTGCCTATTGGAATATACGCGATATTGCTCGAATTAGATGGACACGTGCACGAGTATTAAAGAGATAATGTATTACATTCACGTCTTCTTAAATAACTATTTTTTTATTAAACGTACACAAACAAGATTGTCTGGTACCTTCTATACCTTCTCGATACCGTATTACCGTCAGATATAGGCACCGTAGATCTTTCAGTACATTTTTGTCTGCTATATTTGTCTTTTCACTCGACGACTAATTTCCGTGGTATTTTTGTTTAAAAAAATAATTCAGAACCAAGTGTTTTTCTTTTCACCGAAAAACCCCGTGGTCGGCCTCCTTCAAAATGTATTTTTATTTCGACACCTCGTTAATCTATAGCTGGTCCCTGGACACATAGCATAATATATAATATGTAATGACTACCGCGTGCGCGGAGGCCGCGAATATATTTAATTGGAGGTTTCGGACACGTCGAAGTTAAACAAATTGCCTCCCGGCGCATGTCGAAGTGCCGTGTGCGCATTTTTTTTTTTTTTTTTTTTTTTTAATACCACTAAATTAAACCCTAACACGATGTTCGCAGTGTAATTACATTTGCCAACCGTCCGGCGCGCAGATATTTTGATTATTTCGTTTATCCGCTTCTGCTGCTGCCTCGATGTTCGCGTATAGTTAAATATTATTATACACTATTAATCTATTATACCTACCTACACCGCATTATTATAATATATACGTATGTCGGTTTTTGATCGATATGAAACGCACTAAATATACACCGGAATATTATTATGTACAAGTTCCTATAGACCGGCCAACAGATTGGACGTGCCAAATATTTCGAATTATATATTATATATTATGTATTTTAAGGTTTCGTCTTATAGCATTGCCAATTCTGTTTATACAAAAGCATAACATACATATTTCGTTAGCTAAATGTATTCGTATATTAATTCCATACAATATAATACGTCGGCACTCAACAGGTATACCTATATATACTTAAATTTATCGAATCGCAGTTAATTGCGCGATCAGAAAACCGTCCGTTTTATGTACTACGCGTACATTATAATATAACGATATTCGTGTTTATTATTATTGTTGTTATTTATCTGTGTCATAATGTTGCTTTAAAAGTATCGACGGTCTCGAAACGTTTTATCATCCGATACGCCGTAAAACGGTTTTTATAGTTTAATATAATATAGTATATTTAAAAATTATTAACAGTTGTTAATTTACGTATTAGAGAAAAAAAAAGTCACTGCACCGTTACGATAAATTCCGCGATCGTACGGCATAATGTTTATTATAATATATTTATATAGGTATTACTCCGACGATCGTATCGCGTGTCGGTTTTTATTCGATTTCGCGATATTTGACCCGACCGATTTCGGTCCACCGCCGCCGCCGCCGCTCTACTTAATAATAATATCGTGCAGATACCGCCGGTCTTAGTATGTACGAATATATTTCAATGCTCGCGCGCGCATTACACTCGCATATTCGTATGTATCCGTATCGCGGGCAAATTGTCGTCCGAGGTCGCGGAAATCCGTTCGTCGGCGGTGGCGTAGGGATGAGTCAGAGGCTGCGGGAGAAAGTCGCGCGAAATAAATACTAATTACTGCAGTACGGTATAAATGTATATTACAATACCACGACAATAACACATTATAATACACTACGGCCGCGGCGCAGAACAATTATTACTGACGTTATTATTATTATTATTATTATTATTGGCCCGAAAACCATTATACACGCCAACGCCGCCGCGACGGGCCGACGTTCGACAATCGTATACGATAATTATCGCCGCGGCAAACTATCGGATCGCGCGATTATTAGACACACGCGGACGTTATGATATTATTATGCAGATATTATTTTTTTTATACACACGGGTGTACCTGCTATAGCAGTGTACGTACACAATATGCCGACGTCGATGACTCGTAGTAAAAAATGCGTCTAATTTGTGCGCTGTGCGCGTTTCTCTCCTCGTCCACTCTTCCGCGTCAGCCTCGGCGACAGAGCGCCTCGGGTCGGGTCGGATCGTGTGTGTGTGTGTGTGTGTATGCATATGTATAAGTATGTCGTGTAAAGTATATAATAATAGTAATAATAATAATAATAATAAATAATAATAATAATAATGTGTAGTATAGACGTCGTCGTAGTCGTCGTAGACGGTCGGTCGGTGTCGGAGAGCCGGGGAGACACGTCGGATAGAGGTCCTCGACCCTGGGACGAGACAAAACGGTCACTGCGTACATAAGACATAACGGCCGTACATAGGCGAATACAACAACAACAATAATAAAAATAATAATGTTACAATACCGACGCACGCGCGAGCGGACAATATTGTGTGTGTACGTCACATATTGATATTATTATTAAATAATATATATACATATACAGTTATTATGTGCGCGAGCACAGTTAACGCATATTACGCGTATCGCGGGTCGCCGCGAGACGGAGAAAAACATTATCAAAACCACTCGAGGCAGCTTTATTTTCTTACCAAGACAGCGTGCTAGGTACACAGTGAGTAATGAGAACGACGATAATAATGTAATTCTTACGTTACGCGGACGGAGACAATATGAACACGAAAACAATATATATATAATAAACACACGCACACACATCACACTCGTGGGCCATGATAGAGTACGCGTGTGCTGTGCTGTGCGCGATATTGATCGAGTCGCGCAGTAGCGGTATATTAGGTAGACACAGCAATATTATAATGATAATGCGACGATGATGATATTATATACGCGTATTTATTATTATTTTATGTAGCGTAGATCGGAAGCCGAGAATTTTGGCATTGTGCATCGACGATCGCTCGACGGCGTTCCCGTCGTACTACGTATATATAATAACATATCATGTGTGTATACATACAACAGATACGTGACGGGGCCCGCGTGCTATGTAAGACACATATTAACCGTCATTTTGTCTGCGCAATTATTAACGGCATTCCTGCGCATGTTTACTACGTATCCTTGTATAATATGCTTACACCATAATTATATGTATCTATAATATTTGTACAGTGTCCCGATCAGGATTGTTTTCCTGCTAGAGTTTGAGAGGTTTCAATATACTTTGTCTATTCTGTCCGCCGAATCTGCTTGCAGTATACCTTACATCGCGGTTACCGCTGCACGCGATGATTATAATAATATACAGGATATCGCAATCTCTTACCGTTCGCCGTTTTTTGTCAATAAATTACAAGGTTTTAATAATAATAATGTCTCCGCTCAATTTTTAGTCTATTTGATTGGGTACCACGGTGGTGGGTCACAATACACACATAAATCATACGATTTAGACGTCTTTGACCTGCAGCTGTGGATCGTTCGAGACAAAATATTAAGTCAAATACAGACGATTTCGGCAGTATTCTGCGTCGAAGGACAAAAGTTTAAACTTTTTAGCGAAATCGTGTAGGTTCATATAATGGAACGGAGAAGATGAGATATCTGTAAAGTAATTTGACTTCAAATGCGCAGGATCGCGTATACGACCATATATTAATATAGTATATTGCTTTTAGGAAGCTTATAGGAAACACACGTTTATTTGTGAAGTCGGTTTGTCACGAAACACTTTTGAGTATATAATATTATCTGTGCAGGTGGAATAATGGTAATATACTGTCAGAAACGTAATTCGACGCGATGTCGTAAAGTGAATCACCTGAGAAGTAATTGCCAGGTTCTCATATTATGCTATATATTTATTATATAAATGGAACGAAATACCACTTATGATTTGATCTTTTTTCAATAATAATAATAATAATACTATTTTCAGTGATTGTTAATCGTCAAATTATGTACAATGACTTGAAAACTACGCAATTCGTATACAAAAATCGGTGTATTATATTATTTTAAACGTAATATATTTTTTAGATATATACCACTTCGTCCACGTCCGTTGAGATTATCATTTTTATTATATTATTTTGTAAATATATAGACGATTTTTATTACGATTTTTTCTCGGTATACCGCTATATAATATCTAACTCGATATGGATGGATGG
This sequence comes from Rhopalosiphum maidis, assembly GCF_003676215.2. Classification (NCBI taxonomy): domain Eukaryota; kingdom Metazoa; phylum Arthropoda; class Insecta; order Hemiptera; family Aphididae; genus Rhopalosiphum; species Rhopalosiphum maidis. The sequence continues at coordinate 5,149,983 of NC_040878.1, read as the reverse complement.
ATAAGTCTATTATAATAACCTATATAATATAATCGTATTATGCATAATATATATGTATATATACATCATTAGACGCGTGTAATATAATATTAATATGTTTTGATGATCCGATCGTTTTATAATAAATTCCGTTTTAAACGATGTAAGATCGTCGGTGTACAGTTCTATATATTTTCGGGCGCATGTGTAAATCTGGTTTAAGTTTATGTGGTTTTTTTTTTGTTGTTGTCGTTTTTTAATAGCTTTTAAATTCGGTTTCTCGACAATTTGTTAAAATTAATTAACCACTAGGACAGTGATGGTCTGCAGCGGCGGTGTCCGATTAGTGCATGTGCCAACTAAAGTGCTCCGGTCTACAACTCATCATCATCATCATCATCATATTAGATCCTAAATCGGAAACGGTCGTTTTATGACGTTCGTCTATAAATATGTATGTACAATATAAAGGTGTGACATTTCATTAAAAGCTATAGCTATTAAAATTCGACTCGCGTACGTGTTCGCGCCGCTGCGGCATTATTGTATACCTATTAAATAATAAATATTATCATATACGCGTTTGAGAGTATACCGATGATTCTCGTGTATATAATGACCGAGACCGATAAATTTATTTTCGTCTCTGACGTACTATATATAGCTGCGGCGATTAAACCCTCGCGATAAATAATTCCGAGGCGGAAAAAAAACCGTACAGGTCGTACTATTATAATAATAATAATAATAATAATAATAATAATAATAATAAGCCGGATAAAAGAATGCAACGAGACCGTCGCGGTCACTGCAGTTATACACGGGTACAGCAGCGAAATGGGGTGGCGAACGGCGCAATACTAAATACGACGGCGACACGTCTCGGGGGACAATTAAAATCGATATGGATCGTCCGTCGGCGCGAGAGGCACACCGTTGTAAAGTGCCCATATAATTGCGTGCAGCCGATTGGGATCTCATCAATTCGTTAAATCTAGATCGTTATTATAATAACAATAATGATAATAATGGTTTAGCCGAGTATAATTTTGCACCCACACGCGATTGTGCGCACGCGCACACGCTCGCGGACGCTGCTCGCACAAAATACGTAATATAAAAAAAATAATAATAATGCATATGTATATATACATAATATATAGGTACGAGCGAAAAGCACGCGACGAGATTTATGTGCACGCGCGTGAGTTACACATATTATATAATAATAATAATTATAAGCGAGAGATTATATTGTTTAACGAGTGTTTGTGTGTATATATATATATATATAGTAAACGCGTGTTTTATTATTTATTTTTTTTACGCGCGTGATTCATAAACGCGCGAATCGTTTGAAAAACACATATATGCTTACAATAAATAGCTGTGCATATAAATGAAATGCACAATCGGACGATACGCGCGTATTATCGTCGTATTATAGTTAGGTACATAATATGAATAACACCGATCGATGGCCGCCGTTACCGTAGCGGCGAGGGGGTAGAGAATTTTTCAACGTTTAATTGAATTTGAACGACATCGCACCGACGCCGTCGTAAGAAAGTGGAAAAACTCGTTCCGCGCGCTAAGTATCAAACTTGAGGATCTACAATAATAATAATAATAATAAACGCTGCAGTGCATTTATGTACGCGCTCATCTGACCGGCATGAAAATGTAAACAAGGTGTAGTAGGTATAAACTCATTGGTAATAAACGTTTGGTCGGACAGAAACTCACAACGTGATGTATTTAATTTAAGTATAAAAGTGCGCGAGTCAGTAGAGGTATTAAAATGTGCGCGTTATGAATTATGGTTGATAACAATTTGCAGCGGCTTACACACGGGGAGAGACCATATAATAAATTACTGAAGTATATTATATTGTATACATACACACGCGCGTGGAGACTTTAATGCCGTCGTTTTTATTAGATCCCGCGCGTTCGTTGTTGTTCCGTACAGGATAATATCAGCTGTTCGTGTCAATATTATTTACAGGCGATAATATCCCATATGATATCTTATGAACGCGTTAAGAAATTACATTTACAATTGTATATCACACTATATTATGTTCACAATTTAACCGTTTCGACAATTGAAATTATTTGATTATAAATTATATACTGCTATGACTATACATATATAAAATAATTGAGACGGGAAAGCAAGAAAATAGTAAATATACATATAAAGATATATTTTTACGGTGTACCATACAAATGCGTTATACGTACATAAATTTAAAGAGAATTCAAACAGGTATAATAATTATGTGTACATATAAATATATTAAATGTATAATAATGTATACTTACATATTATTTTACTTATATAGCATAATATATACACGTGTATATAATAATTACTGTACACAGCCGTAAAAATTAATTTTTCATTTATTATGTCCCACTCATCATATGCATAAAGACAATTTAATCGTTGCTTATTTTCTGTATAGGTACCTGCGCGCTATAATACTTATCTAACAATTAATGTTTTTACGCGACGTGTATATTTCCACGCAGCGGGTATATAAATAAAATACGCAATCATGTAAATTCGAGACACGTAGTAGTACGACTGACCGGTGCGACTCCCAACCGTGTTCAGAAACATTCGGTATTTTGTTACTCCGTTGATTATTATAATAACCATAGATATAAATATAATAAATTGTTAGTTTTTTTTTTTTTGTCTTCGAGTGATGTGACCGTTATAATGTGAATAATTAAGGGTGTACCTATTATAATATACTTATACGTGCTAGTACATTTTTACAGGAGCAAGTTTAAAAATGTTTTATATCGGTATCGGCGAAGGCTCGAGGTCGACAGTCAAATGTATGCGTTTAAAAAACAGAGTAATTATATTAGATATTTCACAACTAAGTCACCTAGCTGTCGAGGATATAGTCGTGTGTCTTTTATCTTATTATGATTAGCCGCTGCAATCCTTGTATCGTATTTACTTATCATGATCTACTAGCAAATATCTAGAGTTGGACCAAGTTCAACTTTTGGACACGATACGACACGACAGCCGACGGTACTGTAAACATGGCTTTAGCGTACAGGACGCACTGGTATCTAAATATAATATGTGTATAAAAATTATGTGGATTGGAGAGGTTTTTACGTGTGCACGCCATGCCAGTTAGTAATATATCCATGTATATATATATAAATATCACTATAATCGCGTGCAAAAATACGATTTTATTACACTCGATTTTAAGGTTGAATATTACATGATAATTAATATCGTTCTTGTGGCCTGTAATCTAAATATTTATACAAAACATAATATATACCTACACGGCGGTGCGCAACGTCGTCCCACTCGGTTCCGGTCAACGTGGAAAAAAAACACCTAAGTAAAATACCGCAGTAACATAATACATATTTTATTTCATACTCTCTCGGTCGGTGGTTTGTATGGCAGGAAAATTTTTTTTACGCGTTCGGCGCGTTTGATGTGAATAGTTTTTTTTCTGCACGCGCTCGCGACTTTAATCGTGTGACTGGGTATTATAACGCACGGCGTTAACGAAAACACACACACACACACACCCACAGCGCGTTATATATTATGTCCGAGCAATATAATATAATATAATATACGCGTGCGAGATAATGTTGTAACTGCGAAACTGTTAATATTATAACTCTCAGAAAATAAAGAAAAAACCGCCGCCTTTTATTCCCGCGGCTAATTCTCGCGGACACGGCCATAAAAACTCGCATTACTGTCGCACTACCGCCAATTCCGTAGAATTTATTTACCATCGAACACCACCATCTGTCGGTTCGCCGTCTCCGCTGTCGTCGCCGGTCCGCCGCCGCCGCTCGTGATGCAGCCACGACGAAGGCGCGTGTAGGCCGCGAACGAAATTTCGTTTATTACTCCGAAAAAGGTCTGAAACACTTAGTCTTAATAGAGACGTATGTAGGATGTTGATTTAATATTGCGGTAACGACACGGTGTCCTTTTTAAAAAAATTGTATACCATGCGTGTATGCGTATATTATACATATATAGTATTATAATAATCGTATAATATAATAATATTAATAATAGTAATGACAATGTAATGCATGTGTACGTTGTGCGTAAAAAAATTAACCTCTAAACGGCGACTACATGAATAAAATATACTGTACGCACTCACACATCTGGTCTTTTGAAAATCATCCACCGGCTGTTATGTTTTTTTTAAACATATATTATAGAACGCGTACACCAATTTTATACTATGATATTATGATTGGTATGGAATTTGTATGAACATGATTAAACAAATACGACTATGATAGTAATTGTATATCTCTAGTTGTCGACTTGTAAATAAAGTTAATATGATATTATTGTTGTGAGTGTATACTATTAACTGAAATTTGATACATTTTTGATTTATTATAATAATACGGATACGTATTATTCCGAACTATAGTATTTTAGTAACTATGTACTAAATACTATCTAAATGAGATATTATGAATTACCCATACAAGTATATAGGTTGTCCAAAAATAGTTTGTGTGGACTTTGAAATTATTGATGTTTCATAAAACTACCAGTGAAATATATAGGTACTATCCTTACTGTATAATGACGTTCTGTTCAATAATTAACGTAGAAATTTGCGAACACTTTTTTTCAGTTTTGGAATAATAGTTAAAGCGATTGGTATAATTGCAAAAAAAAAAAAATTCACGAAGTTCTTTGTAGGTGACGGTCACGTTTTTATGAAAATATTGAATAATAGACTTACACCTATCTATGTATTATTATTATGTTTTATACTTACAAAACAAAAATATTTGGCGTTGCATCCGCTTCGATGGGAGAATGCATCATTTTTAGTTTTTTTTTCTCTTTTACTCGTTAATACAATAACTCTCGTTAACCGCGCAGGGCAACTTTTGGAAAACGTCAATTTTTGCGATTGTACTCCGAAGACAATCGCGGTTAAACGAACTCGTTTTGTTTTCAGATATTCTCATAGTAATAACAGCACTATAATATATATTATTATTATTATAATACAGTCATCGAAACAAGAGAACTATCGGCGCACACGCAGCGTAATATTCAATAATTATGAATACGTAGTATATATCGTGAATAATATACGTTTTAAATTCTACCCTCCCACCGTAGGACGGTATTGCGTATTGTGCTCATGTAAAGTTCCCTCCCCTCCCGATCGCGTTTCAATATATTATAATATATAATATAGTCAAACTTTCATCATCCCCGTCCGGCACTATGTAATATATTATTATATAGACCGGCCAATTTTCCTATATCATCACCCGGAACACGCGCGCTAGTTACAATAATAATAATAATATTAATACATGTTGTGCGCGTATAATATAAATAAGTAATATACACACATACACACATAGATAAGTATAGTTTACGAGAGTATATAATATACATACTATATATGTATATATATATATAATCGCCGTTGCCGGATGGTCCAATTTTCCACTCGAACGACCGCGTAAACGTTGTTGAATTATTGTCAACCGCCGTACGAATTAAAAAAAACTAAATAACACGACGACGGAAAAAAAACAGATGAATAAAAACCGTATACGAACCGTAATGATAATAATAAACTGCCGTGTGTGTAAAGTGCGTATCGCGATCGCGCGCTCACACACACACACACACAAATAGGAACTCTGCTTGGGTAGCGCCGAAATAATGTACACATAAACGACGTCGACGACAGTAATAACAACAATAACAACAGAAGCAACGATTTTTTTTTGGGGGGGGGGGGTGGATATTAGGCATTATAATATACGCAACGCCAAAGGCTACATGCGCGTGCACAATGCACATAATATTATTATTATTATTGTTATTACCATTATGCGTTTTACGTGCAACCGCGCGAGAGATGGACGCGCACACTGCATGTCATTATTATAATATTATTATCACGCAGGTACCAACCTATATATATATATTATTATTACAGGTATACTAGTGGTATATACCTAAAAAGGCTAAAAAGTGCGTCGATGACGGTGTCGTCGTCGTCGTCGTCGTAGTTTTTGAAATTTTGAATTATCCTGTATGAACGCGCTTGCGCGCCCGCCCGCCCGGCTGTCGACGGCGGCGGTTATTTCGACGGTACCTACCTATATAGGTTTTTGTTTTTCACGGGACGTGAGTCGGCTTCCGTCCACGCCACTCGGCAGTGCGATTATACTCGTCATTACGATGTGCACACCGTTATTATTATTATAATGTTTTACCGTCGTTTATGATAATGCCCATACTATACGTACCTAAACAATATCATATTATGCGCGAGCATAATCGATTCTATTATTTCGATATAATATATTATTATTACGTCGGCGACGACAACGACGAATCGTATGTATACATATATATTTACATCATTACACATACCATTATATTATTATTATTGTAATGTAGAGCGCTGTTGTAAGGCGCGCGCGCGTCAACCGGAGCGTACATATTATTATTTTATTATAATACGCGACGCAGAATCGCGACAACGGGCCGCCCCGCGTCATCGCCGTATCCGTCATCCGTGCGATTCGACAACGCGTTTGAGGGTGTGCGTTCGCGTCCGACGGTTTTTTTTTTTTTTTTTTTATTCAAACGCCCACGCGCACGTTTCTGGTGACGTGCCGTCGTCACTGGCTGCACCGCAGAGCGATTCGTTTATCGCGATCCCGCGCAGGTATAATGTATAATGTAATACAATATATCTCGACGGATACCTACGAGGAAATTAACGAAACAATAATTATTCCAAACGCTCGAGAACAGCACAATATTTAAAAATTATTTACGTCTTTCGCAGACGCTCGCAGTGTGGGTTGACCGTAGAAACTATTACACGCGTCGCCTCGTAGTGTAATATATTATATAGGTTTATTCACCGCGTGTCGTGGAAATCACAACAAAACAACATTAAAAAATTGATAATATGTTATTGGTGTTCACTGTTATATGTATATTATGATAGATCAAGATTGGCCAACCCGCGACCCGCCTCGGAAATTTTTGCGGTCCACGAGATTTATCATACGTTTGCAAAATTTAAGGAAAATAAGGAGAGCGTATTTTAATCTATTCTGTCTCATTTTTTGTTGCAAAAAAAAAAAAAAAAATTAAAACATTTTCAGATGGTGAATTCATAAATCTAAAACATTTGTTACTATTTAGTATATGCGGTCCGTGAGCTCATGATGTATTTCCAAAGTGGCCCACAAGACAATTTGGGTTGGCCACCACTGTGTTAGATCATCGGTAACTGGTAAGGAGGATCGCACTCTGAAATTCTTCGGATCGCGAACGCATAAGTATTGCACGCGTGCTATATAATTCTAATAATTGTTTACATATTATTGGTCACTCGTCGACTCGTCTGTCGGTGCAGCTGGGTCAAGGACGTGCTCGTCCCTTTCGGCCTGTCTCGTGGCGTTTACACACGTATATATGTTACATGTTACATGTCTTATATATATATATATATATAAATATAAAAAAAAAATGTCGAGTGGGCTCCGATCGCACTCGGTTCCGAATGTGAACACAATCGTTACATTGTTTGCACGCCGACGACCGCTATACATAATAATAATAATAATAATATAATAATATAATAATAATATATACACATAATAAACGACTGCGGCGGAGAACTCGGAACGTGGGCCGCCACCGCGGCACGTCCTAAGACAATGGCGCGTGCAGAGAGGAAAAATTTGCGACCAAAGTGCACATTATCATAATATACAATATAAATGTATGTAGTGCACTCGCGGTACTACCCGGCGAAGCGTCCCACATCCGCATTATACATATAATGCTCTGTGTGTTAATTTTTTTGTCTTTGGCTTTTCGAACTTCATTGTCGTCGTTGGCCTACTCGAAATCGCGGGCAGTCAATCGAGACCAATTAAAACGAAAACGGTTACGAACGGATTACTTGCCTATAATCGTGTCGTGTGGGTTGCGATAAAACAAGCGTATAATTTGTCATTTTTCTCTCTTCCGTCCCGCGGCACGCGCGATATAAATAAGAACGCGGACGAACGTGTGCTTCAGTTTAATTTTAATATAATGATACAAGTACTATAATGTAGACGGCCAACGACGTAATTTATAACACCGATGTCATGCACATTTTTTCCAATATCATAACCTTCAAACAGTATAAACATATAACTGAATTGATTAAATATTAAAAAAAAAAATTGTAATTGTAAATTACTCATCGCGGTAGATTTACCAGGCGAAAACTGAATAGTGAATCTATTTCCGATTTAATCTATTTTATCTTAGAAATAGAATTATAGTTTATGGTAGGGTTCCGTAGTTTCATCACAGACAAAGCATGGCCGAAACTCAAAGTTTTGTGTTTATAAAAGGCAAAGATTTTAATTTGCCATATCTGCAAGTATCCAACAAAACTCGGTTCTATAGCTTAGATAAAATTTTTAAGATTTTACGGTATGTCGTTGGTCATCATCATGGTATAATATAGAATATATTTATATATCATCATCACATGTCTTTTCAACTCAGTAAGAGTCTTAGTCGCCACTATAGTCAGTGCCTGCTGCAATTTTCAACAGTCCTGGATCCTTTCATTTCAATATATTTAGATTTATTCATCGTTATTTCGATCACCTTTATAATCTACTTCCTTTATGGTTGCCATCAAATAGCTACTCTAGCTTAGTTTTTTTTTCGAACTAATCCCTTAACTTAACGTGCCAAAACCATATTAGTCTTTGTCCCTTCACGTAGCTTTTTGTAATGAATAGTTTTGTTATTTCTTTTACTTCCGTGTTCTTTTTTCTTCGCTGGCAATTTATAAAATATGGACAAGCAGAGTAAATACTAAATAACTTTGTTAAAATCACTACTAGTGTTTATCGCTCGTTGTATTATACCTATAAATTATTATTCCGAGCTACAGAATCGTATGTAATATATACACAAATTATACAGTACAGTATTCGCGGTGTAAGAAAATGTTTTTAACAACGCGACGTCGAGTAGGTATATATATATGTATATATATATGTATAATAGAAGCGAGCAGTATACGTATGTTATACAGTTATATATCGTTTGACGCGGCTTTCTCGTCGCACCTCGACGGATAATCACATAGATACATACGAACAAACACACTTTACACACACATACGCACACGAACACACGTTGTAGGTACCTACATGATTGATATGAATCTCGCGAATGGAATGTCGTGCGTCGATCGATCCGTATTATTGCAGTACCCCCGAGGTAGATCGCACGTATAGAATATGCGTGTGTGCAATGCGATTTATGAGCTTATAGGCACGTAAGGCATACAGTCAGTCACAGATAGCTCTCAATGAGTCATTATAATAATATACAAATTATCATAAACACATTCAGAACCCCTCCTCTCCAATCAAAATATTTCAGAAAAAAAAATGTAAATACCATTTACTAAAGCAGTAAACAATTATTATGAAACGCGTTTGACATTGAGAAAAAAATATTAAACACCTAATTAAATAAATTTATTTTTTATTCGTGAATATTGCACAGAGTATCAAAATAAACACCGACGATTCTTACCGAGCGTGGCAGGTGGGTGATTCACAATAATTTTTCCATCGTATAAATTGATGATAGCAAAACATTATATAAGAACAATGTTCAGGAATTAAAATGAGAATAAAACCATTGTACACAATACTATGTGTTTAAGTTTCTAGTGATATGGTACTCTGTACACTATGTTTTCACTGTACACTATACTTCGCACTTATGTGTACACTGATTTATAACTATGTATATTATTATGTAATATTGTGCTGTTCGTATAATAATAACTATACGACGGAAACTGTAATAACGTGTGCCTGCCTAATGTCGTAGAATATTATAGAATATATTATATTATTTACCTACTTAGAATACTATCATCGTGAACGCAATACGATATATTAAATCGGTGTGCGTATTTTTGTCTACAGGCGAAAAACCGTACCGGTGCACGTGGTCGGCGTGCGAGTGGAGTTTCGCGCGGTCGGACGAGCTGACCAGACACTACCGGAAGCATACGGGCGACAAACCGTTCCGGTGCGAGGTGTGCGAACGGTGTTTCGCCCGGTCCGATCATCTGGCGCTGCACAAGAAACGCCATCAGCCCAAGAACGCGGCGGCGGTGGTGGCGGCGCAGCATCAGCAGCTGATGGACCATCCGTCGTCCAAAGGCGGGGCCGCCGACCAACACCAGCAGAAGCAGCAGCACCAGCAGCTGATGATGTTGAACGGCGGCGGTATGGTGCCCGGGCCAAAGGCCGGCGGCGAGTACGTCGTCGACGGTCAGCAGCCGGTCTGCAGGCAAATGGTGCCGGCCTTGTGATCGTCGCGCGCTCGCACGTGATAATTACAATATAATATAATATTAATATTTATGTTATCCGTGATGAGAGGCTGCGCGGCAGTAGTCCGGACGATCGGTAAAAAAAAAACCGCCGACGCGGAGAAGAAGAACGATGGGGGAGGAGGGTGGGATGGAGGAATTTTTGTGAGTTTTTTCCGTTTATGTATATTTTTTATTTTTTCGTGGTATTTCTGCACGGAAACAAGCGCCTGTTGCTGCTGTTGCACGGTTGACCCGTAGGAATTCGGTCGTCGGTCGCCGCACAATGACACCTTAACGAACGACTATTGTGCGCTCTAGAGAAAATAATAATAATAGTAATGATATATCATACAACTATCGTGCATATTATTATTATTATTATGTATACACATACGCGTGTGCGCCATTCGAAAATAGAAGGAAAAACAAAAAGAACGGTTAAGTGACGGACAAACGACCGCGACCTCGCCGCCATTGCGGGTCAAACCGCGCAAGTATCGCCGTCGTCGACGTGTGTAATATTATCATCGGTTCTCCTGTAAAGCAAACATTGGACAGCGGCAACAAATAACAATAATAATACAATACTGCAGTTTGTAGTAGCCCACACGCGCGCGCGCGGCGCAAACTCCTCGTACACTATTAATAAATAATAATAATAATAATAATAATGATAATAATGTATATTATACAATAATGAAATCTATCGTTTCTCGCCTTTTTTTTTTCCTCTCGTCTGTTATTATTATTATTTATTTATTATCATTATTTTTTTAATCGTCTGCGGTCGTGTGATTAATGATCCGGTCGTGTCCCCGGGCTGCGTCGCGCGCACAATACTAGGCTGATTAACGGAATGATTGACCCGATTCCCCGCAGATCCCCCGAGGGGTCCCGCGCCTCCCCTCTCATCGCCGACACTCGCCCCTTCATTGTACTATTTTTTTTTTTCGCGATTCTTAGCCTAAATTTCTTGACGACACCTGTGTAGAGTATAATATTATATTATTATGCGTGTCGTCCGCCCATACCGATAAAACTGACTACATCACTCACCGATATATTATTATTAAAATAATATAATCGACGTGTATGATATTGGTTACAGTGCCTACCCAAACGACACTTTTTTTTATGTGTATGATGTTCACAGTCGGTATTTCTCGAACGAGAAAAATAAACTTTTCGGTTTTTTTTTTTTAGCGTTAAACGCACGCGAAGTCATACGAAAAAATTCAATATACCTTTGAATTTTGTCATAATATTAACTAAGCTATATCGCGACCAATATGTTCCAATTTTTTTCTATTTCACCGGAAAACCGATAAACATCGTATGCTCGTGCGCCAGTGACCACCACCCGCCGGTTTATCGTTTACCGGCAGTGTATTTAAAAAAAAATATATACTAGTAATGTTAATTTTAGATTTACAATTTTAATTAAATTTTAGAATATTATACTTGTAATAATTAGAATTACAAATTTAATGATGTAAATGTATATAATATATAGTCTATAGTGAAACACATTTCCTCGTATGTATATGAACAACAATTATTATTACTATTTTGTAAGAATAGTGGGATAAAAAATGTATGATATTTTTGTTATTTTGTTAAAGTTTTTGTAAACACAACTCGTCCTAATTAATTAGAGATGCATATAAAAATGTTAACGTTTAATATTATTTATTTCAAACTCTCTTTTAAATATATATATATATATATATATATTTTGTCGTTTTAGTTTAATGATATAAATTTTAACTAAATAGTTCATTTATACCATACATCTCGGAAATCACTTAATAATTATAGTTATATTGCACACACGACTTTAATCGTTTTATTCTTTTTCATCGCGTTTAATAGAAGATAAACCAAAGATTGCTTTCAAACATTGTTGTATTTTTGGTTTCACCACTGTAAAACTATGTTATAGATCCGCTTTATCATTTCATTATTGTTTTATTCAGAAAATAATTTATAAATATAACAATATAATAATCCTAACCATTTTGTCATAAGCTTTCGAGCATAAAATCAAAATAATTTTTTGTTTAAAGCGAACAAATCGCTTGATCTCATTAAAACCAAAACCAGTGATATAATAAACGGATTCAACCGAATGTTTTGTACGTATCAATCATAATCAACTACCTTTATATTATAATATATATATTTTTTTTTTCGCGTTTTTAATGTTGATTTTTCACCGCAACCACAATTTGCTTTTAATCATTTAAATTTATGTCATATAATATAATAGGTATACTTTAATAATATTTAACATTTTGCCAGTGACATAGTGGATTACAAACATTAACGGCATTACGTTTAGAAATTGTACAAAATACGAATTTAAGTTGTCTAAATTATTTTGTTAGAATTAATTTTTTATGATCATTATTTGTTTTTTTTTTTTAATTTGTTAAGATACTGTCCGAGGGTCTTATCCACCCTCGATATACCTATTTAGCAAATATTATTAAAATCTATTTTGTTCTTACTTGCTGTTCATTATTTTTACTAGTATAATAATAGTTGTTATTATTACCTATTTCTTATCCTTTTCGTTTACAATCACCGTTAGGTATATACAAAAAGTGTACAAGCAAAATGAAATGTCGAACATGTGGTCGGTATACATACATAAACATTCACCGTTTCAAATTGCCCATATGTGCGCCATGGACCAGTGAAGTAAAACGGTTAAAATCGGTCTCGATCTGAACGCAGCAATAATATTATAGTTACCCTTGTGTTGTTATTATGTGAAAATATACATTATACGACTTAACGGTAACGATTTCAAAATAAACGGTTTACGTGCGACGACGGCAAAATATGGAGATTAACGGGGGCTAACATATTTTGTAAACAATTTACATACAACACACCCGCCACGACTGTTTACAATAGGAGACATAAATCGTATAGTGCATACGTTTTAGCCTGTGTGCAGTGTGCTGTATACACGAGTATATTAAAAAATATATATACGTATAATATGTACGATATTATGTGTAGTAGAACGACACGAAAAACCAAAATTAGGTATACGCGTCTGCGGAGGTCGCAATAAGTCATTCAACGAAATCGACTTTTTGGGGTGGGCCTGATGCGTAATATTTGTTATCGGCTATAATAATGTTGTAATATTTCGATAAACGAAACCAATCGAAATCGTTACGGTAAACAAAAATAATTACGGACACATTTCAAACTCAAAATAATAAATCATATACGTTTATATGGTTTGTATTGATCGTTATTGCTTTTACACGCATACACTGCACGTCATAACGTGCTCATCTATGCACGTCGTATTAAATTTGCACGAGAAATATCAACATATATACCTAATACCTATAATATATATATATATATTATACAAGTAACCGTCCAGTTATTGAACACTCTCCAGTAATTAAACATCTCTCACAGTTGTTTTAATTTTAAGAAAATTATGTATCTAATATGAACAATTAACAGTTAATATTGTTACTTGTTATTAGTTGTTAGCAGTTCACACACTGGGCTTGAGGTGTTCAAACACTAGCACGATGTGTTCAACCACTGAGATTTCAATTTTTATTAAACTATAACTAAAATATGTTTAAGAGTAATTTGGTTTTTATCGGTTTCTTCTTAAGGATTTTAAAGCATACAGGCATACCAATCTTCCAGTCCAAATCGTATAATATAAAATAAAGAGCCAATTTATGATCAGGTACTTTACAAAAGTAAATAAATCTTTATAACTGTTCAATCACTGGTCTGTTCGCCCTATAGTTGACTTTACCCAACTGACAAAGGTAAGTATCTGCAGTGTTATGAAATGTATAATATACTGCATACAAAAAATATATCGTAACTACCTATGACACGAGTGTAAACCATATGGATATCTGCAATACACGAGTTACGACAAAAAGTGAGCGTTCAATGTGAAAGGTGATAGCTGAGAGTGACATAAACTGTTACGACTGCTGTAGGAGACTCTTAGGCATATAGCTATATGTATATATATAACCGAAATGTGTGATATATTTCCAAGTAGCTGCTATTTCAAAAGTAGTTGGTTTGTTTCGAGACATACCTTTTTGAGTTGCATTGTTATCGTTACTTTCGGATTTGTCTAGTAATAGATATTAAGCAATTTTCTCGGTCGTTAAATTGTTGATTTGTTCTTAATTCGCTATAAATCAGACCTAATCGTTATTTTATCATTTACAGACGATTATTAATCGCGTGCGAACACCTCTGAAAAACCACAAAAAGAACCCGAAAATATGTGTTAAATATTATAACAGCATAGCGTACCAATGATAATATACAGACTCTGCTAAATGTTACGCATTTCCGTGAAATTCGCAATGCGAAAAACTAATCGAATTGTATACGTATTATATGCTGTGGTCGTCGGGTTTTAAACGTAGACAATGCAAAAACCTATATAGAAACCACAATAATAATAGCACAGTCGTGATCTTTAACCGCGTTGTTAATCAACCTGCAAGTGAATTAAAAAAAAAAAAAAAAGCTATGTAAGTATCTATACATTATTTAGTTGGGCGATTGTAAACTCCACCAGTTTTTTTTTCTTACCTGGTCAGTGCTCACATTGCCATGTGCCTTGTCACATTAAATACGTTAACATCTATTGCGATGGTATATGTCGAAATTGACAAAAATATCATATCAAGGTGAGATCGATTCATTTGTTAATAATTTTATCTTCATATTATCTGAAATCAGTATTTCCAATCATGGTGCAGGGCAATTCAAAACTTTGGACTGAGTGTTGAATATAAAAGCGAATCAGAAATAAGTGTAGTGGCTTCGTCTATGTTTCGGATTATTGTTTTTATCTCCCGAAAAAGTTTCCGATGTATTTGCATTCACTTTAGAAGCAATCGTGCCATCCGACCCCTCAGTAATTAAGTTCTCAGATTATCTTGTTGGAAATTACATAAGTAGTGACGCAGCGTTTCCTCCTCATTTTTTGGGCTGATCAGAGTGCAAATTTAAATCTTACTACAAATTCCTGTGAATCCTTTCACAGTCATCTGAGAAATTCATTTTATAAAAGTCGCCCGAATGTTCACATTTTTAGTAAAGTTCTTATCGAATTTCAAACCAAAACTTATATTAAACTAAATGGCATAACTCAAGAAAATAAACTAAAAAATTCAAAATCAAAAAAAAAAATGACTGTATTACAGAAGGCTATAAATAAATACACGAAAGGAGTGATACAAGACCTAGAATATTTACAAATTGTATCACATAATTTTAGTTAACTACATATATATTTTTGGATTATTAAGTATAACGATTATTATTATGAAAAATATGATTTTATACGATACTTATTAGGTATAACGATTTTTTTACTATGATTTAAATATTTAATTTGAACGATATGATATCATGTTATATTATAATTTTTTTTTAATAATATATCATATTAATTTTATACTACTACTTGATTTTATTCACCGGCGGAGTTTACAGGAACTCAATTTCACCTGATTTTTTTTCAGTGGCGAAGTTTACATGAACCTAATTTTACCTGTTTTTTTTTTTCTGGCGGAGTTTACAGTAAAAAAAGGTACTTGTGGCGGAGTTTACATGCGTCCTTTAGTCATAGAGTTTTTAAGCCTATAATCGTCATTATAAATTATTTTTTTTTACAGCAAAATACTGTGAAGAGCTCTAGGTCGCACTTTACATAATACAAATCTTACATTGAAAAACTCTTATAGACAAGTTATAGTATTTAATACAATTCAAAACAAAATATTCAAAACGCATTTCGAAAAAAAAAAAAAATGTGATAAAATATTTATTTTTTGAAAATCTACGGAGTTCAGATCGCTGACATAGTGTTGGGTACTACTCATCATGACTGGACGCTCCCTTCTCTCGCGCGCCACCACGTCCTACTTACCACTATTGTTCATCAAATTTGGTTATCGCACAATGCTCACAGATAGTAAAATTAAAAATAAACACATTTCGAAAGTATTTTTAACGTGTGTAATAATTATTCCTGGTGTAGGATTATTTGTACAGGTACTACACGAGTTAAGTATATTACAACAGTTGTTGTTTTTGTTTTTCGTACTATTAGTCTCGTCTTGACGTGATTACTGTGTACGTATAATATATCGCGTGAACCCCAGATTTCTCGACGATTTAATGGCCTACCCTGGCGACGAATAATTGTGTTTACACGAAATTTCAACCCTTCGACCGTAATAAAGTCAACCGAACCAACCTCTCTCGCCTCTCTTCGTCACCCCCTCTCTTCGATCGTACACGCGTTATAATGTATTTTTATACACGACTACGTGGTATATCTTCCACAATACTGTATACTATACTCGTACGCGCATTATTATATGGGTTTTTCGTTAACAGGATATGTGCGTTCCGCCGATAGTTTTCCCATCTTAACGATTATTTAATGGCCACACAACCGCGGCAACACATACGCACACACACATATACATATATATATATTATATAATATAATGTATACGGCGCGGCGGCGTCGGTGGAGATGTCTACTTATCGATGTACATGAAAATATGTATAAATATATATATATATATACGTATGATGGGAGGTAAGTGAAATTTGTTTTTTGTTTTCGTTTTACAGTCATCGACAATGAGTTACGACCTCTGCGGTGGTAATAATAATAATAATAATAATAATATCTAATAAGATAAGGTTATAAAAGGAATACGATTATATTATATTACGTGAATACTATTATTTTATTTTTTACCACAAATTACGTTCATAATAATATAATAATATTATTATATTACTTAGGTCGTTGCCAAATTAGATAGAACATTAGCTTGTCCGGCGGCAAATGATTTATACCCATCGGTGGCCGTCGCATGCGACACCGACCGAGACGGCGGTCACTGAGCACGCCGTTTCCGGCTCTACGAGACAGTTTTTCTCTTTTTTTTTTTTATGATTTTAGACGGGTAGAGAATAAAAAAACATAATCAAAATATGTTAAAACTGGGATTCCCATAAATAGTTAAAAGTGCTATACGCGGTCCTCGTCTCGTTTCGTCTCGTTTCGTTTTCCATAAAATACTAATATATTATTGAGCAAGTAGGTACCTGTTTTCGATATTATTCATAAACGGTATTCTCTTTGTTTGGTTTCAAAATGTAATATACAGTATATTATTTAATAATAAAAATATCTATTTATTTATTTATTTATTTATTGTAATTCTATGTATAGCCTAAGCTAGTTTCTCTAAACCTATAAGTTTCTCTATAAAATATATAACTTTGGTTCAATAAAATTATAACGGTTTAACGTTTCTCCCCCCTCCCTATCATGAAATCAATGAGTGAAATAGATGCAAATATAAAGACTCAACAATGGTTAGACGAGCGAGAAAGCAAACAATCAAAAAGTGTGTTATGATTTCGAACAGGTGACTTTGTAAAAAAAATATGCGATTGAGAGTGAAAGTCGTTTGTATTAAAATAAAAATATTTTCTTCTTTCAGCAAACTCGTAAATAACTGTACTAAATGCATAACATTTTTTTAAGTAGTCTCACATATACTATGTACATAATAATAATAAATTGCATTATATTATACACTGAAAATATGAAAGTCAAAAATGGCAAAATAAATACTAAAAATGACAAAAAAATCCACCAAATGTGATATACCTATTGCTTAAATAGGTAAACATTTATTTTTTTAAATCCATTCAACTATAATCTTTTATATAATTTTATTATCAAATCCAATAATAAAAATATTAAAAATAATAAATTAAATAATTTAGATCCATTATCATTACATTACTAATAATTGCTATTGTTATATAAAACGTATTAATTTGTTGTTTTCAATTTTTCAAAATAAAATTAATATTTTAGAAAAAACTCGGATATACATACCAAAAACCACAACTTTATGTTTTTGTTTATTTTCAATAAGACTCTAGTGGTGGTTGTGCATAACACACTCAACATGCAATATTCAAATGTACATTTACTTATCATAGGTATAAATAGGTATTATAAGACAATATTGAAGTATGCCGTTCGATGCATGTGTTCTAATAGTGTTATAGACTTAACAAAAAGTCGCGATATATTATAAATCACACACACACACATATATATATATATAGTGATTACAATGACGTACCCGCAATAAACCACCCCCTCCCACGGGTCGTCGCAAAGTATATGTTTTACGTGGGTCGAACTAAATTATGTTGTGTGTGCGTGTAAAGTGTAACGACAAGTTATCAACAACGTTTTTATTGTATTTTAAAAATAATACTTATGTACATTAACCAAACGCGATGGCGGGGTGGTGAGATACGCATTATTATACACTGAAAGCACGCCAATACAATAATGTATGAAAGGGAGTAGACGAAGGAAGAGGTGGACGTGTCCGTTACGAACACGTCGACGACGTGTCGCGCGCGTCGTGTTATTTTATGTGCGCGGTACGGTGTGTACGGTGTATTATATTATATAAGTACTGAACATAACCTAACCTAACGTACAGTCCGACGATAGTCATATGTACAGGGTGTCTCAGCCGACAATCACTTGTTTTTCAGTTGATATATTAAGTTATATCGGTAAATCGATTACATCACTTGAGTCGTCGTCGGAACGCATAAACGGTTATAATTTCTAACATTTGTTTGGCTCAATTAAAATAATAAAATTAAAACGTATTTTTTTACGAGTGTGTTTGTCCGATGCAAATTGAGGTGGCCAGCGCTTATGTCATACATATAATAGCCGCGTATTAAAAGTCAAATTACAGTAGAGTTTCACCGATAACACTGACATAAAGCGAAATAATTGAATTTTTCCCCGTGATTTGAAAGTTCCATTACTGTAAAACTAAACAATATGAAATATAATACGTATGATCAAGTCGAACTCATTTTCATCTTATGCTTAAAATAATTTGTGCTATAGACATCATAGCTGGGCGCTCCATTGCGGTGCTAATAATTATATAATCTCTACGGGTGCGCTATTTGGGGCATGTGCGCTGCTGTGACGACCCTATTTTTTCTGCATCTTATTGCGGATATGCCGACAGCCGTTTCGCGACAATTTCAATATAATATTTTGATAACCACAACGCGCATAATATAATATGTGTCGTATACCTCTATAGCTGATGTAGATTTTCGTGGTATGAATTTCAAACGCTGTTTCTCCCAACCCGCCGCGATTTCTCGTACATTAATTAATGTAATACAACCCGTGTACAAAATACGTGTATCTGTCGTATTACCATCGCGACAACATCTCATAATCGGCCTAGCTGTTGATAGAATATTATGTTGACAGTCTCAAAAACTCGGACGGCGACGCTGCGAACGGTTTCTATTGAGCTTATGCGTATTATAGGTACGCTCGAACAGCAGGCGATTCCGAGGACACACACACACACACACACACACACACACGCCGAGACGTCCAGTACATAAACTCGCGACGTATACCTACTATATACCTATATAGTAGCAGTCCCTGTCACCCGTGTTCGCTGTTATACGCGCGCGGCCCCGTCGCTATAATATGATAATATTGTACCGTTGCGGCGCGGGCTGGACGAGGTCCAATTCCGCGTAAAAAATATGACTATTTGTAAAAATAATAATAAAAAAAACGGTTCGCGTTGCCAACAAAAAAAAAAAATAAAATAAAATAAAATGAATAAATAAATAAATAAATAAAAAATAAGCCATCCGCCCGTGTCGGTGAGTCGGCGTCGAAATACGATACGCGCGCGGTTTCTCCTCCGCGTAATAGCGAGGTGTACCGAATAAGAAGTACGCGGTGCTGTGCGCTGTGTAGTGTATTATGCGATGACGACTACTGCGGCGGTTCTCAAACCGGACACCGCGCGCGACAGTGTGATTCAAAACGCCGTCGCGCGAAGTATTATAACGAGGGCTCGGCGGGACCTAGAGCATTTGCTTATTTGTACGGATTGACTTAAAATGCAGCAGAGCGCTATGGAAGTGTATGCCATGTTAAAACATCACGTTCAATTATTGAAATTTGAAAGTGCTTTTTTTTTTAAAAGATGCTTATCTCCAGTTTTCTCCGGAAAATCCCTCGGAAAGTCTATAAACAATACTAAGTCAAAATGTCTTACTAAAAACTAAACTAAACACTTTTAGTGTAAGTTGTTTTTCTTGTAATACAAAGATTTATTTATTTTTTTTTTGAGTTTTTAGTAAGAAACTTTTCCCAATCATTTTGTTTCAATATTTTTTGTAATATTTAATTATATTTTTTTTAGCACAGTTGCCAGTTATGTTAAATTTTTTTTTTTTTGATTAAATATTTTTTGCTCAAATTTAAGTTTTTTAAATGCTTATTGGAGTGTAATGATGATTTTAAGCACTTATTTTTATAATTTGAAGTGCTATAAGTTTCGATCCCTGATCATAACATACCATCATCGTCTATGTAGTATATTATGTTGTTAATTACGTACGTTTTCGCTCCGCTCGCGACAATGACTACAGTGAAACTTCATCGTACGACAGAGACGAATATCAAAATCTATTTTTTGCGAGAACTGTTAAAACTGTGAAAACTCACCCTCCACAGACATTATTGATTCGTACTCGAAACTGCGATGACCGACTGCAGCAGTAGTACAAATCACTTTTGCCGAAGCAAGTGCTCTACTACACAACTCGATTTTTACTACGAATGATCGCGACCGTACGATTTTTTTTGTTTACGGTTTATCGCCACGTATTATTATGGTTGATAAGTTATTGACTTTTATTGGGCTGTGCTCTGTGCTCTGTATAGGCAATGACCGAAGGCGACGCGCAATTATTTTTTACAACGGAAAAATATTAAAATATCCACACGTAAATAACAACACAAGATATACCCACACCGTACACGTCGCGGGTTATAGCAGACTCCGCGCAGACGGGTGTGTAGTACTCCGACTGACCCAGTTTCAATCTTTACGGTTTCGATCTACAGGATACGCAGTGATTTAAACGTTAATTAATGTACGACGTTCGGTCCTTAGGACGGGGAACATTCCTGAATATTTACCCATTTTAACGTATGTCTGGCAGCGACGCATTTCTCGACGTTCGAAAATAATTCTTCACGCCAATAAAACGGTTGCTGCAATCGAGCAGCCGCAAACGCGTTATCATATTATATTCGTGTAGGTATATTGTGTGATGCGTTTCGGCGCAAAAATGCGACTATGTCTCGATTGATAGTCGTTAATAATATTATTCTTGTTAAAAAAAAACTTTTATTTTATTTATTATCCTTCCGCACGGTACACAGCTCGACGCACGATAATAATAATTATCATCTCCCCACGCCGATATTACGCCTAAACACTTGGGTTTATACACATATATGACATGTATTCGTCTTCCGTCTCTTCAACACTCCATCCATCTGTCCGCGCGGAGTGCACCTATTATATTACTATACGCGTAGTATGTTTAGATAAGTTGTCCATCGTCTTCATCGACTGTGTTATTGTAGGCGTACCTATACATTATTATTTCGAAACATTACACACTCGAGTTTCTATTATAATATTATAGCTCATCGTCGTGTATGTATATATACTTGTCGCTGCACCGTTCCTTCGGACTGACGCTGCAGTACAAAAACTGTAAGTACCTGCTAATAATAATAATAACACTTACGATCCTATAAAATAATAAAAACATATTTTATCGAACATTTTCACGTGGTTTATAGCGGTCAGTAATATTAGGAATAGATAATTTTAAATGCCGTTCAAAGGCGACGGGGGTTTAAGCGAAAACCAAAAATGTTCTAGCAAAATTTATCGAATTTAATTCAATAGTTCTTACAATTAATAGCTCAAAGTGTAGATATTTGAATACTATATCTTGTATAGAAATGCTAACTTGATAAAAATTTAAAGTATTTATGGTAATTATTTTATGGATTTCAGCAAAATAAAAAAATTTATTTTCTCGTAAACTAATTTTGAGTAAATATTTCCGTTTTTTCAATTATTCAGTTGAATTATTGAGAACTTTTTACTTTCGACACCCTAAAGTACCGACTAGGTTCACTTTCTAACTAAAAAAACAATTGAAGTTGAAAATCTAATCGTTTTTATAGTTCCAAAAAGCGATGACAGACACAAAAAAAATAAATAAATAAAAACAAAACAAATATATCTATTTCACTCTTGAACTGTATTTCTTAACATACAGACATCTAATGTTCTGTAACTTAAAATACTTTGTTTATACTATGTTAACCGCGGTGTGAGGGCACTCCTTTCGTTTTCAAAATCATAAATCATGATTACAGATGCAGCAGGTAGTTTACGGCTGTCTAGTACCTACGTAGGTATAAGTATTTTATTTCGTTTTCTATAGATCATTGATAAACGGGTGCGTAACGACAGACCAAAAAATATAAATCATATCACTAACGACGCTCGCGAATTACGCAATAGCAAACATTTTGACCGACATTTCAGATTTACCCCGGGGTGGTATACACATAATAGCCATCGTAATATACCAAGGTCGTGGTTATTACCTTTCGTTAAGGAACATTTGTGTTTTTACAAGAGCTTTCATGTTAACATGCAATAATAATTACTAACATTTTTTTCTCTGCAATTCGCATACGAGTAGTCCACATATTATAATATGCATTTCAATATACGATTAGTCGATTTAAAAATTTTATCTAACATAATAATTTATAGCTATCGTTAGTTTACAACACGTACCTACCACATAAAACTTGTAATTTGTTTCGGATTTAATGATTTGAAATTTAACGCCAAGCGGGAATAAACGTAATTTTTGTGAAAGTCATTAACCGTGGAGGGTAGTTAACAATAATCCTGAATATTAAAAGTGATCGATTTACTCGTGACGTTAAGAGTAATAAACTCGATTTCCGGTTTGTTACATGGGGTAATTTTACGACCGCTTCCCTGGCCAACCAGCACGTTTTCGTTGCTAAGAATTCGTACGATTCAAGAGATTCCGTTAGCCGCGCATGGTATTAAACTGTAATTTCATCCTAAATATTAAATTTTGAAATTCTTAAGTACTTAAAATAATATAATACACATTATAATATTATGAGTAACAGATTCGTAGTAAAAAGAGCCAGTGATAAAAATTACAAATGTTATGCGGAAAACAATTTTTTTTTTATCCTTCGAGTTAGCTATTTAGTACTTAGTTGTTATCAAACAATAAATTAAATGTGTTTGTGTTAGACGCGCTCGGTACGTTACCTTGCGCCGTGAGTGGTGATCGAGACTTGAATTTAATTGTAGTAAATTATAATAATATAATAAAAAGCATCTACACGTATGCAATACCTAAAGCAGCTCAAGTGAACGGTATTTGTTTTCATCGCGGATGCCTTCCGCTGAGGAGCATAAATAATAAGTTGGCATGTCGAGCCGTTTGTAATATATTATGTATACCTACGTCTGTTGCTTGTATACAAACAAATAACTGGTGTACCTATAATACGAACGTTGCAAAAAATAAAACAATAACAAGTAGCTGATTTTACGCGCATTTCTGTGCATATTGTATTAATTGCATTATGGTAGAAAAAAATGTACATCCACACCATACAGATTTATTACAGTCGTATTAAGTCGTATTATAATAATGTTAATAATATTATATGAGACGGAGCGTCGTTTCATCCAAGACGTGTACCTAAACGATAAAGGCGTTTTGATCGAACGAAAATGCATTAGTATAGAGACCAAAATTATATTATATTCATAGAAATACGTTTTTACGTCATAATATATTACTTAATGTTGAAAATACCGTGTAGCAATGTTGTAATTATACATTCGAAATACTAAAAATAAATCCGAGTAAATGCATTGTTTTAATAAATTCTATGTGCAATTTTCTGTTCGCAAAAATTAAAAAAAATATATTTATGCACTGATACAAAAAAACTTGCCTAGAAAAATCCTGTTCCCGAAGAGTTCTCGACGGAGTGAGTATTCAAAATTCAAGTACTTATTGGAAAATTTATCGAAAAACTGAGAAATAGTAAAACTGGTTAATTATAATATTGTATACATAAAATTTACGTGCCTTAGACACCCTTACCACCGTCACTAATAAATATTACATGAAATAATAAATTATAACCGATGACTTATTTTGGATTAATTTAGAGTCAGTTGCCGTACCAAAAGTATATTATCACTTCCCATCCTTTCAGACAAAGTAAAACTTCCAACATTGAAATATCTTGTAAATATTACTATAGCAATGAATATTTTATAATAGGTAGGTATCTCAAAAATCCAAACATTTCATAACTACGATTATTCTCTACAACTAATTGGCTTACGATAATATATATGTGTTGGAGACTTGTTAAAACATTCTTAAACGCAAATCTCCATCGAAAAATTTCATCATTATTGGTAAATGACGACTGCAGAGTTTTACTTCATAATTTCGATAAGTCTCTATATTTATAGATGTCCGTCGGTTTAATAAATAAACAAACACGCAAGCCTCCTTCCAAATTTCAAACGCTTTATTTGTGCATGCAATTTTATTTTAAACCAAAACGTGGTCGGTTATACATGCGTAACGTAGGAGAAGTCTTTATTTTTCCATCTCTGAACTCTGATTGTATCATCACTCAATTCTGCTATGTAATCCAATATGTATCTAATATCTCGTTTCCCCGAGAGAGAACGCGCCAGACGTATCTTTTGTATTAGGTCGTATATTGTACACATAGTTTATTTTTCCGTATTCCTCCGCGCGTAAGGGTGTACGCGTATACTTACGTATTCTTCATACACAATAAGATACCTATAGATTATTTAGCCATTTATGAGACACACGACGACGACGACGACAACAACAACAACAACAACAATAACATAAACGCGTACCTATGTACAATATATAACACGATAATGTGTATACGAACCCGGTAATAATTGTAATTATTTATTATTGCGGTGCAGTGTTGCGACACGCTCGGGATAGATAATATAGTCGATATGGATATTACGTGTGCCTACAACGGCTACAACATATACCCGCCTGCTGGTGTGTGTATACGTATATTGCTATAACTATGTACAACTATGCCCAGCCAGCAGCATAGTAATATATTATATTATATCTGCTGTGTGTTTAACAGTATTGCCCGGTGACGGTCACTTCATGATAATAAAATAATGTGTATTATGTTGAAAAGCGCGCGGTACGGAAAACAGACGTGCGTCGTCGAACAGGTGTCAATGAAACTTTGCATACACTTACATACGGGGTGATCCGTTTGAGACTGGATAAAATACCGATTTTCTAAGTCGATTTTTGTGTTTTCCAAAAAAAATTTACATTTTTTGACTTTAACTGTTGTATAAACAATAGATAATGACAACGCATACCCATGTTGTCGCAATCGGAAGTATAATACTATAATAAGACTATAATAGTATGAAAATGTTGAATTATAATCGTTGAAAGATTAGATGAATTGAGTAATATGGACCACGATTTTTCGCGGAGTTTGATCTCAGAAACAGCTGTAGCTATGTAAATAGACCATCCTGTATTATATACACGTATAATATTATTATCAGGATAACATATAAAATATATGCATTAAATTATATCAATATACCTAAATTGGCTCGTTCCCAACGTTTCTACGGCCATCTGTATATCATTAAACATATTCTATTAAGTACTGCAAGCGTCTATACTGGTCACCGCCACTGCAGGTTAAGTTAGGTCGGTGGCTTTCGTGAGCTTTCACGGCTTTCGAGTATTATTATAATATTATAATTATCGAGTTTTATATTATACCTAATTACTATAATTTTTTTTTCTTTTTAAGGACAAAACCAGTATGGCGATTTATCCAACCTGATAACAGATTTGTGGCGCAATTTCCTGTAATATACGACGCAACACAACGATGAATAAGCTAATGGATTTTATTGGAGTTTATTGGATTCAATGAAAGTTTAGAACGTTGAGTTATAATTTAACTACTGACAAATAACAATTACAATTTATTTTGAAAGTTTAAAAAAAGTTAACTATACACAATAAACTGTTGTATTTACAGCAGTCATCTGAAACTCCGCGCACATCATGATTGTGCGTTTTATGATAATATAATAATAGTTACAGTTTTTTTGCGGTTTGTGTTTATCGAGTTATTAAATCTCGAAACATTTAAGTGCTTATTTTTTTTTTAAACCACAATATAATACGCGTTTTAAACTAATGAATACATTTTTCTCTTGACCGTAAAAAAGTATAGAATATATATCGCAGTGAACACGATGACTATAACACTTGACGTGTTATTTTTCAAGTCCACTGTGAAAAAAGACAATTCAAGTCAGTTATTACTCATCGATTACTCAAACGTCCCAAACTATAGTTGTGATATTTCGGGTTAAAAAAAAATACTAAATAGCCAGAACAGTAGAACGGCTCAATACCCCTCATCGCCAGCGCTCAATAATAATAATGCAATATAGTTAATATTACACTATAAGGCTTGCTGAGCCGGTGCGCGTCGTCGTCCGTTTTGAATGATATTATACGAAAACAATGATAATCATTCACTCGGAGACGACTACTACGGCGGCGCGGCGACTGAATAACCGCCGACGGTGGCAGCAGCGGCGAATTTGATTGATACGGGAAAAGGAAAATAAAATATAATACCCGAAGAGCTATTTATTTATTGTGCAGCCGTACATATTATTATTATATTCACGCGGGCCGTAGACCGCGGTTATAACTTATTATAACTCATACCTATTACACATTATTATCATACATACCTCTCTGTTGGTATACGCCGCTCGTTTATATGTATATATTGTAATCATTTATTATACGGCGGACGACACACAATATCGCGTATACCTACGTAGTACGCACGTTAAAATAACGCGGTAATAATAATTGCTCGTCGAGTTATTACCACGGGGTATCATCGATCGTGGCGGTGTTTTTCATTTTGTCCCGTTTTCGATGATCGACGACCATCACGTCAATGCGATGTGTGCAGTATACATCACATAATAATAATAATAATATATTATACGCGCGTAATTATAATTCATACGTAATATTATTAATATTATCGTGCGCGTTTGTGCACACACACTATAAAGCGTCGGCCCGCTAAAGTGTTTGTACCTACGAAATATCAGCGTTGTGCATAACATATACGAGCTGGAGCGCTCATAACTGTTATACACGTAGAAGTACCTGGAGCATGCACGATGTGTAATATTATAATGTATAAAAAATACGATTTCAGACATTAAAGACGATTATGACATTCTGGCTTTCTCCTACGCCTCGTATACTTCTATTGGATATTCAAGTTCCTCGGAGACTTGCCGGATAGGTACCTGCACGTTCCGCATATTTATCCAAACTTCCACCACCAGCTTTCAATCTATTGAACCGATTAGACGTCTTATATTATGTTGAAATTGTTAAATTCGAAATATGTGAACTACCCGAACTTTCCGTCAGGTGTTGTTATTCCGTCTGTCTGCATTAATTTATGTTGAAAATAATCAAATTATAAATACAATAATAATGATGATAATTATTATATGGTAACAAAAGTTTAAAAATGTTTAAAACCCGTTTAAATAAAAATAAATAAATAATACCATAGGTATACATAGGTGGTTTTCAAATATGTAGTGCACAGAACAAATTTGATAGTCGACAGAAGAATGGATAAATCTGCGAGTATTTAATTTGTCGTTTCGACGCTAGTAAATAATTAATATACATTGTGGTTCAGCCGAATCGCACGATGAAAATAAAAAATGTTACCCCAATTCAGTGACACCTCATAAAAAATTGAAAAACGAGTTCGGATTTCATACAATGCGTATTTTAGGTATATCATAGCCATTCCCCTAATATATTATTACATATAAATCTAATTTTTATTTAATTATTTTGTTTAATGACTTCTGTACAGGTAATTATTAATTACATAGTTTTGTTAAATATTGATAAAATTACCTTCGGATCGTTTAAATGTTTAAACGTATATGCGTTTCACAAGCGTCTGCAGTGTACTGCAGCGATATCTGTGGAAAGTTTGGAGATCGTGTACACGGGTATTTAAGTCTTTTAACTATAGTACCTATCGCGTATAATTATTATTTTATATATTATGATAGAATACGAAGATAACCGACAATATACGTCATTATTTTAATAACAGTATAGATTTTATTATGCACATTAACTGTCGATCAAATTAATTTTTAATCGTTTTATGTTATCTCTCTCGTGTTATTACGCGTAATATAATCCACAATATATACGAATTCGAGGGTTTCCTGACTTTTTAGACGTGCGTTCGAAATGTATCCGGTCGTGTGTGTAAAATACAAAACGCGCGAAACCTCGGTCGTTTTGAGTATCTGCGATCAAAAAAAAAAAAAATAAAGCAAAATTTCTCGCGTCGGGCGAAGTTTCAGTGTGCTATTTAAACGGGTTCACGCGTCACTGGGGCAGTTCAACCCCTTCTATATGTTTTTTCTGCCGTCGGTACGTGTGCATAATATAATATTATCGTACGCAGCAGCAGTCATGATAACGATTTATTTAAGAACTAACGCAGTCGCTGTTTTTTTATTTATAATAAAATAATTAGATTTATAATTATTACGTTTGGGCAATCGAAAAACGCGTTGCGGTCAATCTCTGCCGTGTTATTACTCGTATTAGCAATTAGTAATTATATTGTTATCCGGATCGATCGACCACTCGGTATATATATATATACATAATTACTGTTCTCTGGTTCTGCGTTTGGTAGCTGTATGCGATTAAATTTGATTATACGTTTCGGTGCGAAGGAAAAAAGTACTTAAACTCCGCGCTTAGGCTGAGGATATATACACGGCGGTATTCGCTGCGAATATCGTTCCGTCCGGCTATACACAACGAATTTGCGTGACGAATTCGTTCAATATATTCGCCGCGATTTTCCAATGATGTTACCATGATTTTGATACAATAGGTTCCGAAACAGTTAAAATTTTATAAAATAACTCGCGGGGGTGAGTTCGAAAACATTCAAATTACATGGACATGCACGTGCAGTACTTACTCATTCTTCAGTCACTTTTGTTGTGTCTATCGCTCCAGTACAACCACCAGTTAAACCACCGAAAATATGACGTCTGATGAATTCGGTACAGCTGAACTTGTAGCTATTGCGTTAGCATTGGAAGAAGAGGAGGAAATAAAAAAAACTACCAAAAAAAAATATGCTGTACGTCCACTGAACGAGGAAAGAAGAACAAAAGGACAATTTCAACAAATTTACGGTGATTTACGTAAATTCCCAGAAAAGTTTTTTTCTTTCTATCGGATGTCTACGCGAACATTTGATGAAACGTTGAGTCTCGTCGAACCAAACTTATCAAAGTTAGATAATATAAAAAATGATACGATAACACCTGAAGAACGTTTGACGGTTACTTTGAAGTGAGTAGTATAGGTGTTTGTGTTATGTATTATATTTTAATTAGTAGTTATAATTTACTTTATTAATAGTAATAAAAAATAAAAATAAATTTTACACCTTGTAAGATCTGTTATCAAAAAATTATGATTATTACAAAAGAAATAAAAAATAACAATAAGTACCTAACCTAAACATTACACCTTGTAATCAAAATAGTACATATCGTAAACAAACAAAAAAAAAAAAAATACAAAAACATTCTTGAAATGTAATATAATTTTTTATAAATTAATGGTATACTCAAGACTATATATAGTTGGTATCGGTTCATTTTGTGTTGTAGATGACGGTGAAATATTTAAATAATTTGGTTGTAGATTTCGACTTGAAATATCTACTTGTGGTGGTGGAATAGCGTTTTGATATTGATACGGTAAAGAGTATAATTCACTAGGAACTTGATGATACGGTCTTTCTGATTGTGGAATGATGGAGGGCGCTGGGTAAGCGGTTTGAGGTTGACTAGCTGGTGTCTTATATTTTTTCATACATTCCATGACTTCAGTTCGAAATTGAAAATTTTTTTCGGTGTCCATCTTTATCATTGATGATAACAAGGAAAGTAAAAAATGTTTGTTTTCATCAAATTCTTCTCGTCTTGTTGTTTGAGTTCGATTTTTTTCGATGACGTTTAGTAAATTTTCTTGAAAAAATAAAGGTTTTCGTTTATTTTGTTTTGGCGTTACTTTAGTAGCATTTGTTATTGGTACTGTTTCTTGGCCTTCTGCAGAACCCGAGGAATCGATAACATTGATGTCCTCAATTTCGTTATAATTATCACGCAGTTATTATACGGTCGTGTATTTGCGCCTCCTTAGAGCGTCCTTACATTATAATATTACTGTGGATAACTGCAACGTGCTACACCTGTTGCTCGTACGACGATTTTATTATTTCGTCGCGCGTTGTATACGTATATTATTGCTCTGGCACAGTATATTTTAGTATCAATAGTATCATGTATACGACATGTATAAGTTAAACGTACGAATCGTACGATTCAATTTCGCTTTTATCTTCTCCGCGCGTCAATACGAATAATCACTTTATTACTATATTGCGGTGCACATATTATGTTAATACCGTAATTTTTTTTTTTTTTTTGTAATACTCAAGTGCGTTTTTTTCGCGTTAATATCTCGCGAGCGAAACGTCTGATAGTTTGTATTATTTATGCAAACTCTCTTGTAATAATAATATTTTAAGCTGACTGCGTACTGCGGTCAACTCACTGTAATATCAGACATATGATTATCCCCTGCAATAATGAGTAGGTACATAAGTTTGCACCGATAACCATAATACATCGTTATTTTCGTTCGTGTTTGATTCGTCTGTATACACACCGCTAATAAACGCGCACGTTCGTCCGAGACAGAACTCTATGTACCTGTTAAATATTATTATAAACACCGAAAACCGTAATAATATTATAGCGTGCACGCATGCGCATTACGGTGTAGGTACATTAAATTATGACGGATGCTAAATAAATCGTCTGGACGACAATATTCTGTTTGAAGATGTGCGTACAATACGATTGTGTGAAATAACTATTAAATCAAACGCGGACGAAGTGAGATTTGGAACGGGCCACGACCACGGGGTATCCTAAATGTAAGGGCTCGTTAGAAAATCACCAAACTATTTGTGTACCGAGTTGTCGTTTTTACTTTTTTTAGTATAGAAATACCTTAGTATAGAAAATTATAGTTTTTCGTGAGTCAAATATATTATTCGCTATTAATTAAGGTTTTCATAAAAAAAAAAAAAAATCGAAGTCTTTAAGTAGACAATTACTCAAAAATCAAAATTTGAATAAATTAATTTTATTAAAGGATAAAATGGAAATTATCATCATGCAGTATAGCCATTTACATTTCATGCACACTTTTACTTTTTCTGTATGCGTATTTATTTACATGTTTATATTTTAATATATTATATTATATGATATAATACGAATATTATAATATTATTGCATTTAATGGTGTTTTAAAATATTGTTATTGAATTTTGTAACCAAAATGCAAAATTTAAATGTCCGTTTGTACATAACTATTATATTATTGATTAAATCACGAGATTGAGTCAATTTTATTTTTTTTTAAATTTTTATTATATTATTTTATATTACGTAGCAACACTCTACCTATTATATATGCGTTTATTTGTTATAGTTAACGGGCTTTTATGAGTTCGTTTTGCAAGAGACGGACGTTCGGTGGTTTCTTGTGTTTCGATAAATTGTTTAATAATGTTTTAGACCGGCGGTTTCCAAACTTTTTTAGTTCACGCCACCCTAAAAATTAAAAAAAATAATTGCGCCTCCCATAAAAAATTTAATTACAAATTTATAGTATTTAAATATATAAACATTTTTATTTTTATGCCAATATAAGTTAACAGTAAATATTTACCACGTGGCTCGCGCCTCCCCTGCCAGAAGATCGCGCCTCCCTTGGGAGGCCCGCCTCACAGTTTGGGAACCGCTGTTTTAGACTATATCTAAGATATCGTCGTAATACACACACACACGCACACACTCAATTTGATATTTATTATTTGTAATCTTTTTTACTGACGTATTGATCATAATATTTTCTCTTTTTCTTAAGTGTTTACGTATATTAATACTAATATAGACTATACACATCCGATTGACGAGCATAACTAATAGGTACACATACAGATAATATAGTGAATATACTTCTAATAATCGAATATTTTTAGATTACCTACAACAGTTGTAATGGCGCAGTAGTCTCCGTTGTCATGATGAGTTTCGTAACGACGATACCCGATAACCACACGTAAACTTTCTTAATTCCTGTGCTTAATTTTTTTTATAGTATTTACTATTTACTTATAAAATGTATGTACTAATTGGAATTTAAGTACTCCGATAAATATTAAGTTATTAGTGTTACCTTTATAGGGTTATGCACGCACGTCTGTATTGTTATTGCACATAGGTCTATGCACGATATCGATGATAATAATAATAATACTAAGTTATTTCTTCGTTAAAATATACATTATATTCTTTTCAAATAATTTTTATTTTGTAATAATATGTAATCTGTACAATATTTGTACAATACGCATGTGTGAGATTATAAAGGTTTATGGCATGATTATCTATAAAAAGAAGATTAGTATACCTATTATTTTTCCATGAATGTTGTAGTTAATTTATTTAAATAGTGTAAGGATGTCATTGTCATTCCATTAGCGAATAAGCAGATAATTATTATAAGCGCGCGTGCGTGCGTGTGTGTGTGTGTATGTGTAATAACTTTAACTTATAAGGTGTTTTTTCTTTACGATGTACTTACATTATAACTGTGGTTAATAAAGAAATCCAAGTGACAAAGTCGTGATCTTTGATTAAAATTCAATTATACCTACAAAAAAATTGATTAGGATTGAATTAAGATCTGGATATACTTGGTGGTGTTTGGAAGTATTGTAGTTTGTGAGTATTATGACGATTCTAAGTACAAGAGTTTCTTGTAAATCACTTTAAATCAAAAGATTATTAACACAAGCCACGAACCTTTAATGAATTGAAATAAAGTTTCACGTGTATGTTGAGAACAGTTCCAATTCAGAAGCTGATCGCAGCAATGGGCTCGTTTTACGAGCACCTGGACTCCTGCATTGTAGCTTAAAGGTGCTATGCAACTGACATTATTTTTAGAAACTAATTTTATAATTTATTAAAATACTGCGTAAGATTTGAATTTCTTGGTATAATAAAACGTTGAGACCAGCGCGGTTGGGCCATGTTAAGTGATTGCTCATAAAAATCGAAATTAGTTCAAAAATAAAATTATAATATCAAAAAAGTCAACAAAAACGCTTTCTGCACGAAATTTTATATTTTTTTCAAAAAAATGTAATTTGTAAACAAACATCAAGATAATGAGAAAAATATTTAAAAAAAATATTAAAGTGAAAATCTATTGATTAAGGGTTAGTTTGGGTACAAAATTAGTTTATGAAATATTTCAATAAAATATATTATACTTAAATATCTATACACATTTTTAAAATATTCCGGACAAAATGTACTATATGCAAGGTAGTATTTTTTTTTTACCTAAGATCGATAGTATCATTAGTATTAAATTTTCATTGAGTTAATAACATAAAGTGGGTAGTTTTTCACTTTGCACAACAATAATATTTTCAATTGTTTATTTGTAAATTTTTTAGCACAAAAATTCAAGGAGCTGTGAAAATATTGGTTAAAACCTTTATTAAAACAATATTACAACAGCCACAGAATCTTTATGATTAGATTGAAGGTTTTATAGATGTGTCTATCTCTGCAGAATTAACTGCGGAGAAAATAAAGACTTTTATGCGGTAAATATATCAACGAGATTTTTATATATTAGAATGTAGTTGATTATCGTTCTGAATACCTGACAATTGTTATCTGTTATTAATAATTGTTTTATTTATTGTATTTAAAAAAAATGCAAATTGCTAGAAAGCCAACGGCACATTTTGTCAATGATAATATCGCAGTAAGTATTCATAAATAAATATATATGAATTGTACATAACTCAGTGAATAATAATAATAATGTTAGATGGACACTGAAAAACCTTGTTCAGAACATAACGGTCGAGAATGATAAATGATAATGATAACGTGGACGACAAAGTGGAAAAAAATCCACCAAAATAGATAAAGCACAAAAAATATTGATTTAAACTGTTTTAAAATTGTCTATTTAGCGGTGGCGGTTTTGGGGGTGAGGCAAGTGAGGCGGCGCCTCACCTAAAACTTTGTGGTAGACAATACTCAAAATGTGAACTTCTTGATCCACTAATAGCACATATTTGGCTAATGATTTTTAACGTATTTATGACTTTATTTGAGAAAAAATGCTTCTTCGTCTCACTTCAATTTGAATTATTATCTATTATTTTATTGTACCTATCGTTCCGTGTATATTATCAGAAATATCGATAAACCGATAGGGAATGCACGTACGTAAACGTCGTAAACGAACGCCGGTATTTCAGCGTATTTCCAATGACGTCAGAGAGGCACCGTTTTACGCCGCCTCTGATTTTGTACTTGTGTACACAAATTACACACACAACGCGTATGTACGCGATTGGTTAATTAAGTAGAATTACGCATGCTCAACAATCATAGTGAGGCACGTTTTGTCATCGCCTCTGCGTACTGAAAATAGATTTACTATTATAGTCGGCCCGCAGCCACGGGTAAGGGCACTGCGGCAGTACGGCACGTTCAACAAAAAAATGAACAATCAATTGTTATTATTGTAATATATATAATTAAAATTATATTATATTATAACTATTTTTATATTTTTAAATTTCATTCGTACTGTTTAGTTTTTGTTATGATAGGGGTGGGGGTGGGGGGTACATGATTCGCCTCACTAAAAAAATACAACCAAAACCGCCACTGCTATTTAGAAAAGAAATATACATAGGTAACATAAAAATAATTGAACTATTTTTCTTCTTATAAACTGACATTACAATAACTAATTTTGTAAAAAATAAGTTTGGTACAAAATCTAAACTTATACTGACGAAAATTTGGTATGTTATTTGCAATCGGACCAACGACAGTCGTGTTATAAATATTAGAGCCAATACCTTTATCTTCTTAACAACAACAAACAAAATTCAATATGATAACTAATAAGTCTTTTAGCCGGTTTTTTATTTATTATTTTTTTTTTTTTACTTATACGATTGCGGATATTGATAAGCTTAATTTTGTATTTACACTTTAACTTTTTAAATTATTTTTATTAATACCCAGCTCTGTGATAAGAAAAAAAAATAGGTAGGAATAAAATGGATTTAAAATTTAAATCTACTTTAGTACCTTGATAGTAATCTTTAAACACAAAGCAACAATTTAAATAATAAAATTGTATACCTATTTAATTTTTAAAATAAAAAATAAAAGTAATATTAATACAAATGTTTAATACAATTTATATCGACAGATCGAAAATCGTTTAATTTTAAACATATTCGACATGCAATCACGCGGACAGCGGTATGTGTATTATGTTTACTAACATGCACGTTCAAAACGGAAGACCACCAACACGAAAAAAAACCTACGCACCTTTTCACGGTAGCCAAATATGATATAAGTGATGCTGTGGCTTAATGTAGCAGACATGACGGGATTTACTGATAATTGATGGCAAAAATAATGATGTAATGTATAAACAACATATTATGTATCAAAACATTCAAAACCGTGGTTTGTATAAATATATATTAATCTATTATACAGGGTAATTTATTCGACAAGTACGCAATGTGCTCGCCCACGTTTATGTATCCTGTCAAATGTGAATTTATATAAGCTCTAATTTAAGGATTTTTTTTTTTTTAATATGCTATTAATGATAATATTGATTTTTTATCACGACTTTTTCGTGTGTCGTGAAAATGTTAATGTGTACCCAAATCAAAATTCGAACGAGTATCTAAGTATAGGAATTTGTTGAGCATTTAATATAATAATATTATGTGATAATAGGCTTAGGATGACAATAATATATGATAATTTTAAGTTTTAGGGCCGGGAAACTAAATAATCAACAATAATAATAATAATGATAGAAACAGTAATAATAATAGCAATAATAATTCCATCCATTGTACATCGTAGGTATTTAAAAAAATTATAATATCCTATTGTGCAAAAAGATAAAAAAAAACCTACACAGATGCCATTGGTGGTGGTGAAGCACCGTTGTTGACTGGACGGTTTAAGTTTATTATAGGTATCATCGTGGCCAGCATACTATGCTAGTTGTCATATTACCTGCGTTTTCGGAGTGCTAAGATAGGATTCAGGTTTTTAATTAAATTACATCGAGAGCCGCAACCGAGAAAAATTAAATGTACTTACTTTGTTTGTTTTTCCATAACAATCGTTTTACTTATTCTTTTAGCTGGGTAGCTGTATTACTTACTTACTCAACATATCTCACGATAGAAAAAAAATGTTGATACGAGAACAAAACCGAGGGAAGTAGCTATAGTAGTATATGATATAATTTAATATTTTAATCGCAACATTGAGTCACAGTCTACATTTTGGGAAATACAGATCTACATCATATGATAGAAAAATTATTTTCAAAATCTCGAAATTTACCTATCAATAATGTCGTACGTTTATACCAGCAACACGTACTGGCGGGGCGACGACTTAAACTCAAAGGGTTACTATTTCTCATCTGCTGCGGAGCACCTTCGACAATGAAACTGTCGGGAAATGTTCGCCAACGCACACGCCAATAATAATATACGACCATTATTGATATGTGCGCGTTGTGTGCGTATATCGAAACCAAAAGCGAACACATTTTCGACGTTCAGTTGTCTCGGAAAACATTAATCGTAACAATAACGGGAGCGGCGGCCTGAGAACCAGGAGAACAGAGACGTAAATACAACTAGTCGTATTATGTGTAATGCGGCGTGTTTAATATTATAAAATAATAGTATTACACAATGTCATATATTTACCTATAACCGGAGTCGAGCCGATGAAATCCGGCAGCGAACCGCGGGCCGCGGGGGCAAGGGTTTTGAATCAAATAGATATTATGGTGTATTTGGCTTTATTACAATGTGCGTGCTGGTGGGTACCTGCAATAATATGTTCGCGTTTAACAAAATGATATTATGATGTGATATTGACGGGGGGCAATTAAAATTTGATCCAATTTTTCGGTCAGTGCTTTCTGCCGGGGAAAGCTATTACGACACTACGCCGAGTGGCCGAGTCTGTGCGAACGGATGATACAATCGATACAACAAAGAGGAAAAAAAAAACATTAAAAACCACACAACACAATCGCAGGATATTGAGTAGGTTTACGACCCGTCGACGGCGTCCCTCATCGGGCAGCGCGCGCGCAGTACCTTATAATCACTAGAGGTAATCGGTTTTTTTCTGGTTTTAAAAAAAAAATTAAATATAATATATTGTATATACGCACACGTCGAAGAACAGGTGGCAAAAGTTCTCACGAAAAACGTGAGTACCAGCTACTCTGTGATCGCATTTCGCACGCTTATATTTTTATATAAAAATTAAGAACCCAACCGTGTATAAACTATAAAATATCGTACACTATTACTTAACTCTATAATATTTATAATTAATGCATTCGATAGAACGGGTTAATATTCGATATTGAACCTTTTGGTATGTAATCTTCAGAAATCGCGTGATGTCATCCGTGACGGAAAATTGTCGTCTTAGGGGGTTCCACCGCAGTTTCATGAACAATACATAATTTGTTTCTGTTTTACAGGTGAAACACGCGCATATGCACTAAACCACTAAAATACGAGACACAGTATATGTAATAGGTACTGTTTTTCTACCGGACAGTGTTAAATTTGCTTACGCCGTGGCGTTGTAAAAACTAAAAACGCTCGTTTTTTTTTTCTCTCATGAATATTGTAAAAGTGTTAAACCGTATACCGCAGGGACGATTTAAATTTTTTGCTCTCCTTCGACGTGTAACGGGAGAGTATCTCGCCAACAGAGAGGTTAGGTCTACCGACATTATATGTAACAAACGGATCGGTTATCCGCCCATAATGAAACAGTATATTATTATATGTCGCGCACAATGGAAACGTCGAAACGTATAGGTAAAACGCAGGTATGCGCGCGTGAGTCACAACAATAAAATATCTAATAATAATTATTGCCGTTTTGTCGGTGCAGCGATATTATAATAACATTATTAGCATATTATTATTATACAGCATTAAACGCCGCGGTGGCGGTTTACGACCCGGCCAGTTATTTCTTCAATATTTTTATTGCGATATGTGAATCGCGTGGAGGCTGCAGCAGTATTGACGCGGCGCACTGCAGACGAGAGACGATGCGATAATAACAGCGTACGATATTACACGACATATCGTGGACCGCGGGTAGACCATATTATTATATCTGATGCTGTGAACACTCCAATAAAATATGATGTTCTAGCCCAATGTTTATTCGTTGTGATATCTCTCATTCGCCGTTAAAACGATTAATACACTACGATAGTTATTGTGAACGCACTATAGCGTGTAACAGAGATAACTGAAAAACACGCAATCATTTGAAGACTTTAATAAAAACAAATAAAAAATTGCGGAATACATAAATATTTACTCAAAACCTGCCTTTTTCGACAACATTGACCTTGTTTTCTCATAATATACGTATATTGTGTTATTATGGTGCTGAGCGCAGTAATTTTTAAATGGCCGATTTCGTGACGTCATCTAAATTCGATATATTTAGACGACATGCACTGTAATTATTTTTTTTGATCGAAATTCTCGTAAAGCTTACCTAGAAACACCTAGAATATAATTACTATTATATTTAATCATAATTTTAATAACATAACATATGATATAATATACAATATACATGCATGATTCAATGTTTTTGCGAACGGTGGAGAAAGCCTCATATTATTTTTGTTTTAATTCATAAATTAACAATAATTCAATTAATTTAACTCAATTTAAAACTTACACTTGGAGCTGTATGCACTATTTAAAGACATTTAACTTTTTTGTATTTAAGTAAAACATTTTTAAAAATGTCTAAAAGGTTATTACCATTTTTTTAAATATTAAAATTACCTTAGCACAATTTTCTTTTACAGTTGTTTGAAATTTAAAAGTCTATCACACGCTGTAACATGATATATTATATTATATTATACATAAAGAAACGACTAAAATACATAACAAGTGCAACGTAGATAATTAGATACATACATAGTCAATTGATTATAGACATACATAAAAAAAAATTATAAAGTATCAAATACATAAATAAATTGTTAGTTCACGTGAATGTGCTATATTATATTTACATTAAAATACACAATCGAGATATTTATTTAATTTAAAAAACCTTTGAAAATACATTACTTATACTTTGTACGGATCACAATCAGTAGTCACCTAGGAAAACCATGAGATCTCCGAACTTTTGTTTAATATTCAAAACGATTGAAAAATAACCGATAGATACCTATAATATTACAATAACATATTGCAATATATTCAAATAAAATTTAAATCATTACAGATTTATTATTAACTAATAATGGTATAGGTACTCGTAATTTTATAACAATTTGATAACATTTCATATAGTAATGTAAAAATTTAAACTTATAATTCACATTAGCATATATAATAAAAATAAAAATTAGTACACCGTACACCGTTTTATTTATATCGTACTTTCTCGACTATTTCGAGATCTGCATGAAAAATAATATCATATACTAAAATTGCCATAATCAATTATTATGATATTAATAGATAATATAATATATCGATAAATAATAGTGTTCAGAAAAATAAACAGTCCCGCAGAATGTCGACCGCGATCAGAATTGATGAATATACAGGTATTTGCTGGCTTGTAATAAACAACGCTGTTCTCGTCGTCAGGGCGATTTTGCCATGGTGGTGACCGACGATATTCTAAACAAGTTATAAAATCAATCATAACCCCAAGACGTGTATACACAACTGCACATTTGCTCATTAAAAATGGATTCTCAAACAACCAATATCAACGCGGTCACACTGCTATTGGACTACATGTTCCAGGACCTACAAACAATCCTGAACCGGATAATACAAATCGAGAACATCATAATTGAAGCCGATAAGTCCACTAACGAGTCCGTTGATGAATCAGCCGTTAAGTCCACTAACGAGTCCGTTGATGAATCAGCCGTTAAGTCCACTAACGAGTCCGTTGATGAATCAGCCGTTAAGTCCACTAACGAGTCCGTTGATGAATCTGCCGACAAATCCGCCGACGAGTCCGCCGACGAGTCCGCCGACGAGTCCGCCGACGAGTCCGCCGACGAGTCCGCCGACGAGTCCGTTGATGAATCTGCCGAAAAATCCGCCGACGAGTCCGCCGACGAGTCCGCCGACAAGGCCACAGATTTATTGATTGACAATTTATTGTATATTGACAATATCATCGAAAATTTGTTGTCGTTGGTGAATGAACCGTCGGCCGGTGGTGACGCGCCGCCCGATGTCGCGCTGCTGCAGGACGTCGTCGATACCTCCTGCACACCAGGAACGCCTGCTGCCGTCGACGACGGGAAACTCGCGGAGGACCGCCCAGTGATCTCGGAGCCGGCCAAAGGACCGGAAGTGGAAAGCGAGATCGTGGCATGCCTTGGCCTGGATGAGTCGCCGCCCCCACAAAGCGTTCCGCGCCGTCCGCGCCGTTTCGCCACGGCGTGGCGGAGCGTCAAGCGCTTTGTGTTGGGAGCGTGCTGCATCCGGCGTAGATAGCGTCCCGGAAAAATTGCCCCCTAGGCTGGATACATCGGTCGCAGGATGACGGCGATGAAGGATTTGGGGGGGTGGGATGGTACGAGAAAGTGCACGGACGGTGCTGGCGGTATGTCGCCCGAGCACATTCTTCGCGGTCACCTGCGGGCGCGGCGGTTTCGCGGTGGTCGTGCGTTCGCGGTTGCTGTGATGCGGTTGACCCTCTGGCGGTTGTGCGGGCGCCCGGACGCTCGGGACGCGCGGAACGACGGACGACGGCGACGTGGTGGCTAGTGGTGGTACCGACGACGGCGGCGGCGGCGGTGATGATGACGACTCGGTTCACGGGGTGAGTTTATACAGAGGGGTTAGGAATGAGGACGTCAGCGGCGCCGGACCCGCGGAAATCAATGTGGTTTCAGGGTTCGGCGGCGCGTGTGACTCCGACGGCGGCGATCGCCGGACGCGGCCGACGAGATCCTGCAGGAGGAAATCTGAGGAGAGTATCGGGTCTGCGGCGCAGTCCACCGGCTCTCCTTTTCGTCCTGCGGAGCGATCCCGTCGGCCGAGTCCCGCCGCCGGTTCCGTAAACGCCGACTTATAAGCTCGCCCCGTGTTCCGGTCGCCGGAATCGTCATTCATCGCCACTGCAGTGTATGTCGTAGCGCACGACATCGCGCACTTCCACCATAATCGCCGTTAACCGTCGCTCTCGCGCGCCCTGAGCAGCCGAGCCTCGCCCTCCGCAATGGTTGACGCACCGCACGCCCGAGCAAACGATCCCGCGACACTTGCCGTTTTCCCGCAGGACCGGTCGCGAGAATGTGCAGAGGCGACCAGTGGCCTTCAACTCGTGACTTTTTGCACCGATTACGCCATCTCGTACCCTCCCCCCCCCAAAATCCTCGTTTTTTTGTGTCGTTCAGTCGTCCGATGTGTTTTTTTTTATTGC
Organism: Rhopalosiphum maidis; assembly: GCF_003676215.2. Classification (NCBI taxonomy): domain Eukaryota; kingdom Metazoa; phylum Arthropoda; class Insecta; order Hemiptera; family Aphididae; genus Rhopalosiphum; species Rhopalosiphum maidis. The sequence goes on along the minus strand of NC_040878.1, from coordinate 5,107,577 downwards.
TTTTTTGTTGTGTTTCTTTAAGCTATTAGCGACTTTTTTCTGATTCATGTGTTTATATTTTGTTTGTTTTGTTCATTTTTTGTAATAAGCCACTTTTATTGGCGACTTTTTTCAACATTCACTTTATATTTTTCTACACCTTTAAATTGTTTTTTTTTTCTTAAAGCTTAGCTTTATCAATTTTTTCCGATTTAAATGCCTATATTTTCTTTTTTTTTCTTTTTTTGTACTAAATTTTGTGCCACTTTGAGCCGCCTGGTGTTTTTTCATTTATATAATTATTTTGAAATTTAAAATGTATTTATCTGCGTGAGTCAATTGACCACATTTATTCTATTTATTAAAAATGTTAATAAAATTTCTCTGTTGATATAAAAATTATCGTTTCTTCTTTTTTATATAGTCAAGGATATAATATTATATTTTATCTAATTAACGAAATAATGGCTAATAAAATCGTTCATATTTATTTATACTTAACTATGTTCATGGTTGATGTATGGAACTGCATGCGATATAAATACGTATTAAATAATATTTCAAAAATAGTTGATACACCGTAAACATTAAACACACGCAGTGAATTGTAAATACAACACCGACAGATACAGCAAGTATAGGTATATAAACTAGGTATAACTGTATATGGATTGTAAATTTGTTATATGTGTTACGTGGAAAATTAATTTCGTTAGTCAGATCTTACATAATATGATTAATAAAACAAATTAAAAATTGTATTTTACTTTTACATATAGCTATGTCGAAAAATATATATTGTTTGAAAGCATTTCGTAAGAGGTTTGAATCCTCAAACCTTCGTGTATACGTGCCTGTAATAATACTATATTTTCTAAAATTATTTTCAGTTATATTCTAATCAGAAAAAAATGTATAAAAAGTTTTGTACTTGGGAATCGCTTTTTATCGAGATGCGAATTGCGACAGTGTGACACATGTTATAGTCCGTAGGTATGTATACTATATAGGACTTGGGTAAATACTTCTATGCCAAGTGAAAAAAGTAATAAATTTGTGTAGCGTTCACAAATTATTATCGTACATTCTGTGGAGTCTGTGGACTGGACGGTTCGTTTACCTCGACATTTTGGTATTCTACGTGTACTAGCTATGTGTGTGTGTTATCATATGTTTGAATTTTTTTTTAGAAATAATAAATAAAATTGAAACGCACTGCTACGCGAACGCCATGCGGCGTGTGCACATAATTATTTGTGTCACTACTCGAATGAAATTGTTATAAGGCTTTGGACATCAAAAGAGAGATGGCCGGCGATAACATACTAAGCGGCGGCAGCAGCAGCAGCAACGACGGCAGCTCGCAGCTATAAAACGTATACGTATTATATTATATTGTAGCTGGTCTGTACAATGTTTATTATAGTCTGATCCAGACTTACTCATCTCGTCTTATCATCTTTCACATTTTTACACTCTCCGGTGTCACACACGCGTTGCTGTATCTTTATTCATTCCGTGTATTAATATATCATAATATATAATTATACACACACGTTCCGCACGATTATATATTCTTATAATACGTTACGGACAATGTGACACATTGCTTTGTCGAAGTATGTGCTTTACATCTAGTGAATTAGACATAGTGACTTAACGTACTGGCACCTAAAAAAAAAAATATTGAAATAAATTGCTGTTCGATCAAATAGCTAGGAAAACTTTAAAAATATGTGTTACAATAATAAACTGCAATGATTTCTGACGATTTAATACGCATCGACTAGAGTTGCTTAAAATTTATATAAATCAATAATACCTTTAATATCTATACACGACTAAATAATAAATACGCAATAATAATATAAATAAATAAATGAGACTGACTATTTTTAATATTTTCTGTTTATTTTTCAAATACACGTACCAGTATCAAATTCGTTGATAATTTGAAACTTGACTGATAATTAACACTGTTTCAAGATTATTTATATGTTAATTAATATGGTTCATCTAATTACAGAAATCATCCATCCAATGATGAGTAAATTTTTTTAAACTTTTAAGGTTTAACATATTACATGACTATTATATTATGCAATTTAAAAAATTGTACAATTTCATATTATAAGAATCATAACATATAACATTCGAGTTATTTTTAATTATTATTTGGGCAGTGCACTAGTTCAGTCGTTTTATAGTGTTTTATACAAGTTAATTGTAATGGTTAGATTAAATTAAAAAAGAAAAACAATATTTAAAAAATGAATTAAATACATTAAAAAAAATTATATACATTACTTTTGACTAAACCATATTAAAACAAATATTTTAAACAATATTACTTATTAAATAAAATTAAACACCATTGTAATTTAAATTATCAGAGTTAGACTGGGCAATTCTATTAAGTCCGAGCAATGAATTATTTTTATTTGATTGTCCAATTGACCCGTAACATAAATATGTGATGCGTGTATTAACTATATAAAGTATTTATCTAATATATTATATGTATTATAATAAATGATTGGACTTGAAATTTATATTATTTAATATGATTTCTTAAACTAGTTTGAGAGATATGTCTAATGGAAAATTATTTTTTAAACCAGTTTTATATATTAGTTTCAGGAAAAATAATTATTAAAACCATGCGTGGGCATCAGTTTCAAATACAAAATTTATTTATTATTTGAAACTGATTTCTCAAACTAAATTATAAAATAATTTTATAAATTAATTTTATTGCAGTAGTACTCTGAAGTTTCAAACTAAATTCAATACATTTCAATACATGTAAGGATAATTACTTAAAACATTTTAAAAATTAATACCTATGGAAATATCTAGTTCAATTGTTAGTAAAATTTCTAATTTAAATAGTATACATGTAATAAATGCAAATTAATTAAAACTTATGATAGTATAACTTCACAATAATGATCACAGATCTTTATGGCTTTACTACTCAGTAATCTTTATCATTATAGATAAAAATATTACAGTTCTTGAAACTGTAATATTGTAACTGTACTTTATAATTTGAATGTTTTAAATATTATGTGGATAATTTATTTAGTATATTATGATATCTACTTAAATAAAAAAATGACATAAACTAACTTGAGATATTTAGATCCTTATCTACTAGTTTTCAAACGGATCGTTATTGAAAATTAGTTATATTTTTAAAATAAGCTGATAAATGAGTATTTATAATTCATCCTATTATTGTTAATATATATATTTATATTGTGAGCACTGCTTGAAGCCCTTCAATTTAGGTAATAGGTAAATAGGTAAATATATTTTTAAATACTTATTGTATAGGGAATTCCTTAGGTTTCAAATGAATCCCTATACGATTTCTGCATATTATTATTATTAGATATCACGAGTATTTTATACATGAATGATTTTAACAGATATTATATTATCCGCAAATTATTATTTCATACGAAGCAGAAATCAACGAATGCCGAGTAAACCAAATTTAAATAATTACATAAGGCGACGGCAACGGCGAGAGCGGGTCGGCCGAGCATTCACAAGGGGTAACCACAGGTAATTTTATATTAACTGTTTTGTTTTGATTGTAAAATCAAATTTATAATATTTCAGTTTTTTTTAACAAAGAATTAAAATTACTTGTTTTCTTTTTTAAATACGTAATATTTTTATTTTTTTGTAGGGGAGGAGGATACCAATCTCAAATGTGCGTATAATAATATGATATTCAATACCATTTCTGTAGGGCTGCATAAAATACCAGAACCGATTCTTAACTTTTATTTCAAAGGATATGGTCGGCTAGAGTCTACAATAAGTCATTTGTCGTTTACTACAACGTAGTCCTTGACTTTATTGTTCATTTTTATGATTGTGATATACTTGTGTCCCTATTTGTTTCGGTAGTACCTGATTGTGGACCGAACTGAGGTTGTCCTATTCCTATTGTGACCCAAATATAAGGAGATATCCTAATTGAGTTCAAATACACATTGGTTCCCAAATTAACATATGTAAGGATAACTAAAATAGATATAATAAAAATAAAAATATAGTAAAATTATTAATACAGTCAACTTATAATGGTATAATTATTATTTTTAAATGTATTTTTTATGGAGTGTTATAATCATCGATATATTAAAATGTCTTAATGGTATATATATATCCATATATGGACATATAGTAAAATTACTAAAATGCATTACAAGAAAAGTACACACTATATAATCAAATAAAAAGCATAAAAGGCATAAGATACAGAAACAAAAATTATAACATCATTATAATTCAAAGTTAAATTTTATTTTGTTTACAATGTTGCAGTTTATTGGTTTTCATATCTTTAATAGTCTAGAAAGCACTATTCGTATCGAAAATTGTTAACTCTAATGAGTGCTCTGTATTATATTTACATCAAAATACATTAGACACACTTAAGATATTTATTTAGTTTTAATAACCACTGGAAACATTATTTTTTACCTATTTTGTACGGGTCTCAATCGAATATCACCTAATATTTTGAATCACAAATTATTAGTCTTATTCCGATTTCGTTTAGACTCATAATCAATGGTTATTATATAACCAACAAGAATATAGAATATAATATTATGATAAAGAAGTTCTATTCCATTTAATTTTGGCCAAAAAATGTGCGCGTCTTAATGTATTTAATTCAACCCGACGCATGCTATATGGAATCTTATATTTTTTATAAAGGATATCAACCAAAAAAGTTTGATTAAGAATCCAAAGACGTATTTAGAATTCTCGGGTCTTGATCCTACTTCATTTATGTCCTCCCTTATTTATAATTCTCAAAATTTTATTATCGGAAATCATATTATTATGATCAAAGCACTTAACATTTTTTTTAACAGGATTCAATAATAAAGACAAATATTTCTGTGTATAAAAGTTCGGGCATCCAGGACAATTGTATTTTTTTTTCTTAAACGTATAATAATACGTCATACATTTGTCTATATTGTTGTTCAATTCAGCCATCTGCAAATTATCTTAGTAATATATTAATATGATACAAATATATAATATCCCGTTGATCTCGCAGATAACCTATAACTTGACCTTTGAATGACATTCCGTTGTTCGTGCCCACGGTCCGTTTCAACTATAGGAATTTATAAAAATTTCGCACCACATATTAATATCATACTGACGGTTTTCGAGCATTTCAGCTATTATCAATTCTACCGTTGTGGCCGACTGTGAAAGACGTGTTATTGTACAACCACGTGCTTTAGTAATGTACTTAGCTATAATAATGTTTGTTTTATATATTATTGTGTAACGAATTTCTCAAATAAAATATAGAAATTTTATAATTTAATATCAATTCACTAGGGTACATTATCATCAACAAGTAATGATCAAACTAATTGCCTATTTCGTATGTGATTAGTTGTATTTTATCTTTGAGCCACCAAATGAACCTTGACGAAGATAATTGCTAACTAACGTGGCCGGTCGAAAAAAAAAGTTTGGGCACCACTGCTATAACCTATTGATTTTTCTTAGAAACGCTAAATGCGGATCTCCGGCCACAAACGGTCGTTGTTTGAATTGTATGACATTATTATAACATCGTTTCCGCCGAGAATTCGGACCTACGAGTACATATTGAATTCGTTTAGTGTTCTCGTGCGACAGACGAGTCACTGCGATTTGCTGCGAATAAAATAAAATATTTTTTTTTTTTTTTTAGGACAGTAAATTCGTTATGGCAGTTCCTTAAAGACCTCGGGGCAAACTCGTTAAATCAAATTCATTAACCTTTATTATTATATTATTATAGTTTGTACAGTGTAATATGTATATATTAGGTAGATGCCTATAACACACTATGTATACATAACACATTTATTAATACAAACACGAGATAGATGCGTTTCGGTCGATTGGTTTGGTAGGTACACGATACTATAGTCGGTCGGTATATAATGATAATGTCCATTAATTATTACACGTCGCTTAAGTGTGAACGTTTTGTACACACACACACACACACACACACACACACGCGCGCGCACACATTATATTATATATGAACCCTTAGGACGTACACACTACATACCTAAAACGCGAGTCAACGTCACGATATATAATATTTAAAATACGATTTACGAATATTGATGTAATATGATGGTATATTTAATATTATTGCGATATGCGCCTACGATAAAAGCGCGAATGTGTGATTTTCGGCACGTATATACGACGTGACGTGCAGTATTGTCGCAGAGTTGCACGCGAGCGATAATTAATTGGGAAAAAAAAACCATAAATGTCCTTGATAGAGGATACATTATAAAGAAGAAGAAGAAGAAGAAGTAATTTCTGGTTGTCCACCCGTGCGGTGGAATGCATGATTTGTTGTAGGTTGTTTAAACTTTCAATATACATATTACATAGTATATACATTATACTTATTATTATCCGGTACGCTATATTATTATTATACACATACACGTTTGGTCGCTGCTCTCTGGTAATAATTATTTTTCTGGCATAAATTACGACGCTATTATGATTATTTTATTTCATTTTGCATACAATGTAACCATGTGAGATAATTAAATGAAAAAAAAAAACATATTTAATATTTTTACGAACAGTTTAACAAATGAAAATTTGACACACGATCGTTTTTCGAAAAGAGTTTGTTATTCGATCCATTAAAATTCTGTTCATCTTTCAACAATACATCACTAAAAAATTAATACATACACACACACACACACAAACACCTGCAATATGCAGTGTATACTATGTGCAAGTGGAAAAAAAAAACAATAGAAATTCTTTGTCAACCGATGCCCTCTCTATGAATTGAATATGTGAAAATTTCGTCATGTGAACTCTATTATTTCGTTTTTTAAATACACACTCACGCACAACATAACACGTAAGTATACGCGCTGCTTTAAAGCGTTCCGTGTGATATTGTATAATGTGTCGGAAAGACTACGGAAACCGAAAACGGATGTGATGGTAAACGGACAGTTTGTACAGTGATAATAAATAGGTAAAATTCGATCGCGGACGTTTTGTACGGTATGTAAACGGTGGTTTTTATTTTGCATGTTTTTGCATATTTTGGATAAAATGCATATTATTGCGAATAATGCATGTTTTATAGTATATTTCGCTATTAATATTTATAATTTAATATTAATATTACGTATCCTAGCCAGACTGATTAAAGTATAAAACTTGGTTTTTTTTGTCAAACATAAATTTTGAAATTTTTCAAACATAAAATTAAAAATATTTCCACTATTGAATGTGAATTATAAATTTTATTTCTAAATTATAATTATAATAATAATCTTAGTAATATTAAGACAAACAGCCAATCATTGTTGTATTTTAATAAATAAATACTTTTTTTGTAACTACATTTTTGTGTTTATCTCATAACAATTTAAATGCATATTTTATAATCTTTTATTGCATACAAATCTTAGCCCTGACTATTATTATTATTATTATTATTATTATTTATGTATGTTAACGTTGTTAACTACCTGTGTTTTGTAATAGAAAATTATGTCTAACATTTCATGTCTCAACATTTTTTTTTCACCTGTAAAATAGTACAAACTGTCCGCCATATACATTTTATTACTTTCTGAAACAGTACAAACTGTCCGCCATGTAAATTTTATTACTTTCTGAAATAGTACGAACTATCCGCGGTTTTCAATTTTTCCGGGTGACCGTACATAGTGTCCTACAACCGGTTGTGATACCGATAAACCACGTGTTTTCGGCCGAACGTTTGGGAAATCGATTGGAAAATAAAATCCGATAATATTATTATTGAAATATAATAACAATGATAATAAATAATACCTGCCGATAATGATTTGTGCTTGTTCGAATCGCTGTTATGACACCTATATGCCACGGAGATTGCGCATAAATTATTATCCGTTCGTGATAATTTATGCGATTATGGTGTACGGCAAAATCGTATTAATTATAATGTTTGCACGAAACTGATCTATGCCCGACGGACACCGTCATTGGCTTAGGTCGTGGAAAGGGTTAAGGTTCAGATAATTATTTTACGTTGTGTACACTTGAACCAGGTATAAACCCGTATACGTTTCTTGCTACAGGTAGGTACAATAAAATTATACGCTTTAATAATACTCGTTCGGAATAAATATTATTTAATAATAATTAATAATAATAATGGGATATCGAAGCGACGCAGTTATGTACATGTTCACGTACATGGAGAAACAGTTATGATATTCAACATATTTCCTCGGAGGTTTTGCATTTATAAAAATATTATCATATTTTAAATTCTGAGCGGAGCGATGACACTATACATTGGTATTACAATACGATTCGTGGTATTATTTTTTTCCCTGTATTTGTAATCACCAGCCAAAACAGACAGTAAAAATGCTGTGATTTTCAACTCTTTGAAAAGTGTCTGGTAACAAATGTACTTTTGGTTAAAAGCAAAAAAAACGCTTAGGAATTTATTATTTATTTATTTTAGAAAATAAAAAAAATATTTTTTTTGGAAAATGGGAATTCTTACGCGAATCCAATTTTGATTTTGCTTTAATTGAAAATTGAATAGTTGTAATGACAAAATATACATTTAAAATTACTCGACATGATATGTTATTTTCAAAATATACACGCTATTTTATCAATATTTGAACATTTTACTGTTTTGGGTTTATTTTCGATTGATATATTGTAATTTTATTTAGTTTTGAACAGTGTTTGGAACGTTAATACAAGGTTTAAAATGTATTAATATACGATATTATGATAGACGATGATTTGCAAATTATTTATGTAGCTAAAAATTCATACCATTTTTAGCCTTAAAACTTAACGTTCGAACATTTTCATACAAGATTTTTAGTATACGAAGTAGACTTAATGATATATAAGTGGAGTTTGTCATCGCGCATATTAAATTATATTATAATACAGACGATTTTTTTTTCTTTGTTTAAATAAATATTACTGAATAATATTGTTATATTCTAATACACACACGTGATGCGTATAATATTTACGAAGTTTATCGATTTGACAGTTTCAAAAAGATTGCGTTGTTTGCCCGCCGCGCTTAGGTGTATATAATATACTCGCGTGTACACACATTATAATCTATATTATGTGTCTATATATAGAGGTAAATATAATATTATTATATGTATAATAAACGGGAGACCACGTTACGTAGGTGTATATATATACATCCAAATGTATTACAGTATTCCTATATTATAATGATCACGAAACGTCGAGATATAATCGTCGAGTGGTTAGTTTTCGTAAAACGCGTAAGTTATACCCAAAACGGCGGGCACCTATGATATTATATTATTATATATCAGCCATAAGCGTTTTACGGCGCGTGTACAGTGTATAATGTTTAAAAAACGCTGCACAAATCTAACGTCATGATAATATGCGTATATTATGCTGTACCTATTCCGTATTATTATTATTATTACTTATGTTAACGAATACGAAACCTACGCTACGTGTGTGCGACTATAATACGCGTTTAGTGGTGGCGATGGTCGTTGCGATGGTCGTGGTGGTGGTGGTTGGTGTTGCGGCGATGTCGGTGGTGATGGTAGGGAAACGCTTCGGTGTATATATGAGATTTTTATCCGGATATGTAAAATTATGTAAAACGGCATTTGCATAATTATTGTATTCGGGAGTCGCAGCAAATCATTTACGTATCACGAAGTCGTAAGGAATATGATATTATTATAATAACAACGATAATAACGCGTCGAATAAAAACATGGATATTTACATATTATTATTATTATATTATGTAGGTACTATACACACAACTATCGTGATACGCAACGGTCTTCGCAACCCTCGACACCTCGCACTACCTGAAATCATTTTTACTTCTATTCCTCTTATCTAATAATTATGTATAAAATATTTATATTTTTCAATTACCTACCACGTGTTGTTGCATACACTTACAATGTATATCATACGAGTTATGTGTGGTAGCCGTCGTCGACGCTACTTATTACACCGTAACATCTGTTATCGATCAATACGCCACGCATATATTATTATAATAATCTAATTATATTATAATATTACGTGCGTTTTATTAAAGTGCTCGTTGATAATAAAATAATAATATATTAGATCGCATCGGTGCGCTGTACCTACCGTTTTTGTTTACAGTGTAAGTATGACCGATGTGTGACGCTCGATTATTATTTTAGAACAGCGAATCGTATACTATTGCGTCTCGGGAGATGCGCAATACGACATTGACGTATATAGTATACCTAAATCCAAGGCTTGGTCAGTTAATGATATTTTATACACTTATTTTATCTGAAATAGAACTGTTGTTAGAAACAATTAAAACCGAATTAAAGCCAATATAGTTTACACGACTATTTTTTTTTAACTCAGACGAGTTGGGAAATAGAAACCAATAATCAACTTATACCAACTCAGGTCCAATTAATTTTTTTCAACAGATATCTACAATACGTCAAACATAGATAGTTCGGAATAAAAACGGTAACAACGATAAATTATGTTATTGAACAATTCTTGTCCGCGACAAGAGGGTATTATAAAAATTACATTTCTAATGAATTTATAGTTACAACGCAATCGTTTCATATTATTTATTATACTTACCATCTAATTATTTGTAAATAAACGTGAATTGGATTCGATCGAAAGTGAGTTTAATAGTTATTAGTGTAATGTTAATATCAATTAGTCGAATGTTTACACGAGTTAAATGCAAAAAAAAAGTTAAAAAGTCAAAACTGACTTGCCATTAAGTATTGACAATAAATCATATACCTAGTTTTGTCGAGCGATACTTAAATGCGGTCGTACGGTAATAATTTTATGCAAACGAAACGTAACGATCGATTTCGCACCGTTGCAAACGCGATGTTTGTTCCGTCAACAGGAGTCTTAATATATTGGATACGACGCGCGAGTATCTCGGATTGCCGTGTAATGGTGCACTCGTGCATTATACGTAGATATATCGTATTACTGTAGTATACAACTGCAGCAATGCACTATTGCCTGGATCCGTGCGAGATCTATTTATCGGGGTCGTTCTTCGGGACAGCTAAATTATCTATACGAAATTGCGGTGAAAAAAAATTGAAAATATATTATTAATCATTCGTCGTTTTCTACGTATATTACGAATCAGAATATAAAATTATCGGACGACGATAATCAATTGATATCGCACGTTGATATTATTATAATTAACGATTTCACTGCGAATAGCAGAAAACCATTCCATTGAAAGTCGATATCGTAAAAATTGTTTATTACGAGCACTTTTTAAAAAAGAAAAAAAAATTAAGAACATTATTCTGGTTCTTCGGAGTATATTATTATAACGGACTTTGAATAGTAATATTGCAATTTTTTTTTTTTTAAATCTTAAAAACACACTTAAATCGCTCGAGTTAAAAATAAATGACAACAACAATCACCTCGTATAACGACACATCGTACGTCATACGTGATACGTAGACATGTGGTACAGCGGCCATAGTCCTTGATGGGTAATAATATATATATATACATATAATATTTTATTATGGAATAGGTACGTGTCGTAATTTATTCATAACGTTATGATATTCCGTCGTTTTATTTTGTCCGCTGAATTTATTGCGGCCTAAATGGCTGTACGTTAGGATCCTTGGCATTTTGTACAACGAAACTATATATTATATAATATACTTGGAGCACCGTGCGGACCTTATACGTATACTTATATAGGCCTTGCGCGGATAGTGATCTAGTAAAAATAAAAATTCCAGTCGCCAAACCGTGGGCAGGGATTTGTCGACAGAAAAAAAAAAAAAACTCCATCCGACGATTAAAATTTTAAATGTCAATGCAACAGATGAAAGCAACGGCAAGCAGTCCGCTAGCACAATAATACGTGTGTATCACAGAGATCGAATTTAGGACACCTCGCGTGATGATATTATTAAAGCAGTTATCTAGCTATTATATAATATTATATTTTATTGCTATTGGTATCAAAATACGACGCAATACGAGGTCCGGTAGTGAAACCGAACGATATCAGGATTTTTTGTTATTTTTTAGAGAATGAGTTTATTTTTATTTTAACAGACGTACCTAATTATGGAGTACTTTAGATCAAGTGTTAGAAGGAAATCTGGCGACAACCGTTTAAATATTAAAAGGACTGTCTGCAGAGGAAAATATAATAGTGCTCTTCACACACGAATAAGTACATAATAATAAGTAGCTTCTCATGGGTGGACTTAATATCGCAGTAGGTAACGATGAAGTAGCGCAATGCCCAAATATTAAACAGTAATGAAATAAAGATAGGTATAGATCCTTGTAGAAAATATCTTCGCGACGTCCTTTTTAATAATTATAGGTAGTATAATAATATTATTATAATATTTTACTCGCAAAGCAAGATAAATTACATTATTATATTAATCTATTTTTTTTTTCATTCTAATGATAAATTGTTTTCCCCGTGACATTCGCGTACAATATATCTGGATTAAAATGGATTAAAATGGATTTATATACTATGTACTTTTCAATTCTGGAACATGATTTCGTTTTCTGAAACGAGTTGTGCGCATTTTGTCATGTGCGTATAATATAATATTAGCATTAAACATTCATATTTTTATACATTAAATTTCAACTGTACATTACATTTTAAGGATATATTTTATAATTAATTTTTTTTATAATTTTGCACTCGACTGTATACAGTAGGTTTATACGACCCGTTATAGGGACACTGCACATTATAATATATTATACATTTTTGACCTAATATAAGTTGCTATTCAATTTCTTTGATTATATACTTAAACAGGTTTTAAATAATGTAATATGTATTATGTTGCAACGATTATAACGTTTATGTACAAAATCTAGAAATTTGTATATTTTTATTTGAAGAAAAAACGTATTCTTGTAATACTGTAATCGACAAAATACCATCAGTTTTAATGCGTGTACGCGTTGACATATAAATTATTTGAGTTATCCAATTTTAAATTAAATATAATGTATAATGTAGGCACCTGCTGTTATTTTATTTTTAATATAATATATTTCTATGTAGTATAAATACAATTAAAAACTATCTAGTTCATTATGTATTTTACTAATTAACTTTTTATTGCTAGCAACTGCAGGCATAGAATTTCTCAAATATTTTTGTTTAAATTTATATTAATAAATTGTAAGGAATTTCCATACAAAACTGTAATCCATGGAACTTTAAAATTTGTATTACCTAAATATCCAAACTACACGTAAACATAAATCGTTATAATTCATTTTTCATGAAGTTCTACGTTTTCCAGCTGGATAATATCTTCAAACTCTAATGTCCAGTTGCACCAATAGCGTATTTACAAAAGATTTTTTAACGCCCATAAAAACAGTATCTGCACTTATTCCAAAATAATATTTACATTTTGCTGCTTTAGTTTCAGAAATTACTTAATCTTGTATTACACTAGCTGTCTTTTAATCGGAAACAAATAAGGTAATCCCACATCTTAACGCGAATATTTTAAATATTGCTATTATACAATAGTTGTTTATACTGTTTTTCACGATTATTTTAAAAAGTACTAAGAATTTTCTTTCTTAGGTCAAAAACCTCGCGATATACCGACCAGATCGAATTTTATACCAAAACTCACCATCAAATTGGTAGATTGAAATATTTTTATAGCTCTAGAACTTGATGACAGATTCGAAAACTAATTAAATAATAAAAAAAACAAACCCTCATCATTGTAACGCGAATAATTTTTTAGAATTTTAAAACAAGTATCCTATCGATTTTTCTACTAAAAAACCGGTTTCCAAATTTACGAATAACCTATTTTTGCAAATTGTATTTATTTATTTTTAAGACGTTTCCACTGAATAGGGTCTGGGAATCATATTACATTACTCAAATAAAGTTAAGCAGTACAATCAAAACCATGACAGACACATATGAAGTATAATATCAAACAGTTTAATCGGTAACTTTTTAGACTTTGTTGAATTTTATTTTGGCCAGTAGAGCATTTTTAATTTTGTGCCATCGGCAGCTCAAATTTTATCTTTACAAACTTTTATCTGAGTATAAAATACCAAGATTGATTTGTTGGACATTTTTAGACAACTCCAAGATTCCGTTGTATTATATTCTCGTAGTGGTCTAGCGATGTGCAGCAAAATATGATGGTGCGTAGTTTCGGGTGTTCAATCGATTTTATACGATCGCCTAGTATACAGATTTGATAATTGGCCAGTAAACAATGTGTATCAATAAGTTACGTATCCTAGTTAATTTTGTAACTTGTAAATTGTAAATTGTAATCAGCTACTTACTTTTTGAGTTATTTTAAAATATCGCTTGTTACAATTCGTATTGTAACTTAAAAAAAAAAAAACACTTTTATCTAAAACTACATTTAAATATAATTAATAATTCAATGACATCAATATCGTTTATGTTGTAATTTTTAAATATATAATTATTTGATGTGACGAAAACGATATGAAAACGGGGTTTTGAATTAGTCGATGTAATCATTGTTTATTTTGTTCTAAAAGTTCTTAATCTTCAGTCTTCGTGTTTTGTATTAGTAATTTAATAATTTATAAATTTGCAAACATACATATCAAATACATAGCCAAATTGTATTATTTTCTTTTATAACAACAGTTATAATTAGTAGTATGAAGTGCCCTGATCAGGTGACTGTGGGTAAGTGTGTTATACATATTTTGTGTTGACATAAAGAAATGAAAGCATATTACAATTTAACATTTGATGTTTTTATATTTTATATATTAAATAGGTACCTATATTCTAACCATGTATTAGAATATAATCGTTATTACATTTTGTAATATTTTTTAACCATTATTTTAATTAATGTTCATGTTAATATTCTTCTTGCTGTCATAATTTATAAGAAGAAATAAAATAAATAATTAAGTAACATGTAACTTTTAAGTGTAACTAATTTATCTTAACAGAAATTAGTTACAAACCATCAAAACGTAATTTATCTTATATTCTTATGAATACGAGTAAAAACAACATTTTAGTATAACTTTTAATCTGCAGTTGACATTATACTAATCGAATAACTTGTCCATCCCTGCGCTTATATGCATAAATAATAATAAAGTAATTGAATACAGTTACATACATCATCAGTTACACTTATACGGTTGACCCATTTTTAACCCACAAAATAACCTGTATTACCTACGTTTTTTTTTATTAAACTTAACGTTATCCTAATTTTATAGAAAAATATGTCTATAAAATATAAATAAAAGCAACTGTTAAAATCTAAACGTATTATTATTGTTTTTTTTTTTTCAGTACAATAAAAGTAGTTAGTATTCACTTTCAATGTTGATGATATAATACAATATCGGTTTGTCGGAAAAAAACTGTTTCTCACTGCATTCTTAACTAATAGATTCTTACATTATGCGTACGCGTGTCAGTCGTATTACGAATTTTCGAAAAGCGTTTAGAAAACGTTCCCGGTACTCGCGAACCGTTATAATTATCCGATCTGCAAACCGTAAATATACGTGGTTTGTACTACGGTAAAATACGATAAAATAACCATACGGGAAGTATAGGCATCAAAATATAAATAATAAACGGAATATGCAGTTCTTGAACTCTATACATATTGTATATACGCGCGTGACGTAGAGGAGCCACAGGCAGTCGTGGACAACGCAGTAAATAACGGCCGGCGCCTGCCTACACGGGTCGTGTAGGACACTGAAAATTCACTTCGCTAAAAATATCGTATTATTATATTGTACGTACGCGTACTTTCGTTTTAACGTCGTCGTTTTTATTACTTTTGCGTACAAAAAAATACCGCGCATAACGCAACGACGGTTATACATATACCTTGTTAAACGGTTTTGCGTATATCGTTAATACGATTTATAATAATATAGTTTACATAATATCGTAGACCACCGGTGCAACACAAATACATAAATATAATAATAATAATAATAAATAAAAATCGTGTTTATTTTAGGTACGCATTATATACAATATGATATACTACCACCTGCCCATGATACGTGCCGTACACACCACGATATTATTACTATATCGTGTGCCCAATATATACAATATACATACATAGTAATATGTGTATATTATGTAGGTGTACTCTCGCGCGAGAGTCCATTAATTACGTTATTTATTGGCTCGTTGAAACGCGCAAACCCATTTCCATATGTTTAATAATTTATTTTTTTCGACTTACTACGCGAATAATACCTAATTGTACTCATACGAGAAACAACTCTCACTGCGTTATGATTGTACCGCAGAGGCATTGTGCAGGCAGCACTATTGACGGCTGCAGTGTGCGTTCGGTCTATAGTAATGCGTTATCTAATCGGGCGGTGCTCGGCCGCGCTGGAGGACTTGTGTCGAATTCCGCGATCGCGGATAAGAAGTATAAAAACCGCGAGCTACCTGCAGATTACGACCCACAAAATAAAAAAAAAATAAAAAAATCCATAACCATTACGATATCGTTGAACTCGTTTTGTTCGTTGTACTGGGTAATAAATCAAATGCCACGCAGTGCACTATCATGTTATATCATTGATTAGTGTGCTATTTATAACCAATGGCTATGTGTGCACGCGCACCTACCTCCTGAATTCGACCACTCGGAATAATTTAAATCTCGCACGAATCCCGTGTTCGATGATCAATTGCCGTTTATAAGCTTGATACTAGGTATGGTAGTTATTCTTAGAAATAGACCAAGCTTGCACCTAAAAACTAGCAAAACAATTCTAAAGTAAATTAAAAAAAAAAAAAAAATTGTTTATGTGCGCCTTGAACTGGTTCTAAAAGTGTAACGGGAGGAACATATATTTTTTTAATTAACTATGCAATAAACTTTATCCTGATAAATAAAAAATATATTTATTACAATTGTCAATTTATATAATTACCTATTTTAAAACTGGTTGTTAATATTTCTGTTAAAGAAAATTTCAAGATTGATTTCATCAATAAATCTTACTATATTACTTAAAAAAAAAAAAAAAAAAAAAACATTTAGAGATTAAGAAACGGGAAAGTATTCATTCAATATAATAAATAGAATAAAACCCACTTGTGCATCAGTTTTCTCTAGAATCGTTTTAATCCATTTAGCTGTATAATATATGGCTATTAGGGTAGTCCCTTAAAATTATTCATACTCTAAAACTGGCCTTACCAATGAACAACGAACTGCACAAAATATTGTCGATGTCTACAGATGATGAATGCACTCCGCTAGAGCCCTATAACGTGTCCTCGAGATGAAAATCAAAATAATATCTTATAGTTTACAGTACAAGTTACTTTAATGTACCCGCAGAAACGTGTTTGGAAAAATTAAATCCAATAACATTGATAAAATTGGCAATTTTATCGGAGTTAAAGTCACTAAAACTTAAGCAGTTAGTCTTTAACGAGGAATGAAGCTATCGACTGCTCTGAATTATTACAAAAAATCCATTTGATTACTCGGTTACTCTTTGATTTCAGGCATAGCCCGTCATGTGTTTTAAACTATTTATCTATTAATCCGATGTGCCACGTACTTAATATTGTGTAACACGACAATGGTAAGTTTTGATTTTCGCATATATTTTAAACGATTAATATATTTTTTTCTTTACATATAGGACATAGGTACTGAAATATTCTATTGTACTGCCGCACTTATACATACCCCTCGGGATGACATTATTTATTTATTTATTTATTTATTATTATTGTTATTATTATTATTATTTGTGATGCCTCCGACCAATGGAATGGCAGCAGGAGGACAATTTTTTTTAATAGTATAGGTACTTAGTATCTACATTAAACCGTTTTAGACTTGCGATCGTGCATGTTGATGGCGGTGACGCGCACCTGCGCCGCAAGACGAACGCGCGTTGTTCTAATATCAATGTTTTACAGTTATATATCGTTGATTGACATCTATATTGTAATGTGGCGTTCTGCAAAACTACGTCGTAAAATGTGCACGCACAAGTCGCTTAAACGCGATTTGAAGTGTTTTTTTTTTCACGCAAACCGACGAAACGTCACATAAACATAATATTATAATACGTATTTAACACAGGTATTACGATGATATTATACGACGCGCGGCAACTACTGAACTCGGACAATACCGTATAATATACGTGTAAGTCGATACTCGCTGCAGGACAACGACACTTAATAACATAATGTTACACGCGCAATATTTTACCGAAACTACTTATGATATTATACGAAAAGAGGCAGCTTATTGGAGCAGAATAGGTTGTTGTCGCATTATTATACGATACAATATAATATGTATGAAAAAAAAATCGTACTCGGTAAGCGCGATATATATATATATATCTACATATATATGCAAATCGAGCGTTTATGTTATTTTTATGTAATCTATTCGTTTCATCTACCCAGTAATAATATTGTGATATTATTACAGTACGGTCTTACTGTACGCCCGTACGGTCGCGAGTCTCTTTTAACGCGCTCGGGAAACCTTTCGGGCGGATAAAATGTAATATACCGACTACTCGGTGTGCGTGTGTGTTATTATGTTATCACCGATGAGGTGACACACACACACACAATCATAATAATATATTTATATCGCGAGTCGTCGTGGGCAACTCGACTTTGTGTTCGTCGTTTCGTTACATTGTAATATTGTATTATTGCTGCGCGTGCGGATATTTACCTAAGAGAGAGTGAGACAGTGTGTGAGAGAGACGTCTGTTTCGCCCACTAAAATATTATATTGTATACCTGCCAATAGTCGCAAACGGTACCAATCGTCCTTCGCCCCGACCGAAGGTATAATGGTCAATACATAGTATCATATCGGTGTACAGAGTGATTATTTTATCGTTGTTTTATACGTATTCGACAACGTCTCAGCTCATAAAAAAGTGTATCGAAACGACGCGTTTTAAAATCTTAAAAACGACAACCGATAATCGTCTTTGTTAACCGTCCGACAACCACATAATCGAAAACGCCCTTTTATAGTTCCCGAGATGTTGCCAGCTGGTCTCGATCGGCTAATCGCAATGTATAAATCGAAAAACGTCGTGTGCATGCGTGTTACGAGAAACGTGATTAGTTCTCGGCATTAATGAAATTTAATTACCGCAAACGTGTTATAATATTAATTATCATATAGAAGGCAACACTCCGCACACCCGATAATAACACGGGCCGTCCGTATAATATTATATCACGTACCATCATGTAATATTTATAACGGCCTGATATTATTCGTTAACTGTTTTTCTCACCTAAACCCACTTATTGATATTTTTCATTTCTAGGTACGGCATTATGATTTTCGCCACTATAGATGACTGTTTTACCTACTATAGTAAGTATTATTACACCGGTGCTCGCAACAATCCATAGGCCAGTAGGCCACTTGAGTGTGAGCCGGTTCAGGTACGAATAAGACTTTAAGGTTTATAGTTTTTGTGGTTTTTCTAATACATAATATGTGTACTATATGCATAAATTACAAAAGATACGGGACCCCGGATGCTGGGAACACCCGTCTGTAATGTATAATACAAACCTCGTGGCCCAAAGTGACCTTTTTATTCCTTTTTCATAGCGCCCCATACAAAGTAGGTAGGAAATACTGATTGCAGTATTTGTGCTTTTATTCGGTGCTTTCTAGTCCATTGCAGATAAGATATTTAATGCACATAGTCAGTGGCGTACATAAACATTACCGTTCTTGAATTCCAATTAATTATACAATCAAGATCAATGCCCGTACCAACCATACATTTCGGAGGGAGAGGGATGAACCCCTACCCACCTATATACCCACTGCATATAGTTATGAGTATAATATATTTTCCTTATTTAACACTTGTCAGGGGTATATTAAATCTATTTTAGTATTTTGAAATACTATAAATCTTTTGTTTTAGAATTTTTTTTTTCTATGAATTTAATCAATTAAATATTTACAAATATATAATTTTAATGTAATAACATAAATTAGATAAAATTTAATCTGTTCTTTGGCAATACGCTATAAGTTCGTTCTCAGAAGGGTTTCATACACACATAATATTATATTGTCTTCGTTTTACTAATGTACAACTTAACAAATTTGCGTTTAGTAGGATTTATTTTATGTTAGTTTTAGCATTAAGTGTAAATTTACCTGTTATTAAGCTTCAAGGTAGGAATACAATCTAGGTCCGTGGACATTTCATAGGATTTTGTTGAAACCATCATTTTCAAGTTGTAATATTTTACATATAGCTATCTTATTTTAAAATGGCAACATAAACTAAATCCTATGAGAAGGCCTGGATAATATTCTTACCTTTAAGATTGATAATAGATACATTTACTCTAATATTAGCAAATTTGCTGTGCTATGCCCTATACGTTAGTAAAATAGAAAAACCCATGTGGATATGATACATTATCTTCTTATTATTTCAATAATTATTAGGTGTTTCTGTTTTTTTGCCAATGATATTATAAAAAATTAGGTTTTTTAGAGACACTTTGTAAGAAGATGAAAGATTTTTTATTCTGTATAGATTAATTCTTTTTCAAAAGAATTATTTATTCTCATCAATATTCCTTGAAATTAGAAAGACTTATGTAAGCTTACGCATAATATTGAATGAATTGGAAACAAATACCATTTGTCACTACTCTGTGAACATTTGCAAACTGATAGAACTCGTTCATCCAAGAAACGTCAAGATTTCTTTTTATGTGTGTTTTTAGCTTTTATAATTCACTAGAACAATTTCTATCCATGTTAATATACTCTAATTGAATTTAAACAACTAAGAGTTAAAACTCAGATAGAGTATATACTGATGAATTAAAACTATTAATATAACTATGTATTTTTTTTTACTTTTTATACATACAACATAAGTCATCGTCGTCGTAACCATTCTGCTCCCACAGTACCATTTATGATTCTGCGATCACTGATCACAATTTAGTGTGACTTGCATTGTATCTTGTGCATACGTTATTCCATTTGTCTAATCTGATAGTGACTGACACTAGCCGTTGAGTCATAACACCAATATCAAGTATGCACCATTGAGGAGAAAACAATTCAAAAAATCATTTATCAAATCCACACGTAGTGGGAATTTGTGGTAAGTATTTCGTTATAATCCTGACATAAAGCAATGGTAACAATTGATTATTTTTTTTTTTAATGCATAACCTGCTGGTGATTGTAGGTATATGTAATAAATATGTAATAATAAACACAGTATGATCAAATCTTCGGTGTAGTAATTTCCATTTTGATTTATTCTATTAGATGATGCAAACATTTCTTTAATTATTATTATAATAAAATATAATATAGTTTTATTATAATTATTTGGTTTTGTGGAATTTTGGAATCTACATTGTTTATTAAAACAGAACCATCTACATTTTCGAATTCCTTTTGTAATTTTGTACTTGTAATTTTAATTTTTGAAACTGAGTTTTTGTTCTTTGTTTTATTTGTCTAATGTTATTTAGATTTTTCCTTTAAAGTTCAAATTTATTGTGTTTATTAGGTGTTATCATAGTACATTCGATTAAATTTTCTCGTATTTGTTTCCCTTTTTTTTTATTAATATAATCTAATATAGAAAGACATAAATTACTATTCTGTTGGAATAAAAGTACCAGTACAAATAGAAGATTTAGAACATTTTAAAATAATATCTTCTGCTTAGTTCAAGTTTCAAGGGGATTTCAATGTAGTTCCAGATAACAACATTCGACATAATAAGAATCTACTGTATTATTATTAATTTGTAGCTTCTATCGCCGACCACATTGTCCTCTATAATTTTTTTTTTTTAATATTATTTCACCACCAAAAAAAAATATATAGAATAAGAACAAACACAGAAAATGTATAGACGTCCATACATTTTTACTGCATCGGCAACAATTGCAAGTATTGACTATTGACCATCGTTCTGTTAATGGTCCATTTATTACTAAAGAAATAATACCGGACGTGTTACTAACAATGTAATATAACATAAAGCTTATTCATGTACCTACATATTACTATATTGCACGATCCTGTGCTGGAAAGGACACATTAATGGTTTATTATATTCCAGTAAGGACTTTCTTCCGAACGTTGTTAAATATTGTATCTAATTTATAAAGAAATAAAATCCTCTTTAACGAAAATATAGAGGTATAGAGATGGACCATCCGGTTATATTTATTCAATTTACCTGAACTGCCAATTGTCATTTGAAAGGTCTTAATTCATTCGCACACTGCGTATGGTTTATAAAAGAATTTACCACCACTGGAGTGAGATACTCCTGACTGTAAAAGCCAAAATCATTTAGTACGTTTTTAGTAGTATGTTAACATAAACAATGTATAGAATCCCCGTATGACAGATCACATCCGCTAACACAAACATTATATATTCAGGTAGATCATCCGGTTATATTTATACAATATACCTGAACTGCCAATTGTCCAATTATAATTGAAAAATCTCAATTCATAGGCATACTGAATATAGAATAAGAATTTAACACCTTAGTGAGACACTCCGGACTGTAAGATCAAAATTAATTTAGTACGTTTTAGTATTAACTGTTGAACATACATATTTTTTGATCCACCAGCCTTTAAAAGTATTTAATGATTTAGTCTTCGAGTTTATTACAATTTTTAGACAAGTATTTACTTTTTAAAATGGCATCATTATTATCAGACTGTTTTGTGTGATTAATGATTGTAAGATTTTTATTTAGTGGGGAGTAAAAAAAAGCGAACAGTCACTTTTCAGTACAAATGATTTAATTAACATACATAGAGTAAATCTGTTTTTATTTATTTATATGTTTTTTTTTCAAATATATATTTTTTTTAATTCAGTCTTTTATTTCTAAGTGATGGAAAACGTGCTGAAGAAGAAACTGAAACCTTCCGTTTCAAGATCAGGAAGTTGTGGCTCGGTCGAATGAATTTTACGAGGAAAGTACATCGAATAAGTCACCCAATGAAGAATATCATTGATCGATGACATCGAAATTGGTGATAAATTGAATTTATTAAACGAATTTTTATATAGATTTAGGCGGGAGGATACAGATTGTTATACCGATTGTATTTTATGTTGAGGTAATGGCGTATTTTTACAGATATATATTGGAAAATATTATGCATGCAGAGGTAAATTGGGTATTTTATACAAGCTGTTATAGCAATAGAAGACATTTTGGGGATGTAAAAATCCATAAAATGAACATAAACAATAAAGCTTTAATTTTATGTAATTAGAACTAATTTTTTTTTTTTTTTATTAAAAAGAGATGTTTTACATTTTAAAAATTGGATATATTCAAAAAGATCTAATTGTTTAAAAATAACTAATCTTTTTTATTGTAACTTTTTCTGTTATCAAAAATATGTAAAATTTAATGTAAAAGGGCTCAGCCCGTATGATTAATTAAAATAAAATACTTGTAGCTTGTAAATTTTTGTGATTTTGTATAAATTTATAATTCAAATGCATATAGAAATAATTTATGCATATGTATTTTCATAATTTTTACACAGATACAAGAAAAAGTGACCTGAGATTTTGTATTAAATTTTGACTCATTAAGTCTTAACTAAGTCTGTAAAAATGGAAAAGAAAATGTTTTTTTTTCAAGTTTAACGGTAGTTAGTTAATATTAAAACATGGAATCAATTAGTACCTAACATTTTAAGGGATTTATTAGGGAATTTTATATACCCTAAAACAACCTGGGGCTCAATTCATTATAAATGTTTATAATGGGACTCAGCTCATATGCAGCCTTTAACCAAAGCATTTCAAGAATTCTAATATTTTTAGTTTTTTATACTTACCTGTAGCAGCTGATATTTGCCGTTATTTTACGCTAGTGTATGGCTGAGGATTACAGTGGTTCCAGATTGTGGTCGGAATTCAGGTTCCAAATATAAGTAACTTGACTGAGTGTGAACACACATGGATTCCAAAAATAACGTATCTATGAATAGACAAAATAATTATAGTTAAAACAAAATTCATATAAGTATATAGTATAATTGAATTTGTTAACACATCATTTACACAAATATCAACTTTTAATTTAGAAAATTAGTAACACAGTCAACAATAATAACATGTATTCAAATACCTTAAAAGTATTACATATTAATATATTATACATAATTATTAAAATATATCATAACTACAATATGGATAGTTAAATTAATAAAAAGTGCACAATTAAATGTATAATGTTATAGGCTGATTTTTTTTAACTCAACATTAGATGTTTTTTATTTACAATCTGAACATTCTTATCTTTAATGGACTAGAAACCTAACCGTTCGGGTCAAATATTGCAATCAGCCAATCAGTATATCTACCTATTTTGTACAGGTCGATATGAAAAAGGAAAAAAGGTCACTTTGGGCCACAAGATTTATAATACATAGACCTGTTCTCTACATCCGGTGTCCCGTATCTAAACCACAAACTAAAACCTTAAATTCTTATCTGTACCTGAACCCCACACGGCCACACTCGAGTGGCCTACAGATTGTTGCGAGAACCAATGTAATAATATTTACCACAGTAATCTGTAGTGGCGAAAATCTTACACATACTTTTTATAATGTCGTAAAAATGAAAAATAACAATTACTCGACGTGGGTTTAAGTGAGAAAAACAGTTAACGAATAATATCAGGCCGTTATAAATATAACTGTATAGTACATGATATTATAATAGTACGCGGACGACCCGTTATCATCGGGTTTACGGAGTGTTGCCTCCTACATAATACTATAACACGTTTGCGGTAATTAAATTTGATTAACGCCTAGAAAACTTAATCCGGTTAATGTGTTGACATAGTCCGTAACACATAGCTATAAGCAGCAATAACTAATAAGCCAAAAAAGCAGCCTCATGTGATGTAGGTATTCTGGCGCGAACGCAAGAAAAAATTTTAGGAGAGGGGGGTGTTTTTAAAAAAATTTACATAAATATCATACTATTCAGGTTAGGTAGGTCAGGTAATTTAGTTTTTGTTCTTGATATTTCGGAGGGGGTTTAAACACCCCCCCTGCGTTGGCGCCTGTCGGTATGGGATATTGATGTATTATATTATTATGGCGTATATAGCGTGTGGTTTAATGATAATTATTATTATTTAGAGTTCGGTTCGCTGTATATTCTATAAAATTATCATAAATTAAAATATGTATGTTCTATAATATTCGTGTGTTATATTTGTATAGTCAAATGTTTGGTGTACCGTATTTTTTTCCGTACGTGGTCAATTCGTCGGTATAATAATATATTTTAATACTGTAACGTACAAAATATATCACGTTTTTCTATAGATATATTATAATTTATAGACACGAAACGAATGTACATATAATATTTAGTGTTATTTAGATCACCAATAATCGGGCGTGAACATTTTGTCCGGCGGCGGTAAAGCGGAAATGGAATTTCGGCTACCGATGCAATCCACACACATATTATACCTATTACACAATATAATAAACATACATTATACATTCGGTACAGATACAAATAGCCAACGATCGCGGTAATGCGCCTTCGGATAGTAATAACTATACCGATAAATTAACCCGCGCGCGTTTGGTTGTTCTGAATCGGAACGCCATCGCTGAGTGCATATTTTCTGGTTATTTGATTGACTAATTTTATTGATGTTCTATTTTCACTCGTCGTAGATTTCCTCGATATGCAATAATAATTACAATTCCAAGCATGATATTATTACTTATCACACCAAACGTCTGCGTCGTAACCACTGAGGTAATCAGTCAATAAAAACGTAAACAATTTAAAAATAAAACAACAACAAAACAATAGTAAACAATCGTCCGTTAATTTAATTTGCAAAATATTTTACAAATCAATTAATTAATTTTTAAGTGCTTCGTTTAACATTTAAATACATATTTAATGAATTTTAAAATTATAGGAAGACTTTTTTTGCCAAATTCGTGAATTCAGCAACACATCGTTTAACGACATATTTATATAATACATAAGTATAAATAAGCTTATACATTTATTATTTTCAATTTTTTTTTTTACATTTAACATATAAATATTTAAGATAAATAAAAAATGTATAATACGAAAATAACGTTAGTGGTGCACAATAAAAATGAAATTCTTATAAACTTTGAATTCCTCTCAAACATAGAGTTTAGCAATTTTTAAAATGTTTATATTTCATGTAAACAAACAAAAAAAAAAATTTGAATCCTATTTGAATTTCGAAAGACGACTCGTAAAACTCTCATAAAGTATTATAAAACATATTAAATTTACAAAACATTTTAAATTTCAATAATCAAAATAATTTCGTATCATACATTTTCCTTTATTTTAAATATTCTTATGACAAATGGCTGTTACACACTAACACACATTCTGAACCAGCCTGTATACGACTTGTATTATTACGGCGCATACATCAAATATTGAAAAAAAAAAACAATAATAGGTACCTTACCGTACACTATTTGTATATAAAATACCGCCTATACACTCGACGCGTCTTATTAGTTATTCCTTTTAACGGGGGTCCGAAAACCTGTATACCTAAATGGACACTTTGGCGTCTTATCTGTTTAAAAAAGGATAACTGCCAATAAATCGTACGCGGCATCACATATAACACGTATCACTTACCTATACCGTATTCATACATATACACATATAACTGCGTCCTTAATCTATGCATATATATTATATCGGTACGTTGTACATTTCGAATAATTCTAAAGACATATCGGTATACTCATCCATTTTATAATAATATAAAAGACGCTAACCTAGCCGAACCGTATCCCGCCGATTCTCGATTTATATAATATGTGACATTGTAGAATGTTTTAATAAAGGTGTAATGCTGATAAATAGGTATTATACTGTTTTAACACTGGTAGTTGGTAGGCATCAAAAACCACAATATAATATTATATTTCCGACGAAGTCAGCGTTCCCGAAGATGATGGAAACGATCAACGAGAGTGGCCATTGGAAATGGATATATTATACGATCCACAGTTTTATAATAATAATAATACTTGTCAAAATCAATACCTATTTTTAGTTATTATAATATTGTGTCAAGAAATGAGGATAATATATTTTTTTCAATCTATTGGCCATCTAAACAAATAGACAGATGGACAAAATCATATTATCATATTGTTGTTCATTTACTTATTTATACTAAAATAGTATGATTGTGGCGTGCTTGAATTATACAAAAAATATTATAATTGACAGAAAGTACCTTCCGACGCAGCTTTTATTGTATACATCACAATTATCTTTGTGGCAAAAAAATATAGTTTTATTTAATTTGATCACAATTACAGTACTTTGTCGTACACAAAAAAAATTAAAATCCCAAAATAAAATATTATTCGCTGTCGCACACAAAGGAAATTTATAACAAGAGTTCTGTATGTTATACTAGCTGATATAATATTATTATAATATACCTATTACCTATGAAGAATAATACTTCAAAATAGACTGCGTGAAGGTTACAGCTAATAAATAGGTATATTAAATAACACTAACGCAAATCCATTTTGTATGTTTTCTGAAATTTGCATATTATGTTGTAGACAACAGGTATAATGTGCTCAAAATTTACAACATAATATTATTCGGATATCTATTGCAGGTATATTAGGTTATAATATGTGTAACAAATAACAATAATACTTATAAACTGCAGTAGTTAGAGCCGTAGGGGTATTGAAATACGCGTAAACTAATATGTTACATTTAGAAGGTAACCGAGTCAGTAGAATTAGTAAAATTGTACTGTTTCGTTATTTATAATGTAAGTAACAAAACTACTTTTTTAGAATATTATATATATACGTATATGCCTACATTTTTTATAGCTTCTACTAAAAAAAGTAAAACTAATTAGATAAGAACAAAATTCTAATATTTAAAATAATTATATGAAGTTAACATTCATCGTGTGACGTAATCTCAAAAAAGCAATTTGGTCCTTGACTTGTTAGACACCGTTGGTCTTTGTTGGCCACCTGTTGAACTTCGCCGGACACTACTTGTTCGGGCTAGTATTTTCTTGAGCTATCTATTTAGGTACTTTACTCGTCGATTGAGTTTTTAAGGTTGGAAGTATTTTAATACAAGTCTCGTGAACTCGGAATCATAAAGTCCAATGTTGGGTAGCATAAAACAACGCTCGTCCAATATAAAGCTCAACAGGCAAATTGCAATATATTTTCAAAAACGATTGATGTGCGGTTTTGCTAGTGATATTCATGAATGTACGCTTGACACGAGCAACTACAATATTTTATATTGTTCCGAATTCAGCATTCAATCGCGTTCAATAATCTAATAATTGTGTTTTATAATATTCGTAAATCATATTTTATTCAAAATTGAAAATACTATCATGTACCTACATATTTATTATGATAAATTAAATGATTAACAGATAACCGAACCACCGCAAATAAAAAATTACAATAGTATATTATGGTAACAACAATGACTTCAACTCTGCAGATCGAATGACGCATCCTGCTATATGTAGATATATACATAGTATAATAATAATATGTGCAGTGCAATGCGGTGCACCCGACGTTGTTCTCGCGGTCTGTCGGACTGCAACTGCAGCGACGGATGGACGGAAAACCGAATTTCGCAACAGTTGTTATGTTGCTCCGCGGGCGGAGTTTCGCAATTAGATTATTTTTTTTCTCGCGTACCTCGCGTATATTATTTACAATGCGATGTTTTCGCGTAACAAATAGTATAATAATAATAATAATAATTTAAATAGAATATTACATGTCATCTGGCCGTCGTGTCCTATACTAATACATATATACCCATCGCACTGTACGCCATAGAAATAATAGTCGGTCGTATTCTTAAATCACAACGCAAGGACAAACTCGCGTACGCAAAACTTTGCAAATCACTCTGTCGCGCCGATATCCGGTGTTTTCTATTGCGATTGCAATAACAGTGTATAGACAAAGTACAATGCAAATGACGGTTGCAGTGGACGGGACGTACAAATATTTTTGTCTAGCGATAAATCAATCGTATTCCTCGTTATGGATATACCTAAAAACGAGTAAAATATCGATAAAAACATTATTTTTTTGTTTTATAAATTAAAATACTTCTCGTCCGCAGTTATAATAATTGACACGTGAATAATATTAGCATTTTTTTTTTTTTCGTAAATTATTAACGTACTATGTATTTGAAATTTTTTATTTTCCTTTTCGAACGGTTTTACAGCAGTAACAGGTCGCTGTATGAGCGTGTATAGGACATCGAATATTGTTCGTCCAATATTCTAACTAGCGTTGCGAATTGATTGGAACCATATATTATCGTAAATACGAGGAAAACGAAACGTTAATCGTAAACAAAATAATATTCTCTACATTATGTACCTACAGGTTCTGCACGTTTAAAAAATTATTATCATTAGCTATACGCACGCATAACCTGTTTGTGGAAATAAACATATACATTATTTATTATAGTTTTTATTTTTAGACTTATGAAAATAAAACTGTTTTGAAACCCCAATACATAAATGATTATTTTCTGTATGGGTATACTATATATATATATATATATATGTACAACAGGTATATAATATAGTAATGTAATTTATTGTCGTAGTACTACGCGGGTGACATTGGCCAACGGAAATCGAAACGGAACACATTAATGTGTCCGTTATTGTAATATTAATAGCTCGCCGTGTAGGTATATTATAGCAAAATAGTATGATAATATGTTGTGTTGATTTTTTACTTGAAAACAATCAAATCGTTTTCACATTATATCGAACACCGACGGATTTTTTGTTTTAATTATATTGCAGAGTTTACACGGCATTTGATAAAAACTAATCCTCCAGATCCAGACCGTTTTTTCAACACACGTATAATATTCGTATAACGCACAATGATTTATTTATTGTTTGATATTAATTATTATTATACGTCTTATACGTGTACACGCGTTAGTCGGTAACGAATAATAAAATATGATGCACACACAGTGTCATTAATAACTCTTGTAACCGTCGTTAGTGTATATAGAAACGGGCCGAAATGCACTAAAGTCAGCTAGAATACTTAAGATGCGCACGTGTAGACACGCGTGATTATCCGCTATCGCGGCGCATAGAAACAGCTTATCGTAGGTAATATTATTTAGGCGATATAAATAATAAGTATACGTTAAACTCGATTTTTTTATTTCTTATCCCTTACTCCAGCGAAATCGGTTTCTGTTTGGATTTATATTTATGTATTGTATAGTGTGCTCCATCCACACTTTTTATGGTCCCAAGTTAAAAAACGTGCTATATTTGACTTGGGTCATTTGGACTTGGTTTTTAATTCTATATTCTATTTGATTTTTATTGAAAAATATCTATAGTTATGCTTATTAAAAAAAATTGTTGAATTATCTATTATAAATAATGTCGATCGTAAACTAGATAATAAATTAGTGTGAATTGGAACGATGATAAATAAGACACGACTTTTGTACAGTTATAAACTTTTGAGCAAAGTAAACAACATTTGCACTATTCATAAATCATAATGAACCGAATTCAATTTTGTGGAAATATTTAAATCAATTAGCTTTATTTTGATTTATTTAAATTTTAACGATGAACCTGACCTATTCAACCTATTTCGATAATTATAATTGAATCCTAATCTAATAATTTTAGCATATTATTTATTCATATTTCGATTTTTAATTTATTTAATTTTATACAAGAACGATTAAAGTTCTTATAAATCCGAACAGCTGTATAATTTTAGCCGTGGTCTTATTCTGTATAGCTATTATAGATACATGTTGCACACACACACAGGTCCTATGACCGAGTATATACCTGTGTTATATGCATGTATAATATGATTTACGGGAAGAGTTGGCAGTGGTATCACTCGTTCGCGCATACGTCGAGTACGGAAATCAACACCGTTTATATTATGTCTTACAGTGATATTTTATTATGTATAGAGAAATATTGTATTTATGTATTACGGAGAATAATGCGTTGTAATTATTATTATTTATTATTTGTTATGTAAATGAAAAATAAAAATCAGTATTGCCGATTGCGCGCGCCGCATATGCAGTGGGTAAATTAATTAATCGTTTCCACGGCAAAATAATATCCCGTTTTTTTTTTTCCATATCATTTATACATAAAATCATACACCTGCGCCGCCACCGAGCGTAATAAACTTTTTTTTCCAGACATCCGCTCCGTCGGCCGCGAAGTGTGTAAATACGTCTTAAGCCACTATATGCGCGCGCGCACGCACACACATATAAATATAAATATAAATAATATTAAAACACACACATAGAATACGCATGCGTGTGCCGACTTTTGCACGTGTGTGTGTGTGTGTGTGTGTATAACATTATGTATATGCGTTACGTTTCAATAGAGACGTAGGTACGTAGGTTTACATGTTATAGTATAATTATTATTTTAATGGTTATTAGAAAATGTGTATGGATCCATAAATTAAAACTGTTTCGTTTATAGATTATCGTAATATCTCGCGCACATCAACCTTGATTTCTATCTCTCGGGATCGACCGCTGTTAATATTTTTTTCCGACGATAAATCGTTATAATATTTCTTTGAATAGCGTTTTTATAAACATTTTTTTTTTTTTTTTTTTTTTTTAATCGATTCCGCGCGTTCAATGCACATGTATACGTATACGTATAAGCGTTTCTGCAGTATTTATATAATGTACCAGCTGTAGTATACCTACTTATTGATGCAAATTGCATATATGCAATACGAAAAAAAAAACACACACACACGTTTCGATCTCGCGCGTTTTTACAATGTCAAAGTAACATTATTGTCATTTAAATATTATTGTATTATATCGTCCGCATAGACACGGTCGAGTCTTACGTTTCTTCGAGGTTATATCGACGCAATAAATTAAAATAAACAAAATAAATACGGTTTCCATTGTTGACTGTTCAAGCGTGCACGGCGGCGGATATTAATAGTGGTTAATTGCGCGCGTTCATAATCAGACTGCCGTACACAAAGCTTACACACGCGCACGCACACACACACATATATATATACGCGCGTGTGTGTGTGTATAGAGGTATTAACCTATCATTTGTTAAAAAATAAATTGGGTTTAATGTCCTGTGAATCGATCGGAATAATATATATATTGTATGATTCCGTTTTAGATCCTTCGCACAAGATTAACAAAATATAATAATTTTACGCTTGTTAGTTTTTGTTCTTATCTGATTGTTGATTCGACTCGTATACGCCGTCACTCGGAAAATGTCCTTTGTCTATATTATATTATTCACCGTCTGTTCGTGGGTTGACAAATTAAATTTACCCAAACGCAATCGTAACATTATCAATAATTATATTATTACGCCCCCATTTATAATATTAATTCATTTTCGATTGGTATGTGTGTAATACAATTTATCACGCGCGCTTACGGGTTAACGGGTCAAAATTGACAAACTGGTGGATAAAGGGGGGCGATTGAACGATAATAGGCGCGGGCGAATGAGCACGGCTATGTGTATAGTTAATAGACTGATAATATGCTATACGAGAACGGCCGAGTAGAAGCGCCTTCCGCTCAAAATTAACACCTTTGTAATAATTATCTTGGATAGGTATACCTACTATTATTCATTGAATGCTTTTGCAGCGGTGATCTTTTGTAGATGTTCTGATCTGACATTCTAATATATGTATATATAATTTTGGTTTTTATAGTTGTAGTATAAAATTCATGGTATTATACAAAATAAAATGTATAATATTGACAAATAAACCATCAGAGAATTTCTTACGAAATTATAGAAACAATTAAGAAATTGTACTTTTGTAATTTTAGTGTAATAAGAGAATGTCAAAAATGCTCATAGCAAAAAATCGTATTAATCTAATGAAAGAAAAACATCTGATGTTCAGAGATAGAAAATAAAAAGTGTGCAATTATATCTTCTTAAGATTTTTTATAAATATAAAGTACCAACGTATGCATACTTCCTATATGAGATATTTTAATACTAAATTTCGTTTAAGTATAATTCAATTTTTTTTTTATTAATAATCGGTAGTTATAAAGTTTATGACTCGTCTTGTAAAACTTTATATTATATCGATTATTGATATGCAAAATCTAACATGGTGCCTCGATCAATATTTCATTTTATTAATTATTATTTATAAAATATTGTATAATGCGTGGGAGTATGTTAATCACAAGTTATTGCAAGCTATTCTGCAACACATGTCTTAATCTATTAATTTATTTTAAATTGTTTTACCAGTAGTAGGTAATGAATAATAGAAACGTTCATAATAATTAGTCACGACGTTAATATCGTTATTTGTAAAATAGTAATCAATACATTTATTTGCATAAAATATATTTAAATGATAATTATTACAATAACTATTATTATTTATTCATATTAAATCAATAATGTTATTAACTTTAATAACTTTTACCACACACGTGAATATATTTTAGTGTGCAGTACTTAATGCTATTAGTCATACCAGTCATACCTATTGCAAAAATTGTCAAATTAATCACCACAAAAACCATTACAATTTTAAACCGTAAGCATATTTTCTAATTTACTGAGAAAATATAATAATTTTAAAGAAATTGGATGTTTGAAAAATATCTTTGTATAATAAATATTTAAACGCGAACCTTGAAAACTGAAGTTTCTTTTAATAAAAACATTAGAAATCTGCTATTCTTCTGATAAACGGTTACACGTAGTTTTTATTCGAATGCTTTTTTAAAATCCGGACTACTTGATGGCTATATAGTACTGAAAATAAATAGATAAATCAGAACGATCAATAATTACCCTTGACAAATGTTTATGTTTAAATTATCTATATAGAACTGAAATTCTGGGGGATTCAATCCGTGACATTATATACCTATATTTATTGTGCTATCTACTTGATTCGTATAATAATATGCTGTAGTTTATAGACTTTTCATGCTGATTTTCTCAATAATAATAATATTGGTAAAACGATTTGATTGTAATTTAATATTTATTATTTAATTTTACGTTTAAATTAACTGATGGTGGAAACATCAATACAGCGGGTTTGTAGTGAGTGAACGCGTTTGATATGTTTCATTGGATAAAAAAAATAATTTGGTTAACAAAAATATTCTAATTTTCAATTTAGTACTTATAACACTGAACGACGTACCTAAATAATATGATATTATCAACAACGAATCTATCGACATGACGAGCTTCTCAGTAAACGGGCAAACGGAAGAGACAAAACCATGTATTATATGAAATGCAATCGAAAATCAATTAAGAATGAATTAAAAATAACTGTATTCTATGGACTATTTTCGAAGCAACGACTATATTATACGATTCCGATTTTTGAATACCGCTACGGCAATGCGGCATGACGATAAAAATACATCTTATATAACAGCTACCTATATAGCTACCCATAAAATTCGGTTGAAGTTTTTTTTTTTTTTTGTCTATCAGTCCGCCGAGACCGTTTAATCTACGCTGTTCAGATGTTATATAATATACCACTATTATATTGACAACGTATTCGAAGACACACGAGGTATCAGAGAGAACGAATGTATACAATTTAAATGCGGTTTGACTGGTCATACCAAAATGTTGAACGCTTTTAGATAATATGTTTATTGGATGGACATACTAATATACAATACACTTATGCCTCCACATTTATGCATATAAATAATAGTATAATTTGTGTGTATATAAAAAATAATTGAATATACCAAACGATACGATTCGAAACTAACGTAAGTGTTACGAGGTTTTTCAAAAGATTATCGGGAATTTATTTTTAAAGGACAGAAAAATGTGTTATAGATATTATGTTACGTACTATTTGAAAATATTCATCACTCTAAGAAAAATTGGGACGTTCATCAAAGATTCCAGAAATCCATAAAGTATTCTATCAAAAAAAAAAAAAAAACTAATCGATAAGCAAAATCGTAATTAAAATCGGTAATAACGTAATTTTAATTTAAAGCTCTGCGGCTTCTTATAACATGAAGTTATGTGAATCGCTAAACAATTACTCTGTACTCGATCGCCCGATGTGCTGTATGTTATATACAAAACGTTCCTCAGTGCTGAGTAATATTTTTTTTTGATATTGTAATGCGAAGTTATCACGGAACCGTTAATAGTGGATGATACATATCCATAAATAAAAATACTAGAAAAAAAATAATAATAACTAAAAAAACTTCAAATAAACTTAGCTAGTACATTATTTGATACGGCTCGCCGGCGAGGAAAGGGACCTAGCTAGACCCACACAGTTCGTGCCACTGATATGGGCATAAAAGCTGGTATCGTTTTAGACTATTCATACATCATATTATTATATAGCTAAAATCAGTTATCTACACATACACACGCCTTCTAAAATATTATACGTCTAATTGAATGTGCACTACAATATGCGTGTAAATCCTTGTAAATAATAACCATATATATGCACACAGAAAAGACGTGTTCTTATACATTTTATGGTAATAATGTAATATATTAAATTATAGTTCAGATGTTTTACACTAAACACGCATTAGTTAAGTGGTATTTTATACCAGATAAATAAAAACCGTTCAGTGAGTTGTATTTTTTGTGCATTTTTTTTTTTTTTTTGGTGATGGTGAAATTGATTTGTACCAATATTTTTGTAAATTATATAACATAATATATTTCTTAACTTCTAAACTAAGAATAACGTATTTATTATAACTTTTTATTAAATTCCGTTTTCGGCACACGTTGTTCGTTCAGTCGTTATTTCCGGTCTGCAAACGCGCGTTCAGAACGTACAATTCACGTCGTTTGACATCATTCTGTCGAAAGACGTTTCCCGGTATTTCTCTCTATACGCGGGGGGCTTAAGCACTACCTATTCGAGAAATTCAGTCGTAATTGAAATTTGATAATTTGTTTTCGATGTTATCGAATTATGTCAGATACTTGCTTAAACGGCAACGGATACTACTCAACTGGTCGTCATCGCGGGTGGTGGATTAGGCGGCGAAGGAAGCGGCTATTATATAGCAAATGACACGGGTTGCGTTTGATCAAAAATAAATGCTGGCCGAACGATAGGTTTTCGATAATCATTCGATGGACTTTTGGCGTAAAATTATCTCATAAATGGTGAAGGGGTATCTGCGTCTATGTACGTCAGAACATCATAAATATTTTATATGCAAAATTCGTCTAGACTGATTTTAGATTATGCTGTGGCAATGTTATTCCAACTGAAATATTATTCGTAGTAAAACGCGAAACAAAATTTAAAAAACATATTTGCTTATTAATTATAGTCCATAGCGGTTTGTACCAATCTATTTATTATATCATTACGTTGCTTATGAGTTTTATTAAAATCATATTGCCTACGTATATTACTTGTATTTATGTTATCGAAAAGACTATTTAAACTTTTTTTTGGTTTTCGAACCGAACGATGAACTTAACGACGGTCTTACAACGATATATATTTTTTCTATCTGCCATCTTGTCATCACCTTTTGGGATAATAAAAGTTGATTTTCAAATTGGGGCGTGGTTTTGGGCAGTAAATTATATCTATTTGGTTATTATGGTTGCATTAATGAAAAATAAAAAGAAGCTGACCATATACTTGGCTGATCACTTTGTATTAATTTATTTATGTATAATCTACAAACAGTAAGTTACCACATTACAGTTTACGATCAATATATGAATATAAAAAACTAAAAAAATGTTAACCAAAAAGTTTGGCAATGTAATTTCGACTGTCCGAATTCTTCGAACAGCGGCCGCAGAGCTTGAATTTGCCCGTAAAGTAGATTTCACGTGTAGTTATACATCAAGTATAAGTCTCGGGCGACAAACACGAGAGGAATGTACTATCTCGTTATGTACATTTTTTTATTACAAAAACCTGTGTAATTATACGGTACAAATAGTGTACACTTACGCCGTTGACCGTACGCATAATAAAACGCGCGCGCGCGGTGTGTCGTCGCCGTTCGTGTGGGCATAATTAAAAACGTCGACAGACACTGGCGGACAAGCCGATGGAAATCAACGATAATCAGTCGCCGACCCGTTCGTACTACTCGTTCTATCGTTCGTTATAGTCGTCTGAAAAACGAAAATAAATAAATACTCATCCGAACGGGGGACGTGGGCGGCGGCGGCGGCGGCGGCGGCGGACCGTCAATCATATCGCGTTCCTATACACGACAATAGTTATATCACATATACCTGTACGCGCGTTATACACGTTATTATTAACATGATATTATACGCACGTACACACTGTAGTCGTTGCGTTGTATACGTTTCACGTCGTTATCGTCACATTATTCACCGGCTCGCACGCACTCCAATGATTTTTGAAATACGTGGACCGGACGACGTATCCGTATTACATATTTTTTCGCTTCCCTCCGTCCGCCGATGCCGCGAATTCGCTGCTCTAACGGCGGGTGCCGAACTCGTACATAATATATTATATCCGTCGTGCACGCACCGCCGCAGCCGTCCTCGCGGGAGCCCGACGTAGTGTACGTATACATATATGTACAAACTAAATACGTACATGATATAATATGAATATTATAATATATATATATTACTGCGCGGTAAACCGTGTGTTTATGATAGTAACTACAACTATTATTATGTCTGTAAGATAATATAAGGCCTATAGCTGGTATATACTCCACACGACATACTACGGACAGTATTATTCGTAGTATAAACTTATGTGAAAACAGTGATAAGTCCAGTTAATTAAATCGACGCAGACATTACGGACAACAAACGACAGTATCGATTTGCTGTTTCTTTTCTGCACATAGGCGGGTAGCTACTTCCAAATAGTTCCGACCACGACGACATGTATTGAATATATCGGTCTCTATTTTTGTGTTCAATAGCAAGAAAGTTAATGTTTACTAGTTACGGCCCTTAAAGATGTTTGTCTAGACATGCTGAAAAAAAAACGGTTGAGCGTGTAGTAGCAAAATTTACAAAAAATATAGACTGGTATATGTGTATACATATTATAGATATAGGTAAATGTATTAAACAATGTGCTTCACATTTACGTACGTAACACGCGTGGCTACTATTTAATACCAATCTAATATTTATAATAACAACTTGTCGGTCGATTAATAAAAATAGTTTAGAATTGTTAATATTTAAGAACTATTCTTCGAGTATTTCATGCGACAACTATAATATAGTTAGCTTCTAACGATAAGGAAATCTTTTCGATTATTTCGTATCTAAATATATTAATACTTTTTCACTCCGCATCACGACACAAACTACAAAAAAAAAAAAAAAAGTATTTGCTTTAGAATCCGCACTGGATCATTTCTACGTTTTTAGGGCAATTATCAACGCAGTTTTTATAGACGAGTTTTGAAAACTTTTTCTAGTGCCCCGTAAGTATCGGATGACTCTGTAGCGTAATAACGCTCGGACGTATATTCGTAGTGCAGTGGTGTCATTTCAGTTCTTGTTTGACTAGGGAAACTACTCATTGATTTGTCGACTCAAAATATTTTCAATGCAGATTCACATAGGATAGTTCCTTAGTAGGCGAGAGGGAGGGTAAATTTTCAGGTATATGAACGTCACAGACAGGATTTTAAAATCTTAAATATAAACAATTTTGTCAAATATTTATTAGACTTAGAAAGTCAAATAGAATAATTGAATGTGTAAATAAATAAAAAATAGGTAAATAGGTACCTTTTAATTCTGATCTACAATTAGTTAGCAGTATATTTACAGTTACGTAACGTAAATATACTATAAACATCTTGATTAATAATATAATATATTTCTTTAAAAAATTAACAATAAATAAAATATCAATGTTCAAAATTATGATTTATGACAATGGCTTTAGTAGTTTAAAAAATAAGACTTCTTAACTTAACTTTGAACCGACTTGAGGTTGATGTAAATGTTAGACTAGGGAAAATGCCCGAGTTGCCTCCCTCCCCCCTCCAAAAAAAAAATGACGCCAACACTGCCGTAGTGAACAAAAAACGCCTAAAGGAAAACAGATCTCGCGATCCGCGTTGCCGGCTCCCGACTACCCATAAGCGCGGCGAGTGTGTACCCATACACGTGTAGTAACAGTAATAATAATAATGTAATGGCCGCGGTATCGGTATGCACGTGCGAGTGTATTATAAATAAGGTACGTAGGTACTACTACGCGTATATATAGTCGGACCGTCTCGTATTATGCGCGGCGGACGAGCGTCGTCGGAGGCGTCAGAGGACTGGGGCCGGGCAGGAACGGGTGGAATATTTATGTTTGTAATTAACATTAGTCGTGTTATAATTATTAGTAGGCCCGTAAGACAGCAGCAGCCCGCGTGTCAGTCAGTCGCGGTCGAGTTTCGGTCGGTCGGTCGGCCGTCCGTCCGTCCGCGCGGCATGCGAACACACACACACACACACACACGCCGAATCTGTACCGACAAACGCGTATCATACAGGTAGTATAGTATGTATACAGGTATACATATATATATATATATAAATGTACACTGTATAATAATATATGTGTATATGTATATTTTATAAATTATAATATACCTGTATATACGCGACGGATATGGCTGACGTCTTGCGGTCGGCTCCATCCTCTCTAATCCCATTAAATATACATATTCGCTGCCATACGTTCGCTCTTAATGGACACATCGCTCATACATGATTTGAATATACGCTGTATAAATATATATTAATAAACCAGTGAGTATATCGCGCGTGGTAAACGATTCGATCGCGATTTTTTTCATCCCGATGCGTTATGTATATGTACGAGATAATATACGCGTACACACTGTACGGTAAAATATCGATAAGACGGAATCGCCAGGGACCATGCAATTTTTCCGTGTTAACAGGGTTACCGTTTTGACGGGGTTCAAAAAAATGAAATTTGAAAAAAAAGCACCAAAGAAACTTTCCGTATTACCAGGGTTTTTGTTTTGCCGAAGTTCCGTCTTATCGAGGTTTTGCTGTTAATGTTTTACAATTTGCATCGGTTTTTTATGCATACGATTTTGTGAGTGCGAAAAATTGAAAGATTAATACCCATTAAAGAGCGAAATCAAAATTGAATAATAATTTACTAGGACAAATAATATGTGCATTGCGCGCCGCGTATAATTGCCAACGCAATTAACGATCGCTATAAGCTCTATAAGCTTAAAGCATATTATTAATTATTATTTTTATATAAAAAAAAAAAATACACATAATGCATTATTAATAGTTTTTTTTTCAAATAACAGATAATGCTATATGTGTTTTTTACATTGACAGAGTGTTGTATTCATTATGTTTTTAGAACTTTAACAACGTTCAAAATAACGTATTATGTATAAGAAATATACACAACATTAGAAAATTGAAATCTCACCCCAAAGAATTTAGACTTTTTACTTTGACTTTCGCAATTGATTTCCATAAAAACTTATATTTGAAAAAATATTATTAGTGCCATAATCTAACAGGGACTGACTGCACCGTGGCAATAATAGCAAAATGGAGTTCTGATTAATGAATATATGCGTCATCAGCATTGGAACGACGTTATGTAAACACTTTAATGCCTCTAACGTGTCGCCGGTGAGTATAAATGTCGTGTTTCGTTATTCTATATTATACAGAGGAAAAAGTAGCTTATATTGTATATGAAAACCATTGTCGGGCCGTCATTATTTGACCAATAAACCTATGTCATTTAATTTTAAATTATTCTACCAACATTAATCACGACAATGGGTTAATCATTTAACCATTCATTCTATAGCGAATTGTTTGGAAAATGCATCGTACCTACCGAGTTTATGTTTTATTGCATAATCATATGTTTGTTTGAGTTTTATAGATTTACAGCAAAATTAATTCCATCTGGCGTTTATAAAAAGACCATTGTGACATAAATAATATGTATAATAATAGGTATTATACGTGAATTATTATATGATTTTTGTCTGAATTATATTTTAATTGTATAATTAATACTATCATATTGCCTAATCTATGTGATATATTATTATTAGGAACGCTACAAATGAAATTACCTTAATAATTATGATTGTGACAAAACAAATTTGTGTAGTGTTAATATGTATTTAGTAAATGTTTTAGTTTAAAAATATATTACGTATAAATGTATGATATATCAATATTTTGCTTAAAAATAAATTTTTGTTTTAATAAACGAGTATATTCTCGTAATATTCTATGCAGTATGCATAGGCAAATTGAGTTAATTCAGTAGCATAATTATTATAAGCCATCGGTTAACAAATTGTTTTTTATAACATAATATTTTGAATATTGTAACGATCAAAACATTAATTTGTAAAAAACATAAATTTCAATAGAACTCGTGAAACTATTAAATTAGATAGGTACGTATTTACGTGATAATACAGCATGATATATTGTAACACGTTTGATTTACGACTGAAGTGGATTTTTACAGTTTTGGTTGATTCGAATCCTATCTAATATCATCGGCGAAATGACAAGAAGCTAACCGAGAGAAGGACACGCATATCGTACTCATAAATAATATCTATTTTGATTGCAAATTAAAAATAAATTACATTAATTTAATAAAACATGTTGGTGATTTCGTCGTTTCGCCACAAAGACGCCTACTTTCAATGCATGTACATATTATTATAACATACCTACATACAACATAATATGCACAAGAAAGAAAAATCTATTAAATATCTAAGTACATACGAATGGTAATGGGTTTAAGATAAATTATTGTCGATAACACACTCAAGGCACGCTGAGGAAAACACGTCGGAGATAGGCGGTAACTATACCTACACTCTATAGCTGTCCATTATTATTATTATTATTATTATTATTCACATACTTAAATATATATACGTAGTTGAATATGAATTATGAAAAATGAACATAATTTCCAGCATAGGTTTTGATGTTTATCGAAACAAGTAAAATTCAATTAGCGTCGGTTCGGTGAATAAAATAAATATATTTGCATCAAAATATAAGATGTTTAAAAACATAATTTACAATACATTTATTTTAAATTATTATACATAAAGATACGCAATTAATATTTGTAAATAATTTATTCTCAAAAGTCGTCTATTCATAAATCCACGTAATGTTATGCTCAGTGACATTATAATATGATATTGGTTGTAAATTGTTTATTTCATGTTATTTAAAAGGTAAACGGTATGAGAGGTTGCATTTACAATTATTTGCATAATATCCCGATCGCAGTAAAGAATTACATTAACGATACATTTAACAATATTATTATGTGTTGTACAATATATAATATCTATTTGTTATACGATATATATGTACATATGTCCAGTATACATTTCATAAAATAGTCGTTACTATAAGGTTTGTAGAACAAAATATGATTTGGAAATATTTTTAAAATAAATAAATGTAACTTGACATTGATATAAATACGTAAAAATAGGTAAATAAATATTATTACAACGATAATATAATGTTTGTATTAAATATAATGTATTATATGTCGAGTATAGTCACTACTGTATGAAGTTAAATTTAAACCGCGAATCCCTTATAAGTTATAGTGAATATAGTAAAAAAATGTTAGGATCACGCAGGCTTCCCACTGAACCATTGCCAATCTAGAGTTATGTTTATAACTTTTCAATTACTTAAACTTTAAAGTTAGAATTTTCGAAAAAATGGATAAGAATGTAGTTAAAGTATTTTGAGAGTATTACAATAGTTTCAAATTATCTTAACAATAAATTGTATTTCTTATCGGTAGATAATATTACACTAGTATGCTAATCGAAAACAATTGAAAAACAATTTTGAAAAAACTAAAATTTCGCATAAATTGCTCTAAAAATAAAAGAAAATATTTTGAACATTTTGTTTTTAAAATTCTGATATACATATTTGGAGCAAGTTTTAGGTACCTAAGCATAATAGTTTCTAAGTTAGAAACAAAAAAAAAAAAAACGAAAATTAATTTCGGGATTGAACCGAACGAGGTTGATATTTGAATGTAAACAATAAACATTTATACACATACATTTTTTAGTAATCGTTTAATCATTTTTAATGCACTCTTCTAACGTATTATGCGATATTTCCATACGATATAATATTATTCCACCACAAAAAACACAAATAATTTAACAAAAAAATAATTACGATTTTTCGATGGATAAGATTGTTCCAACTCCTACTTTATTTATTAGTGAATTCGTTTATAGTGTGTTTTTTCGTGTTATACTGTTATTAACATTATTAACTGACAACCGAACGGAAGCCGTTCTAATCAACGAGTGTCCAATTTTATGCTTTTAATATTAATGCGGTAATCATCTTGTATATTAGTAGATAATATACTAACGAAAATCATATAACATGTATCTCTTAGACTGATAAAAATCCTTAGGACAAATACTGAACTTATAATATTATATTATGCGAATACATGTTAAAGTATTAAATTGGTTTTTAGTGTAACTGAATAAATTAGCATTTAATTATAAATATATATATTGCGTATTTATTTAAATTTATATTAATACTAATGCAAGTCTATGTATAACTACTGTTTATAATAGATTTCGCTTCTAGTCTCCGAAATAGATGTATATTATATTGTAATGAGCTATAATTATAATGTACTGTATAGGATTTTAAATGATTTAATACATTGTTATTATTAGTAACTTTGTGACCATGTATCTAGATTTAAAAAACGTATTAATTGTCTATATTTTATACTTTACACTTGTAATGAATTTGTTAATTTATTATACTTAGATAAATTTAAAAAAATAATAATAATAAACTGGTGAATGAATAAGGTCGTTCTACAACTATTGGTCTGATAGCCTGATCATATTATAACAATGTACAAAGTATTAAATTATAAAACTTACAAAAAAATATCCAACAACAAAGTGTAAACTATTAACAGTTAACAAAAGAAAAAAAAAGAGTGTTCAGAATTAATAATAAGTCACAATACCTTATATAATATGCACAAATTTCAAGACGTAACTACACTACCCATATTTGCACATAACCTATTTAGTAGATATTTTAGTTATGAATAAGTTTATATTTCAAAAAGACCATATGACGTATAGAAGCTAATATTTTAATTTATAATCGTGTTTTTTTAAAAAATTTTTCTTACGCTAATATTATAATTGAATCT
This sequence comes from Rhopalosiphum maidis, assembly GCF_003676215.2. Lineage (NCBI taxonomy): Eukaryota > Metazoa > Arthropoda > Insecta > Hemiptera > Aphididae > Rhopalosiphum > Rhopalosiphum maidis. The sequence continues at coordinate 5,062,945 of NC_040878.1, read as the reverse complement.
ATAAATATGTAAACATTGTTGAATTATAGCTCAACTTTTCACGGAAAAAAATTAACAAACATAAATACGGTGCCATATGGCCACTTCGGTCTATCTCATTTGTAGTGTATTTCAGTTTACGACAAATCGACTTTGCGTTCCTCACTTTATAAACTAATCTTACCTATAGGCAATCCAACACTGTATATTTTTTAAACGTGATTCAGACCTTTTTTTAAACTTTCCTGATATTTCTAAAGGAAATCTCTGAAATTTTCGTCAACACCAGTAAAGTAGTTTTTGAGTCTATACTCTATAAGTCACAACAAACATTCAGAGATTACCGTTTGTTGTACGTTTGAATAACAAACTATAAATTAAATATTATTTTCTTTCATTAAAAAAAATATATATTCCAAGCAACTCATAATGAATCGGCTAATCGCTGATTTATACCAATTATTTTTTTTTTATATATATTTCTATGGTAACTAATATACCAATATACTATAACCTTATAATAAAATATAATAGTTATTGATTCTGAGCGGAGCGATGAATATATTGACTTTACAATGATGTGTGTAGTGTGGTTTTGGATAGCAAATTGGATCTAATTTGTATTTTGGAGGGGTAAATATTCAAAATTCCCAGTACTTTTTTTTTATAACCGAGAAAAAAAACTAAAAATTAAGGAAGCGCGAGACTCCATTATATTATTATTAAAATAATTGTTATGTAACTATTGTTACCAAAATTGAAACAGTCTTCGCTAAAAAACGTTTTAATCTTATACAATAGACTATCGTTGAATTCAAATTTAACAAAATCCATTATAATCATGACTAAATATTATTAATACTATTTAGTCATGATTATAATGATTTACTCAACAACGAATTCCACTCGTCGCCTAATGTACAACAAATCGGTACCCACTTGCCTGTCATTTTTTGTTTATATACGGTATACGTTTTGTATGGGAAAACGTTAAAATATTACATTAGCTACTGGCTAATCCGTTATTACCCGCCAGTGCAGGAATAAAGACGTCGGTATTTCACAACACGGTTTGGACTTTGGGTAATTAAGTAGCGGACTGACGTCTTTGGGCGCAGCAATAAAATCATATACTTAGGTATATTAAGTGTATAACAATATGGTAGTATAATATTGGCGAGTTTATTATTTATACAACAATGTTTACATTTTAAATACTTAACCTATATTATACCTATACCAATCTCAATAGCTAATTTGTACTTATATGACAATGAAAAGAGAAGGTCCTCGCGTAAAGTGTGTTATTAGGTAATAGATTAATGTACAGATATAATAACGCGCGTAACACATAGTGCGACCAAAATATAGGTCAATGCGTCTAAAAATACTTGTTAGAAATTACTTTTGAGCAATATTTTGATGTGACATTAGTGTCTGAATGCAAATTAAATCAACATAATAAATTATAAAAGTGTACCCATCGACAGTATTTTAGTTTGCATTATAAATGCAATGCGGTGCATACGGTGCTGTCGTAGTATTTGTACACTTATTCACAGCCTTAAGGTTTTGGAAAATTAGCGTTTTAATTTTTTTTTTTTTTTTTTGAATTGTTATTTGTGTTTTAAATTTATTAAACAAATAAAACGATATACCTTTAAATTATTATTCAACGTTCGGAATATACGTATTATACTTGTATAATGTACCTATATAGTACTATAATATTGATAAAGTACATTTCAAACAGGTATTTTTCATGCGACGAAAAACGTGCACGGTCATGGTTGTGTTCCGAACTATGTGTACCACATGACGGGTAAAATTATACAAGCGATGTCCTTAAAAATGCAATTTCCTCAAAAACCGCCTACTCTGTCATTACATTGGGTAATGAGTGTCGAAAAAACGCACGGTAATAATTTATTGTTCAGCGTTGGTGTCACCATTATGATATTATATTACCTATGTACAATATACAATATATGTGCACCTATATTATTATTATATTACGCGCATTTCAGTATTTCTCCCTTTAATATCGCGTGTTAGGCCCAATGGCTTTAATACATAATAAACAAATAAATACCTATATTATATTATAATAGTGCATTATACAAAGACTATTAGATGATGTACTACATAGTGAATTGCTACATTTTGCGACAAATAAAGTTTATTTTAATTTTTTTTTAGATTTGGCTTAATGACTTGAACCATATATAATATCATAGTTTTAAAAAAAAGTAACAATTTAACGACGTACAATAATACAGTTAACTTTCCGTATTATAAGATACAACAACAGGATGCATTTTATATTATTATAGAACGTTAAAGAATATAAATAATAGTAATATTATTTACAATATCGATTATATAACATAAGTTATATAATTATGATTTATGATCATTCACACGATTACAAAAAAACAAATTTGTAGAAATTCTATTTTAACTTTTATTGACCGATGACCACGTCTTGTTCACATTGTATCATAGCTGCAGAAAACAAGAAATGAGGTGTAACAATATTATATAGTACGTATATAATATACCGTACTTATGTAATGTTTGTTATACTTAAAGTTAAAAATAAATGTCTTATAACATTTACAATTATATTATATCTTACACATTTGTATATGATTAGATTACTGATTTGGACTGGTGAAAAATGACATAGAACGCTATGATTTTAAGGAAAATAACAAAATAATATTAATACATAAATAAAGTAAAATAAATGTACAAAATATCTGCTGAAACTGATGAAGTGATGAGACTATTTATTTATCTTTACTGAATTACTGGATATCTTGATATCTGGATATTCTTTATGACTAATGATTATTGCAGTTATTTAATTAATAATACTTTTATCATTATAAATTCACATTAGTTTCAAAGAGATAAATTAAAAATATATTATTCGAGTATAGATATTCCAACAGAGTGAATACATTTTAGGGCGACGGATAGCAACCCGACCAGTCCGCGATCGATTATATACGTTTGTATATATTATTTTTTAAATGTTATACGAACTTAGGTTGTTTGTTAATGATAAGAAAAAATTATTGTTTTAGAAATCCGTATCTAAAAATTAACATGAAGGTTATCCCATCCAGTCCAAACCGATACAATAATTTTCTCTTTAACCAAAAACCGGTGGCAGGCACATGTTACATTATTATTATTATTTATTATATTCATAGTTAATATCACGCATAATATTACTGTGGTAGAAGTTCAAAATGAATAAAAGAATTAATTAACAATACAAATATGATTTACTGCTATAAATTCTATGCCACAGTTATTGTGTCTATCATCATACGTTATGATTTTATAAGTTGTATTAAAATATGAAAAAATAAAAAGAAGAACACTATTAAAATCAACTGAATATAAATACCTATACATTAGAATACAGAGGAATCATCACATCAACAGTTATTACAGCTTGTTCGACGCAATGTCACAATACACTCGTACACACGACGATTGCCTCGTTATCAGCCATAATACGGTCAAGACATTGTAAACACATTTACGACTCATATAAGTTCTTTATTTAACGGGGTGAACGTTGCACTAGGATAGATAATACAAAATCTATTATAAAGTGAGTTCAATATATTCGTGTAATAACAATTTAGTATGATGTATTACATTGTTAATTTGTATGTAAGCAATAGGATGGTTTTAGATCACTTTAAAAATAAAAATGTATACACAATATAAATATATATATATATGTATTACACAACTAATAGACTCTTCAATAATGGAAACAAACAAAAAGAAATTATTTTGGATGTGAGTTGGTGTAGGTCATTGCAGGTCGACTGAGCCTATGAAAGGCTTACAAAAAAACTATACTTCGATATTTTAATAATAAAATCATTTTTTTTTTTTTTTAGATAGCCAAAATACGACAATATCATATATTATTTCGTCACATGATATTAATTATATGTTAACAATTTTTAACTTTTTCTCGTGTAAGGAAAATCACATATTATGAGCAATCAAAGTTTATCTAAATATAATCGTATCCCTCCCCCCAAGTAAAAATAAATATTATCTCCGATAATAATACAGATGACGTTGTATTCTGTCGTCAGTTTAAATTTTTAGCTAAATATCCACAACGGTATTTCGGTACATCACTATCATAATATAATATTAAAATAATGTTATTGTACCCGTATAATAATCATATAATAACGTAATATTATGCCGGACGTCCCTATATAATAAGTAGGCACTTTTGCGTGCACCCAGTGTTTTATAATGGACCTATAAATTGCTGACCACGTTGACGTGAAAATCGATTTATCCGTTTATCGATATAGAATTACCGGTAAATTGCTAGCAATTTAATGACCACCTGGCCGGCGGAAGGCTTCTGCGATCGGGTAGTCGTTTTTATATTACTAGGTATATATACCTACTAAACGTATAATATTATAATATCATATTCTTAATCAAACCGTTTTAGCCGCCATGGCGATTAATAGACTTGCAGGTACCCGTTTGCATCCGAATACGCATTCCACGCGTGTGTCTTAAATAATAATTATTTATTATATAATGTTTACTGCTCTTGTATACGTGTTATAATAATATTAAATACACCTATTTATATGTGTCTGTGTGTGTGTGCGTGTTCGCTATTAATGGTCGACGGTAGTTTTTTCCTACATATGTATCCTTTCGAATGTAGGGCGGTTGCACGTGAATGAATTATTGGCCCACCCACATAAGTCTTGAATAAAACCGTACCAAAAGTTAACAAACATAATGATTGATGAATTAACAAATCGTATCGCATTGTTATGGACATTTTTAGTACAATTATTATTTCCGTAGGTATATATGTACTGTACCTAATGACTTATAATGTTGCGGTCCGCTTAAATGACAAATAGCTAAGTATTCGATTACAAACAACACCGAGAAAAGTCTGTAGAACACACAGCTGCCTTGTCTGGACTTGAAATTATAATCAATAGAGAAAACACTAAATCACAAACCCCGAATACATTTCGTGTTATATACATAACTAGATACTGTACAATGCAAGGTACTGCATCTATAAAAAATTATTATCGTAAATATATATATTTTGTAGATGATACGCTTCAACGGTTTTAGATGTTTACTTGAGATGCAATAAATTGACGGAGATCACATGTCGGGTGGAACTTAACAGAAGAGAGTATATAATAAACGAGAGTAGACTGAGAATGTTGGTCGATGATGGTTACCGGTTAAAGACGCATAATAAGAACACTGGATAATGTTATGCAAATGCGAGTACCGATATCTCGACGGAAATTTTTATCTTGATCTTGAAATTTGTAACGAAAAACTAAAGCCGTCATCGATCGCAAAACGTGTTACACCGTTAGGTTCCAATATAGGTACTGATAGGTGTTAATTATTCCGAAATAAACGCGGTGTTTTAGTGTCAAATGTCGAACCGCCGTGAACGGATCGGATTAGAATACATTATTGTGGATTATAATAATATGATGTGGCTATATAATATGTACAAGACCGCATAATATAATTAAATCGGTGCGACGGAGAATGAAATTTCACCAAAAATATCAAAACTGGACACGAAGAAATTATAATATTATAATATCATAATATAGTGTAACGCGTTTAGTGTCAAGATTATTATTATTGACGCGGTGCGGTATATATTCAAATACCTATGTATAGGTACATAATATTTTATTATGATTTTTTATTTTTTTTTTATTTTAAAAATCGTAATTTTAAAACACATTTATAACAGATAAAGTAGAAGACCCGGTGTAATTTAATTTTTAAACGCGTCCATTTAAAATTAACTAGATTTTTAATAGCTACTTGTTATTACAGTCGATTATAATATTATGTATACCTACGCGCCGCAAACATATTACAGTAGTTGTTTCTGTAGCAACAATAATAATAATTATCTATTATACATTTATATTATTATTTGTATAACATGAACATTAAAATTACTTTTAATCGTTCTGTAGCACATGGCACGTTTATATACGGTTAATAATATGATGATAATATTATATTATAGTCGATTAACAATATATTATAATATTTAAGGATCGCTGTGTAATAATATTTATATTATGCGATAGAATTTGAAAATATTTTATTGTGTAGCCGACGGTAGGTGGTAGATATACCTACTACAGATAAGGTAATCTATTTAAGACTTAAATTTTAAGTGATTATATAAAATATTTCAAAAAGTGTTAACATTTAAAAAATATTATTTCTTCGTAATTACTTATGTCATTGTAGAGCACCGTTTTTCATAAGACATTTTATATTTTACATTTTTTTTTGTAATTATTCTATTACTTTTAGAAATCGCAATAAACATTTTTTATGTCCTATAACTGATGTAGGATATTTTTCAAAATACTTTAACACATATAAATTTGAATTTGAACGAATATGTCATTAATTATAAAATGTATAATATTATATTTATGTACCTATTTAAAATGTAAAAAAAAATAGTAGTGATATAACATTTTTAGAAGTTTCTCTGTACCACTCTGCTCTATTTATTTAAACTCTAAATATACATATAACTAAACATTTGCACTTTTTAAAAAAATAAAAATTATAAAAATAGCAAATTATTAAAAATATTATTTTTGATTATAATAAATAATAATATATAGACAAAAGAAAAAGAAAATATATAAAATTTTCTGAATATTAAGTTTATACTGTAGACACTTAAATGTATCACCTTATATCATATTAACTTTACTATAATTTTTATTTTATTTAAAAATCACGTTTTCGATTTTTATTACTCTACATTACTACATTAGGTAGTATTCATATAATATCATAAAATAGTTCTGCTTAGTTTAACGTTAATAATCAATAATTTAATAGTAGGTAGTGCGTTTGTGTTTTTTATTCTTAAAACGGAATCTGTTTTTTATCACAAAAAATAAATTTTGTTTTAAAATCAATCACGTACAGGCCTAAGCGAATAGCTTTCAGCCAAATATTATTTAGTATCCATATATATATATTCATATATAGTCCATATACGAATATTATACATTAAGTTCACGAAACGCCTTGCTATAAAATTTTTGAATTTATATGTTCGCATTCCTTGCTATTTAATTTTTAATAGGTCATTTTATGTTATCACGGGTAGGAGAAATCGAAAATAATATTTAGAAAAATAACTTTAAATACATAAATGTTAGTTGTTACTGTTGAAGTAAATGTAAAATAAAATAAATGCCTGAAATATAGTAACATTTTCTTAATTGAGTGTAATTATTTAATATTATATATGATCTTTGTACTTTATAAATACAAACTTGTGTTCGGGACTTAAACTTATAATACTTTGATAATATTTTCTTGATACTACTTATATCCATATATTTTTACAAAAATTTATCGTTTCTGAGTGTTGCTGCTGGGTAATTACTCTACTCAACATTTCAGGACATGTATAAATTATTTATTTTTGTCCGCGTGATGCTTATCGTAATTATTAATTACAGATTGTATATTATATTCTAATAAATGTTGAAAAATAAAATAAAATTTTAATATTAAGAACTTTAAAATATTAATAATTTCTAAGTGAAGAAATTAACACCAATAATCACTTATATGTACGCATACCCACGCAGAGACACATAAAAAATTGCCTATATCTAACTCCTTAAAATCCATCGGTATCAAATATACAGAATCGATTGTGTGTTGTGATCATAAAATTATCATATATTATCTCAATAATTAAGAATTAAAATATCGAAAAAAACCACGTTAGATAAATATTCTTATTTTTAATTTTGATAATTGGTTAATTCGTTCTTGTAATATTAAGTTGTAATATTGTGTTGGAGGCGTTGTTCTAATAATTGGTTTTGTAACCCCCCTACATCATTATTTAAGTAATATTTAAATATGAAATGATAAAAAAAGAAAAATATAACAACAATAATTTTAATAAATATATAATTACTATTATAAATATAACAATATAAAAAAAATATTACTATTACAATTCTTATAAATATAAAAATGGATATATATATATATATATTATACATTAAAATTTGTTCAGCATCAAAATTGCTTCGAAAAAAAATATATACTCTTAAGTAATATACATATTAATGTATATCACATTAAATGAGTTTTAGTCATTTAATTTAACTTTGAGAAATCAACGTAAATGTTTTATATAATAATCTTAACAAATAAAACGTTGATAAATACAAATATTCAGTGGGTTATATCATATAGTATATCCTACTAACCTAACTATACAGCTATATAATTATATAATGTTAGATATCTCATATACCTACGCCTCTCAGTGCACGTTATTTGGACAAATATAATTTAATATCATGGAATTCAGTCAACTTTTCGGTGGTACCATCGTGCGATTTCGCGATTTGAAAAAAAATCTTTTGAGCGAGATGATTTATCATCCCATTATCCCCACCCCCCCCCCCCACACACACCGTTCATGGTACGAAAAAGCAGTTTACAGTGGTTTACTTGATATTTTGAGCGTTGAAAGCTCATTACGATAGTAATTATGCACGGACAGCATAAACGGGCGTGATGCGACGATATTAACGGGGTAGAACGAGACACGACGAAGAGAGAGAGAACGAGTGGCGTCGCGTGGGGCGTTCATGTCACCGGACCATATGAAATATAATTTACCGTTCTGCGGCGGCATAGGTACCTATATACGCGTGATGTAGGTATACCTCGGCGTATATGGCGAGGAGACGAGGTTCATCCCGAAAAATTAAGTACGATATTCTATTATCGTCCGACTCGAGTTTATAATAATAATAATAATAATACGTAAGCGCATTATAAAAACGATATTACATATAAAATGTACTGCACGCGTGTACAAGTAATGTGTGCGTGCGTGCGTGTGTGTATTATATTATGTTTCGAAACATAATTAATATTAATTACGCGGTCAGGTCGACGTTTAGTTTGCGTTTATGATATATGTTCGCCTTTGAAACGCACTCTAATGAGGCGAATCTCACAATGGGAAGTCCTCCGGCGCTCGCGCGCGCGCGCTCTCACACAATACGTGGACGGCCCTGCAGGACCGGTAGCCATTTATTCACTACACAATATTTGAATAATACGATTCGGTCCATCCGCCTCTCTCTCTCTCTCTCTCTCTATCTCCGTAGATAACTCTCTCGCGCACGCGCACACACATGTACACACTATTACTCGTGTTTTGAATATAACTCGTATTATATATGTATATATGATTGCGTATATTATTATATGTGTATACCTAACCGTTTTTTTTATTCCATTATTATTATTATTATTATTATTATTTGAACGCGCGCTGAGCACACTGTCGCTAGCTGTTTGTGTGTAGTATATACGAATGTAGATAATATTATAATATGTATACATAATATTATAAGCGTATAATAGAGTGTATTTTTCTTTTTCTTTTTTTTTTTTTCTATAAAACATATTATTATTTACGAGCCGGACGATCGACGACGACGACCGCCGAACGGACCTGAGAACGCGAAGGTGGACAGTGTGTGGTCCTCTCTCGCTCGGTCTTTCTCTCTCGCGGGCGCGCGTGGTACACAATATCATCGTGCGCGCCGTATTCGGAATAATATTATACGCTTTTCGGGCTCCGCTGCTGTTAATGCGACGCGCTATTTTACACGGTTTATACCTTCCGATTCCCGTGTAACTATATGCACGCCGTTCGTTAGGCGGTACAAAAACGCTATATATTATTATAATGCGAACGAATGCGAGTGGCTATTATTGTGTATATTATTATAACACCAGTGTTGTGTTTCACGTTAAATTCTAATCTTCTTTCTAGTTTTACTTGTTTATACAAAATATTTTAAAAAATGTTTTCCCGACAATTCGTTCTGTACAATTAATCATTGTACTAGTACACGTAATAGCTTATACTTCTAAGTAATAATAATAATAATAAAAAAAAAACAATTCGCCGTCGAGCAGAAAATATTATAGTCTTAAACTGTATTGTATATAAATTACAAAGAAGAGATTTTAATATTATTTTTACGTAAAAACGTCTTATATTTTGTTTGCGCCGTATTATTTTACATACCACTTTTATCAGATGTCGAACACTACACTATAGTATTAATAATATAATAAATGGTAGTTGTTTAGTAAAATATATTATTTAAATTCGTATTTTAATATACCGTTATCGTGTCATAGTACATTCCATTATTCCAATAATTTTATTCGGATGCGGTATATAATTATCGGGATATTTATTTTGTTCTCGTCGTTTAGATGTTAAAATCGCTCGAATGTAAAAAGATCGCTGGAAGTCATCAACGGTCATCGGTCGGTTTTTCCTTAGACAATATCGCTAAATCACAGATACTACTTTAATATTTTTACGATCAAATAACAACTCATGGCCCATATACAGTCCACAGCGTCTATTTACCGGACATTTCACACAATAAACCCAATAAATAGTCGTTCACCGATTGCGGTGCGTATTACGCGCGGTACGCAGTTAACCATTTGTTATTTATCGTTACGCGCGAGAACTATGATATTATACCTAAATGAGTTAATCTTAAAACCGCGATATCAAACCGCATACGTGGCCAGTCCACGCATGTCTCGATTTCAGGTTGATCGACTTCTCCATAACGCAGGGCGCATACTTTTTCCGGAGGTTTCACGACGTTCTCGTCGCCAGCACTACGTAGTTCCCGCTTTGCGTTGTTTTCCAGCCCAATGTAACGTCCGTTGTGAACGTCGATAGTGCTAAACTTCAGCGACTGCTCGTTTGCATCGAACAGTTCAATATTCTATTAATAACTTTTGTGTTGCGACGTATCGTTGCTCCTGTAGGCCTGTAATCGGTCCGTTTTCGTGAGATTTAGTCATGGCATGCGCGCAGTGTGGCGAAGTCGAAAGCTAGGTGTTTTGTAGGCAAAGGACGATGAGCAAATGTCGTTTTTTTGATAGTAAGAACGATTGTCACAATAATATTATATTTATACAATCTGATTTGAATAATAAACATTTTTATATTTTCGACCAAATATATTTACATTGTATATATCGTATTAAATCATATTATAAACAATAAACATGTAATATGCAAATATTTAAAACTGTTTTCAATGAATATTATATTTTTTTTATGCGTCTATAGTCACCATTCAAAGCAGTAAAAATGATTCGGCTTATGGCCGTAAATTAGATTTAGTTGATACTTTAAGAGGTAAAGAGTAAAAAAAATATCGGTACTTTTTTTAGTTATCAGAAAAATCAATAATTTTTACGCTAAAAAAGTTTTCGGCAAAATTGATTTCTTTATTTTGTTATTATTCAAAAACCATATAGAATCATGACATATTTTAAAAAACTGTTTATGCATGGTATAATTTTCAAAATACTTTGACTCTTTTTGAGCTATTTTTATTGACAATAATAGAGATGTTCGATTTTTTTTTTTGTAATGTCAATAAAAATGTTTTTGCTGGATTAAAATTCATGAAAATATAATACATGTATTGCAAGATCTGACATAAATTGTTCATATATAATTAAGTGTATAAAAATGTAAAATATTATATGTTTTCTTATAAGTAATTCATCAACCTACTTAATACTAATAATAAAATTAGACATTGAAATATCAAAAAACATATCATGAAATGTACTTAACTGATATAAGCTAACAGACCGTTTCCGCTCAACAGAATCATTTTTCGTAAACAATTGAATTTAAATTTAACAAATCCATTACAGTGACCCACTCGACACCTACTGTACAGCAGAGCGGTATCAACTTGCCCACCTTTTTTATATATTGGTTTTACAATAATGTCTATTTTTTTGTTTGTCGACAACTTTTTAAACAGAATACTTAATCCAATTTGTACATGTCGAGTTGAGTATTGTGTAAGTACTCATTTTCTGGTGGAAAAATTAATTTTATTGATACTTTTGAGAGTTAATTTTTTAATTTTTTTTGTATTTTTGATAAACGCATATGGAGCAATATTTGTCAAAAAATAACAGAAAAACATAATTTCATAATACATTCCAAAAACCAAAAGTTTACACCAAATACGTAATTCCGTTCATTATTGATGGTAATAAAATTATCAATATTTTTTTTCGGAATTTCTCCGATTCTTAATGGACATTTTACACTTTCAATTGTATTACTTTTATTTTTATGTTTGCTCTTATTATGTAATTTTAAACAGTTTAATATACTTAATACATATTATTATATCTAACTTTTACACATTATACCAAAAACTCTACTACTGAAAATCATTTAATTGAATACAATATGATTTATTATTGATTTTAAATGATTTATGTCCAATATGGGTAATTCGGAATCTTCCACTTTAAACTGACACGTTCGAGTTAAGTCCTAGACACTAAGTCTATGGATAATTACAGGTTATATACTTGAAGGTTGTAAAGTTCCTGAATGTTTTCCTGTAGTTATTACATGGTATCGTATTATTTAAACATCGGCCAGTTCAACGCAAAACACATTTCGACATTTCGTCGTTGCCGCTGTAGCGAACTGGTGTAGTGACCTCACTGTGTACCTGCACTGCACGCGTTACATATGTATATAAATATTTCTCTGTGAACGCTGGTCGGTCGTACGTTAGTAGACGGAGCTCGGGATAGGTTGAATCAGTTGAACAACAGTAGTTTGAGTTAGTAAAGAGTGTTTTATTGTATTAAGACAAAAATATAAATGTTTTAATCATAATACTGAATAAGTTTGTGGACAGAGTGAAATAACTCTGCCCGAGAAATTAGTTAAGTTAAGACTTTGGATCTGGACTCAGAATACAAGCGGCGATGTTAGGGCGCGGCCCAACGACTAAGCTAAGTCCGGTGATCTGGGATATAATAACTCTACACCTACATAACTACAAGCAACTTTCTTTATTATCTTTTTAGGGGCGAAAAAACGAAATTGCATAAAGACCTTTAAAATGTCACTGTTAATACAAAATCGCAGTACGACGGGGTTATATCCAGACGAGATTCCGTGCTGCCTCATTCAACACATAGATACGGCAAACAGAAACTTACTTAACCCATACGATGCAGGGAATCTTTTATCAATAACCCGGTCAATAAATTACTTTATGCACGACATGACAAGACGCATATTTGGGTCGGTAGGCAAACCAATGTGCATACATTTACGCGAATACATTGACATCACACCGGAACCCGAAGACATATTAACTTACGGACGTCGTCGAAATAATTAGACAGAATAAACGTTAAACTAAAAAAAAAAAAAAAACAATAAGATATATATATAAAAAAAAATTATTACATAGATAACATATACAGAAAACGACCTAAGTATTCAATTGTAGACTTCGAGTTTACAAACTTGGGGAAGAATAAACTCATTTTGATATCTGGAGCAATCTCCGGGAGCCGTTTCAAAGAAGACATAACAAAAATAGAGGGGAGATCACTTATACTTCAAGGAGGGCGTACAGTTACGTCGGAAGAACGGAAAAATATGGTATTACACATCACGCGAATATTTAGGAACAAACCAAAACTAATGTATCCATTGTTAGCACAAATTTATGACTCTGACCACACAGACAACCCTAACTTAACGGAAGACCAAATAAAAAACTTAACTACAACCAGTAACGGTATTATTCTATGGGAAGGGAGCAGCGGCTATCCTAATACTATCCTAAAATATTTAGTCATAAAACAACAAATTTTTAGCCTAAGTGGGTGGGACGTATTTCAAAACGGTATTTTTGACTTACAATTAATGGATATGTCCACTAAACACATTATAGTCTCCCATCAAATAGGTAAACATACTATTGTTTAGAGCTCTAAATTTAACGGAAGCAGACGACATGTGTTGTAGCCGTAATCATAACATTACCCACCCACACGACCCCCGTACCGATGTCATTTGGAGACGGTGTCTTTTTAATACATTATTTAAACATTATCCAGAAACAATAAATAAATTAACGTTAAATAAGCCTATAATTTAAAAAATAAAATAATAATAATAACTAACATATATATATATACAATAATTGATATAAGAGATTTCAATAATATCCATAATATAGGGATAAGTATAACTACATTTTTAGTATTAGATTAAATAACTAACTCACTACTCTGAAATAATTTTCAGAATGGCAATTATTATAATTTTACATAAAACTACGGGTACATTACGCTTCACTGACGAAAAACTATTACAACAATCAGGAATCTATTACGAGAACAGAGGACCTATTAAAATAGTAACGTCTCAGTGGGATTTGACAGCTTACGTAAATTTAAACAAATACAATGTCCGATGGGAATACATCGACACACTAATAACAAATACAGAAAATATGTGTAGAGAATATGTTGAGAACCCGAAAAGTAATTGTCACAATTTAATGTGCCTACCTTACTACTTCAATAGCACGAGAGATAGAGAAAAAGAAAACCCTAATACTAAATCCAATAGGGCACATATTTAAACGTAGCGCTATTTTAGGATTCATAGGAAAGGCAGCAAAACTGTTATATGGAATCTGTAACCTAGAATGTATGAAAAAATTTAATTTTAATATTCAATTAGCACAAAATACTACCCAAACTAAATGGATTAAAGAGCAACTTAACATTGTAAAATTAAAACAAGAAATTGGAGCAAGGGAATTTTATAATATGACTTTTGTAGTTAACGATTTACTTAATACTACCAAAGAACAACAAATTTAAAACTATATAACTAAGCATTTCATTTTTATTGACTTTGTGTTATTAGTGCTATATTACTATTTCTGCCCGTATTTTTATTTTGAAATTTAGGTTTTTGCCACCCGAGTACGGTTTTCTCTTCCTCGATCGCGAGTGTTATAGCGCTCTCTAGTGTGGCGATATTACGTGCTTTTAACAGTGTTCTGATCGAAAAGTTTACCCCGTCAATAAATACGCTTAAGACGTTAGTTTGGACTGTTTGCAAAATTATACGTACTCCTTCTGCTGTTTTTCCTATAGTTGAAGCGTTAGTTAGTTCGTGGTAGCTACGTTCTATGCGTCCTGCGAACCCTCTAATATATTCGTTTATATTTTGTTTCGTTGACTCTAATTGCATTTGTAAATAATTTATCGAATGGGTTGTATCAAAAATTACGCGGAGGTATTGTTTTAGTTCGTCCCATTTCCTGAACTCTCTATAACGGACTGCGTTAAAAGCGTCCCCACCTAATTGTGCTAATATTGTTTCAAAAATCATTGGTTTTACAGTGTCTGCGACTATGCCTAATAAATGGTCACATTTAGTTATAAATGCTGCTAGGTCCGCTTCGGTCCCCCCGTTAAAGGACGAAACCATAGAAATGGCTGACTCTAGACCTAACGTTACCGCTGCCATGGTTATGCGTACATTTTGCGGATTATATCTAATTATTTCCCAACACTGGTTTGGACTCTCAGACATATACTATATATTAGAATTCTAATGACTTACAAGTGGTTCATTTTTCGCATGTCGTCTGGTCCTCGAAAAGAAATTGTGCTTGTTTCTTGGCTACACCAGTGATTGCTGTTCTGCTGGCTGCTTGTCGTAAAAAAAAAAATGCTCTGCTTGGCTATCCGCCTTGTACTTGAATGTCCTGCTTGTTGGTCCGTACTAGTTGCGGCGCGTGTTCTGTACGCATATTGATATTGGCACGAAAGTCGCGTCCTACGAAAAATAAAAATGTAATTTGTAACCTTTCCTGTTAAACATATAATTTAGCATAATTATTAGTACGCCTCTTTCATGTTAACGGTCCATCGCAGCTTTAAACCACGTTGGCCGATCAGTATATATTCAGTTGTAACTCCATACGGTCCATATCGCATTGTACAAGAATTACATTTAAATAATTTATATCAACACTTTGTATTGTATTTATACAATTATGACAACGACTTTGAACTCGCGTGTTGCATACTTTTTTTTTATTCTTCATTATGCTGTGCAATTACTTTGATAAATTATAATAATATTATAACAATCCGAAAACCCAATCTCATATTTTATTCGTTTTACGTGCCACACACAGAAAACACGTGGCAGTTTGCAAACCGGTACGAATTTAATCTGTGCGGCCGATTCCTCTTCGTCGTATTATTCTAATATATTATGTAGATACTATATTATTTCGATGCACACAAATGTAAAATGTAAAATATGATTGTCTCGTGTTCAAGCTATCTATAAAATTGTACAAATACTACACGTACGATATACGTAATGTGACCACATTGTGTATTGTGTATTAAGTATTTACAATATATACTCGTTTATTTACGGGTATTTAAAAGTATGGCGATAATAAACACACTAATAATACTACTTATAATAAATAATTATACACCAGATACCTATATATTATATTACTCTATAGAGTACAGGCACAGCTATACGACATACAATACTAATATACAAATGTCTGTATACTATAATATACACTTTTAGTATTTGTCGATAGCGAAACGGATATATAAATACTTATGTTAATATATTATAATTTACAATACGAGGAATGAATTTTATCAAGTTATAATCATAGAGTTTACGGTCCCAAAACGTTTCAGCTAATTGTGTTCAGACTAATTAAAAATACATTAGGATGAAAACCGTAATTAAATCTATCGATCGTCTATAATAATTGAGACAAACGACCAATAAAACGTGTTTATTTTCTAAATTAAAAATACATTGAACAACGTTTGTACGAAGGAGTGTTCCTATTATCATTCTAAAAAGATCTATAACTCGATCGTTCGTCAATGCCCCCATCAATAACCGGCCGTCACGTGTTGATTGTGTTTTCGAAATTGGCTAAAACTTTTTGAACAGAAGGACGGGGTCGAATACATTTTTATGTGAACTTAACGAATGAATAAAAATTTTAATCGAACATTTAATTAATATCGTTACGCACACCTTAATCCTACGGAAGTCCTGCTCATACACGCGATACACGGATAATTGATATCACGAAAACTCTGAATACCGAGTGTTCTATCGAATTGAAATTATATATTACGTACCTATACAGAGTGTCTGACGAAGATTTACAAATAATTATTAAAACGGTGGTAGGTATAATGGTGTAAATATCCCACCGAAAGACACTTACAAATAGTAAATCTTCGTGGGACACTCTGTAGTAGTATACCTACGCTCGTTAAAAAACGTCACATCGTTTATTTTCAGCTTTGTCACGTCAGTAGATATATCAAAACCGCTCGCCGTTTACAATACATTTTATTTGCAACAATATTTCTACGTCATTATATTATATTGAGAAAAAATCTTGCTTTTTATATAATAATATAGCTCGGCCAAATCAAAATTGGTCATCGAAGGCGTCCAGAATAACATTATGAAACCTTAACTGACCTTGCAGCTGTTCAACGAAATATTCGCACTGAGACCGAAATGTTATTGACTTATTGTATATTATAATTCGCATAGTATACGCACAGCAATCTGATAATAAATGACAAATTGAACACTGACACATCTGAAAATTAACATATTTATCAATATTCTATTTTTTATCTTTATAAAAAAAACATGTACCCATATTGTATAGGTATAGCATAAAATGTCGACTATTAATTGATCGAACGTAGAGGAATAAGATAGAACGTAATACCTTTATATATAAATAAATTATAACCACATCGCAGTTGGACGGTTTGACGGTTTTGTTTAAATGTATTCATTTTTTTTTTCTAAATGTTAAATCTATAAATTTAATTGATGGAAAAAAAACATTGAACTGTCAATCAATTTGTCAATTATTTTTAGGGGCATTTATTGCCTGCATTAAACAATCAAACGATATGTATATAATATATTTGTTATGTATACTATATTATGTCTCTCTCTCTATATATATATATATGTGTGTGTGTGTGTGTGTGTGTGTGTGTATTATATACATGCAATATACATATATATTGGTATAGGTACAGTTACATGGTATACTACATACATCTGTCCACATACATATAATTTATTAACTTTAAATATTTTATTGGTTTTGATTTTATACCAATCACAATCTTTAAATTTTAATCAATATGTTTTTGAGATAATATTCAGATAAGACAGAAAAATTAAAGTATAAAAACCATTAAATGTTAGGAAATAAAAATATATTAACTGCATTTGCATTTACCTGCTCAATAATTATGATAAACTATTGGGAAGTATATACACATTAAGAAAGAATTATTATTTTACGATGATACGAACGTTCGATATTATATTTTAATTACTGCGTGTAATATAATAAAGTATTTTAAACATTTCCACCTACCAATATAATGAGTATGAAATTCTATACAGAATGATCAATAATTTATTATTATTATTATTATTAGTCATATAACTTATAAAAATGGTGCCGATTGAATGTACAAATATCAACTAAAGAATTACCTCAAGGTTCGAGTCTCTAACAAATTAGTTATTTACAATAATAATAAATTATAAGTTAAGATGTCATACGAATAAACAAATACACTTATTACAGCTAGTATGATACGCGTAAGAGATCTAAATGAGTATTCAGAAAATAATTTTGAGAAAGAATTCATGAATAATATATTTTTCAAATAAACTAACAAATCAATCTTACACAGAACCGTGTATAAATAAAATATTTTTTTACAAAATTCAGAGGTAGAGAGTAGAAGGTTAGATCACAACTCGCAAATTTACTTTCTGCCTGTCTTATTCATATCCAGATCCATCCAATACGGGTACTATTATTTGTAATTATGCTTAGTGCATTTCTAATCACTATTTACAAGTCAATGTATTACATGCATATATTATACTGCAATAGATCGTTCAAATAAAATGTATTGGCTTATTCCAGGACGAATCAATTTAAGAAAAAAAAAATGTTTTCATTTTTTCCGTTAAAGATGAAAGCGCACCTCGTTTGTTAAACCAATTCCGAGGTGTTTTACATTTGTATACCCATCTGCGCATGCGGTGGGCGTAGCAACAATTCAGTAGTTGGTCTAAAATATAAAACGCGCATTTCATTACACTATAAATATGAATCATGAATATTATGCATTATGCATTTACGCGCGCATAATATGATGATATACATATACCGATATTACATCCGAATACCCCGTGTATTCGCCTGTTTTTCTGATGAGATTCGCCGACGTACGACACTACAACGATATTAGGTATGCAAAATATTATACTATAATTTCGAGTCGATAATCACCCACGCTTTAAACTCTATATACACGAGCGTATGCTTGGCGCATATTATGTATCATTGTTATTATTCAATACACCGTGATTATCGGATATCGCCGACGTCGTTGTCGAAATGGTTATCGAACGTCGACTAATATAATGTTATAACGGTCGACGAGGCCAAAAATGAAATCTCGCCAGGACAGACGTCATAATAATACTACATTACCTATTATACTATATGTTTTCCCCGACATTGCAAACTTTATGATGTATAATAGGTACCTTGCACGCGTGACTGTAAACGTTCCGAAACAAGTATCGGCTATCGCACATAGTATTATGCTCGCGAGTACGTAGGACGAGTATTTATAGTTCAGTGAAAACGTACATAAAATATACACCTATATATATATATATATATATATATATATATTTTAGGTGTAAACGTATGCTATGTAATATACCGCGCGGTATTCCGCCGGCTAAGATATGCACTTTTTGTGCGTTTACTGCAGTGCTATACGTATAGGTAATGCCGTACACGTACATCGTAAGTACCTATGCATTTGTGCAGTGTATTATATACGTACAGATAATATTATGTACTCATCATATATATATATATACATATAATATAGCATATCATTGTAAATTACAACGTACGCGAGCACAACGAATCCGGTGCGAAATTTTCCGCAGAGAAGTATATAATTATCACGCCATTATACGGATTGAAAATTCTTGGGGACCGGACATAATATGACGAGTCGTATACACAATATTACATAAATATACACAGCCAAACAGGTAATTGGCTATATGTATAATGTATGTTAATATGTTATATAGTTTTATAATAATGGATTCGTCAAACGAATATAATTACAAGTCATACGTACTACGGAAAATTTGCAATATCGACATTTTTAAATGCACTTACGTCCGACCGACCGACACGGTTCCACTGCAGTGTATAATAATACAAACAATAACAGATTATTATATGCATATAATATATGTCGTATTATTTTACAGACGCGAAAGAGTGTTTTTTGTCGTCGATGCAATATTATAATGATATAACACGCGTGTAGTAATACGATGTCGCCTCAAAGGTCAGTGTATATTATAATATATATTAATGTATTAATTGCGTAATGCGTATTGCTCACTCGCTGTATGTATGTCACTCACCCGAGTTCATTATAATTTATAGGATAGATTGTCGTATTGATAAATGCATTTCCCCGGCACTCCTTCCGAGTTTTGGTTCCAAACCATCAGGAGCTTCCGTTTATAATCGATGTTACACGCGTTTAATATTATTATAATTATCTCACCGTGTAAAATTGCAGTATAGATAATCGATGGCCACAAGCATATAAACACTGTAAATCTATGTACATCTGTGAAGTTTGTTATCGCCGAGTTGACGGCAAGTAAACTCTACAAGGAGATGAGATTTACGTGCCTATAAAATTTCGCGTTGCCCGTGTACCTATATTTATATTTTTATACGCAATCGATACTATATTATATTCATAACAAGTGGGTATATATATTTTTTTCAAAAACTTTATTTTTTTTATGATGACTTTTCAAATTGTGCGTGATATTATAGTGTTTCCAAAAACGTTCCCTGCCGAATACTTTTCGAGATGACGAGTGTTTAATTTGAAATGAATCATCCTGCGATGTACTCTAAATTGTTTTATATTGTACAAATAACGAATAGGGAGTAGAAATAATGTTCAGAACCGGCTGTACACCACACTGCATCCGCGGAAACTCAATATAAAATATATATTATTGAAAACTATCGTAATAATATACAATATTAACCGTGACATAATAATATTATAATGTCGATGATCATATAAGGTTTTACTACACCTGCAGTAAAACGTAAATCCGTCGTTTCGTATATTATATGAATGGTGCGCGAATAATATAACATTAACAGTAATGCATATATTAAAATAATGTACGTAAGTACCTATATAAATATATTTATGAATTCGTAGAATTGCCGCTTTGCTAAAATTACGGGGGAAATAAAGTAGGAATATATGGTAATTTATCGCTGTTCGCATTATATTATTATGTGTATTACGATATGTTAAATTTTGTACGGGTTCGATAAAACGACGCGTTTTAAAATACGACGACACCGCGACTTATTAAATATCTCGAGTCTCGAAATAATTCATTTACTCGATACATCGTATTAAGTTTACCGTTGAGCTTTACCCATATATTTGCAAGGATCAAAATTGCATACCATTAGTTATAATAATTTAAAATGTGTATGTATTATAATAATGTAAATAGTAAATACGTTTTAATATTAATTATCACTTTAGGTTCACATCTTGTGCTGGAATGACTATATAGGTACTGCTTTTAAACGAGTTATGACGAAAGTGAATGGTTATATTATTTTGGTTTCTAATTCGCGTTGGCGTATATTTATAATTTGTGAATATAAATAAATCAAAATTCAAAGCTGCAAACATATTGTTGAAAAATATCCGCGATGAAAAAAAATTCGAGAAAATCTAAAGACGATTCGAGAGTTTTAATTGGCAACAGCGAATATGAAAAGCAAAATTAAAATAAACTACGTCGATTAATTTTTAGTGCGATACACCATCGACTCTCAATAAGAATATTTTATTTAAATTTATTAACATTAGTAACTTGGTGTAATAGATACTTATATTTTAATAAAAAATATAATATATAGATGGCGGGGGCAGGAAATCCGATGGCTCCATTTCTGGTTCCTAACCTAATCTACCAAACCTTTTTAGGAAACTCTCTTTTATGGTAATGCAAAAATCGTCTACATCGTGTACGTAGCATGAGCACGAAAAGTCATTAATTTATTCCTTTTATTTGTGCTATAATTGTATGAAACTATTTTTCTCGAATCAAATTCCTGGCAAAAATAACATCCGTCGTGTGGCAAAGTTGATTTATAGTTGAACATAAGAATTAAAAAAAAAACCACACACAGTAAACATATTATACGTAATAAACATAAATAAGGTTTAGACAATTTTAAAAACTGTTTAAAAATATAATTTATCTTACATCTTGTAGATCACATATCATCATAATATAGAACAGGTTTTATACAAATAATATAATACACGGAAATATAACTTTTCATAGCAATGGTATTAAATTATTTTTTTCTATGTTTTTGTCATCATATTATATTACGAAAATTGAGCTAATATACTATATCGATTTCCGTGGAATACACTGAATAGCATATCAATAATCCTATCACTATAATAAAACAAAACGTAAAAATCCGAACCTAATACAGAAACAGACTTGTTATTTAATATGTACCTCTAAATAGGGTAGATAAAAAAACTGAAATGTTCATTAACTTTGATTTCATTTCTAACAGACAACAAAAAAAAAGAAAATTTATTTAACAACCAGAATTGTTTTACTTTGTACCTAATTGTTATTGAAACATATTACGTCGTGTTGCATATTATTGAAACGAAACAAATATTTTTAGAAAACTAAAAAACATAATTTTTTTTGGCATTTATTAATAGTTCACTTAATATTATTAATATTAATATTACCAAATGATCAATATAATTTAGTAGCCCAATCAAGTTCGCTTATAACAATGTTGACCACGCATAGTTCATAAATCATGGTAAAAAGCTCCCGCCAGTGGTAGTGGTATATCTATAACGTAGGTACATTGATACGAGCGCTCATTACATGACATATATCCATATAATATTATATATGTTATTAAAACCTTATTAGCTATACCACGTTATATTATTATCTTTTGTATTACCTACTATGATTTGCAAACAAGGTCTCATCAGTTTACTCTCGTTTTGGCTACCAACGCTCGACAGCGATTGTATAATATTCTCATAAGTTATAATAATTATTATTATTGCCGGCGAGGCTGATGAGGACGATGAGTAATGAGTATGATCCTTGCAGCCCTATAGGAGGTATATACTATACTAAGTCTGTGTTGCGTTAAATAATGTACGATGCGTTACAATTTATAATGATCTAATCACAACTGCTTGTCGGTCGAAGAAAATTAAAAATAACACGCCATCGCCGCGGCGGCGCGTATATTTTATTCTTATTTGGATACAAATACTTTAAAATGTGTGTGAGTAAGAGGATACCTAAAGTATAGGCAAGTGCTCGTATCTAAACGGCCGCTATAGTACTTCTATATATTCCGAACGGCGAGTTATCTTTTCGGACCGAAACGGACGGGACTTGTCTCCTCCATCACGTCGCTGCGCTTACAGTACGTAATAACAATATTACAATAATAAAGGTACCTATACATGTATAAATATTTTATTATTATGATATGATTATAGAAATATCAGCGGACCTGACAGAGGTCAACGTGTGTGTGACACCCTCGAGTCACGAACCACAATCGTACCTACTCATATACGTGATGTGTATATCATATACATATTATAATGTCTTATACGATCGGCACGCTACTCTTTAAGTCTAATATTTAGGTGCCTTATACATATATATATATATTTATACGCACGCGTCCGTTATTTTGTCTAGCGTGTGTGTGCAAAGTGTAAAATAATATAATATACGCGTATATAATGTGTATACATTAAAAGATTTCGATAAGTCTCAAACACTGGTCAGTACATAGAACCGTTGATATTCTATCAATATATATATATATGTATTATCTTTGTGCACATATGAAGTGGCGGTGACGGCCAAAGAAAACGCGCGTGTACACATATTGGCAAATATCATAATAATAGGTAACCTATACATAATAATAATAATAGTAATACTAATATTGTAATATCATATCCGAACGCCCCGTCGTATATAGGTATTATATTTATTACACACACACACACATATATATATATATCACTGCACACGACTACGTATTGTGATATTATATCACGAGACTGTGCGATAGTCAAATTTTTTTTTGATTTTTTTTTTTTCCTATTAAGGTGTCCGTCAAAACCTAACCTATGTAATTACTTTTCATTATTTTAATATTCCCTGCCCGCCGTCGTCATTACCACTTGTTCACGTATATTATACACGCACACATATATATGTATGTAAATATACCCAGGTGCTTGTATGGATGTTATATGCATATAGTCATAGCATAATAATCACTATATAATACGTCTGTATGTACAAAAAGGTTTGTACAGGGTGATTTTTTTTTATCGCGATTCGGGAAATATTTCAAATTGATAAAAATGAACGTCTTAAAGGGCATTCGATCTGGTTTTTTATTCAGTGTACAAACACTGATAATCGCACAAAAAATTAGAGAAAGTTATTATACTTTAATAAAAACGTTTATAAAATATGCGTGAACGGAAATTTCTCGATATGTTGATACGGTATGAACCAACCACTACCCTGTATATGGTATACGACCGGTCGCGCCATTGTTGTTATTAATCCCAATGACTTAACTTCTGTTCCTGTAAATACTTACACACGCGCGCATAATAATAATAATATGTAGAATAATATTTTATTATTACCATCACGATCACACGCGCACGCGGAAACTGGGTCCGGAGTCAAAAGGCGCCGCACGCCGAACAATATATAATCATAATATAAAACGTAAGACCCGCTATACAGTACCTAATACCAATAATATTATTATATTATTATTTTTCTGGTCATCGTCATCGTAGTCTCGCACTCGACAGCCATGCCGATATAATATTACCAATTATTGCTACACCGCTACACACTAATAAGTATCATATTATGGTTATGAGTATACCCACACACGTAAAAGACACCATCACTCGGTGGTGTATTGAAATTATACTATTACAGTTATATTAATATTAGATACATTTAATTGGTGTCGGTGCACACTTTTGTCTATTCTTTGATGGTGTCGACTCGACGTGAAATTGTATTAGATTTTACTGTGTGCTATTTACCTATACAAATTGCCCCGTATAATTCAATAATATCGTCTATTTAATGCATATCAGATACATATAATATATTTACCGACACGTAGGACATAACGTGATCGTTCGCCGAAATAAATCAAGCCAATTTGACGGTAATATATTATGTAGTAGGCTTTCGATAAATACCCAATTATTTTCAAAATCACCATATTCATACTGTTCAAAAATTGTGTATTTTTTTTTTAAATAATTTAGATATAAGGCTATCTATAACTGTAACGAGTGTTCATCGCAATTTTATCTTTTATTTTTATACGATACAAAACACCTGTATGAATGTTTCTCTCTTCTCTCACAACTTATAATAAGGTACAGACGGTATCACTGACTTCGACCCGAATGATTAAATTTTAATAATTGAATGACATAATATTAGTAATGTGTTTCTGATCACAGATTACGACATAATAATAACAATAATAACCTAATAGCAATCACATTTACATAAAATAACAAAAAGTCTTAACACTTAACTCAAAATCAATTTAGATGGTTTGACGTATGATGAATTAGTTATTCAATTTAAATACAATTTATAAATAAGTTACAAAATGGAAGCGTTTGAACGTTTGTAGATAATGTATTTTATATTTCTACTGTCAACTTTCCAATAAATGATAGGATAATTTATAAAGTTATTTTGACATAGCTTATCACAACTGTTCAGAGATGAACTACCTAATGTAGTTCAATTATTTTTATTTGAAATATTGTGTTTATTTTTAAAATAACGAGTGAATGGTAATTTTCTTTATCCAAAATTTATTTATCCATCCTCACTAAATTTGTATAAAGCGTGACAGCACTGCAGTACTCACTACAGTAAATATACAGTTATATATTTTAGCATATAAATTATAATAATTACTTACATAATATTATAATTTCAATTAACGTATAGTCATAGCGGTTTATATATGCTGTTGCGAATACAATTTCTTTATCGCCCCTCACGTGCCTGTCACGAAAATCCATGTGTATAATATAGGTTAGGTTAAGTGTGTTTATGATATAGTACTTCAAACATTTTATTTTATTTGTCGGCACGAGATATTTATTTATATATTGTTTTAATGTTAGGCAGCATTTTAGAAGGTACCTACCTACGTTTATTTAACTTCTGATACCTATTCGTTATCTCACGGATAATTTTACATTTTTAAAAATAAATTTCTATTTACATATTTTAAAGTAAACAATTTTTTAAAAACACCAAAATTGACCAAAATTGATATTTTTCACATTGTTTATACTCTCATAATAAAATAAAGGTAATATGAGTATATAATTTATATATTGTTGGTATTTTATCCACAAAATTGTATAGTACTTAAATATCCAAAGTGGTGTAGTTATTATGTATATTATACAGTTAACAATAACAATAAATTATTTGAAAAGTCGCAATTAGTGTTGCGTGGTTTTTTCTTTAAATTTCGAAACTACGTGAATATGGGTAATCGATTAAAATCGTTATGTTTCATCATAACTTTATAGAACAAAAAAAATAAAATTTAAAGTTATTCTAATTATGATCAATAACACTGTGTTTAAAGTCTATTAAATAGACAAATAGTATACAATTTCGTCAATTTACAATTTTGTTACTAAACGCATATTTTTATAAACCAAGTTCAAGGACGTTCTATAATATGATCATATCACAATCAACAAAGTGACTCACGAATGCAAGATTAAGCGTTAACAGCTTATTTACGTGTATAATTTAAAAATTATACGTTTAGCAACTCAAATATTTGTAATAACTATTGCCAGATAAACAATAGGTATACACTTTTCGTCAAAAAATATTTATTTTAAGCATTTTATGGAATGTCAATAGTGCGTGTAGGAATTTTTTTTGTTTTAAAATATAACTTGATATGTATTTAACTTTTTAAGTTTTTTCAAATAAAACCGTTAACCCATAATTTGTTGTTACAGTAGCCATGTTACTATACATATGGTATTTTATTTTATAATTCATAAGTATAACCATTTATTTTTAATACATTTTTATTATTATAGGTACCTATTATACTTATTTTTTTCCGGAAATAATTTGGTTTTGGAAAATTTGAAAGAACCTATATTTTTACATAAAGTGATTTTGCAAGAATGCCAAATTTCCAAACATTATGGAAATGTTAAAAATTGTATTAATGTATATGATGGATACACACATTGTTACATTAATTGTAATGATGTGTGGTTAATATTGTTAATTCTTAATTACCTTGAAAATATATTTCGATAGTTTACTTGGGCATCCCAGATGCTCAATATTAAATTTTGAAAATAAAATCACAATAAAAATAGTTAAATAGACATAATGCATTTTTAATATTATTTTTTTTAAATATTTTCAATATTTGAATTGATTTAAGAAATATTATTGGTACGTACTTCAAATTTAACATTGTAATAGTTTCAACAAGAATAACATTTAATTTATACCACTTTTATTAGAAATAAGCCTCGGAAGCGCAAACCATTGGCTGATACTTGACATTAATTGTTTCATAATATTAGTTGTTTCGATAATTATTTACATAATATTATATTTTAATTGTTTACAGTACATTTTCAATTTCTATTTCTTTGATGAATTTTTGTGCCTGTTTAAAGTAGGTATTATTTATTGTTTACATCGTATTTTGGGTTATAGGGATTTTTTTATTACTATTTGGTTTTGAATATTAATTAAAATTCATTTTGAAAATATTTATTTGGTTCGGGTATTAATTGATTTTTTAAACTATTGTTTAATTAATATAAAAACATCGGTTAAGATTTTAAACTAAACTACTTGTTCGAATTTTGAGATTTTTATGTATCTAAATACTTCAAAATATATTTTTCTCCTGTATATATTATAATTAAAAATATATATTGTTATTCAAAAAAGTAAAAAGTAAAAATAATAATAATGATAAAAATAAAATGTTTTTTTTAAAATATTTCTTTATTTTGACTATAAATTATGAAAAAAAAACAGTATTTTACACGAACTAAATAAAAAAAAATATTATATTGTAACCTATTTCAATAAACATAAACTATCTCCAAAACTCGAATTATTAAATGTTATAGGGTTTTGTTATTTATTTTTTTTGCAAAATTTAATAATTAAAATATGATCCTATGACTCTTTCGTTATCTTATTATTTTTTAATTGATCCTACCCATTACATATTATACTGCGTATAATTAATATAGTATACGGATAATGTTAATTTTCGATGCACAACGTGTTTTTATAATAATTAATCATTATAGTGAACTAATCGATTGGAATGAAAGCAATCAGTAGGACGAAAGTTATCTAAATCACAATTATGATTAACATGTTAAATTTCAGTAGATCTATAATCGGAATTATCGTAGATGCATAATTATATCAAGTGACGTAGCAGACCATGGCATTTATGGTAGGTATATACTATGTTATATATATATATATATATATGTGGCACCACTGAACTGTACAGTGTATCTATACATTATAAATTATAATATTATATTAATATTATATTACTAGGAACTACGGGTATATCTATATTCTATAACGATACTGTTATGAGTGCATCACCCATGTGAATATGGAAAACTATATTGTAATAAATGTATATACTCTTTATAGTGTAACGCCTGTTATACTATATACAAATAAATATTATACAAGATGCACACTATATTATTATAATATTTACCACCATAAAAATTCACTTTCGAAACTTTTTGAATCCGTCCAAATTATTGTTTAATATTAAAATGATACGCAGCAGTCAGTTTGACATTCATCACCATCGACCGCGAGCGATCTCAAAAAAGTATACAATACTGTTAACAGCCATTTTCGTACAGTAAAGCATAATTATTTTAAATATATAAAATTAAAACCTGTATTTTGTGTCGTTATGAAAACTTCTTGTACGTGTGCGCTCAGATGACCCCCCACTTACGGACAACTTTTCTATAAGGAATAGAAGTTCTTCCCTCGATAACTATAATATCGTAATGAGGTTCTTCTCTTTAATACGATACAATCTTAATCTGTAATAGTACCTAATCTAGGTACGTATTTTGATGATAATATAATTAAAACGTAAGAAATTGGTCATGATTATTGTATCGTATTCGATGATTTCAATTTAGTGAGCAGGGCGTATGTACAATATTTTCTGATCAATTTAACTGACTAAACAAATTTGTCGGATTACATTAAGTATAAACGAGCGGTTGAAATTTAGTGGTAGACTAAAACTTTTTGCGTTACATATGATAAGCTACTAAATTTTAATTTCAAAAACTTTCATTGAACGAAAAAAAAAACCTTTTGAAGTTTAATAAATAATTTACACTGGCTATTTTAGAGTAGTATACTTTCATCAATACTTCTTGATAGGTGACTATAGTTCTGCGGGCGCACGTGTTGATTAGATACTTCCGCCTACTTGTCGTTTTTTTTTATTTTTAAATTATTATTCATCTCGCTGTCAATACCTAAATGCTATAGGTTTAGCACAATATACTATTATAATGAGAAGTTTTTTTTTTTTATAATAATTAATATATAATTATTAAACACAAATAATATTATGATTCATAAAAGTATAAAATAAAATATTTATACGATTTAATCACACGTAATTATAGATTATAATCGTTAGGCACCTACTTAAATAATATTAGGTTGCGATTAGTCATTATAATTTCATTGTTTTGGCATGATATCATTTTATTCTTTTTATTTATTTGATCGCGGATAAACAACAAGATATTGTACATCGTATATAATTATTAATTAATAGTTATACACATAAGCCTACAACGCTTGTAAGATCGCGTTACCTGTAAATCGATAGTTTTGTTTATAAAATATAATCGTAACATTTTGATGTTGGTACACAATACAATTTAGGAACGGAAAAGGCATTTCGGTTCAGTCCCGAGATGTCATGAACCATGAACGCTATATTATATGAATACAAGTATTGTAATCAAAACTAACAACGGTTTTGATATAACACGTAAATGGAAAATCATATAGGTATAGTACCTATGTTATTATATAATTTATTCCTTCCGTTTTTATATTTTTTATTCACAGACTAACAACAGTTATGTTCAGTGCTCGCTTCAGATAATTCATTAGACCGGAAATTGTGTAATGTATACCTTTCAGCGATTGATCACATTCACCACTCATCACGAATTCATTTGGAGATCCTCCAAGTCAGCAAACATGATGGCGAATATATTTGTTTTGGTAAGTTCATATTTCAAGTACCAATCGCTCTCTCTCTCTCTCTCTCTCTCTCCTCCTCTCTCTGTATAGATATAAAACTCATAAACATCATATTTTACTGAATTCAGTCTGTCTCTATCATTCAGATTTTCATTAATCCTTCTACATCATTGCCTTCATCTATAAATCCCAACGGTGCCTTATAGTACATATAATATATCATCGGTAAAACCTTATGCGGTTATTATATTAGCCATTAAGTACCTACAAAAACTATATATTATTTCATTTTTAAATAATATTACCATAATAAATTGGAATAACGTGTAAGCATATAAAATAATGTCACGTTTATATTATACGGTACCACGTTCGCATAAAGCCTATATTATTATAAGATTTACCTGTAATTTATATGTGATATGTGTACATACACATGTATTATACGGTCCTAACTAAACACAAGCGTAATCTTCGACGTGAAAACGCAATTTCAAATATTATATTGTTAACGTATGCTAAACACCTGTCGCTATATATTCGCGAATAAAATATAATACACCGCGACGCATAATGTGTACGGCTTTCACCGAAATACATATTACATCGTGTATATTATATTATTATACATTTAAATTAATAACCCACCTCTCGTCGGTGCTGCCGTAGAGCGGTGCCTGTATGGGGCGCTCTCGACCTCGGGACGACACATAAATTATCACCATTAATAATATTAGAGAGAAGAAACTAAAAAAAGCTTTTTAACGTCGTCGGTTCTCTGTATACAATACATATTGCGTACTGCAACAGCAAATTAGATACGTAAATATATTATACTATATATTTTATACACGCGTCGTGGTGACCTCTGACCAGGCGAAAAGAAGCGAATCGCATCGATTTTAAATAATAAATAATATTATGATATTATATTATGGTCTATTAAAACGATCAATAACATAACACAATATAAAATATATTATATCATATCGTGATACGCAGTCGTACGGACAATTAGATAGTGTATTATAGTAATGATAATGATAATAACAATAATAATAATATGATAATATTACGTCGCAGGTTCGTATATAATAAACGTTTATGTATAGCTATATAATTTCCCGATATATTATATTACTCGGGTGAGTATATTATTTATTTATACGAACAGTGTAAGCACGGAGACGCCCGACGGACTCGACTGAAAAGTTTCGTCAACATAAATAATTTACGTATTGCCACGGTGCGGTATTTTTCAGGATTTATAATAATCGTTCCCGACGGCGTTTCATGTACACGCTATAATAATAATAATAATAATAATAGTAAATGTATTCGCTGTACCGCGGAACACCCGAAAAGGTCACGGTCCTGAGCGTGCTTGTGGTAGATACTCGATAGCGGACCAAACCTATTCCGTCATTTTCCATGTCGATGCGTATATATATATTGGAGGATAACACTTATGTTATTATAATAGGCCTTCCAAAAATATCCGCATCGATACATCAATCAATTAATTCGATAGTTATACAGTATAATGTAAATATAACATTGTTACACGTGTGTGGATTCGAAACGGTTTAAGACATAGTATAAGCTCGCACTATAATAACAATTAATATAGTATTATATAGGTATACACGATAAAAACGCCGTATACCGACATATGTCTCTTAAAGATCGGACTTGTTCTGCACACTTTATATTGGCAGTTTAGCACATGAGCCATAGACGAAAAAACGTTTAAAATAGTACTTCACATGTACGAGTACATTAACATATAACAATATATTAATATCAATTACGGTCAAAATGGCATTAAGAAATAAATGTAATTTAAACAAATAAAATATTGAACTTTTCGCAATAAAGTTCACATAATAATAAAAATTATACGCGATAAACGATGTTTTTATTATTACTTTGCAATGTATACATAATACAAATAATGAAAAAAAAATACTAATTTGAATAATCAACATTCAAATGGTTTTTATACTAAAACAATCTATAATAATTCTACAATTTTAAGGTATAGGACGTGTAGGCATTAGACAATAATACGCGTATGGTTTATGTATATTGTTATGTATAACGTATTACAATAATTTAATGCATAACAATTGCAGAGATGTATTCGGAGTTTTTGCATACATGTACTAATTACTTATGCCTCCTCTTCCTTATGAATGTCAATTTTTGACAATACAAAATATTATAATGTATTCTGTTACACCTGTCATATAATTAAATGGAACAAAAATTCTATGAAAAAATAAACACATTTTATAAGTACATTGCTCTGTATACATTTATATTAAACCTATATAACCATTACAGAATTCTATAGAAATGATTTGATTATCATATGAAATAAATAGATAAAAAAAAATTGATGAGCTTTTGAGCGAGTAAACTCGTTTATTTATCACTGCGCCATCAAATTATATTAATATTCTCGGGTCAGGAATTATTCAAAAATTATTATGGTAATATTAAGTCTGTCATCACTTGACTAAAAATATTTTTTTTATTCTTTTCGAAAAACTGATTTCAATGCACGATAACGAGAATAATAATAATAAAAAAAAAAAAGGTCACCAACAAAATTTTAATTTTTGTTATAAAAAACATTATAAACGCAGTTTCACATCATAATATATGAAAAACATTCTTTCTTGCTACAGTTGCAGTGTGTCACTCGATGTTGTTGCTTCCATCCTGTCCAACTTGGTCCTCCCTAAATGCGCTTCTAGTTTTTAATGAAAAATTATAAACGTGTATGATTATCAATTCATTTATATTATGATGAAATGTTCAAAAAAGTGTTCTGAACAATTATTCATGTCATTCCGTAAAGTATCGTGTATAGGTACATCACGTCAGTGGCAATATCGTGTAACCTATACCGGCTATACCTATTATACTTTGTGACTACGAATGTACCTGTACCTACGACTTTAACGCGCAATCAATTCATCATCGTTATAAACGGTGCTGCGCTGCAATGAACCTATTTCCCATATCTCGTACGGATACAAAATAAAATCAAAGTAAAAGTTTGTTTTACATGTATATTTTCATTATTGTTATAATTGCTTATTTTTCGTAAAATGTAAATAAAAAAAAGTATATATACATATTTTTAGAAACTATATACCTGTATACTTAACGAAACCTGCACATGGTCATGATGAGCCATTATTATTATTATTATAGCTCGTTTGTATGATTCGTATACATTGTGTACTTATAAAATATTATACATGTAGGTATATTATGAATACGGATTTTTTATTTATTTTTATTTTAACAACCTGCCACGCATAAATCTTCGTTGTAGTATTTTTGCGGAAACGATAAATTCTTCGTTTTGAAATATTCAAATTAACCACGCGCGGTGTACCATAGGAAACCCGCGGTGTCGATCACGAATACACGCGCGTGCAGCAGCAGCTCCTCGAATGTGCTCCCCTCCCTCCCCTTGACAATCTACTGCCGAGGACTTGAGACAACTGCCGCGGCGGCTATAGGGCAACAGCGTAGTACAATCTAATAACAATCCGTTTTATTGCAGCCGGCGCAGCATCACGGTCGTACATCGTATACATATTATCATTATGAATGAACGTCCGTCTACCCGTCCTAAGATGATATAGCTAGTCTAGTCTATGTATACTTACCTACACACGCAGGTACGCGTCCGACCAGTGGTTTACGTCACGCAGAGGAAAGGAATACTGCGAGATTATAATCGAACATCGAAGCATATAATACATGCAGCGCAGTATATACCAATCACATACGTATAACTATAAGATACCATACTATATATATATATATAAGATAAGGTGATTCACCAAGCATGCTCATCCCGTTTTTATTCTTCAATAAAACGGTTATTAAAAATATGATTTTTAAAATATAAATAATTTATTTAAATATTCATATTTTTAAATTATTAAAATGTTTTGTTCTAATTGTGGAGTAGAAAACTTCTGTTTTTCAGATAACAACCACCCTTATATTTTGTAAATTCAATAACAGACGTTTAAAAAAAAAAAATAATGATGTATAAAAATCAAAATGCAAACGAGTAGTTTTATAATTATTAATAACTCAATATACTAATTTATTATAGAACCCTAATAATTATGAGTATAGAAGATACGAAAATATGAACGATACGATTTTGTAAAACTATTTTTAATAACCATTATCCTCAATATACGTAAACATTTTAATAACTAAAAAACTACTAATTATATAATACAATTTAAAAAAAATTCATCCACTTAATGTGTACAATATACTTCTACCGACATTTTATCTTTAATGCAATGATGGTTTAGTTCCATTTACGCGATTTTGAAAGTGTTTTTGATCCTTTTTCTAAGGAACTTATAACTTTTCAAAAGGATGAGACAATAAGAAAATGTACTTTTAAAATTTTGACTATCCTACCTATATATATTATAAATCGTATAATATTTTAATAAGTGTGCACTATAATATGTATGCAATAAATTACTCGTTTTAACGGAATAAAACGTTAAAATCAATCGTTAATGCCAGAATTTCCCATAGACTTGTATTTTATTTTTATTTTAATTGAATCTACAATTATTAACGATATTCTGTTCTCCGACATGATGTGCATCATATATTTTTACGTACCATTAAAAATAATGATATTTTTATAAATTGTATACATCAGGTTTTCCACGAATCAGACAATAAATCATAATTATTTTTTAATAATTTTTTTATTCACATATAACCCTAGCTTCACTGTAAAACCGTTTCATCCGTTAATCTAAATATGACCTGTTTGCGTGTAAATATAATATATTTATTTATTTATGGATATATTCGTTAAATAATTTGACTTGCATCGTACAACATTCAACATTGTACTGCAAAAATAACTTTAAAACTATAATACCGTAAGATATTTTTTTCTCATGTATACTTTAAGTAATTGGTATAATATTGCTGACCCACATATAATTTTATTGGACCAGGACTAATAAAAAATGGACTGAAATATATTATGTGTCAAGTATTCTGATAATTAAAGGAAAAAAATCGCTTAGATATAATAAAATTAATGCATGATAGAGCTTGGTATATAATATAAGTACGTAATATGTGATATTGAAATATTCATGATATAATGCTGCATGGTATACATGTACTAAAAACGTCAACAAATTATTATTATTTTTTTTTTTCATAGTAAATATGCATATTGCAGGTACATTCGAGTAATGAAGTTGAAATTATGTGAATATTTGCAGAACGAAGGCTATAATATAATACTGCAGCAACCTTTCAATATATATATATATGTATATTATAATGGCACACGTGTTCATCGAGTAGAATCAGAGCAACTATATTAATTAAACAGTTATCGTCGTTGACAGCCAAAGTACTATGGACTATAATATACTACGAGAGTCCGTAATACGTATATATAATATTATGCATTTGCAGCTGTGCATGCGGTGTATGGCGAGGAAGAAGGTGCACAAAAATGGAAATCGGTGTGTGGTACCATATTATAACCGCGACAATAATATTATTATAACTATTAGAATAATACGCATACGTCTCAGTGTCTCGGTGTATATATTATTATAATGTGCATATTATAATATATATTATATTTATAGCAATGTAGCGTATATATAAGGTGTAACAAGACTAACAGACTGACTAATGTTTAACAAACTTCCGTTACCTATGTTACTATATTTGTTAAATAGCCCCGTTACACCCTGTATATTATAAGCGCTCACGGGTGGATAAAATATTATTATCAATTTTTACAACGAGTTTCGGAGTGCGTATTAATAAATATACCTATATACATATATATGATTAGGGTACCAATACACATATAATATATTTTTATTATCCCGTATGTGTTAAAAAAAACACGGTCATAATCGTAAATAATCGCATATGTACACTCACACGCGCGTTATATACGTATACCTATAATAATACAGCGGTGAATCGTAAGCGAATGATTAGCGCGTTTTAAAAAAAAAAAAAAAAATAAAAAAACACAGCGCGTTGGTAACGAATGTGTGTTGAGGACACGTCCATCAATAGGTACAATAATGTACGTACGTTGAACGGCGCACTATAGCAGACGGTGTAAAATAATAATAATAATATAACACACGGATAGTATACCTCCTAACTGCATTTTATCCAGTCGTCGTCGGCGTCGGCGGGTCAAACGCATTGTGTTTCGTTTGGAGGTCACGCAGATAGGAAATATTATATTGTTATACTGTTATAGACAATAGACGATGCCCAAAAATACGAAATAATTGATAAGGACGAGTCGAACACGTCGGTTTGCCGGGCAATCGCGCGCGATCGCAATAACGAGTCGGGATTAGAATGAGAATGGATTCCACACACAATCAGAATAATTACATTGTAATTTGCATTATGTGCTAAGATACGCGACACGGACAGCCGGAGAGACGGGTCGATCTCCCGCGCACAAACGGAAATTCAAAACCTACAACGACGCGATGGCGAGGTGCAAATACACATCATATTTTCGGAAGTTCCTGTGTGTGATGACTACGTTATACGGTGCTACATACGCTCGTGGGCGTGAGTTATATTGTCGCAAACACTTTTAGCCGACTTAGGAGAAGAGGAACGCGCAATGTTGAAAATATACTATGTATTTCAACACCAGTCATGCCCTTCATAAATTATAACGATTTAATTATGTATTCGTGCAAATAAAATTTTAAACTTAAAGCTAATAATAAAGGAAAAAAATAAAAATCGATTGCTCCGTAGTGGTGTTGACCCGGCCACCCGGGAATCTGACTAGGAAATTCACTGCATATACTCAAACAATATTCATAATCATCTGTATATATGAATGAGCTAAATTCATAACGATAATTAAAGTCTTAAGAATTTAAGATACCTTAAAAAAAAAACGCTTATAAAAATAACAATAAATTTAATTTTGAGTACATTTTTTAATTCGTTTGGAAAATCGTCGACATTTCATATCTTTAATAATTAATACCAAGATAAATAATAGCTAATGGGAAAATGAGTAGGTAAATGTTTAATTCAAATGATTATAAATAATTATTTTCATATTAAAAAAAATAAATATAATATGCGTAGTACGATAATAATATACAATCGTGTAAAAATTGAACATTCCATACTCTATTCAGAATCTAAAAATTGAGTAACAATGCTTAATTTATTATATTTTGTGAGTTAAATAGGTACTAAATATTATTTGCGGAGAAACTAACATTTAATATTTTCTTTACCTTTCATATTTTGTATATTTATTTAAATAACCGGATTGCCAATACCAATATCGAACTCTCTCGATATTTTAGATAATTACGAGTTGGCTATATGCCTTGTTATGTGATTTTTTTTCGAGGTGAATGTTTGGTTCCTCTAGTCCGTTATTAAAATTGCGTTGATGAAATATGAGTGAACATAAGTTTACACTTCCTGTGGCAAGAAGTCTGCATATCGTTTACAATTTTCCTCAAAATCACGCTAGAAAAAGAAAGATACGGACAAAAATACGATTTATTTGCGAAATTATTATTTACATATTATAAATTAACAACATGCTACATAATATAAGGCACTTGAAAAATAGAAAAGAACACTTTGAATTTAGGTAACGAAACTGGTTCTAACTGGATATATGTGAACTGTTTTACCGTCGTCGGGACTCTGTGAGCATTTCGATCACATCACGCAAAACCCGCGTACTCAATACATTGTTATGTTGCAAAATCATTGTACGAACGCGTTATCAAACTATAATAATTATAATTAATATTATTATATATGTTGTACATGGGCGGTATTATAATGCTTAAATGCCCGTCGGCCGTCTGTTCGCGGATGGCGAATATAATAATAAAGATCCCTACTCACCTGCAATGCAACTACGATAGAGTTCGATAGTTCTGTAAGACGAAAAGAAAAAAAAATACGGACCGCGTTATTACAAAAAATATTAAATTTGCTCGACTTATTGCCCCGCGTATGTTACCTGCGACCTATTATGATACGCAACGAAAATGTATGCTATTATTATTATTATTATTATTATTATTATGTAGGTACAGATATTATATCAAACGCGTGTAAAATATGGTGTATTTTTTTTCTCCAAACTACTTGTCCGAGATCGTTAATCGCCGTCTGCGTTATAATTCGTATATACCCGTCGGACTTTCGGTTTGCGGAATGAATGAGTAAAATATCTCTTAATCTATACTCGGAACATTCTATACTTAAACATATTTTATTATAAGCTGGTATTATACATAATAGGCAGTCGTGATAGGTATGCACATCGCATAATATGATTATTATATGTTTTAATCGTCAAATCGGTACGAATAACATTTTCGAGAAACAAACATAATAATATACGCGCCACCGCAATGTCATAACCGAAAAATTCCAATTTTCTGGTTTAGTCATACGGTTTTACGACTTTTTCAATGCTAATATTGTATTTTATACACGTACACTTATGTGTATATTTACATATGTGTGTATATATTTATACATAATATGTACTTTTATTTTTCGAAAATAATAAAAAAAAAAGATTTCATTTTTTGCTGATTACACGATGAAAATAACGAGTTAAACCTGTTGAGCTTGAGGAAAAAATATAGCTGGTGTATGCTTTGCTACGAAACTACCTACTAAAGAATCATAAAAATTAACCTTTAGTAGAAATGTCATGTGTATATTTACTGTTTAATGTTTATCTTTATTAAAAAAAAATTGTTTTATTCATTAAATGACTTTAACTTTAGAAATGTATTCTTCTGTAGCTTTATCACGATAGTTATATACTATAATTGAGTTAATAATGTTGGGTGGAAAACCGAAGCTGATTACTTGTAGTGATAATATTAGGACATAGATAATATAAAATATTATGCCACATCGTGGTTACTTCAACCCACCCAATTGCCAACTGTCCAAATAGAATGCGATTTTTTTTTTTTTTTTTGTCAGCGTAAATTTATTAGTGTTATTAATAATGTGACATTCATTTATGGTGTATATAGTATTGAACTATTGAATATTGATCTGTAAACGAGAAAATATTAATGAAACGTAGTTTGAAATTTTGAAATTATCATGATAATACATGGCAAATTTATTAACATCAAAACATAATAGGTAGTGAAGAAAATGTATCTAATACAGTATTACTGCAGATTGTAAAGGTTAATAACCAAAACAATTATTTCTTATGAACTGTAAAAGGTAAAAGTTAAAAGCATAGTATAATTTATGAATATTTAAACAATTATACGCGTGTCGCGTACCAATAGAGAATCAATATTTTGAATTTTGTAAATAATATCGTATACTATACAGCATAATAATTAACATATTATTTTATATAAAGATCAGTTGATCATACCGCGTAGACATATAGAAGAGGTGGCAAATTATTTGAACAATGCGTGCCGAAAATAACTTTTTTTTCGACCGTGCCACGAAAAATATTATGTATATTATATTCAATATTGTAAGAAAAAAATTATCGTCATTTTATTCTATAATCAATGTTTTAATTAAAATAAAAATATTATAATTTTTCGCGTGCCCTCAAAATCTTTCTGCGTTCCACCTCGGGCACGCATGCCATGTATTTATGCCATCCCCGATATATAGTATATATAATATATTATGTTAATATACTAGCCGATTACAGATGACACGATGGGTTCATTAAAGAATTGAATTACTACATTCCTAAAATGTTGATAGATGCATATTAGTATTCACACATTTTATACGAATTGAATGCTAAAATATCCATTGATTACACACACAAGTCATCAACGTTGACTTAAAAACCAAATATTGACATTTAACCGACCGATTTACTGTGTATATTATTGTTAATTATATGTTATATTTTATGACTTAAATGCCAAGTCAACAGGTTTGATATCTTCGAGACCCCTTTACAACAGTATATTATTCATTATTACTTATTAGCTCGCATATATTTTATTCACGGCTATTTTCCTACTATATCCTACTGCAACTTCCTTAATTTTTAACTTAGCCGTAACGTTCATTTCTTTGAATCGTGTTGTACACTAATTCAGTCTCATATTTTCACGTTGAAATGCCTACCTTGCATGTTATATACCTATTGGCTACTTCGACAATTATTGTACTCTAATGAACTCTTTGAACCATTAAAATTGTAAACCATCAATTGCATTCTAACGTCCACATCAAACCAAAATAAACGATATCGATGAATTATTTCCCAAAATGAAATATAAAACCTGTAAATATATTTTATTGGTGTTGTACACACATTGAGTGAAACTACGGAATATATAATATATTTAGTAGATGGAATTATAAAAAAAACTCGTCATCTATAACAATAATGACGTATTATATACGTGTATGTATAATAACAGTCGTCTCACAAAATTCTAGACAAAATAGCGTAAGGGGTGTAACCACCAAAACGTGACGAAACCGTACGAAACAGCAAAAATCGTAAACGCAATAAAACATATTATACATACGTATTATGTATATAGGTACCTATTTATTTTATTATTTTTTTTTTTTTTTTTTTGGTGAACAAACAACTCATACGACACCAAATTTTAGTTTCTATTTCTAAGTTTAACAAAAACTCATTGCCCAAAAAACTTCTCGCGTCGCGTGTAAAACGCATAAAAAAACAATACTTCCATCAACCGTTTATTTGAGCGCATATTTTATATACTCTAAAATGATATTGTTATAGTGTTTGACCGCGATAAAATAATAACGCCAATGCAGCAATAGTAACAATAATAATAATAACAACAACAACAACAACAACAATATAACATAATATATTGTACCGTATCGAATGACCTTTGTCGTGCGCATCAGTGTATTATATTAAATGGGCATCGTATAGTGTGTACCGCGGCCGACCGGCGACCGATCGCCGTCGCCACCACCCGAAGACGACGCGCCAGGAGGAGGGCGCCATCATGCTCGGCCGCCGTACCGCACTGCCGCCACCGACGACGACCGCGACGCCGAGACTGTGAGGGGGTCGTGAACCGTTTCTGTCGCGCCGTGTCCGCCGTCTGCGAACGTGTTTTTTTCGCAGAATTCGGCAACCCAACCTCTAATAATTTATATAATAATACCATCGCGTATATGTCGATGAGCGCGCGCGAAAAGATTTCACAAATATTTCGCGGCGTTACAGTACCCATAGGAT
This sequence comes from Rhopalosiphum maidis, assembly GCF_003676215.2. Classification (NCBI taxonomy): domain Eukaryota; kingdom Metazoa; phylum Arthropoda; class Insecta; order Hemiptera; family Aphididae; genus Rhopalosiphum; species Rhopalosiphum maidis. The sequence goes on along the minus strand of NC_040878.1, from coordinate 5,020,970 downwards.
TTTGCATGTCTCTGATCGGAGTTAGGTAGGTACCTATCATTATACAATACACGTGTATCTTTAGCCGTTGGAGGGGGAGGCGTTTTGTGTGTTCAAAGACCCCCCCCCCCGAAATATTTGGGTTTTTGCATTGTTATTTACTTATTCAATTTTAATGTTAATTTTTTCATATAAATGTTTGGATTTAAAAAAGTACAAAAATTAGTTTAATATTTAAATCGTTCCAATATTAGTTTACTAAGCAATGTCTGTGTAGCCGTGTTGGTCCCTAACTACCCACCTCTTACCGCATGAATATATAGAATATTTTCTTAAGCCATAAAGTATTATTGTATTAAGTAGGTGGTAGCTAATAACATGATCAAATTTCAGTTGACAAAAACAATGTTTTTCTTATTTATTCTTCCTACAAAAAAAAAAAACCTACATAATATGGTGACAAAGAATACAGCCCTAGGCATGTACCCACCTTAACGTATAAATATACGTTAATCCAGCCCTGGAGACGAATACTCTTGTATATACTTATAAAAATATGACACTATAATGATATGAGTATTATATAGGTATTATTATACGTTGTAGAAGGGAGGAAATCACTATTTGGTCTGACAGCTCGACGATCTGTGCCCTGTGGAATATAATATCAATAAGCCACCAAGACGTACCTGTATATAATATCGTCATGTAGTTATATAACAATAACGTGCGTTTATTGTAAATGAAAAAGAAATAAAACAATATAACAACCTTACGGGCGACGGCCGGTGGTATATATACATATTAAGCGTACATAATATACAATATACCATAATAATATTATACGTCGCTTATAATAACCATATAAATATATATATATATATACGCGATATATTATCATACCGGCACTGCTCACGTGTATACGACGTCGGACGATAATAATAATTATTAATAACAAAAAAAAAAAAAAAAAACCGTAATCTAACGGCAGCATCGTCAATGGGGTTTCTAGGAGGACCGCGATGAGGTGGTGGTGTGCAGAGGAAGAGAGGAGATCCTATTGTCGAGGAAAGGATATTGTGTTCAGAAACATAGCAGCCGCCGCCGCGGGTGGTTGACTAATGAACGGAAACGAAAAAAAAGACTTCGATGACGACAACGACGACGACGACGACCGTGGCTGCGTGGGCGACTCGGCGGCGGTAGACTGAAGGCAAAACAACAATAATAATATTATATATGATAATCGGACTGGCAACCGTAAGTGGTTTGCTCGTTTTCGTCTATTCCATATTTTTTTTATATATATATATATATATATACAAATTGTTTGCTCTTGGGTTGGACATTTTTCATTGTCACTTAACCCCAATCGCCATATTTCAGCGAAATAAGCAACACCACGCTACTACGGCTGCTGCAGGTTTTCACGGCTGTAACACACGAGTTCTATTGGCTATTTTGTCGACCGGAGATGACCTATACAGTCTACACCAGGGGCGGACAAACATTTTTTGGCCGCGATCTACTAAGAATATACTTCACCTTTGAGGATCGACTTCCATAAAAAAGTTTTATGTTGTTCACTACCACCATAATCAATTTTCGTGTGCGTAACCTAAAAATAAATTCTAACACGATCGACTTTGAAATCGTTTGCGATCGTCCGTTTGGCCGCCCCTGTTCTACACAGTACACACTATTTAAGTACATTAATTATTATACATAGGTATCATATGTCATGGTAGACACTAAATTCATTACAGCTATAGTATGTGTACAATACTCGAGTGACAAGTTTACAAGGAATAACAATCGTTTTATTGAAGGAGATACCTACCATATGATGACTTACGGTGGAAACATTTCGTTCAAAAATTGTTGTGAATCGGACTACGGCGAAATGATCACGTGGAAAACGAATGGCTACGGCCGCAGGTGTCCATTGAATGGCCGACGACCAACGTAAAGCGCTGTGGTTATCCGCTATAGCCACTCTACCACATACTACACTGTAATTTTATTATGCTGCTACGCATGATAAGGAATAATTATTTTTTAAATTATTTTATACAAAAAAAGGAATTTTATTTTACCATTTTTTGGTTGAAAATTTACATGAATATGTAAATATAATGTGTATATTATATTCTATGTTTCGAAATATCACCTAAATAGCTTGCATTTTTTTTCAATCAAAATATGCCGGACGAACTCCAAATATTTTGTATTCGTTTCATTTAGTTCTTCATTATGTGACATAATACTTAAGTAAATATACTGCATAATTTATGTCACTATATAATATAAAATATAATAAATTACATGGAGTATCGTGGATGGCGATCGTTTTTGTGGAGATAACTATATGGTTGCTACTTGCTGCAGCATACGAAATACCGTAGATTAATAGAAGCTCGCTAAAACAAAAAAAATTTTAGATGAAACATTTATCGATGAAATCCGGTGAGGTTATACTCGAGGCAGTGCATAGAGGTAGGATGTACTGTATGCACATGCAAATTCGAATATATTATTTACAGATTTTTCGTAGGAATAAACACGTTTCGTATATCACAAGTATCTGTACAAACTCTGTTTAGAAATTAAAATGTATTTTATTTATCCATTTATAATTTACATATATATGATATTAAAACGTGGGTAGGAAATCCTAGGGGAGTCTTGGTAAAATAATCATATAACGTACTGTTCGACGATTTTTAGTACATATAACACATATTGATGTTAATTTATAAAAGCATAAGTACTAAAGTACATAATATTAATATATATATATATAAACATTATAATATATTATAATGGATATAATGTATGCGATAATAGTTTAAATAGTGTATTAACTATAACATATTATAATAAAAAACTTTGAGACATGATTCTGAACTAAAACTTTAATTTTCCATTATAACTTGCCCGAGCAATCAAGATTTTCTCCTTTGAATTAGCTCTGTGATAGATCAAAATATTATCATTTTTGTGTTAACGTTTTCAATTATAATTAGATAAATGTCACTTAATATTTTTTTGTTCTGAACGAAAACCCAAAATTGGTATTAATAGTTGTTTTAAATAAGTTCCAACAGTTCTATTGTTTCTATATTATGCAAGAATGAGGTGAAAATTTAACTCATGGACAAGAACAAGAAATATGATCATTCTTATTTAAAAGGATAAATCCCCATTTCTTTGTATAGATATTATAAATTATAAAACACTCGATATTTTTATTTATTTTATGTTAAAATATTATGTATGTATCAAAAAAATAAGGTAACACGAGCTTTTTTTGTCATGTTTACTCGATTTTTTTAGTCATAATTTATAGTTATTATCTTAAACTATATACATAAATTGTTTATGTTATATTATTATATGTTCTTGTAATACTACTTCTTGCGTATTCGTTCAAAAATATTATATAGATGTAAACGTACTTTAGTACCTATAAAATCAACACAACATAATGTTATAACTTTACTATACTCGTATACGCAAATAAACGTGTATCGCGAACGATCGTTCTAAATAAATACGAACCATATTGCTAAGTTCTTATATTATTGAGCATATTATACAGTGTTCAGTATGTTTTACATCGCGGAGAGTACGTAAAGTATATAATAATAATATTATTACAAAGCTATATAAAGGCAATCGTATATTATTATTATTATTGTTATTTCTTATTTTTTTTTTTTTTTATCGATACCGGTGCCGGACGCGTCCCCTCGTCGTTTCTTAATCGATGGCGTTTGCCGTTTTGAAGGATTCACGTCGGATTCGATGACGACAACTCGATATCAATCAACCGTCATCGGTTTGTCCGCCGTCGACCGTAATATAATATCGTACGCATAGAAATATATATATACCGTACAACGCGCATTTGTTTTCGGTCATAAAACCGTCCGACCGTCCGTCTGTACCGATTTAACAACGTCACCGCGGCGGACCGTCGACGACCGACGCCGATCCCGCGGTTAGATACTATGATATTATATTATGCTTCTCCAGCCATACATTATTTATCCATGTTTATCGTATTCGCGCTGTTTGGTACGGTCGAATGTTTACCCAAAGGCTGTGCGGGTACAAAATTATATTATCGTCTGTATTAAATATTAAATGGTCGATAATAAATATAATACAGTCGATCATTTGTCATCGTTGTTGCGTCGCCCCTATAACGACGAACACGTTGCACACGTCGTGCCGGAGATTTTCGGCTTTCAGACGAAAATTATCGTTACAATAAGCCATTCCATCGTGTTCTTTTTGGAGCTGGTTTCCTTGAGACTCGATGTCTTGGAAATATTTACGAGAAGCCGAACGGAAATTATTCGCATGTACGTTATATAGGTGTACGTATATATTAACATTGTTTTTGTTTTATATTTCAACATTAATAATTATCCGTAAGTGTTCAATCTTCGTACCGCACTCGATAACATAAGTATGTGATTAACATGGGCGTCCCAGTTGTTGAACAACCCTGAAAAACACCCATAGTTTTGTTACACGGTTTTGGCGCTGGCGTTTGTTATGAATATGATATGAATGTATACATTGACAAAATATCAAATAATCGTAGACCTATATAGATCTATTGGGCTTTGGTCATAGTTCTTAGTCAAAATTCAGATAGACTTTGAACATGCGGAACCTTTATAGATGATGTGTATAATTCTATACACAAATTCATACCCTAAAAGTAAATATGTAGTAGTAAATATGATAAAAATTAAAATACGATTTACTTCACACAAAGTGTGGATGATAAGTATAATTCGCGTATGAATTAATTGATCAAAATCTAACGAAATTACGACTGCTACGAAAGAAATTCTCAAATCATGACGTTAGATCAATCTTTATCACTAAAAATACCAAAATACACTATTTTTCGCCTATAAATGCTATAAACTACAAAGTTCAGAACCAGAAATATTTTCGCATAATTATACGTACGTAGTTACATTACGATTAAATGAATAAGAGGTGTATTATTATTTTATCATAATACCCATAATATTACGTGTACTACAGAAAGAATACTTAAATGGAAAGTTGTAAAATATACGCGTTACTGCGTTAGTGAAAAATATTACACTGCATGAATATAATAATTATACAGCGTAGGTAGGAACTGTGTTACTTTTTATGTTATTGCAGCGGAAGAATTTACATCGCAATAAAGACTAGTAAAGAGAGTAAATATAGTACTTCACTAAATCATTGGTGAGCTTATATTTATTTTAATTTTATCTTTCACGTTTGGAAAAATGTCTGTTAAAAATTAAAATAATTAATTTAAGTACAATACAAAGGAAAAAAGTTAATCAGTTACTACACTAGAGTAAAATAGTTAACTATATAGTTAATCATTACATATTTCTTAAGTTATTGTTCCATATTTTTATAACTAAATATTATCAATATCGACGTCAGTAAATTTTTTATAATACACGCATTATGATTCTTTTAAGAGTTAAAATAAATAAATAATTTAACATAGCTTTTTTTTAACCCATTAACATTGTTTTTTTTTTTTTTTTTGAGTTCTTATTAATTGCTAAACAAATTATCCTTTAAATCTACCTAGAGTAACTTAGTGAAAAAAAAATTAAATATTTTAAACTTAAGTAAATATTAATTAAACACAATTGTATAATGTAAACGTAACTAAATTAGTTAAACCTGATAAAATATTATCTCATGTTACACTAAAATTAGTTAACTACATAATTTTTACAATTAAAAAATATTTAGTATGATCTACTACGTTATTTTAGAGTTAAAATATCAAGTAAATTAAAAGTAGTGGTTGCAATTACGTTACCAATGTTCTTAAAAAATAAATAAGCGTGGGTGTATTTGTTCCTATAGCTATATTCATAGCTGACAATATATTTTTATTTCTGATTAATAAAGTCTTATGTTCCAATTCCTATCGATTTACACGATCACAAAACTATCAAGATCTATCGATAATACAACCCAAATTCTCGTCACTTTTTTAGCTTTGTAAATACTAAATAAATAATATTTTAATAACTTTGTTTTATATAATCGTACTATTAATAAATCAATTAAACAAATAAATAATATATTTTTGAACGTTGTTAATGTAAAATGATCAGATTTTAATAGCAGAAATAGAATTATAATAAACCAAAGTCTGGGATATAAATCGTATCATACAATTAAGAATTTTCTAAAAAAAGAGCATTATACATAGAAACTTAAATAAGTTTAAATATTAGTTATCTTTTCACACTTTTATTTGATTAACTGGATTAAGTGTGTTTTGTATTTATAACTCATAAACTCGTTAATCTATCTCTTATTGCAGGGAAAGACTTGAACAAGTCTATAATATTGTAAGGAATTCAAAAAAGAATTTTGTTTGACATTACACATTTTTCACGAGCTCATCATCGTATTGACGAAGGATGTTACTATGTCACAATAACAAATTACTGATAATAATAAGAGTGTATATTTTGAAAATTTTTAGTAATAATATAATTTCTTGATGCTAAAATGTAGCAATAACTATACGTCTATAAAACGATTACGTACGATCACTGACGGGGTATAGGTTTAAATATGTACAAAATGATAGCAGATGTCTGTAGATATCTCTATATAACATATATATTATAGTATGCATACACGTAATAAAACATTCAAGCCTACAATATCGTGAAAACTTCCTGCAAACGTCAATTATTAAATAATGGAATTTAACGGAAATCGGTTAAGTTATATATTATATATATACTCTATGGTTGCGACAAGGGCAAACGTATAGCTACGTCGTTGTATTATTATAATAATGTATCTTGGTGAACCGTTCGATTATCGTCAAACGGGATGTGCGTGACACATTCAACGATTGTATGTTTGTAAATAGTCTATATAAACTTATTATACTAAGATGACGTTAAACTGTGTACATAATTTATTCTGACGAAATGACATGTAAGTAGGTAGGTATAGCATTGTTTATTTTAGCTATTTTCATTGAGCATATTATACAGCCACGTGTATAATGTATTAGAACGTAACCTGAAATAGGTAGATTTTAGAACATTTTAATATATAATATATTCGTGTTGGGACTAAATTATTTTTTTACGATCAAAGTCCGCAGATCCGTCGATAATCGCCCATGAAACGTGTATACGGCTGTTTTATATTTGACAATATATTTTGTGATTTGTGAATAGTATCTAATAAGTAAGTATAATAACGAATACGGTGATTTTAAGACAACGAGTATCTATAAAAAAATCTAAAAAAAAACGTCGTAAAAACACGTCTGAACAAGAAAATCATGTCTGTAATAATAATATACGCTATACGCATATAATAATATTGTTATCCAGATACGACACACTAGCAAAAAAAAAAAAAAAACAATAAAATCGGACCGCACAAATAAAATGTACATAAATAATTAGGCATACTAAAAACTAATTATAGTCATTAGCAATGATCAGCAATAAAAAATGACAATTGGCTACACCACACGTATATCTGCCAATAATGAATTCTTATTCCTTGGTCTAACGCTCAAGACATAAAGCACCAAAGCAACAGGTATCATCAAAATAAACGCATAAAAAAATTATTATAAGTAATTACTAAAATTAATGTATTTAAAAATATTAAAATAAGTAATCTTAGCATCCTATTTTTCTCAAAAAAGTGAAAAAACTAGTTAAAACTAAAAATAATATTATACAAAAAAAACAACAAAATACAAAAAATAATCACTTTCTAATTCCATATTAGAAATCGTATGGTGACATGACATATGTGTCTATAGTACTTTCTGCTAGATTAGCAAAAGCTTTAAATTACAAATTCTATTTCTTTGTTCTTACCAACTATCTACGAACCTTTTTTTTTATAAAAACACACTTAGATATACTAGTCAACATAATATTATACTTATGTGCTATTAGTGCATAAACATTTTGGTATAAAGCAGTGGTTTTTAACCTTTTTGAGTACACGGCTTCTTTTGATTTTGAAATCAAGTAAACGGCTCCCATACGAATAATGACAATAATACAAAATTTTTATTTTTATTGATAATAACCGACGACGCCTCTGGGAGCCGCGACGTATAAGTTGAAAACCACTGGTATGGAGTATAACCAATAAGACGGCGAAGTCAGCCATATCACAGTGAACAAATTAAGAGTAGGTTTCTATATTGTATATGTATATTGTACTACTATATTGTCTTGTATATATATTAAATTTTAATTTCATAACGGCCAACTGGACCTAAATAATATTGAAAACATTACATGAATACAAATAAAAACATTACAAATAACAAGTGGATGAATCATACCAATAATAACACATACAGAATATATAAACAACCGTGAATACGAATACACGTGTATAGATACATCAAAATTATCCATATAATAAAAAACGTAGATCGCCAATGCAAATTGTATTTACTGGGATAGGTCGTAATTCGTATTAATCGCGTGCACACGGTGAAGAAATAAATGCTCGAATAATATTGTTATAAATTTCGTCGTCCGTAAAACGTAGTCAATTCCGTATCGAAAACAATCGATGAGTATTATCTCTAATGGTATTGAAATAACGAGGGCCAAAGCGAATTGTTGTTCGAGAGAAACGTTATTGGTTTGTATATATTATTACGAGTATTACACCACTGACTACTGAGTCACGTTTATTATTGCGATTGGGCTACACGGTAGGCACCTTATATATATATATATATAATGTACGACCGTATACAACATAACGCAGCAAATATATAGGTTACTGTCATATATCGGTCGCGGACCGCGGTACATAACGTGTATACGGTATGTACCTAAGGTTGCGTGCGCGAAACCACAAAACGATGATAACATCACGGGGTACACGGTGTTATAATAATAATAATAATATGAATATGGGAAACTAAAAGGCTACGCGGTACTATGATTGGCCTCCGCGTACACGTGTGCAACTCACACGCCGCACATTCGCGGTGCTTAAACGCGACGACGAGAGACTTCGACGGGGCGCGACGCCGACCGTCACGACACCGCAGCAAATAATAAACACGTCTGTACAGCGCGTGCCCCGTAACTTTCAAGTTGTACGTACAAATGTGCTACCCCTGAAGCTCTCGCAGCCAATTAGCCGCCGTGTTTGCAACACACATTGGATATATATATATATATCTATACGATCGAGGATATGCCTATACCCGCGGACTGTCTACCATACCGATTACGCCTTGTAATGTTATAATCATTATTTACGTGTGTGCAGTGCAAAACTATAGTGCATAATATTATCTATTATCTGTACGTGGCGGGCGAGTACTCGAGCTGCAATCGGTCGGCAAACCGTCGTTAAAAAATATGAACTGCCATATATACTGCTCAGTGATTCGCCGAACAAGTATACACCCCGTCTTTTTTTTACAGTAGCGATTATTTTTTATGGAATTTTAAGGCGAACTCGAAGACCGTAATATTGTTTTCGAGTACTTGATATTTTTTTTTGTACCATTTAAAAAGTATTACATACTTCTATATTTTTCAAATGAAGCCTGCAACCCCATAGTTTTACTTTAAATTTTAAGCAGATTCTTTTTTTCAAAATTCGATGTTAGTGCTATATTACATAATAATATTTTTTTTTCATGATTTATCGATATTGAATAACCGTATTATAAAAGAAAAAAGTGGGTAAATATGCTTGGTGATTTAGACGACGTTTAATATGAAATACAAAATGTTGTAATTCGTTTCTAATCATATTGTCATAATATACTGTACGGACCACTGTATAATAATAAATTAATAACCCTTTATATCATTACCATGGATACTATGACGAATATTTTATATACCTATAAATGGACATTATAACTATATGTACATATTATTATCTATAAGTACGGTGGCGTATTGTTATGATATACGAAATCGGATTGAAATCCATCGTCATCGTTAACGGTGCATACTTTAGCTTTCGCGCACGCTTGCGTTTCGTTATGATAATATTACGATATACGATAGATATTATTATTATTTATTACATTAATGTACTATTTATTTTGTTGTTATTACCTTTTGGTTTTTTTTTTTTTTTTGTGGGCGGTCTAATTGATCCCAATTGATCGTATACACAAACACACACAACACACACACACACACACACACACACACACACACACACACACACACACACATGCATACCATTTATATACAGACGGGGACCTTCGTATCGTAATCGTTTTATGTTATTATTAACGCACGTGTGTCGCGTGTCAATAAAATTGTAAAAGTTACATTTTAAAAACCCATTATTTAATAACGCCACCCACGCCATTATATACGTTATACTGCGTTATTAAATTATATTGCTGTCGTCCTCGCGCGGCAATAACGTCGTTGCCGTTTTCTCCGGTTTCGCGGGTTCTAATCCGGCACACATGCAGTGTATATTGCACGACTTAATTTAAAATATCATAATATTATTTAGTTCGTATAGACGTGCAGTAGTAACGGGCGTGAATTTACACAACATTTTTACTAAACTACGTATAGTATATTATCTGCAATATATTTCATGAACAGTGTTGAATAATATATAGAATACTATGACAACCCTAGGCTCACTATACAATATGTAGGTACATCATTTTTTGTATATAATTTAAAACACTTAGATATGGAATAATATTTGGACTGTAACTTAAATCATCCGTACTTGGTCATTTATTTGCTTTTTATATATTTATTTTATTATTCTGGAATCGTGGTTTATGATGTATAATAATATGCGGTAAGGGACATGATATAAATACTATATATTATATTCATTGCAGTTTTATGTATATTTATTAATTTTTCCGAACGCGATTGCGTGCGGTATAGGTAATAAGGTATACGTCACATTAAGACGAGTCCCTTAGACTTAAATATATATATATAAAATTACTTTAAAAAGATATAAATTAAATATAGTTGTTACATAAGTATAGGACCTGCGAAACTACTGGAAATAAATAATCAAGTAATCACGGCAGTAAATTTAAATTTTTATGAATATCCCCAATAAAATAAATAAATATTTCAGAATTAAAATCCATATGCTGTTCTTGTATAGGTATAACAAGTATGCTATTCAACCAGCATTATTGAATTATAGGTGGAATATGTTTGACTGCTGGAGTATATACACACAGTTATTACTTATTAGTTTTAACATTACCAACGATTTATATATACAATATACATACATATTTTTTTTTTATCGTGAATCTCTTTTATATTTTATAAAGCTCAATAAAATGTATCGTATAGATTTAAAAACCATAAAATACCAACAGGTATACTGAAATATAAAAAATAATTTGATAGAACAATAATAAATGTTTTTGCCATAAAACGTATTCACTTAATCGAATATTTATTATTCTTTTATTATTGACAGTTAATTTTATATCACAACCGATACATCATAAAATACAAATGGTTCCACTTTTACGAGAGTAATTATTTATTATTATTTCTTCAATATACCAACCTAACAATCCTAAACACTATATAATATGTTAGTTTTGCCTATATGTAAGTACCAGTTTTTGGACAAGTCTTAAGTATGGCCCGACATTTGAAAGGAAATGAAAAAATGTGACTGTTATTAATTATCATAGACTTGAAATACATCAAACGTAAGAAATTATCATAATATCATATACATTAACTATACATAATAAATAATAAAGATTTTATCATGTTAACAATACTTTAAGTTGTAATATTTCTGAAAAATTCTTAATACATTACACTTAGGTAGAATAGTAGGTTTGATTTATGTATTTGCTATATAAGGATATATTTTTAAAAAGTCTCAAAACATGTAAAAATATCTATACTATATATAGTATATACATATACAGATTCTATAGTATTGATGATTCACCTGTATGTGCGAGTGCTATGTTTATTTTCAGATTTCCGTTCTTTATGCATATTTAACATACATTTTTTATTTAAACAACCATTTTAATAAGTATACTGCGGGCAATAAATAAGACTTCTTCGAAATGAGCAACAAGAATAATAAAATTAAAAAAAAATTTAAATTTAAATAATGGCGTTTCACAAACAGCATAATACTTTGTAGAAAACTGTAAAGAAGGACCGTTAAATATCGATCTGTTTATAGTGTCATCGTAAAATCGATCCGTTCAACGTAATAGCTGAATATAATATATATTATACCACACGGATGAAGTATTTTTGATTTGACTAAAAAGGACATTGCATGGAACCTTATTCGATAAACAAATATGTATCTATATAGAGGAAAGAAAGATATGATTCAGACGAAAAGTAATCACTCCAAAATAGTAGTCATCATAAGTATGGAAAAAGTCTTATACAAAAGTATTTTGCCTTTGGCCAAAGACAGGACAAATGTGTTCTTACCTATAAATACGATGGTTTTTATTTATTTTCCGCAGTGTTTTACAGGTGCAATAATAAGAAAGGTCTGTAAAAATTCAAAACCCTATCGGCTAAAATACAATTATTAAACGAACGAACGAATACCTATATATTTGTATTGGTTACGCATCGCAAACGCGTGTCTTTTGTCAAAACACGTGCTGTCCATCTCTACGTTATAAATCATTATCATCGGGTAAACTATTGCTCGTAAGTCATAACGATGAATACATTGTTTTGTAATAGAACGTGCCGCGATCGCTATTAATTTATATTAACCTTTTATTCGATTTCGGCCGCGAAATCTCATCTTTTTTCGCTACCGCGCGCATTTATATTCTCGCATGTGCGTCAAATGCCGCCCGTAAGTCGCGCACGATTCTCACGGCTACAGCGGGTTTTATATTAATATTATTATTGTTATTGTATTTTGTGTGAGTGCAGCATTGTGTGTCACGCGTGCGACAATGACAAGATATATATACGTGTGTGGCATCGGGGGGCGCCTTACCAAATCCGTTTGTGCGTTTTTGCCCGAAACACGTTTTACGTTTTAAAAACGACGACCGTTGACAATATAATGCAACGCGCTTCGGGAGAAAGGACCCGAGTGACGCGACGGCCGACCCGCGGTGGCGGCGCAAAGAAATGCAACGCAACAACGACGACGACGACGTGCAGAGTGATAATATATATATATATATATTATATTAATATTATTATTATTATTATTCGTTGTAGTATAGAGTGTATAGTGTAGTGTACTGTATATTTTTGTAGCAGCGTATTAGGTATTTATTTCTGCCAGCGCGCGTGAGAATTTATAACATATATAATAGGCGGGTACGCCTCCTGTACAATAATATCGTGTATTGGACCTGCGACGGTGGCGGCAGCGAAAGGAATTTTCTTTCCTTTTTTTTCATTTTTTTTTTTTTTTTTTTTTTACCCCCATCCATTCATAACAATAGCGCACGCGTGTCGCAATAATAATAATAATATATATTCACATACCTCCTTCGTTCCTCCATATTATCCTGCGTGTATATAGTACACGCGCATATTATATACATACTCGCGCCGGTGATCGTCGCTGCTGGTCGTCGTCGTTGTAAGAGTATGTATACATATATTGTGCGTAAATTATACACTATATATATATATATATATGTGTGTGTGTGTATATCACATGTGTATGAATGTATATCTGCACAGGTAATACGGCAGCACAGGCGGCGCATCGATGTTTCCGCCGAGATAATATTAATAATTCTCTCGGCCCATTATTGCCGTGCGTGGACATATTTAATTGAAAATAAAAGCCGTAGCACTGCGTATATATTTTATAACAATAATAATAATAATAATAATAAAATAGCAGTATTATATGGTATACCACCACACGATCGTCAAATGCGCTTAGGGCGACGACGGTACACACACACACACTTATATGTATACGCATATACGTCTTCACACAGTATACTGACTATATATATATACGCCTATATAACCTATACCCATTATAATATTATAATAATATTATTGCAGTAGGTATTATATGTAATGTGCAACGCGCGTGTGGGATACGTCTCCTTGTGACCGCGAGCCGGCCGTAAATTATGTGTTTATTTTTTTGCTAAAAGATAAAAAAAAATATATCATTATGGTTGCATACACCACACGGCGGTTTTTTCAACGACAATCGCTCAAGTCGTGTTGATTGCAGCCGACCCGCGACCTCTTGTACGCGCCATCCGTATAATATAAATTATATGTACCTATATAATATATACTACATCGCCTTAGCGTCCACATAATATTATATACTTAAGTACGTATAACTTAGCGGGCGCGCGTGTGTGTGTGTTTATGTGTGTGGTGTGTATGAGTCGTGTACGCGCGCACATTATTATTTATACAGTGTTATTATTATGGACTCGCGAGATTATGAAATAACGGCCGTAAAATGAATTGAATGTTAACGACTTGATATTAGTGGGTTTTTTATCCTCCTTTTTGTTGTCGGCGGCCGATGTCGGCTAGATATATTATTATATAATAATATATGCGCACATGAAGAGCCACAGTCACGCGGCTTGTAAGTCGTATTGGTGTCGGTTTCGAATCAATGAACCATATAAATAAATGTAATATGCGCTTAGATAGCGCAGGTTCACGTGCGATGTATCAAAAATACAATTTTATTGTTCAATTGGCTTAAAGGACCTATACGTCATAATAAAATATAATACTTATTTTGTACATGCACACACCACTAGCACGTACATCGTTCGAAAGTTAGTTTCAAAAAACATATTATTTTATAATAATTTAAAATTGTATGTTTCAACTAATGATCTTTGGAAAGAAAACCTAAAAAAAAATCCATAGAAATAAAGTGGTGATATACTTGAGCAATAAATATGTAATAAGTAAGTATAATTTTTTCGGGCAAGCAAATGATAGTGGGTAAAATATTGGGATAGAACAAGGGGTACAATAATACTATCAATAAACCCCAGAGCATATTTTGATCTATGGACTGCTGACAACAGTCACAACCAAATATTTGCATCTCGGAAGCATGGCGGTATGGTCTATACAAGCTACTATATGACTTAGTTGGTGTAATTCAACAACTATCTACAATTTATGCTGATTTTGCCGAAACACAGACAAATCTTTCCTGAAATTCGTTAAATTTGAATTAATTATTAAATGAACAGTATAAATATTAAGTGGACATTTTAAAGGCACTTGTAACATGTACGTAAAAATGTATGTTAGGCTTTACATTATTATCTCTTGGGGGGTGTTATAATTATTTTCGGTCCGAACCTTGCGAATCCCAAAGACTGCCGTGTATAAATGTATCACACGCACCACACACTGAGTAAATAATGGCTGAGTAAGATTCGTGTTCGACTTTGCTTTGCGACTTTACGACGCAATACACCGAAGGTTATGATATTATATGAATACACGCAGTATATACTGATGGTTCGTAATATGCGTATGTTATTATTGTTATATGGAGTTTCGTGCACAGTCGGCCCGCGAGAAGAACGAAAGTCAACAAAACGTAAGCAGAAATCGGCGCGGCGTGCAGAACCTCGCGGGGAGCCCGAACGATATTGCACGATGTAAATAATATATATTATAAAAACATTATGTGCGCGGTGTTGTAAGTGAAAATTTAAATAAATAGTTACAAAATAAAAAATTACTGGATCTAAAAAACGTTTAAGGAAAAATAATTCGACGAGGTTGAAATTGAGTTTTGCGAATTTGTAAACATATTATTATTATATATATATTATACATCATGTATATTATAGTATATTTATAAATATATTTTATAGAAAATAAATTTTTGTAAGTCCATTAAAAGTTCGAATGACTAAAAAAATGGGTACGAAATTCTAGCATTGTTCACAATACATCAATACATCAATTTGGGCTATATATGAAAATATTATTATTTTAAAACTTCAATCTTTTCTACAATTCTCAAACATACGAGTATTATTAAAGAAATTCCAAAAAAGTAAATAATCTCAATAATAGATAGTATTCTGCTCAAAATCCTATGAACCATATGAACTGAACCAAATTACTATTTTATTTTTAACGGACATACATACAGAGCATTATTATATTATAGTAATTTTATAAAAGTGCATGACGTTATTTTTTTTAATTTGATCAAAGTCTCTTGCATAGAACAATACATTTTCAGATAAACTTAATGGTCTAATATATTAAAAAAATAAGTAAACGCAAGTGGTATATTTTTTATTATAGAGTTTACAATACTTTGAACTAATTTTAAAAGTGTACGAGACAAAAATGAAAGTATATAAATAAATATCTTTAAATTGTTTTAAAGTGATCAAGAAATACTGACTGTATTCAGAGCTGATATATATAGGTATGCAGTTATAATCGTATATCAATAGCTAAATTTAAGTTCCTCGTTATTCTGAGGTCATCAGCATGCCATCCAATAAATTTAGATGGCTAAAGAGGGCATGAGCCACATTACTTATTCGAATGGACTCTGTATAAAAACATACAATGTAGTTTTATGAGTTTTGATCAATTTATTGATTAACTATAGTTTTTGATTACTTCGATGATCCACTTTTTCCACTTGTAGTCGGCCATATTACGCACAACGCCCAGACTGAAATGTAAACTTTTTTCCTTCCGTCAAAATCGAAAATGATTCAAAACAGCCGATTTCGTAGTCTACAATGGGATAATTTAATAAAATTCTGATATATATATATATTATGGTGTACGAAATTTATAAACAATATAATATATTATTATTATGTACACACCATCGGGGTGGTAGTCATAGTATCGTCTTATACAAATTATAACATCATAGCGTATATACTATGTACATTATATTATACATATTATACGTACACACACACACATATATATATATATAAACATTTATACACGTGTCTTGTACCGTTGGCGCATTTATTATTATCTTTTTTTTTTAATTCGCACACTATCATCGCCGCATGATTTAACACTCGGAAATGCACAATGACAAACAAGTATTGTACCATTATTATCGGATGTATACACGCTCGTGTATATACATATAAATATTATAATAGTAGTGCGTACAATAATAGTATACGCGATGCTGTACACGACACCGCGGACGCGCGCTATGACGACGACGACGACGACGCGCAGCTGGATAATTAATTAAAAGACGCTGACATGTGTTCACCGGGTTATTAACATTAAAACTGTAATAGTATTTTATTTTTTCGTGTATACATGCGCCCAACAAACGGTATTGTAATATAATTATAATAATACGTTTTTCGTTTGCGGCTCGCACGCGTTAGATATTATACACATTATATTTATATACATTACACAGCACTATATAGTGTTATTGTATAATACAAATCGCACATATCACATATTAGAAAAATATGTACCTATGTAGGTACTCCACGCAGGTACATCGTGTGCTTTTACGTAGTTCATATACAAAAAAAATAAAATTATTTTATATAGTTGGCGCGCGTTCACAACACGTAGTATAAAAGGTATACCGTCGGAAAACATTTACTACTTAAAATATGCATACAGGTATAAACACCTGTACATACTGTATCCACCCTCGTCATCGTACACGAAATCAGTCCGAGATTTATTTTATATAAACAGTGCACCGAATAGACCGTAAAATCCTTGGACCGGCGATTTACGATGACTGAATATGAAAATATTTTTGACGCGCGCGCGGACCTGTTTCGACACTTTGACATTTCGTACACGACCGACATAATATTTTATTGAAAATATAACGAACTGTTTGTGCAATAATTTAATATATTAATATTATGTTACCTATAAACAGAAAGAGGTCAAATCGTATGTACACGGATCACAATTTATGATATTTATATCATTTGCACTTGTATTATGATTGCAGTGGTACACGAATTTGTGCCTATGCATATAATATATATATATATATATACGATATTACGAATTTAATACAGTAAATATATACCTATATATGTATATGTATGAAAATCGCGAGTTTAAAACAAATTGTGTGTATAAGCGTATATCTATGTACAGATTTGTATGTTATATACATATATATATGTATACTCTTTGTGTACAGTGTAGGTATACACACGTGCATAACACATGCACATATATATATATATATATATAATACACGTATTTATGTATACCTATTATTCTGATTCGCGCGAGATTGTGAAAATAAAATAGGTCAATCCATTTAGCATAGGATCAATAAAATAAAAAAAGGTATACCATATTTTATATTCGTATCTATCTCTTATCGGTCAGCGCGAAACCGGAGGAATGTTAATGGACGCGCACTCCCTTATTATATTATTGTATACTGCAACATTATATATATATATAGATACACGTGGACGCGACGACGGTGGTTGACGACAGCCAAAGAAAAAACAAATACCTACCATAATATACACTATTATAATTTATAATACTTATATATTATATGAGTGTGTGAAATGATAAGAGCAACCACGCGTGGAGAATCGCATTTGCTGGACTTGAATCGGACACGGTCGTGCAAATCCACGCGGTCGTCGTGCTATTTCTACTCCGTACGAACGTTCGTGCGCCTATAGACACATTATGTGTGCGTACAACGCATATTTGATATATTACACACATTTAAATTAAATTTCAATGTTTAGTTGTCGACGATTCGTCATGCACCCTGTAAACACATCACGAGACACGATACCGTTATTGTAACTGCTGCAGCAATGGTGCGTTGGAAGAGGGAAGATAATCGCATGGTCCTGTAAATATTATAGTACATATATATGTTATAAATTAGAGCTCGGATTTATATTCTCTTAAAATCCTTAAAATTTGATGTTTTTATGTCGTTTAAAACAGACAATATATTCTTTCTTTTAATATTTCTTTAAAATACCAGATATATGATGTATTATGTCCTTAAAAATGCAAAATATTCTTTCAATATTAAAAAAAAGTATATATATTTAGTTTAAATTTATTATTTATTAACTTTTATTATTAATCAATTAATTAAATTTTAAAGGTTTCAAATTTTCCAATAATAATTAATTACTATATATTGCTCCATATGTTCTGATGTCGTTCGACATCAACTGATGTCACTGGAGAATATTGCAAGTCGGCTGTTGAAGTTTCAATACTTTTTTTTATTACTAGTTTATATAAGTAGTATTATAATTTATAACTTATATAATACTACCTATATAATATTCTGTTTAATAACAGAACATAACAAAAACGCGTAATATCAAAATTACTAAAATTCTCTCCAGTAATTGTCGAGCTTGCACATATTCGTATAAGACAATAACAGTAGCAAACTTTACAATCATTTTATTTTTCAACGCGAGTCCGCGGATGACAAATCACTCGCCACAGCAAACTTCAGTAACGCGCGTTAAAGTCTCCACGCAATATGGGTGCGTTCACATTATGTTATTATGTACAGTGTATACAATAAAATATATACGACGTACAATATATACATATATACGCGCGAGTATCTAACGACCTACGGTATCGTATATACGACACCGAAGTTGCGCAGTGCAGTTTCTTGCGGTTAATCATTAATTTTTTTATTATTTCTCATTTTACGTCTTTTGTTTTTACATTATTATATTGTTATCTATTAAAAGGAAAGTGTCACGTGCCCGAGACCCAATACGCGTATACCTGTGCAGGCTCGCGGCTGACAATGTCATTGTATTGTTCGCCGCGCTCGTATACTGAACAGTAGTGTTGCACGGCCGCAAAATAGTAGCAAATCAAAACAGATTAGAAGCAGTTTTAAATGATTTTCGCTGTACAAGCAAACCCGGTACACTGCGGAGGAGGCTGCAATAGCACTCGCGGTAGCAACAGAAGATAATGCTGCGAAACGAACCGTCGCCAGCAAACGCGCGCATTAGTTCCATTATGATAATATTATAATAACACACAGACGCGCGCACACTTACTACCAGGCGAGTATAGGTATAATATGCGCGTGTACGCAATATACACATTGTTATACGATATAATTTATCTGTAATTTCGTGTAAGTCGTAATGAGATGTATATTAATACGCGTTTGTATATTGCGCGCCCGTAATGAATATTGTCGTATGATATATAATGTGTATGCAATACGCGCGTTTATTATTATAATTGTATATGCAGATACGTGTTATATAGGTATACGAGTATACCATTGATACCAAACGCGTTAAAATGTTTTTACTCCGCTTTAATTGCGCGCGCGCCGTGCTGATAACCCTTATTTCGTTATGAAAAAAAAAAAAATCATATTATGCATAATAAAACTATGGGCACCTATTGTATTATCCGCGTATTATTAAGTATTGTTCAGGGTGTACCCGTAATATGTATATTGTATATATATATATACATATTTATTTTATTTATATTTTATATTCTATACAATACTGCAACGATATAAATTAGATGCTTTTCCCCGGCAATAAACCTATGTATACGCAGTATGCACGTCGAGAGGATATAATATTATAGTGTAATATAATATAGTTTGATGTGCCTACCTCCGGTTGTATAGAAACTAGATAAAAAGTGTCTGGCAAAAAATATATTAACTAGATACATCACACAACCAAATATCAGTGTTTAAAATATGTATAATACATCAATACGTATTACATTTATTATGTCAACCTATACTCCCACTAATAGTATATTATAATATTATACATCCACTGTGGCAGTGGAAGAGTATAGTAGTTTTTAGTGTTGTACAAATTTTTAATTTATGGTCCACAAAAACAATACAATACCCACAGATTAATTAAAACAAACGGACGTATTCAATCAAATAACTGTTCATAAATGAAATAACAAAGTAAAAAGATATTAATCCTAAACAAAATCTGGGAAGCTCTAAAATCGTATTAATAATCGTACCTTTTTTTATATACCCCGTTATTAATTACTAAACGTACTATATAACGTTGTGATAATATTTTATAGTGCACTGTGTGTACAAATGAGCTAAAAAAAGGTTTTATTTATTATCTTAATTTAGATAGCAGTGTAATAGCTTAATAATATAGGTATACCTATATAATATTATATGTTCATAAATCTAACGTGTCATTCTGCTCACCGGGGATACTAACATTGAGAAAGTCTTACTGTCAGTCGGCGCTGCTTAAAAAAAATAAAGACAAATGTTAAAAACATTTTTAAAACGGAAATTAGTTTCGAATGAAATTAGCGATAAAAAAAAAATGAAATAAAAATATGCAAATATGAATATACCTACTTTCTACAAGTATATAACTCACATCGTTAAATTAATTTAAATCATATTATACCGAATAATATAATAATTCATATTATATTCTCACCATTATTTTACTTTAGATACAATTTTTAGATACGTATAATAAAAATGAAATCTTTGAAATGTGATTTTATGCATACAAATACGCACAAAGTATTATACGTTATAACTAGTAGAAAATTACGTAGGTATGACAAATTTTAGATGGTATTTACACACACTATTATTATGTATAATATATAGGTACCACAGTAATTGTATTATTGACCAAGTTTTTGTTAACTTACTGGGTTAAGAAATAACATATTTGTTAAAAAACCAATAGTAAACATATTATACGTCTACCTACATAGAATATACCTTATACCTAAATAAACAGCAAAAGAATAGTAATATAATGTTAAATATACATGTGATGTAGGTAAGTAAAATAATCGTATTTCTTTTTTTGTATTTTACAATAATATTAGTAATATAAACTTATAACAAAACACAATCTACTCAGGTATATAAATAGTATGTATTATTTCGATAGATATTCCGTATAATAATGATCTATTAATACTATTTCTATTAAGCAAGTGATTAGTTTTTGAATTTCATACTATACATTAACTACACACGTGGGTACTATATATACGCCAGTCTGCCATAATAATAGTATCCTTCTAAAAAAAAAAAAAAATCATACGATTTGTTTCTTACGCAACCCGTATTATTATATACTATACATATACGTTATATTATTATTATAAGTTATATTATGTACAGTCCTTAAAATACGTGTATTAGACCGGCGCATAATATAAGTACGTATATATACGTGATATGATTTATTATGGTCGCATAATATTAAACGTTAGGCCGTAGTAGCATATAGTAGATACATAACATTATAATAGTGTAACATAGCAACTATACCTACTGATAATTATTGTTTTCATACGCCGGTCGCCTATATTATCTACTTTTTTCCTCGTCGAAAATAATTTCTCTAATATGAGAATAGTCGATCAATCTCAACAACATTATTATACTATAATTTTAATAACTATGATTATGCTAAAATCCGGTTAAACACTGTCGATTTTACCGATTAAATTATCATTATTTATTTTTATTTTTTTTTTTTTTTGTTCCTTCGACGTTTGTAAACGATTGCAATAAAAAAATGAAACAAAAAATAATGTAAAATGTTATTAAAGCCGCTAAACGTCGAATAAATTGGAGAATAAATTAAATCGTGTCATCCGGTATTAAATTATCATAAAGACGTTGGCAATATACCTACATCCCGAATCCCAATATAAATATTTTGACAAATTCAATACTGCGTGATTTCATTAAAAATACACATAAAACCATTGTGCCAGACGTATATTTCATATGATTATATAAGTACCTATGACCTATATAAGTTTAAATATTAAATACTATAATATAATAAACTAGCTGACCCGACAAACGTTGTATTGAAAGCAAAGAGTTTTATTTTTTAGTGGCGTCTAACCAAAACGAATGGGAGCACCCATAAACCCTAATATTTTCTAAGATTATGGAGTTCTTACAAACATACAATCATTTATACTTAAATAGAATTTAAATAGAAATAATAATCGTCGCTGAAGAAACAATTTCTTGTAAGTCAAAAAGTATGTTTTTGGGAGACACGTAAAATACGCAAACATAGTAAAAAAATGTAAAAAATTGTTGAAATAATATAAATCAAAATTATAAAAATGGAAATATGTATTATTGCTACATGTAATCCCAATCAAATTATTGATAACTGATTTAAATGAAATCACTTTTCAGTTATTATTCTCTTTAGAAATAATCAACTATAGGTACGTTACATAATTATGGGTGACCGGTCAAAATATCTCCGGTAAAAATATCTTTAATGGAAATCTCCCATGAAAATATTTTATTATTTAAAAATATGATATTGTAACCATAATATGTAATTTATAAAATAATATATTATTATTATTTTTTACAAGCACACAATAAAATATTTACTATAATAAAATCGACTGTATTATAAATACAGTGAGTTTTATAGGTATACAATTATAAAAATGTTTACCACAAAAACAGAAAATAAAAACTTATCAAAAAATTAATATTACAACTTAGTAAATAATAAATTATAATTTAAGGTTGTGGACGATTGAGTGATGTAATAAAATTAAACAAAATTAAATAAATTGAGTTGGTAGCTAATGTAAAAAAATAAAAAAAATTTAATTAATTAATATAAAATATTTTTATGGGAGATGTTTCCATTAAAGATATTTTTAACAGGAGATATTTTGACCTGGAACCATAATTATGTACCAATACATACCAGCACTTTTACTAAATGTTGGAGTTAGTATCGCTACTTTTGACAATTAACCAACGATTGGCAGGTATAATATATTTTTATTTTTAAAGAACTTTATCGTTTACTTACTTGTTATATAAATCAATGAAAAATACATCGGTTACCATGCCATAAAATGTATAAATAGTTATTCCGTATATCATTATAGATTGGTGTATTAACAGGCTCAATATAAATCATATAAATATAGATTCAATGCTTGTAGCTTTAAAAAGCGATATAAATCATAAACACCTAATATATTATTGCTAGAGGTTAAGAAGTATTCACCTGTTTTGTTAATGAACTAATACACCTAAACGCATAGGCTCAACTAGGGGGGAGCTTGGATGGGTTTAGCTCACCCAGTTTTTTGTGTTAGTGTTAATAATCAATACAAGTGGTGTAGAGGAAAAGCACCACGGGTCGCTAATATAAATTTAGCCTACCCAAAAATAGAGCTCTAGTTGCACCTATATCTATGGACAAAATTTTATTACGATGACGTGCAAGTGCACAAATTATGCACCTATATAACAATTATTCAACATAAATGTTAGGTATATATTATTAAAATTAACTATTCGTAAAATTGAATATAATATTATGATTAATAATAACATTTATGTCACCCCGATTATATTTAAATAAACATTTTTTTAGTTTATTTTATATAAACTATTATTAATGCTTGTTTTTTTTTTTAATAGATTATCATACTTATTTATAATATCAATTAAAACTTGTAATTGTTCATAAATTTCAAGTGATATTTATTATAAATCATGTTTAAACATTATATATTTAATGTACCACTAGATGCTTAATTAAGGATGATGATAGGGTTAAATCCCTTTTTACTAATATTTTCCAATATTTAAAAATTTGATAATAATCCAACTATAATAATATTATAAATAATATTTTTCTTTATAGTTTATTTATTTATTAAAAAAAAATAAAAGAAAGATATACAGACAATACAGTTTATAGTTAAAATTTTAGAATTTAAAGTTGAAACTTTAATGCTTCACTGTATATCATGTGTGATTTATTTTAATTTTACTGTAGTAGTTTTAATTATAATGTTAGTAAAAAAAATTCTTTAGCTGCTACAATAATGTTATAATAAATTTAAATTGATACCTTTTCTGTAGTTTGTTATTTTAGATGTTACGTATTACATTTTTTTAAAAATTATATAAGTATTGAGTTAAAAAGTTAATTTAATTTGATTGACTAGACCATGATTAATTTCGGGTCAAAAATACAATTTATGACATCAATAACTATGCTTATTATAATGTTCTGGTATAAGTTTTGAATACAAATTTAAATTCATCACTAAATTATCAATGCGTATCAAATTATATTGTATCTTTTATAATGCAAGTTTGTAATTTTTATTATAATGGTATTATTTTTTTGCTGCTTCTTTTAAAAAATCATTAAAAATATTTATTAATTAATTTTTTTTAAATTTTCCAATCATTCTGTGATTGAAGATTAATAGTTGCCTCTGCAAAATTGTCGTTCACCACGCCACTGACTAGGGCTATACCGACAATTGTCGACAACCGTCGATCATCGATAATAATTATTATTTGTGTTTTAAATGAACCTCAACAAACATTTGTACTTCATATTCCATATTGTAGGTATTAAAAATTATTAAAAAATATACATCAAATACATATAATATTATAAATCGTATTATTTAATTATATATTAATCATATACATATTTATCTATTTAATTTGTGATTGAGAAATGATTGGTGAATTTCGTTTTAAATTATTTTTTTTATAAATTATACCTACTTTTTTTGTAAAATGTCTCGATTTCGTTTACAGAAATGAGTTTGTTATCAAAAAATAGTTTATTCGTATATTATCAGTCTGAACACTTACAAATTGTTTATCTGTTATTAATACATTATTTAATTATTTTACTTAGCCATTTCCAAACTCCGAACAGCGACCGATTTTCTAATAACTAAGGTCCAAGATATGACAAAAATCAAATATTAAAGCTTCTGAAATTAACAACGGTGGTGTTTATCCCGCTTTCGCAGTAAGTATCCAATTTTATAGTTATATTTGAAAATTAAATATATCCATAGGCGTAACTAGTCCTTAAAGTTGTGGGGAGGGGGCTAGATTGAAACGTTTTATAGCAAATATTTTGTAATTAGATTATTATTTATTATTTCTAATGGTGTTTATAAGTTATAACCGACTTGAATGATAATTCGTTTATATGAAACATTATAGTTTTTTATATTGTAGGAAAAAATAAAATTAATACTATAATATGTTTATAAGCACATACTTTTACCCAAAAATTCTGGAGGAGCTGAAGCCCACTCAAGCCCCCCTCTAATTACGCCTATGCCTAAACGAGAACGGATTATTACCTTGACTTCCATTCCCATAACTTCCCTTGTGCTCACAATCGACTCCTAATCATAACAATAATAATAATAGAGTTGATAATAGTACTAGATGCTATGTGTAAAATCTAACTGGATAGCGAGCAAATATTTGACAAGGTATTTATATATTTGTATAAATGGTCGTAGTCCCCCGATAATCTTTGTTATTGTTAATATTTGTTTGGGGTGTAAAGTCAACTGTTCTAATATTGTGAGTCAAAGTAGTTTCGAGACGAACATTATACATAGATAGATACCTACTTAAACCTACTGCTGTTTATTGTTTGTCATCGATTATTTAAACTTCTGACAGACGTTTAATTTCAAAATTCAATGTGTTTCTTATCTATATATTGAAAACAACAACCTCAAAAAGTTTCGTTAAAAGTGCGTTAAAAGATTCTAATACCTTGTCTTTTTTTTTATTTTTTTTTTTTTATTCGTTATTTACATATTATGCAATATTAAAATTCGATGGATTTATTAATTAATAACATTTAATATAAAATTGTAAGTTTCTTTTACTTCAAAATCGAAATAATTGTTTAAATAGGAGTACATCTGTGTTCTCTCTATAGCGCCATATAGTTAAGAGTTTTCTTAGCAAAGAAATATTAACTTAAAATATTAATAAACTAAAGCGTAAAGTAGGTATTGAAAAAAAAATCAAATACCTGGTTTTCAAAGTTCATCCAGTTAAAGGTGTCTTTAATCTGCGAATTATGGTTTTTTTATTATTATTATTATTATTATTAATATAGAAACATAATCATCACATTTTCTTATTGACTATTGATCAATTTACGAACACATAGTCAAATAAAAAGTTTTAAACATGAAATAAGTAATAATAATTATATTCCTATTCAATAAAATAAACAGATAATATTACATTATTGTATTGTAAATACGTATAATATATGGTATATATAAATAAAACAAAGTGCCATTTTATGTCCGGGATAACCTAGGAAACTATTGAACTATTGGGATTTCTTTCAATTTAAAGCGCACACTACGTATTAGCAGGTTTAAGCATAGTTTTATGGACCCAACTCTTGAATATTTAACCATAAAATTTGAATACACCAGTGACACCATGTATAAAGTAAAACTTTTTACCTACCAAATCTGGCGGTACGATACTTAATGAATAGTCAATGCCATATTAATTTAAGTTTTTTCGGTTCGTTTTTAAATAGTAATAATTATGGAAAATTAAAAAAAAAATTAACGATTTGATGGTGAACTGCAGAAGTACACAAAAATCTAGAATACCATGTAATATATACGATATTAAAGTAATAAGTACAGAAAATGTTTGCGTTTTTGTTTATTTTTCGGATCATACAACTAGTATAGGTATATCATATTAATTTGTATTATACAAATGTGCTTTATATAAACGTTTCCAACGAGCTTTGGTTCAATAGTATTATATTTATCGTACAAACCGTTTCATAGACGCGTATGTTGCAGGCTGCTGCAGCGGGTACGGGCGTTTTTAAATATTTTTTTTGTTTTCCGACAATGATACATATAATATTTTGGTGCTGAACGAAATTCATTGTCACATCGCGCAGTTTCAATACATACGCTCTACGCGTGACGTCTATAATTTTGTGATATTATTATATGTATACGGCCGAACAATAAATATTTTGCAAACAATAGTGTCGATGGGTGATAATAATTAAAACTGCCGCGTAACTGTAAAACACCGCGGAGGTTAATATCAATTTGTTCTACGAGCGCGCGCCGCTGCAGCTCCTCTATTACTATTGGTTGTATAATAATATTATATTAAATTATTATTATATTTTATGCACATTTCTCATGCGCGTACCCATATTATGATGTATTATATAATATACCATCGTGTCGTCGACGTTATAGCAGTAGTCTGATACTACTATTTTTGTATCAAAAGCAATTTAGTCACACACCGCCGGATTGACTGCAAGCTATTGACTGAGTACACAGTGTTCCCGATACGACTTTATACGTTCCGAATGGACCGCACGACATAACGTTGCTGCGGCTGTTCGAATTTCCAAGGCATTTGCTTTCTTTTTCTCTGCGTCGGCCTGCGATATTATTGATGAAATTTTGTGTTGGCTATAAATTCGACAAAAGACGACGTTATACCCGCATGTGTTGTCTCTGTCTTGCTAATGTATATCATAGCAAATTTGAGTTCAGCAGAACACATTTTGTGATGTTAGCTTTAGTATTATCAAACTTAAAGGTAATAATAATATCTAGGGCATCCCATAGGCTTTTATTGATGTTTTAATTTGTAAGTGAGTTATAGTTATGTAAAATATTAAGACTTTAAAATTCTCGTAGTTCGCTTAAAAATTAAAATATCAATAAAAGCCTATGAGATGCCCTAGGTAATATTATTACCTTTAAGTTTGATAATTAAAATATGATACGTAAGGAATTTTTAATTATATACTATTCCTTACTATCTCTATATTCAAAAATAACATTTAATGTATACCACAACTCTAAACTTTAACTTTATTTGCTATTTTGCTAAAATCCTTGTAAAAACAAAACATTTTTTGAAACAAAAAATTAATAAAAAAAAAAAAAAAAAGTTTGATAATAGGTAAATTGACTCTAATATTAAAGCTAACATCATAAAATATGTTCTGCTGAGCGAAAATTTGCTATGATCTACATTAGCAAGACAGAGACAACACATGCGGGTATAACGTCCTCATAAGATGCTATACACATGATAAATGACAACAATTTAATTACGCTCACTTACAACCATTTCTTTCTGGTTTTTAGTTCAATGCGTTAATCTATGTTTTCCTAATCGTATTAGACAATTTAATTCCAATAAAATATACAGACAAATAAGACTAAATATATTTATTATTATTATTATTATTTTTTTTTTTTTTTTTTTGATATATTAAACTTTTTTCCTGATATTGCCTTCAGGCGATACTTGCAGACGCCAACACACGTTTTGAGAGCATATTATTTGAATTTTAAATTAACAATAATTAATCAATTCATATCCCATATGTATTATTTATGAACTATATTATATAGATAGAAAAATGAAAAGCTTATTTTTTAAGATATGCATCAAATAATCAAAAGATTATATTTAAAATTAAAATGTAGATGCGAAAAAGTACGTCACAGTTTAGTGGCTGTCGTAATTATCACTCACCAACTTTTTTTCTTAACTTTGAAGTTACTTTAACTACCTATCTAAATAGTTACTGTATCTATACACATAATTGTTTATCATATTTTATATTTAGGTATCACTGATAGAATGTATTTCCGTTTGTATTTTGGCAATGCCGCATTGCCGCAATGGTTATGTAATTTTTGTAAATTTTAAAATAAAAACATTTCAATTTTACATATATACATAGGTACTTATTGTATACAATGTCTAATGTCTATATGATATATCGTATAATACAAAAATTCTTTATAATGTTGTTTAATACAAACGGTATATAATAAAAAGTTTGGTATATGTATAATACAAAAACAAAAATGTAAATAAAATACCATATATTTTTCTATTTTTTACCTTACTATGTATAGACAAGTTAGATTATTATAGGCACCTGGCGTGAGTTATTTTGGGTCACATTCACGCCGGACGAGTTATTAACACAGTCGTCGAATTAAGATCTGGAACCCATTATCGTCGGACGGTGCACAGATTATTAGAACTCTAGATTTAACTAACAGTGAAATAAATGTTATGCATATTATTTTATAAGTGCGTAATATGTTTATGAGATGTCTATGATTTTCAGTTCAATAGAGAAGTATATGTATAGTTTTGCATAATTTTTTTCTTCATTTCAGTTCAAAAACGAAATAATAGTCTAATTATAGCGTTATAGTTTGTGATATTTCAATTCAAAAACGCATTATGTGCATATAGTTATTTTGTATTAAACCTAAAGTTAAAAAATATGGTAACCTCATATTGAGACCATTAAGTCAAATACGCATACCAAATTTGGTAATTACTCGTATATATAAAATTAATAAATATTTGATAACATTTCATATAAGAAAAATAAATTGATGTCTGCCAAAATGGGAAATCATCATCCAATTACCCCATGATTATTTATTTATGATGGGAAGGAGTGTCGTGCGAATTTCGAAACTAGGTTTGCGAATTGCGTGTTAAATATCTGCATAATTTTTTTTTTAATTTTCTATTATTGTGAGGGTAGGGGAAATTATAATATCATATATAATAATTGAAAAAATCATTTTAAGCGTGGTAAAATAGAGCGTTGCGCATGCTCAAAACACCAAAAATCATGATTTTCGCAGGGCTTTAACTCAAAAACTAATGGTTTGCGCCAATTTATTTTTGCACTATTGTTGTAAACTCGTTGAAATACATAAGTTTCCGAAGGATGCCGAAAATGTTATTTATGGTTTTATTAAAATAACTAACAGCCCGTGTAACTCGGAATAATTGAGTACCTTAGGTCGGACTTGGAAAAATTCTATAGTAATCACAAGTTTAGTTTGGTGATTAGGTAGGTGATAACGAAGTTGTTGCTACTACTGATTAGGTAACTCGATACTTAAACGTTGTTTTGAATGCGGAAAAGTTGGATGTGAGTGTTTTTACCTGTCTGTCATCAACCAGTGTAATTCAATTTCTGACTATACAATCCGCCTACGGCGAGTTTGTTTTTTGTAATTTATTTTCCTTTGATACACCGACAATTTTGTTCAAACGTGTTGCAAAAAAAGTGTTTTATGCTCAATCGTGTCTCAGCCAAAATTTTACCCTGGTGCAGTTTACGTGTCACCTTTTTACACTTGATAAAAATTCGGGCGCAGCTTACAATCGACAAACGTATTTACTATTTTAAATAATTAAAATTTGTAAGCAATTCCCATATTTAAATTCAAATATTTCAAAACAATATGTAGCCCCTTTAGCCCTTGACTACGTCACTGGTATAGAAAGTATAAATAATAAGAACAATAATAAGTATTAATATTGCCTTCGATATTATATAAATTCTTGTAAATGTGCGTGCGTATAATATTATTATATTTTCTGTTGGAGAACGATCGGCTCGCGTATATATACAAAATTTTATGTTAATTTTGAAATATTAGCATTTGATTTAATAGAATTGGTATTCGGCGCCACGCTGGCCTGTGCCGGAATTCGCCGATGATAATTAAATAAACAACGTATCTAGAGTTTTATATGTAATATCGATTAGGTTTCTATTAAGTATAAATTATAATACGCGTGCATATATTATATTTTTATAGAACGGTTTTGTCTTCGATATCGGGATTAATAAACTATTATATATAGGTACATAGGTATACGATAATTTGTGTACTGTGTAGGTAGATATATACACTAAAGTATAATAGTTTATAGTAATAAACAGTATCACAATAATATATGTATGTATATATTATAGATAATATGTATAATTACACGCGGAGAAACGTAACTGATCGATCAAAAATGAATTTTGATATGACATTACAAATTCCATAAATTAACGATAAGTAATAAAAAGTAAATTTAAGAAGGCTGTGTTTATTAGATGCCAAAGTATTGGCTAGATATGTCTATATAATACAGTATCATACGTTGTAAATGATTATAATACATCAGGCTATTTTACCGCTGTGTTTAGGTAAGATATAACTAAATATATATATATATATATATATGTATTTTCACATCACATTCCTTAGATAATAAACATTTTGTATAAATTATATTATTAGATATTATGTGTATAAGTAAACATTTTATTATAGTTTTAAATATTTTATGAAAAATAAAAATAATAATAATATTTTATTTATATTTTTAACGTTTATATTATATACTACACCATGCATCGTCACTGCCATATTATTGTAATAGAAAAACGTTATGAGCGGATTTATGAGAACGCAAATCTCAGTCAGTTACCTATAGGTCAGCCCTAAAACAAAATGATTAATGCCATTGCTAGCTTTATCAATTGTACCTAATTGAATTAACAAACTCGTTAAATTTTGAGGAAGTTGTTTTTTCGAGGTATATAAATCACGCACAATGCACAAACTTATTTAAGCTACGCTGTTTAATGTTTCTACTATAGAAAAAGTGTGTTACCTACATACAATATCTAAATATAATTATTTATTATTACATTTATCAAAAGGAATGGATTTTTTCTATTAATTGAATAATTGTTTTTTTTTTTTTTGACCGATGTCAAGCAGTGTCAACTGTGTTTTATTATGGGTTACTACATTTACACAAGTATATTTTTTTTTGAAATGCGCTAATGAAAAAAAAAATTTTAAATATTTAAATCCACGGCTTATAACTCGTAGTCGAACCAGTATTTATTCCTGATCAAACACTACCTGTTGCACCTATAATACAACTTTGCAAAAGCCGCCATCTCCGCCGCCTCCTCCACCGACAGTACAAACCGTCCAAAGGCCCCCTAACCCCTCATCGTCACTTTCGCCACTCGCGATGACGACCAGTAAACCGTTGAGCACTTCTTCAACAGGTATACCAGACATAATTCGACAACACCGAAAACATACAACAATGGCTCGAATCGGTGTATTCCCAGTCTCTCGATGAGCCGTAAAAATAATGTATTATAACTATAAGTAGGTATATTTATTTAATCTAGTAAATAGGTATTGATATAATATATGAGGGGTGGCCAAAATGACTATGTACGCGAGCCACATATATTAATGCAATTATATCAAGAGCCAAATTATCTAATCTGTACTTTTACACCACAAAATTAATAAAGATAACTAACATCCGATAAACATATCAAATTACGAAATATGAAATTATAAAATAATAATAATAAAAACATTTTTTTTTTTTAATGTTTGCAAAAAAAATTAAAATTTTGGAGACCGCGAGCCGCATACGTCGACGAAGAGAGCCGCAATTTGGCCACCCCTATAATATATCATATATTATTATTATTGTTGTTCGTATATGGATCGCAATTACCTACTACAATAAAACGTGACACTGTAAATGTTATCCCCACTCGAGAGCAAATGGTGGTAATTATATATTGGTGGGCCTCGCTGGGTCTATATAGCCATTTCGTGCTGTAGTGAGGAGAAACGACGAGTTTTCTCTCAATGAACAGACTATAAGTATATTTCATTGTGTATTTTGTAATAGGTATAGCTATTAAAGTAATTTATTTTATTATTATTATATTATTACGACGGTAGGTTAATTTAATTTTTCCTAAAACAGCATTTATTATACTATACGTATTTAATTATTATACTAATATGTGTTTACCTATACCAAGTATACCATATTACATTATTGTCATTAACTTTTGAGTTAATAATACCTTACTGTAGATATCGCTAAGTGTGAAATAGCAGTGTGAATAAGTTCGTTGTATAAATAGCTGATAATATCATGAATCTCGTAATACATTTTCAAGCATTTTTACCCGTTCGTAATTTTTTATCGGCATTTTAAATTTAAACAGTCTATAAATATAACTCAAAAAGAGTCAAAATATTTTTAAAATCATGAATATAGAACGATAATTTAAACGCTTGGTTAAAATTTCAAGTTTTCACGGTAATTCGTTTTTGAATTTTAATAAAATGAAGGTATCAATTATATTTGATCAAAAACTGTTTGGCGTAAAAATCTCAGTTTTTCTTAATTATTAAGTATCCACTGGAAACTTTTTACTTTTAACCTCTCGAAGTACCAACTAAATCTAATTAACTATCAGAAACCACTCTCAAAGTTTCATTTATACTCCCTCAGTACTTAGGCGATGTCAGACGGAAAATATACATCGTTGTAAAATCAATACATCAATCGCTTCGCTCTGAATCTAAAAATACACACACGCACATCATTATAAAACCAATAAAAACATTCCTCGGTCCACCTGATACCTAAAAACATAGCAACGGCGGTTGTGTACACGATCAATAATATAATTCTATAGGTACCTACAACCTACTGCGGAAATCAATAACCAATTTATCGAATTTGAAAAATCATTTAAACATAATATAAAATATATCAATAGAATATCAATCGACTTGATTGACCGTTAAACGTCTAAAATACATATAAATACATTATAAAATAATGTAAACGTCTGCTCTGAGCATTAGATGGGTTTGCAGCTGTTAAAAATTCTATAGTGTTATTCGACTTGTGTACACTGAATGTTTAATTTAAATAGAATTTAAAAATAAAAAAATACGTTTGAAATAAACAGTAATAATATATTATAAACTCATGTTGTGCGTATTTATATATTTATTTAATACCTTTAAATACCTTTACGACGTGCATACATACGTACCCTACGCGACGTAAACATATAATATAATTAAAAAAAAAATAATCTTATCGCATAATAAATCATACTAGTTTGGTGAAAACCAGCAAAACCGTTTCACGAAATACCTACACGACGACAACTACGCCACTTATAACAAAATCAAATTGATCGATTTACCAAATTAAATTAATTTTCTTTTATGTTTTTTTCAACCGAAAAACACGTTTTCGCGTCTTAACGCCATCAGATTATAATAATTTTAATAAGAATGAATATTTACAGCGACACCAATATAATATTATTTTAATGTTATAACGAGTAATCGGCACACGTGTAAATAATCGTCCAACACGTCGTGAGTCACATGTGGCGTGAAAAGCCAAAAGTATATGAACTGGGCAACTAAAGAGACTTAAATTCGACTTGACATAATATTAGTGCCTTACTGTCATGTGGTAACGTTTGTAAGTATGATTTTATTGTAAGGTATCAATCAGGGGCGGACGCAGGAAAAAAATTCTAGGGGTGGGTTGAAAAAATAAGAATGATTACCGTCATTTTGAAATAATTATTTATTATTTGAAATTAATCATCCATTTGTTTGTGGGGGGGTTGAACCCCCAAAACCCCTCCTTGCGTCCGCCATTGATATCGATGTATCAAACAAATAACGAAAATTGTAAAAAAGTGCACCAAAAAATTTCGTTCAATGTTCACCGGAAATTTATTTAATAATTGAATCGGTCCGTACTGCGTAGAATCGTATTCTATTATCGTATCGTTAATCGGATTATTCTGCAATAATATCGTTCCCACGGAGAAATGCCCAACGCCATCTCACGGATAAAACATTGAAATCAAATTTCAGGTAAACATAGGTACTTATTAAAATTTTATTCTGACACTAAAATAAAGTTGTTCGTATTTCGGAAATGTTTAGTTGAACTATTGGACATAATAATATTAATACATCATTTTAATTATTATAATATTTAAAAAGAAAATAATCATAAGATGTATACACCATGACAAAATAAATCTATTTTGTCATGGTACACACAAATTGTAATTCATACGTTAATTGTAATATTAATGTTTCTGCACTCTAGTTATAGTACTGGTGTCCCGGCCTCCTGGGGGCCGTGTACAGAACAACTTCACTCTAAATTAAGTACTAGACTCAACTGTTAGGACGTATCCTGAAATTTGAACAGTGACCGATTTGGTTTGAATGGTGTTGCTAACACTTTTATTTGCATACAACATTTTTAATTTGGCTCCATTAATGTTCTGAAGAAAATGTATAATGTTGTAATTCATCACTTTAAACCTAAAAGGCTAAAGGTAATGCAAAAATTCATTCAGTTATAAAATTAAAAATAGAATAGATTTAATTTTCAAACATTATTCCTTCAAGTATATATTATACAAGGATCAATTTTTTTTTCTATTTATTTAATTAAAATAATTTACAATCTATACAGTCATTATTATAATAATAAATTTGATAGTTTATAATGGTTAGTAACAGGACTATAGGAGATTAACATTTATGGACAGGCACTCAGCAGTGTCACCTAGTGCGAACCAAACTTGGTACTTTTTTGGTATTACCGTGATTTTTTTATTTTAATAAGCCTCTAGGCCACTGTTTTGAGTCTTCTATGTACATTACCAGGAAGAGAGATAGAGGAAAATTGTTTTATTAATGGGTTACTGTGAGAGTTTAAATTAGTATGAAATTTAAAGTTATATAATTTTAGTAATTGTAGGAATTTTTAAGATTTTTGTGAAAATTGTTTGTGACATTACTAATAGTAAGCAGATGGATTGAAACGTATGACATGTTTTTGTATTGGTTGACTTTGCTGTGCCCCGTAATTGAATACCGCGTGTCCAAACTGGTCAAATAATTGACTTGTATATTATGGTAAGTTTATTGGATAGGAGAGTTTGTAAAGGATCAGTTTTAAAAATATTTAATATGTTTTTTTTTAGTAATTTTATAACAATAACATTAAATCATCAAAAATCAATAACTATCAATGCAGTTTGTTTTAAGATTCCATAATATTAATATATAATTACATTATTCTTATTTAAATACGATATGGTTTTCAAATTGTATGTAAATTTATTTAGTGTAAAAAAATATTAAGCTATACAAACCATAGACCATACTAGTATATAGATTTATAGGTCTATGATATAAACTATTCAAACAATAAAACATTTGTACGTTCTAACAAAATTGTTTGTTCATAATTTAAATAATACATTTGTCATTCATTGTTACTTTTACAAAAAAAAAAAAGATTAATAATATCATATAGGTACCAAGGTACCTGTAACTTGTGTAATTATAATTGTTACACAAAATATAACAACAAATATCCAATGAATTATAGATACAAGTGCACAACTAACAATTGTGCGTTAACAATCTAGTTTTAAGCTTATTAATTATAAAACTATATTAGGTTGATTTAAAAATTATAACATAGTCGATTTATGATAACTCAAATACCTAAAAACCTTTTTAACATCAAAATTTTTTTTCTCACTCTCTGAAGTGTTTATAAGTTATATTTGAGGTTTGTAACTTAAAGTATAAATTTTATTTATTTCTATTTCCTTTGGACGTAAATAATCAATTCTCGACTGTACACATAAAACAGTAATTAACAAAACATGATACAGACTGAAAATGAAGCAAATGTTTAATGTGGCATTATTAAATATTGTTTTGTAAGTCATTTTTTAAACTTGAAATTATAAAAAAATGTTACTACATTTTTACTTCAAAATGTAAACTAACTGTATTTAATCAATTACATCATTTATAATTATTATGTTGTATTGTTTTTATTTAATTTGATATAAGTATGTTATTGCTCCACCTACTGGCTCATTATAACTAAATAATAAATTTCAATATTTCTTAATACGTTGCAAAAGTATATAATTATGTGAAATTAAAATG
The DNA here is from genome assembly GCF_003676215.2 of Rhopalosiphum maidis. Lineage (NCBI taxonomy): Eukaryota > Metazoa > Arthropoda > Insecta > Hemiptera > Aphididae > Rhopalosiphum > Rhopalosiphum maidis. The sequence goes on along the minus strand of NC_040878.1, from coordinate 4,983,399 downwards.
AAAAAATATTTAACTATACATAATATTAAATCTTGAACATTACAAAGATCAATATAGTACTACAACTAACCTAATCAACCTTAAAGTGAAACTAATTTTACTAATTGAAAAATTGTCATTTTGTAAAGTAATACCAATGTACTTAAAAACTGACAAGGCACTTAATCTTACAACAGTAATTAAGAAAGTTCTTAATAGATATACTAGGCAACATATAAGATGCATGGCATATTCTCTGCAGAATAGAAGATGTTAGTAACTAGTAGGTTCATTGTAGGAAATTAAAAACAAAGTTTGACGGCTAAAACAAAACCTTTTAAAATTAAAAAAAAAAGAACATAATATGTCTTGTTATGCCTCAAATTATCTATATACACTTAATTTCCTACATTCATGAATTTTTAGATTTTTTTATTCAAAATATTCATGTATTAAAAATCAAGCAATACCAGCCATATATATAATTAGTTTATCAGCTGGCTAATAGTATCTGATAGAAGAACATTGCTATTACATGAGTATGTTGAACAATTGATGTTTTTAAAAGATTATAAGAAATTTAAAACATAAAAGAAAAATTTAAATAAGATGTGGAATGAAAAATTATGAGTAATAATTATTGTAAATAAATTAAAAAAAAGTATAATAAATGTTTAAGAATTTAATTATAATGGATGCCAAAATTTGGATATAAATATATATTTTTTTCAAAAAGTATCAAATGTATCTTTTTTATCTTTGTATCCCATTAAGTTCACATAAATGTTGCCAAAATCAAATCATAAATGGCGCTTTTTATTGCTTCATTTATAAAAACCATAACCTATTGATGTTTTAAATATGTACCCTTATGTTTTAATCAACAAAATAACAAAGGTGGTTAACTATACTATGATAGAATTCAGCCTATTATAAATTGTTATAAGCTTTATAATAATTTAATGAAATTATGCATCATATTTGTATATAATGATGAGTAACAATATTTTTCTGATCGATTAGAAGCAGTAACAAAAATAGAAAAGAACAGTGGAGCAATAAAAAAATTATCTTTAATTTTGATAAAAATTATTTAGAAAAAAATGGTACTTTCTTGTTATACGAAACTACTTTGTTTTGTGAAACATCAATCTTAATATCTAATACTACTAATCATTTGTAATTGTTAATTGAAGAAAAATGGATTTCATATTTTTTTTTTAAATAAATGTTGGTGAATTTACATCCTTTTACGTTCTGACAATAACAACAAGTTACGATGAAAAATTTATGTGAGACTGCTGACAGTCAAATTTTAACTATAAAGTAAATGTATTTAAAAGAAAATCTAATATTAGTAAAACTAATATAATAAATTATATTATAGATAATTGTCAGTTGTAACACTGGTATACAACACATGGATATCGGATATCGTAAAGATAATGTGATAGTCGCGATAACGGAGGTAGTGCTGGGCGGTAGTCATGATAATGGCCATAGTTTCATATAATAAGAAAGTACTGAAAAAATGACTTATCTTATAAGGGGTAATAGCAAATAATTAGTGATTCTTTGTTGAAGCATTTCAATGGTCCTTCATTTTAAGTATAAGTTATGAATTTCTTGCTTTCTTAGAACCTATCTAAATAAATTATAAATATTTAGAATACAGTTAGTTAGTTTAGTATACATAGCAAATAATGTAATTGTTAACAATTTTATAGTTAAAACATAAAAAAAATGTTTATAAATGTTTTTTTTTAATGTTTTATATAAAACATTTCAACAATTTAAATTTATTATAAATAATTTAATGTACATTAAGAAGTATAAATTGTAAATTTAATACTTTTTAATCCAATTAAAGCAATTTAATAATGGCTTACTTACATTTTAATTTTCAACCATCATTTTATATTTTGAATGTTAATTATTGTATTTACTAAATGTTGTTATAAGAGATAAAGAAAGTTATTAACATTGATAAACTTAAAACACCATAGTAATAATCAAAAATAAATAAAAATGTTATAACCATTAATAAATATTATAATATTTAAATTTAAAAATTTTAGTTAGTATTAAAAGTATGTTAAATATTTTGTAGTAATTGTGGACAAGTATACAAAACCGATAAAACAAAAATTCACAGCCAATAAATACAAATAAAATTTCATGCATTAACTCAACAGCAAAACTATAAATAATTAGATTAATTATTTATCACCGGTTATTAATTGGCAATGGATGCCCTTCACTGTTAACCACATACTTATCGATAGATAACATATGCCGATCATCAGACATTAACAAATATAGGTACTTAAGGGTTTCTGCAAAAAAGAATGATTCAGTCATGTCTTGAGGACGTGTATCTTTTGGATCTAACACATTGCCAATGGATGTAAAACCACCAGCTACTTTAGTATGTCGTTCAAATGCTTGAAATATTAACCAACCCCAATCCTGATATGTTGTATTGCCTGATATTTGATACATGTACCAAAGACTTTCAACAAATTCAGGCCGTAATAGACTGTGTGCATCATTTATATTAACATACATATCTTGATTAACATCCACCTGTAAAAAAAAAAATAAGTAAAATTATAAGATGCTACAAATTTTAATATCAATTCAATCTTACATTTGTACCAAAATATACTATTTCCGGGGATAAAAATGTTGGTTGATCAGCATACATACGATAGCATGTTTCCATTAGTTTTTCAGCCAATTTCATATGACTAGATGGCATACCATAATGAACACCAAGTGCTAATGTGCCCGGAAGGTAGCATACTAAATGATCCATCTTTGGATGAAAATTTCGTGATCCTGCCTTCAGTTCTCCTATATATGTTAAATTTCTTTTGGGCGATGTTCGCACTAATTGTGTGATTATACCATCAATGGCTTCCAAATAGTCATCCTTCAAACTAAAATAAACATATGTTTTTAACTGAAGCTTTTGAAATTTAAGAATTAATCATTATTACAAATCTATTGATTTTCCAGTCTGGATCCATTGTTTCAAAAGATATTCATAATAACTATCACCTCTAGCACCAATTTTAATTTCAGACCCTCTATGAAATTTGCCTGTATTTGGATTTATATAAATAGGCACAAGTCCATTAGGTTTTTCTAATGTGTGAATATGTTCAGATACTTTGAATGCAACAGTCTAAAATTGAATTGCATACATCATAATCAAATTAAATTATTAGATATGTTTAATATTACTCACTTCAAAATTTTTTGTACCAGTAGACCTTGATAAATCTCTAAATTCTAATTGTATAGTAGATACTTCGGCTGTACTAGAATCTGGGCTCCATTTGGGTGAATGAGCCATATGTGAGATAAGATTAACATCTGAATATGGTATTGGTGATGGAGATTTTGTAAAACATGGCATAAGTCGTGAACCAATGTCTAGCTGTAAAAATGAAAATAATAATACAATTATTGTTTTAATGTATAACAAACAAATATTCAGTGTTTAATAATAATAAACTATTACTTACAGCTTTATCAAGAAATAATGAATCTCCCGACAAATGATAAGCACTTAAAAACCCACCTAACACTCTTATTGTAGTTTCAAATAGGTTGACATCTTTATAATGATCAAGGTTAAAACTGGTACTAACCCATTCACGAGCTTCATCAAATTCTAAAATAAAACATATTCCATTATTTTATCAAATTAAGAAAATAGTGTTTACACTAATTTATAGTCTATGACAATCATAATTAGTACAATATTACACAAAAACATAATTAACATATTATAATATACTAGCTAAATTAATAATTAAGTAATTACTGTTGTTAATAATATGAGTAAATGGTGTTTATAATAATACAATTAATTAGTAGTGTGAAATAAAGTAATTTAAAACTTCATTATTGCTTATTTGACACATAAATACAATACTTATTAATAGTACTGAATAAAATAATAATATATTTTTAATTAGGATATTTTAAGTATTGACTAAAACTTTTACAAAAGACGCCAGGTGTCCAATATTTGTTACTGATCAATAACAATAATATTAAATGATACTTGACTATTTACAATTGTAGAAGTGTTTATTGAGAATTTTAACATTAAATATAGCTAAATAAATCCATTACTTTTTTCCTTGTTACTAAATATTATTTTTTTTACATCATTTACACAATTACAAACTTAATACGATACTTATGAACATAAAAAGTTGCAACGACAATTTAATAATAATATTTGCCTGTATTTGATACATATCGATTAATATACTCTAACTAGGACAAAATTGTTTCAGTAATCTATATGGAACATTATTTTACTGTTACATACAATATAATATATTAAAATGTCTAATTTGTGATGCACAAGTTTACATCCTTTAAGTCAAATTAATAGTATCACTAGCAGAACTTACCTTTTTTCAAATTCATTATCCATAGTGTGTCCAAAGAATCAACAATAGTCAATCCTAGATTAAACCAATCTTGGTATTTCCTACTTATAGGTTTTACGTGATCATGTCCCCAGGCATAACTGCAATATCCTTTCCATGCATGTTTAAATGCATTTAAAACTGCAGTTTGTCTGTGACCTGTTGCTGGCATAAACTGAATACCTTCACCAGACGCCAGGTTTACAGCATCATTAGATACTGGTGCAGCTATTTGTTCTTTTTGATCAGGAGGTTCAACATCTTCAATTTCATTTAACTTTACAGCATCTACATAATTTGGCAAATTTCCTTTCTAAAACAGATCATTAGCAATTAGATTAGTCAAATATATAGCTTATTTAAATCACCAATATTGAAATTAAACATACAACATTCTGAGGCCAAATAGTCGGTTGTGGTAACTTAAGAACATTGGTCTCGGATAATTCTTCAAAATTCTTACTAGTTCCAATGAACCACAAAAGGATTGAAATTAATATTACACTAGCCAACAGGTATAAAATTAATTTTTGTAACTTTGATAATTGTCTCCAACACTGTAAAAAATACAATCAAATTAAACTACTTATAAAAAAAAAAACAAATTTGTATCCTTTACCCTTCGATAAAAACTTCTGCAGCTGTATTTTTGTGTAGGGCCCGTCAACAAAACTGTGTCGAAATTCAACGACACATGGTCCTTTATCATGTTCAGTAGATGTCAGTGTTTTTTATATAGTTGAAAACATATATCAGGTAAGTTAAATGCAAGCTATACGCTCGTAGGAAATATTTTAAGTACCTATGCCGGTACGAACAATTGTTAACTGTTAAACAATAAATCTATTCGAAAAAAAGTGGTAGCGTACAACAATAATAATAATACGGTGACAGAAATACACAACAATCGTAAATGGTAAATCGTTATTCGTTTGTCTAGAACAAATAAGGTACAGCACAGTTAATTAAATACCTATAAAGTTAGTACTAATCATAACACAATACACATTTAATTTAATAATTTGACTAATCAAACAGGATTTTGTTAGTTTCGAGATAGGAACGTTCGACGTTTTGAAATTTGATCTGTGACCTGTGTCCTGCAATATTGTCTTATACTTATTCTGTGATTGTAGTGTGCCGTGTACTGAATCGTTTTAAAAGTTGATAACGTTATTTGATAAAATTTGTAGATATAAAATCACAGACTAAGATAATACAATTATTTCGTTCGTAATAAAAAAAAAATGGGATTGAGGTACTTTTCCCAAAAGTAAAACCCATCACATATTCACATATTATGATAAAAATTCAAAAATAAATTTATGCGGTGAAATGCAGTGTTGAAATATAATAAATTATTATTATTATTATTTATTTTTGTTCTATTTCACGATCACTATTCAAATACAATAAATGAATAAAACAACCCATTTTACGATTAAATTATACCATAGGTTACTACTAGTATTTCTTTGAATTATACTTAGTTAAATACTTAAAAATAAACTATTTGATTACTGTATACTACATACCCATACCAAGAATATTTATATATTTAAATTTATTTGTACTTCATCAGAATAATAAACGACATAAACATAATATCAAATGTTATAAACTTATTTTTAAAAATATCATCATTGACGAGCCTTGATCTGTAATAACACTAATAACAATAACGTATCTGAAGGAATGGATAGATACGTGTTTATCTAAATCGTGGATTATCCAAGTTTAAGTGCAAATATTTGTCACGCTGAAGATAGCTATCATTCCCTCAGATTTTAAGATAGATTTTAACCTAACCTAGAGCTGATCGATGATCGATGAATGTATTATTTAAGTTATTTTACATTTACAATGGTCGTCTTACGTCCATCAAAGTAATAACATAGTGTCATCACATCACCTTTTGGGGAAGTAAAAAATAAAAATACATACATTTTCAGTTTTTAGAAATAAATTAGATTTAGTCAAAAGTAAAAGTATTAATAGTTTAACTTTTCTCAATAATCAGGAAAGACAAAAAAAAAAAAAAATGAAGGAAAAACTGTAATATTTGAGAATAGGTATTTTTTTTTATTTTGTTATAATTAAAAAATGAATAACCATAAAAACTTAAGATGTTCACAAATGTCTATATTATCAATTTATTTACACGAATATATGATATAATTTTCAAAATATTCTAATTTATTTTTAGATAATTGTAATTTTGTCTTTGCGATTTTACTTTAGTCAATAAATAAATTCGTGCATTGTTTATATTTTGTTATTTTGCAATTTTTTGCATTTTATACCCGGTAAGGAATTCCATATTTAGTATCAAGTACCTACCTATCTACTAAGTCTAGATATACAATTTCAAAGATAATGGTAACGATTCAATATTTTATACTATTTTATTTGTTATAAAATTACCTTTTAAAATTTTTTAAAACGTTTGTTGAAAATAAAGAATAAAAGAAGAATTGCTTATGTCGAACCACCGACCATTGTATTTTTTTTTTTTACTTTATTTTTAGGTTAATACCTGCAACTAGATACAATCGCAATAAACAACATGCACACCGGGTTACATGATGACTGTGGTGTAATGTGGATAACTACAAAAATTATTCTCATTGCTCGTTCCATGGATTACTACTATAGTTCATCAGTAAAGTAAATTAGTAAAATGTATTATACATATTAAAATAACATTTTATTGGTTATTGATGTTGGCGATGAATGATGATGCTGTATTATTTTGAAAACTATTTTTTTCAAAATCATGACTAGGATTGCAGTAGCTGCACAGTATATATTTATTGTATCTATATAGGTCAATACTTAATATAAGTAGCCAATTAGGACAATTAGGTACCTTCAATATGCTAATGCCATAGATAAAAATATGTAGTATAATTATATACTTAGTAGGTACCTATATTTAATCCATTATGCTATATTGCTATGGTAACTACTAACAGCTTCTGTGGTTTACGACCTACCCATCAATAGATGACTATAGATAGGCGGTATATACAACAATTTCTCAAATTGTACGAATTGTGTACATTTTATTAACCGCTTATATAATATATATATTCACGATTCTGCATGATTTAAATGAAACGTTGCCGTGCTATTTTTTAAATTAAACTAACATCTCATTATCGATTAGGTATCATAAATTCATAAATTTAATTTTGTCGAATTCAACTGAGTGAGTCGAAATGCTCTCCCAGTCCATATCATCCAATTGTATAATACTGTAAATTTGTAAATTGTATTAGGTAATATAAAATATCTTTATAGGCTATAGTACCTAGATATAATAATTAATAACCACTGGTTATCTAAAATTATAATTATTTAAAATTTTCTTTATAGTAAGCACTAAACATGTGGTTTAAAGTCCAAAATAGATAATTGTATAATTTATAAGTTTGCTTTGGTAATAAAACAAACATTATATTTATCAGAAAACAAATCTACAATCATTTTTTGTTATTTGCCTATATATACCCATATACGTATTTAATTATTTAAATGTTTTAACAATTTATTTTTATTCTTTCACTATGCATGCTTATTTTACATTTAAAATGATGATCTGTTTTTTTGTTTGTGATGACTGACACGAATATTTCATGTAAATTTATACGTAAGAGTCACTCTTAAACCTTAAAGTGTGTATTCGACATACCTATACCGCACCGAGTTGGAGAATTGCCATTAGATACTGTTGTTATAGTAAGTTATTGTCCTATAAAGTGGCAGATTCTCCATCGAATTTCATATTTTTACTTAGATTAATCAAACTATGTTATTTTTCTTTTTTATTAAAAATATTAATCTAAGAAATTAAAAAAATAAAAACCAATCTAACATTGGATTACTCAAGGAGTTGCAGCCGATAAATAAAAATGTTTGAACTAAATATAAATTGATTTAAACTAAAATAAAGGAAAATCAATCAACACAACCACAATCTAAAAAAAAAAAATGTTTCTAAAAGAAAGTATTAATTTATTCACACAGAAAAATGACCCTTATAATATCGTATAACTGTTGATACTAAATTAATTCGTGTACGCAATAGTAAAAATAATGTATATATATATATGTATATTATGATAATATGGTGTGTTCCTATCTATATTTATGCCATATTTCCATGTATATTGTGTATTATTTAGATGATGCATTATATGTTTGACATCTATAATTTTTTCAAATACTAAAATTTTATAAACGTTTAAATATCTTTAATATAAAATTTAAATTGAGCACTTAAATCATTATTATATAGTCTAGAATTAAATGAATGTTGAAGGACAAGGACCTACTTATATAATATTTGAAGGACATTCGTTATGGATATGTAAAATAAATTAAATATAATAATATAATATATTAATTTACATATTTAAATGTTTAACGTTATAAACTTATAATAAATAGTATTTGTATCATAACATATTGCACTATACAATCGTATATAGTTATATTTGTATTTTGTATATGTAAATAATATTTTAACAGTGTTATTTGAAGCCATGATGGATATATTGCTAAAATAGACAATATAGGTATTGACGTATTGTTACAAATAATACAAACAAATTGACATTATAGGCTTTTATAGCACAGAAGTACAAAAATACAAAATATAAATGAAATCTATATTCTGCGATAATCAGTTAGGTATCAGATAATATAATATAGTATAAAACTATAATAATATATTATACACTACCTATCTAAATTGTATTAACTTTCATGAGTTATGCTATTGATAAAAATGTTATTAAATTAGGATGAGATTATGAGGCATCTGAATAGTAGTTCTGCACATTGTAGTCATTGTACACGGGCATTATTTTTCATCGTTATTTTTTCACGAAAATAAATAAACAATTACACCTATAAAATATAAGTCAACTAGTCATATATAACGACTAGCCGGCTCCGACTTAGGTATAAGGGCGTTACAAATAATACAAACAAAAACCAATGTTCGATCAGACTAGAGTTTTGTTGGCGACCTATCAATGGCGCAATTATCGGGAGTGTTGGGTGTGCAATTCACAAGGGCCCCTAGATTAAAAATTTCATGCACGATATTCCTACTATGATCTGTAATATACACATATTATATTATTTGTTTTAATATAATAAATAATTATGTTTTTACTCTTTTGAATTTAGAGAATAATTCAAATTATGATTACTTATGTGGGAAACCAGTTAAGAGGATGTCAGCGCACCGTTTGTTTTCTCTCTCTAGCCCACGCGCAACATAGACAAAACGCATTTACGCAGTCTGAGTAGAACTCGCTCAATTTTGGTTCTAGAGTAAATATACCTATTACAAAATTAAATGTTGATAATATTTTTGAGTATAAGACGATGAGTTTTTTAAAAAAAATTAAAATTTTGAAAATTTAAAGGTTATTTAAAAATGTTGTAATTTATAGCTATTTTTAAACGATATAATTAACGTTGTATTGGTAATAATAGAAAAAACTCATCGTCTTGTACTCAGAAATATTATCAAAATTTAATTTTATTATAGGTATATTTACTCTAGAACCGAAATTGAGCGAGTTCTACTCAGACTGCGTAAATGCGTTTTGTCTATATTGCGCGCGGGCTAGAGAGAGAAAACAAACAGTGTGTAACATCCTATTAAGTGAATCTTAACACATACAATACAATAATACAGCAATATAGGTACCAGAATGCGTGTATAGCGTATAGAAAATAATTAAAAATTTGAAACTTCTTTTATTATAATGACATAATAATTATGTTGGTGTGTGTACTGTGTAGTGTGAAGTCATGATAATAAGGTATAACTGTTTTTAATTTTTATCAGTAGGTAGTGGCCTCGGTCCGGAATTTTTCAAATGGGTCCCTTATTATAAAGTTGCGCCACTGCGACCGATAAAACTGTTGATTATAAAATACTAATTAGTAAGTATACCTAGTTAATACTGTAGTCTGTAGTATTTAATATTTATAATGATAGAACGTAACCGATCGGCAACCAAACATGTATACACCTAATTGGCATACCTATAAACCGTGTTGTGAGTGCTCCGACCATCCAAAACTATCGGTGATTATTTTAGTTTAGGTTACCTATAGGATTAAATAGCACATTATAGCGTAAGGTGTAAGTATATAAACTGCATTAATTGTAAGTGAGTGATTAACTAATATACGGTTAAATATCTGAAAGCGATAAGATGGAGATGGAATCATTTATTATGACGTGTAAACACTATAAACGTATATAATACTATAGTATCCACGAAACTGGATTTGTTTTTGGATATTATTTGTATTACTTGCACCCCTGTGTATATTATAATTGTTGTGCAATATCGTTGTGACTAAATATAACGACACGCAGCACCTTCAGCATGAGCGTGTACATATAGAGGATATAATAAAATATTATAGGAGACGAGTGATGAAGATCTACTCGTATAGTACACAACTAGCTGTTTTCTATCGATCGTTTTTTTTTTTTTTTAATTCGATTTTTTCACGGCAAGTTGTACGGGAACCTGTAGCTGGCAGTTCATTTTAGAATATAAATGTATTATTTTAGTTGTATTGTAATATTATACATATATTATACCTGTTACATGTATAGACCGTATCATTACATGGTATTAGCCGCACCTACGTAAACATTAATTCATAGTTTTCCAAATAAGTAAGTATATTCCAACGTAGTTGAAAGGATTTTTCTTCGACGATACGGTTATCGAAACGATTTATTGAAACCGTGTGCGGTTTTCGTTTTTTTCAACTGTAATAATAGTGCATTAATCAGTGACATCGGTCACGACCTCCGCTCATCGCGACAGTGCGACGAACACTGAAGACGCGCCCGCAATGCTCTCACTGACACTAACGTAGAACGATCCGAGAGCATAACGCCGCGAGACAGTGCAAACGTCGGCCGGCAGATGTCTCTGAGCCGCGACGACGGTTGGAGTACCGGCCGCGTTCGGCGGGCGACAGCGTCCACCGGACCGGACGCGGTTCAGCGGTTCGAGTTTCGTGAACGCGCGGTCGGCGCGGGCTCGATCGGTCGGACGACGCGACGGCCACCGGGACGGGACCGGCCCGTCGACCCGGTTCCGGCGTGTCGTCCGCCACACGGTTCGGCGTTTCACGGGCGGGCCAACGAGCTGTATAAAGAGCGTGTGCGGTGCCGGACGGCTTAAAAGGGTGTCTTCCGCTTGCATGGAACGCTAGACCTATTCGGTTCTGGTGAGGTATGGCCATCAATACATACCTGACACATAATTTTTTTAACTGCGGGCAGTTGGCAACCATCGCGTGCCGGCGCCTGCTCCGATCGCGTCGATTATCTACTACGATGGTTTTTCCCCGACCGTGTGTGCGTGTGGCTTGGTGTAACGCCCGCTCAACGCGCTTACACGTTTTTGCCCAAGTGCGACGCCGTTCTTCACTGCAGTTTTTCACCACAACTTTGCTGACGGTACCTACGTGTTCTGCTCGTCACACAATTCTCGTTATTCGTAGAATAAACACGATTTTCTCGTTACAACGAAATGCAGTATTTCTACTAGGTACATAATATCAAGGCTGGGCATTGACGAGTTAATAAGTTAAAAGTTAAGTTCATTTAACTCACTAAATTTATTTTTTAATTAACGTGAAAATAACGAATTCATTTTTCATTTCAAGAAATAAGTTAAGCTAGTTTATTTTTTTTTTACATTCACTGTTTCAGTAGTTTTCATGTCAAAAAATATTTTATTGGTAATTTATTTAGAAAACGAATCGAAAAAACATTAAATAAAACACATACTATATAGAAATACTGTATGTTGTATGAAGTATAAGGATTATAGTCTATAATTTAGTTGTGTGTTGGTAAGAAATAAAGTACGCTAACAAATAAAAAAAATAACTTTTTTTAACATCATAAAAAGTTTAAAAAAAATGTGTATTAACTTTTAACTTTTTCTTATTGATGCATATTAACTTAACTGAGTTAAAAAAAAACTTATTAACTTGCCCAGCCTTGTATAATATTATCTACGTTCCAGATTTTCAAAACGAGTTTATTTGAATAAGACAAAAAAAAAAAAATAAAATCTAATATATTGAACTCGCAGTATACAAGTCGCACAATTGTTAAACTTGTGTAAAGAATTAAATATAAAATTAATTTTATTGACGTTGAACAACATACGGAAAAAAATAAAAATGTAAATTTTAAATCGATATAACAAAACAAATCTTATACGCAGCTATACAGGAATAATGAATAGCTAGTCAAATTATTTGACTTAAGTAATAAATATATTGTTATTCGACATAACTCGATAACTTATGAAAAGTCGCTTTAATCCCTAATATTATATTAAATGTTTATAATCAGTGGTTCCCAATTGATGGTCCGCGGACCCCCAGGGATCCTCGTGTTGGTTAGGTTAAGTTAGGGGATCCGTGGTTGTGTAGATATATCTTTAATCGTGTGTTGTACTGAAGTGATATTTTTATTTTATTAAATTTGTTGTGGTTTGAAATTCTAGGTATTTTAAAAAGTTTTGAACTATCTAAATGGGAACCACTGGTCTATATAAAGCAGTCAAATACTGTATATTTATTTTAAATTAGTGAGTACATCTATTACAGATTATTTATTTATTTATTTATTGATAATATTATTTAAACATTATTATGTATTAATTGCGTATTTAGGATTTATTTGAGAGAGAAGATATGACTAAAAAATGTTGTAACGATGTCGACGGACGGCAATCGTTCAATATCTATGCCAAACGTCTCGGAATTATATTACTTATTGATAAAGTGATAAATGGAAGAGATACGTCTATATAAATATCATATAAAAAAGGGGATATATATTTCCTTAATTTCCCCTGTAAATACGCGACTGATAAAACTAATTACATTACATAACACTAAATATTCTATATAGTAGCGTGTGATTATAATATTGTTTTTTTTCTTTCCAATCGAACGACCTAACCAATTTTCAAGTTATGTTTTATTTCTCTATATCACATGTATGATAAATATATAATATAATACATGACTGAAATGTTTATATACAGTTCTGTATCATGATCAGGAAAGTTAATTCTTATAAAATGTAATGTAATAAAAATAATTTGGTTTAAGTCATTTTTTTTATAAAAAGTATTTGTTAGAAAAATTATTTCTTACGACAGTCAACAATGTTGCGTACCTATCACTTAAATAGGTATAAACTTTACAAACTTAAGACTTATTGAATAGTATGGTATTTAAATATAAGTATAACTAAATTTAGTGTTACAGTGTTGCTCTAATTGCAAGTTTAAGAACGAATAATAGTATAATACTATCATAAAGTTATATTAAATTTCTAATTTAATTATTTTATTTGGTCAATTTTTTTTTTGTATTAAATATACTGGATTAAGATATAAATAACTGTTCAATTTTTTACCATCGTTTTTATGATAAACACGCGTACTAGCTATAGATATATTAATATTTTAGTCCTTATTCCTTGAATTTTATGAAATATAAAACCTAACCTAACCTGACCTTATATAATTATACAAAATAACATATTTTTTTCATGCACGTTGTAATAATAATGACATTTTTTAATATCCACACCTATTTAATTATAGTAAATACTAGATACTTCAAAATATATCTTTAAGTATTGGCTTGTATAATGAACAATAGGTACTGATGAGTTATTCCAGATAATTATCGACTATTATCGTATGCTCCTTATTAATATTATTAAATCAAGTCAAAAATATTTGTTCGAAATCTTATTAAATAAAAAAAGTTTACAAATATTGAATTCATGATTTCTATAGATTGTTAATTATTATTAAAGCATTTTCTACACAAAAGCATTAAAATTATAATTTTGTTAAAAGAAATCAAAATCTCTATATCAATAATATTAAATTATTCAAATATAAAAAAACTATAAGACATGAGTTGTAGTACATTGTAATTCACTATTGAATGACAAACAAGGATGAGTTTTCTTTACGAATTCTATGTATACTTATATATTATATCGTTTTTTTTTTTTTTTATTTGCAAATAGTTTGTTTTATATTTAAATGTAAAACGGTAGTCAATTATACATCATATATTGTTTAATTCTAATTTTTCCATTTTTTCCATTCAAATGCTCCCATTGTTTACCGGTCTCCCGTGTTTTTATTCCTATCTTTATACCTGTGAGCAGCAGAATCATTACTATATAGAGGTAGTACTTATTATATTTATATTTTAATGGAGTGTTTTTTTTTCAAATTATATCTATTTTGCCATGAGCACATTACACGTAAATTGTGAACAATAATTATTATTGTTACGAGCTGCGGGTATTTCAAATTTTATTCAATATTTTTGTTGTCTATTATATAACGAAATAAGTATTTAATATTATTGTCTGTAAATCATAACGAATATACTTATACTGTCATTACTCATTATACACAACGCCAACTCTTGCTACGATTTGCGAGGCCCCGTGCAATTTATTAACGACAGTCATCAAAGCTACACCCCTAAACACTAAAACGTTATAACTACTCTCTCAATCCTTAGTCGTTTATCATTATTTTCAGTACATAAGAAAACGCCATCTCCATAAATACCTATCGCGAATAAGTACAAACATTATTTTATTTTTATATAATGAAATAACACAATTCCTCCATGCACCAGCCTGATAAACACTTATAGATTAGTGACTGTATTTCATAATAGTATTTTGATTTTACTGCTAATACAAATTTTTTTTTAAAAATATAATACTTAATACATATTATTGTACATTACACACGATAAACAAGTCTTAGTGTTTGCCTATACTTTACTCTTGCAGGAGTTGGAATAGTTGTATGGTTCCGGATTTTGATGTAAGCGTATTATAATATGTTGTTGGTATATTAATGTTATTGACAAAAAATTGTATTAGTTCAATTTGTTATAAGTACCTTCTTTGGATTAAAATCTAAATAACTATTTAATTTTTCATCATCAGTTTTTATGATAAACACACACTAGCTAAAGAGATATTAATATTTTAATCGTTATTCCTTGAATTTGAAGTTTTAATCATTATTTCGTGAGATAATTATACAAAATAACATTTTTTTCTTGCATGTTGTAACAATAATGAAATTTTTTCAATACTCCCACCTAATCAGTGTTAGTAAGTATTATTAAGTAGATACTTCAAAATATTTCTTTTAGCTTGTATACTGAATTACGAACAAGGTGCCGATGAGCTATTCCCGTTGATAATCGCTTATTATTAATGCAAGTTCTTTCGTCAAAAATATTTGTTGAAAAAATTAATGAAAATAAAGTTTACAAAAATTGAATATAATTAATATTATAATCTAAGGGATCGTTTAGTAAATAAGGTACGTAGGTACACATTATATTTGTTTAATCGTTTAAATATATACAAGTAAAGTATTAAATCACAATGATCACATAACTCATTTAAATAGTGTACTGATGTATATTTGTAAATAGGTAACTATAATCATTACAGCAACGAATCCAAGCAAACAATAAAGTGAGTATAACATATAATTGTACATTATCAATCTAATTAATTATTTTGAAAATCAGTGTATAAAGTTTTGTGCCAGCTGATGTTACGAGTTAATCTTTTAGTAATGACTAAAATATAACGTTCTATCAGCTATGTTGAATACACAATCTAAATAAAAATATAGACAAATGATATATTAACATCAACAAAATTTCAACCATAATTTTGATTTGTTTATTATTTTAAATATTAACGATATATTTTTGTTCTATGTTAGTTGTGATCTAAACATAATTATTATTGTAATGAGATACGGGTATTTCGCATTTAATGCGGTATATTTGTTTTTTGTCTGTTATGTAAATAAATAATTATATAATATTATTTTCTGTGAATCATAATGAATATACAAACACAGCTATTCTACACAGAGTTGACTTGCTATGAATTGTGAGGCCTTGTATAATTTATAAATTACAGTTTCCAAAGGCACACCTCCGATGTCTAAGACGTTATAACCAATGGTCCACTGGTCTCAGTCCTTTGTCGTTTATAAATATATTCAGTTAGGTATAACTTCATCTCCATAGATACCGAGAATAAATAGAAACATTTTTTTATTCTTAAAATTAAATAACATCATACCTTTACGCGCTGTGCACCAGCTCTGGTTACACCTATTGATTCGTGAGTGTATTTCATGATAGTGTTTTGATTTTTCTGTCAATAAAAATTTCTTTTAGAAATATAATAATACATATTATACACTACACATGACACGCAGGTCTCAATGTTTGTCTGCATTTTACTCCTGCAGAAGTGGAATGGTTCTGGATTTTGAACGTATTACTTATAATATATTATTGGTTTGTCATCGACAAAAAATGTTTAAACGTTTTAATTAAACGCGCAATTACAAAGATAATGGATAATTGTGTATTTGCGGTTTAAAGTACAGTATATTATAGGAAAAAACATAATACGATAAAGATGAGATTTTTGTTGATGTTTGATTGCTTGTCCCGTCTTCTCTAAAAACAAAAAACGACCAGCACAGAAGAAGGCTTGAACATTTGTGTCGAGTACATACACTTATTCTGTAATATGGGTTGTTAATATATTTGAACTATGAAGAAATTATGTAAAATATTTTATTTTTTAATGATCTAATAATTGATTTGCATCATTTAGGAGTTATTTTTTGTGCTGTAATTTAATACATAAATTAGTAGTCAGTTAAATAATATATTTCACATTTTCCAACATAAATATCAAATTATTTTATACATTCTAGTATTCTACGTGGAAATACTTACTAGCTATACATAAATATTAATATTTTAATACTTATTCCATGTTTTTGAAGTTTTAATGATTAATGAATGAAATAATTATTTTATGTAAATATAATATAGGTAGTATTTTCTTTTCGTATAATGTATTGTACATATTTGTTCTGAAGACTAGTACGAAGGTAAAATTAAAATATCCGTGTAGTTGAAAAACGCTATTCAAAATATAAGTAAGGTCGGCAAAGGGGGGCAAAGCCCCGCCCCTCGGTTCTGTATTAAGTTGTTTTGCACTTGGAATACAGTTTTTAAATCGTTGGATTGAGCTCATCTACTTAATTTTTCCCAGTTCGAGCACTGGGAGAGACTTGAATGCCTGCAGCATTTATCAACTGCACGGAGTCTCACAATTAATATAGAGTTGACGTTGTGTATAATGTCAGAATTTGTATGTTCGTTATGATTTACAAACCATATTATATATCTATGCAATTATATAATAGAAAGGAAACAAAAACATTGCTAGTACACGAGAATAATTATCCACAGCTTTGTGATACTATCGTTACAATAACAATTATTGTTTACAATTTACAAATATGATCGAAATGTCAAGAGATATGATTCGAAAGAAAACTGCGTTAGGATATAATATTATAATAACGGATAGGCAGCTCTCGAGTAGAAAGATAAGAATAAAAATACGGGAAAAATGGACGAACACGCAGAAGTGGCCTACTAACCCCTACCTGGTTAAATTTAGTTAGTAGGTATTAATTTTTATTTTATGATGTCATGCAGAACAATCTTCAATCATCCAATGTGTTCTTTGTATTATGTACACAGTATACATGCACACAATATACGACTGAATTATATACTTTTTTGTCACTTGTTGACTCTAGAACCACCCACACAACCGGCGTGAATAATTCGCTGACTGCAAAAAGAGAATAAGTCCGTTTTTAAAATTAAAAACCAAAGAACCATATTACTTTAATAATATTTTAAATCTCAAGTATTATATAGCTGTATTAATTAAATAGTTCAATAATAGTGTATTATTAAAAGAAAAGTTGAACCTTAAAAAAAATTAGTGTCATCAAACTTTTTTTTTATAACAAGTATTTGTTAAAAAAACTATTTCATACAACAATACTAAAACGTTAATAGAAACATAAGATGATTTACAATAATAATAATTGTCTTGTAATTAATTAAAAACGATTTCTTAATTTCAGGTATTAATGTTAATCACATGCTATAACATTTTCTCGATTATGTTGAATATAGGCTCTAAATGAAAAGAAGATGAAGTAATATCAACAAAATTTCAAGTCATTTTGATTTATTTTATTATTTTAATTATTAATAATGATAGTTTATTTAATTATTTTCTATATACTTATGGTATAGCTATAATAATAGACGGATTTTTAACGTAATTCTGTCTCACTTAGGTATACATATTTAATATTTATATAAAAAAAAGTTCTCTGTATTCGCCGAACTGTTGTACACACTAAACGATCAGTCGATCGGCTTCATTGTATAGTTTAATTATTGAAGTAATTTGTTGTCTGACTCGCGTATGTATATATAATACGTATATTGATTCCTCCCTATTATGTAACTACATAAGTATATAATATGATATGTAAATCATAACTAAGATACAAATACTGACGTTATGCACAATGCCAACTATATGATTCGTGAGGACCTATGCAATTTATAAATGGGAGGTACCTGTTTTTGTATATGTAAAATAATATATTATTTATAAGTACATCCACTGGATATTGCGGTTAACACTAATTGTGTAATCATTCGATCAGATGCATTATAATATGGTTTAATTGAAGTTATTTGTTAAACACACTCAAGTATTAATACAATAAATATATCATACTACCTAATACACTTGGTTAATGGCTATTCAACATATGACGTATTATTAATTAAAATACCTAATGACTTTAATTATAAATAATAATACTAATTACAAAGTAACACATATAAATGTGTAATTATTATAGATATAGAATAGAATATTTTGCAAAATCCATTTTAATGATACTAATTATTAATAACACTAATATCTAATTTCATAACTTATTTTATATAATTGATAAGTGAGACAGAATTACGTTTAGATTGCAACTGACATATAGATATGTCATTTTTTCAACTCATAACTTACATTTTATTTATTCCAATTTGTTTTATTATGTGTATTATAACATAATATTATTATAATATAATATTATATTACATGTTCTCTTAGTAGTTATATATCCTTCCTGGTTGACAATTTTTCTTGGTGTTATTTTAATCATCAATTCATTAGCGTTATTCCTTATTCAACTGCATTGATAACAACAATATTTTTTTCAAACTTAAACTCATCGAAATCCAATTACAACTATTTATCCAAAATCGAACGGATTCTAACTGCAAAAAAAAAAAAAATATTGCATTTATAAACAAACTAAATTAGATCTAAACAGCGATCGCATTACATTATTATTAACGCGTTCCGATAAAAAACAAATGATAAGTAAAATAATAAACACATTTACAAATGATGATTTCAACTTGATTACACTAAGAACTGGTATAGATTCCGATGAATTAAATATCTATATAAAAATAAATACGTAATCATCTGTTAACACTGTTAAAAAAAGAAGACATATTTATTTATAGGCATACACAGAGGTCTAGTTCAAGGAAGATACTGGAGCTTTATAGCTATGAACATATTAAACAACACCCCTACATTAATAGCTATTGTTAACATTTATTTTTGTCCGGTATGAAACTATACTGTTTATTATTATTTTGTGACAGATAAGAGTTTGAAAAAATAATAATCCTAACACCCTCTATAAAATAATCATAGATCCACCCGGGATTTCCTTTTTTATTTGATACATTAAGTTTGTATTATCACAGCAGATTCATATGTTAAGATAACGATAGACCTTGAATATGCTACGACATTCGATACAATTATAAACTTATACGTTGAATGAAATAATTTTAACTTCCTGGAAAATGAAGTAAATATTAAAATTAAAAATATCGTGAAATTAATTTCAACTAGGTTTTCATCACATATAATAAACAATAAACAAATAGATATAAAAACAAATGTCTTATGATGATTCCAAAACATATTTTAAACTTTAGGTACTAACTTGAATTGTTTTTGTTGATCCTTCATAATTGATACTAAATCATCAAAAAAATCGTTTACGTTCTAATCATTTTAGTTTTCTGAAAATATACAATTTAAATTCATAATAATTATTTAGGCAATAGATTTTATTACTTATTCACCATGTAAAAAAAATTACTTACATATTCAAGATTACAGTTGAAAATAAATAAATTGTTATTTCTATCGATTTACCTTTATTGTTTTTGGATTTCATTTCACTGTTGACATTTTCGTAAGCCCTTTTGATTATTTCATGTTGAGCAATCATAACAAAGTAGAGAGAAATAAAGAAGACTTCAGTAACTACGTGCATGTATAACAGAAGCATTACAATACAATCCTCTATTTGTAACTACAGTAGCACTAGAGCAGCTGTTCTTAACCGAGGGTGGGGGATATAGTGATGATGAAATTACGAAAAAAATTATGTTATTTTACAATATGTAAAATTGAAATCACTATATTAGTTTTAGAAAAAGGTAAGAAAAAACAGTCTCAAATTACTCATTAAATTTACTTATATTATTTATATTTTATATTCAATAATTTTTTATAATGATGAAAATAATAAAAGTAAATAGTTGTATAATGTATAATATATAGTTATTTTGTACGATTTATTTGTACCGCTCACAAAAAAAAATCCCCTAAACTAATATTTTAAGGAAGGGGGAATGAGATTTCAGTAAAATTACAAGAGGGACGTTGAATGAAAAAGGTTGGGAACCACTGGACTAGAAGATACAGTTCATAATTTCTAAGCCACTTATGATATTTGTAATTTTTATTGATTTGTTTTTATATTTATGGAGAATTTCTATGTATGTTTGATACTGTATACTACTCAGGAAGTTTTCAAAAATATTGAACACTTTTTTAACTATTTATAAGCATGATAAATCTCAACTTTTTAAATTATTTTCTATAATTTTCAATAAATAACTTAATCACTGAATAAAAATTCTTGAAAATTTAATACTTAAAAATTTTAATTTATTAAAAATGCCTAAAATTTTGTTTGTTATAGCAATTTTCAGTATTACCTATGATATCAGGTAACGTGTTCAAAAGTGGGATATTATGAAGTTCTATCTTATATAATTTAATGTTGTAAAAGCTTATTTTAGAAAAATTATTTCTTATAATAATGTTTTTTACTTAATAGCAGCTATAGCACAATATAGTACAATATATATACATATATTTTGTCTTGTACGCAAGATACAATTTTAATATATATAATTACAGATTGACATGGTAATTAAAAATAAATAAAATTTGGTGTAATGTTACACTGCTGTTTTAATTTTTTTATTACCAATTAATGTTTCTTTTAAATAAACCCGTAAGGCGTATATAATTATTGATTATTATATTATAATGATATATTAAACTATAATAGATAACTAATTTTAACAGATTTGTAGAAAGCATAATAGTTAGACGAAAGTCGCAATCAATTTCAGATCCTTTACTTTTTAATTAATAAACTTTGTTAAAATGTTAACAGCTGTTCATTTTTCACAGTTTTCTAAATAAAAATGCATTAGTTCGATGGTTATAAATATTTTAATCCATAATTCCTTGTCATTGAAGTTTTCGTGACTAATATATGATATTGAAGGACGTACATAAAGGGTCGAATCCAAACCCCTCCCATTAATTAACAGAATTTCAAATTCCTAAGGTACAGACCACTGATTGTATAATACTTTTTACATGTTAAAATAATTTTGAAAAATGATTCTGGATACACCCCCGATGACATAAATATATACATTTTTGTTCATACTCGTTTAAGTATGGCATTTTTAATTCCAATAAATATCTGTTGATAGCTATTGTTAGAAATTTCAAAATACATCTTTCAATATCGGTATGGATTCTGAACAATGAACAAGGTACCAACGAACTAATCTAGATTGTAGATAATCGGCTACCGCTGTATGCTACTTACTAAATCAAGTTCTATTCTCTAAAATATTTTTTATAATATCATAAAATTAAATTATACTAACCTTGAACATAATTTTATACTATAGAAAATTAATTTATTAAATAATGTACGTTTAAACTATTTTTATCAAAAATGTTGCACTAAATTTTTAATTTGAATTTTATATTAGGTCTATTTTTTTTTTTATTATTAAATATACCTGTACTGGGTTAAGACGTAACCTCAGGTTTCACGATAGACACGCACTATAGTGAAACGGGTATAAATATTTTATATCGTATTTTTTTGTCATTGTAATTTTAATGATTTTTCTATGATATAAATATGGAATATAGTTAGAAATTTCTTTTCATGCTCTTTGTAAGAATAATTTAATTTTTGTATTTCCTCTTCCTATCTACTCTACTGAATAATGAACAAGGTATCAACCAGTTATTCTAGATAATAATCGAAGTTCATTGTATGCCAATTATTATATGACGTTCTAAATTGGAAAACAGTTAAAAAGTGTCGTCATAAATTGGGAAAATAAAGAGTGCCAGTCATTCTTTTATTTATTATAAAAGGATATATTAAATTATTCTACAATACAATTTAAAGAAGATAATGTAATGTCTTTAAATAATTTCAACCGTAATTTAAATTTATTTATAATTTTGATTATTAATGAATATGATGATAATTTATTAATATTATTTTCTTAAACAATATTTCTATGATATATGGATTCTAAATTCATTTCTGTTTAAGTTATACAATTATATACAATAAGTAACAGGTTTTAAAACTTACTAATAAGTTACGAGGTATGGCTAATCATAAATCTCCAATTTAATTTTCTAATGTATATTATTATTCTATATTCTACGATTTCACATGTTTGTATTATTTTGTAATAATGACAAATACAATTTATGTTATTATTAATACATTCTAACATTATATATATCAGCTAAATTAAGTGGTAGATTATTCGATAAAATTACATATTATTCGTTCTTTTTTTAGATTTTTCAATAGTCGTGAATTAACAAAAATGAAATTTCAGTGAAATCGGAATGCAACCAATTTTCGTTAGAAATTCAAAAACAAATAGCTTTATTGATAATTGATATTTTTATTAAGTATCAATTATTGTAAGCGCATTTTAATACAAAGAGTTTACAATTATAATTTTTATGAAATAGTCAAAATCTGTAAAATAAATTTTTTAATTATATCATATTACTATAGTATTTGATAAACTAATAACTTAATGACAAATGAGAATGAACTTGCTTGTTGAATCATTTTAAATAGGTTGGTACTTATAATATTAATAGTTATATGTGCAGTTACTTTTATATTTACACGGATAACGGTAGTCAACTCTACATCGGTTCTGTCTTTTACATTTTTCGTTTCATATGTTTGGACTTTTTCTCGATATCTATGTATCTCACACTCAATTATTAAGTCTTTGTATATTTCAGTGCAGTTGTTTTTTTTCGAATTATATAACTATTGACGCATCAAGCATATACATAAATTGTGAACAAAAATTAGTATTTTAAGTTTAACGATATTATTACGGAGCTGTGGCCGTGGGTAATTTGTGCGTATTTACGATTTTTGTTTCCTTACTATTATATAAACACATAAGTATTACTATAGTTTGTTAATCATAAGTTATGATTCATAACGAATAAATTAAGTCTGACAATGTACACAATGTGAACTTTATATGATCAAGTCACACCCTCGGAACATTAAAACATTGTAACCACTGTAGTAATGCTTATTTCTATATCAATATTTTTATCTAAGGAGTAAGCCATCGTTAATGATATCGAAAATAAGTACAAACATAATTATAATTATAAAATAACATACTTCTTCCACGCCTCTCGAACTAATGTTAATGCACACTATATTTATGTCTGTGTTATATAATAATATTTTGATTGAAACGTAGTACCCACATCTGTGGTCTCAGTCTTACACAAGTACGGCATGGAAATTTTTTGTTCATCAGTTTGTGCTGATAGTTTTGATATTAGAGTGAATTGACCTGTTATAAAATATAAAGGTATGATTTTTAACTAGGGCCCCAATTAGACTTTTATGAATATTATCATTATTTTTAAGTAAGTTATGATCTTTTGAAACTTGTCATTTTAATATGATCTTAACTTATTAACCAATAATAATATCAACAAAAGCTATGTGGTGTTCTAGATACTAGTCTTACTTTTAAATTTTATGATAGATCAATTCACTTTAATATCAAAACTTTAAAATGCACTGTTTAGTATTGGTATGGTTACTGAACAATGAATAATTTACCAACCTGGTGAAACACGATTGTGCCCACCCCACTTTTTTATACCTAAACGTAATAAGATTTTGAATTTACACCAGTGTCATATGTTCGAATTTTATATTCCAAAAATGTTATTTTATCACTAGTTTCTTTACGGTGACATTTAAATATATTGGAAATTCTTATAGTAATTTTTTTATTAATTTGAATATTATAAAATAATATATATATATATATATATAAAGTTGAATTTAATATTTGAATGTCTTGCAGTAAAATTCTGAATTAAATTTGGAATGAAAAGATTCGCATGAACTAGTTGTCCGCTAAATTGTATTGCTTTTTACTGCCTACATTTCTAGTGAAAAACGATGAATAATTATTAATATAATTTTCTTCTAAATAATCATTAAATGTACGTTTTTCATTGATACGCTATATTTCAGCTAATTCGTTGGAAAAGCAATCCCTAACTGGTTGTGAATTTAGAAATGGCAATTTAAATATATATATACGTTAAATATTGATCTATTTCTGTATTTTGCACGTATTTTTACGCATATAATATGAAAACCCCTTGTAAAATAATAATATTTTACAGTTAAGGGAGCCAATTCAACGGTAGTCTTTAAAAATACCTACTGTCAGATTTGGTTAAATCAGACTTTTAGCTTCGACTTAGAATTGACCAAGTTCGATTGTATTAATAGTAAAGTTGATACATAGAATTATACACTAATCATTGTCTTCAAAGTTTTAATGATTAATATATGAAAAAAACTATACGATATACTTACCTAGCATTTTATTTTTCTACTCTTTATTGATACAACGTTACAATTTTTTAATTCCTATACCTATCTACTGATTGGTATTTATAAACTTCAAAATGCACCTTTTAATATCAGTTACCAACGAGCTAATCCAAATAATAATCGACTATCGTTGACCGTTGTATGCTATTTACATAATCACGTTCTATATCGTCAACAATATATATTGATCATACAGGATTTAAGTTTAATGTCGTATATAGTTAAATAGTTTATTGATATTCAAAGAACAAAATAACGAATAATCTTCAGACTAAAGTAATTTTAAATTTTAAATTTTATATTAAATAGGTTTTTATTTTATTAAATATACACATACTTAATTAAGTAGTTAACAACTATTCATATTATTAATTTTAGCGATAGACACGCACTAATATTACGGATATTAATATTTTAAATCCTTTTTCCTTGTCTTTAAAATTTTTATGATTAATGAATGAACTAATTATACAATATAGAATTTTATTTTCGTGCTTGTTTTAACAGTGGCAATTTTTAATTTCTATACCTACCTACTGATAGTCAATGTTATAGAAACTTTAAAATACACCGTTTAGTATCAGTATGGACACTGGATATTAAACATGGTATCGATGAGCTATTCCAGATAACAATTTACTATCGTTGTATGCTAATTATTGAATCACGTTCTATCGTCAAAAATATTAATTGATCATATAATTCAATTAAAGTTTAAAAACATTGAATATAATATTTAACTCTGGGAAATCATTTAATGAATAAGGTACGTTTAAATTATCATTATAATATATCTATGTTAGTTTTCATTTAAACGTCATTCTGTCCCACTTATAATTATATAAAAAAACACGTTATAAACATATAACTAGTTGATAATCTCCAAAATAATTTTCTCAAACTATGTTTTATTTATTTATGATTTAAAATCGAATATTATTTCGGTTAAAAGTATATAATATTACTTTATTTTTCTAAAACTTCTCAATGATCGGGAAAAATAGAAAACTATATCAGTAAAATTGAAACTAACACTGAAACTGATAATGTGGACAGATAACAGTCAGATTCGCAAGACAAGATAATTTCTTTTAGAAATGGTAGTGGCCGGGACTCCGGGAGTAAATTTCAGCCCAAACTTTCAAAGTTGTATATCTAGGGAAGAGATAAAGCACAAAATAGTACAAACAAATGAGAAAATTTGGTTTTAAATTTTCATGGTGGGCGGCTAAACATATATCCAGCCCTTTTACTTTGTGAGTTAAATAAAGTTTGAAAGGGTTTGAGCAATAGGCGCAATTTGGGCTAAATTTATGGGAGTGTTATAGTTATGTTGACCAACATGACCTGTGAGGGCTTTGCCCCCCACATCCCCTTACAACGTCATTCATGCATTCATCGTATTAACTTATTATCAATAATTATTTATAGTTCATAATAAAATAACACTAAAAAAGACTTTTTTCATTTCAATTACCATACTTACTTGATTAAAAATCAATAAAGTAAAAAAAAAAAAACATTTAAGTGTACAGGTAAATATATTTATTTTTATTTAAATATTATATTAAAGATATACGTCTTTAAGACATAGCAAAATGATTTATAATTTTATTGCTTAGATCTCTCTCAATATTATAACTGACAAATCTGTCAAAAATTCGATTATCTATTGAAAATTTGGGAGTGCTAAGCATTCCCTAAGCACCCCTCAAATTGCGCTTGTGGTTTAAGTACAAACAGGTTAAACCTAACCTCAGTGGTATTAATTTTTATTCAACTCCTTTATCACTGCAGAGAACTTTAGTTACTTAATTTTGATGCTGAGTGGACTGAAACAAATTGTACAAATCCTAATTGGTGATGTCAACAGGCACCAATGAAATTTGTCTCGTTGTCTGAATAAATTACCTCATTTATTCCACGACGATCAAAAAATCGATTTATTAATGCTTTTAGAAAGTCTTTATTGTTAAAAGTTAAATCATAGACCATTTACATGTGTATATAGCCTTATGAATAGCATACAAATATTACCTTTGAGGCATGGCGTGTTTTTCATTATTCGACCGACCAATTCCACTTCTCATCTTGAATATGACAGACTGCAAACTACGTAACTCATAGGCTTTAATTCAAAACACGTAACACAAGCATAAACAATCTTCCGTGTTATACTTCGTGCTACAAATAGTCAATACTATTTCCGCTGAATATAGAAACCACGAGGGTCTGTGGGCCACTATATTATGCGTTAAATGTGTGTTGTTCGTCTCGAAATAGTATTTTGATGTATGAACTATCCCTTGGAAGTACAACTGCGGAATACTGCTGATACTATTTTAACATAACAGCATTGTATATGACGCCCGTGTGTACTCACAAACTAACGACCGTAATCTCAACAACAAAACATTTTTCGAGATATTAATTCCCGTTCGAAATATTTTTTTTTGGATCAGTTGTAGGCGATTGTTTATAATAACAAACACATGTTACGTATAAACGTTGAGAGAACGGCACTTTATTAATTATACGTAAATATAATATTTATTTACATATTATTACAATTAATAATTAAATGCGTCCGGCGACCGGTGGACCAATTACGACCGTCTTTACCCGTAGCGCGACCATAAGATGTTTATTAAAAAAAAACAATTTATAGAAATACAAAAATATTTACTTTTGTACGCAATTATTATACATAAACTATACGATTTAAAAATACGTATCTATATAGGATCGTATTTAAAAAAAGTAAAACTGAATTTCGTGTCACAATGTTGTTTTTGTTTTAGATGTAATGTATAGACCTCTAAAATGTATACTTTTTATAATATATTCAACTATAGGTTATACTATTATGTAATGGCCTTACGCACAACGTAATATATTATATTTTGTTCATAATTTATTGATAGTCAAAGAACGAATAATATTATCACAAATGGAATATTAAATATCTAATTTAATTATTATATAATGATTATTATCTTTGTAATAAATACCTATACCGGTTTAAGGTGATGAAAACTGTTCGATTTTCTCATGATTGTTTTCACGATAAACACGCACTAGCATTTTTTCGTTAAGTTTAATGAAATATTTAATTTATATATCGACCTACCGATAGTCAGTGTTAGATATTTCAAAATAAGTCTATTAGTAGCAGTAATCATATCGAACAAAGCACTAGGTACTATTGAGCTATTCCAGATAATTGTCGACTACTGTTATATGATACTTATTTGATTTGTTTACATATTTAAATAATATTGTATACTTTAGGGATTTGTTTAGTAAATAGGGTACGTTTTAATTATTTTGATCATACATATTATAGTAAATCGCAAAAGTTATTGTATTACTATTATAATATACTATCCTTAAGACTACATTAAATCGGTATGTTAATAAAATAGGTAGCCACTGTAGTAACAGATCAAAAAAAAAATAAATAAATTGAACATAATATGTTACTGTTAACGTACTATACTAGTGTATTACAATGTAATAGCTGTTTGACCCATTTTGTTAATTTCATGGATTGTTTAAAAATACGCACCTATAAGTTATTTACAACAAAAATTATATGTAAAACGATTTTATTCGATTTATTTTATAGGTAATATATTAATTAATATTGACTAGAAAATGTTTAATATTAATTTTTAGATCAAAGCTGTACGAAAATGACGTTTGATATAAGCTTATTGGAACCAAAGGAAGTTTCCATAAACTTGAAATTGTTTAAGCTATTTCGATTTTTTCATCTATTTGATCCAAAAACAAGAAAAGTTTGCAATGTCAACGTTTACCATTTAGCTTGGTATTTCATAAACAGCGTTCTTAGTTGTATAGTAATTTATGCATTGTTGGGTTATTTTACTGAGACGGAAGGTGTCACAGTCGTCGTCTTTCATATACAGATAATGTTCTTCTGCTTGAATATTTCTCTGTGTTTCATTAAAATAATTGTATTTTTATACAAAGCAAATAACATTTGGGATTTGCTCCGTGTTACTGATATAAATTTTCTAACGAGCACACACTGCCAAACACATATAGGAATTCTCCATAACTATCGCAAAAAATCAATAAAAATTACAAATATCACGTGTGTTCTTGTGTTTATAAATGCTATCGAATGGACTTTGTATCCTTTAGTTCTGAATTTATTACAAGGAGAAGACGCAAACCAATCAAATCGACGCCTTGAGAATATGTTCAACCTTCGGTTCCCGGTGACCATAAACGACTATAATAATAATTATGTTATATTTTTTATTATGGAATCATCTTTTGCACCGTTTATGGTATACGTATCCGTAATGATTGATGCCTTCTTTGTTTCTGTCTGCTATGTTCTGATTGCTCAGTATGAGATGATAAAAAGAGCTTACGAAAATGTCAACATTAAATTGAATTCAAAAAATAATAATGGTAAGTCGATAGATAAAACAAGTTTTATTTGCCACCTCGAACCCGAGTGAGATGATTGACTGGATAATTTTATCATGCGATGAATAAATAATATAAGCTAGAAACTAATAGTGATGCATTTTAATTGTATATTTTCAGAAAACAAAAATGATTTTAATGTAAACGACTGTTTTGATGATTTAGTATCAATTATGACGGATCAACAAAAACTTTTCGCGTTAGTACCTATTAGTCTAAACATTGTAGAACCATTTATAAGACATTTTTTACGTGTTTTTTTTTTTATTTATTATAATATGTCATGAAAACTTTGTTGAAATTAGTTCAACGATGTTCTTAATTTAGTTATTTTTTTTTATTTTTCAGGAAATTAAAATTATTTTATTCTGCGTTTAAGATTATTATTTTAACAACTGTAATAACGAATTCGGGGTCTATCATAATTTTAACATATGAATCAGTTGTGGTAAAAAAAAAGTAGACTTATTGACAATGTATAACAGGGGTGGATCTTTATATTATAGAGTGTGCTATGTTTATCTGACATAAATAATAATAAAAAGCATAATTTTTTACTGAACAAAAAAGTATCTACTGTGGTCATGGCGTTTTACCACTCCTGAATTGCTTAGATCCACCCCTGTGAATATCTGTAAATCCAATATACCGTGTTGATAACGTATTATTGCGTCTTTTCGTCTATATTATAGATATTGACGTCATCAGAATCTATACCAATTCTCAGTGTAATCAAGTTGATAACAGCATTTGTTTACATGATAATTGTTTTATTTTTCCTTTGCTATTTACTAGAACACATTAATAATAAAGTAACGTTGTTAATGTTGTTAAACCATGATTTAGTTGATCTATAAATCCAATATTTTTTGCAGATGGAATCCGTCCATTTTGGGATGTATAGTTGTAATTGGACTTCGATGAATTTAAGATCGAAAAAAATGTTGTTGTTATCAATGCAGTTGAATAGTGCTAACGAATTGATGATTAAAATAACACCGAGAAAAATTGTCAATTTACAATTTTTTAGTAGTGTAATACTATCATTAAAATAATATATATTATATGTATTATATTATCACATAATAATACAAATTCGAATAAATATTATTTATTGATTATTTCAGGTAATAATCACATGTTACAACGTTCTATCAGCTATGTTGAATATACAAAATAAATAAAAAAAAAAAGAAGATAAAGTAATATCAACAAATTTTCAAACACAATTTTTCTTTACGTATTGTTTTAGTTATTATGATATTTCTATGTTAGTTGCAACCTAAACGTAATTCTGTCTCACTTATAAATTATATAAAATAATTCATGACTTATTAGTTATATAAACTTATAAGTTATAACTAATCGATAATCATAAAAAATGATTTTTTTAAATATTCTATAATTTCAAATGTTTAAGATACTTTGTAATTTGTATTCATATTAATAACTATAGATATTATTGTATTAATTAAATAGGTAGTAAATAATTCGATTTTATTATAATAACTACCTTTTATATCAATAAGATTACTTCAATGTTCCGCATAAAAGTTCGTTTATGATTGAAAATTGAATAGTATTTTGGTTAAAAGTATAATATTATACTAAAAAGTTATATCCACTCTCTCAATCCTTCCAATACACAAACAACAACAAAAAAACCATATTTAATATTGAATTATTTGGAGTAATACGAGATTTATTTTTTTTTAATTTTAACTTTTGATAAATAATATTTTCTTTTTCAACTTAATAATAATAATTTTGTATGTGCGTTGATAGTTTAATTAAATAGCTTTAGAATAAAAAAAGTTATGTTAAAATATTGAAAAGTTCTAGAGAAACGTAAAAAAATGCGTGATAGGTTTGATTTTATTTAAAAAAGTTGATTTGCCTATAACTTAAAAAATAAAAAAGTTAGCCTCTTTAAAAGGCAATTCTTCATTAATTGAAACTTTCATATGACCTCGGAACATATTGTATAATACGTTTTATAAGCAAATTAATAATTAACTAAATGAATGGTTATGTAATATCATATTTAGTTCATTAAATTACACAGTACTTATACAGATAAATATTTTAAAATTATTAAACTTTAGTTTTACCTAGTAGTATACCTATTCAGTTTAATATTGAATAAACAAGAAAAAAATTTCATTTTTATATTTAATTTTTAATTCATTAATTTGGTAAAATACGATTGAGAGTGAATTTTAAATATAATCAAGTTATGATAATTAAAGTTATTATTTATTAATTTTCATCGTAATAAATAGACTTATAAATAGTCTTAGAAAAAAAAATTGAATTTATGTGGGTTCCATCACATATGGGCATTGCTGGTAATGAAATGGCCGACATGTCAGCAGATAAAGCAACCAAAACAATCGTCCTCCCTACAATCACCGAATTCCAGTTAACGATATAAAACAATCAATTAGACAAAAAACAAACATGGTATGGCAAAGCCACTGGGATTCTGTTCCATCTAACAACAAACTAAAAAAGATTAAAAAATGTACCAAAAAGTGGCACATCCCCAAAAACCTAAGTAGACGACAAGAAGTTGCTCTAACCAGATTAAGAATTGGACATTCTTTTCTGACACATTCATTCCTAATAAGTAAAGAGCCACCACCTATTTGCAATGAATGCCATGAACACCTATTCATCCAGCATATCATCCAAGACTGTCCATCATTCCAACATATACGAGACACACTATCGATACCAGAAAACCTAGAAGAAGCACTAAATGAAGACAACAGCACAAAAATTTTAAATTTCCTCACTAAAATTAATATTATAAATAATCTATAAATCATTACTATTAACATATTGTACACGATGTAAAAATTTTATATGACTCAAAAATATTTATATGTTACAAATTGTATTTTATATTTTAAGATTAATGTAACACTCATTATGTAATACCTACAAGGCTAATAACCTTAGTTGTTGAAGCCTCTTTTCTAATGAAAAAAAAAAAAATAGTCATAGTCCATCGTTATATATTAAAAACACCATATATTACAATAGATCAGAGAGGCGTTAGGACCAGGCCCATAACTAATATTTACCTTTTCTGATGACACATTTATTGAACAATTGATTTAATACAAAGTATAGTTTGCAGTTTTATTCGATTTTGACGAATTTTATTAAAATCTAACTACAAAATCGTATGAAAAAAACTTTGCATATGTGTTTAAATCGATTTTTCAAGAATATGGCATTTGATATAAACGTATTGGAGCCCAGCGAACTTTCCATTAACTTGAAGTCGTTTAAGCTATTTAGTTTTTTCATCTATGTGATCCAAAAAATAATTACATAATTTTATAAAGCGAATGGCATTTGGAATTTACTCAATGTTATTGAAATACATTTTCTGACGAACACACAGTGTCAAAATCACAAATATTATTATATAGTTCTCAATAAACATTGCAAAAAAATCAATTTTTTATTTTATTAGTCAGGTATAATGCTTGAAAATTAGATGCAAAACAGGTTATAAGTAATTTATTTCTCAATTAGAAACATATTAAAAATCAATAGTTTTCTAAATTTTTAAGCTTTTAAAATAAGAATTTTGACAAAATTTATAGAAATACAAAAATTAGCAAATTATTTTGTGATAAAAAAAAATTCTATCAGAAGGCTAAATTAATTTTCAAATTTAAATAATTATATTTTCAATATAGAATTGGATTGTAATATAATATCATCTCAAACAATTTTTGATGTTTTATTGAATTTGAAAAAACGTAACAATAAAAATAGGTACTTGAAATGTTGACTAAATAATATATATATATGTACATTAACATTTTCGTTGAATGATAAAATGTTCAAAACGTTTTAACTTGATTAAAGTTATATTTATAGAATGAACATTAATAAGCTTTTTAGTTTTTTTTTTAAATAAACATTGTTAAAAAATTATTTACAATTTCAAAATTCTAAATATTTACAAAATTCCACAAGTAAACATTTTCATATCTGTAAAAGAATATTAAAAATACATTTATACACATTTTTTATATACGTTTAAAATCGCAAAAATCCAAATTTTTCAATTTATTAATTATTTTAATAATAGGTATTTTAAGAATTATGTATTTATTACGTATAATATCAATTCCAATGGTGTTTAATAATTGTGTCTCGTAAACAGTGGAATTAAATATTATTAAATGTAGTGTCATAAAATATTATTAGTTATTTTATAAAGTATTATTTATAAAATGTATGTCTTACAACAATTTTTCTTATCAATAACGTTGTTATTAGTTATAAATATATGATTATTGAAAAAAAAAATTAATAAAGATATAAATGTCATCTTGTACCTAATAGTTAAATAAACTACTAATATAAACTATTATTAAACGATATATTTTACATGCATAATTACATATTATATGGTACTAAATAAAACTTAGTTTAGTGTTACATTGTCGTTTTGATTTTATTATTATTAATTAGTTATTTGCTTTTAAATAAACCGGTAAAGTGTATAATATTACATTAAAGGTATAAAATTTTAACAGATTTAAGTATAATTTCGTAAATCATACATTGTTTATAGTTTATTGACATTTAAAGAACGAATAATATTCATACAAAAGTCATATTAAATTTTAAATTACGTCTTTTTTTTTTTTAATAATATACAATAATATACATAATACACTGGGGTAAGTCGTTAACAACTGTTTATTTATATGCGTTTTCACGATAAACACGCACTAGCCATATTGATATTTTAAATCTTTATTCCTTGTCATTGAGTTTGAATGATTAATATATAACACAAATATATTATAA
The DNA here is from genome assembly GCF_003676215.2 of Rhopalosiphum maidis. Taxonomy (NCBI): domain Eukaryota; kingdom Metazoa; phylum Arthropoda; class Insecta; order Hemiptera; family Aphididae; genus Rhopalosiphum; species Rhopalosiphum maidis. Next base: position 4,948,475 of record NC_040878.1, on the reverse strand, counting down.
TAAAGCTACTTTTTATGTTCACATTGTAATAATAATATTTTTTTAATATATATTATGCCTATACCTTCTTGAACTAGGTTAGTATTTATTATTATTTTGAAATGTGATCCGCCACAATCTTTAATTGGCCGATGAATTATTTGTACAGTATGTATATTTTTGTAGAATGTATATACAGATACCATAAACGATCGCAGTAGAAGAGTAGTATTGTTCACACAGAGACTGCATTCAGTTAAATAAGAGAAAAAATTTATTACGATACGTGGAAATACCTATTATTGGAGAAACCCCCTAAATAAGAGAGCTCTGAGTAGGACTCTGACAGACGTGATTTTCCAGAGTTAGCGCGAGCACTTTCACGTCAATCTATGTCTGAAATTCGTCATTTAAATTTAGTTCATTTTTTTTTTTTTTTTAATACACTTAGAATAATTCAATTAAATAACACTAAAATATCTTGCAATAAAAATAAACGTCATGAAACATATTTCATCATCTTTATTTTATTTTACCGCGAATACAACATTACTTTTCAATTGTTAGATGAAAGGCTCACTACAGTTGTAGTCATGAACTAAATCAATAAAATACGAATATTAATATTAAAATCCTTATTCTTGAAACTTTATATCGTTTACAAATTAGCATCTCAGAAAAAGATAGTTGACTACTGAGGCATATATATTTTATTCATTAAAATATAATAAATCAAAAAAATAATTTCTTTGTTCCAGGTGATGATCATGTGCTATAACTTTCTTTAAGCTATGTTGAATATGAGCTCTAAGTACAAAAGAAAATAAAGTAATAATAAGAAAAATTTAACTGTAATTTTTATTGATTTATTTTTTTAATTATTAATAAAGATGGATTATTATAATTAGTATGATTGATATATCTTGAATTTTAAATGTAATTCCGTTTTGCTTTTAAAATTATATAAAATAAAATAAATGTTAATTTATTTATTTAATTATGATCTAAAAGATGGTTCACCAAATGGCGGCCCGCGAACACATTTTATCCGGCCCGCAGACAAATAATAAATAACACATATTACGACAACATTATATGTGTTATTATAGTAAATTATTATTTTTGTTAAATATTATTGGTTTTTAAATAATGTAAATATGTATTTGGAATTTTGATGGCCAGTGAAAAATTTTCAAATCCCTAATATGGCCTTTCAAAAATATTAATTGGGGACCCCTGATCTAAAATAATGTAATCATGCTAATAAATTAATTGTTAAAACAACGTCGAAAAAATTATCAATCTACAATTAATTAATAGTGTATCAATATCACTATTAATTTATATATAAATATATGTATATTATATACAAAATTTAAAAAATAATTATGAATGGTATGTCTATATTCTATGTTATTATGTAAGTTGCAACCTAAACGTAATTCTATTCCACTTATAAATTATAAAAATAATTCATGAGTTATAAACTGTATCGAAACACGTTACACTTGCACTACTCGTCGGACATGTCGCGCTCTACGTACGGGTGTCTCACATATTTTCTAGTGCTCATTCGTAACAAAACTAATAACAGATAGTGCTATCCTTTCAGAACATTAACCGCCTACAGATATTCATTATTTCAAAACCCTTTTAATTAATATTTATAACATTATAGTTTTCGTCAACCAAATCAACTAATCACACAGTCCCAATTCCAGTCACCAAATAAATCATATTTAATAACCCATTTATATTTATATTTATAATTAACGTATATTAAATAAATAGGTAATGAATAATTAGATTTTGTTAAAACAACATGAACATTTTTTTTTTTTGATTTTGTCACTACTTTTTAGATAAATAAGATTACTTCGACATAAAAGTTTGACGTTTGTTTATGATTAAAAGTTGAATATTATTTTAATTAAAAGTATAATATTACAATAAAAATGTATAACCATCATCTCAATCCTTAGTTTTTTTTCATTATTTTTAATTTTGAAGAACACCATCGTCTTAGTTATCAAGAATATATTCAAACATTATTTTGAATGGAAATTGGAGCTGTAGGCATTACACGTATTGAGACAGAGATAACACTGCTTATTAGTGTTTCGGAGAGAGACTTGAATGCCCGGCATTTATAAACTACACGGAGCTTCACAAATCATATAGAGTTGACATTGTGTATAATGCCAGAATGTGTATGTTCGTTATGATGTACAAACCATATTATATATCTATACAATTATATAATAGAAAGGAAACAAAAATATCGCTAGTACACGAGAATTATCCACATCATCGTGATACTATCGTTACAATAACAATTATTGTTTACAATTTACAAATATGATCGAAATGTCAAGAGATATGATTCAAATATATCAACTGTATTGGGATATAATATTATAATAATGAATTGGCAGCTCTCGTGTATAAATTTAAGAATAAAAATACGGGAAGAACGGATGATTGACACAGAAGTGACCTAATAGCTACCTTCTTAAATTTAGTTAGTATTACTATTTATTTTGTAATTTGATGCAGCACAATCTTCAACAATAATTGGCGTTAATGTTAATCACAAGCTGTAACATTTTCTCAGCTATATTGATTATAAGTTCTACATAAAAATAAGATAAAGTAATATCAACATAATTTCCAGTCATTTTGATTTATTTATTAATAATGATAGTATGTCCACTTTTTAAAATTTTTCAGGAACAATTAAAAACGAAAGAACCATAATATTATTTAAGTAATATTTTAATTGTTAAATCTCAAGTTATTATAATGGTATCAAGCCAATAGCTCAATAACGGTGTATTATAATAAGAAGAGTTTTATCTTAAAAAAATTAGTGTCATAAAACTTTCGTTTATAAAAAGTTACAATAACTTTTTCATACAACAATACTAAAACGTTAATAAAAACATAAGATATTTACAATAATATTATTGTTTTGTAATTAATTAAAATTAATTTCTGAATGTAAACAATTGTATTGTCTAATGATCGGATTGAATTATATTATGAATTATTTTTCGTAATGTAAAATAATATATAAATCACAAGTCAGAAAAATAATAAATTTCATATTATCCTAAATAAATATCAAATTAATTTTAAATTCTCTGTACTCAGACATGTCATGTTCTCTTGGTGAACATTTAAATGGAATGACATTTCACATTTCTTAAAAATTAGCAATATAAAAATATTACCACAAAGTAATTAATTCTTCTATACAAAACCTGACTGAAATACGTGTTATACTTACTTTAATTATTTTATAAGGAATTCGTGAACTAATAGTAACTACAGAATATTTAATTTGAATTTTCAGATCGAATCTTTAAGAGCATGGCATTTGAATAAGCTTATCGAAGCCTAATGGAGTTTGCATAAACTTGAAATTGCTTAAGCTATTTCGTTTTTTTCATGTATGTGATCCAAAAAGCAAAACAATTTTCCATTTCAATGTTTACCATCTATTTTATTACATCATAAGTTTCGTAGTTGGTAGTATAGTAATTTACGGATTGATGGGTTATGTTACTGAGAAGGAAGATGTATTCATTATCACTGACATACTGACAATGTATTGTTGTATATTATTTTATCTATGTTTAGTTAAAATAATTACATTAATTTATAAAGCGAATAACATTTGGAATTTACTCCATGTAACTAGTATTCATTTTCTGACGAGTACCCAGTATCAAATATATGTTGGATTTCTCCAAAAACATCGCAAAAAATCAATGAAAATTACTAATACAGATTTTTTTGTTGGTTGTGACGACTGTAATTGTTGTTGATTTATTATTTATTATTTATTATTTTATTTTATCTTTAAATGGATTACTATAATTATTAGTGTGATTGATATATCTTGCATTTTAAATGCAATTCCGTTTTACTTTTAAAATTATATAAAATAAAATAAACATTATGAGTTAATTTATGATCTAAAATGTTAGTTGCGACTTAAACGTAATTCTGTCCACTTATAAATTATAAAAAATAAGTCATGAGTTATAAACTTATAACTAATCGATAACCACTAAAATATTATTTTATGTATTCTATAATTGTACATAAACCTTTATGTAATTATGTAATTTCTTTTATTTCTAATAATTATAGACATTACGTACATTAATCTAATAGGTAGTGAATAATTGAATTTTGTTATAATAACAGAAACATTTTTTTTTTGAATTTGTCACTACTTTTTATATTACTTTAATCTTCAACATAAAAGTTTTACGTTCATTTATGATTGAAAGTTGAATATTATTTTGGTTAAAAGTATAATATTACACTAAAAAGTTATAACCACTGTCTCAATCCTTAGTTTTTTTTCATTATTCTTAGTTTAGAAGATTGCGATTTCCACAGATATTAAAAATATGTTCAAACATTATTTTATACTTATAATTCAATAACACAATATAAGTTGAATTGTATAATACCCTAAACCACCAATGTTTTCAAAATTTACGAAATATGTAAAAACATGTAAAATGAAATATGCTTTGTTTTATTGAAAATCAAGTGAAATGAATTTATCATTTGCAATACTTAATTTATCATGTTTTAGTAAAAATATATATTTAAATACAAATCCCAGCCCTACATATAATATATAAATAATCACACTGCAGTAGGTATTTATTAACTTATACATAGATACTATAGTACCGTAAAATAAAACATTAATTATATACATTTTTTAATTTTTTAATATATTAAAAAATGCATGTATAGTATAAAATAGTTTGCACAATGAAGTCAGACAGTGAAACTACATTTTTTTTCTTACTGATTTTAAAATTTTGGCTCAACACTTATACCAAGTCCACGGAATGCTCGTGTTCCGCGGAACGCTGGTTAAGAACCACTGTACTATAGAATACTAATTACTTATAGTTATATAAGGTTAGGTATTAATAGTAAAAAGTTTCTGATTTAGTAATTTATAAATAATTAATATTTACTAATAAATAATAATTAATAAGTGCATATTGCATAATAACACATCAAACAACATATTATTTAAAACAGTACAAAAAAATCCCCATATAAATCTAAAAACAAACTATTTAAACACATAAAAAATAATGTTTTATAAGTATATAAATGATTCATCACTTAAGCATACCTATCCTAATTTGTCAATTAGTAATGTATTTACTAAATACTGATAAGTATAGGTTGTAATCAATATATATTTATATATATATATTGATTTTCAAAATGTTGACTATTTTTATCAAAATTCCAATTTTTATGCCCTTGTAAAGAAAATTATTTTTATCGAAATTTTATTTGTATTTTACAATAATCGAGAAAATTTCCTTAGAAATGATGTTTTAGAAAAGTAGGAATAATATTTTTCTTATAATCAAAATATGATAAGTTGCTTCAATTTTCTATTGAAAACGTACCTTAATACTGATGATTAAAATTATTTTATTAATTAAAAGATAGTGATTGATAAAAAAACTGTATTTATATTTTTATAGTTAAACTAAATTGTTTACTACCTATTTAATTCATATATCTAATGTCTACGATTATCAATAATAATAGCAATTACAAAGTAACATTTACATGTGTAATTATAAACTATAGATTAGAATATTTTAGAATATTATTATAGTGATTATTGATTAGCAAATTTAGTAGAATAATTAAAACTAAAAAAAAAAAATGCCGCGAGTTGAGAATTTTATATTCAGTGCGTTGAGTAGTCTTCCTACAGTAAGTTGAAGAAGGTGACATTTGTAGTGTTGGCAATCTTTAGATCGGCATTTTCGTGCGATAAAGCGTTCTTTGCATGAGTATAATAAAAAGTAAAATAGAAAGTCAACTACGAATAAAAACCTAGAGTCGTGTTCGAAACTTAAAATAACAAGTTATGGGCCCGAATCGACGAAACTTTTTGAATACATGCAAAGCCCATGCTGCCATTGATGTAACCATGTAACTATCTATTATCTGCAATATTATCCAATAACTTTCGTTATATTATTAGTATGATTATATATTATTATACCTAAAACAATTGAATATGTTTTATGCTAAAAATGTTTATATGTCTAAATATGAATAAATATTATTTCGTGCACAACGCTAGTGACTAGTTATAAATATAAATATTTTAATCCATATTCCTTGTCTTTGAATGTTTTATAATTATTAATGTACGACATAAATATGCACTATTATACAATATTGAATATTCTTTTCGTCCTCGTCGTAACAATGACACTACCAACTGATGCATATTATTGTTAGTATCAGTATGGACACTGGACTATGAAAAAGGTACAAACGAACTGTTCCAGATAATAAATCACTAACTTAATTTGTAGCATTCTACTTATTAAACCATGTTCAACGTCAACAGTATTTGTTGATAATATCATTAACTTAAAGCTTACAAACGCAGACTATAATTATATAATGCAATACATCGTTTGGTAATTATTAATAAAGAACACTTGCATTGTTTTCAGCATAACCCATTAATTATTAATTATGTTACTGATATAATCTATATTTGGGCTTACATTATATCAATTTATTTTTAATAGGTAAACATTGCTGCGACGGATCTAGGAAAACAAAGCTAATATGCTATTGTACGTTAAAAACATTTTCGATCTAACTAATCATCTTGAAAAATGGAAATAGTTGTATGAAATAGAATCGACATTTTCAACAATTTCAAAAATAAAATTAATTAATTGAGTCCACGTGGTCTTTACATATTTAAACTAAAATTGAATAGCATATAAATATTTTTTGTTAATTTTGTAGGGTATTTCAGAGTTTGTATGTAATTTTTAACACCCACTTTAGCATAATATATTTCAACTATGCAGAATTCATGTTAAAAATTTTATTTTCTAACGATTTAATGATTGAGTTGATTTATTTTTAGGGATGTCATTAAATACATAGATTATTAGTTAGTGAAATAATATATTTCACATTTTCAATTTTGAATAGCAGTTTATAACTCTATAGTATAAATCCCAAAAATTTTACATAAATATTAAATCATACATCTAACTATACATAAACATGTCATATTTTTAAATTTAATTGATGAGCAGTTATCTAATTCTTGAAATGGAATCTGCATTTTATATTTCTGGAAAATGTAAATATTAGTATTATTTTTTTGTTTTTTTATAAATGAAACGAAAGAAAGTAAACGTTTCATACCATTACTATCCTCATACGTATAAGATAAGTGTTAAACTTATTACTTTATAAGTAATAGTAACTATAGAATATTTAATTTTAATTTTTAGATCGAAGCTGTATGAACATGACATTTGATATAAGCTTATAAGAGCCTAACGAAGTTTGCATAAACTTGAAATTGTTTAAGTTATTTTGTTTTTTTCATGTGATCCAAGAAGCAAAACAATTTTCAATTTAAATGTTTATCATCTAGCTTATTACATCATAAGTTTCGTAGTTGGTAGTATAATAATTTACGGATTAATGGGTTATGTTACTGAGAAGGAAGATGTATTCAATATCGCCAACGACATACAAATAATGTTTTGTTGTATATTATATTATACGTGTTTAGTTATAATATTTATATTCATTTATAAAGCAAATAACATTTGGAATTTTTTCTGTAATCCTCCAAGTGAAATGTATGGCTGAATAAGTTTTTTACACAATTGATAAAAAATTTAATTTATAGACTAATATAGTAATGCATTAAATTGAATATTTTCAGAACACAAAAATGATGTTTACATTAACGATTGTTTTGATGATTTAGTATCAATTATGAAGGATCAACAAAAACTTTTTGAGTTAGTACTTATAGAATAAATGTTTTATAATAAGTCATAAGACATTTATTAAAAAAAAAACAATTATTTTTTTTGAATATATCATTTAAACTTGAAAAAAATAAATTTACTGACTATAAATTTTAATAATGTGAACGACTATTTTGATAATTTAATATCTATATCAAGGATCAACAAAAAAAATTTACGTCAGTGCTTTTAGTTTTAGAATAAGTAATGTTAACTCTATATTATGACCATTTTTCATTTTTATTATGTCATTAATACCCAGTTCAAATAAATTTATTGATATTATTTATTTAAATATTTTTTTTTATTTTTCAGGAAATTAAAATTATTTCATTCTACGTTTAAGCTTGTAATTGTTTCAAATGTTGTAGTATATTCGTTGTCTATTATAATTTTAATATATTGAATATTCATCCACTCTGGTAATACACATTTAATAGATTTAATAAAAATGTGTAACCAGGGATTGATCTATGATTATTTTGTAGAGGGTAAAACGATTTCTAGACTTCCGATCACCATTCCCAACCGAATTGTCGGTGGATAGATTTTCACTCGACCACTTCGAAAGGGGTTTTCTATACACTGGAATCAAGTTCCGCCAATTCCTAGTAAATTATATAAAATAAGTCATGAGTTATCACTAGTCAGTAATCACCAAAATAATTCTCTAAAATATTTTGATCAGTATTCTATAATTTCACTTAAATTATTTCTTTTTTGTTTTCTATTGCTAATTATAGTCATTACGAGTATTAATTTAATTGGTATTGAATAAATAGATTGTATTACAACTACAATCGATGACTGCACTTAACATGACTTAAACTGTAGTCTATAACATATTATAAATAGTAGGTATACTATTATTTCGCTTTCGTAATTTATAATATTCTTGTTGAGATGAACTACGAAAGTAATCTTGATACAAAAATCGACGTGGGCTTTACGCAACTCTCATTTTTAGGATGAGGCCCTCATAGTGTCAATGACGAACACAGAGCTGCTCAATTTACTATTATTATTTGTTCAACATAGTAATATATGATGGCTTCGATAACAATTAGGTATTTACTATTTGAATAACTTACATAAAATAAAAAATTTTAAGTAGTAGTATACTACGACATTTTTATGTCATCATGTTGAATAAAATAAAAATATTAATAAATAAAGTATTTTTATATTAAGTATAGGTACTAATTTTGTGTCTTATATAACTAATATACAAATTGGGTTTTATACATTAAAATTAAAAATTCTAATTAGACCTTAAAGTATGCAAATGATATATGTTATCATGTTATAACGTTCTATCCGCTATATGTTGAATACACAATATAAATAAAATAAAAAGATACTGCAACGTCAAAAAAAATATCAATTATAATTTTGGTTAATTTAATTTTTCAATTTTAAATTATGTATCTATATTATAATAATAATATGTTAGGTACAATCTTAACGTAATTCTGTCTCCCTCATAAATTATATAAATTTATTAAGTCATGAGTATTAAACTATATAATAACTAAAGGTCTTTTTTTTTATAAATATCAAATTGCTTTGATAACATTTTAAGTATCAAGTATTATGTGGAATCAAGTCATCTATTTAACAATTGTATATCATGATCAGTAAAGTTTAACCTCAATAAATTTATTAGTTTCATAAAAATTATTTGTCATGTACTTTTTTAGAAAAAATATTTGTTAGAAAAATTATATCTTGCAAGAATATTACGCACCTACAAAATTAATAGGTACAAATGTTTATTAAATAAAAATATATATTCTTTTGTCTGCAATGGTTGTTATATTTATAATTTATAAACTATGCAATTTTAACATATATAATTACATAGTATGGTATTTCAAATTAAGTAGTAAAACTTAATTTAGTGATACAATAATTATTAATTGTAATTTTATCAATTTGTTAATTACTTTAAAATAATACTGTAAAGTGTATAATATTCTACTATATTTTGTTATTGGTATATAATTTTAACAGATTTATACGGAGTGCAATATTATATTTTGTTTATCGCCACTTATTTATATTCAAAAAACGAATAGTACCATCACAAAATTATATTAAATTTCTAATTTAGTTATTTGATTAGGTCTACTTAGTGTTGTTGTATTAAACACTTCACCTATACTGGATTAAGGTCTCAATAACGGTTCAATTGTAAACACGCAATACGTAGTTATAGAGTTATTAATATTTTAATCCATATTCCTTATTTCCTTGAATTTGCAATTTAAATTGTTATTTTATGAAATAATTATACAATATAACATTTTTTCTTCGTACACCATGTAATACAATGCATTTTTTTTATACTTTCAGTGTCCTACGCCTATCTACGGATAGCTAGTGTTAGATATTTAAAAATATATCTTTTAGTATCGGCATGCATACTGAACAATCAACAAGGTACCAATCAACTATACCATATAAATAAATACTACTTCTTACATGTTAAATTATCAAAAATATTTGTTTAGAATATCATTCCATTAAAGTATACAAAAATTGAATATAATATTATACTCTGAGAAATCATTCACTAAATAAGGTACGTTTACTTTATTTTTAACAAATATACAACAACAAATAACATTGTTTATATAATATAACTTGTAATACTATAATAATTATTAGTATAACAATAATTAGTTAACCAGTATATTTTTAAATAGGTGTAAATAGGTATATAATTACTGCAGTAACGGAGCAAGTGAAACAAAGTAAGTATAGTATGCTATAATCACTACAGTAACAAATCCATTGTTAATCAATATAGCGAGTATAATACGCAATCGTACAATTATATCGATCTAATTGATCGTTTTGGAAATCAGCTTACACAATTTCGTGCCAATTGATATAACTAGTTAATATTTTAGTAAAGACAGAAATTTTTCAAAATTAAACTATTTATAATAAGAAGTTGCAGCTTATATATTATATATATATTAAAATATAATAGCAGGAATAGATATTCCTATCTTATTAATTTTGTGGAGTATTTCAAAATACGTAGGTTATTTCTAACACAATTTTTATTTTAAATGATTTTATCCAATTTACTTTATAAGAATTACATGAACTAATATTTACTACAGAATATTTAATTTTAATTTTTAGATCGAAGCTGTATGAACATGACGTTTGATATAAGATTACTGGAACCAAAGGAAGTATCCTTAAACTTGAGATTGTTTAAACTATTTCGTTTTTTTCATCTATTTGATCCAAAAACCCGAAAATTTTACCATTTCAACGTTTACCATCTAGTTTGGTACTTCATAAATTTTGTTATTGGTAGTATAGTAATCTACGGATTGTCTGGTTATTTTACTGAGATGGAAGATGTAATCGACATCGTTTTTAACTTACAGTTAATGTTTTGTTGTTTAATTTATTCTCTAAGTTTACTTAAAATAATCACATTTATATACAAAGCAAATTACATTTGGGATTTACTCCGTGTTACTCATTTAAATTTTCTAACGAGCATACAGTGTCAAACACATATTGGAATTCTCCATAAATATCGCGAAAAATCAATAAAAATTACAAATTACCTAAGTGTTTTTGCAATTACAATTACCATCCAATGGTGCTTGTATCCTTTAGTTCTGCTGTTGTTACAAAAAGAAGATGCAAATCAATCAAATCGACGGTTTGAGAATATTTTCAACTTTCGGTTCCCCGTGACTATTAGTTACTACAATAATAATTATGTTATATTTTATATTACGGAGACATCCTTTGAAATGTTTCTGTTGTACGTATACGTAGTGATTGATATCTTCTTTATTTCTATTTGCTATATTATGATTGCTCATTATGAGATGATCAAAAAAGCTTACGAAGGTGTCAACAGTGAATGCAATTCTGAAAATAATAATGGTAAGTCAATAGATCTAACATTTTTTTTAATCAAGCTTTTGACCGTTAACCCAAGTTAGTGGTTTGATTGTAGGGTAACTTTTTCACACGATAAATAATGAATAAATATCTAATAAAATCCATTGACTAATAGTAATGCATTATAATCGAATTTTTTCAGAAAACAAAAATTATTATAATATGAACGACTGTTTCGATGATTTAGTATTAATTTTGATGGATCAACAAAAACATTTCGTGTTAGTACCTAATATATAGTCAAAACATTTTAGAATCAATAATCATAATACATTTCTTTAATAAGTTTTTTCTTTATTTATTATATGTCATGAAAACTTTGTTAGCATTATTTTTACGATGTTTTTAATTTAGATATTTATTTTATTTTTCAGGAAGTTAAAATTATTTTATTCTACGTATAAGTTTATTATTTTATCAACTGTAATAATAAATTCCGGGTCTATCATAATTTTAACATATGCATCAGTTGTGGTAAAGACAAAAGCAGATTTAATGAGAACGTATGACAAGGGTGGATCTTTATTTTATAGAGTGTGTTACGTTTGTCATACACAAATTATAATAAAATGTATTGTCATTTATTACTGAATAAAAATAAATGTCAACATTGACTTGCAAAACAGGCAGAATGTTGTTTGTAGGTTTTGTGTAAAATTGTTTTACCGCTCTCCCAGTACTTAGATCCACCCCTGTTTATATTATTTAAATATAATATATAAGTGTTGCTAAAAAAATATTGTTTATTAATGTTTATATATGTATAGATATTTACGTCATCAGAATCTATACCAATTCTTGGTGTAATCAAGTTAATATCAGCGTTTGGTTACCTGTTAATAATTTTATTTTTTCTTTGCAATTTATTAGAAAGCATTCATAATAAAGTAACGTTAATTTTATTAATCTCTAATTTAGTCGGTTTATAAATGCAATATGTTTTGCAGATGGAATCCGTTCACTTTGGGATGTATAGTTGTAATTGGACTTCAATGAATTTAAGATCAAAAAAAATGTTATTGTTATCAATGAAAATGAATAATGCTAATAGATTTATGATTAAACTAACACCGAGAAAAATTGTCAATCTACAATTATTTAATAGCGTAATAACATTTATACATATATATATATATATTATATTACATTATATTATCACTCATTAAAACAAATTTGAATAAATTAAAAATAATCAATTCTTAATTTCAGGTATTAATCACATGCTATAACGTTCTATCAGCTATGTTGAATACTCTATCTAAATAAGTAAAGAAGATAAATAAATAACATCAACAAAATTTCAACCATAATTATAGTTTTGATTTATTTAATGTTTTAATTATTAATAATGCACGAATGATATATCTATGTTAGATGGGTTTTAACCTCGTTTAACTTATACAATTTTATAAAATATGAGTTATGGCTAATCACTAATCAGTAATTAGAAATCAATTAAATAGTTTTTTATAATATTCTATTCTATATTCTACAATAATTTCACATGTGTGTGTTATTTTGTAATCCGTATTATTAATCTATAGTACCTGTTTCATATAGCTATATTATAAATGCATCGGTTTGTTTTCTAAGCACTCTTTTAATCTAAATTTATAAAATGTATTTAATTAGATTACCAAAAAAAAAAAAAAAAAAATAAAAAAATAAAAATAAAAGTAATTTTTTTTTAACTCCTTAGTTTACTTTATAGTTACATTTTATACATAAATAAAATGATCACACTGCAGTAGGTATTGTATTGACATATACAAAGTCAGAGATTCCCAACCAGGATGCCGCAAAATTTATTTAATTTAAATTATTTGAAATATATTTTTAGTCTATAGACGATAGGCCATAACATAAGTACTACAATTTAATTATTATACTAATATTATTGTAATGCTAGCAAAGGCTAAAAAAAAATGTTATCTACCTACAATTATTTAATAGAATAATATTAACATCAAATATTAATATATATATATATATTACATAATATTATATTATCACTTAATAACACAAATTTGAATAAATCAAAAATAATCAATTCTTAGTTTCAGTTATTTATGACATGCTATAACGTTTTATCAGATATGTTGAATACGCGATTTAATTTAAAAAAATAAAATAAAGTAATATCAACTGTAGTGACTTAAGTTATTGAAACCTTGAGAAGAATAGATTACACAAAATATTTATACTCGCATAAGTTATAGAAAATAACGCTATAATTTCTTCAAGAAAAAGAGGTAGAAAACACTATATAGTAGCTAGTAAATATGCGGCGACGACGTATTTTGAATAATGTTCCAGAAGAAGAGTAAAAAAATAATATTTGACATACGTTATATAAATTATAACAGGTTTTGTATTATATAATATTATAACCAAAATACTATATCAACTAAATTTCAACCGTTATTGTGATTAAATATTATATTAATTATTAATAATTAATAAATCATATATCTATATTAGTTTTCATTTAAACGTCATTCTGTCCCACTTATAATTATATAAACAATGTTATAAACATATAACTAGTTGATAATCACCAAAATAATTTTCTCAAACTATGTTTTATTTATTTATGGTTTAAAATCGAATATTATTTCGGTTAAAAGTATATAATATTAATTTATTTTTCTAAGACTTCTCAATGATCGGGAAAAATATAAAACTATATCGGTAAAATTGAAACTAACACTGAAACTGATAACGTGGACAGATAACAGTCAGATGCGTAAGACAAGATAATTTCTTTTACAAATGGTAGTGGCCGGGACTCCGAGAGTAAATTTCAGCCGTAATTTTCAAAGTTGTATATCTGGGGACGAGATAAAGTACAAACCAGTACAAACAAATGGGATAATTTGGTTTTAAAAATTCGTAGTGGGCGGCTAATTATATACCCAGCCCTTTTACTTTGTGAGTTGAATAAAGTTTGGAAGGGTTTAAGCACAAGTAGGTTAAACTTAACCTGAGTGGTATTAATTTTTATTCAACTCCTATAGAACCTTTAGTTACTTAATTTTGATGCTGAGTGGACTGAAACAAATTGTACAAATCCTAATTGGTGATGTCAACAGGCACCAATGAAATTTGTCCCGTTTTCCGAATAAATTACCTAATTGTTAAAAGTTAAATCATAGACCATTTACATGTGTATATAGCCTTACAAATAGCATACAAATATTACCTTTATAGCATGGCGTGTTTTTCATACATATTAGTATGTTGATCTTGATCTTCTTATTTCATTTATATTGTGTACTCAACATATAGCTGAGAGAAAAATAAAAATGTAGTAATAAGTATATTATTACTTAAATATATTTAAATTATAATTATTTATGGTTCTCAAAACTTTTCAACATTTTAACATAATTTTTTTTTTATTTTAAAGCTCTTTAATAATTATACTATCATCCAAAATACACAATTAAACCAGAAATTATGCAAATTATTATTATTAAATAGAAAAAGAAAACATTTTTTATAAAAAAATAGAATTTTTTTAAATAAATCTTGTATGACTATAAATAACTCAATATTTAATATGGGCTTTTTGTTTGTGTATATAAATGATTGAGATAGTGGATACTCCTATAACATTTTAGTGTAATAATATTATACTTTTAACCATAATAATATTCAATTTCAACTTTAAACCAACTTTTATGTTGAACATTGAAGTAATCGTATTGATCTAAACAGTAGTGACAAGGACAAAAAAATTTTTTGTTATTTTAATTAAATCGAATAATTTAATACCTATTAAATTAATATAATATAATAATATCTATAATTATTAGTTAGAATAAAAATTACAAAGTAGCTTATACATTTGATATTACAGAATATTTAGAATATTATTTTGATGATTATCGATTAGTTATAAGTTTATAAAACTCATGAAGTCATGACTTATTTTATATAATTTATAAGTGGGATAAAATTACGTTTAGGTTACCACTAACATATGACATAGATATATCATTAATAATTAAAATAATACATAAAGCAAAATTGTGGTTGAAAATTTGTTGGTAATAATATAATACAAATAATACATATTATATTAATGTATAGTATTACACTACTAAAAAATGTAAATTGACAATTTTTCTCGGTGTTATTTATCATCAATTCGTTAGCATTATTCAACTGCATTGATAACAACAATATTATTTTCGATCTTAAATTCATCGAAGTCCAATTACAACTATACATCCCAAAATGGACGGATTCCATCTGCAAAAAGTATTGGATTTATAGATCAACTAAATCATTGTTTAACAACATTAACAACGTTATTTTATTATTAATGTGTTCTAGTAAATAGCAAAGGAAAAATAAAACAATTATCATGTAAACAAATGCTGTTATCAACTTGATTACACTGAGAATTGGTATAGATTCTGATGACGTCAATATCTATAATATAGACGAAAAGACGCAATAATAAGTTATCAACACGGTATATTGGATTTACAGATATTCACAGGGGTGGATCTAAGCAATTCAGGAGTGGTAAAACGCCATGACCACAGTAGATACTTTTTTGTTCAGTAAAAAATTATGCTTTTTATTATTTTTTATGTCAGATAAACATAGCACACTCTATAATATAAAGATCCACCCCTGTTATACATTGTCAATAAGTCTACTTTTTTTTTACCACAACTGATTCATATGTTAAAATTATGATAGACCCCGAATTTATTATTACAGTTGTTAAAATAATAATCTTAAACGTAGAATAAAATAATTTTAACTAATTTCAACAAAGTTTTCATGACATATTATAATAAATAAAAAAAAAACACGTAAAAAATGTCTTATAATTGGTTCTACAATGTTTAGACTAATAGGTACTAACGCGAAAAGTTTTTATTGATCCGTCATAATTGATACTAAATCATCAAAACAGTCATTCACATTAAAATCATTTTTGTTTTCTGAAAATATACAATTAAAATGCATCACAATTAGTTTCTAGCTTATGTTATTTATTCATCGCATGATAAAGTTATCCAGTCAAACCTCTCACTCGGGTTCGTGGTGGCAAATAAAACTTGTTTTATCTATCGACTTACCATTATTATTTTTTGAATTCAATTTAATGTTGACATTTTCGTAAGCTCTTTTTATCATCTCATACTGAGTAATCATAACATAGCAGACAGAAACAAAGAAGGCATCAATCATTACGGATACGTATACCATAAACGGTGCAAAAGATGATTCCATAATAAAAAATATAACATAATTATTATTATAGTCGTTTATGGTCACCGGGAACCGAAGGTTGAACATATTCTCAAGGCGTCGATTTGATTGGTTTGCGTCTTCTCCTTGTAATAAATTCAGAATTAAAGGATACAAAGTCCATTCGATAGCATTTATAAACACAAGAACACACGTGATATTTGTAATTTTTATTGATTTTTTGCGATAGTTATGGAGAATTCCTATATGTGTTTGGCAGTGTGTGCTCGTTAGAAAATTTATATCAGTAACACGGAGCAAATCCCAAATGTTATTTGCTTTGTATAAAAATACAATTATTTTAATGAAACACAGAGAAATATTCAAGCAGAAGAACATTATCTGTATATGAAAGACGACGACTGTGACACCTTCCGTCTCAGTAAAATAACCCAACAATGCATAAATTACTATACAACTAAGAACGCTGTTTATGAAATACCAAGCTAAATAGGTAAACGTTGACATTGCAAACTTTTCTTGTTTTTGGATCAAATAGATGAAAAAATCGAAATAGCTTAAACAATTTCAAGTTTATAGGAAACTTCCTTTGGTTCCAATAAGCTTATATCAAACGTCATTTTCGTACAGCTTTGATCTAAAAATTAATATTAAACATTTTCTATTTAATGTTAATTTATATATTACCTATAAAATAAATCAAATATAGTTATGAAGAATTTCTATATGTTATCTAACACTGACTATCGGTAGGTCGATATATAAATTAAATATTCATTAAATTGAACGAAAAAATGTTATATTGTATAAATATTTTATACTATATCAATCATTAAACATTCAATGACAAGTAATAAGAATTAAAATATGTATAACTAGTGCATGTTTATCGTGAAAACAATCACGAGAAAATTAAAAAGTTGTCATCACCTTAAACCGATATTGGTATTTATTACAAAAATAATAATCATTATATAATAATTAAATTAGAAATTTAATATGATATTTGTGATAGTATTATTCGTTCTTCGAGTATCAATAAACCATAAACATAATATTATAATATATTACGTTACACCTTACACTTAATCCCGTTATAATTATAACCTATAGTAGAACAAAGAATAAAAAATATACATTTTAGAGGTCTATAAAATGTATCCTATATAATTATGTGTTTTAAAATTGTATAGTTTATATAAAACGATTGCGTACAAAAGTAAATATTTGTATTTCTATAAATTGTGTTTTTTAATAAACATCTTATGTTTCTATTTACATTGTAGTATACAAACATTGAATATTAAGATTGTACTCTAAGAAATCAATAAAAAAGATACGTTTACTTTATTTTTAACAAATATATAACAACAAATAAACATTGTAATCAAGTTGATATCAGCATTTGGATACATGTTAATTGTTTTATTTTCCTTTGCTAT
Source organism: Rhopalosiphum maidis (assembly GCF_003676215.2). Taxonomy (NCBI): domain Eukaryota; kingdom Metazoa; phylum Arthropoda; class Insecta; order Hemiptera; family Aphididae; genus Rhopalosiphum; species Rhopalosiphum maidis. The sequence goes on along the minus strand of NC_040878.1, from coordinate 4,930,006 downwards.
TTAATAGAACGCATTAATAATAAAGTAACGTTAATGCTGTTAAACTCTAATTTAGTTGGTTTATAAATACTATTTTTTTACAGATGGAATCCGTTCATTTTGGGATGTATAGTTGTAATTGGACTTCGATGAATTTAAGATCGAAAACAATATTGTTGTTAGGTATCAATGCAGTTGAATAATGCTAACGAATTTATGATTTAACTAACACCAAGAAAAATTGTCAATCTACAATTATTTAAAAGCATAATATTAACACTAAATTATATATTATAATATATTATCACTTAATATCACTAGTTTGAATAAATTAAAAAATAATATGTTTTTAATTTCAGGTAATTGCTACGTGCCCTGATATCCCATACATAATACATAATAGGGATATTGAGACGTAGGCATAAGTATTAGAATGACGATCAGTAATATATCGGGATAATACGACGTAGAAATAAGCAGTCTACCAAATAATTAGAGTAGAGTAGCCAACGTACCGAAACGGTATTGCACTAGGCCTAAGAAACAATAATAATAAAAACATTAAAAACCGCATTAACTTTAACCCTCTGCGATAGGAGACGCGCCCCACGATGTATTAACCTAACCCAACCACAAGAATATATTATAAAAACTATATAATTATATTGATAGTCATCGGACGTCTTATTGGAAATAAGTGCCACCTGATATGCGTAATTGCATGAGAATGAATGACGAACTTAGGAATAGGCCAGAAGGGACATGAGTAGTAAGTCGGGGGACAGTGACTATATAAGGGGGCTCTGGAGAGAACTCCGGCAGACGTGATTTACCAGGGTCGGCGCAAGCACCTTCACGTCAGTCTACATCAGAATTTTGTCATTTGGACTTAGAATATTTTCAATTAAAAAACTGGTTGTTTTCGAGAACCAGTTATTGGCCCACTACATAATCGTCACATGCTATAACGTTCTATCAACTAAGTTGAATACACAATCTAAATAAAAATATAGACAAATGATATATTAACATCAACAAAATTTCAACCATAATTTTGATTTGTTTATTATTTTAAATATTAACGATATATTTTTGTTCTGTGTTAGTTGTGATCTAAACATAATTATTATTGTAATGAGCTACGGGTATTTCGCATTTAATGCGGTATATGTGTTTTTTGTCTATTATGTAAATAAATAAGTATATAATATTATATTATTGTCGTGAATCATAACGAATATACAAAAACTGTTATAATACACAGCGTCAACTCTTGCTATGATTTGCGAGGCCTCGAGCAATTCATAAATAACAGTATCCAAAGGCACACTTCCGATGTCTAAAACGTTATAACCAGTGGTCTCGGTCGTTTGTTAATCCATCTTTATTTATTAATTTGAAGTCGAATCTTAGTTGTATTCATTAAACTTTCAAAATATGTCGGAAGAATTTTGTAAGTTTGAGAAATTATCAAATAAAAACCATAGTATTACACGATAACACGCACTAGCAATACAAATATTAATATTTAAATCCTTATTTTTTTTTTTCATATTTTAATGCTTAATATATTATGACATAAATATACACTATAATATTTTCTTTCCGAATTCATTGTAAGAACGACATTTTTCAATTTATAAATCCACCTACTGATAGTTATTCTTAGAAACTTCAAATATACCTTTTAGTATCAGTAAGGTCACTGAACAACGAACAACGTACCAATGAGCTACTCGAGATTAATAATCGATTTTCGTTTTAAGCTCCTTATCAAATCACGTTTTATCGTCAAAAATATTTTTTTGATAATATAATTAAATTAAAGTTTACAAATATTGAATATATATTTAACTCTAGGAAATCATTTAAAGAATAAGGTATGTTTAAATTATTTTAATCAAACATATTACATTAAAATCACGATTGTAATATTACTTGTATAATTATACTATATTTGAGCTTGCAAATTTACAAATTTAAAAACCGATTTGTTTGTAAATAGATAATCATTGCAATAACGGATCTACACAAACAGAGTGAGTATAATAATATGCTATTGTACTTTATTATCATTTTCAATATTATTAATCTCTTAGAAATTCAGTGTACCGATTGGTGTGTGAACTGATAATATCCGTTAGTTTATATTCTATAATGAGTGTTCTAAAATTTTCTGGCGATGTCAATAGGATTGTGAAGATTTTAGAGACTATTCTTTCTATAAAGAGTCGCTGTGTATCATGATGTAGTTGTGGTTGATATCTGCAATAATATTGTATTGAATGTATTTGAGAATAACCAGTACTTCGGCCAGTGACGCAACTACGGGGGTACTAGGGGGTAGGGGGTGCTGAAGCACTCCCAAGTTCCACGTCTTAGTAATTTCAAATATCTATAGTTTTCACAATGTAGTTTATTCTATGATTTTATGTCATAAAGTAGGTATGCAAATATTTTTAAAAAACCTGAAAACATGCGAAAATATGTACATTAAAATTTAATTTTTGAACTCGTTAGATTGTGATTTGTTATCTCATCCAGCAACTTTTTGATGCACCCAGTAAAAAAATGCGAATGCATGAACTTCCAGGCTTGGAAATTTTGGATTCACAAGACCTCTTGTATAATTTGATCTAGAATTATATAACTGTTGAGCATACTATCCGTAAATCGCGAACAATGATTATTATTGTAACGATTGTATCACGAAGCTGTGAGTAATTTGCGTGTACCATCGATGTTTTTGTGTCCTTCCTATTATATAACCACTTACGCACATAATATAATGTGTCATAAGGAACATAGAAATTCTGACATTATATACAATGCCAACTCTATGATTTGCGAGGCCCTATGCAATTTATAAACGCAAGGCACCTGTTTTTGTATGGAATGAAAAATAATATATTATATACGTAACTATCCGCCGAATTGCGGTAAACACAATACAATCATTCGATCAGATGCATTATAATATGTTTTAATAATTAAACTTTAATTGAATTTATTTATTAGACACGCTCGAGTATTAGTACAATAAATATAATTCATACTACTTGATATACTTCGTTATTGTTGTTATTAAACAGATTATGCCGAATTATGTTTAGGCTACATAGGTAAGGAGTACACCGTCTCCATGGGTATCGAAAATAAAAACAAATACATATTTTCTCATATGATGAAATAACACACTTCTTTCACGCGCCTCGAACCAGTGCTGGTGAACACCCATTTATTCATGTCTGTATTAGTGTATTGAATAATAGTATTTTGATTTTGTTGTCGATGAGAATATAATGATATTCCATTACACCTTATACACAAGTCTTAATGTTTGCCTATACTTTACACCTGCAGTAGTTGAATGGTTATGGATTTCGATGTATATTGCCATAAAAATATCACTGACAAAAAAAATATACAATCGTATATTTACGAATTATTAAACATAGAGATATTTTATTTCGAGAAAAAACATTAAACGATATAGATGAGTATTAAATTCACACGAATGTGAGTCGATAACGTTAGCAATATAACTGCGGTATACAATAATAATTAAGTAAACTAATAAAATTAATACTTATTATATTATCGTATATTTAGGTTATACGTATAAATAATATAATATTTTTTATAGACAAATTAAAAATACACTAAATGAATGGTTATTTATTATAATATTTAGTTTATTCAAATTAAATATTATATGATTTATATGATATACAAATAACTAATATTTTTAAATTATTAAGCTTTAGTATACTTAATCAGTTTAATATTGATTAAAACAATAATTAAATTCCATGTTTTATGTTTAATCTTTAATTAATTAAGTTGGTAAAATACGATTGAGAGCGGAATTTTAAATATAAACAAGTTATGATTGTTACTAGACTAGACCCACAATTAATATTTACCTTTTCTGATTATGAAACACATTTATTGAACAATTGATTTAATACTAAAGGTAGGTAATTAGTTATATTGTTAATATTTAATTATTATAAGAAAAAAGTTTTTACGAATTTCTAACTAAAAATAGTTTGCAGTTTTATTCGATTTCGACGAATTTTGTCAAAATTCTAGCTACAAAGCGTATGAAAAAAACTTTGGATATTTTTTTTTTTAATATTTTTACACAGATATAATGAAGTACTTACTTTCTTTAGTGTTACTTAAAAACATAAAAACATTTAAAATCCATTTCTTACATTATCTAAAAAAGAGAATAAGGAATTAAATTATGTTTTTAAAAGTGAAATCGGACTTTAGGTACTGAGTGAATTTTTTTTTCGCTTATTGGTCTAAACGCACGAAAAAACGAACCACTTACAACAGCTTTAATATATTTAATTATGTAAAATATTTTATTTTCTAATGATTGAGTTGCATTATTTTAGGAGTTATTTTTGTGCTGTAAATCAAAACATAAATTACTAGTCAGTTAAATAGTATATTCCACATTTTCCAACATAAATATATCAAATTATTTTCTCCATTCAACAGTAATCAGACATGCCATAATAACGTTACTGCGTTGATGTTCACTACTATATGTAGGTATAAAATTTTAACAGATTCAAAGAAAGAATAATAGTTAGACAAAAGTCATATTAAATTTTGAATTGTAATTTTAAATTAGGTCCGTTCCTTTTTCAATAAATAAACATACACTGTGTTAAAATGTGAACAGCTGTTAATTTTTCTCAGTTCAAATGTTAAATCCGTATTAGCTAGATGGATATAAATATTTTAATCCATATTCTTATGGCTTAGAAGTTTTTATGATTAATATATAACATAGAAGGATGTACAAAAGGTGGGCCGAATCCGATTGTAAAATACTTATTACATGTTAAAAAAAAATACGGAACTTCCCTTTGAAACATTTTTCTGGGTACACCCCCAATGACATAAATATTTAATATATCATTTTCTGTTCATACTCGTTGTATGTATGCCATTTCCAATTCCAATACATACCTGTTGATAGCTATATTGTTAGAAACTCTAAAATACATCTTTTAGTATCTGTATGAACACTGAACAATGAACAAGTTACCAACGAACTAATCCAGATAATAATTGGCTACCATTGTGTGTTACTTATTAAAACTTTACTAACATTGAATATCATTTTATACTTTGAAAAATCATTTAGTAAATAAGCTAAAGACTTAAGGTTAAACTATTTTTATCAAAAATATTACAGTAAAATCACTAGTTATAGTAATATTTGTAAGGTATAATATTTGAGCTTATAATACATTACATAGACATATTTGTAAATAGTTAATCTCTGCAGCAACGGATTTAAACAAACAAAGTGAGTATAATAATGTCATTGTACCTAAACAATTTTTTCGATCTCATTAATCTCCTAGATAGTACGTGTTAATCTAAGTAGTGACAGAAGTCTTCAATATAAAAATTTGCTCCTTACAAATAAACAATACAAGCTATAATATTATATAGACCTACTTTGTTGATTTTGTGAGATATTTCAAAATATTTGGTATTTTTTAACACTATTTTTTAGCATAATATATTCAAATTATGAAGAATTTAATATATTAAATATTGAACGTTCTGATGATCTACTTATTGGGTTGAATAATAAATTTCAGTAATTATTTTTTGTGATGTAATTCAATATATAAATTACTATAGTTTAAAAAATATTAAAAATAATATATTTCACATTGTTTAACATCAATATCAAATTATTTTTTACATTCTATTGTAATAAACATGTCATATTCACTTAGGTTAACAGGTATCTATTTCATGAAATTTTAAATTTTTTGAAAATGAAAAATACAAAAATATTCCACTACTACTTGTACATGGTTACATAGGGTCATTTGTTCTTTTTTATTATAAAAATAAGTTAGGTAGGTAGGTAGAAAATATGAATTTCATACATTTACAATCATATCTAGTATAATAAACGTAGTATACTAAATTTAATTATTTTATAAGTACTGAATAAATTAATAGTAACAACACAATATTTCATTTTAATTTTTAGATCGAATCTGTAAGAACATGTCATTTGATATAACCGATATGGAGCCCAACGAAGTTTCAATAAACTTGAAATTATTTCAACAATTTCGTTTTTTTCATCTTTTTAATCCAAAAACTAAAAAATTTTGCAATTTCAACGTGTACCATCTAGCATTGTACATCATAAATTGCGTCATTGGTTGTACAATAATTATCGGATTGATGAGTTATTTTACTCTAGAAGATGATACATTAAATATTGCTGATGATGTACAGTCAATGTTTTGTTGTTTACTTTATATTGTATGTTTAATTAAAATGACTTCAATAACTTATAAAGCGAATATCATTTGGAAATTACTCCATGTAACTAGTATACGTTTTTTGACGAGCACTCAGTGTCAAAAACATGTTGGAATTCTCAAAAAATATCGTCAAAGATCAATAAAAATTACAAATTATATAAGTGTATTTTCAATTATAACTACCATCCAATGGTGCTTTTTTCCTCTAGCGCTGATGTTATTACAAAAAGAAGACGCAAACCAATCAAATCGACGCTTTGAGAATATTTTCAACTTTCGCTTCCCAGTAACCACTGTTTACTATAATAATAATTATTTCATATTTTATTTTATAGAGGTATCTATTATAATGATTCTGTTATACACTCATATATTGAGCGATATCTTTTTTATTTCTCTCTGCTATGTTATGATTGCTCAATTTAAGATGATCAAAAGGGCTTACGAAAACGTCAACAGTGAACTAAATTCCGAAAATAATAGTGGTGAGATAATAGAAATAACAATTTTTATAATTTTCACTGTTATGCCGAATAAGTAGTTTGTTTGTATAATTTTTTTACACAGGAAAGAAATAATAAAATGTATTAACTAATTGTTATGGATTTGAATTGTATATTTTCAGAAAACAAAAATGATAATAATGTGAATGATTGTTTTGATGATTTAGTATCAATTATGGAGGATCAACAAAAACAAATCGCGTTAGTGCTTATAAATTAAAAGTTTTAGAATATGTTATAACACATTTATTTTATGACCATTTTTAATTTTTATTATGTCACTAATAACCAGTTGAAATAAATTTATCGATACTTTTTGTATAAATATTTTATTTTTTATTTTTCAGGATGTTAAAATTATTTCATATTACGTATAAATTTATAATTTTATCAAATGTTGTATCATATTCGGGTTCCATCATTATTCTAACATATGCATTTGCCGTGGTAATAAAAATTTAATAGATCAAATTAAAATGTGTAACCAGGGCTGGATCTATATGATTATTTTATAGCGGATGATGCGGTTTTTATTTATTCATATTTTTATCAAACAGACACAATTTGATAATAAATAGTATAATTTCTTGCTGGACAAAAACAAATATTAACAAGAGCAAACGAGGCAAGAATGTTGTTTTACATGTTTGTCGTTAAAGTGCTATAGTATCATTCTCGTGGTCCACCCCTGTGAATGTCTATGGATAAATATATATATATTTATTTTATGAATATTTTTAAAAGATTATTACGTATTTACGTTTATATAGATTTTTACGTCATCCGAATCGTTACCAATGTTTAGTACAATCAGATTGATATCATCATTTGGAAACGTTATTGTTGTTTTACTTATCTTTTGTCATTTGTTGGAACGCATTAATAATAATGTAATATCAATGTCATTGAAATCTGATCGAGCTGGTTTATCAATTCATTTTTTTTTTTTTTTTTTGTAGATGAAATTCGTTCATTTTGGGATGTATAGTAGTAATTGGACTTCGATGAATTTAAGATCGAAAAAAATGTTGTTGTTATCAATGCAGTTGAATAATGCTAACGAACTGATGATTAAAATAACACCGAAAAAAATTGTCGATCCGCAATTTTTTAGTAGTGTAATATTAATATTTATTGAATATTTTATATTTTATTTTATTTTCACGCTATATTGCATATGCCAGTTACAATTACAGGTTACACAGTTAAAAATCGTTAAGCGTAAGATGCTAATAAGAGTTTAATATTAAATGAATATGTGAGTTGAAGGGTAGAACAACTTCAGCAAAATTAAATGACGCGACATGTCGCAATATTTAGTACAAGTCTGACCTGTGGTAACCAATTATAAGAACAGTTAACGTTAGTCTGTACTGTGTGTAGAAAAATGCAGTCATTGGTACTCGGTAGTGTGTATTTTCATGTCGAACTTTGGGAAAGGATAGTTGAGACTACTGAGGCACATATATGTTTATATTATAATTTAATACAATAACATAAAGTCGAATAAATTAAAAATAATTTCTTTATTTCAGGTGATAATCACATGCTATAACATTCTCTCAGCTATGTTGAATATAAGTTCTAAATAAAAAGAAAATGAAGTAATATATCAACAAAATTTCAACATTAATTTCGATTTATTTAATTACTTTAATTATTAATAATGATAGTTTATTTAATTATTGTCAATGATTTAACTATGTTAGACGCATTTTGAATGTAATCCTGTCTCACGTATTCACCATAATATAACATGAAAGTTGTAACTATCCACCTAATTGTTGAACACAAAAAGCGATCATTCGATTTGCTGCAATGTATAGTTTAATTGAACTACGTGTAATACGCATTTATCACACTAATAAACCTATAGTTATTAAATATACACGATGTATTTACCATATTTGCACCACACCCGACGGCCGTAAGCGTTACCCGCTCTTCGCGTATTTTGAATGTCATCATATCCGAGAGCTGTAGATTCATTACTTTAAGATGATGTCCCAATGATCTAGTACAGAGGTTTCCTTTTGAATTATATAACTATTGACGCATTGAACGTGTACGAAAATTGTAAACAATAATTACTATTGTAACGATAGTATCACGGAGCTGCGGGTAATTCGCGTGTATCGGCGATATTTTTGTTTCCTATTCCTATTCTATGACTACATCAGTGCTTGAATTGTGGGTGAACGTGGGGGGGACAGAGTCTTTATTATCTTTTTTTTTTTTTTTAGAACGGAACGCTGTAAACGCAACATTTGCTGTATAATGAATTTGTGAATCATCAGTTTTTTCTGATGCAAAATATACCTATAACCTATTAGTCATAATATTTGTATCGACTGTGAAAAAAAATTGGTTAATAATAATGGGTAATTAATTTTTTCAATCGTTAGGTTGCGGCGACCACACTTAGACCTTTTTTCTATGCGAACGCTGCGATTCTAGATATTGTGAACGTGATTATTTTACACTTTATTATAAAAATTTATAAGAGAAGAAGATGTCAAATCTATGAGCGTTTTTTCAACAAATGTTACACTAATTCACTTTCAACAGCGATTGGCCACAGTTGAGTTGATTGCTCATTTTTTATAGGAAATCTATAAAAAAAAAAATATTCATAACTAGGTATTTATAAATAATAAACTTAACTAAATGAACGTGGATATATGTATAACTAAAAAAGATCTTGTATAATAGACATTTATTATACGTTACAACTTTACACACACTACCAAAAAAAAATTAACGTCTTCGTAATGTGTACAATGTTTCGAGCAGATTTGTATATCATTCAACGACGTCACAGCCACCGAATAATCGGATCAGAATCGAATCGCACGCGTTGTCAGATCATTACAGCGGCACACGAGACGGGCAGCTCAAACGAGAGCGATACACCCGTAACGCGAAACTCTGACGAGTCGCTGGAACCGTGCCATATGCTCGCTAGATTCGACGTACGCGCGACTTGTCATTCCTGCGGAACGTAACACGCCGTGGCTTTGCGCATAATATGTCGACGCACAGGGAAACGGGGTTTTACGAATATACGTTCTGTTTGGGAAACATACTCGAACACTTACGAATAACGTATTCCTACGAATGACTGTCTATCGCATAACACGGAAACAGAAAAAATAAAATATGCGTTAACGCGAATATTTAATACGGATATGACGACGAACGCAACGAACGGTGTCAGACTTATATTATAGGCCAAGGTCGAATTTTGTTTGTGCATACCAGAGCTTGAGCTAAGGAAATGTTAGAGCTGCGAATAGGTATGAATAAAATCACTTTTTGGTAATACGAGTACAAGCAATGTAATGTGCAGGAAACATAATATGTTAATGATCAAAAAATATAGACACCAGATGCCTTCCCTGATCGTGCAAGTCTGCCCGGGGTGGGTCTTGCTACGACGGAGGGCAGACAGTGAATGCCAATGCTTGTCGTTTCGCCGGGCCTTTTATACCCGGTGTTCTGTGACAGATAACAAGAAACCGTAGAAACCTCAATAGTGCAATCGCCGATAAACGCGCAATTTAAATAAAAGTTATTACAAGAATAAAATAATTATAATAATAATAACATTAGGAATTAGAATAATAAAAATGATAATAATAAAAAGGAAAAGAAGAATCTAGAACATTATCCGTGCAACACCCACCCCCCCCCACCCCGAACGGAAAATTTCCCATCGCGGACAAAAATTAAAAGTTAAAATATTAAACTACTATTCATTATGTACAAACTTTCCACGGGATTTTAAGACTTTTCTAGAGTTTTTTTCAACCCGTTCTTTTCGTATTCGCGTAGTTTGCGTCTTTTGAAAGCCGTGCGTGTATACGATTTTTTCGCCGTTGTTTTGATTTTCGCACGTAGGAACGCGGACGCCGACCGATGTACGTGTTATTTACTCCACTTTTATTGTTTAAATGTACACGTATATGATATACGTCTGATTCGAAGCCCGTTTGTCGATGTACAATACTGTTTTATTTTTTATTCAATAAATTGCATTACATATTTCTGTTATTTTTGTTGTTCTCGGTAGCTAAACGCTTACGTCACACTTATATCTTCAACCACGGGTTGTGCTGTATACCATAAAAGCGTTATGATCGACGGCGTTTGTGTCGCACAATACTGTATTCACGTACATGGGTGTATTGGTGTATATATCTAATAATACATGATAAGTTTTTTGTAGGTGTGGTATTGATGAGTTATTAACAACATTTTATATATCTTTATAAATCGCAATTTAAATAATAATGTCATCGGACGATGTGTAACAAACAAATAAGTGTCCCTTTATTTTAAAATATTTTTATATAATAAATTTAATGATTTTTGGGGATTATGGGCGACTGAAGGTGATGTGGGGGGCTTTGCTCCGCAGTCCGCGCACAGTAATGTGATATTGAATTTTGTGTGGAACGCTCGTTCGTCCAACATCCACTGAGTCCCCCTTCTAGTTTTTTTTCCAAATCAAGCACTGCAGGACTGTACATAAGTATATCATTAATATGGTTTGTAAATCATAACGAACATTCAAATACTGACATTATGCACAGTACCAACTCTATGTTTTGCGAAGCCCTGTGCAGTGTATCAAAGGAAGGCACCTGTTTTTATATTATGGACATGTAAAATACTATATTATTTGTCCACCGAATTGCGGTGAACACGCAATACAGTTATTCGATCAGATGCATTATAATATGGTTGGATTGAAGTCATTTGTTAGACACACTCGAGTATTAATACAATAAATATATCGTACTACCTAATATACTTAGTTATTAAACATATTGTGACGTATTATGTTTATGCCACACAAGGAGTACATCACCGTCTCCATAGATATCGAGAATTGACATAACATACAAATATTATTCTTATACATGATGAAATAAAACACTTCTTCCAAGCGCCTCGATCTATTTATTGATTAGGTTGAATCAAGCGTGAAATTATTTCTTGTGCTGTAATTTAATACATAAAATACTAGTTGCTAAAATAATAAACGATACATATTTCATACTTTCCGTTTTGGATTTCAGTTTCCATTATAAATTCTATATTTTCGACATGAATATCAAATTATTTTCAAAATTCTTCTTTACTCATATTATACAAAACATGTCATATTCACTTGAACAATTATCTATTTCATGAACAAAATATTATGTAGGTAAAAGGTACGCGTTTCATACATTCACAATCCTTATGCGTTATATTTTCTTTAATTATTTTATGAGAAATGCATAGTTTAATTGTAACCTAATACGGTAATTCACTATACCCAACTAAGGTTTAGTGTTACAATTTTGTTTCGATTTTATGATTATTATCTAATTTATTGTTATTAAATAAACCCTTATAGAGTATACTGTATAATATACTGTACTATATTAGTAACGTAGCGTGAGGTTCGACTTAATATATGCGCTAAAAATTATAAGACGATGAATTTGTGGGGGGATTTGTCTAGAGTATAGAAACTATAATATTCTATTATAAGTATATAAGTATAACGAATTTAGGTTTAATGTCGTATACTATATTTTGTTTATAGTTTATTAATATTCAAGGTCTGAATAGTATTCAGAAAAAATTCATATTACATTTTTAATTTGAATTTTATATTAGGTCTGATGTTTTTTATTAAATATACATATACTCTCTATTAAGTTGTTAATAACAACTGTTCATTTTTCTCTGTTTTTACGATGAACACGCACTAGCTATACGGTTATTAATATTTTAAATCCTTATTCTTTGTCACAGAGATTCAATGATTAATATAATATGACATAAGTATACGATAATTTTTTTTTTCGCACGCTATGTAACAATAATGCAATTTTTTATTCCTATACCTACCTGCTTGAATTAGGTTAGTACTTTGTTTTATTTTTAAACGTGATGCAGCATAACCTATAATTACCGAATGAGTTATTTGTATTATGTATTCTGTACGTATTATTATATTTTTCATTTTCAGCTATAGATGATTGCAGTAGAGGAGCATTGGCGTAACTAGGGAGGTGGGAGCTTTTTAGCTTCAATTAGCCTTCAAATTATTTTTATCTTTGGTTTTTTAGAACTCCAGCCCTTAAAAAGTTGTTATAATTCACCCTCATAATTCACGATAAACACGCACCATCGATATTATTATTTTAATTATTTATAGGTACCTTGTCATTGTATTTTAATGATTAATATATGACATAAATACAAAATAAAGCTACTTTTTTCGTCCGCATTGTAATAATAATATTTTTTTAATACATATTTGCCTACCATCTTGAACTAGGTTAGTATTTTGTTTAATTTTGAAATTTGAAATTTGATCCACTGCAACCTTTACTTAGAGTTATTTGTATTATGTATAATATTATTGCAGAATTTGTATACAGCCATAAACGATTGCAGTAGAAGAGTAGTATAATTGTTCACACAGAACCAGCTCTGATTTCAGTTAAATAGGGGAAAAAAGTTATTACTGTACGTGGAAATACCTACTAGCTATACATAATAAAGTTTTCATGATTACGAATGAAATAATTATTTTATATAATATAGGCAGTATTTTCTTTTCGTGCTCGTTGTAACAATGATATTTTTTTTATCCCTATACCTACCCACTGATAGGTTACAATGACTGTTAGAAACTTCAAAATAAACCTTTTAGTATCGGTATGAAAACTGAACAATAAACAAAATACAAATTAGTTATCTCGTATATTGAGCTATTAGGTTTTGTAAAATATTTACAATCAAATACAATATGACTTAAATTGTATTTTTATATTTAATCTTTATGTATCGCTATGTGCTCTGATCATTCATAAACATTATAACAATATTCTACTGCAATTATAATATATTCCAGAATATTACGAGGGAAAGCTAGGTTTAATAACACTACATACACTCATGAGTAGGCCTACTATGTCCTAGCTCCTACGGGATCATCAATAAATTTCAAAAAGTATTAATCTACACTTTCAAAGATTATAGTCATTGTATATTAAATATATATGAATAGTACGATTAGATAGGTGTGAGTTACTACGCAGTAGTTTTGACCGAGTGGATACTGCGTCCTTAAAAGTAAGGCTGGGCAAGTTAAAGATTTTTTTAACGCGCTAAGATAAGTTATTTTAAAATAATAAAGTTAATTAAGTTAAATGTTACTCGTGTTTTTTTCGTTAATTCGTAAGTTAAAAGCTATTTAAAAAAAAAAAGTAGCTGAACTTAACTTAGTTTAAAGTAATAGTTGAAATTTTCTAATTTCCAAAAATAAAAAAATTCCTGACATATAATATTGGTTATTAGATAGTTTTTCCTTACGCTTAAGAAAACTAGTAAGGACATTTAAAATGATACATCAAAGTACCAACTAGCTATCAAAAAACATAATTTTCTAAAATAAATCCTAACATTTTAAATTATTCTTGCATTATGCTTTGGACGAAAATTAAATTAATTTGAATACTCTAGAATAAAATTAACATGAAGTTAAAACGTTAATCAAAAAAAGTAACTTATTAAGTTAAAAGTTAATTTGAAAAAAATAAGTAAGTAACGAGTTAATTAACTTAATTTTAACTTTTAATTAGTTCATGCCCAGCTTACCCTTATAGACTAGGTACGGGGAGAATCGTCATCCAGACACTATAAGACCACGGGATCATCGGATTAGGTTGTCGTGAATCTGAGAACGCGTAAACCGTGGAAACACGACGACGCACATCTTTTGACCAGCAGGGATCATGAGAAGTAAGACGCGGAAAACTGTCTTTATAAGAGATCTCTGGATGGGACTCCGACAGACTTGATTTACCAGAGTTAGTACGAGCAACTTCACGCCTATATCTATGTCAGAAATGTATTATTTTAACTTAGTTTATTTTTTCTTTGTAAAACACTTACAATAGGTAATTCAATTAAATATCACTGAAATATCTTTAAATAAAAATATACGTCATGCAAAAAATTTCATAATTATTTTACCACGACTACAACATCACTTTTCAACTGTTAGATGATAGGCTCACCACAGTTGTAGTTATGAACTAAATCGATAAAATACGAATATTAATATTAAAATCCTTATTCTTTGTTGTTTTAATGGTTAATATTTTATGACATAAATACACACTATAGCATTTTTTTTTTTGTGTGTGCTCATTATAACAACGATATTTTTAAATTTTTAAATCCACCTACTGATAGCTATTGTTAGAAACTTCAAAAAATACTTTTCAGTATCGGTATAGTCACTGAACAATGAACAAGGTACCAACGAGATACTCCAGATAATAATCGACTATCATTGTACGCTCCTTATTAAATCACATTCTATCGTCAAAAATATATTTTGATAATGTAATTAATTTAAAGTTCACAAATGTTGAATATAATATTTAACTCTAGGACATCATTAAATTAATAAGGCACGTTTGAATTATTATTATTATTAAACATATTACACTAAAATCAAAATGGTTATATTATTTTTTTAATACCTTACACTGTATTTGAGCTTAGAAATTTACAATAAACCGATATGTTTGTAAATAGGTAATCACTACAGTAACGGATCTAGGTAAACATAGTGAGTATAGTATGCCATTGTACGTTAACATAATTTTCAATCTTATTGATCTTCTGGAAAATCAGCGTACCAATTTTTATGTGAACTGATAATACCCGTCAGATAATATTCTATAATAGTTGTTCTAAATTTTTCTGACAATGTCAGTAGGATTGTGAAGATTTTGGAGACTATTCTTTCGACAAAAGAGTCGCTGAGTGGGAAAACATCATATTCCCAGATCGTATTGTATATGGCTAAAAGTTTTTTTTTTTTTAATATATTCAACAAAAGTTTTTTGCCATTATTAACTAATTTATAAAATTATACGTTTTAATATCATTAAATGTAAATAATGTAGGTAGATGGAATTTACACCTTTCACACATTTACAATCCTCACTTGTGCAATTAACGTATTATACATATATTTTATCAGTTATAACTGATAAATAAATTAATTGTACAGAATATTTATTTTAATTTTTAGATCGAAACTGTATGAACATGACATTCGATTTACGCTTATTGCAGGCTAACGAAGTTTGTATAAGCTTAAAATTGCTTAAGCTATTTCATTTTTTTCATCTATTTGATCCAAAAACCAAAACAATTTGCAATTTGAATGTGTATCATCTAGCTTGGTACATCATAAATTGCATCATTGGTTGTACAATAATTTTCGGATTGATGGGTTATTTTAATGAAGCAGACAATGTATTAAATATTGTTAATAATGCACAGTCAATGTTGTGTTGCTTAATTTATTTTATATGTTTAATTAAAATAATTGCATTTATTAACAAAGCAAATTACATTTGGGATTTACTCCGCGTTACTTGTATACATTTTTTGACAAGCTCACACTGTCAAAAACATATTGAAATTCTCAAAAAATATCGTCAAAATCAATAAAAACTACAAATTTCATATGTGTTTTGCAATTATAATTAACATCCATTGGATCTTGTATCCTCTAGTGCTGATGTTATTACAAAAAGAGGACATGAACCAATAAAATCGACGCTTTGAGAATATTTACAACTTCCGGTACCCCTTGACCAATGGTTACTATAATAATAATTTTGCTATATTTTGTATTATTGAGTTATCTGTTAGATTACATGTGTTCTACATGCTTTTAGTGAGTGAAGTTTTTTTTTATTTCTCTCTGTTATGTTATGATTGCGCAGAATGAGATTATTTGAATAGCTTACAAAAATATACATCTAATTCTACCCCATTAATTATAAATTATATAAAATAATTTATGAGTTATTAACTGTATCAAAACACGTTACACTTGCACTACTCGTCGGACATGTCGCGCTCTACGTACGGTGTCTCGCATATCTAGTACTCATTCGTATTAAACTAATAACAGATAGCGCTATACTTTCAGAACATTAACCGCCTACAGAAATTCATTATTTCAAAACCCTTTTAATTAATATTTATAACATTATAGTTTTCGTCAACCAAATCAACTAATCACACAGTCCCAATTTCAGTCACCAAATAAATCATATTTAATAACCCATTTATATTTATATTTATATTTAACGTATATTAAATAATTAGGAACTTAATATTTGATTTTTTTATAACAACATAAACATTTTTTTTTTGAATTTGTCACTACTTTTTAAATCAATAAGTTTACTTCAACATAAAAGTTTGACGTCTGTTTATGATTGAAAGTTGAATATTATTTTAGTTAAAAGTATAATATTACAATAAAAATTTATAACCACCATCCCAATCCTTATTTTTCTATCATTATTATCAGTTTTGAAGAACACTATCGCCTTAGATATTAAGGGTATATTCAAAAATTATTTTTAATGGAAATTGGAGTGTAGGCATTACAAGTATTGAGACAAAGGTAATAGTGCTTATTAGTAATTCGAGGAGAGACTTGAATGCCTGACTTTTATAAACTGCACGGAGCTTCACAAATCATGTAGAGTTGGCATAGTATATAATGTCAGAATTTGTTTGTTCGTTATGATTTACAAACCATATTATATATCTATGCAATTATACAATAGAAAGGAAACAAAAATATCGTTAGTGCACGAGAATAATTATCCACAGCTTTGTGATACTATCGTTACAATAACAATTATTGTTTACAATTTACAAATATGATCGAAATGTCAAGAGATATGATTCAAATATATCAACTGTATTGGGATATAATATTATAATAATGAATTGGCAGCTCTCGTGTATAAATTTAAGAATAAAAATAGGGGAAGAATGGATGATTCAGAAGTGACCTAATAGCTACTTACCCCTAGCTGGTTAAATTTGGTTAGTAATGCTTTTTATTTTGTAACTTGATGTTAGCACAACCATCAATCATACGATGTGTTCTTTGTATTATATACACAGTATACATACAGAATAAATCGCTGACTGCAAAAAGGGAATGTCCACTTTTTAAAATTTTTCAGGAAAAATTAAAAACGAAAGAACCATAATATTATTTTAATAATGTTTTAAATGTTAAATCTCAAGTATTATTATAATGGTATCATGTCAATAGTTCAATAACCATGTATTATGATAAGAAGAGTTTAATCTTAAAAAAATTAGTGTCATAAGACTTTCGTTTATAAAAAGTTATTCTAACTTTTTCATACAACAATACTAAAACGTTAATAGAAACATAAGATATTGACAATAATATTATTGTTTTGTAATTAATTAAAATTAATTTCTTAATTCTAGGTGTTAATCACAAGCTATACAATTTTTTCAACTATGTTGAATATAAGTTCTAAATAAAAGGAAGATGAAGTGATATCAACAAAATGTCCAGTCATTTATTAATAATAATACTTTATTTAATTATTGTCTATATACTAATGGTATAGCTATAATAATAGACGGATTTTTAACGTAGTTCTGTCTCACTTGGGGTATACATATTTAATATTTTTATAAAAAAAGTTCTATGTATTGACCAAACTGTTCTATACACTAAGCGATCATTCGATCAGCTTCATTGTATAGTTTAATTGAAGTAATTTATTGTCTGACTCGCGTATGTATACATAATACGTATATATCATACGAATACGACTAACTATATTTATTATATTTTCACCACAGACCACGACCGTGTGTGTTTCCTTCTCTTCCCCTAATTGTGTCCTTATCGTACCTGAGAGCTGCAGTTTCATTGCATAAGATTATATCCCAATGATCTAATGCAGTGGTTTTCTTTTGAATCATATTATAACACTTGACGCGTTGAGCGTATACGAAAATTGTAAACTATAATTATTGTAATAACGATAGTATCACGGTGCTGAGGATAATTCGCGTGTATTGGCGATGTTTTTGTTTCCTTCCTATTATATAACTACATAAGTATATTATATGGTTTGTAAATCATAAATAACATACAAATACTGACGTTATGCACAATGCCAACTATATGATTTGCGAGGACCTATGCAATTTAAAAATGCAAGGCACCTGTTTTTGTATGATATGTAAAATAATATATTATTTATACATCCACCGAATATTGCGGTAAACACTATTGTGTAATCATTCGATCAGATGCATTATAATATGGTTTAATTGAAGTTTTTGTTAAACACACTCAAGTGTTAGTTCAATAAGTATACCATACTGTCTAATACACTTGGTTTATGGTTATTAAACAAACGACGTATTATTAATTAAAATACCTAATGATTTTAATTATAAATAGTTATACTGATTACAAAGTAACACGTACATGTGGAATTATTATATTTTACAAAATTCATTTTAATGATACTAATTATTAATAACACTAATATCTGATTTCATAGCTTATTTTATATAATTCATAAGTAAGACATAATTACGTTTAGATTGCAACTGACATATATAATTATCATTTTTTTAACTCATAAGTTACATTAATTTATTTATTCCAATTTGTGTTATTATAATATATAGATATATGTTCTCTTATTAGTTATATATCCTTTACCAGAGTGCTCTTATTTGCTGAAAATATTTGCTAAAATTTTAATTGCAAGTCAACACTACCGACGACTGAATTCGTCTATAGACTAACCTCAAAAAGACGTCAAACCCGCACGTAATTTCTCCGTCTTACAAGTACGTAACATGGTCAATTTACATTCAGCAGATCGCGTTTAGCTCAATTAGTTTAAAAATTGGAGCGAGTCGATTTATTATGAAACTTGATGATAAGAACATAATCTGAGTTTGTATGTTGGTTTTTTAAGATCGTTCAATTTTTTAGCAAGTTATGCGTAACTATACAACAATAACGTAAATTAAAAATACTAATAACTCACTTTAAACTGAATAAAAAACACCATCATATAAACACAGATAATGTTCTTACCATTAAGTTTCATAACAGGTCGACTCACTCTAATTTTTAAACTAACGGAACTAAACCTGATCTGCTCAGCGTAAATTGGATATGTTACATACTTATAAGACGGAGACAACAAATGCGTGTGTTGCAGCCTCTTAACTCTTTTTAAAATAAGTTGATACAGGTCGGACTTATTCCGAATTCTGCAAAATGCTAGGGCATATAGTTTTGCAAAATTCGTTATCCCCTCTTCCCCACCAATTCACTTAATATATTGTCACTAGAACGGATAAATCTCGTTAAGATTCTTGAGTTTTATATTGACATTTACTTGACTACAATCCTTTCATTTGATCACCATATATATACCACATTCTAGGTAGAGCACTGAAATCTATATAGGCTTCATTAATCTAAAGTCTATGCCCCACCTCGTACTTTAACGACAACCATCATATACACAGGACGCTGTCAATTAATGCTTTATAGCTATATAACAAAATAAAATTTTAAATTTATTCAATACATATTAATATACTAAGTTATACTAATTCTAGTACTAATTACTATAGTAATACTAATAATATACTAGTTACTGAGAGTATTCTTGGACATATGACTTAAAAAATATACATATTATACTACAATTGTATTTAGAAAAATCGAAAACAATGTGAAAACTAAAAAGTACTGTTAAAATACTATATTGGATTTTAATATTTCAACATATAACAACATCAATCATAGGAGTGTAATTTTTTATCTATAACATAATTCAATTTTACGAGGAAGTTAATAGGTTTTTATTATCTTTTTTTTAGATAATCTAGTTAATTTCAAAGAAGCGTAAAGTAATCAAGTCTGCCCAACTACATTCCTGAGGAAAACTGTAATCCACTCATAAATAATATGTAAAGAAAATTATAAATGATGAAAAAATATTGTAAATGCTAGTATACTAAATTTTAATACTTCATATTATGTAGTTAAATTAAATATGGGGCAGCAACATAAATCATTAAAACATAATTTAAATTCTATGTGTTTAATAATAATAATAAAAAAAAAATTATATGTATAGATTAAGTAAATTAAATTAATGTTTAAAAAAATAAAACCTATCACAAATGTATGTTATGATTATCACTAAGTACTTGTATATGTATGTATTTTCAATTTAAATATTAAATTAAATATATTTTAAAAATTATATTTAGGTATTACTTAGTAATTACTTATTAGTAATATGCAAAATAAACATTTTTTTTTTTTGTAAATGATTGATGTTGTTGCCTATTTATTGCTAATTATTAAGTTATTAATTATTACTATTAAATTTACATATATAAGGTAATATATTATTAGTACTACTTTTAAATGTTACTATTGTTTTAGGTCTGGGGTTAATGGAGAATTTGTTCTGAATTTCTTGAACACGTTTATCATTACACATATTTTGCATAACTGCTTAACGAAAATTTTGATTAAACTGTGTCATCAAATTTTGAATAGATTTTTCATAATCCTGGACTTTAAAATGATATTAACATTTATTAGTGGTTACTAATAATATAAAATAAAATGAAGTAGGAATTTATTTGTTACTAGGGCCCGGTTTTAATGTAAACAATTAATTGAAGAATATGAACATATTTATGCATTAACAATATAATATATATTATTTGTGAATATTATATTAATGCGTATAAATAATATTTAAAAAAATATATAAAGTATTTAAAGATTTATTTACTATGACAAAATTGAAATGTCATTAATAAAGAGAATAATAAATTTAAACACGTATAACTGAACTAAATTAAAATTATTTTACTTAATTTTATAATATTATAAAATATTGGACTTGTATTAAACACCCAACAGGTATTATAATTATCATTACAATGTTACATTTTATTTAAGGTTATACTAGGTATAGAAATAGAATTTAGAAATTAGGAAATATTGATCATATATTTAATCAGAATTATTTGAAATGTAAAAATATACATTTTGTTAAAAATCGGGCCCTAATGACTTGAAATATGACGTTTAAAAAATAACGATTAGGTATATGTATACTTAACTCGTCGTGAATTGCCTAATCATTAAATTTATTAATATGTCTTGTTCAAAAATTAGCTGTATATAAAAAACGTGCTAATTGCTAAGTAATAATGTTTAGTATCTTAGTAGATAGAACTTTTTTTTATATAATTTCAATGAATTAGTAGAATCCAGTTTTACTCTACATTTATGATTTGTTTTATTTGTTAGTATATACATATATCTATTCTAACGGGTTATATATATACCATATATATAAGAACTTAGTTTTAAGTATTTCTAAGCTACCAAACTATTCTTAATCTTACATTGTTAACCTTACAGGCTAAATGACCTTCGTTGTCGAAGCCTTTATTCTTAATAAAAAAAAAAATAAATAAAATAATATATACCACGAATTATATATATTTTAATTCGTGATATATACCATTACACAAGATACACAAGTCTTAATGTTTGCCTATACTTTACTCTGCAGGAGTTGAATGGTTCGGATTTTAATATAGACATATTAAAATGTATAGTTTCTATGGTAATATCACTATAACACTAATCAAAAAAATAAGTTAACTTTAGTTAAACACGTAGTTACAAGGACAATAAACAATCGTTTATTTACGGCTAATTAATACAAAGTCATATTTTAATTTTGAAAAAAAAATATTAAACGATAAAGATGAGTAACAAATTCACGAAAACGTATGTCGTTAACGTTTACTATATTATAGCTGTGGTTATTACTATCGAATAATAAACATCCTGAATATATTATTAATATATTTTATAATTAAATTAATGTATCTCTAAAATATAATTAATTAGACTAAATTAAAAAAAAATTACAATAATAAAAAAACAAAAGTAATTTTATTAAAGAATTTATTGTAGTCAAATTATTGCACACAATATATAAATAATCAGACTGCAGTAGGTATTGCATTGACATAATCAAAGGTGTACTAATATTAGCAATGAATATGATATAGGTTTTAGTAATTTAGAAATAATTATTAATATTTGCTATAATAATAGCAAATAATAGTAACATATCACACTACACATTATTTGATAAAACAGACAAAAATTCCCACATTAATCTAAAAATGTAATTAATACATTTCTGTTTCTGAAAAACTATTAACATTTGTTTAACCTTATGTAGGATTTTTGTTCGACTATCATAGAATGAAATGTCATTTTGTTTTCTGTTTTTAATATGTACCTAACTATAGTTTGCACAATTGACTTAATTTAATACTTTCCCACTGGAAGCATACGAACGTGGCCTTCAAAGCAGTACCAGTACTTAATGCTATAACTTCAAATCATTATTCAAAATGTTGTTGTACATTTGTTAATTTTTTTTACGCATTCTTTCGAAGTTGATACTTGCTAATTTTTGCTTTACGCAGAATACGCAGAAATCGAACATACCATGTGCTATATTTGCGTAGTAGAAACATTTTGAATTCTTACAGTAACTAAAATTTATCGAAAATATAATTATAATATAATAATATATTATAATAATAATATATATAATATATATTATATTATATTATAATATAATTTATCTACAATTCTGCTTTAGCGTTCGACTTTAAAATTATAACGAAAGCCGCAAAAATTTTAAAAACTTAAAAACTTTTTTGTAATATAAAATTAAAATTTAACAAAACCTATGTATTTATATATATATTATATATAGGCAGGTGTTTGTATATGTGATTTATATGGTAAATAAAATAAATCAAACTAAGATGCTTAACTATAATAAGTGACATCGGTCGCATATTAGACAATATCGTCATCACATATTAACCTGTGTGACGTGAAACAAACACGATAACAACACAAAAAATGCATTTTTGACTGCGCCGTACCCTAATGAGTGTCCAGAACTGGTTGGCGGTCATTTGTGCAACGTGGATACAAGTGAGATGCTCACCGGTAGCCGTTAATGGTACCTAAATGCCATTGCAGTATAATTTGCTGATCCACAGTCGGTCACGGAAAGTCATATTTAAAGTTCAGGCTGCTTTAAACATACTCACCCCCAATAAATTACAATTTACAATTGAACTTGACAAAAAATAATAATAATATTAATTGAATAAATACCTACATATAGAGGTAAAACATATTTTAAATCAAAGAATCAGTTCAAGTACAAGGACGAGATCTGTAAAATTATATTAATTAGCTGGCCAATGAAAAATTGCACTACTATTATAATATTTACTTTATAATGATCAACGAAGTAAGAACTTACTTCAAAATTTAGTTTGAAAAAGTCATCTATAAGTGTTGTAATTTCTAAACTTTCAGACGAGAATCGTTTATTCTTATTTTGAATTATACAATCCAATACAGGAAAATAAACATAATATCAAGTAATCTTCTTCACTTTTTTCCTATTCCAATGGTGTCTTATATTTATCGTTTGTAGTTGTACTAAAAACAAAACTTGATAGACTGTATGGCTGTAACCTTTTTCTTTTGCAATCATTATTACAATTTATAAAGAATACAATATTCATTATCACATACATCCGTCTCTAAATATTGTATAAAATTACCTATATTAATGTATACAATGTATAGTTATTAAGCTAATTTTACTATAAAATCAAGTTTAGTAAAAAAAAAATTATTAATTTTATACACCTAGTTAACCACATAATAAACACTACGATATAAAATCAAAACTAATAACCTTTGTTTTTGATGCTTTTTGTTAAAAACTTATACATTATTTAATGTTTGTATTTATTGTATTAGTGTTATATTATATTAACTTATCGGCTAATAATATTATTTTTTATTTTAGGAATTACAACATAGTATATTATATTATTTTCTCTAGAAAATAATCAAAAATTTTTTGAAAAACTTAATAATTTAAAATGGGCTAAAACCCCTTCACCCCCTCTCCACAATTTAAGCCCATGACAATAATATAATTAGGAAACAGATTTTATTGTATATACATATTTTTATTTGAATGAGATTTTTTAAAAAGAACAAGGATCTCTGGAAATTGAATACACTCCTTTTCATATAGTGAATAAGAATTATGCCTCTATCACATCTGTTGATGTGAAACGATCTTTTAGACAATACAAAAGTATTCCAAAGCGTCGTATTTTTTTATTTGCAAACCTATGACAATATGATGTTGCTCATTGCTTTGTTCCGAAATAATATTCATAATTTTATATACCTACAATCTACATCATATGTATTACTTTTATTTAATATTTGTAATTATTATAAAATATTTATTTTTTGTAATTTTTAATACTAAATACATTTTTTCAATATTTACATATTTTGGATTTTTTATTCCATATTTTAAGAAAAATTGATACATAATATATTGATTTTTTTTTTACAATAAAATCCGTTCCCTAATTATAATACAAATTAGAAGTATTACATAAGACAAGTACATATGCAGTGTTTATTATATTATACATAATATACTATATTTATAATATACTATATTAGTATATTACGAACAAATTATAAATATTTAAAATTATTTGTATATGACGTAGTTATATCGTTAAACCTTGACTTTTCTAGTCGTGGTTATATCTACATGTGTACCTACGCAATCTACATATAATAATAATATTATGCACGAATAACTCGCAGCGTTTCTTATCATGTTTGATGTGTGAATGGTTTGGATAAATATAATTATTGTTAAAAACATTTAGATAGCTAAGTATTTAATGTTTAACGCGTTTAAGCGTCATTTATAACTTACTTGTATACATAATATAGATTATATACTGAAATAAATTGCATTATAGTCTATGATGAGTACTGATAACTGCAATATATAACAAATTAATTACAACCAAATCACGATTTGAACATGCATGTTGAGATAAATATCCCATTTTATATTGTTTGTATCGTTAAGTAAGTAATCTATATTTAATATGAGATATTCAAAACCAATGATAAAACAATATTTATGTGCTTCGATCGAAAATGATGAATCGTTGTCTTGAAACCTATTTTCGTTGATTAAATTCATACTATGTTATTATTTTAATATTATTTAAGTTACTTGTATATAGCCTGATTCGAACATAGGTTTTGATTTCTATAAGTTCTGAGCCTATACTGTACTTACACTTTTTTGGACATATCAGTATCTCACAAAATATCTTTGATCGGGTATAACATGAAATCCTATTTGAATTTCGTTCGTAAAGAAATTAATTCCTACCTACATCACCATTTTACTTAATTAAATCGTCATGGCTAATATGATGATAATGATGAAGAATATGTATTTACAATTCCGCAACTATATAATATAAGTACCAAGTCAAAAATAATAACTTTTATATGAATCATCAATGTTGAGCATTAAACAATAGGAATTCGAAAAATGGTTTGAATGGAGTTCGGTATAACAAAAAATCCTAACAATGATATTTCTTCTGCACAGTTGAAGTTAACATGTTAACTGATTACAATTACAATATTGCATAATTTTATTATTAAATCGTATTAAAAATATTATTATATTTGATGTTTCCCAATCTGCCGATGTTATACGATCTAAATTATTATGATTTTCTCTCACAGCACGAATGGAGCTTAGCTGGAAGTATTGCCGTTTCGATTATGTCGATGCGGGAACTATAGTTTAATTAATGTTTTGTCTTTGAATTAAAATTGTTTATTTTTACCAAACATTTAAATTGATGGATCAATTATTCAGACTTGATTATCATCAAACCATTATTTTATATGCTAATATGAATATAATAACAATTTAATTATAACTCAAAAGTGTAATCATAAGCTCATAAAGCTCTTATAAGCTCATAACAATTGTATTTTATATTTTAGTTTCAATGTAAATTATTTTTTATTTTAAATATGCTGGAGTGGTGTATTGATACCATAATACTATATGGAATATATAAGTTTCGATTTATTATGAAACGATTTTAATATTGTACAATTTTATTTGCGACTTTTTCGTTCTTACTGAACCGAATCAAAATATATTATCGTATAACTGATAAACCGGTTTCCATCTGAGTTCGTATTTTTAAGTTGCATAGAAATAAAATATGTACTTGTTTTTTATGGTGGGGCCATAGTATTCTAATATAATAAAATATGATTTTAATTATTTGAATGTCTGGTCAAAAAATTATTTATGAAGGTCACAAGTTGAGTAATATATTTTTTATATTAAGACTTATTATTATTTCAGATGTTTTAGCAATATAACTCATTAGATATTACATTACGGGCACTGTCGATGAGGAGGTATTTTATTTGCTTGCTTACTTAATTTGTTGAAGTGGTATTTGATATGCAGGTACTCTGATAGATAAGTGATAACTTATCTTGTGTTTTAAAATCTTTATGTTGATGTTATTTACTGATGACTTAAATTTAGGTTAAAAAATATGATATTTATTTACTATTTAGTAGGTTGTTTAAAACTCCATAACTTATAAGTAAGATAGACAGATAGATAGATAAATAGATAGATAGATAGATAGATAACTAACTTAATTCTATGATCATAATGCATATTGTAGTTTTTCACAAAACATTTTTTAAATTTTTATCATTACACTGATTGTTGGCGATTAAAATATTTTAATTAAAATATTATAATAAATTAATATTATATTATTTATATTTTATTTTTTAATTTTTTTTTTTTTTAAGAGTATTTTTTTTTTTTGGAAAAACAGCGTTTATCGAGTCAGCTAGTAGTTAATAAACAAATAATAAAATATTCAAAATATGAATATTTTTAAGCTATTTATAGACATAAGATATTTTCAATCTGTTTATTTTATTTATTAGATATGTCGATTAAAAAATATTCGTCAAGTAGAAATACTTGAAAATTAAAAGTAAAACTCCTCTAAAGTAATTTATTTCTCAGTTCAAAAATATTAAAAATGTATAGTTGTAATAATTTTTAACTTTTTAAAATTAGAATTTTGACAGAATGTATGGAAATATGAAAAATAGCAAATCATATTAAGGTTAAATATAAATAAAAATTTTTGTTCATACCTATGATTTGAAAAATGTATACAAAGTTCTTAACAATTTTTTAAAAATAAATGTTATCAGAATGGTCAAATTAATTTTTATGAGCATTAAATTTCAAGTTTAAATTATGTTTTAAATAGGTATTCGATATTCGCTTGTAAAATAAGAGTATATCCTCAAACAATTTTTGATATTTTATTGAATTTGAAAAAAAAATACCAATAAATTAGTACTTGAACTTTTTACTAAATGTATATATTAATATTTTGTTGTATGCTAAAATGTTCAAAATGTTTTTTAACTCTTTTGAAGTTATTTATAGATATGACCAATTTTGAATAAATTTAGTTTTTTTTTCAATAAATGTTGATAAAAAATTATTTACAATCTCCAAATTCTAAAAATGTATATCTGTATAAGAATATTAAAAATAATTAGGCACATAATTTTATAGATATATTTAAAATCGAATTTGAAAGATACTTTTAAAAATACAAAAAACTTTTTTCTTATAACAATAATTATGTATTAACTATTTAATTTATTATTTTAATAATATTTTAAGTATTATGTATTACCTATGGTATCAATTAATGTGTAGAATAATTGTGTCTCGTGGTCAAAAGAGTTAATTCTTATACAAATTAATGTCATAAAGCCTTATTTTATAATACATAGTACTATTATTTACAAAATGTATGTCTTATAATAATAATATTTCTTATCAGTATTAATTAGTTAAAAATAAATGTTCATTAAAAAAGCAACTAAAAAAATATTCTCTTATTATCTTATACGCAATACCTATACGATACAATTGTACATGCATAGTTACTTATTAAATAAAATTTATTTTAGTGTTGTAGTGTCGTTTAAACTTTATTATTATTAAAATATTGATTTTAAATAAACCCGTAAAGTGAATATAATAATATATTATGCTATATAGGACACAAGTACAAAATTTTAACAGATTCACAGAAAGAATAATATTCAGACAAAAGTCATATTACATTTTTAATTTGAATTTTAAACGTAAATCTGTTTTTTATATATATATACATATTATAGTAGGTTAAGTTGTCAACTGTTTATTTTTATCCGTTCTCACGATGAACGCACACCAGCTATGCGGATATTAATATTTTAAATCCTTATTCGTAGTCACCCAATTTCATTGATAATTTATGAAATAAATATACAATGTAACTATTTTCTTAGGGCGCATTATCGGATTATAACAATAATAACATTTTTTAATACATATACCTTCTTGACCTAGGTTAAGTACGTAGGAATTTCGTTTTATTTTGAAATGTGGTGTAGCACAATCTGAAATTACCCGATGAGGTTATTTGTATTGTGTATAATATTTGTATATTATATTTTCGCAGAATTTGTAAACGGCCATACACGATGACGGAAAAGGAGTCGTGTATGTAATTTACTGTCAAATAGTTAAAGAAAAAAGTAGGTAATTAGTGCTGCATGGCAACACGCACTAGCTATACAGTTATTAATATGTTAATCCTTATCCCTTGTCTTTAAAAAAAACATGATAAATATATGGTATTATTAAACAATATAGCATTTTTTCTCTTACTCGTAACAACGACATTTCTTAATTCTTTTACCTACCTATTGACACGTCTTATTGTTAGAAAATTCAAAATACACCTTTTAGTATCGGTATGGATACTGAACAGTGAACAAGGTACCAAACAGCTATTCCAAATAATAAGCAACTATCGTTGTATACTACTTATATAAATACATTCTACGTTAAAAATATTTATTGATAATATAATTAAATTAAGTTTGAATATAATTTTTAACTTAAAGAAATTATTTAGTAAATAAAGTACTTTAACTATTGTTTATAAAATATACAAAAGAAAATCACAATGTCAAATCTAAGATCACTGACGAGATATACCCGTTTTAGTTAGGCAATCCATTACGCGAGTAGGTGATAAGGTGTGAATAATGACTGCTGTGAAATGGCATCTGTGGCATTTCTGCATTTCGTTCAAATGGCATTTAAAATACTGTATCGTGTACAAATAACAGCACTTTGGAATCGGATAGTTGACTAATGAGGCACATAAATGTATAATATAATAACTCAAATTAGAATAAATCAAAAAATAATTTTTTTTATCCCAGGTGATGATCATGTGCTATAGCATTCTCTCAGCTATGTTGAATATAAGCTCTAAATAAAAAAGAAAATAAAGATATATTAACAAAATTTCAACTGTATTTTTTAATTTTTTATAAAGTTGGATTATTATAATTAGTGTGCTTGATATATCTTGCATTTTAATCGTAATTTTGTTTCACTTTGAAAGTTATATAAAATGAAATATATGTAATGAATTAATTTATGATCTAAAATAATGTAATTTGTATTGATATAGTTGAATAATGCTGATACATTTATGGTTAAAACAACATCGGAAAAATTACCAATCTACACGCAATTAATTAATAGTATATCAATATTAATATTAATATATAAAATATCTATGATATCCTGATATCCATGATATTTTGGATTTTACTAAAGTATATAATTATGTTAGTATTTAGTAATCAGCAAAATAATTATTTAAAATATTCTATTTTATATTCTATAATTTTACATATATGTGTTACTTTGAAATTTGTATTATTATTAATAATTTTGGAAATAAGATAAATTAATTAAATATGTACTAAATATTTAGATGTTATTGTTATAACTTTGTATACATTTTTTTGTCCATCACTGCCTATTGGATCAGTTAAAATACATCAATCATCAATATCAACATCTATTTTTGATAAAACATTTAATATATTTGTTGATTAGTTAAAGTAAAATATTATTCGTTATTTTCTTAGATTTTTCAATGATCAGGAAAAACAAAAATACAATTTCGGTAAAATCGGAACCCAATACATTTTTACCAAAATCAATTTTTTTATTTTATTGGAATTCTGAAACGAATAACTTTATAGATAAGCATTTGATATTTTCATAGACTATTAATTGTAAAAGCATTTTCTATATTAATAAGGTAAATTAGTTACTAAATGATAAATGAGGATTTGCTTCTAATATGAATTAATCTACATTAACAATGTATAGTAAAATATACTAAGTATAAAACAATTATTTTTATAGACATTTTAATCTCTGATTTGGATGAAATTACTTATTTAAACGGTAAATAACGATATGTCAATTACCTATACCTTTTTAAACATGTATATTTATAGTAATATGCAGACCATGTAGATACCTTTATGATTAATGATATCATTAACAAATAAATATTATTTATAATTATCAATGATTATATGAATTATGAATCATAAAATAGTTATCACTGTAATTAACTATCGAGTGATTTTTTTTTTGATCAATTTAATAAAAAATTATATAATTTTTATACTTATATTTTGTCAAAAAAATACTAAGATAATATATCATATGTTAATATGTTATCACTTATATTTATATAATGGAACTTTTCTATATTTAACTATTATGTTGAATGTCTTTCCAAATGAACCGTTTGTTCCACATCTATGAAAAATGCACGAGTCTGATGCATTTGCACATTAAAAATGTAATCTGAATATTGATAAACCATTTTCGCATACGATTTAATTTTATATATCAATACAATTTAACATACAGACATACAATACAATTTATTGTAACCATCGACTACCAGTGGATAGCATATTTTATTGCTTACCTGAGCACATAATATACTAAAACTAAATTTAATATTTTACACAATATAATACTATTAGGAACCTACCTATTATATTATACTGGCTTTGTAGTAAACAAAGCTAAGTGTAACGAACTTTGTCAAATTTCCAAAATGCATGCAAACAAACCGAAACCCTTTTTAAAATATGAGTGTAAACGGGGTTGACAGCCATTCTAAATTCTAACGGTGGTAAATATAAATTAATTGATTCATTTATTTATGATTATTGATTGGTATATTATACAATACAGTTATTGTTAGTGATGTTAAATGCTTACAATAAAGTAAAATAATGGGGGTTAATGGTGGTTATAAAAAAAAAAATTAATGATAAGTAAAAGCTTCATTAAATATTTAATGATGTTTTTCAATTGCTTTGATTCGTTATTTACATCGTCAAAAACAAATGAATAATTCAATACTATTGTCACATATTTTAAATAAATATAATAAATTACGAATGTTTATTTTAATCTATTCAATTAAAATAATACAAAATTTATCCAATGAATATATTATTCTCGTAGATATTTCCAAACATTAATATATTTTATTGTAATTTATTTTTATTTTCAGAAATTTATTAATCTATAGCTGTTATACGTACAATACTGGATATGTGTGACAAGGGTGACAATGACTGCTCCACAGATATTATTTGTGTTATTATATTATTATTATTATATTATATAACATTACACATTATATTTGACACATCTTGACAACTACATCTTACTCGAGAGTAGAAAATAATTTGATTTATAAGCTCTATTTTCCTCGAAACCTTCTTCCTCCAGGCCAGATCAGTCGTTAATTTTTTGTTTCCTCGCTTTTACAGACATATCTATCCTCGCAAAGGCCAAAATAAAAATAATAAAATGTATAGGTAACTGCTCAGCCGTACTGTAAAATTTCAGTGTAATTCATCATTGAGTAAGTCACCGTAATGTATGTGTGTTAAATTTTAATTCAATCATAAGTTATTACATACGGAAAACGATCCTAGATGAAGACCACACGTGGTCTATCGTTTCAGCTTATATTTTTATAATACATACATATTCATATATGAAAGTATACTTTATAATTGATGTCACCATTAGTCATAAAATATAGGCATTGATTTATTTTTGATGAAAGATTGCATATTTTATGATATTATTTGGTAATATTTGATTATTATAAGAGTAGGTATACATATTTCTATAATGCATTATGTAATATTATTAACTTTTGAATTAATACTACCTTACAATAGAATAGTGTAAATATGTTGTGTTATAAATAGGCAATGACAGCTTAAAAATAAATATTAATGTTTTAAAAATATTTTTGTATAATATATAATATTTCTAAAAGCTTCAAGTCAACACGAATAATGTTATTAATTACGAAAAATAATCACAATTTTTATTCTTCATTTAAATACCTAACTATAAATTAATTTTGATATTTAATGTCTCTAGAAATAAATAGTGGGAGTGTGGATATATTTTTTTTGTAATTCCAGTAATTCCAGTTATTTGAGAAGAAATAATTATTTTGCAAGTAATTATCGAAGGTCATAAATATTTGAATTTGAATTTCTAACCACAATACATTTAGCAAATTTTTACGATTTTAATGAATTTTATGTAAATTTTAACTTTAAACGCTTATAAAAAAATATTGTGACATTAGATTTTTAATATTTTTTGATTGATGAATTAAAAACGTATGCGGGACTTTATATTTAATTGTCAAGCGAAATACTTTAAAATGTTGTAAACATAAAACGATTATATAAACATTTTGTGAACATTTCAAGTAGCTAGGGTGATTCATTTTTAAGATAAACAAAAAACACCAAATCTATTTTATCAAAAATCGAAATTGCGTGAAAATTTCCGTTTTTCCTTAATTTTTGTTTGTTTTTCCAATTATAAACAATTACTCGGAATTTTTAAGTTTAACCTTTTCGAAGTAATAACTAGATCCTATTTTATATCCAAACTACTTCCATTTTTAAAAATCGAAGCATTTCATCAAGAACTTATCGAGTACTCGTACACAAAATAAAATACACACCATGATAAAATCAATATAATAAATTCATCGCTCCGCTCAGAATCTAAAAAGTGGTGGCAATTTTCCAACAACCCATATGCCGTACTTGAGGAGTTTTTTTTTAAAAAATTGTATTATATTACAGTTTTGAGATATTATATTATGTTATATTATGAATAAACCTAAACTGCAAAAATATGTTTAAAACAAATAGATACATTATCGTCAATATCATTGTATTATTAATTATATTATAGACTTCAGTCACGTACAACAAATGCCACATAGTTTTTTCGTATCAATTGTACCCCGCGCATAAGAGACCTAACTAAGGGTGTATTTGAAAATAAAATTTAATGGAGAGGAGAGGACGCAAAAAGAATTAAATATTTTGCATTGTCATTATCACTGTTTAAAAATGTACATTCTGTTTATCAACATACATGTTTGTACTAGTAACTTAATATTTTTTTTTTTATAAACGCAGCTCTTGATAAAATAACACATATATTCGTTAGCTACAGTTAATTTAGGGGGTACACGGTGCACTCGTGACTTTTCCTCACACAGTCGCGTATTTTGGGGATAAAGTATCCTTCAACGATCCGGTGAAATTCGAACACATTAAACTGTAAACCTAGGTTAAAAATATAGGTACCTCTCAAATCGTGTCGTCGGATCAAACAAAATATTAATTTCACTTTTGCACTTCGCATTGAAATATTATGTTGATAGGCATGAGTAAAATACTAATACATATTGGACTAATTTTTATTTCAAGTACAGATATGCGGAGGACGTCCCTACACCCCTTCAAAAAAAAAAATAAATAAATAAATACACCCCTAAACCTATGACTCGACGTGACGATAGGTATTTACACGTATCATGAATAATAAACAAACATTAATTACAATTAACACGCTTTATACGTGTAGTAGTATACCACACGTATAACAATCGCGACTCGCGAGTCAAATGTCGCTAAAATATAATTTACCTAAGTGTTAAGAGGACGTCTCACCCGCATGTGTTGCCTCCGTCTCACGCGCGTACGAAATAGTGAATTTTCGTTCACCGGTTTCAACAGTGTGCTTTTAGTTTTAATATTACAGTGAATTGACCTATTATCAAACTTTTAGGTAAGAACATTATCTGTGTTCTCTCGTTGGCTTTTTACGGTATTTTAATTTTTAGGTGAGTTATGAGTTTATGAAATTATTAAATATTTGAAAATGATCGTAACTCGCTTAACGTACGCGTGTAAGACGGAGACAACACCACACGCGGGTGAGACGTCCTCTTAGAGTATAGAATGTTAAAATTCAAAAAAAAAAATTCCATAACCTAATTACTATGATTATTGTTTCACTTCGCAGTCATCTCGGTCCATATCGTCGTAGGTAATTAATAAATTATTATTATTTTACAAAAAGTAAATAACGTAACAATAATATTATTACGAATAACGAGGCGACGAGAGAATAAGAGTCACCGCCGCCGCCGCCGCCCGCTCCGCTGTGGTAAAAAACGCGTTGACCGACTCTTCGCGCGGTGTCTGGTCGGGTGGTGGGGGGGAAAGGCGATGGGTGAGGCGGCATTCGCGGTCGGTGATTTCGTGGCGGCGGTGTGGGCGAGGTGCGGCGAGGTGTTGTGGCGCGCGCGGGGCGAGGAAGGCTTGTGGAAAACGGACGTTGGCGCGCGCGCGCGCGCGTACTGAGTATCGGGCGCGCATCGGTCGCCGCCCGCCACCCACCGCCGTGCCGTCCACGGCGGAAAAGACGGCGCGGCGAGACAAACGCACACACAAACTGCGCGCACGGGTACGCGCCGAATCGTTCAGTAGCAACGTCGACTCCGACGCGCAGTCTGGTCGGTTGCACGTTTGCGGTTCATTTTCGCGCGTTCGCCGTATCGTTGTGTTATCAGTCGTTATAATATATCACTCTATTATTTCGCCACTCGTTATCGGTCATATTTTGCGAACAGACGGGACTGGCCCGGTCAGATCGGCCGTCGATGTTATCGCACACGTATCCTCTATAACACGGTCGCATCGATATCCGCACATTATTGGCGCGGGCACAGATGACTACCGTTGGCACGCACGAGTCGTCCGATACCCTTTTGACAACGACACCAGAACGTCGTGCAAGTCCGCTAGTGATAGTACTCGTCGCTTCGTCTGCGAGACAGGACATCTGTCGTTCGGTTAAGTCACCACAACCATGCCCGCGGTTATATCGAAATACCTGGACGGACGGATCATCCGCCGGGACAACGTGAGCAAAGGCGTGCTGGCCGCGGCCGTGCTGCTGTACGGCTGCAAGATCGGTTACCCCATCGTGTTGAAAGTGTGCGGCGGCGGCGTCGCCGACGGTGGCAAGGGCGACAAAGGGCCCGAAGGCGGATCGCGACGACCGTCGGGCGAGTCCAACGACAACAACAACACCAAAGGGTCTACGGCCATCACCGCCGTCGCCGTGATAGGCGGCGGTGGCAAGAGATCGGCGACCGGCAAGAGGACGAGAGCCCCCGGACCGGGCATCAACCGCGAGTTCCTGGTCCAGCTCAAGAAGCTGCTCCGGCTCATGGTGCCCGGCTTTTGGACGCCCGAGGTGGGCCTGCTGTCCATGCACACGGTAGCCCTGGTGTGCCGCACGTTCATGTCCATATTCGTGGCCACCATGGAGGGCAAAATGGTCAAGTTCATCGTCCGCCGGGACGTGCCAAACTTCGGGTGGATGCTGTTCAAGTGGCTGCTGTGCGCCCTGCCCGCCACGTTCCTCAACTCCATGATCCGGTATCTGGAGTGCAAACTCGCCCTGGCTTTCAGGTAAGTCGTGACTTATCACTGCGTAATACTTACGCATTAATATTCAAAAATACGCCCGATGGAGAGGGGGCAATCCTCGCTTTTGCACGTTTTACCGCCGCAGAGGTTGCTTTCATCCGTGGTTGTGTAACGGGGGGCACGATACTCGACGAGAAATTAGCCCATGGTACCTATAAGCACAAACTAATAAATGGTTATTTCCAAATAACCGCTCAAACCTACTCGAAATATTATGGTAGATAATTTTAATGACGTTTATATATACCTGTTGCGTGTTAACAAAATCGTTCCGTTCCAACCGAGTCCCGAAAAATCTTTTAAGTATCGAACGAATTGAGTTCCTAAATCATTGTTTTCGTGGTACATAATTTTTACAAATAATTAAGAACTGTTTGTAAGAAAAATATCATAGGATTTGGTTTTAAAAATTAAATTATTTTTTTATGTATATTGGGAAATATTTGATTTAAAATAATAAATAAACATTTTATGTGTTATATCAGTGAAAACTTAAGTTATAAACTTTTTCTAATTTCCTTTACTTTAGTTATAAAGAATGATATAATTTAAAATATAGTTACAAAATAATACAAATATAAGGACTTGTTATAATGATTTATTTTACTTTCTACGAGTGTGGACTCAATTGGTATATTTTTCTTTTATACCGGGACTCAATTACCTTATTATTTTTTTCCTCGTTCAAGTATGGAACTCAATTACTAATTAGTAGGCACCGAAAGTGTAACATAATTTTATAATCTATCCGATTACCCTCAATAATGTACCTAATAGAATGATAACTGGACATGCATTAGAAAATGACAAAAAAAAAACCCATCAAAATTAATGCAAAAATGATACTCTATACATGATTTTTGTCTTTCGGTCCGTTGTTTTTGTTATATACCTAAATATGGTTTCAATATAACAAAACAACAGTGTTGCGCTGTGTTGTTTTGTTTGACGATTATGAAAATAAAGAGCGCGTGACTTGGGTTATAATGATGGCGTATGCGATATTCTTATTAGATAGTGTAGACGTATAGTTACATCTTAAAAAGCTATAGACCGGAACCAGTGTAAGTATACTGGTAATAACGATGTATATATTATTTAGTAAAAACAAAAAGAGTTAAGGAATTAATTTTGCTGGCTTTTATACACAAATATGAACGATACTACATTATCATTTCTCGCAACACCGTTTAAAATTTAATAAGGTTTATTTTTATCGTTTTCTAAAAAAAAAGACTTGTTGTTATTGTAGAAAGTACGATCAATCGCATGCCTCTAATCGTTTTAAATTCCGAAGCGAGGAAGACAGATCCAACTTTAATGTATAGGATTCGGTAATAATATATGTTTTTTTTTGTAAATGAATAGTTTTTAATTTCACATATTACGCATAGCTTAATAACTTTAACCGTTACTTTACATAGCTTATTCAATCAGTTAATATGATTCATAAAAATTAATTATCTAATTATAATTATTTAAGTTTTTGTTAAAATGTCTGTATAACATTTTATTACTTAATTGTTATTATTTGTTCTTCGTAATATGATTACTATGTAATATAAATTTTGTCTCTTATGACAGAATATGTGTTACAAATATACATTTTATATGTTTGGAAATAGCAAAAGTATTGAGCTTAGCGATATAACATGCTAGCTAAGTCGTTTATTAAAAAAAGTGTCAACGTTTACTGTTTTACTGTTTAGGTTTTGGAATTTATTTCGATCGGTTTTATGTATAAATATATTTTATATTATTATTGCAAATAAAATCAATGCGTTGAAATAATGATTGGTATTATAATGAAAAATAAATCGAATTAATATTGATAACAAAATGGCTTTAAAAAATGCACTCATACCTCATATTAATGTTTGTTTTTATTACATAATCATAATATTATATGTAATATCGATTGTATAGTTTTATAAGTCAATCATATATATAGCAGTCATGGTAATACCACCGTGTAAATTATACTATTAGTGCTATACTACATAATATATTTGGCCAAAGTCTTCTCTAATCAAGTTAAATATTTAATATTATAGTATGTAACATTATGTACATTATAAAGACGTGTTGGACAATAAACTCGTTAAGTACCTTATAATGCTCATAATCTGCGCAATAAAATATTTATTTTCTTTTTTTAATCAGCTTTTCTGTGAATCGAAAAATAATATTAATTTTTTTACATAATATTAATTTAACAAACACCATTTTTGAAATCTTTTATCCCTCTAAATTGTTTAAATTTATTACTTTTAAAAACGACAATATATTATTATTTTTATTTAAAATTTCTAAGAAGAATATTTTTTATTAATGATTTCGACATAAAAGTTTAAAATTCCAAATTATTTTAGTTAATAAGTATTAAAATATATATATTATATATAATATGTTCTTCTTGTGGGATAGAATCTCATAAATTGTGGGGTACCTCTGTCATACCACTACGCTCGTATAAACTTTTAATTACAATAACCTACTAATAAGCATTTAACTTAAAACTTACTATGACTATTGCGTTTGAAATTGTATTTTAAAAATTTTAAATTTATGTAATGCATTTACTGATAAAATGGAAATTTATAGTGACAATATCGAGGATAATATAATTACTCTAAATGTATTAAATTACATTGTTCAATGCGTGTTTTCTGTAAATATACAAGGTTAGGTTAAGTGCCAACCAAACAAGTTATAATTACACTAAATCATAATAAAATATAATTATTCTGTAATATAAAATATTTATTAATACAATAAGGTTATATAAATTTAAAATGAATAATAATTGACATAAATAATCACTTATCCAATCTGCGGCAAGAAGCAACGAAAGTATTTTTCTTGTCTAAATCACGAACAAAACAGCGCAACTATTGAATGAAAAATATACATAATAATAATATAGTATATATTTTACGAATATACGTCATATACCCGCGAGTAGAAAGATCGACGACCTACCTATACAAGTTTCCATTCGATATGTGACGTAACTTACATAGGTAATATACGAATATAATAATATTTTAGGCTCTAGTATAACATTATTGTTGTTTATTAGTTATTGCTAGTTAATAGTTGTAAATAAATCTTCCGTCTTTAAATTACTTCCTCAATCGTTAGTCGAGTGAGAGGATCATCTTTCTTTTTGACGATTCGAATTTCCAACTCAAATATATATTTATATATAATCTGATCGACTGTTCAGAATGCTTTCGTCGATTTGTTACGGCACTACATAGTTATACATAAGATCAAAAATGTGTTCTAAAGGCTAAAATAGTATCTTAGGATTATCGTATCTATTGCTGCAGTATTTGAAGTTTATAAATGAATAAATTATAGATATAAAATTTGATTAAACTGAAATTTGTTGTTTTAAAAAAATAATGTAGGTAATATGTAAGTAGGTAATATACAAAAAAAAAAAAAAATTATTTATTTACAATTTTATAAGTTCAAAACAATTTATTAAATACTTTTATATTTAGGGCATCTGTTACTATATATGTGGGATAATAAACTAAATTTGAAACTAAACGATAAGCTTAATCAATTTAAAAAATAACGACATGAAAAATAAGTATAAAGACGTATGTATGCGTTGCGTTCACATGAATTCACAACCGGAGGCAGTTCGTGTTTTTAAAAATGTAACATATTCTAAATTTTTAAAATAATATTATTAATTTATAATTAAATTATATATTTTACAATTATAATAATTACACAACTATGAAATAATAAAATAGTGTCATTCAATTATATTATATGCTCGCATGAGGTGTAGGATTTAGTAGTTACTAGCTAGTCATGTAGTATTTATAGGTAGGTACCTATTATACTGATATAATAGTGTGACATAATGTCTAGATTGTTATTTGCTTGTTTTTAGTCCATTCACATATTTTAATTTTATAATATTATCGATATTGCTAATTATTATTAGGTATACAAATAGATTATACCTATATACAAGTGACATCCGTATCGTTTTTGATTATTGATCATTTTATCATTGCAATCAGTGAGAATGGTTTGTTAGTCATTTTTTTTTTTATTATTTTGATAGACATTCGATTGTGAGCATTCCACTACGATCGTCAAAACGTTTAATACTTATAAAGTTATAAATAATTATAATTTATTACTCGTTCAAAGTAGTTGTATTATATGTTATTGTTAAAATAAAATTTCTAGAAAAATATTTTATTTTAGAGTTTGAAATTAAAAATGAATTTTATCATCCAAAATTAAAAATATAACGATAAATAATATAGTTTTTTTAAAAAATATTTGTAGGTTATAAACTTATTCTACATAGGCAAAAAAAAGTTAATACATTTTGAGGTAGATAATGAATACGTCATGTCACATTCATTCATTGTCACATTGAGATATACATCTGTATACATAGGTGTTAACTTATGCCTTATATATTATAGTCATATAAAAGAATCGCTATATTCACCATACATATTATAAAAACATTAAGTATTTATGCAATTATAATTTATTTATTTCTATAAACCTAATACATTTTTTAGGTATTATATATTATCTTAAATGTTTATACATTTTTCTCTAATTTAGCTGGTCGTCCATTTCGATCACAGTAGTGAGTGGATCCCACTTCACGAAGTTGGATATTTCAAACAATCATAGAACCATAAAATAAAAAATAAAAACATTTAC
Source organism: Rhopalosiphum maidis (assembly GCF_003676215.2). Lineage (NCBI taxonomy): Eukaryota > Metazoa > Arthropoda > Insecta > Hemiptera > Aphididae > Rhopalosiphum > Rhopalosiphum maidis. The sequence goes on along the minus strand of NC_040878.1, from coordinate 4,888,712 downwards.
TCATATGTAAATTGAAACATTAATGTAATTAAATCATTTACCGGAAGCCCAAAGGACTTCCATCTACTCCGCGAATTCGGCACCTCCTCGTCTGTTTCCTAGGTGCACTCCATATTACAATCGCGAAATACCAGCTTTTATCGAAAAAGAAATGCAATCATAAAAAACTTCTGCTTATAAGTATAGTGTGTAATAAATCGTGGTTTACACTTTTTATACCGGAAATAATTTGGGCTTCCATTGTCCTCACATCAAACTTGTATCAGTGCGGTGACATGCGGAACAACGTACTCAGTATTGAGACCTACAAAAAATATGTACAGGGCATCCAATAAAGGGCAAACGTTAAACAAATATTTGAAATTGAAAAAAAAGCTTAGGACCGGATTGGACCAAATTTTCCGTATTTATATACGTATACCACCAACAATATACAACCATCATATACTATGGTGTATGCATCATCTCCATTTCTTTGACTTTTAACTCTTGACGTTTTTAAGTCAGCGGCTACTTATGACCTCAATGGTCCGAAATTATATTTGTTCAACGTTTGGTGATCTCTTTATTGCGCGTCCTGTACATATGTATATGTTAACAAGAGTCCTGGCCAAACTGCGTTAGTGCTACGCGCCGTTCGAATACTGAGCAAAATTTTATACGACCTGACCAAAAGCGAGTTGATTTAGAGAACCACGTTATTAAACCTAATAATAATATGTGCAAAGACTAGTAAATAGTAAACATAAACTAAATGTTTAAAATTAAAAAACTTTAATAAAAAGTGAGTGTGAACATTTCCGCTTGACTGTCAGCAATGTACTTAACAAAAATTTCAAATTATATTTTGTTTATAATATTAGTTTGTCGATCAACGCTGTTAATTATTTTGTAATTACGCAATATTGTGGCCAGATACAAAAAAAAATATTAATAAGGTTTGTAATTAATTAGTCAACATTTCTTATATTTTTATTTCAATGAATTAAATTATTTATATCTTAGTATTTTCCTTGTGAAATTGTATACAGAGTTATTATCTTCAATCATAAACATATAAAATCTCAGAAAATAAAAATATTTAAAATTAATTATTTTATTTACTTGATTTAATTTATCATGTAAAATATAACATGGAATGTTTTTAAACGTAAAAAAGTACATTTTATATCCCGAAATATTTCAAACTGGTCCACGATAAAATAATCACTCTTATATTATAGACAATAGACATATAATCATAGAATTGTATAGTATAAAGTACAAATTTTAATTTATGTTGTGAACGAGTTGTAGGAAGAGTAGTGAACAACGCTTTAAGAGAAGGATGTAAAGATTAGTAGAAATAAAACAGAGGAATTGTGTTCGCTTTCATTTTTTTTTTTTGTTTTTGAAATAAGCAATCGACAATTCGATAGGGCAAAACGTTATAAGATAAAGATGAGGAATTATGACATGATGTAGTGTGTGAAGTTATAATAGTTTCAAGTACTAAAGATTGGTAGTACAAAAGAATGGTGGTATTGAAGTTAGAAATTAAGTTATGCGTAAATTGTATAATAATGCAAATTGTGTGGCCAGTAATGTTACTTGGATCAGAATGTTGACCGATGGAAAATAAAACAGAACAGAGAGTGGCTATAGAGAAATGATAACGCTAAGATCGACGTGTGGAGTGATGAGGAAAAATAGTATAGGGTATTAATTCATTAGGGGTTGTGCAGTAATGGCACTGGTTGTTGACAAAACTAAGAAAAATAGATTTAGATGAACCATTTTATTCTTTTAACTGCGGGTCGTGTTATGAGTAGAGGTGACTCAGAGCCAGTGAGAGTGGCTAAGGAAATAAATATAATCAAGACCACACGAAAAAATACAAACCAAATTCCTCTATACTTGTTTACTTTCGTTCAGCCAGAACTCTTTTTACATAATATAATCTTATGTTCAGGACCGGACTGCGAAGTTTTGTAGTTTTATTTTACAGTATGGTGATATTAACTATTTTGAATGTTCTCGTTTGGCTATCGCGAAAAAACAAAGACTACATTGTTTTTACACAGTATAATATTTTATAAATGCATACAATGGAGTATACCTGTACATTTTTATTGTTATCGAATGTGGACGAAACTAACACAACATTGTTAGTCAGATGACGTCTTGAACCTTTACTCGATCGTGTTAAAAGCTGTCGTGTATTTTTGTACACATATATGCATGCCCTTGACATCTATCGATTGTCGCCGTCTCTGTAATAATATACTTCCTCGTATTTTCCCCCTAAATAAATTCACACAATATGATATATATTTAATAATAGCATTATACTGTATGACATTGTATACGCGTTATTGACACAATTATTGACAGGTTTTCCTTAGAATTGAAATAAAAAAACGTATTCCTATCTAACGAAAAAAAACCCTATCTCTAAGAGTTAGGTACGCTGAAGTTTGATACAAGCTAAAATAATTATCGCTAATAGGTAGTAGGCAGGTAATAATATAATATGTGTGTCTATACACATTATTTGTATGCGTCTGTATTAATAATTGTACACTAATCGAATATTTTAAAAGGTTATGTATTACATTATTATTATCAATCAAAATAATAATGATTTATAATGCTAATCGTGATAAATAGTAATGTATGAACAATGTTTTGGGACGATGCATCGCCATGACCTCATCTGACGCGGTGTGATCAATAACACGAGTAAAGGAATGATGATAGTCCGTATTGTTTTATTCTTATTTCTTTTGTCTCCAAAACGACGTACACGCGTGTTTTGTTTGTTTGTGTGTGTGTGTTTTTTTTTTTAATAATGACGAGTATTCAGCATTTCTGGGAATAACGTCAATGGAATTTATTATACGGTTCGAAACTTTAAGGAAAATCATTATACTTGTATCGTTTCTACATAGATACATAGCCTGTACATGAGCCGTATTGTATTACATATTTTTATAGCATGTATTAGATTATTGTGGTGACCTTAGATTTTAGTAGATTTTTAATAATGATAACCACGCACGGAAATAAAGCGATAAATATGCATATGCGTACGTTACACTGCAGTCACCGTACGTGGTACAATATTATACAGATTTAATGTATCATGTGCACAATGACACTGTATACATTGTCTAAATAAATTTGAATTTCACCGCAACCTCAAGAGTTTTTGAGTTTTTTGAGATACCATAGAATCGTATGACGTTTTAGTGATTAGACGCTTTTTGTATTTACCGATCTGTTTTTTATTTTTATTTTATTTTTTTACATATACCGATTTGCATGTAACAAAATAAACAATTTAGATAGTTTAGTAGTTATATTTTATTTATGTACAATAATATTATTTAATAAATTTATTTTATACTTTGTGCACGATACCATATTATTACCTTATCAGTCATAATTGATTTATCCTGGCGATGGATATTGTACAACTTCAACATATATTATTTGATTCAATATTATTATAACTATGACATACTCTGATTACAGATATATTCATTCAGTTGTGTTATACATGTTATTCTTTGAATTTGTTTCAGTCATATTCAATAAATATTCTACATAAAAATTTATTTTTCATTTTCATTTTTGCATAACAAAACAATTTTAAATGTGACGTCAAGTATTAGGTATAGTACGAAATTCTCTCCTTCTTCGTGTAATCTATCAATAATACATTTTGTCTTATTGATGATTTTGTTTTGTTTTTAATAATTACATGCACATTGTATCATATCATTTTAGTTCTAAATTATTTTAAATTAGTTATTTTTGTCCATGTGTGATTATTTTACTATTTATTTATTAATTGCTGTTGTAAAGTAACGGTCGATGACGAAATACACATTTGAAAATTGTGAATATAAACATTTTGTTGGAATATTATTTAACCGTTTATTTTTATGTGCCAATTAGTTTCAACGTTATTTTTATTATGTGGTCATAATAGACCTGAATAGTCAATGGAAGTGTCAATGACTTGCTACCTATGTCTATCCAGTAGAATGTGTAAATATGATTAGTAATATATTAATTTTATGCTTGGCTAATATAAAAACCACATAATAAGTTATTATGAAAATCATTATTATTAAACATTTTGCCTATTACGTTTGAGAATATACAATTTCTAATAGTTTGCAATTTATTTTCCTTTTCATTTATCTAACTGGATAAATTCAATATAGGTATTTAAATTTAAAATATTTATTTAAGTATTTTCTCATTTTATATATAATAATAATGACGTATATATTATCCATCTAACGATATTGTTCAATATGGTTTTCGGTTACAAAGTTCAATATATTATTTGAATTGCCAAGTTATTTATATTAAAGTTTACAGCTATTAAAAATGGCTATTGAGTAAAATATGTTTTTCGAAAGATTACATAATATTTGTTAACAGTAATGTATAAAATTAAAACATAAATAATAATTTATAATTATATACTCGTATAGATGTTTTGAACTTCAATAGTTTAGGAACCCACGTATATTTATAGTGTATGGGAATAATTAACATTAATTAAAAATTAAATAATCGCTTATGTTTACAATTAAATGTAAACATCGCTTGTGTTTTGCGTGTTAAATTTAAGTCTTACTAATCATACTATTATCTGTTAAGTGATAATGTATTATGCTCATTATTGTACATATATTTGAGTTATGTCTAATTGTTTTATAGTTGTATATAGCAACTCGTTACAGTTGGCGCACAAATTAACGATTTATTTCTAAAATAGAAATTATTGATTATATATATATATATATTTTTTTTTTTAAATTTTAATTGCTCTGAAAGATGTGTATTTTTTTAATAAAAATAATAAAACGAGTTTAACTATACAATTGATTTGGACAATTGCATTGATCTACTGAGTAATTATAATTCGAATGCAAAAAATAATTATGTACAAATCTACGTTGAATTAGAGTTTGCATAGTATAAACATATATAAAAAATAAAACAGTAACCGTTAATAATTATAAGCGATTATAATAAGCCCACAGTTATTCACTAAATAGCAAATAACTTGGATTATAATGCTATTTATTAAATCTTAAAAAAAAAACAATAATAATAATAATATAATAACATTAGCAAGTTCCCGATATACTCTCTGAAAATGCCCTGAAAAGTTTCAGGAAAAAAAAATCAAATAACTTTTTTTTATTTACGTTAATGGGTACACACTAAGCATACCGTATAGATTATTTATGATCACAAAAGTTTGGATTTGTAAACGCGATAATTCGGTAGAACCTTAATGGTTTCAAAACACGCGATTATTTAGGACATAGGTTATCGCGATACTATATACTATATAATATTAGTACCCGCAGAAATGTCCACTGCAGCAAAACTTCGACCATCGACGATAGACATAATATTTAGCTCACGCGTCTATCGTTATCGTAATCGCTTCATCATCACCTGACGTGCCTATGTACGTATAAAAATATCATTGCGTTTTGACGATTAATAATAGCACCATCTGTGTGCTTAAATAGCACGTGAAAACAAACGATCATAAATCTCGCAAATAGGTTAGGTTATTCACAAAGGATTTAAACGCTACTCAATCGGAGATTATTTATTTATTTATTTATTTTTATTACTAAGTATTCATTCCATTGACAATGCACATATACCTATTACGCACAGTCCGTAACGAGTCCAACAAATACGGCCTAATGGTGGTGCTTATTACACCGCTCGGAGCGCCAACCGTGGTTACGAGATGGAAGTATGTTTCTTTTTTCATTTCATTTCATTTTTTTTTTTTTATAATCAACGGTGAAAGGAAATCTTTGTACTTTCGAATTGGAAACTATGACAAAGTTAAACGCGTGTTATCATCATCGACTGCGTTTTGTGGTAATAAAGAATTTGTTTTCTTCAAAACAAAGATTTTATATATTATGTATAATGTATATCGTATATGCATATACACGTACAGAACTCGCAAAGATTTAACTATAAATGTGCCAATTAAAAACGATTCAAACCAGAGATGAGGTTTTCTTCACATTATATTTTACAAACAAAATAACAAGTACGATATTTGTTTTCGACGATTATTGTGGTACGGAACGCTTACTGTTTAGTGTATACCTGCACATAGCTATAGTGAGAAATCAAATATGACAACATAATGTTGGGAAGCGAGTGTGAATTAAAACAGATTATTTTGTGTTTATATAGTAACATAATATGATATTAAACATACGAGTGTCTTATTATAGTGTTCGTTCAAAAATTAAAATATATACTTATGTTAAATTGAATGTTATGTGTACTAAATAATCATAAGGTTTTATGTCATTAAGGTAACTGTAGTTTCAATTAAATAATTCATTATTACACGATGATATATAGGATTGGTAAAAGTTATAATACGAAGTATATAAACAGGTTATTATGAAATTATATTTAAAGCAGGCTTATATGATACAATAATAAAATTAAGCTGGCATACCATATGGTATTTAAAACGAATTATTATGTAAAGTTGAAAAATTATTGTGGAATACGTAGTTACCAACTATAGTTAGTAGTTATACTGGACTACTTTTTCTTCTCTCGTTAAAACGCCGCGTGCGAATTAACTATACTGGAATATTGGCGAAACGAAGATAATATTATTAATACAAATTTGAAATTGCAAATAAAACTTTCAATGTATAAAAACTGTTACTTCAATAAGAGCTATTACGAAATTTCAAAAACAGATATCAAATTACAAAAATAATATAAATATACGGGGCCGAGAGAAGTGATCAAATTATCGTTACGTTTTCGTGCTTTAAATTTAATAGGTGTACGAAATAATCTATAACCTTTATTATACGAGTAGATAGTGTAATATTTGACTGACGGAAATGTTAAATCGAAAAACAAACTTAATGTTATTTTAAATCAAATTAATAAAATAAATACTAGTTCAAACGAAAACGTATTTATAAATTCATAAGATTTATTCCATGAGAAAAGTACAATAAATTATTTTAGTTCGAATTCATTTACGTTCGTACTTTCTACTGGTTACAAACACATTTAATCACATGAGACATAAGTATATTATACACAGACTTCTTAAAAATACTTATCTGACGTTATTCATAATACCTTATACCTATTAATGATATTATTAAAATACATTCAAATAAGTAAAAATAATTTTACATTTTGAGAATATAGATACTTTTTTACTTTATAATAGATACGATATTTGCTTGTATTGCTTCTATTACAATATTTTGTAATTTTTTTTCCCAAAATGATGACTATTAATTTTTACTATCAATATAAAATATACATAAATATACAACAACTATGATGATTAGTTTGTTTTGTAATAATAAATTGGACATTCAATAATAAAATATTAAATTAAAGTAAAGTTAATCTTCTTATAAATAGAAATATTATTTGTAAGCACGAATTTCTTCAGAACTCTTACTATAGATCACTTTTTAATAAGTTTTAATTAGGTACCTTAGATATATACATTTTTAATTAAAATAGTTGTGAATCAAATTGAATGTAAAAGAATTTTTATTTAATAAGGTAAACATTTAAAATTTAAGATATTAGTTTTATTAAGCATGTGAAATAATATAAAACCAAAAAAAATTGTTTTTATCATTCCGGATAAATGTACATATGCGAATGGAATTAAAAACTACTTTATATAATTATGTTAGTATAATAGTTAATGAATTATTCAATAACGAACACATAAACGCCCTTCTCTCCTCAAAATATGTAATATTGGATTATTAAAAATCATCGTTAGTATATTAAACGTATAAAAAAAAAGTATGTGTGAATCGAAATGATTATTTGTTTTGTCATTGAATCAATATTTAGAACGTACTTTATATAGTATAATAATATTATAATTTTAATTATTTTTGGCTCGAATAATCTACCTTGTTAAATATTGTTTGTGCTCAATCATAGGAGGTGGCGATTTAAAAATTGTAATTCATCTCAAAATATCACGAGGAGCCGCACCCATAAACCTCATTTAGGTTTATCGGTTAAAGACTTAAACATTTCTTAATCTCTTAATCACTATTTTCTTATAACACCGATAACAACGAATTATCAACGCACCCTTGACCAATAAATAATCTACGAAAACAAGACCGTTAAAAATTGTCAAGGGGATAACCACGACCCCTCGCCACTCATACACAGCACTGTATTATGCCGTCAGGCGAATACGTCGATACAATTTTCATCAGTCTTAAAACTCAACACGCATATACATTATACATTGATTAATGTTTCTATAATAGATTATTATAAAATCATTGGTACCTATATGGCAGTGTACGGCAATAATGTATAATCGCAGTGTATGATGGCGTGTTGGAGGTCGTTGTGGTCGTGGACGAAAATCATGAAATCCGGTAAGTATAGGTGTGTACAAAAGATTTTAAGAAAATAATTCACGAATAACGACGACCTTCACAAACTGATAATACTAATAATAAAAAAAGACGAATAATACTTTTAAATAATAGGACAGAAAGAAACGGTATTCTCTATGTTTTTTCTGTTAAGTATACTTATTCTGGTGTTGTACGGATGCAGCGGCTAAGTTTTCACCCAATTTGAGCGACCAATTCAATATATAATTAGTACTATATACGCGTATTGCAAAGCGCTCGAATTGGGGAAAAAATAGAAGGGAGTCACAAGGGCGTAAAAAATATGAGTATCCGAAAATTTAAATGTTTATCGATTATAATACAAATATAAGAAGTACCGACGCATAATTTTTTTTTTTTTTTTAACGGAAGCGAGACTCTCCTCCCCACCACAATTCAAGCAGTGGACCATTACTATATTATTATAACGGCTATATTTGGCGATCTTATTTTCACGATATTGTGATCTTCTAGACATTATCTACGCGTATTATAACAGACGATTCGGGCAGCGGCCGTGGCGTAAATGTAACGTGCGCTGGCCTATGCGTTTAACTTCACCGTGGAGCTTTATACGAGCTATGTAGTATCCACGCGTATATTATAGATATCACGATTGCATCGGGTGCGATGGGTGTTTCAACTCGAAATCTGTCGTTCTATCCCCGCACTCGTGGGTGGGGGATCACGTCTTACAGTCCGCGGGAGAATTATGAGATGTAATGACGTTCTCGACATAACACATGGTTTTCGGATCGCTTTATTTTTTTAAATCTTAACGACGACGGTTGCCGAGTGCCAAGATAGACGGGACGGGGCGGGTTAAACACGACTGGCACTGCAGCGATGATCGATATTACTATTATAATATTTTCATGATATTTTACACTTATGACTTAGGGTTCAGAACTTGTTGCACTTAAAATTATCGAAATATGCAGTCAAAATCGTCAAAAAATGCAGCTATTTTTGTTTTTAAAAAACGCATAAAGTATATTATTAATTATTGTTATAAAAATAAAATTCTAAAAATTAGGTAGGTACATGTAATAAAAATAATTTTTACACGGGTTACTCATCTAGTCATCTGTATCGTCTTCATGTTCGTCTGTAACATAAAAAAAAAAAAACATTAATTTAGGTATTTTTATTTTTAATATTTTTTTTTTCGTAATTTTACCGTTAAAATTATTGCACTGTACGGGGTAAGACATTTTCTCATGCTCGCGAATTTGAATGCACGGCGATTATCGGTCAGCATATTTTTGTTTATAGAGAAAGAACGCTCAACGTTAAGTTATGACGGACGTACGTCGTACTATATGACGATGATAACGATATTAATATTATGGTCTCTAAGCGCATCGCCGTAACACAATACGTATTTCGGTACGAAACGTCGCAGTGCGAGCGCGTTCGCGAAACGGACGCGTCGTGCGCGGCTGGATCGCGGTGCGCGCGCGACCTTGAGCGATCCGCAAACAAACTATATTGCCATTGTAGCGTTCGCGGGCCGTCGTCGGGCGTCGGTTACAAACTGCCGACCGTCAATTAATTAATATTCATATACGCTGCATACGCAGTCGAATGCAAACAGACACGCTCGCGACATCACGCCATTCGGTCCGGGCGTGTATGTACAACGTTTTGTTCCTGTGCCCACGATTGCCCAACCCTTATACGGTATATTACATACATAATACCATATACATATTATACCTACGTATTATCAAAATATTTTGTGCAACTAAAATCCGATTATTCAAACTCGACGATGACGAGTATGACATTACAATATAATACTGTATCGACTGGTCACGGACGTATCCGCGTACGTTTAGTGCCTCGAGGATGAAATCTTTTTTGTGTTTCATCTCACACGTTAGACGGTTGAATAAAGTCCCGACTTTCGATGTCACTGATCGGCCGATCGGTACATATTGCATTATTCTTCGGAGGCGTAATATCGAGATGGTGATGACGAGGCTGATGAACGGGATAGATTCGTCCCGAGCCTTGTTTGACTCATAAATATTTTGCAATATTTATAATTTAAAAGTGTCTTAATAGTTTACAGTTTTCTAAAAAAATTAATCCCCTTCCCCTCTAAGGCAAATTTCTAATTACGCCATTGTTATACTACTTACACGTATTATAATATTGCCGTCGACGTGCGATCACTATATATGCAAATATGATTATTATATTAGTCTATTTATTAAGGTAGTTATTATACCATAATGCATTATTCATAGATATATGGACCTAAGGACGTAAAGTATTTACTTTATTATCCATATATGAAAAATAATAATAATTATAATGATACTCAAACTATATATAATATATGATACATATACGTCATAACTCCACGGAACGCGTGTACGTATACACTGGGCATGAAATTAATATGCACGTAACACGTAGTTACTACCTAAGTATACACACTGTTTTCCCGGGTAACAAATTATTATCATCAGATTAATTTATACACACACGTTGCATGCTTATGATACCTCTTATATGATAGTTCGTACATCATTCGGTTCTACCTAGCTATATATTATATACCCCATAATATTACACAATACATAGTCTTATACATATTCGTATACATAAAGCATGTGCAAGCGACAATGAGTGGGTACACAATAGTCAATAGTGTAATGTTGCAGCCGTGTGCGCCCCCTTGTTCGTAATTAGTACAATTTATCGAAGCACCTTATTTCTCATCTAAAATATAATAAAATAATACACTAGCTATATTGTACATCACGCGTGTATAGCGGTAGCGCTGTCGTATAAGTACGTTATCAAAGCTGCTAGGACATCGACGAACTCGTGTCATTGAATACAACATTTATATTATTATAAGCCCACTTAGAATGAAACTATTTACAGTTATAATTTGCGTGTTCAAAGTGCATGAAAAGCATGAAATCCTGCGACATTCATATTTACATTGTTATGATTTTAATTATATTATGATAACACAAATTATACATAATATAATAAATATCTGAATTAGGTATTTATTCGTTTTGTATTTCGTGTGATTATTTGAAATGTTGACTATTGATTTAGTGTTTTATCAATTGGTACAGGCAACGATTCTTATTTTTATTTTTTTATTAAATTTGCAAATCTTATGACTGTTTTTAATATATAATAAACATCGTTTACAAATCTCCGTCAAAAGTTCTCTACACAATTCAACCACGATGCTGCGTTCGACGGTCCAGACTTTTGAAAATCTTAAATAGATCGTATAAATTCTATGTCACATTTTTTTCCACCGTGGTCACGTTTCCGATGCCAATTTCTATTGGCTAGAACACGGCCACAACGTTTCCAATTTAATTTAAGGCGCTTTTTGTTTTCGTTTAAATCTCACAACTTTAAACTCGAAAATCTCATTTTTAATCACTTTTACAGTTGTTCAAAAATATCTACACTGTTAATATTTATTAGTTTTAGTTATAAGAAATAAGATTTTACGTACACTAAACTATTCAAAAACGCTAAAATGACGAATTCCAAATAATAATTAACCAACATTTATTAATTAAAGTGTTATATACTTATATCATAAAAGGTATATTTTATTTGCATATTTTTATTTTTTAATCAAGAATTACTTTGATAACTTTTTTTACTAAAATTGTACAAATTGTATAATTTTTTATTTTATATTTAGATTTGAAGTCACCGTGTTTTTTTGCCACTCATCTTTCATTTATATCATTTTTTTTTTAATATTTTTACTAAAACTCTTCTGTATCATATATAATAACATGTATCAAAATGCACGTACTTGTATAACAATCATAATTATTTTCATGTATAACGCTGTCATTGTATGCGAATCCATCGTATATTATTATTATAAAATATCGATTACTATAATAATAATATTATAGTTATTATACTATTGTTATATTCGGCAGACGGAAGTGGATTGGCTCAGAAATCGATATTTACTCCGCGTACGTTCCGATCGATATTATTTTCCATCTCGTACCACAATAATAATACTGCAACTATACAGCCGTGATCGTAATAACATAATATTACGTATACGCTGCACACAGCCGCCGGCGATCGACGACTCCGCTCGGACTAAAGAAAATACTATATTAAATGCTGTAGACGTGTGCGTGTTGCGTGCGATAATATTGCATAGGTATTATAATATACATAGTAAGTACGTTTACCTACGTCATCATATCAATACCGACCGACACGGTCGGCCGAATCGAGTTGACAGTGAAACAGAATAATAAAATAATTGCCTTCTGCCGCGGTCATTGTTTACTACCTATCACGTCATTGTGATACATTATAATAATACATGTATGTATTGTGATTCGTCCGACGCTTATCTCTCGTCAAACTTTTAAAACAAAATACGCATATATTTAATGTTGTTCGTCGGTCAAAAATATAACCTTTGTTATTTTATACTTCCGCGGTCGACTAAAATACGCACACGTCGTACAATATACCTAAGTAATATTACTAACATAATGCCGTACAAAGGTTTATTTCATTTGGTGGTCGTGCGGGTGTAATGCGACAGAGCTTATTACTACCCCGGCTTGCCTCTTCTAATCGTTAAATTTTGACAGGACGTCATATATTCATATACACACACATATATACACGAGTAGGTTAAGGGTAGTTTATGCGAAAAATAGAGTTACGATGTGAATATGTGGCCACCAGCTAGTTGGTTAATTTTTTTTGTTATTTTTGTAAACAATAATATTTTCTAGGGTTTTTAACATATTGAAAATGCCCGTAATTATTGTGTTATTATGTTTCTATATTATAGTGTACACTATACGTAAACCGATTCGTTCAATATTTAACAGCGGCACATAGCTTATATTAAGCATAATTATTCAAAAATATCATAAATTCGATTAAAAAAAGAGAGATCATAGTCATAAAATATGTACTTAATAAAAGTCCTGTAAATATAAATTAAATAGGTACTTAAAATTTTAAAGAATAATAACACTATTTAAACATAGCTTATAAAATAGTAAAATATATTATTGCGCCGTTTTTGTGAATTAAGTAGGTACTTTATATAAATTTAACTTCAATTTGTTTTATTACACAATCTATAAAATAATTATTATTTACTATTTGTAGTACTGTACGATAGGTATTAGATTGATTGTTATTTGTGCTCACGAGTGAGTGAGCTGTTTTTTCATTGAAGATATTTTTGCAACTACTCATTGTTAACGATAAAATATGTATCTTTGATATTAAATTTAAGAACGTTGTGCAGCCTCTATACCACCCCCTGTATGATACGCCTGTAAATAAGTTGAGCCAAAAATGTATAATGTATTATTTATAATAAGTAATAACTAATACTAACTAAACTCAGTTACCCATACGACACGTAACATCTGCGATTACTATTATTATTATTATGTAATAATAAACCAATATGTTTTTAAACTCATGTGTATACTGTTATACGAGTATTAGCGCATACCTGTGAATACAAATATTAAACATTTTTACTGCTACTACCTACCGTCTACTTTTAAGTAGGTATACACAGTATATTTACGATTTACCTACTGTTTAACAAGTTACTGTATATTGACGTCTTGTCATTTGAGTAGATACAACATAAACTTGGACAATAATTACAGTCATAATACGCGTGTATAGTAGACAATGTGTAACACCATCATACACGGTGGTCGGACTTGGAATAAATTCATCCCTCCATATTTTTCGGTTAACATGAATACAAACCACGGCTTTGCCATAAACTGCACCATTTTTCGAAAATAAATTGTATTACTAACTTTTTCACAGTTTTACATAAAGCAAAATTTGTGATATTTTAATTTTTAGTATTAGTATAAGTAATAAATCTATCTTTGCAATTTATTATTTGAAACTTTAGATTCATCTTCCGTAATCGTACGTATATACGCGTCGTAATGTCCATGGGAAAAATAAGGGAGCCTAGTGGTGCACAACCCCAAAAAACTGATCATGTAACATCATATACGTATGACGTATAAATATAATATACTATGAGAAATATATTTATCAGATTTCATCAAAATAGCTTTTTCTCGCTCTAAAATTTAGTATAATATTTGCTTCTATATACAAGATACAGCCGTTTGCAGGTATTATTAGTATATTAGTGTATGGATTCGGTCTGAATGTTAAAAAGCCAATAATGATATTCACAGCACGCGTGATGTAAGTTAAGACATTTATAATGCAATATATACTAGGAGGAACCATGACTGTTGACTACCGAGGGGTTTACTTTAGCGTTATATAGCTTTGAAAATGCACAAATATATATACGTATATAGTTTAAAAACAATATATGTAAATATGTTATAGGCACTCATCAGTTTGGAGTATTATGTGTATAAGCTGATCGTATATTATAAACAGTTTAATATTGTAGGTATTATACTGTAGTTAGTTCTTTGTTCGAGGACCGAGTTGACATACAGCTTATGAAGCGCTCAAACGCATTATTTATTATATCAACTCAATACAATATATATATATATATATATATATATTATGTAAATCGGCATAATAATATGCATATTAAAAGTTTATACTTAAAAATGTTAACTTCATTTTGTCTTGAAACATATTCTTGTGTGATACATCAATAATTGTACGGTTCTACGACCAGCAACCTAAAATAATAATAATGTGCAAATATTTTAAATATCGTATACTCTGTACACGAACAATAATTCATAGTCTAGTAAAGTAGTAATAATCACACAGCCGATTTCGTTACGCGTGTTCACCGGATACAGCGGCATGGTATGCAGGACGCAGGTACCTACACGAACACTGAAACTTAAATAATATGCTAAAATATATAATATAATAATATAATGTATTCGGTCAAAAATAACTGCGGCATATTCGACCTCGGTCATATTATAATGCTTTTACGAACGTTGTAATAAATAAATAAAATAAAAAAACTGGTTTTTATTAACTACGAATCCATGGGGTTTATGTTACAAAAAAAAATTAACTTAACGTGACTATAAAATTAATTATTTATAATTTAAGAAAACTAGAGAACAAATTTTAACTCTTCAAGTTAGAACAGTATTAAAAGCAAAATAACTTGGTTAAAAATAACTTCACTTTTTTTTTTTTATTCGGACGGTTTTAATTTTTAACATGTAAGTAACGTCACAGTCCACCTTGTAGTGGCTTTGACGAAAAGACGTGTGGAACTTTTATGTATTTATTTAAGTCCTTATTTAATATGTTTTATACTTTTCCTATACGCAGGTTTACTTATTAGGTATACATTGTTATAATTTACATCAGCTGACAAACCAGCTGTTATTTGAATTATATTATACATAATATTGATATAATAATGTATACATCGTATTTTATAGGTTAAATTTAAAAAAGAACATTTTGATATTATGAGGGGATAATGATGAAAATCAATCGTGCAGTCCCGGGTCTGTTGTGGAGGCTTATCACCCCTCCCTTCTCGAAAAAAATGATACCCCCATACTCAGATTAATACTTTTCGGTTATGATATTTCCTTCGGTAAAATCTGTACGTATCATTTGTCCACTGGTCATCATTGTTACTGTATAACAAATAATATAATATTATCAACTTCCGCATCGCGTTTCGTGACAATCCGTAGCAGCAGTTATGGTACACGCACTATGAATATTATATTATATTATATTCTATTACAATGACAACGCGGTGACACGTTTCGAATACGATTACTCAAATTTTTACGCGGTGTAATAAACGTGTAAAATGTGTAACATTATGCAGTGTATCATCGTCGTTGTTTGGCTTTCAAATAAACGCGTAGGTATAATAATGAATAAACGCGCGTTGAAAGTAACTTAAATTTTATTGTTATATAAAGTAACCTTATATTAAAACACATTATCATCATTATTATTATAGTGAGTTTTCGACATAAAAACACACGACTTCTTAAAAAAACATAATATAAGTTTTAATTGGTGTAGAATGTAGGTATAATTGAATGTTTATAGTGTTTGCGATATTTTATTTCTCGTTACTTTTAAAAACGTTATTGACCAAACTTTAACTTTAAGCTCTAATATTTCCTTTTTGTTTTATATGCATACAATATTATGTTTAATTTTTGCTCTTAAATGAATTAAGATTAAAATTATTAAATAAGGTTTTTCTTTATATTATATTGTGCATCATATATACGTCATGTATATTATGTATACTTGGTTATGAGTAATAACTATTCAACGTTTATTAGTTTGTTTTTCGAATGGTTTGACACGCGTGTTTACTGATTAGTGACGATTATTATGTTTTGTTAATAATTTATTCAATAACTAGTCAAATCTTCTACCATAGTAGTCGATAAAATACATTCAATTATAAAACTAATAATAGAAAATTTAACGAGAAAAATCACCGCAATCCCATTATAAAAAAGTAAATGCAAATAAAGTATAATTATTTAAAATCTATATTTACGCACTAATATTTGTAAAGTTAATTTAAAGTATTGCTACAGCAGTAGTATGTTTATAATAATTATACCATTAACCGTGTTATATTAAATAATAATATGTTTCTCGTGTTTTATATGTACCGTAAAAATTATGTTGAATATAAAATAAGCACTTTAGACATTTATTTTATTTTAAATAAAAAACCAGTTTGTACAATGTAAAGAAAATGCGTGATATTTCTAAAAATATGTCAAAATCATTTCGAAAATCAGCCCTTTATGGAGTGTTTACGAAAAACGATGATTCGCTTACAATATTATGAACGTCACTGTACTAATGTACTAATATGATTGAACTTTGTTTATCTACGTACAGTATCACTATGTACTATTGTCTATTTTATTGTGAAATCGTGTGTGTAATCTCTTATGTATTGTGCAATAGCGAAGATGAGCCCAGACTGCACACATAACGGTTTAAAGTCGTTACGGTATTGTTGTTTTCTGAGTTTAATTGTTGTGATTATTTTGCAAACAATTTTTTTTTTTTTTTGAAATTATATACATTGCGCACACGCAACCACAATATTACGTCTATATACGAAAATAAACGACAGTCACTGGTCCTACATAACAAAACGTGTGTCTAAGAAAACATTATAACTATCTATACATTATATTGACAATTTATTACGAGTATCTGGATTACAAATATTTCATTACACATAGGGTGAAACTACTGTTCAACGAGTACTCCTCTACCACCGAGCAAAAATCTCCCTAAAAAAATATTATAATGTTTACTTACACATTTCACTATATTCGCGATCACCTAAAGTAGACAACCGCCTATTTGAATATTAGTACCTAAACCAATTTTTAATATAACTATAATAAATGTTGTACTTTTCTTTTTATGGCACTCACAATAATAATAATATTTCTTCGTGTACCTATTAATTATTATATACTTAAATACTATTTTACGTCACGCAGAACAAAACTACCAAAATATTATTATTATTATTATAATTATTATAATGACTATTTAGATTATGCTATTTTACTATCCTGTGGCGTGTACGCGAACAAGACGGATACATTAAAATATATCAACTATAGTAGAGATTATAATACACGTGACACGTATAGGCACTATATGTGTATAGACTTATATTATCCTTACAAGGTACAACCTGCAATTTATCATTATATATGAGAGTGAATGAGTGCGTACCGATCAAGTGATTGATGTGTTGCACGATTTTTAGTTTTAGTTTATATTATATATAGGAATAGGTACTCGTTTTCTTGATTGTACGTACTACCTGCAAACGAAATTTGATGTATTATTTAAAACGCATTGGCGTGTCTCGACGAGATATCCACGTCAGTGTATATATGAATACAACGTTACAACAACCAGTAAGTAAACCAGTAAATTGTGAAAATATAATAATAATTCATTTTTATTTTTTACAAATCCCAATACAATTATAATTATAGTTCATAAATATAATAATGCCTTTATTCAATATAATATTATAATGTATACGCAATACGCATACGCATACATATATTACATACAAATATATTTTTTCATACATATATACAAACACAGCTATTTCCTTAGGACATTTTTCCCATCTATTATTGCTTTTATTTCCGCTTAGTCTAATAAAATGACATTTTCATCGGACACCGCGTAACAGAAGCGGGTTACGTTCGATTTGCGTTTATATTGAAAAATACAAATAATATTTGTATAACTGAATTACAGTGTACATGTATAATAAGAAACAATAAATTATTTATTAAATATGTTTTAGTAGTAAATTATAAGTGTGTACTCGTATAATTTTTGATGTGACATTTAAAGTGTAATATTGATATGATATTCTCGGTGGTATTTATTTTCTTTGCCGATGTTTCATGTTCGATAATAAAATTATTTATTTATATATTGATTAAAAGTTGCTCTGTTTTTAGAATCTCAGTAAACCACTGTGATCGGATATTGTACAGCTAATATTATTATACAAAATTATTCATATCAACCATCGATAAATAGTTATTGATTTTTGGTAAATTATTGCAAGAGTATTAGAGTTATACACTGACTCTACAACTGATTAATATATAATATTAGTTAATGTTAGTTTATTTATATTACAAATTTAAAATAGGTGGGTGACGCAGTTCTTATAAATGATCATTCGATTTCTTCAAATTATCTATAGTTAATGGAAACAAAAACTCAATTAAGTTATAGCTCTATATATATATATATTTTTATAGAAATATCGATAAACATTGATAAATTCTTAGAAAGTATTTTCCGATTAAAGGCAATGTGTACAACCAAAACAATATAATATAAGTAATCGATATTACATAATTATCGTATCTAATTATTTCCATACCTGAGGTCTAATGGAGAAGTGTTTGAAAATGTTAAAACAATATTTTATAGATTTTTCTTATACTTGCAATGAAAACATATAATTTGTATTTTTTACCACTTACTTAACGTATGAGCGCTCAATATGGTATTCGGTGAAAATTTCATTTGACGACAAAGTGGCTTAAAAAATATTGGACAAGTGTACTGAACGAGGAAATTTCTGAAGGAAAACAGAGACGAAGAAATAGCTCACGGGGATGTGATCGGGTATAGGAATATATTACTCGGATATAGGGTTTTTGTTTGTTATGTAAGTAATCAATTATTCAAGAAGTATGGAAGCCAGATGGAATAATTCTCTAAAAGTTAGTTGTGCAGTCCTTTACGTATATTGATTGAAAATACTAAGTACCGAAAACCACCGCCTTGACAATGCACGCTGAAAGGCACCGGCCAGATGAAAAATGATTGTATCTACTAAATTTTTAAAAGTTTATAATTCTACCATTTATTTTATTTTTAATATTATTTTATCATGGACGTGATATAATTTTCTAAAAAACATTGACCATGAACTATATAGAAAAATATGTATCTATCTAAATATATAATATATTAAAAAAATTAGTACCTATAACTATAACAATTCAAACATTTCGAAAATCAAAGGTTGGCATTTTTATTTAAGTGTTTAAACTTTAACATTAAACTAGACGAGTGCTATAACTATAGGAACAATTTATGATCATATCTTGCAACTACTAACATTAATGATATATTTTAAGGTCTGTTAATTAAATAAAAAATTATAGTACCTAATATGCGATTCTAACATTATTTAATAAATAAAAATATCGGCTCAAAAAATGTCTGTATTAAATGTTTCCTCAATTTATTGTCAAAATTTTAATTTGGTACAACTAATTGTTTAAAGAACAGTAATAATTTTATTTTTTTTCCTAAACGTATTATTATTTTTATGTATGTTTTAATGGAAACCATTTAGTTTTTACGAGTTTTCATAAAACTTCGAATTTTAATATTAGTTACCATGTAAATATGATATGAATATATTATTATACCAACTCAATCATTTATGTTTGAAATGTTATTCATAGTTTTTTTAGTTTTTTTTTTTTTTATGAGCACTTTAAGTTTTCATGAAACATTCTATGATATATTATCATATTTTAGTAAACCGAGCTCTCTCCATTAAATAATATTTTTCAATTTTAATGATTTATTATTGCTTTTAAATGTAATGTATTTTACTAAAAATAATAAATCCGTTATTTGTCATTCTATTTATACTTTTTATTAATATTTTATTTAGGGTTTATTCAAAATCAAATGTTTTTTTTCTGTCAGTAAGTGCGTATACCCTCGTTTGAATTGATTAAATAAATGAGATTAGGTACACATTTTTAAAACGTAGTACCTACCACCTACGTGTAATACTCGATTCAATTGATTCACAAACCATTTGTAAGCGAGAAATATAACCGAAAACGTGTAAGTGGTTTTCCTGCGTAACTTACACAAACCGTTTATACCGGATTAAAACGTATTTATATAATGGATTCTTTGACGGAATTTGTTGTATTCATAGTTTGCTTTTACGCACATTATCGAAAAACCATAATACTCTTAAGTAGATTAAATAGAATTATGCAAAACGCAAATTTTTCCAAGTGTTTTTTTTTTCAAACTTATCTTATAATATGGTGTATACTGTGTATGTACATGCTACATAGACATGTATCATTACGTTAAAATTATTAATAATAACGCAAAAATTTATTTCGTTTTATTATTTATCAATAGGTAATTATTGCTAAAAAAAAAAAATAACCTCATTATGTCAACACGGTTAACAATTATTGATATTGCATTATTTGCAATTCATTGGTCTATTATTAAATCAAAACACGACGAATAATTATCGCATAATACTAGTAGCTAATGTTTATTAAAACTTTATTTTTATTATAATTTTTCTTTTTTAGGCTAGTGCTCGTTGTTAATGTATTACTATTGAAATGTTATTTTAGAGAAAACAAACAAACCGCTATATTCACACAGGTACCTACATTTAGCTGATAAATGGTGTAAAATATTTTTTTTTTTTAAAACATTTGTTTTGTATACATTTCGCGCGTACACTGATGGAATAATACAAATATTTAAATCGTTATTATACATGCGTATGACGTGTTTTAGTGGTATGGTGTATACCGTAGTAGACCATCTAAAACTACATTATGTCTATTATACCGCAAAAATCGAATCCTAAGCAGGTTGTCGTAGTTCGATATAAATGCGACGACGAACTACGGATTTTCTACATTCTATTGTTATATACCGACGCACATAATAACATAATAGTTCGCGTACTTTATTATACTTTTAATATATTACAATAAGTATACATCGAGGTACGCACGTTGTAGTTTTAAGTCTAAACACTCTTAACGGAGACCGGTAGTGTCACGCATATCATATTGTATTATGTCAGTGGCATATTTACGGGGGTAGATTAGGAAAATATATCATATATCACCCCCCCCCTTGGCCATTCTTTTTACAGATATTTTATTATGGTTAATGGTTATAGTTGTTTTTCTTCCGCTTATCACTTTGCCAGTAGATGATAAAATCCTAAGACGTTAGTTATCGAAAATTTTAATCACATCTCCTCCCTTAGACAAATCCTATATAGGCCACTGTATTATGTGCAACACAACTGCGAATTCTGTAAATATTACAGCACATAATATCAAATGGCTTTAATGTAAGTATAATTGTAGGGCCTGTGTTTAGAATTTGGATATCGGTATTTGGTATATAATTATTTGAACACAACTGCAGATTGCGAAATAAAACGAATTTATCGAGGATATAAGTACTATTAAACACGGTTAATACCGAATGTACGCAGCAATATAATTAGGAATCTCAGTTAAGTGATTGACATAAAAACGGTAACTATATAGTTGACGGAGATTGTTATTGCTATCAGCGTATTACGAAATATCTGCATTTTTGTTAATTTTTGTACGAGACCGAAAATATTGCAAGATCTATTGCGATTGCTGCTGTGCTACTGATCCATTATAATAGACAGTGTGTAGTACACTGCAGCGATGGTCAGAGTCCAGCCGGGGATAGGGTAAAGAAGTTTTAAGACTTTAAGAGTCGAAGATGCTGAAATTCACGTCGTATTTTTACATTCAGGATAAAATGTTGATCCTTATTATTTTTGTAACAACTATATTATACACCTAATATTTATCATATTGTGCGGGTTTACAGTTATAATTCTATATTGATATTATTTA
Organism: Rhopalosiphum maidis; assembly: GCF_003676215.2. Classification (NCBI taxonomy): domain Eukaryota; kingdom Metazoa; phylum Arthropoda; class Insecta; order Hemiptera; family Aphididae; genus Rhopalosiphum; species Rhopalosiphum maidis. The sequence continues at coordinate 4,865,977 of NC_040878.1, read as the reverse complement.
GCGTTATCAGTGGGTGAGGATACACGTAAAACCTGAATTGCATGTTTAACCGTTTTTCTATACAATCCATGCATATTATGTGATATTATTATCTATAGGAGGACCATAGCACTTATTTTACAAATACATATAATGTAAATATATATATATATATAAATACTGGTATATCACGATACCTACACATATCTTATGTCATATTGTATGTGTGTGTACAATATACACGAGTTTTGACAATGAATTTTTTTTTGTCTAGGACTCGACTGGTTAACCACGCGTACGGTATGTACTTCAAGGACCAAACTTACTATAGGGTGAGCAACATGGACGGCCGGATCGAGAACGCGGACCACCGGCTAACGGACGACATCACGGCGTTCACGTCGTCCGTGGCGCACCTGTACTCGCACCTGACCAAGCCGCTGTTCGACTGTGCGCTGATCGCGCTCACCTTGGCCAGGAGCAGCAAGCAAATGGGCGCCGCTGTCGTGCCAGGTGAGTTGATTATCCCACTGTTCGGCCTTTCCCCGTGGCTGTTGAGAGAAAAAAAAAATCTTATGCTACGGTTGCATTTGAGATTGTTTAACAATATTGTTATATAATATTATAAAAAAAACAAACCACAATATTAATTTATACGATTAAAGATTCTAATTAGATGATTATGGTAGTCGAACGATAAATAACTTTAAGGTAAAATATAACGCGCTTATAATAATATGCACATACATATTATGTATCAACAGGTGAGTTATAATTTTGAATCGAACACGCTTCAAAAGTGTACATGTTTATTAACTTTTTATTTGACCTATAGAGTTGACGATAAAATATCAATGATAAATAAAATAATAGTACTTATATTGTAAACTATAATTATTAATTATATACTATTAAAGTCGATTGAAAAAATAGCAATGGCCAAACGGCAATTTTGCGTTCAGTAGATACTATAGGTTTATAATATAGATATATTAGCAATGCAATTTAAATCTATAAGACGCGATATGATGCATATTTTATGAAATTCGATAATAGAGGGTTACACTAATACAATTTTAACTGTTATAAGTATACCTCGCACGAAATATTACATTATCATTTATCGTTACCGACTTATATATTATTATACCCTCGAGAATATCAGCTACCCGAAAATCCGCCCAACACACATATCGTTCGTGTTGTGTTCATATAAATATCTAATACAATATCTATGTAAGCGTACGAGATACGACGCATCCCTATTATAAGCTGTACAATACGATATCAGAGAAATTCTGCAGGCTATGCGAGACAGCAATCGCGCATCTCCGCGCATCGCAGACTTCAGCAAACGTCATCAGAGCGTGTTCTTTAAACGTAATATATTTAATGTGTGGGTATAATTATAAACAATAGCTACATAATATTATTACGTTTTGTTTTGTTTTATGTAATTGCGTCACTGCGCGCTAAGTAGGGCTTAGTATAGGCATATTACACAGCGTATAAGGCAATATTCAGCGATAAGTCTCACGCCGAGGTGAAACGCGCAATTTTAAGTATCTACCTGTCTATATATTATTTTATGAATACGAATAAAGAACACTCGCATATATATATATATGTGTGTGTGTGTGTGCGTGCATGTAAATTTGTTGAAAAACCACGACAGACGTATATGACTAACCACGTGGATCCGCGGTTGACATTGTTTTCTTGTACCTTGGAGTGTGTCAATGTACTTACACTATAAAACGAATACCATTTAGTGTTACGCAAAAATTAAAATAAAAAAAAAAAAAAAATGCACGACCTCTGAACCCCAAGGATTCACTTCAAATTGTATACGGCCCTGTGTCCGGTGTACTTCTATTGTTTCGTATCGGACTTACAAAATAATAGTATACATTTTTTTGTCGCGTCTACGTGTTCGTTCCAATACCTCAAATTTGCTGCAGCAGTGATTTTAGTAGATCAAAAAATAAAACAAATAAATTTCAATAATTTCAATAGAATTTATTACCGGCTTACTGCATAATTACCATATTGTCCATATTTTCCGTGCGTAGGTACACACCGATACGGTTACGTATACATTTTACATTAAACGATAATAATATTATTATTTATTTTTATGCCATTACACGCGGTGGTGAGTCATCGCCGTTGTCGCCGTCTGTTTGGGTATGTTGTATTATAATACTTGGCTAGTTCGTTTGAATATCACACTCGTGTCATTTACCACGGAGTGCCATAATAACGTCGTTTCGTGTTTACATTATACGTAGTTTATTATAGCACGCCAAAGCGATATATTATACAAATCATACATTCAATTTCAATGTTTTTTTTTTCGTATATTTCAACTCTTATCAAACTCTAAATTCCGCCTGACATTATATATTATCTACATATTATTATACAAATAATTCAAATGAACATCGTGACATTGTGTTAACATTACGTACTCTAAATGTAAAAGAAAAAATGTATATTAGAATTGTTAACATATTATTATATTAAATGTTTAAATAATAATACATCATAACAAAGGAACAATTATAAAAGTTCTAATGTAATTTAGAGATTATATTACTGTACAATTAAATTGAATGATCAACGGTTTGATTTAAATTTATTATACAAAATCAAGTTTCAATATCAAAATTTATGAAGGCGTAATTAACATTCACCAAAGTTGCAACAGATAATTATTCGTTTGACTATATATGACGTGGTTCATAGTGTTCATACAAAATGCTACTAATAGACCGGTTTCGTATGTTTTAATTAATAATAATGATTAATTAATTTTCATTCGACCACTAAATTGAAACGAATATATAAAAATTAATTAACGCCATTGTTTTTTATACCTACCCCAAGCAAGAGCGCCCACTGTAGTTTTTATTATCTTAGTCGAAATAAATCTGAACACAAATTGTAATTTTTTTTATTTTTACATCAATCTGTACATCAATACGTAGATAAAAAAAAAATTATTAGCCGTTTGGTATAACACATAATATTAGTAATAATTACTATATAGTTAGTAATGTTACATGCGTTTACGAGTGTAACAGTGACATTATATAAGCCATAGCGCGTGATTGAAAAAAAAACCGTTTCCTAGTACATAAAGGTACCTACATAAATCATAAGATGCTTGTTACCATCCTATTTTTCCTGTAATTTCATATTATATAATATATGTTTATGAGTAACAATGCAACTTTAAAAAGTATAAACAATTTGCAGTCGATTCTCGGTACTTCAACATCTTTTGATACATTATCGATAGATAATTTTTCTATTTTAACTGTATTAACATTGTATTCATGATACGATTCAAAACTTTCAATAAGTTAAATTAATTTGATAGTAAAGTTAAGATTTCTATTATAAGGATATAACCATTATTAGTATTTATTAGTTATCACATTTATATATTTTCACCGACATAGGTGTAACAATCTACAAGATGATTGGTGTCTGGTACTAACGAAAATAATCTAATTACAAATATTTGATTGAAATTGAGGAAAATACAACTAAATAATTAGGTGAGAATTGTGGTTTTAAAAGTTAAGGGTCTATAGTGTACTTGTGATTATCCAGGACATGCGTGAAATGTGCTTTTAGACATAAAGTCAGCCTTTTTTGTAGATCTTACGTTATTTTCGGAATCAGATAACACTGCCATTATAATAGATACTAATTATAAAACTAATTTATAACTTAACAAAAAAACGTAGCAAAGTAAAAACATCTTTGGGCATTTTCTCGAGGAAAAGGAAGTTTAACTATTTTAAATCTATATTTACGATACAAATGTAAAAAAAAAATGAATATTAATTTTTTTTAAATTTGTTAACGGAGAGATTGAATTTGAATATACATATCCACACATAGGATACGTTCTAGATTACAAAATTCCGAACCTTTTTACTCTATGTTTCTTTTTGTTAAAATGTATTTATGACTATCAAATATTTTGTGATAATTTTCAAAACTAATTATAAAATTATTTTTTTAAATAAATACCAAATTTAGTTGAGTTGGAGTTTACCGAAAATACCTTAAGTATTAGCGGTTATAAGGCTGATATTCGTAGTAAACGCAGATACCTGATACCGATATCAAAATTTGAAATACAGCCAATCATATTATAAATATTATAATTACTATAAATTCCATTGTTTGTACTATTGAAATCATAGCCCGTTCATAAATAAATAAATAAATAATAGATACATGAATATATGGATGAGTAATTTTATAAGATGTCTCATCGTCGAAGTATGAAAGAACTCATAACCTGTAAGAAATGTTCTATTTACTTATATATTACATGAAGTATATTATATGAGTATAAAGTTACTGAAATTATATAATATAAGTATACTTATCAATTATCAAGCACTCATCAACCAGAAATTAATGTTTGTAATTTTTACTCAATTTATACTATTTATACTATTTATTATAATTAAAATTATCAGGAAGGTAGTTAGATTAATCTGCAATCGATTAAATACTTATGTCACGTATGATTTGCATTATATACAATCTACTCTAGAATTTGATTAGTAATTTAACATTATCTATTTTTGCTTTAAAATTTAAACATATCCAATTACATTTATTTTGTATAGCTACGCATGATTTATTCCTTTAAATTATAACCTATATAATATGTAATATGTATATTATACATTATAATATATACAGTACAGACAGATAATTTGATTGCATAATTGGAAGATTTTACAGCATCGTGATGTATAAGAATTAAGAATCGCCATTACGAAATGCTCAAATCGAAATATGTAAACAGACAAAATAACCCAGTGTGTAGGAACTGTTTCGTTGTTAGCAATCAATCCATTAATAGCAGGCGAATCGTATAAATGTTGATGGCATATCACGTGTCGTTTATAAATGACGTACAATATACTCAAACACACATATCATCACGAAACCTTCAGAAAAAAAAAACAGATTCACCAGACTAATAAAATTCAAGGTCTGGATATATTTAAGAGAAAAAAAACTGTTAAATCGAATTATAACCATTACATGATGTTTGTCCTTCTACGTAGCATGTACTACTTAAAGGTCCATTTACATTTATCAGAGTGCAACGTTAAATCCTGAAGTAGATTTTCAATAGTTATACCTATATTATATTATATCTCTACATAATGAACATAATGACTTTTTAAATACCTACCCAACAGTTTATACCGATTGGTGATTTATGCAACACCCAAATAGTATATTAATCAAATATTCGTAAGCATATCAAATTATAATTAATGATATATTATATCATACGAAGCGCAAACATTTATAAAGTTGAAAGTATGAAAAATAATTGTTATAATTTATGTGTATACAACCAATTATGATGTATTGCAAAAAATAATGTATGTATATACTATTTGAACGTATGCATATATTGATAACGTCAAGGATGCTGGAGAGAGCTTGGCCATCGTATATTATTATGGTTAATAACTATTTTTTATTAGTAAATAAAAACGTTTCGTTCCTGTTTAAAATGTAATCTCCCTCATACCATGAAGGATTACCACAGGTGCTATTCAGCCATTGCTCGACGAAGGTATATCGTTTAATTATTATATGTGCACTGCTGCAAGTTATTAGCGATATGATGAGCTGTATAATACATAATGTATGACTCGCACGTAACTAAAAAAAATAGTAGTCGATATAATACGTAATAATATATTAAAGTAAAACACGCAGCCCAGTTTCAGAAATAAAAACATAAAAATTCTGCTAATTTTTCATACTTTAATATGTATAGACGAATTTAAATGTTTCAAAATGACGCCACACCCGTTTGTGTTGTCTTAGTTTTAATAACGTACATCATAACAAATTTTCGTTCAGCAGAACACATTTCGTGATGTTAACTTAAATATTTAAGTAAATCTACTTATTATCAAATTCAAAGGTAAGAATATTGTATAGAAATTAACACAATATGCTTTTATTGATATTATAATTTTAAAATGACGCCCTCTAAGTATCAAATATATCTTATAGGAGTCAGTATTATACAAATTCTTATCTTATAAAATACTTTGCTGTAATTTTAAATTCATATACAGATCCACTATTTAGAAATATTTTGTGGGAGTGGGAAGAATCAAATAAATTGTTCTACCATTGATAATGACACTGATAATTCAATTGACGTATTATTGGTCTATTATGGTCAGCAAGCGTGTATCTTTACGTGGTACCTACGTATCTGTTTCATATACTTATCTAGATATATTATTTATAAATAGATAAACATTTTGTGCAAAAATGCTCAATTTTTCGAAAAAAGCCTACTTGACTCTGTGATATACAAAATCAAATAATTCGACTAATATACATATAAAATGACTTAAGTTTAATTTTGTTCGTGCACAGATACAATTTTATTGAAATTATTTAATATTTTTGTCAAAGACAAGGAATAATAAAGATTTTCAATGTTATCTTTGCTATTTTAAATTATTATAGGTACTGTTTAAAAATTAATTTTGATAATGAAAATATATGTTTAAATACAATTAATTATACTTTTGAATTTTAATTTTAAAAATTAAATGTAGAAAATAATTACAACTATCTATAATATTAAAAAGAATAGCTATAAACTTAAAGATCTGAAAGTTACTGTGTCTCTATGATGAGTTTTATTTTTCTCTTGATTTATAGTCTCTTCAGTTTTCTTTTATTTATTTAAATTTCAAAATTTTTTTTGCATCATTTTAATTTCACAATTTCATTTGTATGAGCAATTATGAAATTTATACTCTTTAATTTAATTTCAAAAAAGACAAGATATTATTTCATTTTTGATACCTATTGGTACATTATAATGTAAATAGTATGTACTTTTAGTGTATTATTAATAAAATATACATTACAAATATACATAAATATTACTTGTTTTTTACGTCATAACATTTATGCATATTTTAATTTTTTACTGATTTCAACTCCTATATATCTTAACTGTGACTGACCAAATAATAATTTCGAATTATTGTATAGTTAACTACACATCAATTTATACTATAACTCATGTTAAGTCAGGTAAATAGTAACCTAAAATAAATGTCATATATCAAAGTAATTCCATAAAATAATATTCATTTATCACTATAGTTACGTTTAAAATTCATATGAACACTAACGCAATGCCAAAACATTTACTTATATTATACATTTTAAGTTACAAGTATTTGAAATATTTTGAAACATTTGGACGAACTAATAATGTACTGTTTAACTATTATACTTTTTGTAGACGTAACCTTATTTAAACTACTTATGTACTTTAGTAGATATTTCAATATTGATAAAATGTGTGACACGCTATTTCTGTATTTTACATGTTTGAAAATGATAGATTACCAACAATAATTACTTAATTTCAACTGTATTTGCATTAATGTCTAATTAAATAATCTGGAAATTATAATTTTTTTTTACACTATTTTAGTGAAATCTCTGTTTTTCTAAACTTGTTTGGCAGCAATCAACCTGATATTACTTACAAAACTGGTTGTAGGAAATATTTGCTCGGCAGTAAAACTATTTTTAAAAAGCAGAAGTGTTTTTTTGTAAGTAACCAAACTAAATTTAATATTTGCTTGCGAAATTTGCCAAGATGTATTTTAGTTAGATTTTTGATTATACTTGTAAGTATACATATACTTACTAAAAACTAGTAATACAACTATTTACATTGTAAATATACTATAATCTAATTAATTACCTGAGAATAAAATAATTATATTAACATAAAATTAATTTTATAATAATTACTTAACTAAGTAATTTCTCATATTGTTTCCTATTGTTTGTTACTAATACAGTTAAATGTTGTGTTTTAAATTTTCATCTGCGTGACATAAGTTAATAGTGTTAATAGTTTAACAACAGCCAACCTAATGAATATCATAGAGCAATAAAGGTATCAAGTCAGTATTCTAATAAGGAAATTCATCGAACTAAAAAACAATGTATTCGTTATCGTGCTTAAGTGCAAAACAATGTCTAATATATTATTATTATTATTATTATTATTATTATTATTATTATTATTATTATTATTATTATTATAAGGCACAAAACAGTTACGATATTATAGTTTAAATCTAAAATTACATTTCTATACGCGAGAAATATATGAAGGTATCATGCGAATACTTTATAAAAGAGTCTCTTATTTATAATGCCGTAACGATACGACTAAGACATTAAAACATACAACCTATTCGCTACTGCGACATAAGTTTTAAGCAAAACTAATAGATCTGAGACATAACAAGAAACCTTTTACAAATCAGTTTAAAGAAACCTTTCAACGTATAATAATCGTATTTGAAGATTGAGCTTCGATGTGAAAAAATAAATAAAAAATAAATGCAATAAAATGATTAAAATGTATACCTATGTGCAGCAGCGTATTTACGTATAAGCACATTCCTGCGACTATAACATTCGTGTAATATTTCTTACATTGCACCACAATATCACTGATGCAAAAGATTGATTTTGCGATGGACATTTTTTCTATATAGAACATTTTTACAATCATATAATATAAGAGTAAAAAACAGACCTTTTTGTAGACTTTTTATTTAACTTTTTTCTGTAGTTTATTTTTATATCTAATTAATAATAAGTATTAAAAAAAAAAAAAAACCATAAAAAATTGTACATACAATTTATTAAACACAAAAAAAACATTTTTCCCCAAACTATTTCACCGTTTTCAAGTACAAAACAGTATCAACTAATATGAAAAAATTTAAAAACTCATACGATTCGGTCCTAATGTATGTTTAATTACATCAATTACGATTCGGCCATTACCTGTTTAATTAAAATAAATAAATATTAAATTTAGACGAAAACATGATAGTTATACACTATCGTTGTTTTCGCGTCGTCATCATTTTTTAGCGCTCCTTAATGTTCCTATGTACAATATTTATAAAGTCTAAACGTCTTGGTATATATAATATGTTAGTATAATACCTATGTATTATACACCTATCAAAATCGTCCGTGGGATTCGGTCGTATTATAGCTATAAGTAGTGTATACGTCATAGACCTCGTTTATATACGAACGTATACTTTCAGAAAACCTTTTAATTTGAATTATAGATGACTATGACAATGCATCGTATTATTACAATATTATTCCTGTGTAAAATAAACCAGTTCGGGTGTAAATAACATGTACGTCATAGGTAATCGCTCTCAAAATTCTGGAAATGTTTTGTTCGTGGGTCGAATAACGTAGTAGTATACACAAAGAACCGACCCGGTACTTTTTATTGTGGTTATTATTGTATGCGTTTATATTATTGTAAGCTGTAACGTTCACATTAAAGTTATCACTTAGCATATTACATGATATACATATCTATATTTATTTTTTTCTCATTAGGAACAGAGCATTACTGGAATAACCAGTATACTGCTACTTTATAGCACAAAATCACCTTGACCTACTGTTTCAGGGATTACACATTTAAAACGGAATGAATAAATAATCTGATCGTATAATAAATAAAAACCGATCGGGTTTTATCGTATGGTGTATTATATATGGTAGCTAGCTCGTAATAGTATTTTTTACCCGGTATTTATCTATTTTTTTCCTATACTTACTTACCTTCCGAAAAAATAGATCCAAGATGGTATATTTTTATTATTATTATTATGTGCCGTTTGGACAATCGCCGAGGCGTATCTTTACAGAGAATTCGTAATAATTATCATCATCGGTATAAAATATATATTTTCGTATAATAATCAAGTATCGCCGTGATTCGTTTGTGTATCATGTATGTATTTAACGGGAATTTTAACTGCATAATGGGTTATTTTCACTGGAGATCCTTGAAAATGGTCCTTGTTATATCGGCACATAAATATATGCATATTGTTCGTGACGTAGAAACAATCGTAAATATCGATTACATTCGCTTTCGAAAATTAACCACAGATCGCAAGCGATGATCCATATATAAATAAAAATAAATTGACAACAATACCGTGTCTGCCATAATATAGCTATATAGCTGTTGTGTTTTTGTAGTCTCGACTATAGAGACGACATTTTGTGCAAATGAGCCGTTTGTCGCATGTTCACATATACAATCCAAATGCTTCAATACTATTAGTGCAATATTTGACATTCTGTATATCCGTTTTTTTTTTTAAAGTATGCCGGTTCATCCTACGAAATTAAAACTGTATATATAATTCAAGATTTAAGATTCAAAAATGTATATAGACGAATTAACAAGAGGGGTTGATCAAGAGCGAAGATCTGGCAAGATGGCCCATGTATATGAAGCCACAGTCCTACACAAATATTTATCTTGAATATTTTTTATTTAAATATGATACAGAAGACCCACCAATTTGCCCTCCATGCATGTGCAGTTCAACTAACCATTAAACATATCCCAATAGAATTCTACACATGCAAGAAGTTAAGGGAAATGGTTAATCTATCAGAATACATGTTCACATCACGTGGAAATTCTCCAGATTCGACCAAATCAATTGTAGATTTCGTATTTTCGTTAAAACTAATTAATTGATTTTTTTAAACGATTTATAATCCTCTATTGTATATTTGTATATTATATACTGTAAATTTATTTTGTAAATCCCTTTGCTACCGAGGGTTAATTAAAAAAATAAAGCAATGATTGGAAAGTATTATACGATATGCAGGATCTGTGGTACTTAAGCCCTTATAGCATATATTATGTGATGAATACCTATTTTAGCTAGTAAAAATAAAAATAGATTAGATACATAAGAAACGAGTTATTTTGTCGTATTATAAGATTAACAGTGTCATATAGTGATATCGAGTAAATCGAGTGATTTATATAACTCATATAGTTGATATACTCGTGGAATAAATTATGATTATGATCTAACGTCCTGTAATCTGATCACAACATTTTTGAGTTAAACGTGTTTATTGTTGCTTTGATAATGAAAAATCATAATCACAATTTAATAAACAACTTAAAATATGTATATGAAAAATTCAAACAAAAAATCTCAAGCAACAGAACGGTTATACATGATCTAAATAGAAACAAAAACAAAAATCGTATTTGAGCTCACAAGGCTAGTACTTATTAGAAGGAGTTGGGTTACTAAAATTGAAATCATTTACATATACTTACATGTATTCCATTGTACTTGTTCACTTGTACGCTACTGGGAATGTTACACTCGTAATTCGCAAGTATAAAGTACGTGAACGCGATGATGCTGTTCACTGCGTGAGTAGTTATGATATATCTACATAATATTAATGATAATATACAAAATATCGTAATACGAGTGTTGATAATAATAAGAAAAATTATACATGGTAATGCTAAAGACAACTAACACATTTTTGGTTTATCGTCGTAATTATTTAATTCTTTGTTTTCGTCAGACATTAATTATGTAGAAATGTAGAATAAAATCATAATACTGCAGACTAAAGTGTTCCTATAATAAATGGTAATATCTTCATCTAAAATATAATAATATTATTATTATTTTTTTTTTTTATAAATATTTGAAAATTTGATCGATACGAGCTATGGCCTGTCAAGCGATAACATTTTTCCAGAAACTATGAATATTAAACTGTGCGTTTATATTAAATCTGTCACAATATTAATAGATAAAAAAAAATGCAATTATATCACCGTTGTTTTCGTTCGACTTATTGATCATTTTTTTAAGCCATGTCCATTATCATGAAAACTATAAATTATGATAGCTTTTTGAATATTATAAACTAATGTAGGGCCATGCATTTGAAATAATTATATATAATTTCAATGCAAATATCAATTTCGATTATTTGATTCATTTTTTTCAGTAGTTTTTTATTTTATCTTTTTTTAAATTACAAAATTTAATTTTCAATTCAAAATATAATATAAATGTATTATTAAGACCTTTTTGTTTACTGAAAACGTAAAATAACTTAACCAAATTCAGCGAAGGTCAAAGTGTTCAGTACCTATATATATATTATAATAACGTTTTTATTTAAAATTATATATTCATATCTATACGGTTAATATTTAATATACCTATTTATGAGAACAAAAATATCATAATAATGTATTGTTTCAATTGTTTTGTCTTTTAAAATTAGAATTTAATTTTGATTATATGCATATAAGCAGTTAATAATTCAAATTAATAATACAATCATTTATTTCTTTTCGCGTAGTATAATTAGCCATTTTTAATTATATGCCTTATTATTTTTCTTTGTAAATATTTTGGAATATTGAATGAATTTTTTTCTAATTCAGAAAAAAAATAGCTAGGCTTTATCACTTTAAAAAATGTATGCATATATTATTAAAATTAAAGTAGATGTATCATCTTAGGATTTTCATATTAATGACTTTCAATATCCACTACATAATATGCACGATGCTGTTTATTATTTTTATTGTTTTCTTAACATGTCAACATTTGAACTGTATTAGTAAAAGCATTCATTATATTTTGTATATTATACATACGATTATAAAAAAATAAAAACTTCAATATATTATTTGAACTTAACACAATTTTATACTACTATAAAATCGTTTTAATTACATTTATTTCACAACTCATGTAATTATATTTGTAATTACTAATTATTAATAAGCTATTGCGTATACTGAATAGGAGTATACTATTATGAATCGCCCATATTACAAGACGTATTATAATAACGATATTTATTTATATACAGCATACACATCCGACAGCAATAATATTTTATCACGCCTTTACGCACATAACGAATCACAATAATAATTTCAATGTCGAATGTCGGTCTATTATTATATTATTATCTGTTAATCAAATCGTCGTTTTGAAACCAAATATCATCTGTTTCTATGTTTATACATATTATACATTATACAGGAACAGGATAATTCTTTTGAAAGTATACACTTAAATTCTCCAAAGGCATTAATTAGTGCTTAAATAATGTTTTGTAGACACTTTAAATAGTTAAAATAAATTTTATTAAGTGGCGTTTATTGTGTTTTGTAAAATACGCTTGTTTCAATGTTTGACGCTGAATGTTAATGTCCCCGTGAGAAATTAAATGTCCCGTTTTACTTTTTGAATTCTTTCTCGCTATAATGTAAAATAGCATAGTGAAACATTATATACATGTTATAGTAGATGGAATATTTTAATCGAACGAGATTCGATTTTGTTTTGTCGTTTCAGGACCCTTATTGGCCATCGTTGTTATCAGCATCACCGGACAGATACTGCGAATGCTGTCACCAAAATTCGGTTCCTTAGTCGCCGTGGAGGCAGACAGGAAGGCTTACCTCCGTCACATCCATTCCAGGGTTATCACGAATGCCGAAGAGATCGCGTTCTACGGTGGTCACAAGGTAAAAAAATAATAAATTCCGTAATTATTTTTAATGGCGCAATAGTCTTATATAACTAGTCTAGTTATGTATTCAAATACGATTTTGAATACATTTATTGAAATGTGATTTTGTATTCTTTGAAAACTACATTTACATCTTAACACAAAAAATTACTACTTGTGATAAAAGAAAACAATTTTTTTGTAAAAATAGTCTATCTTTAAAAAAATTGTTTTTAATATTTATAGCCCCCTAGTTTTAAAAATCCTTGTTTTAAAATATAATTTTAAAAACATTTATAAACTAAACATATTAATTTGTAGTAAATATGATATTAGGTTATTATATAGGTACCTATATATAGAGTACAAATTCTGTTCTTATATAAATCACACAGTGATTTAGTTTGTTAAAAAAAAATTAACAAATATTATACTAAGTCACGAAGGAGATAGTTATAGAAAAATTGATATGAATGACGACCAATGACCATATAATGTAAAAAATAATATATAATCGATTAGTTTTTGTGTGCTATTTATTTACATAGATATTTTGATTACCTGCAAAAAAAGTATTCTATTAGTTATTATATGGTTTTAATATTGCACCTATGAGTAGTTTATAGTGTTTACATACAAATATGCACAATATGCAGCTATAAAACCTGTTAATAATAATACGAATGTGTCGAACTAGTGAACTACACCACAATAATTGTCACCTATAAAATGTATACCGACTTAAGATCGGTCTTATTAATTAAACGTCGTAACATTATTTATCATTCCACAGTGGCTAGCCTTGACACAGGGCCGGCGACTGTAGTTGTGCAGCAGTGACATATGACAATCTGATACGGGTTATCGAACCCCGACCGATCTCGTACTGTGTACTAGGGGGAGAGTTTCCTATATATTAAAATATTATTATAGATGAAAACCTGCAATATTTTGTTTGGCGTTTACACGCATAGTGCCATTATTAATACGACAAAATAATATACCTAATATACACGGATTAAACGAGTTTTCGACAGTTATAATATCCCCACTGTCATTTGGGTTAAGGTCGCCGTGTACCGTGATTATACATTATTTTTAAACGCGGATAAACACCCGCTAATAACATTGTGTCGTGTATCTATAGAATGAGTTTAATTGCTTTTTACATTAATTCCGGACATCTACTGTGTTCAGTTCATAAACTATTGTAATACGACCTTTAAACTATAAGTAAATCCGGTATAGGTGTAGATATAATATGTATAATATAAGACCCTCATAAAGTTAACAGTACATGCAAAACAAAAACATAATAATATGAAATATATTTAATAAAGTTATTGAACACTGTTAAATAAATCACTCGAAATTAGGTTGGACTTTATTTTTATCATTAGAGCTTTTTGTGAGCTTTTACTATGATAATACACTAAGTTGTAGTTCTAATTTTATGAAATTACGTAGGTATAGCAGTGATATTGATATAGGTTTTGTTTTTTTTATAAATCGATTACTTATTAACTTAGTGTTAATAAGTTATTAATATGTATTCATGGCGATGACGTTTTTTTATAAATTATATTTACAATAGTTTGTATAGGTACAACTAAACTTTTCACTTAAAACAAGTTAGGATGTATAGGAAACAATTTTAGAAAAATTTGTTTTAAAATAAAAACACAAGAAAAAAGTAAAGTGTACCAATATTAAGGTAGGTAATAATTACCTTAAAAAGGAAAAATATATGCATTTGAATATAAACATAATTAACATTTAGAATTGATATAAAAGATAATTTTCAATAAAAATTTAGTATTTATAATCTTTGAAATAATTTTATTAATCAGCCTATTTATCTGACTTCTTAAGAATAATAATAAATTGTGATAAAATAAATCATATTGTTATTCATAAAATCGGAATTTTTAAAAAAAATCTTATATTCTACTATTAAAATGCCGATGCCCATTATAAAGAAAAATGTATATTTAATTTATAAGCTATTTGTGTGGTTCTTTTTTTGGCGTATAATAATTTTAGTCTTCGTGGCTTTCATTGATTGATTTTTTTTAAGGTAATTTTTTCGTTTATCATAACACTTTTTTATTTTATTTTCTGTACAGGTGGAAATGATACATTTACAAAACGCTTATCAGTCGTTGGTCCGACACATGAATGCAATATTCTCACAAAGACTGTGGTACGTCGTCCTAGAACAGTTCCTCATGAAATACGTATGGAGCGGAACCGGAATGGTGGTCGTGTCGTTACCGATAATAACTAGCTCAAGATAGCAGGTAACGTGTACCAGGGTAGTGCACTAGGTTACTCACTAATTTTCAATGTCATAGAATACGTATAATAATTTACAATAAAAGTTGTCTCATTCCGATATTTCACAATGTATTAATAAACTGCACACAAAATCACCTGAACAAGCTCTTGTCCAAAAATATCGCGGTTAACGATTAGTTCGTTAAGGTCCGGAATTCGGGAAATATATCGTTCATACTGCACACAAGTATGAACGATAATAATATTTTAAATTTACTGACTTTTTTAAACGTGTTAAGGGAACACTTTTTCATGTAATTATCTATTATGTAACGTCCCACACAGAATTATTTTAAACATTTTATTAAGGCGGCATGCGGCTATAAAAAAATGTATTTATTTTGTGTATAACATGCATTTCATCAGTTAATAGCCAATGTTTGTGTATGAGAAAAACATTCAAAGTATTTAAAAATTCTAATTTGTTCTATGTTTTAATATAATATAAGCATTTAATATTGCAATTAATGAAGTAGTAAAATTTCAACCCGCGATTTATTCCTTGCAGGTTGCAGCCACTCAAATCTTGTCTGGAATATAAAATATGCTTTAAAAATTGTAATAATAAATCAATTTCCCACAATTGTTATAACTAAATGTTTTACTTGACAATACGTGTTAAATAAAAGGGTTGAAAAATTAAAATATCTAAAAATCATTATTACAAAAAGTAGAACAATTATTATCGATGTTTAGCAAAAGCCGCGCAGTATTCAAATATTTACCTAAGTACATGAATACTTTATACGAAAACAACACAGGATCTTAATATATCATATTATAATATACTATTATCTATATCATAGCATACTTTAATTCATTAATATAATACTATATATATATAGCATTTTTAATGTAATATAGATTTATATTAAAATATTATTAATATAAGTAATATTATGTTTGGCTTGTTAATTTTAGAACTCAACGATTCTCCGGACGGAGGAGTGAGCGAGCGAACTCAATACTTGACTACGGCGAGAAATCTGCTAGCTTCAGGAGCCGATGCTGTCGAGAGATTAATGACTTCGTATAAGGTATATAATATTTATAAATAATATTGTCGTTCATCTTGTATATAATAAAATAGTGTAATGAAATAATTTCAACGTCTTGGAAATAAATAGTATTGAATAATATTAATGATAAACTATGTAGTTTGGAACTTACAGCACAAAAATAATTAAAATATAGGATTCTATATTTTAAGGAACTATTATAATTACACATAAAATCCGCAGTTGATTAATAATTTTCTTTAAAAGTAAATAAACGTACATAGCTTTTGATCGCATTATATAATTATTTTTGCCAATTACCCAAGCAATGAGAAAAAAAAATATATTTTTTCCACGGTCAAACCAAACATTATATATTATATATAAACCTGATATAAATATCGTCGTATAAACCAAATAAAAAATATGTCATTTATTACGTTTTTAACAAACCACTAAAAAAAAAATCGTGCAAAAAAAATGAAAAAAAAAGTGTCATCTTTGAATTATGTGTATTGGCTTTACTTTAAACACGGCAAATATTATTTTATATTTCTAATAAATTTTACTACACACGGATATAAAACTGCCATATTATTATTATGAGTATAAAATCTCAACGATGACGTAACGACGAAGAAAAAATCATTCTTTATTTTTATTAAAATCTTTTTTTAGGAAATTGTCGAACTCGCTGGCTACACGTACAGGGTAGGCGCTATGCTCGACGTGTTCAACGACGTCAGCAAGTGCAAATATCGTCGAAACGGATTGAACAACGGAAAGGTGCACAAGACGTTACCGAAATTGCACTACAACAAAGACGGGCAACTCGTGATCAGAGGTAAGACGTTGTTCCTGTACTGGTCTACTAGAATACGAATAGACACATTATAATAATAATAATAACAGTAATATTACAACGATATTCGGTCGGATTGTTTTTCGTTTCGAACAGGTAGTCCTCCACTGGAAAGAAAAGTTAGTTCCGTTTTCAAAGAGGTGACGCGCTATCCAGCGTCGTAACGGTATTTTTTCCCCGTATATTATCACGTTAACTCGCTTTCGCATGAAACGAGACTGAAATCGTGTATTTGGTCACCGCATATCCCAATAGAAATTTTTGACGCTACTATACAAACCAGTGGTAGAATACCGGTTGTATCAGTGTTCTGATGTTTTAAAAATAGCGACAGGATCAATAATAATAATTATTCGCGTAAAAACATTTTTAAATAAAAACTTATCACGTCATATAATATTAGTTGTTTAAATTCTGATGTACAAGATGTGATGTGACAAACGGATATTATGAACCATTTGTCCGTTTGCGTAGGTACTTATATACCATACCCATAAAAAAAAAAATACCTTAGGTTACAATCTACTTTCGATGTTCAATTTTAATTGACGGTAGTATCGAAAATTATCTGTAACTATATCATGATTGAAAAACTTTCATTATTTTTCTAAATAATCATCTTAAAATGTTAGTTATTGTCTAGACTACAATTAATTTAAAAAAAAATAGTTTTTGAAATTTTAAAATCATAAAATATTAGAGAATCTTCGTTATCGTCTCATAACAATTATATAAATTTATAAAATATAGTGTATAAAATTACATCGTACCTCAAAAATAATGGTCACAGTGGACAAATATTTAAATTAGACTTAAAAATGAATGGACAAAACGACATTGAGAACAAAAACATATAATGGGGACATAGCTGATAATTTGACTAGACAAAAATTGGACATTATGTATTAAACAAATATTCTTATAGCTCGACTTTGACGTATTGTTCACAGGCGTCGTAAAAAACAGTCCAGACGGCAGCATATCGCTGTACGACGTGCCCATAGTGACGCCCAATAGCGACGTCGTCGTGTCCAGTCTGACGATGACGATGAAACCCGGCGAACACCTGCTGATCACCGGTCCCAACGGATGCGGTAAATCGTCTCTGTTCAGGGTCCTAAGTGGACTGTGGCCCGTCTACGCAGGCACGCTAATAAGGCCGCCAAACTGTTGCATGTTCTACATACCACAAAGGTATAAAGTATATATATATATATATAAGCAATATAGCCTTGCCGTTATACTTACCTGTTGTTGATAAAAATAATAATCATGATCATTTTAATATTATGTACTATGTAGTTTAGAGCGTAACACACGGATACTATATGCTATACGTTTGTTGTAGACAGTGCTGCTACTGCTGATGCTACTGCTGCTGCTTTGATTCGCTGTCCGAGCAGTAGTATTTGAGAACGCGATAGATTATACCTATAAAATAGTAATTAATTGATGGGTCCTAAGAGAAATGGCTCAATAGTCATGAAGGATAGATACCTACTTTCTAGAATACTGGAAAACCGTTTGTGTTTTTAATCACGTTTTAATCATTTTATTATTAAATTATTTTAATTATGTTATGATTTTTAAACATAATTAAAATTATGCGAAATATGATAAAATATACAATGAAATTAACAATAAATGTCAAACAATAACTAAAGTAAAAGTCCGATGTAGTGATCATCTTCTGATATTAAAATAGATTAAAAGAAAAAAAAAGTTTATGTATATAATATATATATATATAGATTAATAATTTTGGTTAATCGTATGCCTAAATAAATTCTTAGCGTATTTAAATTGTTTTCATCAAAGACTTAAAGACAAATTTATGCTATAGTTTTACGAAATTGAAATAACCAAAGTAATGTGACGCGGAATCTAACCTTTCCCTTATTTTTATTACCACATAACAATCATTTTTTGTGATTTTAACTAGTTAAAATTTGAAATACCATGGTACATACTTAAAATATGTATTAATATACAAAATAGAAAATTGAACATTATTACATCACCATAACTAACCACATTTTCAAAAGACTACAGCAACAAAAACGTATCCAATTTAATTATATTATTGCATATTATATACATCTTATGAATTTGTCCCTTCCTCACTACACGAGCTATGACTTGGCATATTTTTTTTGACTTATGTCCTTGGCATTCTGACTTATGACTTTTCTGTTATAACATATAAAAGTATTATATAACATTATATTATCACATGTCTTTTGTATAAGAATGAGGATATTGTGTATATCATATTTCATTATTATTGATTTTATTTAATGTTTAAAATAAAAATAAAAAATATAACTTATTGACTATTGTCAAACATATTATATTATGAATGGAAAAAAAGCTTACATGTAAATACAATGGTATAATTGTATACTTACAGCATTGTATTCAATGTAGCTTCTTAACATTGCTCACAGAATTAATGTAACTATCTATATATATATACCAAAAACCTAAATTTGACTAATTGAGCTTCTCATATAAACCGTCCAACATTATAATAATAAATATTACTAAACGTATATTGTTATACTAACCAGTCAATATTTCGTGTAGCACTATATATTATAATATAATGTATTTAGTGCATTGTGCTCGATCACCAGTGTAAAACACGAATTATTTTTTAATACATAACCAATGAAACAGTGGTACTCATATTGTGCATTTGTAGGCCGTACATGACAATAGGAAGCCTGAAAGAACAAGTAATTTACCCAGACACTCTTTCGGACATGCTGACCAAAGGCATTACAGAACAAGACTTGGAGGCGTGCCTTGCCCAAGTCCACCTGTCCCATTTGGTACAGAGAGAAGGCGGTTGGGACGCGACTGCCGACTGGAAAGATGTTCTATCTGGTGGCGAAAAACAAAGGATGGCCTTTGCCAGAATCTTTTATCACAAGTGAGCATTACGATGCAAATTTTAAATGTGATCTTATTCGATTACCCAGTCCCTTCTCGAACAGAACGTAAAAAACCGCAACAATTGTATACTATTATGACCGTTACTTGCATTTTCAGACCGTCATTTGCCCTTCTGGATGAATGCACCAGTGCCGTGAGCATAGACGTCGAAAGTGACATGTACCAGTCTGCCAAGGACTCCGGCATCACACTGCTCACCATCACCCACAGGCCGTCCCTATGGTAAAGTTCATTATACTATTCATATATGATTATTTAGTGAAAACTTTTAATTAAAATTATTATTACTATTATAATTTTATTATTTACAACTGACAATAATATCGACAAAAGCATTATATATTTGCTCGTTTTTTTCGTTTCAGGAAATTCCATTCGCACATATTGCACTTTGATGGTGAAGGCGGGTGGAAACTTTCAACACTAGGACAAAAAGTAATATATTATACTTACTTTGCGTGTCAATAAACACTGTATTGATTATTCTTTGTTGTCTTTTTTAATTTCCAGGAAAAAGATACCGGCATATTAGCGATTGAACAACCGAAAGATAAATTAATGAATGGAATTTCTTAGTGTGAAAATCATAAACGTTGAAAACATATCTTGCCAACCTTTAAATTTTAATGAAAACCATGTGATTATTAATTTAACGATTTATAAAATTTATTATTTTTAAAATGTATATCTATACCGATCTGCGTAGGTACGTGTTTTTCTTCTTCAATTTGTATAAATTTAAACTGGAGAACAGAATAATATGTATTTGAATATTATTATGTATAAAATATAAATAAGGATGACGTTTTTATATAATGTTTATTTTTCATAGATTTACTAAATTTCTGAGTGTACCTATATGTAATATGTAAATTGTATAGATGTGAATCAAATATGTTATGTAGATAAAATATTATCATCTACATAATTCTACATACATGTGTCGTAACTATTTTATGTTAAATGTGTATAAAAAAAGATGAATAAATCTTTGAATTATTGTTACGAAATTTTATCGATATTGCCATTAAATTTCCATATAATTTTTTATTTCATTCATTTATTACATATGAAGATCGAATGAAGTGCACTTAGAAAATGATAAAATCAATAAAAATAAAATCGCTCTTAATATGCACGAGTTTAGTGTTAGGTGCGGTAAAACTCATACAAAAATTATAGACAATACAAAATAGTTTTTGAGATTAGCTCTATAAACGAAGTTAGTATTAAAAATAGTCATCAATTAGTTCATGCGTAATAAGAAACTTCACTACTAAAAAATAAATCCTGAATATTACACTTATTGGACTTTAAAATCAATTAAACAAATTCTGCTTAAGTACTCGGAACAACTAAAGGAGTTCTTCACTATAAAATTGAAAAACCTTAAACAGCTAACTGTAATCATACCTTTCTCAAATTATTTTTCAATGCCTTCGCCATATTCAATAATTTAATTTTGTATATTTAAATTTATAATCATAATATATTTCATAATGATTATTTTTTCAAAATTAATTTTTAAAAAAAGTATACTCATGCATTGAAACAACTTGATAGAATAAAAAATAAAAAATAAAAAATAAAACATTCAAACATAACGATCTTCAACAAAATAAATTTCTATGATTTCCGAGTTAGGTATTTTTTTAAAATATAATGTCCAATAGAAAACAATGATATTCAAACATATAGTTAATGATTACTAGTCAATAATTAATAACTTACTGTGATGTATTCACTATTTATTATACCATATATTTATACACATTTTAAAAACCAAGATTATATGACTTATACAGCAATAACACAAGGAAAAACATATCTATTTCCATAGGCAATTCAGAAATTATCAAACTAATTAAAAATAACTTATTTTATGTTAAGATCATACAATTTTGATTTATTTCCACACATCATTGTTTACAGAGTTAATTAAAGATAATTTAAACAGTACAGTGACGGATTCTGAATATGAAACAGTGGTAACTAATTGGTTAAGGCATGGTAATACTCGATTAAGTAAATCTAATAGTAAATAATGAATAGTATTATTCAAAAATTCATATTTAAAAGTTAGTATCTATATTATTATTAACTCAGTTAAATAAATTTAGTTAAGATTATATACTTCATTTTTTTATCAGATGTATTGAAACCTAAATATTTGTATTACTTTTTAGTACAATTTGCTAAAGAAACTATAGTTGTTTTTAAATATTCATTATAATCTTTTAAGAAGTAAAATTTACCAGTTAAAAATATAATAATGTATGTACCTACTAAAGTTAGTTTTATATATTGTTCAATATTTTTCATCAAATATATCTTAAATTTGCTAAGTAATTATAACTGTTTAAAATTAACCAGTATTAATTCTTATTAAATTTATTGATTTAGGTATATATTTTAAACTATTAACATTACTCATTTATCTAATAAGGTTTTATTCTTATTTATAGATTGTTGAGCCTTTAGCGCGTGTAGAACTCAAAATTCAATTCAGTTTAAAGGTATTGACAAATTTAGAGTAGAAACACATATCATAATTGAAGACAAATTTGTAACAGAATTAGGTAAAAGGATAACTGCATATAACTATATACCTCAGCATTTTTTATTTATCACTAAGTTAAATATCCAGCCAGATAACGATATTAACTTAAACTTGGACCATTTCATTTCTATGTATAAAGATAATATAGAACCTTGTATAAAAAATTAGTTGGTTCAATTTAGTCATTTAGAGAATATTGGTATCTTGGTATCACAGTAAACCACCATTTGATGCTTCAAATGTGCATAAAATATTAGAATGGTTTGAAGAAATAAAATTAAAAGATGTATTTCCTAATATTTTAATTACAATTAGATTATACTTAACAATTCCTGTCACAAATTGTTCTACTAAATGGGCAGTTTCAAAGTTGGCATGCATAAAAAATAAGTTAAGAACTAATCAGACTCAAGAATCTTTAAAATCATTTATAATATTATCTTCTGAACATGATTTGTTACCATCGATTGCTTTTAATGAAACTATACTGACTTTTGCTCGTGACAAATCAAGAAAAAAAATGTTTTAAAATAAGATATATTATACATCACTTAATGATGTGTATTATTCATAATAATGTATAAATATAAATTATTTATATGAAGTATTTAATACTTATTTTGGTTAAATATAAAAATAACTTACGTAAATTTTAAATATTATATTATGTGTAATAATTACAATTTTTGTTTTTCATCTGTTACATATCTATACAATTTAAAAATATTTTAGATTATTTATTTTGTTAAATTTTTTGTTACCTTAATGGGGCCCATTCTAACTATTTGCCCCAGGCTCCATTGTTCTATAAATCCGTGTCTGCTACCCGGGAACAAGAGTTAAAACCAGAAATCTTATAAAATTAAAATCGATATTTTTAAATAAGTTTTACGACTTCTAACAGGTTATTTTTAATTTCAATAAATTCTAAAACGACCTAACAAAATATTTATATATATATATATATATATATATTATTAATTTATTTTTAAAAATCGCACATAGAAATTATAATATATTAATGTGTAAATAATAGACAATTCGATCTTAATATAAACACCTCTTAACAATAAATATAAATAGGTATATTATATATTTTCTGAAAGTAAATAAGGATGCATCATGCATAAATTATATTCTGATTTTATTAAATAACATATTATCTATTGAGATTTTTAATTCTAGTTGCTTAAATTAGTTAAATTAATACAATTGGTAGGCTGTCATTTGTTAATTTATTGAGCAAAGAAAGTGTTAAGTTTGGCATATATTTGTCAATTACCTGTAAACATAAATACAATTTTAAAGAATGTTTATGTATTATATATTTTTATTTATACAGCAATATAAGTGCATGAATAATATATTTTATTTTTTGACGGAAGTGGTAAACTGAGTGCCAAATAATTGTGTGGATATTGGGGCTGGGTAAATTGAAGCCGGAAAACTTTAACGTCCTAGGTGAACTGAGTCCCGAGTAATAATATTTTTCGAATGAATAATTTATAAATAACGACGATGTACCTACCTACTTAAAAATAAAAAGTCTCTACATTCAATGAGTACCGTATAGTGACTAGTCACCTGCAATTAGTGATTAATTATCGGTTACCGATTTGCTTACTTAAATACATTCAAATAGATACATATATAAAAATACGTAGCAAAGAAGTAATTAAAATGAAAAAAATAACAATGGAAAATTTTTTTTTTTTAAAACAAGAAATATTGAAATATGAAAATAAAAATATTTCAAGATTTAAATTCGTTAAAAACATATCAAATAAATTTTTACTATGTATACATAATAACAATAAATATGAATAATAAAAAAAAAATTTAACTTGAATCTGTATAATATTATAATATATTATTAAATTTAATTAATCGTGATTTGTATGTACAATGTATAGTGAATTATATTAGATATTAAAAACAAAAAAAGCATATTTTTAACCACGCCAGTTGTTAACATAACAGATAGTCCTAAGTCTGTAAAAGTGAGAAGGAAAATATGTGCTGTTTTGGAAACTAAACCTATTATAAGCCAGTTTACCGTATACCTTTTCAAATCCGGGACTCAGTTTACCACAAAGACGGTATTTCGGACCCAGTTTACCTAACTTCATTTTTTTTAAATTCTTACATAATTTATGAAACTAAACCTAGACTTGGCGGGCCTAAGTGTAAACTCAGCTTGAGATTACGAAAAGCAATTAATAAAATTAATCTATTTTATTTAATCTATTAAAATCAATAAGAACCTGTTAAGCGTCATGAGACCTCTAACTAAAATACCAATTTTAGTTTTAAAGTGTTTTCGGTTCTTTGCGGTTCAGTTCATGGCATGTAATTTTATTCTGATACTCATAATATAAATTTAAACAAAACATTTAAAAGTATACAAGTTAAAGCAATAAAAGGTCTAATAATTATTTTAAAAAGTTATACTTGCATAATTAGAGAAAAAAAATTATTTAATAACTAAAATTAAATTAATGCTAAACTAAGCATTATTATTTCAATAGTTTTAATTTTTAGAAAAGTTGACGGCTAAAACAAAATTAATTAATTCAATGCCAATACTTTAAACAGTTTAAACGTTATATTATAAAATTTTCATTGGTAATTAAAAGATGCGCGAAGACAAAAAAAAACAATAGTATTTTAATATTTTATTACTAATTTTAAATTAAATTGTAATACATCCAATTGCTGGCATATATCGTCATGTATTTGGGAATTTTTTCATATGTTTTTGATGTGATGAGGAGCGTGTGGATCCACACCGTAATTTATCTATCCATCTTTCAACCAAAAGCTATTTATGCCGCAACGTAATTTAAGGAAAAAATAGTAAAATGGTTTGGATCAGAAGAGTCGTAATATAATATTTGTATTATACACAAAATACAGAAATACATTATTTAAATTATATTAAATTACAAAATAATATAATATTAATAATAAATAATAATATCTTTACTCGATCGTTATTGTATCAAATATAAAATAATTGGAAAAAAACTTTGTTTATCGGAAAAATATGTTATATTTAAAAATAGATCCACCTATAAGTATAAAACAGGTATAGTACAGAAATCAAAATTCTCGTTAAAATATTATAGTACCTATACTTAAGTGGGTAATATTAAATAATTAACATTTTTACAATATAATAATGGTCTTTGGAAAAATAACGGACATACGGGACTCGTCGCTGGCTAGTAATAAACAATACTGTATCCGTTGTCTAGGAGATTTTCAATTTTTTTGTTACCTAGCGTAAAATATTTTAAAGGCTCATTAACAATAAATTCTCCGGATATACTACACATTTATTCTCAATACAAACGACAAAATATTTATTAGTGTAACAATGTCACGAAATATAGATCAGTTTATTGAAGAACTACGGTTGTTTAATAATCAAAATGTACGGGCAATACAGAACGATCTACTCTTGCAACCGTTAGTGTCTAGCAGAGATCATTCTCAAGTTAGTTGCGACGATAATGCAATGTTTACGGGAATTGTGCAGACGGAATTAAAAGGTTTATCGCCCGAAGATGACTTGACTAGTACAAGTAAAGAGGAGGAAATAACAACGTCCGTGATAGTACCAGAGATAGTGGAATCTTTGTCGACCGATGATAAATCACAAGATGGCGATGTTAAGATGGCAGTGGAAATCGATACAGACGTCGTGAAAATAGAATTACAAATTTCGTCGTCCGAAGATGGCTTGGCTGGTACAAGTAAAGAGGAAGAAATAACAACGTCCGTGATAGTACCAGAAATAGTGGAATCTTTGTCGACCGATGATAAATCACAAGATGGCGATGTTAAGACGGCAGTGGAAATCGATACTGACGTCGTGGAGATAGAATTACAAAATTATATACCAGACAAAATAGACAAGGATGAGTTACGCGAAATTGAATTGGTTGGTGCAAACGAAGAGGAAACAGTAGAGAAGGGCACTGTGCCGGAAAAAATGGATGATGATGCGTTGCCTGAAGGCACACTTGCTGGCGGCGATGAGCTGGAGCCGATAGAAAAGGACGTTGTAACGGCCAGGGGTGAGGAAGTAAAAAATAGTCTTGGAGAATTAGTCGGGTGGCTGGCACCGGGTGTAACCATGCAACCACTCGTCACCCCTCCACGTCATCGAAGATTTTCGACGGCGTGGAAAGGGGTACGACGGACTTTGGGATGCATGTGTTGCATCCGGGCCGATTAGCGACTGGAAGTTACAAGATCAGGTGGTGCGCGACTCCGGTCGGCACGCCGGATGCAGATACGACAGACGGGACCGCCGGGACGAAATTTAAGGAGAGTCTGAAGATAGCGTTGCGTCGTTGTCCGCTGACTCCCTTTTTTATCTCGCGGCGATTCCGTCGTCGTCGCCGATCCGTGCGTTTCGGTCTCTGCTGTCCGCTGCCTGTCGCCAGATCTGCACCACATCGCGCAAAAGACGCTCCTGAAGCCGAAGCTGTCTGGACTGGCCTGCTGTCATGATGGTCGTCAAATCGCGCTGCCGGGCAAACGCCTCAGTATCACTCGACCGCCCGCGTGGTCGAACGCGAGAACGCTGCACGGGTAGCTGCAGAAGCCTTTATCTTATACGCTTACACGCCTCCCATTACCTGATTTTCTTTTTCTTTTTTAAAAGACTAATTGTTTTTGTTCATGTTAACACGTTTTGTTTTGATTATTGTTTACAATGTTTCACACATTTAGACAGACTCAAAATTATACACTTTTTATCAATTATTTGTTCAATATTACAAAATTTAATTTAATATGCTGTTTGAGTCCTTCGGCCACAATTTATTTTGATTTTTTTCAAAAAATTTTTGTTGTTAAAAAATGTTAATAAAATTAAAAATTGTATTTTTATAATAGATACAACTCTATTGTAATATTCTACATTTTTAACACAATAAAATCCTTATTCTTAGCTAAATTTTAGTTGTTTTATTTAGAATAATTACGATTAGTATATTATATATGTAATACCTACCGATATCTACGTTTAATGTAGGTACATAGTATTATATTTATTACTAAACTTGAATATCGACGAAGTTTTGACTATTATTTCAATTAACACTAAATAATAAAAAAACATTAATATAAATAGTCGTTGGAAGGACAAAATAGGATATAGTTTAATATGATTTACCAAACATTAAAATATTATAATCTAAAAGGTATGGGAAAAAGATAAGATGTAACCCCATTTAACCATATAGGTATACTCCATTTGTGTTTAGATAGGTGTACTTTGTCTAAATACCATCACTAAACACTGATGATATAGCACATAATTTATTATTCTTAACAACAATAATAACTTGTTCTTAAATTTGATTTAAAATCAATGATTTAACTAATTTATATAAAAGCAGTGCAAACGTATATATATCCCTAATCCCCCCCCCCGTAAATATGCCACTGAGGTTAACAACAAGACCTATGCTGTGGCATTGTTTATGAAATACGTAACACGGGACCAGCAGGAGCGTCATATACCCGTGTAATTTTATGAGAAGACCTATCAATGATATCGGTGTATGTTACAAAAATGAAAATGTTCAAGAGAATCAAATAACTGAATACATATCTTTGAAATCCGTGTATGTGTGCATATTTAGTCAATTTTATGCAGTAGGTACTGCGAGTATACATATTTTATACACGCGAATACGCGATTCTAGTGATATGATTAATCAAAAACACGTATAAAATAGTAAGTACTTCAAAAATATGTTTGTCTTTCTCGATCGGATCTTTGTATTATTTTTTCCTCCGTCCGTAAACCGTATGCGAATGCGTGTGTCTGTATAGTACCGCGGAGACTGTGCTTTGCCAAGACACACCGCGCAGACGCACGTTGACTGTATACACCAGGGGTGCCCAAACTTTTTTTTGTCATGATCTAAAAATATACTTCACCTTTGAGGTTATAGGTATGGCTACTTCCATAGAACATTTTTCGATAAAACTTGTCGACAATTTGTTCACTACAACCTCGATTAATTTTCGTGCGCGTGGCCCTAAAAATAAATTCTAACATGATTGACTTTAAAATTGCCCACGATCGACCGTTTGGCCGCCCCTGGTATATACCTATACGGGCTATACGTATATTGTATATATTATGTATAGTTGTATAAGGAATTCCTCTTGCGGTGGCGTGAGTGATTCCTGCATCTGATCAATCATCGCCACCGCGTCCCAACTCCAAAAAAAAATTTTCACTGTCAAATTAAATCCTTTGTCGTGTTGTCGCCAAAAGACTCCGCGGATGTGCAGAGTAGAACACTGCCGTGTTAATGTGTTATCGACTGGGAATGTAAGCAGAGAAAAATCACACTGTATTTAATATTATGACTATTGACTGTTATAATATGTAACTGAGTATTTTTTTTTTTTATCTTTTTACGCTATATTATATATTATTATATAGGTTTAATAAAAAAACACTATACTATGATTTTCAACTTTGGTGGTGGTTTCTGTAAAAAATAAATCTAATTGGTACTTAGAAAGGTCAAAATATCTGTCTTCGATACTCTCTACGCTCGAGGTCTTCGTATGCAATGACTTATTATTATTGAATTCAAATTTAACACAAATACCTATTAGATACAATAACTTACTCCTCAGTGGCGAGGTACGGTCGCACCTACTTAATAGTATAGCAAAGCGATTACTTACTCTCCCCCGTTTTAATTTAGGTATTTTGGCCGCATCAACTATATCAACACGATAGTAAAAACATGCTCAGAAATTCATAACGTTTAACATAATGTTTTTGTAGTAATGTTACTTGAGGCACTAATGAACGTATAATGTATATTATACATACCTAATAAATAATCCGCCAAACAAATTCATACTTTTCGCATTCAAAACACAAATAAAAATTAAAACCATTATAATGACGACGATGGTGATGATAATAATTAATAATATATAGTATAAATACACGAGTTAGCATAAATTTCACTTACCTAGTATTCACATTAGTATAAGTAGTAATGTATAGTATTTATAAGTATTTTACATCCAACCTTACACTATTTGAATATACTATATTTCATATAAACAAATATTAAATGTTACTTTGCCATTAAATTACTAAGACGTAACTTTTACCATAAAAAAATCATTATTACGTTAATTAAAATAATATAATACACATTTTTCAGTTACTACGCTATAATATTATATCGTACATTGAAAAATGTATTAAACCGAATATTTTCTCGGTCCGTATTATGTTGATTATCTTCCGTTAGCCTGCTAGTAGTAGTCCCCTCCCAATTACTGAGAACTGACTAATTTAGCAGACGATTCATACTCCAACCAACACAAAATACGACGTCCGCCTCCGTGAATTCAGACAAAATAATAATAATATGATATCGCAGTAGTGGTTTTATTTAGTTTGACGAACCCGTTCGTACGGCGTCCGTGCAGTTCGTAATCATAGGTGACTTCAGAATATTTTTTTTTATAAACTTTTTTTTTGTTCGTTTTTTTATTTGTTATTACTTTTTTTTATTATTATTTTGGGTTTTTGCCACGTTAGCCGCAATAACACACACATTTGTCCCCGAAAGTTTGGCATCGCTTATTTGGACGATAAACACGAAAAGCGATCGTAAATCAGGTAAAGTTTTTCGGTTAAATTTTGTTTCGTTGTATTTGTTCACGCCACACAGTAATAATATGACAATTTCCCGTGGTGGTTATTATAAAATAATGTTCTAATTATTTTATGTATACTACTATGAAATTGCGCACGAGTCTATCATTATAATAAATACCTATCCAATATGAAACTTTTAAGAGGACGCTACACACGCGATATTTTTCTCTGATGCCTCTGTCTCTGTACGAGCGTACACTCGTAACAAACTGAATTTATGTTTAATCTATTTTAAAACAAAGTTTTGTGGTTTTTAACATTGGAGTAATAGTAAATGTATATGCCACTTTAAAGATGATAAGTTTATTATCCGTTTTCAATTATCGATTGTTTTTATATTTTTACATTAAATCTGTAGCTTTTATATAGCGACTATATATAGACTAGTAATTTAACAATTTTAAAACACTCGCTTGACAACTAATGCGTTTGAATTTGTAAAACGTCCTATTAGAAAGATATAATATATATTTTTTAAACGAATAACCGTTTAAAATCCCATCGAATATCCCAGACACGCTTTATATATATATAATATAGTAGATATATGGCAACAAGTGAGTTAACTATACTTGCTGCTATCATTCGTGTCTCGTGATGGTTTTGCCATCTCATATCACCCATTTACTCCCCCGCCCACCTACTCGATTTAACTTTGCGTTTTATATCGTCAATGTGACATTTTAAACGAATTTGCGTCTCATCGATCCGGCTTAATAAGCGTAAACTAAACTATTATGTATATAAACGGCTTGATTTTAAATGATTAATGATAAATGATTTTTATTTTATATATATTTATGAGCTTGTAATGGAAGGAAGATAATGTTTTTGAAAAATTTTTTATGGGATAAATTTGGATAAATTATTTTAAATAGTTAAAATGTAACCCCTCGTGCAGTATTTTGTTATAATATTTTCTATTCTGTTATTATCTTCGTATATTAATTTGTATAGCTCGAGTTACTACATTTTAAAATACGGTCACAATTACAAAATGTCAAGTAAGTATAATATTATAAGTTTCTACACTAAATTAGTTTTATAATTTCTACTATCATTACATTATAAAGAAAAAGCATTCCTATGGAAACCAGAAAACTATCTATCTGTGTATAATAATATACAATTAACACAAAATCACAATTTGTGTATAATTATATGATTTTATTTATCATTACAATATTACTTTAAGTTGTTTATTTATTTTACGATTAAAATTGTCTTCATTATTTTTCAATAAATTCAAACACACGCTTCTTCACGAAAAAATATTTTATTTTTAGAATTATCGATTTTATAAACCTACAAATTGTTGATGGCCAATTATTTTAATGTATATTTACTTTTTATTTTAATTCAGCAAATGTAAATTAACTCATTTATTACAGTATTTATTTAAATACTTCATGTTCAACTACCTTTGTTTTTTACGTACAGTTGTTAATTTACTTTACTTTTTCATTTTTAACAAAAAAATAATTTGTTTTCATTAATACTACATATTTATAAGTTCATTGTTCGATCACGGATAACTGTACGTCTCTACTATATAAACTATAAACAGCTGTACCATGCGTGTTTAACAAATTAAAATCTATACCTAATGTAATTTATTAAAATATATATATTGTTAAAATATTACTTGATTTCAATACCTATATTATTCTACTATTGTATTTTTTATTAAGTTTAATTCCAAAATTTGTTAAATATTTAAATGTATGACTAATGAAGTGCTAAAATAATTATTTTTCAAACCTCGCTGATAAATAATATATATATATATGCAAATAATCGTTTTAACCTGTAGGCAGAAGTTATACATCTTACTCACTGGACAGGTTTTTCCAATACATAAAATATTATACTACCTAGTTATTAGTATATTCCTTATTTCGACTTGTATTTCCTAATTTGTACTACATATTTAATATTGTAGTTCATTAAACCAAAAGCATTGATTTTTATATGAATAGATGTATATTTATTTAAAAATATTATTTTAAACGAAATAAAATAAGAAGTGTTATAACTGTTTGGCTTTGTCGAACAGGCATTTGCACTTAGTCAATCAGCATAATTCTTATTATTAGCTATTATTCCCTACACTACAGATTGTACATCATATATTTTAAAAAGAAAAATTAAAAAAATTATTTAATATATTTAATAGCATCGTCCCTCAAAGTTTCAAAATATTAAAAACGGAACAACATAGTTAAATATCAAATAGTTAATTAAATACTAATTTCTTCCACAAATGTTATTTACGCTTTTTCATAAATGAGTTATTCCTTTTGTTTTTTAGGTACTTTTACTATAGACTTTAAGGTTATTTTTAATATTTCCTTATTTGAAAATGTGCATTTTGTAATTAATTTAGGTACAAGTAATTGATTACATTGACTTAAATTAAAAAATATACTTGAGGTGAATAACTCAAAGTTAAGGCACTAACAATTTTACATAAAATACAGTTGGTGCTATAATTACAATGTGCGTAAATAGTCAGATAACCACACATTTCGTGCATTGGAGAATAAAGATATTATTATGTGTGGAATATTAACTTTAATCTCTGCATAACGTAAGTGTGATAGATTGAAAAATGATGAGTTTGTTGCACTAGGTTCATTATCAGAGAAGCCAATAAGTGAAAAATATCTGTTCTGGTTTGACGATTTGGGAATCATTGGAAAAGGGACTATTTTGTTGATTTTTATTTTTATTTTTGGCAATGTTCAATGAACAATTAAATTTGTTGGCACTCTTTTTGAAGAAGATAAGAGGAGAAATACGATATTCAACTGGTGGCAATCGCGCGGACACAAAGACCTGTGATTATTAATTTTACGTAACTTAATTATTTTTATAATTTATAAAACTAAATACAAACTTATTTAATTTAGTAGTAAAATTGTTGATGTTAAACTTAGGTAAAATAAAAAGATACTTAATGCACAATAGGTTTTATTTTATGTTAAGTGTAATACGCCATAATAATTGAAAAACGAAGGAGAATGGCGTTGATTAGTTGTGAGTGCTACGAAAGATATGATGGGGCTAAACTTTGGACTTATTTTCTTACTGAGAATACTATATTTTAAGGTTAATTGCATTTAACTTATTCTTATCGATAGTAACCCATTCTCATAAATCAATTAAATATATAATAATATGCATTATAATCTATAACTATATTAATTATTTATACTTATTTAAACATTACGTGTCTATAATAAATCTTAATAAACTCTAATAACTTGATAATCATGATTCTTCAAAATATTTGTTTTTTAACATAAATAAGGCAATACCTATTAAATTTTATATCTTTTTAAATCCTTATATTAAAAAATTGAATTGGAATTTTTTTTTTGATTATTTAAATGTGTAATATTTAATGTTAATTAAATTTAATTGCGAATATATTACAAAAATAGTGTAGTGAATACTGTTTAATTTTATTATGTTTTGATATACCTCCTAATGTTTAATAGGTAAGTATAATAATTATACTCTTATGATTATTTTTGGTTTAATTTTTAACTATATTGATAATTCATCATAGAGTAAGCTTTTATTTGTATGCATAAAAAATGCTAACTACGGGGATAATAATCAAGGGCTTAGTGAACTATAAAGCAGTATAGGTAAATAAATAAATATAATATAATATTACCATATATTTCCAAATATAACATTATTTATTCATTACTGGCGCACACGATTTATTAATTACTTAAGTCATAAAAAAGATAATTTTATACATTATTTTTGGTTATTGACGTTTTTATTAAAAATAAAATATATATTTTTAATTAAAGAAATGTCAATAACAAATTATAGGTATGGAAAACATAACAGACGATTATCACAAATATATGAATCTATATTTTATCAATATAAATAGTATTAAAAATTTAAAATTAAAACAAAAACTGCATGGTATATTATGTATTTATGTCTATAGCAAAATATTACATGTTTTGTTAAGAATTAATTAAATATCATACACATGGCGCCGATCCTTTTTTAAACCACTGGGGTAAACCCTGTTTGAGGATATCACCTACCCACCCACTCAAGCCTGATTAAGGGAGAAAGAGTATAAGGTATCTTCTCTATATTATGCCTGCTTACTGCATTAAATGCATTTTGCTTATGTGTTGTCTACTTCTTTTTATTTACTATTTAATATTTACAAATTACAACTATATCAAAAAAAATTACTCACGACCCATTAAAAAGTTCTGAGGTGTTTACCCCACTTGCCATACGTGATCAGCGCCACTGATCATACATGTAGTAATTATATATTTTTATTCACTAAATTAATGATTACGTAGTTTAACTTGAAACCTGTAAAGACTTCTAACAAAGGTATATATATATATATAAATAACTGTATATACACACAAATCGCATCAATACATTATTGTAATAATACATATGATGTAACGGTACAATATTTTTTTCAAAATAGCAATAAAATAAAAATAATATAGTAATAATATAGTACAATGTGTATTTTTAATTTAAAAATTAACATTTTTGAAAAAAAAAATGTATTTTACTGTTTTCTAAGCTAAATTCAAATTTAGAAAAAGACTACTGTTTTCATATTCGTTTTAAATTGTATTGAAGAAAATTGCCCATGTTATATGCACAAACCATTGGAATGGTTTGATATGTAGAAGGCGTAAAAATAGGCAGACAACTGTGCATCATTATAATGATATAATTATATTTTATAAACTGATAGAAATCAATAATGATTATTGCATATATATTCTCTTAAAGTACTTTAATATAGAAATATAATCTATTTATCTATCTATTTGATCTTTTTACAAACCTATTTATTTTTCAATATTATTTTAATGTTAATACTTTTGTATTTCGATAAAATTAATAGACTATCGCATAAATTGTTACATCTTAATACAGAATAATAATAATAATATTTCTTTGGCACCAAATTAAATATTAAAGAAAATTTATGAGTAACAAAAGATAATAAATTTTGTACATTGGTTCTCTTTTCAAAAGCGGAGCTTTTAATTACTTATGTATTAGTTAATACATTAACTATCTTTGTATTTTGTTTTAGAAAAAATTTTATAGGACATGGATAATTCCATTTTAGAACAACGTCGGATGCTTGAAAACAAGAAAAGACAAGAAAAAACCGCTTCGGAACAAACCGATTCTTCAAATTTTACTAAGATACAAAATAATATTAATGGTTTATCTGATCCTTCTCATGTAGAACTTGGTAATACTTCGACACAAAT
Organism: Rhopalosiphum maidis; assembly: GCF_003676215.2. Taxonomy (NCBI): domain Eukaryota; kingdom Metazoa; phylum Arthropoda; class Insecta; order Hemiptera; family Aphididae; genus Rhopalosiphum; species Rhopalosiphum maidis. The sequence goes on along the minus strand of NC_040878.1, from coordinate 4,829,775 downwards.
TGTTCAACCTACTGAAGACAATGAACTTCAACCTATTATAAAAAATAAAAATGGAATTTTTGAAAATGTAAATACACAGTATTTACAATATTTAATTCACGTTAAAAATATAAATAATTAATATTTTTTTTCAGATACTTGCAGATTCTGATGATGACACTTTGAAAGCTTTTGATTTATATAGAAAAAAGAAACTTTTAACTCAAAGTATGATGGACATAGCGTTGTTTTCCGCAAATGCAAATCAGTTGAGGCATGTCTTAGAGACGTTTGATGGCCAATACATTTCATACATTTGTGTAATACTTTTATCAATGAGCATAATCTTGCAAGTAAATTAAATTTAGAGTATTTCTGAATGTATCTATATACTTGCTGTCTTTATTGATGAATTTCTTCTTATTAGATTTTGGTTGGAATGACTATGCTTTTGAGTATTCAATACAATGTAACTAATTGTAATGACCGAAAAATGGCATTCAAGTTCGGAAACTACGTTATTGTTGGAATATTCCTCATAACAGTGGTTAATATTTTAATATCTGCATTTGGAAAACCAGCATAATCATATTATTTTATACATTAATAGACTCAAATAACTCACATTATTTTATCTATTTTTATTACATTTTTTTTTTTTATTATTATTATTTCCTCAAATCTAAAAATGATGTATTGTGCTTATTGATTAGAATTGAGAATTAACTTTCAAATAAGAACTGAGACCCCACAAGCCACCTCCTTCGACTATTTTCACCAATTTACTTATATAATATATATACTTATAACATTTTATACCATCTTATGCATAATTAATTATAACTAATTATTTTTTATAATTAACTATTTATATTATTACTAATAAGTACCAAATGAAAAATTTGAATATTGAAAATATTTAAAATTAAAAAAAAAATATGTTTATTTAAAAACGTATTAACTCATTATAACATAACATAATATTTATTTATTGATAGTTAATTTCTACGAGACAGATACTTATTAAACTACGACAGTGTACATCTGTAATCTTTACATATCTCAGTATCTGTATTTTTGATGAAAATGTACTGTTGACATATTATATTTCTGTATCAATGATTAAATTAACATACGGGAAATATTTTTAATAAGGATACTATTTGCATTTATATAAATTTGACCTAGAATATACTTTTTTTGTACATATATATATATATAGTTAAATAAGTAATGATTAGTTTAATTACATTTTTCTAAAAATTTTTTATATTATATAAATATAATAAATTATACTTTTAAATCTTATTTTAACACTAGTCAAATAAAATTTATGAATTTTAATCATTAATACAAAATCAAGTATTAGTCGGTAATATAAGTATTATTTAATATTTAATTTAATAAGTATTAATTATTGATCTTGTAGAATATTTACAAATATATAATAATCTTAATAAATAACACAAATACACAGTGTAAAAAATAAAATGTTACTATAGTTACAATAATTTTCAAAATGAATACTTTATTACAATATTGACAATAAAGCTGGAATTTAACAAATTAAAAATAATTTTTAATTAATTTGCATAACGGATGACTCATTTTAACTATTAAATATTCACTAATAAATTCAAAAGTATGTAACTATTATTTGTACTTAACATGTTAATTTCAAATTCATTCTACCATAAGAATATATACTTAAAATTTAAATAAAAGTTTAACTTTTTAAGACAAATTTTTTTTAAGACATAATCGAAAATTTCTAATAACTTATACAATATCCTAAGCATCTAAGCTAAAAAAATGTAATTGAAAATTCAAATACTATTTGTTTTATCTTTTATTGAATTGAATATTATAATTTATAATGCACTAATTATTGACGGTGTTATAATGTTATTTGTTGGATTTGATTGTTCATAATATTGATTTATACCTATCTAATTGTTATAATTTATAAAAAATTAAATAAATATTATGAAACCAAAACATTGATGTAATTTAGCGAATAGAAAATATAATTTTTTTACAATAAAATATATACCATTTATATTGTGTTTATTTAATTTTAATATATCTTTCTATAACCTATAAGTGTATTGCACTATTTTTATGATATGTTATAGGATATTTATAAATAATTATGAAATGTAAATGTTATCATAGATATTATTGTAATGATCACTCTTAAATAATAACTTTAAAATGTAGAGTCATATTAAACTCTAAACACAACGATGACTATCGATTCAGTGCTTAAAAAATAGTCAAGAAAAAAATTATGTAAATTATATTATATATATATATAAAACAACAGTAAAAACTCAATTATACAATTTATATTATTATTTAAAGTAAAGATAATAATAATATATAATTACATTTTTGGGGAAAATTTGGGGGGCATCTCTCCCGTGTCTCATTGTATACCAACCACTTGCCTGCTGTTTTTTGATTTTATTTGAATCCTGAAGATATTAACTACAATTATTATTTTATGTTATAATATAGAAAATAGACTAATATTAGTGCCTATACTACATATAATATAGACAGATAAAGCACATAATATAATATGTACATACAAAACTACAAAACATCCGTTACTAATATAATATGATCATGCAATTTTAATTCCATATAACTTAATTCAAAATCGAAAAAGATTTCACGAAAATCTTAAATCGTATAATATTGTCATTTGTTTTTATTTATATTTATTTAATATTTCAATCGACACTTAGTATTATAATATCTACTGTTAAATTTTGTTTAAAACAAAAAATATTTTATTTTTTGAAGTATACAAACGTTTATAAAATAAATAAATATATAAATTTATTTCAGAGTACAAATTAAATATCTCAAAAATATATTAAGTATATTATACGAGTTAATAATTTTTAATACAAAATAATTTATTATTTCATAAAATATGTTGGTAAGAAAATAATAATAACGCACACCTGGGATTTAAAAAAATAATTTATTGTTTATTAAATTATGTAATTTTATATTAAAGAAATACTGAGAAAATATATTAATGAATGTTATCATTTTTATACGTAATAATTAATAAGTAATAACGTATCGTATTGCTTACTAAGTTATAGCTCCTTATAAATACAAATGAAGTACACGTGTTCTCAAGGCTAATAAATGATGATATTGCTTGAATAAAACAACTAAATACAGGAATCCCCTACTAATATATAAGATTTTTTTTTTTTAGAAATACAGACTGAAATCGGAAATTACCGTCGACTGCAGATGGACATCAGTTGAAACTAGATTCGATCAGTAGTTAATCTAAGACAATGCATGCATGTCCTCCGTCTCACTGTAGTACCGAACGACAGATATTGAAGGATCAAAATCAAGTACACACCAATAATAACTGCAAAACCGTTGAGCCAAAACTAAAACACGCTCCAGCACTAACACCTAACGGATCGACCGACATTAAGACCCAAGAAATAGAGATGAACGAAATAGTAACTGAAAATCGTAATTCAACAATAGATTTTTCGAATGGTCACAGTAATACAAATGGTTCTAAAATGGCATTAGCAAATAATCAAAACGACAAAGGATTCCCGGCAGATGATGACAGTTTATTGCCGGACCAAACTGTTATAGCCAATGAGGTATGAAAGTGAAATTAATACATGTTATGTTTTTATATGTTGTACTACATGTAGTACATGATATGTGGCTTTTCATGATTTTTAATCAATTTCTAAACTGTTAGTATTGTAACTCATTTATTATTCATTTATAATGAGCGAGGAGGTATCTAAGAAGTGTTTCGGTTGGTTCATAATGAGGAGTTATACAAGGATAATAGCCTAGCCAGTAATTACGGGGTTGAAGAATTTAAATCATTTCTTGTTCGATATTTTTATTGGTCCATAGATTTCAATATCATATAACACGAATCTAAATGAGTTATTTTAAGACGCCCGTGAATTTGTCCTTCAAAGTAAGAAAATGTTTTTCCAGAAACACTAAAAGCATGCAAATTCTAAAAATTACATAGTAAATTCTAACAAATATATAGCAAATTTTCTGAAGAAGTTTGTAGTGTCTGGCCATAAGTGATGGGGGACTTCACGAACGTTATTTAAGTTTTGAGTGAAGCGATGAACATTATACTTATTTTACAATTATGTTTTTTTATTTTTTATTTTTTGTATATGTATACATGATAAGTACCTAATTGAAAAATGCTTTAATTTTTAACTTTAAGGGTTGTTTTGAATAAAAACTTGGATCTACATTAAAGATATACAAATCGTATTCTATACATATTACAATATTACACATACATTTATTTATATAAAAGTAAAAATTCCCAATGAATAAAAATCATCGGAAAAGACAAAAAAAATTAAGGAAAATGCTAATTTTTACGCAATTCCTGTTTATGATAACATTTATTTTATTTTTGGTTTATTTTAAAAACGAATAACCGTAGATACTTCCATTAAATGTTTAAATGATTATTTGTATACACAATATAATTTTTAAATATTATATTTTAAATTATTTTGAGCTATTTACAGACATTTTTAATTTTTTATTCTTATAAATGTTAAAACTCTATACATTAAATAAAAATACTTACAAATTAAATACATGTAAGTTATTCTTATATAAATATGTAAAAATATTTAAAATACATATGTACAATTTATTTTTAAAAATAATTGAAGTTTAAATTTGAAGAAAATTACATGTTTAAACTATAAATAACAGTATTCATTATGATTCTGTTATACTTCAAAAACATTATTAGTGTGGACATAAAACTTTTACATATATTATTATACTTAACATTAACACACACAATGATATTTTCAAGAACAGTGTGGAAAAAATAATTCAATCTACTGAATTACTTATAGTAAAATAAATTACATAACCTAATAGGAATATTAAAAAAAAAATTATATTAAATCATAAACTAATGATATTATAATTTAAAAAAATGTAATTCCAGGTGATCGGAAATATAGATGACGATACTCCAAAAGCGTTTAACATATACAGAAATAAAAAGTTATTATCTCATGGCATGATGGACGTTGCATTGTTTTCTGCAAATGCAAATCAATTAAGATATGTATTAGAAAACAGTGATGGTAGCGTCCTTTACGTCGTTTGTATCGTGCTTTTGTTGACTAGCATATTTTTACAGGTAATTATACAAATTATTAATTTTAGATTTTCTAATAATTTAATTTTGTCATACTAGATTTTAGTTGGCGTAGCGCTTTTACTAAGTGCTCGATATAATGTGACTAATTGCGAACAACGAAAAATGGCATTTAAATTGGGTAACTACGTCATAGTTGGTATATTCCTTATAACGGTCGTCAATATTTTCATAACGTCATTTGGAGGACCAGCAGTAATTTCACCTGCAGTAGTGTTGTCAACTTCTGTGACTGAGAACCCAAATTTATTATTATAGATCAAGGCCATAGAGTTTATCTTCGTAAAATATTAAAATTAATGGCATTTTAAATTTTATTAATAAATAAACTATATCATACTTATATAATAAAATATCCATGTACACACGAATTTATAACTTTTAAAGACTAAAGTTTAGACTAATAAAAATAATTGGCAGGCTAATGTCCTGAGTTGATGAAGCCTTATTCCCAATAAAAATAAATAAATAAATAAATAATTGGATAAGGGATACTAAAAAAAAAAAAAATCCATTATTCCCCTCAACTAAACAATCTATTTAAATAAACAATGTATAAATCTAATAAATATTATCGTTTTATATGACTAAAATAGTAAAATTATATTTATGTACTTACCTACTTTATTAGTTCAATATTTTTTTAAAAATATACTGCTTCAGATTATGAAATTAATAAATAGAAAGTTACAGCAGAAAGTTTAACGATCAATGCATCCATTATCAAGGTCATATATAAAAAATGGGAGAAAGATTCGTCAAAAATTGTTATCATTTTATTGACATAGGTATAGGCGTATAGTCATTACTTAATATATTTTTTAATATTTTTTCTAACTATGAATGTAAAAAAGATTTTTTAATTGTGATTTAATAACAATAAATATTTTTATATATTAAAAACTTCGAATTATTGAGTAGGTATTCACTGTTAATATAAAGAACATAGAAATATAAAATAAAGACATGTCTCTATTAATGTAATTTAGAATTGCATATAGGTGCTCTATTAAATAAAAAGGCATTACTCATAGATCATTAATATAATATATTAATAATTTTAAGAATATAATAAATCATTAGTTTAAAATAAATAAAAGATAATTTAAAAATCCTTAAAATATATTCATGAAATTATAATACATTACATAATTCTGCATTAATTATTAGTTTATGTTTATAACTTGGGTAGGTAAATAATATTTAATAACTTCTTATCAATATTATAAATAAAAGATTATAATAATAAAAATATATATAATCTACTTAGATATTTTTAATAAAAAAAATTATTAGTGTCCTATAATTAATTACACTTATTAATATTTAAATTAATTTTTGAATTGTAACCTTTATAGCTAATAAATATCATACAATACATAAATATACATAAATAAATATTTTTAAATTGTTAACTATATGAAATAATACAAATGATTTGTTTGCATAATAAATATTTAATAACCATCATATACTTAGATTTTATTACTTGTATAGGTACTTTTTAAGTTACTTTATATTTATTAAAAATATAATAAACATGTATTTGATGTATTCAAAATTAAAATTGTATATTTAACTATCTAATTTTTACCGTATACGTATGTCGTATACCTAATAGTAATGTATGTTACTAAATGTTTCTTGTAAAGTAAGATATTAAATGGGTAATATTAATAATATTCTGTAAACAACTGCTAAGATTACATATATTAAAGTATTTATAGTATTTGAGTAATGAGTATTATCATTTATTGTCCCTATATATATATATATTTATTTTAGTACTTCTAAATTACATCTGACAACTTTTAACTACCTGGCTTTAATCCTTATCATTTAACGTGGATACCTGGTAATAAATTGGTTCTATATACTTTGTTCAGCAAGAGAACATGCTGTAAACCGACAAAAATTTGTTCTTTTGTAAGTACATCTCTACGCGATACTGTAGCATAGTGAAACTGGTTACGAATGTATCGATAGTAAGGTGTCGTGTAGGGATGCGCATTGCGCAGTCTTCGTGTTCTATCGCTAAGCAAAGTATAGTTGGTACTGTGGGTAATGGAGGAAAAGGGTCAAAAAAATACCAAGATTTTCTCATTAAAAATATATAATCTAGAAAATTTAAAATAAAATCGAGATATTAACACAAAATCAGATTTTACTAAGTACGTAAATTGAATTGAAAAATGAATATTCGCATGTAACCTATTATAGTGTTCATTTTTCTTAAATTTATTATAACCCTGTATCTATATTGTTATTATCAGGGCTTGGAAGTTATAGCACCAAAAATATATTTTTAGCACTTTAATATGCATTTAAAAACACCAAAAATAGCACTATAATAGGTAAATATGTAAAAAAGATTGTCAAGCAAATTTTTAAAAAATCGCAAAATACATAATTAAATATAATAGAAACATTATGTTTTCTGATTCGGTAAATTTTACATTTCAAGCACTGACTACAGAGTAAAAAAAAAAGATAAAAGGGTTAAGCTCCCTTATATGCGTTTCGTAGAGAAGGGGAAATGACGAGTTAAAAAAAGACTCAAAGTTTTATTCTGTTATTCATTCTCTATATTTTTACCTCTTACGTGAAAAAAAATAGTTCTACCAATTTTAATACATTTATTATAGTATAATTTTATTGTTACGAACTTATAACCTATATCAACATTAAATATTATTATTAATAATATATTATACGAGATCGAAGTCTACAGAATGTACCAAATGTAAATATTATTTTAGAAGACTTTCCACTTCGTTTTCAACGTGTCAGCGACACGTCAAGTGTTCGATAGGTAATACGTCACATTATTATCCTTCACGTTTACGTTTTTACCATTATATGACTTTCATATTGAACATAATACAGTTATACCCTATGGGTAAATTAAGTTAGTTGTATCACTTGTATCAACCCAAAAACTAATACCTGAAAACTCAACACCTGCTTATAAATATTACAATTTATGAAAATGATCGAATGTATTTAGTATTTACCAATTAATCTATTAATTACTATCACTGTACAAAGTAGGACAGCAGGTAGTATTATATCAAAATACCTCTTGAAAATTGTAGACAGGTACGCATTTAACAATAATATGGACATCAAGCGAATATGGAACAACGGAACATGGACCATAATTATATAATCAAATATAAACGGTTCAAATTTCAAATGGAGTATTTGAGAAGTAGTTAGTGAATTGTGAACTTATTGTTGAAAAAAAAAATAAACAAATTAACAAAGATATTTTGGCCTGTGATTCTTGCCCTGTGCACGCGATTGATATCGTAAGTACAGTGCGTGCAAGACCAAAGAATAAAAAAAAATGAATTCAACTCGTACTTACCATCAAATGCGATACAACTATGACATAATTATATACTATTATAAATTGTATTGGGGGCTTGAATAAAATTAAATTCAATCGGCATCGCAACGAAGGATCGATTTTGAACTCGTGAACCAACAAAAATTAACCAAACATATCTTCAACGAAAATCTTTCGATCATCAACTAAAAGTCAAATTAGTAAATGTAGTAGTTTATTAGAGTAGTGTTGTGTACGAGTTGAAGTCGCCGCGTATTATCTTGCCTGACATAGAGTTGCCAACGTCGATAGCTGATGTTCAAGGTCGACCCCCCCACTTTTCATCATCACGACGTCACGACACGCGATAATCGTCGTCGGCGGCGGTCGACACTCGGCGACGGTGTTTTAACATTTTTTTGTGCCAGACGTGCCAGTGCACTAGCGCCGCCGTTACCGCTAGCCAATTCCCGTAGTATTTTGGTATTCGTACCGTCGGCCGGTGTGACCGATGTGTACTGTGTAGTTTAGGTAAACGTTATTTTTTTTAAGTTTTTTGTTTTTATTTTTTCTCTTCTCTTTAAGCAACCGAAGATGAATCAGCTCAACGAGTCAGAGCTGTTCGGGCCATCCCGACGACCTACACAACAATCATAACAAGAATGCAACTGCCTACTTACCAACCGATGGAAAAAATAAAATATACTGACACCATAACATCTATCAGCAGCTACATAGCAAAACAATAATTATAATTCCACTGGGATTGGTTATAACATTATAATGGACAGTTCAGAATACGAATCGGTAAGAAACCAAACGCTGTTGTTCTTTTTTGAAAAATTGGTAGACAAGGGCACTCCACGATCCTTGCACGATCTAAGTTGCCAATTTGGTTCGAAAGGATTCACTAAAGAAATGCGACAGATCGCTGGTGGATCACAATCAGGCTTGAAGAAATTCCTGTCACAACATCCGTCTTTATTCACATTGGATGGGGACTTAGTCGCCGCGTCTCAGATAGTTGCACCAGTGCAATCCGATACCAATTATAACCACAAAGCTGTCCATTATTTTAAGGATAAATTGTTGAAATATGGAGTTGGAACTGAAGTACCAATTCGATGCCTACTTGGGCACCGTTCTCAAGCGCCACCAGAAATCCGATTAATATCTGGTCTACATATCAAAGAATTTAGAGATTTTCTGCTGAAATATCCTGATGTATTTACTGTAAGTGAAGACACCATTATACTTACAGAATATGCAGGACTGGAACGTAAAATGTATGATGATAGCGATCAACGTGAAGTCAAAATTGATCCAGAAATTACAAAGCGTCTTTTAGCGTTTTGTGTACAATGTTTGGAATGCAAAGGGCCAATGTTAACTGATCAAATGTTTCATAGTATTTCTTTGCGTTTTACAGAAAATACTTGGTCTCCAATTTTTAAAACTCCTTCAGATTTGTTCACATTTTTAAAAATGCATCCTGACCAATTTAACACACAATCCAATTTAATAACATTAGCAAAAAATGATCCTAAACCAGAAGTTAAAATTGCTCGAGTTCCTATAGAAGTCGTACCATTAACTCCTCCTATGTCGCCGCCTCTACCTAAACCAATACCAAATAATAATAATCAATCCCTTAAACAAAGAATTAATAATTTGGTTATGAAGACAATCGCAGAAAACACTGAGCGAAATAGCAAAACGCCAAATGGTTATGATGATAGTGATGCATGGAAAGGAAAAATGTTGAACAATATCAAAGCAATAATAACAAATACTAAAGAATGTTCAAATATTGTCGATAGAATTTTGGCACGAAAGTCAGCTATTGGTATAGATTTTGAAGGTGTGTGTATTGGAGCTAGTGGTCAATTAAGCTTAATGCAAGTGGTAACCGAAGATGGATTATGTTTTATATTTGATTTAATTGCTTGTCCACAATTAATTAAAAGTGGTGGATTACAAAGTCTACTAGAAAGTGAAGAAATACTTAAGGTTAGTAAAATAAATCTATTACTTTAGGTAATATCAACTTTTTTAACACAGTACAACATATATAAATATTACCTACTTAATAAAATCAAATAAAATTTGATGTATATTATTAGTTTATGACTCTCCTATAGGTTTTTGTTTAAAATCAATATCTAGAGAAAAAATATAGACTTTATTAAAGACAATATAAAAACTGATATTTTTATGACTTATTTTATAATAATATACTAGTTTGATTATTACTATACCTACACTGATATGTTATTATTGTTTGGTATATTTATTTTGATGATGAATATAATAGATCGGTAACATATCTATTGAACATTATTGGAATGTTCTATTATTTTATTTGCTATGCCACCACTAATAATTAGTAGGTTAGGGTAGGTAACTAAATATCAAACAATAAATATAATAATTAAATTGTATTGATCCTTCTCAATGGTCTGATAGAATTTATATTACAAAATATTGCAATATATGTAAATATATCTATATACTTGAAGTCATTTGATGATAAAAAATATGTCATTGAGTTGAATGTCTTTCATACTGGAGATGAGGGAAGTATGAACATCCTAATTTTGATCCTTACTCAAAGTTCTTTCACTTATACATTCTAACTTTTTCACATTTTAAAAATATGTGCAGTTATTAATTGCTTATAATACTATATTTAGATTAATTAAAAATATTTACTTATTTCTGTTTCTTTAGCTACTTCCTTTTTTTCTTATCTTAAATTAGGTATTTTATACAACTGAGAGACATACTTAAAGATAACAGCGACAATAGAGTACCTTGAAAAATTACTTTTTTATCAATTGAATAACTGATTACTAAAGGAATAACTTAAAAGGTGCCTAAGTATTTTGAATAGTATTTTGATAAAACTATGTAAGTAAAGTTAAATGAAATAGGAGTACTCGTATATCTAATATTATCAATTTTACATTCAATTATTTTTTTAAATTATATATCTAACTATTTTGAGTAAAATAAAATGCCATGTGGTAATTTAATTTACTACTGATATATAATCAAATTTTAATCTAACCCATTTTTTTTTTTTGTATTTTATTGTGTATAATAAAATATGAAATATGATAATTTTATTAAGTAAATTATAACTTTCTTATTAAACTTATAATTTATCCATGTATGCCATATTTAGTTATATAAAACATCTAAATCATTCTAAATTAGTCTTTAATCCTTATTAAATTAAAATAACTTTAGATAACATTGGTTTGAAGCAAACTTTACTTCTCAACTACTAAAAATGTATATTTTTATATAGTAAGTACTAATTATCTTAGTAGCATTAATACATTTTATATTTATTTATTGAAGTTTATATTTTATAACAAGAGTAGGTAGATTTATTTGGGAGTTTTAGGTTTATTATTAATATCTATTTAAAAATATTTCATACCTTTAATAATTTTTAATGCATTGATCATATTTCTATACTTATTATGTTTTTGGAAAATAATATTTTAGAAAATGTATTCATTAAATTAACTCTGAAAGTTATTTTTTATCTCTTTATAGTTAGAATTATTAACAAAATCTTTGATTTTTTATGTTGAAAATAGAACTATTATGTTTATTATTATTACTGTATTATTGCATTTTTATTGGGCCATCTATTTTGTGATAAAACTAATTACATTTTGTTTACTTAATAATATTAATTAATTAATATAAATTGCCCAATATTCATAAGTAATTATTTTTATTAATTAATTTAATAAATATTAGTTTATTTTGTAAATATTATAAATTAAAACAACTCTAGTAATATATAGTTAACTATAGGCTATAACAATTACATATTTAATGAGATAAGCTATTAAGCGTGTATTTACAGCTGTATAATGTAATTAGTGTACTCATATATATAGCTTATATAATATGAGTGTACCTACAGCTATTAAAATAGATATTAAAGGTGTTTTTCAAAGTAAGCATTTGATTTACAAGCTTTGATATATTAAACCTAAACAAATTTGAAAAATTCTAGTGACAATAAATTACTTATAATTAATTTTATTTTCTGAAATTTCATTGTGTGTAGAAAATAATTATATAATAAATTAATTTGGAGTTTATATAATTAATTTTTAAATTACAACAAAATAATTTTGTCAAAAACTTAAATTATTGTGTAAATATTCCAGATATTATAAAAAAAATTTAGTTTTTCTCAAATTTTTTTAAAGTATTGTGCACTTTTTACTTTTAACTCTTTCAAAGTACTAACTAAATCTAATTGATTATCTTAAATTAAGACCAAAGCATAAATACTGCTCCGTAGACAAGAAATTACAAATAAAATAAACTTATCGTATAACTAATGCATTCATAATTTCGCTTAATATCTAAATTGGTTTAGGTATTATTTATAACGGGATTTTAAACTGTTTGTTAAAATTTAAACAATATTAATATATTTGGTTTTTATTTACTATGGAATAAAAAAAAATTACTATAGTTATATGTTGTTATATCATGTCTATGATGATTAGATTATAGTTTCAACCATCCTACTTTCTATCAAGTGTGATTTTAATGGAAATACGTTTCTTCTACACGTTTATGTCTCGTGCTGCTGTAGAGTGTAAAAATTCTAGAGTAGGTTGAAGAAATGTTATGAAACTATGAAACTGTTATTATGTCCTGCTATATCGAATGGGTGTGTAATGTGTATACATATATCATAGTATTATAATACGCGTGGTAGGTATGTGCGGAAGTTGTCCAGTTAAGTCGCGCGGTAAATACCCGTACTCGCACTCTAAAGCGGGGATCGGTAAAAATGTATGTGATAACTTTGTCGAGGTCATTGACGACTGGCAGGCGAAAACTGCATTCTTATTAGTTATTATTCAGTGGGAATGATAATTATTGTTAATGAAAACAATCGACTTGATTACGAAAACTTCGACAACAAACGGTATTAAACGTCGAGTAGGACGTGACGCGTCTAGGGTATTCGAGTTCTTATGTGTATATCGCTTGAGTGTGTGGGTTATTATGTGACGTGTGCTGACTTTTGATTACAAAACTGAATACATTATTATTTAAACAGTATGCTTTAAACTATAGTTACATCGAAAATCAAACAATTATTTTAGAATGTAGTGATTTTTATACAGAAAAAATATTAATCTAGTATATTTATAGGTACTAGGTACCTATAAACGCAAATATTGTGTTTTAGCATGTTCGGAATAATGTTGGTTATATTATTATACTGATATACCAAGTCCACCTTACGATAATACAAACAGTAAAATGTGTAAGAGTTAAGCATTTTCCTACTTATCTGTTGCGTTATGTTTTAAACCAACAAATTATAAATAAATAATAATATATTGTATAAATACGTGTGCTAATGTTAGTTAAATATACATGCTCCCTTCGAAATCTCATGTAAGATTCTTTTAAGATTACATCTGGGACCAATGATACTTATATTTAAAAATAAACAAGTTTAAAATATTTTACGTATTCGTGCTCTTTATTGTATCCTAACGATTTAAAAACTTTAATTTTCACTAAATTTTTAACAATATCCATCAAGTTATTATATACTTATATCAGTCATATTTTTAAATTAAAAATTGTATTTTTGTGTACTTGAATAGTGTTGATACAATTATAAACATTTTCCTAGTATTTTAGTCAAATAATTTACAATTTACAATTTTTAAAGTGTAAACATTAATTTAAAATACTCAATATGACAATATTTATGTACTGAGCCATTATACTTGAGTCATGTTTAATTATATATTTGTTTATTAGCTTTGTGGCTAAATTTGTTATTGTTCGTTAAATTTGTGTATGCTTAGTGTATACTGTTATTGTTTTTTAAATGGCAATAATATTTTTTTACTACTAATTATTTTATACATTTTAGTGATTAAACTCGTTTAGTTCAAAATGAGTTGACTTACAGGGATTTAAATGTATTCAATATTATTTGCGACACTGTTATATTTCTTTCTACTAATTACCCAAAAGTTGATTCAACTGCCAAATAGTTTTTTTTATGTTTTATAACCATTTTCAACTCGTATATCGTGTATTGATAATATAATTCAGAAAGTATGTTGAATTTTCATAGTTTTAATTGAATAAATATGATTAGCTAAATAGCACGTAAATATAAGTACCTAATTAGTATTTTTATTAATGTATTATATTCCTTTTAAAGTTTTAACGAATTTTTTAACACGTGTTATAACAATAATTTATATTGCTGTCTATAAGTTAGTCAATTTTAGACTTAGAAAGTTGTTATAATCTCTAAAATATATAGAAAAATAGGGAAAAAATAATAAAGTAACTAGTAATAAGGAAATTGTTATTCCAGATCAAAAAATAAGGTAGTACCTACTTTGTATACGTTTAATTAAGAATAACAATTTCAGAAAACATTATTTAAATGTGTATTATAGTGTTTTTGTTACCAAGTATAAGTAAATTTGATCTTAATAATGATTTAAATATAATATGTTTATGATATAATTTAATATAATTATAATATAATAATATGATATATTATTTTTAAATACCTAATTATAAACATGAAATTGAAGATATTTAAACATCATTCTCAATCTAAGTACTTTTTAAAACCGAAAATCTTCAATATCAGAATCTCAACAAAATAAAAAAAATTCCTTCTGCTATTAGTTACTTAAAAATTATTTGAACTTGTATAAATAAATATTAATACCGAGTGGCTTTGGTGAAAATACACCCGCACAGACGTGATATAAACCACGCAAGCATGCAGTTTTTTTGGTGTCAGTGGTGTCCACCTACTAGACCAAAGGAGATTTTGCTACGTGACATCAAATAAGCATCGAAAAACGAATTTGTACGTCACTCTCAAAAGCTACTCTGTCTATTCACTCATCTTTAAAAACCACGAATCAATAAAATCATATTTTTTATACCTTTATGTAAATATTATAATTAATCAAAAAAATTTTCAATTCAAATTGCTTGGTTTTGCGCATACATGATTAAATTAAATTGATGGAATAATATAATTTTTTCTTGTAATTGCAACTTTTTTATAATATATTTAAATAAAACCTCCATAATTTTACAATTTACATAAAATATAAATTTAAAATAAGTTGTACAATAAAAAATTTTATTCAAGTTAAGAGAGGGGGACATTTTACATTTTTAATACTCCAACTATTCTATAGGTTTTAAAATTGAAGTATAGTCTGATTTTAATAAGAGTTATGACAGTTGTGTTACTGGTTAACAACCATAAGTACTACCTGTTTTCTATTTATTTTTATTTTAACCTATAATACGCGTATTATGTGACTGAAAAGTCGATAAAAATTAGCATAATATAGATAATTAGTAATTACTTTGAAAAATTAATAATTAATTCATAATATTCTGCGAAACTATAAATTTATTATATTTACAGGTAATCAATGATTGTCGAAATGAAAGCTTAAACCTGTACAACCAGTTTGGCATTGCAATGAAAAACGTATTCGATATTCAGGTAAGTTTACCTGGGAATGCTATTATTAAAAAAAAAATATTATTTAAGTTTAAAGTAGAGTTGTGTGTTTTTGTAACATATAAACTATCATTTACCTATGTCAACTAATCACTTCTAGTCTATCACAATACTTTTATGGCACAAAACAACCGGCACAGAATAAATGAATTTATTGTGTTTTGTGTATAACCTGTAACAGTTTTTTGTTTCGTGTGGTATAATAAATTGATCTGCTTAAATTGTATTACGTTCACGAACATTCGTGACTAAATCTGATTTGTGCAAATAATGGTATGGTTATGATCGGCATGAAATTAAAATATTTTGTTAAATTGTCGTTCGTACCTTCTAGATAAAATTTAATTAGTAAAGTAGAATTTCCGAAACTCATTTGAGTGTAATTAGTAATTACTTATACGATGTTATGTGATTATTGATTAGTGATTATTATTTGTAACCGGGAGCAAATGTCATGGGAATTTTCATATTTATTTCTTTCGTTTTAGCAAGTTTGATTTAAATGTATTTATAATGAAAATGTATTCATTTTTATTTACCTATATTTTAGTTATGATTTTAATTTTTAAGTATACTGGGTGTAACAGATAGAACTGACTTTTGGAATAACTTTTGTTCTAATTAATATTTTAATTTTTTTATGTTTATTTTTTAGTACTGAAAATAAAAAAATTTAAATTTGATTTGAATTTTTTTTTGATAAATTTAAAATAGTCAATTTGTGAATCTGATTATAAGAACAATTTTGATGGTAAAAATATTAATCTAATTTATCTATTTATCTAAGTAGTTTATTTTTTAGAATTTTTTTAAAATATTAATATTTTTTGATTAAATTAATTTGGAACGTAATAACTTTTTTAAAAATATGATTTTTAAGAATTTGCTGACATGAGTATATTTCTTAAATTATTCACTCATAGTATAATATTAACAATTTTGTCATACGTTTAAGTAGCATATTTTTTTTTTTTTTGGTCAAGTTTATCTGTTACATTATATAATATTTAGTGTACTATGACACAATATTTATTATAAATCTGAAAAATTTCTGTTACACTAATGTATTAATCGTATTATTGATATTAATTTATCTATTATTTGAACATATATTAACCAATTTATACAATTTTTTTTTCAACAATATAAATAAATTAAAATATACAATAAGTTATATGATATGTTTTTAAATTTTAGGCGGCTATTGCTATTATTCAATTTCAAGAAACTGGACAACCAGTGTATAAGGCAAAAAATTTTAGTCTAAATGCCATATGCGAAAAGTATGGTTTGCCAATAAACTCATCTAAGGATCAGTTAAGAACTCTAAATAAAAAAGATCAAAGGTATTGGCTACGAAGGCCTTTATCTAAGGATATGCTTGCCTATGCTGCTAGTGATGTACTAACTCTCATGCCTAAGTTATATAAAACTATATCTGCGTAAGTATTAAATGTATAGTCTACTTTACTTTTAAACAAGTTATTTAAATAATCCCTTGAATAATGAATACCTATGTAGTACTTCGATAATAGTATTTGTAGGGTGCATTATACAAAGAGTTTATGATATTATATGGTTTCATACACTGACAAATTGACCCGGCACATTATCATTATAGTTTTTTATATTGTAATATATAATATGCATAGTAGACTTATAAACTATTAATTGTATGCCTTGTAATAATATATAAATATCAAAGCTATTATAACTATTACTATTATTATTATAGAAATATTCATGTTCAAATAACGGAATTATGATCTATCATTATTTTAAAATTGTTATTTATTAATAATATTATAAAAAAGTTTTTTAAGAAAAATATAAAAAAACAATTAACTTATTTATTTTAATATAAACTCAATAAATAAATCTAATTAAATTATTGTTTGTAAAATTTTAGTATTCTATAACTAGCTTGATGATTATTAAGTTAATATTCCAATAATTCCAAAGAATCTGTCAAATCCTTAGTTTCATTTTTTTAAATTCATTAGTTGATTTTGACACCTGGGTAATACTTAATGTTTGAATTGTATTCAGATTCCTGTCCCTATTAGTTGTATAACTACCTAATGGTATACACAATTTCTTCATAATTTATTTCGTTCTTTATTATTCAATATTATAAATCTATTTATTACTAGTCATAAAATAAGCTTCATATTATGATTTATATGTTTTATTTTTCAAAATTACTAGTTCACTAAAACAACATTTATTTTTATTATTATTATTATCTTATAGTCAAATTCATCCGTCTAATACTAAATTACTTGAAGAGTTATGTGAAGAACAAGCATTTTTGTACATTGTCCCAGATAATGTTCAAAAACGTAAGCACCAGCGTAAAATTGATAATGAATTGCAAGTTCTTAAAGAAAAATTGTCTTCTGATAATGGGAAGAATGTTGTTCTTAGTAATAGAGAATTGAGATTATTAAGGTATTTTTATTAATATAAATTAAATATGTTTACTTAAAATATTGTTTAAATCTAAATAATGACTGTAGACATTTGGAATTAACTGATGAAGATAAGGAAAAGTTAAAAGGATCTATGAAGGTTGCAAAAAAGTTGGAAAAAATGGAAGGAAAAAATATGTAAGAAGTGAAAATAATTTAATTTATCAATAATGATATATTATCTAATGTTTTATAGAAAATACAACGGAGAGGATTGCGATTCCAACGAGTTTCTCAGTTTAGACAGTAATATTAGTGGCAAATCAACATCGTCAGATAATTCTGCATCTGGTAAATATTAATACATCTTTTTTTAATTTTTGTTTTGTTCTGTTATTTATTTATTGCCATCAATATTTTAATTAGGAGAATTTCAATCTATTGTATCCGAACAACCGCCAAGTCTTACTGAATCTATGCAAATGATGGATGATGTATTATCAGATAAACTTATGGATCGTTTGGAAAAAATTGAGCGTTTAGAATCGTTGTTGACTATGGCCATGGATGCAGAACCAGATCAAACAGATAGTTTAGATACTTCACCTATGAGTTGCAAATGCACATGCCATTTATTTACTACCGACACCATTGATATGTCCACACAAACTGAACCACTATAATTTATTATTGTTGGAAATGAGAGTGTAATAATTTGGGTTTATTATTGAGATTTTTTAAATCTTATACCCAGCCATGGCTTTTGAGCCTAAATATTTAGTTTACGATCAGGTTTCATATTGCTTTTGATTAAAGTAAAAAGTAGTATTGGAAAATTTGGATCCGTGTATATAATATCTATAAAGAAACTAATTAACAGGGTTGAGTCTGTACAATATCCGTCCATAATATTATTATACCTGTTATATTTTGATTAACAATATAGCATTGGTTATAAATAATATTCAAAATTTGACAGCAATAAAAAAAAAAACCGCAAGACGGTTAGACAAATTAGACTGAAAAATATTATATTTTTATTAAATTTGCGCTAGCATCACGACGTGCCTATGTAGATTTTAGATAAATTAATTATAGTTAAATTTGTTTGCTCAAACAGTATTAACCTAAACGATAGTATTGCATTGTGAAGTTCGTGTATAAATAATAACGTAATTTAAACTAATGAACTACCATCATGGAGTAGAAGGTATGTGTATTCCTGTTAAGGATTTACACTTATTTAACTTGAGTAATCCATGCATGTAAGTCTTACTTATTTTTCTGAAAAGGGGGAATTCATTAATCATAACCGATGTTAAATTACAAATTAAAAATTATATTATATAAGTAAAAGATGATTTTGTATAACATTGTGGATACGAGGGTTCTAACATCGGATTCCCTCTGTAAATGTGCCTGGTGTGTGATATGGTAGATGGACATTTTCTTTTGACAATTTTTAAGTATGAAAAACATTTTATTTTATTGTATATTTTAAACATAGTTATTCATAACTTTATAAATTTGTTGACTAACTATTGTCTATCTTATAAATCTTTATGATAATTACTGATTGTATGATCAAGGTTGACTGTGAGATATATATAAACACTTGATGAGTGATACAAAACAATGTATGATTCTACACTGAGACCAGTCTAGTAGTCTGTAGGGTATAGGTATACAAGTGATAGATATTTGGATATAAGTACATACAATTTGTTCTGTACTTTAATTCCATATCTATTTGTTTAATTATGCATTTATTTCTATATTTTTTTTTCTTAAATTAATAACGATATACATTTATTTTCACTTGGCAGTTATATATTCTATTATTATCATAGGCGTGCTCAAGGGGTATGCAGCTGCATACTCTGAAGTTCTTTAAAGGGCAAAAGTCAACTCTAGAAAATAAACCTTTTTTGCACAAGAAAAATAATTATAGGGGCGACAGTGGCCTTTTGCATACCCTGAAAAAGAGGCCTGCGCACACTTATGATCATTATTCTATAATTATTATGTATATGAACAATTTTAAAATTAAAATTAAGTGAGAAGATGTCCTACATTCACCTTGTTTAATCCTATTTGTCTTCCTTGAGTGGTGTCATTATAAATTGTTAACAATATTCTTAATATTATAATATTTATGTGTCAGTGTTGATAATGTTACTAAGTATTACTATTTTATTATCGTTAGAAAAATATTAAAATGTAACATAAAGAAAATTGGTTGTATTTAAATGTATACTCTTACAAGTTTTAATTGAAAATAATCGTGTTATTGATTTACTAACAAGAGTTATAAAAATAAAATGTATATTTGACAAAGAAACAAAATAAATTGAGTGTTTTTTTTTTCTTAAAAAAATGTTTTAATCCCAATAGTATTACTTGCCTATGTTATGTAATATTGCTACATTGATGTATACTTAACCACATATTTTTTTGTCGTTTTTTTAATTTCACAGCTAAACATTATATTATTTGAAAAACGTAACCTCTAAAAACAATCCCGGAATAAATTTTTATACCACCGGTGATAGTCAATAGGTGCATAAAAAAAAAGTTGCTGATATTGTGTATTTGTGTTCCTCAACTTTGGATTTGTCACTCTTAGAAATAATACCTTAAACAGCTAACCTAAGTTTGGTAATACATATTTACAGTCCTGCCTACAACACAAAAGCCGTTCCTCGTTTTTTGATTATTACGATCGTCAGTTGATTTTGTCTATCGATATGACTAGAAGGATCAGATCAAAACATATATTTTTAACACAGTAACGCTGTAAAAAATATATTATTATTACGTCATAATGATGATGTTCAATAGGTCGGTACTACTGTACTAGGTACATAATAGTATATGCTCACGGAGTATCTATTGTCATAATATGAAAGGTACGAGACTAATGTAGCTGTTTCCCGAAACAATAAAGTATACAAAAAGCATATTATTATCTACTTATTTGCTAAATAAAATTTTAAAACAACAACGCTAAAAAAAAAAGTTGTTTGGCATTGCCGATAGGTCGTAATAAATTACAACGGTAGGTAGTCAGAAATATTTACCTATATATGTATATGAGTATAGGTCAAAATATCCATCGGATAAAAAAATCAACAGTTGCAACAAAAATTGTTTTATACAAATAAATACATAAACAATAAAAATATAAGCAATTACTTTAAAAAAGCTTACTTTTACACGCCAATGTCCACGCGTACCTATCCAATATAATTCTGAGAAATTTTGGTTTCGATGGTTACAATCGCTGCGCATTTTCTTTTCGTTAAATTCAAATTCTCGGATTACAATGTGTTACTTAAAATATGACTTGAATGTAGATTTGGTCAATACAATTTAATTAGGTAAAAATAATTTGATAATATGACGTACTAACACTATAAATTCTAAATCTCACTAGGTACATTTGAAAACTGATAATTTTACAAAGTTGGGTTGCGGGATCACAATCCTTCACGTTGAATTAACCCATTTATTCTCTTTTTAAAATAGTCAATTATTTTTACTCCAGCGTCTAGAGTTTTCATTGGTCGAATATGTTGACCAAATACCACGTACCAATAATAAGGTATACTTGGTAGGAGGTACTCAACCTTAAGGCAGGTATAGTGGACAATGCGTTTTTATTCGATAAATACCTACCGAAAAATAACAATATATTTTTCCCCTGAGGACTGAGAAGCTGTTCAATTCATACGAATTTATTAGAAACTCTTAGAGGAGGTTCTAAAATGTATAATAATAAAATTTAACTAAATGGTGTTCGGACTATAAAATCGTCCGCCGTCGACCGTTTGGCCGTCCCTGGTATTGTGTCTACACAATATTTTAGTACTCATAACTTGCATGCATCGTAAATACATAATATACCTAAGTTCGACACATTTTTATTTTGCGTATTATTATCACTATAATATATGCCGACAGGCGAACGTAAAATATTACTGTAGTGGCTTATCGCGCGAAACTGACAAGTGCAATTTGTCTATTTTCACTGACATGACGTAGGCCGTACCCATGTACTTAGTGCTTAATGATATTATTATTCAGTACTTCTATTGATGAAAATGGCGCGTGCCAGGTAAGTAGATACATGATATTATGGTAATAATAATGTACACTGTAGTGTTGTAACAGCACAGTTAAATAGAACATTCAAAACAATTTTCACAAAAGACCATGGTACCTATCCGGTAAAAGATAGGAGGAATAACCGATGGTTGACAATAAGAATTTTGGAAAAGTTTCTAATCGTCAACTCATACTTGGTCGTGAGCGCACGCACAGCATAGGTAATTGGCTTTTAACCTTTGGTTAAATAAAAAACTACCTATTTGTTTAACAATATTACGGGATAAAATATACGATGCTAATACTTTTTGAGAGAAAAAATGCGTCAATATTATTTATTAAGTTTGATTTCTGGTAACATATTTAGTGTCCCTGCTCCCCCTTTCACAAGGTCGAGATAAACAATTTACAATACTTTATTTAATAGGTACCTGGCGTAAATTGGGTCCAATTTTTGGTAGTGCAGTGGCATATTCTTAACTTATAATTATTTCCAACACACCAATAATCCAACTTCCTAAGTAAAATCCTTCCCTATAAACTATAATATATTTTCCCATAATATATTTCTTTAAATAATAAATACATATGGGATTATTTTAGCAGTAAAACCTTTGTTATTGTAATATTAATAAAAAAAAAACAGTCAAAAATGTATTTTTATTTATTTTTAGTTCAGACAACGTCCTCTTTCAACAGATCCCGAATCGAATTCATCAATTGCATGGTCCAAATTAATATTATTTTTTTTTCGAGCTACAAAGTAGCTAAACCACTAAGCCTTTCTTGTCCCATAGTCGTTCTTAGGTAAGTTTTTAACCTCTTTAGACAAGAAAAAGATCTTTTGCAACCTGCTGTATTAGTAGGTATTGTTAGGAATATTTTTAATTTCTCTGTAATTAATGGAAACCTTTTTGAATATCATTTTGTTTTATGTATTCTATTTTTGATTCTAATTTGTTTATTGCCATATTTTTGATTTTACTATTTTAGAATATAGATAGAATAATACTTTAATTGATAATGCCTAATACATACACGAAAATTATAATTTTGTACCTGTTTATATATTATTTTATATTTCAATTATTTTCTGGTGGTGCAAAAACATACCACATCTAAAATGTGGTGATGCAAGTGCTGCATTTGCAGAAAAATCGATTTGGTTATTTTTTTTCGTTGTTGTTCAAATTCACAAAAACCTACCATAGGAAAAAATTTAAATGAATTTGTCACGTAATATTAACTTCGGTGTCTAGTCAAAAAGGAGTCAAATCGAAAAATCAAAGTTTTCGGTATATGTTTTTTAAAATATAAAAATTATTCATACAAT
The DNA here is from genome assembly GCF_003676215.2 of Rhopalosiphum maidis. Lineage (NCBI taxonomy): Eukaryota > Metazoa > Arthropoda > Insecta > Hemiptera > Aphididae > Rhopalosiphum > Rhopalosiphum maidis. Next base: position 4,805,805 of record NC_040878.1, on the reverse strand, counting down.
ATAAAACGAGACTACAGAAAATATTCCAGACCTATAGGCTATAACGTACAGAGTTCCTACTCCAAATATAAAGATGAATTGATTAATTTGAGTTCAGACGCAATAGTAGATTTTAATTATCTGGTGAAAAATTGAAATCGCCAAATACTGGTTGCTGAACAGTGGATATTGCAAAATACATACTTAACACATGCCAAAAATATGCAGACGTAAAATACTCATTAACATACCGTGTATTAAAATAAACACAAGTATTTTAAATAACAACATTAACTTACGTATAATAAACGTATAATAAAATTTATATTTATTTTTTCAAAATATTTTTCTTATAAATTGTATAAAGAATACAAATAACAAATGATATATATTTTTAATTAAATTAATAATTGTTTTATGTTTTTCAATTTAGAAAAGTAAAATTACTTATTGAAAAAAATACGTTTTTAATTATCCTTATTATTTAAAAATAATAACAGTTTAATTAATATTATTATACGATAATAAATTATAACAATACAACAACTGCAGTTCTATTTATACCCCATACTAGGTACTAGGTATATATACTTATAACCATTGATATTATATTTTAGTTTGTAAAATCAATGTTAGAGCACAAATACCGTATTATATTAAAATATAAATATTATATTAATATCCTACACTATATAGGTGTAATATGATATGTATATCGTAATATAATATAAAAATAGTAATTGTGTGAAGACTATAAAATATAGAAATTATATAAATCTTTATATTATTACAGCCATAGCAATGACGAAAATAATAGAAGTTGTAGACCCGCTGTTACAGCGGATTTCTGCATTAAGTCTTCTGCAGCTGGTGAGTGACTATAGTGGTAGCGTCTTCAGACTTAGCAGATCCGTTGCCGCTGTCGTCGGAATCTTGTACGGCGTGTCCGTTTTTATCACGCACTTTCAATCCCAATCCTTCGCGATACTCCCTGCTAAGGCTCCTGGCCGTCAAACTGTGTACCTTTAAAAAAGTACAAAAATGAAATAAATAAGATAATTGATACGCCCCGTCAATATAATATAATAATATTAATATTCAGTGACATGTCTAATTCACCGACATAAAAAAGTTGTTAATAGTTTCTAACAATTTTTCAATTTGTGGACATCTCTGTGTTGGTATCGTAATAACTAATAATAATATATGTGATTGATTTATTAAATAAAATTATAAACAATTATATTTAGGCAATCGAAATTTGTGAAGTTATCTTATCAAGAATATATACGGTGGTTAGTATATTAACTGTTTCAAAAGTTGATAAAAAAATAACTTAAGTAAATTAAGTTAACTTAACGTTAAGAATCTTAAGTAATAGTGTATTTAATGTATAAAATCATTGTATAATATAGGGTACTAGGTAGCTTTATGGCCGTTATGCGAGAAAAAAATAAATGTATCAGTTATAACTCAGTTATAACTCCTAATGGATACACATGGTTTTAAATAAAACGAAGTAAACATTAAAAATTAAACAATTGGTAGTCGGTAAACTGGAAAATCGCAATCGGACAGTGGTAAGTGTGCGTGTGGAGAAAGGAAGGTTAAAGCTTTTGATAAAGGAATTTCCTGCTATCCCCTTGTAAATAACCATTTAAATATTCGTATTGATATAATATATTAATATTAGTTTGTGAAAACAATTTGGTAGATAGGATGTAGGCAATGTAGCCCATGTAGAGATGCATCGTTATGTACGTAATCGTATTGTTAGTGATCCCTTACGATTCCTCCCCACTCACTGTTGTCAATGTATACCAAAAAATGTGCATTATAATAAATGTATAATGTATATCTAAAATTTTAAAATATAATAGGTGGATGTCAGAGTTATCGGTAGACCTTGAATGACGTATATATCCATCTATATAATATCTATACTATAATATTATTATTTTATTGTCCATCGGCCGCGCCCAGTGTTAAATTGCATTTATGTCTGCATACACAGGACAACAGTAAATCTATACTATCAGTTGTCTATCCGTATTATTAGTGTCTTATAATATAGGTACAGAGTTCAGAGTTGCACACATGTAATAATACTGTATTATTACCACACCTATTATATTATACCATTAATTATTTTTTTTTTTTTTATAAAAAATCATCCAATTAAAGTTCTTATAAAGTTATATTAAAACATCAAAATTTTAAGAAAAAACTTTTGGACAAGACACGAATAAAATCGTTTCCGATAGTTTTTATTATTGATTTTCTACTTCTGATATCTTATAATTTCAGCTGTGTAAACAATGTTATGTTAGAAGTATAAGGGACGATTTTAATCACACTATATGGCCAACGGGACTGTGTGTGAAGATTTAGTATCAGACGATTTTGTTGCTATTAATTATTTTGTCAAGTTAGGACATATATACATAAGTTAACATATAATATATAATGACGGTGAGTTTTATTTTAAAACACCATCTGACTTATATTATTAGAGCATACTCATTACTCGTGTATAGTGATATTGCCGACAAATGGTTTTTCGTTGTTATAATATATCACACATAATACTATCATAATTATAGGGTTTTACGAATTTCGGAAATGTGAAACCGTGACCTTGTCTAGTAGTCGAAAATGGTAGTGTTTTAACGTTTGACCAATGTACGATTAACTTTACACGATACAACTTTGTTACAAAACCATAAGTTTGTTCGTGTGTATTTAGATATAGTATCTATTAAAGTGGTTTAGTAGTGAAGTCGTATTGTTCCGATTTTCATTCTTCTTACATTTTCGACATTATTATATTAAAATATAATATCCAATTATTATGTACCTACTGAAAAGAAAACATTTTAATATACGATAACAATATACCTTTATTATTTATATATATTGTAAAAATAATACTGATAACTGAAATTATATGATTTAAATTCTAATTCATAGGTACTAGTGTATCTACTACTATATTATTATTGTTAGACGTTTTCATATTTTACACATTATATACTTTCTAAACGTGTACTTTTCATAATAATTCAAATTCCCAACAGATAACTAGATAAGGTATCCAATAATAAACAAATAAATAAATAAATAAATAGGTACCTCGTGCACATATTTTATTATATTAGAAATTTATTTAAATATTTTAAAAAAAGTATTAATATTTTAGGAAAAAAAAATGCTATCATTTAATATCACAGGGATAAAAGTACCTACTATGTGTTACATATTCACATAATTATCGATACGAATTTAATACATTCTGTGAATGCACAGTTGTAATACCTATCCATAGATAAAAGATAGGTATGCATTCATGAATATTTGTAACGGTAATTTATTAATTTATTACAAACGAGGACACGCTCACTGAATTGTGCAGTACAAATAGTAAAAAACTAATTGTTACAAGTTACAACACATCATTATATATATATATATATATATATATACATACCTAACAATATATAACAATAATGTATTTAAAATCTAAATAATACAGACTTTCAATGAATCAGAAATTATAATACAAAAATAAACACCAGTAAGTATTGAGTTAATTCTTTTTAGAAACGCACCATTTAAATACATTTATATTTATAGTATGTATACCTATAAGCTATTATATAATTTATACTATATCAGCTATATTATACTTGAAAACTAAAAATTAATGTTAAATTTCATCGCCACGAGAAAATTCAAAAGTGTTATTTAAACTATATTATTTTAATACTATTGATATAAAGTCAATAACAATAATCAGCGTTTTTCTGTATCTTTATGCACAATCTTATACTATAATACGCTTATGTTATGATATCATGTTGTACACTATTAACTATATTGCTGTATAAGTATTACTTATATATAAAAATATATACATTATAAGTACACAACATGTTTTTATTTTATATTTTTGTAGCATGTTGTTAATGTTCTATAATAAAAATAAAAATACAGATGAACGCATAAGAAAACTGCAGATAACAATATTATAATAATAACAGAAGAATATCGATGATTACACGTATAATTATTATACACAAGTACTTGGGTGAACGTAAACTTATATACGCCGAATCAGTCATCATCATCCTGTCTATATTTATATACATTATACATACATTATATACATATACACACGCACACTAAACATTTAATACTAATCAAACCTCCTTTGGAGGCGGTACACCTTTGCAGCGTAACATCCAGGTGGTTTACTTACTTGTCTGCTTGAGTTCTTGCATGTATTTTCAACGTTCTAAAAGTGTGAAAAACATTTTGAATTAAAAACTTGAAAATTGTATTATAGTTTATAATAATATATTTAAGCGCATATCTAATAAAATATAAATAAGGGTAAAATAAGGGGATTCAAGAGCAAAAAGTAACCACCAACAAAACGGAATCGACTAAGGGAAAAAAACTTATTATTCTTGATAAATAGTGTTTTAAACTTTTCTCGTGAAATCCAGACAGTATATTAATTATAATTTAGAAAAAATTTTATTTTGTAATGGTAATTATTTATTAATTATAATATATAAAACGCAAGCTCGCCTTCGGTAAATTGATATTCCATCGATCATGTTAGATTCTCTTTTGATATGCCACCACCGAGTTAAATATTATGGATACAAATCACACAACTTATAACTATAGTACCTAACTAGGTATAAGCAATATACAAATTTCGATTGCACTTACGTTAGACGAAAATTGTTTGGCTAATTCTCTGACCGAAGGCATACAGTGCACGTCTTCGGCTGATTCCGCGATTGAACCCTTAGGGATACCGACGCCGCTCTCCCGCCGGTCGGTCCACGAGCACAATTGGACCAGTTTATCTTGGCGCTGCGGGCCGCTGCAAGTACCAAATGCTGCGAACGAGTCGCTACTTGACAGGGATTGCGGCGTGACCGGCGTGGAGTCCTGCAGTGCGCCGCTGGTTCGCCGCGCGTCTCTGTCGTAATCGTCTCCGCCGATTTGTACTACCAGTTTGGATACCTTTGTCTGACACACAACACACATCGCGAGTACGTGTTTACGTATCATTACAATATTATAATAAATTCAATAATCGTGAAATTGGAATTTGTTTCAGCGTTAAGGCCGAGAAGCTTGCATGTTAAAATATATGATGTGCGACTAGAGACGTGAGCCCGGATTAAGTTTACCAGAGTAGAGACCTAAGAGCAAAGTTGATTGTTGGCCCCCACAATAAAAAAAAATATATATTCAGAGATTTTAATATTGCTCAATCCATTGGAGTACCCGTATACATGTAAAGGTAACTTAATAATATATTAACAATATTTCATTCAAACTAAAATACTGTAAATCTACAAATGATTTGAGTACTAAAAAAACGTATATAAAAATATATAAATGACCAATAAATATGTATTATAAGTGTGGCTCTTCACTTAAATTCCCAATTTAGTTTTACCTTTTATTGTAGAGAAAAAATCTCAAAGGTGCTGAATTGATAATAAATTCGTCTAGGTTAAGTCTTGCTCAGTATTCTAAATTATGAAATTATTATCTAACCCCCGAAAACCATCTATTCTTGCCATTATCGAAAACCTAAAAAGTCATTGACTTATTATATAGATAGGTGTGTAAGTTAAAATGTAGTTTTAATATAATAGTAGGTAGGATACATATTATTATCGAACAATGACATAAAAGAAAACGATTACGCGAATAACAGAGAAGTAATCAATATAAACGTCAAAATTCGGAGAAACCAATACACTTGGCGTAAACGTATACCTATATATAATAATATTGCCTACAATTGATTTATTTAAAACTATGTATTGTTTCAGCGAATAAATGTTAAAAAATAAACGTAGGATCTTTATACCAACGCAAATAAAAACTGCAATAAGTTCTTATAAATGATATTTTTTATTTGAAGTAGTATAGTAACAAAACAATATATTATATGGTAACTTATTTCGATTTTATACTATGAAAAATATCACATAAAGCCAAAATTTCCAATTTTGAACCATAAACTGGTCATCATAAAGAATAAAATATGAATAAATAATATACAAAACGTCAGCACATTGAATATGGCACGTTTAGTTATTATAGGCACAGCTAAGACGTCTAATAACGTCCTCACTGTAAATGGGATTTTTAACAAAGTTGTCTGTCCCTGTTTTGTTCCTAAACACAGTTCTGGGCAAAGTTCCGTACACTATTGATTTTTCCAGAGTACTGACGTCGTCAATACTAACCTGTTTTTGTCTGGCTTTTAATTCTCCGGACTGATTGATGTAGTAATCTCGACCGTACCTGAATGAAACCAAACCAATTTGATATAATTTAATATTATAATAATTAGTATATGGTATCTATATAGGTGCAATTTGGGGGAGGCTTGGGTGTAGAGGAGCTTCGGCGCCTTTATTTTTTTTTAATTTAAATAGCACCCCTGAGAATCCTATATTACTCACATAGTACAATAAAACAAAATTTCACTAAATAAAATCAAAATAGCGATGTCTATAGATTGATATTAGAGTTTAAATTCCATGACTACATTTGATGTTAATTTTATATGTACCAGGTACATTAATTGTACCTATTATTAAAATAGTGTAATATATTAATAAAACGCAGTTATTTTTACGTTAAGCAATATTTAATAGATAAAAAAGGGATTTACATTATCTCGAAAATATTCTCCTTTTCAAGTTTGGTATTAGGCAATGTTAAAGCTCTAATGATTTTTAGTTTATACATACATTAGACATCATAATTTTGAATTTGCTTGGTGAAATTTTACTATATAATAATAATGCCCGAATGAATACAGTATCTATATGTCCGTATCATCACGTATTGTTTTAATTATTAATAATTTATTTTTATTAGACTAGCAAATGATAATTACCGCTGCGTGTCCGGTAACGAGGGGCTGCAGACTATTTTTAACGGACCAGACGTGTCGTTTCCATTGATTAAATTCCTGCAAGAAAAACGTGTAGGTATACGATAAATAATGTTATTAAATCAACTGTTGAAAGAAAACCAAACAATTTTAACAACCCGGTTGTTTGTAAGAAAATAAAAAATACTCACAATGACGCCTCGCTACTGCTCCTGCTGCCAAACAACGACTTGTACTTGCGCTTTTCGATGTTTTCAGCGGAGTACGGGTTGTTTGTCAGTGGCGCTGCCTTTTCCCACTTAGAATGTTCTCGTTCTGCTATTGTACCTGCCGATTAAAATAAGAGTATTGTCTCTTCATTCCTTTTATAAAATGATTTACTGTTCTGGTACGATGAGCTACGATACGTATTATTATTATATAATGTATCGGCAGTGCTCCAAGCCCAAAACTAGCAGAGAACTCAATAGACAAAATCTTTAACATGATAATATATACTTAAAACGATAGAATAATATGCTCTCAAATATGCATCATCGATAATATAGTATGATACTAAAAAGTTTTCTAGTCTTATCAGTTTTCAAAATGTTAAATAATCTTATACTACGTCCAGAAGAAAAATGATTTGTTAATTTTATATAACAATTTGATTGTTATTTTATAAGCTATTTAAAATATTTGTAAAAAAAACAATAAATCTTTATTATATGAACTTGTGAAAAAAAATAACCCAAGTATATATAAAAACTTATGTATTAAATATTTTTAAATTTGAAATCCAGACATCATGAATACATTTGTATCTAATCAATTTTTTTCCTATTTATTTATTTTCTGAAGAAAAATGCAAAATATGCATAAATTCTTAACTCAGGAATTTATTAACATGTATATTTATGTACCGTACCTGGTCTGGGAGGTAACGGTTCGTCTTCTTGTGCTACGTTTACTTCGTCGGATGACACCGAGTTGACTTCGCTGTCGGTGGTGTTCGACATTAAACTAGACCTGTAAAATTATATGTGATTGACGTAATTAAAATAAGTAAATACACACAATTGAATAGTATATATACATATAATATTTTAGTATATCGGAAAATTAAACACAAATGAGTATGTTTTTCATTACCTTGGCCTAGGCACTGGTTTTTCATTGACTTCTAGAGATTGATCAAAATCCCTTTGATGATCCATAGAACCTTGGCCTAGAATGTATAAAATTACAAAAAATTAATGTGTATATATCTATATCACATATTATATTATATAGATTCCGTGACCGCGCGATACGATACCTAATTTATGTATATTCCGATAATATCTTACCAGAGTCTACTTGGGAAAGTGCGACGTGCTTGTTGCAAGCCTCTACTATGGGATCCCAGTTAAGTGGGTTGTCTTCTTCACTGCTAGGGCCTTCAAATAATAAAATTCCACCATCTGTGAAGTTTGTATCGACGTCCGAATGTTTCGTCTGCAGCGGCTCTGATTCGAAATCAGCTATTACGGAATCATAAGACATGTTCATCAAATAAGATCAAAAGCCTCAGAATGAATCAAATACATAGTGATAAAAACACAAATTATGTATGAGATAATAATAAATGATAATTAAGTTACAGAGTTCGAGCAGCTCATCCAGTGCCGAATTTGAGTAGTCGGACAGTTCAGACGTTTCATCGGCATCGCGATCGCCTATTAGCGGCCTGGTGACTTCGGATGGATTTGGCACTAACATTGGAACAGGAACAGGATGATGATGATAATTGTTGGAGCCTGACACCCGATTGACTCTTTTCTTTTGAAACAACCAGTTGTCTTCCCACGAGTCCACCGTAGCGCTTATCCCTTGATCGTCGGGATCGATGGTACTACTATCTGAAAAATCGACAGGTTTTTACTAAATACATTCGATGAGAGCCTAGTATATCTCTACGGTATTTAACAAAAATCTAGAGCTAAAAATTAAGTTGAGTTTATTATATTATATAGTTTATATTTTAAGATATCGCTATAAAACAATCGTTTCGCATATAATTATAGGTTCAAACTATAAACGATTATCGATAAAAATTGTTGATAGATATAAAATATAAAAAGCAATAAACAAACTAGATTTAAGTATAGAATAAATATAATCATAATGATATATATATGTATAACATACACTAATAAACGCACGGTTATAATAGAGTGCAATCCTGTTCGCGATGTTGAATCGTTGGAAGAAGTGAAAGCTATGTAAAAATTATACATGAATATGCACAGCACTAAATATGAATACGTAATAGTGGTCAATTCAAACTTATCAATATATACGTAATAATAAAAGTATTTATAATATTTGCAAAAACCTTCCAATAACTTCGTTCTGGTAATAAAAACGTATACAATGAGTTAACGTCCATGTATTATAATTTATAATAGTATATCTAAAAATATATATATACCGTTATTATTAATTTATCATCAACACGTGTAAAAACGTGTTTTTTACTTGTGTATACATATTTTATGGCTAGACACTCGAAATAACTGAAATATTCACGATAAGAAAAACGACAGGAATATTTCTTATTGAGGCTTTGTAATATTTTATTTTATTATTATCTAATTATATGTATGAATATATGACGGATACGTAGATAGGATTAAAAACTCGCATTTTTTTTATTAATAGTACCTATACCTACCCTCAATTGAATCAGATCCGAATTCTGGTAAAGGTGCAGTGTGCCCACGAAGTAATTTCGCGTTTGACATGAACATTCCGATGGCTGATTGCGATCTTTCATCGTCTTCCTCGTCACCTTCGTTGTACCCATCATCATAATCGCCTTCGATATCGGAGTATGTATTATAGCTAGTCGTCGTCACTTCTTCCGTGAATTCTTCTACCTAAACACGAATAATATAATACGTATACATATAATATATTATTATATTAATATATGTAAATATTAAAATATTTAGTATATTATATATACAATATCATACAAACTTTACATTAAATTTAATATTTTATCTTCGTGTTTTTTATTACTTTATTTAGGCAAACTCAACATTTTCGGAACTACTCGTTGTACGAGTATTAATATGCACGAATATGTAAATTATTTATATTTTAAGCATTTTACAAACAATTATATGATACTTACAGTTAAAGACACTCTAGGAGTTCTCCGTGGCTCTTCGGTCTTTTTCGGATTTAAAGAATTCTGATTTGAACCTGCATATATAGTATTATGATAACGTATTAATGTAATATATTCACATTAATCGCAAATTTTACATAAAGTCTTGAAGAAAATACATACCCGTTTGTTTAAGAGGATATTTAGAAATTCGAGACCTCCCAATTGGGATATTCTTCTTCGTCTGACTATTAGCGACAATCTGTAAAAAAAAATTAATTAAACGTGTGATGAAAAACAATTTTTATAACTTACAAACATAGTGATTATTAGTTCAGCGTGACCGTTTAACAAACAACTGCCTTCTAAACTATAAAGGAATGGCAAGAAGCCATATCCAAGCTTAGTATGAACGAAAAAGGGTTTCCACATAACATCATGTAATGTGTTTAATACAAATACCTATGGAAGTAAATACTGCGTAACGGAAATAAATATCGTACCTTATTTAAAATAGCAGTTGCCAAAAGATCTTCGTAATTTTTTTCGTTTAAGTCTTCTGCCAATGGAACAGCGCACTTTTTCTGGGCAGCCTTAGATATTTATAATTAATATAATTTATTATATTTATTTTAATATAACATAAATCCATTCTCATCTTTAATATAAAAAATGCCATATGTAGGAAAATTTAAAATTAATTTTATCCACTTGATTTGAACTTATTGTTGTTGATTAGAATGTTACTAAAATTTAAACTATAATAAATGTACCGTATTATTCTTATTGTTCCACATGAACATAATTAATTATCATACAATATGTTTGAACAGCATTAAATATAATAAAATATGTTGGCATCTATATAAATAGGATATTTCATATTTTGATTTTTAATGGTGAGAGTCGAGAGGTGACAACTTCATTTTTTAAAATTATTCTTTAAATTTTACTCCGGGTTTTGAATTTAATACCATTATTGATTTATACTTATCATGTATTAGTCATATTAATAAAAAAAAAAGCATTAGTTAAATATATTCGACTTGTGTAATTCTTGTGTATTTCAGAATATTTTTTGAGTATTATGATTATGCAAGCGAAAAAAATATTGTATACCTATCAGGGTATACCAGGAGCCTATACATTAAGTTATTAAAATAATCTTATCAATAAAAGTAATATGGAAAAATATATATTGAAAGAATATGTGAATAATGGCAATAATGTTATTATACATTTTATACCTACTTTTCAAACTGTAATATTAAAAATGTATAATTAAAATTCACAAAGTTTAAATTAAAACAATTGTGTTTTCAGTAAGTATGTATACATTTATAAAGTATAAATTGTTATTATAAATGTCACAGTTTAGCAAATCGTTGCACAAAGTACAATCTATAGGTATTTAAAAATAAAATAACATAGCACACATATTGTTATCTGTAGCATACTAATAACATTGATTTGATAATATAGTAATTATATATTGGCAGGTGTAATGTAACAGAAATAAGCCCACTAATTAAATGATAAATTAAAATGGTAAATACCTATTTTAAATCAATACATTATTTTCTTAGGTTATAAGAGAGTGTAGAACACACAGAATTTATAAAATTCAATGAGACCTAGAAACAAAGCTATCTAATATTTATATATTTTAATTATAATATTATTTTAGTAAAAACTGAAAGGCTTTGCTAATCAAATATCTGAAGTGAGAAGAGGGGGTCAAGAACCTCGTTGACCCATGCAGATCCCTACACAGATATCGTCTCTCTTTGCATCTTGAAATTTAGTATTTTTAATTTAAAATATTAAATAATTTTGAATGATAAAATGTACAAAACTTTTTTTAAATAACAGTGAGTTTTAAGTATTTAATTAATAATAATTATTAATTATTATTTATTTATTGGTTGTCATAGCAATTATATTATATGAAAGATGAAAATGAAATATGTATACAAACCTAAAAATAGATTTAAAATAAAGTTGTGGTAGCAAAAGCATTCTAATCACTGTAAAAACTGACCTGTAGTTCTGGAAGATTTTCTACATCATAAGACACTTCTTGCAAAATTGTATTTAATTTTATTGGAATATCATCAAACTCATCCGACTCTGAAAAAAAGTGTATACTAATATATAATTTAGGTTAAGTGTAGTTCGTGCTAAAAATATATTGAATCGAAATATTAACATGTAAGATATTAGCAGTGAACCAAAAAAAACAAAATAATAAAATAAAATAACGGCTTTCATGTCTATAGACTATAATACTCATGTACTGAAAATGTTTAAATAAGAAGATAGCCGTTTATTTTTCACTTTCGAATGCACTAAATATGTTTTTAATAGATCCTAACGATACGTTTAGATACATATATATAGATATATTATTAATAAAAAAATACCTACCATTTATGATGGAGTGTATTGCTGCTGTCAGCGTGGTGGCCAACTGTTCGTGGTACTTCCAACATATTGACATGTCTAGACCGGAAAAAAATTATTGGATATTAATTTTAATAAACATTATTAGTTACATAGAAAATTTATGATACGCACATAGCGGGTGGGTGGACAGAGGCGTGAGGCATACGTCATCTAGGCCTCCGTCCACCAGCCCTTCCACTAGCCGTTCCAAATAATCGCGGACTTCAAAAAACTTGTCTTCTATAGAACATAAAAAATATATAAAAAATATTTCAATCAACCGATAATAGTTATTAAAACCTAAAAATAATTTATAATGCTTTGTAACGTCTATAATAAGAAGAATAGATAAAATCGTAAATTTAAATATCCACATGAAAAATGTATGAAAGAAAAATATTATGTATCATACTATAATTTTTAGCAAAATTCGTGTGTGTACTTACGATCATTTTCTGCCTTGGACGCCACTTTCGCTTTTAATTTGGTATTTAAAATGTCCCGCTGTTGAATGTACAGCAATTTGTGTCTGAAAATCGAAAAGAAGAAAAATTATAACATTAATATAACCTTGTCTCCGGTTATCCATGTTTTTGACGTTTCGCACGGTACAAATAGAAAACAATACGTATAAATGTATAATATAGTCGACGACACTCACGATCGCATAATGGGTTGATGATAATATTATTGTGTCGTTGTTTCGGTTATTATTCGATTAACGGCGTTGTCGTCATTACACGACTACACTGTATTACCGATTGCCGGTATACTATTATTATTATATTATAATTATATCAGACAGCGGTGGTGAAAAACTTAAACAAAAACAATTCTAAACAACAAGTAAAAAACATGAATGTAAACACGTCCATATCATTTTGGTCGTCAGTATAGTCCGACAGAAAAGGCCGGTCAGCCATAGGTATGGCGTTGACGCTCATGATCGGACGGCGACGAAACTTATAATAAATAATCAAGATTATACTACATCTACCTATCGGAAGAACCGGAAGAAAAAATGTACTTTCTCCGCGTGTCCCTATACGTATATAATATTTATATTGCCGCTAGTGACATAATACAACGTTCAACGATAGAACGTCCCAGCCACTCCAATGCATAATACATAATAATGTACCTACATAATATGTATGACTTATGCCATATAGCATAAAATTACACGTGAGTTTTATGCACCGGCTTGCGACTTGTTCCCTCTTTTCGACTGGAAACAGTTCAAGTCTCGTATAGTAGTATACCTACTCTGATCCACGTAGCCACAATAGTAGTGTTCTATACAATATGTAATATTCCTGCTTCAGGTAATGTAGAGTTTGGGACTTAGCTATTGCATAATGCTATATACATATATCTGTATTATAATGCTAATTTTACCTTGACAAATTCAAATAATACGCTTAACCATATACCCTGTTTAAAAATTCAAAGCATTAAACTGTCATAGACCTACCTATTTTATATTTTTATTTGAATAAGCATTTAATTAACGTTATAGGTGATTATACTAGACATACGAATAATAATAAGGATATAATATTTGATAGACTACTAATGCACTATGGTTTTATTTTTCTCAAAAATATCATATATTTAATTCTCAGATTAAACACATATTAAATACGAACTATATCAACAACTTGCAATGCTATTATACAATGAAGTTAAAACTTATGAATACTAAAAATATTCTCAAACTAGTAAATATATGATAAAATTAATTTTGGTGAAAAAGACACTTTGTCCGCATGTGTTGTACTCGTCATACATAATATACATACAACATACCAAATTGGCGTCCTATAGAACAACTTAATAACTTATGCCTTGTTAACTTTAATTTCAAAGTGAATTTACCTATTATTAGAACATTCTAAGTATCGTAACATTGATTTTTTTTTCATATTTTAATTTTTAAGCAAGATATGAATATTGATAATATTACAAATTTAAAATACTTATACATAAATGCTTTTAAAATATTGAAAAAAATCAATGTTACGACATTGATAATGTTCTAACCTTTAATATTTATAAAAGGTAAATTCCATCTTTTATTAAAGTCAATCACATATTATAAATAATTTATAATGTGTTCTACTGAACGCAAAATTGTTGTATTGTATGCAATATGCATTTAAGACGAAGACAACACGTATCTATAAATATGGTGTCTTTAAACACTTAAGGTTATACATATATTTCATGTTTTACCGCACTATTAAACACCATTAGTTTAACCAAACTTAATAATAATCAGATATAACTTTATCATTTTTATTGCTTTATCTATAGGTAATGATACATTATATAAAATATATTACCACAGAATAGATAAAATCATATATTCTGTGATATTGGCTTATTACTACTATATATGAACTATTAGAAATAATAACAAGTTAAATGTTTATTTTATTAAAAATTACATTTTATAATAACATAAAAACCCGAAATCAACTGATAAATAAATACATTAATTAATTAATTAATTATTTGGATGCAAATCCTTCGAAAGTTGCATAATATAATATTAATATTTAGTCCAATATAAATATTAAATGTAACATTATATAATAGAGGCAGAGAGAGAGGTCAGGAGCTTTAATATCTATGCGAATATAGACTAATATTCTCTAGACTAGTTGATTATACAATTATTTTGAGTCTTTTAAGATAAGGTCTAAACACTTACAACTTTTGTATCAAATTAGTCATTCAAAAAAATCGATTTAGTATTTTATTTTTTTATTTTTGTAATTTAAAATCGAATTTTTCACCAAATATTTAAATTAGCATATTTTGATTTAAAGAAATTTCTTTTCCGAAATCTAAATCAATGGTTCCAGATTATGAATATGAAAACATTAGTAGTTTTTAAATGCTATCTATTTTATTTGCATACAATGTTCGTTTCGATTCTTAAAAGGAAATCGTGTACCATGGACGACGGACGTATACTTTACTGGTAGTATGATAATAACAAACAATAAATACTTACGATTATCGAATGAAAACTTCTAATCGATTATAATATGTTACATGCCTGAATAGTTTTTTTTTTTTTTGATAAAAGTTATCAAATATTATTTTAATAGTGTCTATACCGATAATTTAATACCGACTACGTTGCTTTTATACATATTACCATTTATTTACTCAATAATATTACGTTAAAATCTATTATTCATACATTTTTACCAGAAATAAATACTATTATTCCCACCATGGTGTGCACATTAAAATAAATGGTATCTATTTTAATTTACTTATATAATTATGCTGAGGGTATCTATAGATTCATTGTCAAAACGTTAATGTTGTAATTCTTTGATTATTTCCTTTTGATTAGGCAACGTTTACCATAACTATTTGTTGCTTATCATTGATTATAATTTTAATTTTATCAATATTGAATCTTAAATATTATAAGATCCACTTTAGTTTAAATTCTGGTGTCAAACAGACTATTCGTAAATCGTAATATAACACAACGTACCTACTCTTCGAGGTAAGTTAATCACATTCAAACAATTATTTACAATATTATTATATACTTATTATTTAAATATAATTATAATATTAATCGTTATTTAGAATCGCAAAATAAAGACTTAATGATTTAAAAATTAGTTTTTTTTGAAAATTATGGCTAATTAAAAAGGTTCTTAAAGTGAAAATTAACTCTATAAGATTATTTCTATATGGCATCTAGTTAGCACCTAGGTACTTTAGATTTTTTGAATAATATCTTCTTTAATAATTAGTAAAAAAATATTTGAGTACTTTTTAAATTTTTAAGGATCATATAGGTACTATATAATCAAACACTGGCGCGCCGTATACTCCAAATATGTATATAAGTATTTACTAAATATAATATATGTAAATATAATTTTCAAAATATTTTGGCTCTTTCCTGGACAATTTAATTCTTATGGGTATTTAAAATTTTCCTTTTTTAAGTAATTTTTCGATTTTTGTCGACACAGTTTAATAATTGGTAGCTATACGAATTGCTGAAAATTATTAATATTATATTAATAAATATATTTATCGATCTATATAATATTAGTTAGAATTTAAGAGAGTCGTCCTTTTACCAGAACTAATATATAATCGAATTAACAATACTTATGCATATAAATAATAAATTTATATGTATTACAATATTTACATTTGTGTAAAACAGTAAAAAAATCTTTAATATAAAAATGTTAATGTGGGTACGTGTTTTGTGGGCACAAATTGTTTTGTAAATTCAAGTCTTCGGAATATCATTTAAGAAACGAAATTATGCATTGGTTCAAGAAAAATAATTTTTAGATATGGAAAATATAGAAATAGTTTTTATAATGTTGTAATATACATTAATGAATTCATAATATTGATGGTAATTTATTATATTTTATATTAAGTTACATTTAGATTTAAAATTAAAATTTAGATTTAAATTAAAATCATCATAATATTCTTCTTAAAACAAAAGTTGGACTTTGTAACTATACCACTTAATAGTATTAATTAATTAATTTTTATTTGTATTTATTGATAATATCGCTCGCCAGAGAAAAAATTACAGAAGATACATATAACATAGGTTAAGGTTAACATTAAGAATACAATTAGTGAACAAACAACAATTTTTTTAACTTATAACTATCATAAAAAAAAAAAACGCAAACAAAATTTACTTTTGAATGGGAGATTGATTAATAATTGAGGTACCTCTATCGTGTGATCTCATATCATCGTGCAGAATTTTTGTACGCGCAGGCAATTGTTAATTGGCAGTGAGTTTTGGGACGACTGCATCTGCAATTAATAAGATATTGCTGCAGTACTCGTGATCATCGTACAATCATCGCATCACATTATAAGAACAACGCAAAACCGATATTATTAAAATAATTATTGTCGGTTTACCACTACTGATACCACGGTAACCGCGGTGATACATATAATAATAATAACATTGCATATAGGTACCGTTTAATACCACTCGGTAATATAAGAATGGTGGTAGAAATCCGTCTCCGCCGCGCGGGTGCGACGAGGACGTCCGTGCAGACGGCCACGGCATTGCTGTTGGTGTTCCTACTCCAGGCTCCCGGAACCCGGGCCGTCACGGACGACATGCTGAAGATCGCGTGCTCTGACATGACGCCCAGACACCCGGGTTACCGGCCGGAAAACGTGCAGGGTGTGCCGTGCCCGTACCGGCTGATGGTAGACCCGTCCACGCCGGTAGTGCCCGGTAATCTGGTGAACTTGACACTCACGTCCGTCGGCACGACCATGCCATTCAAGGGGTTCATGGTGCAAGCCCGCGACGTCAACGGACGAGCGATCGGCACGTTTTTGCCGGAATGCCGGAACGCGACGAAACATCACATGATCACCTGTTCCAACGGCGAAGAGCCTTACGTGAGTCGGTTATTTTTTTCAATCGGTTATTCAAACGGTTATTCGCATATCTCACTATATGCATCGAAATAGCTGCCGGGCGATACCGCGTGGATTTCTGTATTATAGGTGTTCGAGGTACAGTCGTATAAAGGGCACTATATTTTTGGATGTACTGCGCACAGCCTATCAGCAAACTAAATATTTTTTAACCGTATTTTTAATTCTTTCATGTAGATTATAACATGTGAATTGGCAATAATTAATTGCACTCTATCTCGCGCACACACACACATATCATAGTAGTTTTTTTTGCAGAAGTACCAGAAGTATACATTGTTTGTTTTCATTTATATTTCAATGGTGCATCTTAACTAAGAAAATAGTTGAGTTTAGTTACATTCAAATTAAACTTTAAGCAATTATTGATCAATTTCTTTCTGACATCAAATACGTCATTAAACTCATAATGTTTTATCAGATTAGTAGTGATGGATCGAACCAATATAATATTATATTATATAATCAAGTACAATTTAGTTCGAAATATATTTTGTTATTTAATTATTTATATTGTAATCAAACCGTTCACAGAACAGTTCAAAAAAAGTAATAAATTATTATACTTTTTTAACACATTAAATATACTACACTAATATAGGTTGATGAGCTAAGGTTAATAGCTAGCTGTAACCTAATTAAAATCAATGTGTGCATAATAACTTTAATTAGACTTACATACAGATACAAGTATATACTATATAGCTAATGGTAAGCATTTTATTTTTTCAGAACGCAGTGGTCCAGTCAAATAACAAATATAAATTAAAGGATACTTTTACATGGATAGCTCCATTATCACTTAAAGGATCTTTTCGATTTAAGTGAGTAAATAATTTTTATCGATTCATTCCTTAATCGAACCTAAGGTTATACTACAAAAGTACTTTTTAAGAATTTAAATGAATTGTACTAATTATCGTAGACTATTTTAACGTACAGTAATTAACTTGGTATGGAACTAACTAATCGTGTACCTATTACAGCTACTACATATACTGTCTTTACAATTGTATAGATCATAAATTAAAACCACTTTTTTTCTTTTGTAGTCTTTTTATTAAAAACCGAACACATCTAACCCACGACTTCATCCACATCTGTTGTTTAATCTTTGATATTTTCCCACTACCTTCTCGTCGTAATTTTACTATACGTATTTATATCCTCTCTTCTTAATAGTACCCTCTATAGTAAATAATCTGTATAATATAAAACAATATTTAAGCCCCAATTTGCTTTTTAGTTAGAGCCTGTAAGTATTTACGATTACCCTTAAAATAAGCTTTAGATCCCCCCACTACAATATTTCAATGTTCCTTTCCACTCTACAGAAAGAACATTTTTTTATTTTAAATTCCAATTACCAATCCATCCAACTCGTATAAGTTATAAGCACAATCTTATAGGCCACTTCTTAAAACATTGCTTCACCTCATTTTAATTAAATATTAGATGATTAAATTAATCTATATTTTTTTTTTAGATAATCATTTATATCTAAATAATGTAATTAAACTAAATAATCTAATACACTGTTTCAAAGATAACTAGTTCAAGGCTCGCTTTTTGTATTTAGTAATGCCATCTAACACAAATTATAATGTAACAAAATCATTACGATCTAGAATAAAGTGATGTGCTTACATTGCCATTGTGTTTTTTTTATAAATATAATTGATCTATATCTATACCGTTTCAAATTATAACTTATAAAGGGCTTTGAAATTAAAACTTTTGTTTATTTTTTAGCTTGACTTTAAATCTAAAGTAGTACAAAGGGATTTTTTTATCATGTTACGACTATTTAGAGTATGAAATTTAAAAGTGTTTTTTAAATATTTTTACAAGAATTTTTAATTGTTGATATACTTGTATATTTTTTAAACTTTTTATTTTAAGATGATTCAAATGGTAGCCACAGATTAAAACTAAATTTTTTTCTAAATTTTTTCTTCAATAAGTGGTGATAGAATTTCGACTTAGTTTTATATTTTTTATAGTAGTAATACTCAACTTGTCTTTATTTGTTGTTATTATCTTTAACGTCGGTTGTGACCATGGGCAAAAAAAATTCTCAAATTCTAAATAATGACGCTATGCTGCTTTACGAAATACAAACTTTAATTGATTTTCGGTACATCAAAAGTAAAAATAAGTAATATAATATTACCATGGAAGTGTAAGCCAATGCTTCTCAAACGTTTTTGTCATAGGGCCCCTCGGGGCCGCCCCCTAAACATAATGTGAAACTGTTAAAGCCCCTTAATCAAAATCATTAATTATTTTATGGCCTGCCAGGATTAGGTTTTAGATCCCAGTTTGAAAAACATTGGTGTAAGCAATACGGTAACTAGTTATGTAAAGTACCTATAATGATAATGTATAATGATTAATCTATTTTTAGTTACACTGTTAGTCATAAAATATAATATATACCTAATCAATACCAGTTATAAACACAAATACGTAGGTCAAATCCTGCTATAGATGTATATCGCTCTATAAATATAATTTTATTAAAAAACATATATTGATAAAAAATGATAAATGAAGTTTACAAATAAAAAGTTACTAATTAAAAACTTTATGAAAGAATACTTTTGTTACGTTTGAGATTTCTAATAATCGTTTTTTTATTGAATAAACAAATTTATTAATTTTTAGGTTCACAGTTGTGTTAAATTTTGAACATTTCTGGACTAATCAAGAAACTGAGGATATTCCAGTAGCTAAACTTTCAAAAGAAGAATTTGAATTAAAAAACTCTTTTAATCATGAATACTATATTTATAATTTGTATATTCAAAACTGCTTTGTTTAATTAAATCCAAAAATATATGTCAAATAGTAAATATTAAGAAAAGTATTTGTAATTCATAATATATATTTATATATTTTATTTTAAATTTTATAATGTCATAATAAAATTATAATTTATAAAATAGATGAATATTCCAATAGTTATAAAAAAATGTTAAACTATATATAATATGCACCTAAATAGTGTCGAGCGCACGTGCCACATTTATTACTGTATATACGTACTCATTTTTTATCTATTTTAATAACAACACGATTTTATGATTTTTGCTTTTAATACATTAGATGATAAGATGTAAACAAAAATAATTATTTTCTATATACTGCGTTACTATTTAATAAGTCGAACTGCCATTTGACGAAACGAAATGCTATTTCAGATTTTATAATAGTTAATAATAATATAATTTAGTAGTAAATACACTGATTGGTATGAATTAAAAATAAAAATGTTCTTTTAATAAGCTTTTAAAAATTGCAAAATATATTACAATTTGAAGTAAATATATAAAAAAAAATTATACGAGTACTAGTTTTTAGAATATTTAATATAAATAAATACGTGTGGAATTTGAGCCTATTTTTCTTTAATAAATCTTTTAATATTCAGAGTGAAATGTTTAATGCCAATTATTCTTAATAAGGAATGTAAATTTTCATCGATCAAACAAGATCGTTCTAAATACTTTGCATAATTCATGCGGGAAACCGTTTATTCACAAATACATATAAGTAGATCCAATTCTTCAGGAAAGGGCCTTATAAAAATATATTAAATTTGTGTTTTTACATGTGATTTATTTTAAGAAATCTTTCAAATTACTATTTGTTTTTAAATCAATAAGTTTAAGTTTAAAAGTTTCTTGTACTTACCTAATTATTTTCATCAGACAGAAATGGATTTTCAACTATCCGTAATGAAATCATATGTGATTATAGTTTTGAAAACGATTTTCAAATTTTACCGAAAATTGCTTCAACATACTCGCAAAATTATTCGTCAGAACGTCAATAAAAGAAATTTGTTCAAATTCTTTACACGTTTTAAAATGCAAAAAAATTTTGTTTTAAGCTTTGGTTTTAAAAAGTTGTAATTTTATATACCTTTAAGTGCGATTAAAGATAATTTTAGATCTACTGTAAATGTTATCAAAATAAACTAAATAAAACCGTGAAATATATACCACCCCCAATAAACAAATATATATTTTAAATGTGCCCTGCAAGTCGAAAAAGGTTGGGCACGCCTAATATAGTAGACTAAATAAATAATGAAAATCACGTATCATCGCACGGAATTGTTGTACTCGGGAAATTGTTAGTTAGCGGTGCGTTTCGGGATGACTGCTGCAACTGCAATTAAGACATTGCCGCAAAATACTCGTGATCGTCATACGACCATCGCATTTTACATTATAAAAACAACGCATAGCATAACTATTATTATAATAATTATCGCCGGTATACCACGGTAACTGCAGTACCTAATACATTATATAATAACAATGCCATCGAATATACCGTTTAATACCGCGCGGTAATCAAGATGGCGATAGAAACCCATCGTGCAGATGTGACGACGAGCACGTCATTGATATTGGTGCTCCTGCTCCAAACTACCGCATCGGCGCCCGGACCCTCACGGACGACGAGCTGCAGATCGAGTGCTCGGACATGACATGCGGGGCCGATCGTGCATGAATCAACTGACTGTGAACCCGTCCACGTCCGTGGTGCCTGATGACCTGGTGAACTTGACACTCACGCCCGAATTCCAAGACGTGCCGTTCAAAGGGTTCATAATCAGGCCCGAGACGTCAACGGCCGGACGATCGGCACGTTTCTACGGGAATGCCGGAACCTTTTGCAACAATGAGTGATCAGCTGCTCCAACGGTGGCGATGAGCCAGATACGCGAGTTGGATATTTTTCTTTTGATTACTCAAAACGGTTATTCGCAATGTATTTCACTATATCGAGACAGCTGCGCGGATTTCGATATTCCGGTGTCCGAGGTAATCGACCCCCCCCCCTATAGGGCAATATATCGATGTAAAAACTTTTTTTAAATCTTTTTTTTGATTTCACTATTGCCTATTAGCATGAATTTTGATTTTTAAGAACGACCATTAAATTCAAATTTAGTGATCGAACTTATAGTTTTGAATTCTTATAATATACTTTAACACCTATGTATAATGTATATAATATATATATATATATATATAAGTTTTTAAAGCTTGCATTATTCTGCTGCAATACACGGACGGCATTATCAATTATTATTATTTATAATCCGTGAGCATTATAAATCGAATTACGCAAACGTGGAAAATATTTTATGAATAAATATATTTTTTTATATATTATACTACGTATCAGTAGTGGTCGAAATGGAGAGGGATACGGGGGGATGGAATCCCACCACTTATTATAATCTACATTTTTCATCCCTCCACTTATTTTGTCCAAAATAATACACACTCCTTATAAGTATATACAAAAATTAAAAATATATATTTAAGTTATAGTTAATTTACTTTTTTTTATGTTCCTTAAACTATAGTAATATATATATAGTTAAGTTTTCGTATTTATTTTTTATACCTACTGTGTGTATGCATAAATTATATATTTATATAAATATGTTTTACGTTTTAAATAAAAAATATAATTATATGTATATAAACAATTAAATATATTAATATCAACAAATAAAACACCAAACTGAAAAATAAAAATGTATAGAAATGTATAAAACTGTATTATATAAAAATAAGGTATAGGTATAATATAAGCGTAATGTAACAATAGTATAAAAGTATAGGCATTCCTCCACTTATTATGAGCCACTTCGACCACTGCCTATTAATTAGCATCCTAACTCTAAATATTTTTTTAACCGTATTAATAAATCTTTCACATAGATTGAATGTTAATTGACAATAATAATTGTACGTCTATATCTCGCGCACGCGCGCCCGCACACACACACGCGCACCTCATTATTTAATTGATTTATTTTTTCCTGATATCAAATACATCATTAAACTCATAATGTTTTATTAGATGAATAATAGATAGGATTAATACAATTTATGTTATATTATTATGTAAAATTTAGTTTAGAATTTATTGTTATTTAATTATTTCCTATTTATTAATTATATTGTAATCATACCATTTATAGTACAGTTCAAGAAAAATAATAAATTATTATACTTCTTTAATACATTAAATAGTTTGTAACCAACCGTATGCAAATAGTAATGTATTTATACTAATATAGGTTGAGAATCTAAGGTTAATAGTCAGCTGTAACCTAATTATAATCAGTATGTGCATAATAACTTCAATTAAACTTACACACATATAAAACACAGTGATTCAGATAAATGACAGATTTAAAATGAAAATTACTTTTGCGTGAATAGCTCCATTATACTTAAAGGATCTATTCGATTTAAGTGAGTAAATCATTGTTGTCGATTCATTCCTTAATCGAACATAAGGTTATACAAAAGTACTTTTTAAAAATTTAAATGAATTGTACTAATCATCGTAGGCTATTTTAACGTACAGTTATTAACTAGGTATAAAACTAACCTAATCGTGTACTTATATAAGCTACTGTATGACATATACTGTCTTTACAATTGTATGGATTATAAATTAAAACCACTTTTTTCTTTTGCAGTCTTTTTATTAAAAATCGAACACATCCATCCCACGACTTCATCTACATCTGTTGTTTAATCTTTGATATACTCCCACTGCCTACTCGTACCTTACGTACTATCACAATATTACTATCCTCTCTTCTTAATGGTACCCTCTATAGTAAATAATCTATATAATATAAAACAATATTTAAGTCCCAATTCGCTTTTTAGTTAGAGCCTGTAAGTATTTACGATAACCCTTAAAATAAGCTTGAGATCCCCCACTACAATATTTCAATGTTCCTTTCCACTTTACAAAAAAAAACAGTCTTTACCTATTTTCTATTCCAATTTCCAACCCATCCATCTCTTATGCACAATCAGCCACTTATGAATCTATACCGTTTCAAATTATAACTTATAAGCAGGGCTTAGAAATTAAAGCATTTGTTTATTTTTAGTTTGACATAAAATCTGAGGTAGAGTACTATGGGGTTTTTTATCATGTTATGGCTATGTAAAATATGAAATTTCAAAATGCTTTTTTAAATATTTTATTTTCACAAGATTTTTTAAGTGTTGATACCTATATATGTTTTAAACTTTTTATTTTAAGATGACGCAAACGGTAGTCACAGATAAAAGCTAAAAATTTTTCTAAATTTTTTCCTCAATAAGTGATGATGATAGAATTTTGACTTAGTTTTATATTTTTTATATTGGTATTACTCAACTCGGCTTTATTTATTATTTTTATTTCTAACGTCGGTTGTAGCCATTGGCAAAAAACATTCTCACATTCTAAATAATAACGCTATGTTGAATTACGAAAAAACAGACTAATTGATTCTCAGAACAATATGATTTTATCACGGTGATATAACTAACACGATTACTTATGATGTATAATACCTATAATGATAATGTAGAAATAATCTATATAATTTATAATGATTAATCTATTTTTGGTTACACCAAAAAATATATATAATCAGTACAACAGTCCATAAGCACAAATACTTAGTTGAATCCTGCTTTAAGTGCATATCGTTCTGGAAATATAGTTTTATTAAATACATATTGTTAAAAAAATTATATACATAATAGTCAAAAAATAAAAGGTTACAAATCAAAAACGTTATGAAAAAATACTTTTGTTACATTTGAAATTTCTAATAACCGTTTTTTTTATTAATTAAACATATTTACTAATTTTTAGGTTCACAGTCGTGTTAAGTTTTTAGACTAATAAAGAAACCGAAGATAATTGATTAGCTAAACTTTCACAAAAATAAATTTACGTAAAAAACTCTAAATACCACGTTGACAAATTTCATACTCAAAACTGCTTTAATTCAATCCAATAATAAATGTCAAGTTTAGCAAATATTAAGTCTCTATAACACATAATATATTTTATTTTAAATAATAATATCATAGTAAAATTATAAAAAATAAAAATAATAACATTTATCCAATAGATAAATATTTTAATAATAAAAAAATTTAAACTATACGTATATGATACGCACATAAATAGTGACGTGTGCGCTCGTGTCACATAATATAGTAGGTAGTATGTAGTAGTATAAATAAGGTTCTCATTTTTTATCCATTTTAACCAGACGATTTTAAGATTTTTGACTTTAATACATTATATATAAATCACTACATATCACCTAATGCATTATTATTTAATACCACGAATTACCATTTTAAGTTTCAGACGAAACAAAATGGTATTGCTGATTTTACAATAGTTAATAATATAATAATAATTAATAAATATACACTTAATGGTATACATTTTTTTATACACTTGGTATTTTTCGAACGTTTAAAAAATATTTTCTAGGTGTTTTTACTTACACTTTATATGATTCAACAAGATTAGTATTATAAAATAGAATACAATAGAAATTTAAAATTATATACCTATACCTATACAATTATTAACTTTCACAGTTTATGTATAGAACGATGTTTTTCAAATGACAACCAAAATATCGATTTCTTAGTTTTAAATTTAAAAATATAATATATTATTACATAGACGTCCGATTGACCTTATAAAAATGTTTTCCCATGAACCTAAATCTCGATTGAGGTCGTGCTAATTTAGTCGTATACATACATAATATGACGGATTAATACAATCCCGATTTTCGTTTGCCAATATATCACATGTGAAAGGAATCGGAACAGTTAATATAGACTGTGTTCATTAATATTCGATATTCATATATTTTTAATGTACGCATTTCATTTGTATTACCACATTTAGAATTATATGAGTATATTATATGCATGGAAAGATTTAAACACAAAAATGTGTTGTAAAACATTTGACAACGTTATTAACAAAAATTAATGGTGGACTTTTTCCATTAAATCATTTGAAAATTATAATTTTTATCCGAACAACTATATATCTTAAAATGATTCCGAACTTTTCGTAGTCCACTGCTTAGTCATTTAAATATATATTTTTAGTCCGAACTACAAATATTAGCTGTACCGTCATGTTTGAAAGATATTAGTTATTAATAATAATTTATTACTTATTAGTGTTACTTTATGTATTACTATACTAATCAGTGATCATACTATACCATTGTATAGAAATTTATTGAAAATAATTTTTTTACAATGCATCATAAATTATATTTGAATAAAAAATGGCTTAGCCCCGCAAGTCCCTGCCAGTTGTTCCTGCAATATACGAGTATTTCATAAATCCATAGAATAAAAAATCTTTAATATTTTTGTAAACATTGGTTATAAGGTGGAACAATTTTTTGCTTCATAATTTAATGCATACACTTATTATACTAGTTATAAAAAAACTGCAGTATAAAATTAGGTACCGGTTACCTTACATTTATATTTGAAATTGTTTATAAACACTAAATAATATACTATATTGCCAACATTTCTGGTGATTCATTTTAAACTCTATAGTCGATTGTAACCAAAAGTTTCACATTTGTCGCTCTAATTTCATTTATTTTAAATTTTTAATGCAATTTATACTACTATTGTACACTATACCTATATAATTTACTACCATATACAAACATGCGGAAAGGATATAGTTGTATAATCGCTTTATAATGGCTTAAAATACGTTATATGGCTTAGAACCCTTCTCGCCAGTTTACAATTTGAGTTAATTATTATATTTTCTTAGTATATTAATATGATATACATACACAAGTATAAAAGTAAACATTTTTAAGTTACATCTTTCCACTCTGAAGTATGGTCCTAACTACTAGATAAAACCGTAAATTTTATTATTTACAATAATATATTTATAATTTAATCCATGTGTGTTTAATATTAAAAACTATTATTATTATTTTTTTTTTTTGTTGGATTTAGAACTATTTAAATACTTAACAGTAAAAAAAATAAGCTATGTCTTGTAAAATAGAACAATCATATAGATACATAAGTCTTCAGATAGGTCTGGTTTATGGTAGTAAAAAATAAAAATCCTCATTGAGCAAAAAATCGTTGGCTCTTTTCAACATAAATTATAAATTTATAATCAAATATTGAATACCAATGGGTATAGACATATAGTTATTAATTATCCATTGAAATTATAAAATATATTGGTTACTCTGTAAACTTTATGGATGGATAGGTACTCGTATAATGAATATAACCTTGACGCCACTCAGCCAATAATAATTATTAGTTTAGCCAATTATAAATTATAATTGTTAACACTATTAACTTGTATTTATTATTATCATCGTCATAGCGATTTGTCGGTTTATCTACCGACTTGAGCATTTATTGTCTTAATTATACGTATAATAATAATAACACTTAAATAGTTTAATACAAGTACCGCTATAATTTGATAATATAACAATGCCGTCGGTATATTTAATAATATGTATTCGGGCATTGCGCGCAAAGTGCTCCGTGCATATTAAAATGTCTCTTGTAAACGTCTGTTTAAATAATAAATAAATAACTAAATAACTATATAGTATTAACAATATAATATAATAATTTATAATATACAGTTAAATATTGTATTTTATCAATTTCATTCGTGACGTGTCACACATACGCGTATATATGAGTTTTCGCGCCAATAGAATATTTTAATATATTAATATAATGTCATTATAGTTTTATAATACCTACTCATCACTCATAATAATAATAAACACTGCACAATATAATTTCTATTATACAATATACATTCAACGGTTCCATATTATGTGAGTCACACAGGAAACGAAGAAATGTCCGTATAACATATGATGTATTGTACGTACATTGCCGCACGCCAGCCCGACCAAGTTATTAATTTATCGAGGAACATTCATAATTTGAAAAATTATTTATGTTTATGAAAACTTTATTTTTTATAAAATTTTAAGTAACTACAAAACAACACTGAATAAATTATATTTTTTTTATCATTATTGTTTTCTTAGTTTTTTTTTTTTTTTTTATGACAACATACATTTTTCATATTTAATTCTTTATTCTGAAAAAGAATACTTTTTAGAGTACTTCAATAGAAAAAAATTGAACTTTGGGCAAGTAACATAATGAGTTACAAGTTAAATTTAGATGAGCTGATGAATGATGAAGTGGTACAGAGTACAGGTAGAAAAACGTTGGTTCACGCTTAACTCATCTAAACTTCAAATAAACAATTTTAATGTATAGAAATAATTCAAATAATATTCTACTTCGAAATATAAAATTAAAATTAAAATTAAAAATAAATATTATCATTTAAAAATTAATCGAGTTGATTTTTATATAGTTAAACTAGTAAAATTGAGATATTGTTATAACTTAGAGTAGAGCAATAATAGATAATTTAGTTTTCAATACTTCAACTATAACTTGTTGACACTTATTACGCTCACTTAATCATTTTATCTATTCAAATATTATTTCCATAAAATTCTCAACATAATAAAATTAATTTTGAGATACTTAATTTCAATTTCAAGTATGAATTAACTACTAAGTACTATCTATTGTTGTAAATTCTAATATTACAATTATTAATTACATTATATAAAATAATTATTTATCCATATTCCATAAGGACGTGAAGACTTTAATTTTAAATTACCTATACATTTTATGACTATCTACCCTAACTGGCAACAGTGGCAACTACCAAGTGAAATACCGTATAATAAGCTGTAATAATAATATATTTATTATTTAGTAATTTATCAATAAATCACTTATTTAACTGATTGAGATAAAGGTTTTTTTATAACTTTACCATTGATAAATTCTACCAAAATATATTTTTATTTTATTTAACGTGATTACTAATACAATTTTAAAACTATCATTTTGGATCTATTGATTAAAATAATATTGTAAAAGCACAATTTATAAAGAACTTTGTATGAAATTTTCATACATTTTAAATAAGCGAAAATTATTTTATCAATATCCCTATTTATAAAAAAAAATAACTTAACTATTCAAAAAAATTCGAAAATGTAAAATGTAATTAAAAAGACAAAATGTTGTTATTTAAAAATGTATAAGAATGTATAGAAAATACTAAAATAAATATTTTATGAAAATATCAAGTATCTATTTATGGTATTATTTGTTTTTGATTACGATAAAATAAGAAAAGTTTTCTAGCAGAAAAGATATTTTAGTTAAATTTTGAGAATTTTTTTTACAATAAGCCGCATACTCATTTACAAAAACAAACATACATCATTATAAAATCAATATATTCAACATTGCATAGAACTGTATTTAATATTTTGTACAACTATAAATATTGTATTATTCTTTTTTTTATTTATAGTTATTTTATAAAATTGGTCGACCACAATCAGAACTGCACATTGGCTGGTCCGTCGACCTTAGTAGTTCCAAACGGAGATTTTTTTTAAATAGATTATATTTGAAATGGATTGTTGCGGTTCTTTTATTTAATTCTGACGGCTTTTTATTATTTAATTGGTTAACCTGTAGCCTGAGTTGGTAAGTAGTAAGTAATATATAATATTATAATTGAAAACATTACAATTTTTTTTTTTTTGATCCAAGTATAATATATAAACATTTATTTTTAACATCCTAATCGTTCTAAATGTTTTATAGTTTTTATTTATTTTATATTATACCAGTTGTGTAACCAGACTTCATCCGGAAAAAAAATTAATTAACATAAAATACAGCGCTATCTCGTCTAAATTTTAGTGTACCTTAGCTAACAAGAAAAGTAACATGAGCGTACCTAGTCTTGTAAACTAATGTGCTAAAAAAAAAAAAAAATTAATATAACACTTGATATATTTAAAAAATTGTTGAAAATCTCTTTGAAGATACCATGACAACTTTTATGGTGTCTTAAAGGACATCTCTGAAACTTAAGTCAAAATATATCAAATGGTTTTTGTGTATTTCAAAATATAAGATAAAATATAATAAGATCATTATTGTTTTTAGTTATAGCTGTAAATTTGAATAACAAACAACAATTAAATACTTTATTTTATTAAAAAAAAAATCCCACATAGCAACGAATGGCTAATTAATAAGATTTTTATTAGTTTTATTCCCGTAGCCTATAACAACTCTATATAATATATATTATAACAAATTATCCGATTTTTGAAAGCAACAAAAAATTACACGTGTGTATATAACTATAGGGTTCGAGAAGAAAAAAGCTAAAAACACGCTCCTAATCTCAAGGAATCTATATCTTGATTAACTTGTATCGAAATCGCTTCTTTATAGTTTCTGAGGTTAGCGCGATCAAACATAGTACAAACTCTTAAAAAGCCGTGGTTTCTATCCAGCGTATATAGAAAACAATAGATATCCGGAAAGTAAGTAATATGTATATAGAGAGTGCTTTCGAAATCCTGTAACCTCTTTGACCATTTTAAAATTTAGAAATCGCCATATAATATCAATTCAAGCAAATATTAAATGACTGTTAAATTTGATGATACCATAATACGCTTGAGGACTTTTTATTAATTAATCGTATTTTATTATATAGAAAATACATTATAAAATACCTCTATGTATTCCTTTTATATTTGTCGAATATTTAAGCGATTCTCGTGATCATCTTTCTATTGCGTCAATGATATTAATGATATTATTATATTATTGAGTTTTATTATACCTACTATATAATTTACAATGTGAGCTAATAAGAAAATTCAAGGCTAATACATACGTGATGTATATATTATTGTTATTATTAATAAAATATATGTATCAAGTACCTAGATCATACAAGTCATAATAATATGTATATATGTATGCCGTAAAGTTATAAATAAACAAAAATAGATTTGCTGATTTGATACTGTTATAGACGAAGGAATAGAGTTTTATATAAAAAATATACACTTACATAATGAATAATATACTATAATATTATATAGTCCACAGTTTAAAATTGTTATTTATCAATATAGATTGTATATTTTGCACAAATTATTATATTATAATATACAAAAGTTTTGCCTTAAATTGTCCCCTTTCACAATTAACACTATGCGTTGGAATTGCATACAGCGTGATCACTGCCATTGCAACTAGCGGGTCGTTAAAACAACTCGATACATGTCAGTATACGAGTATATTATAATAATTTATGCATGTATATACACTAGAATGAGCCTGTAGCAGATCGCTGCTGCGCACGAGCCACGCGTTTGTAAAAGGACACGAATAAATGCGGGGGTGATACCTATATATATATATATATAGTAGTACACACAAAAATATACATACCTATTATATATTTACGTTTTATTCAAATGTTAATTTAAACACGTATACCTAATTACACGGTTATTGTTTCGACGGCTGCGACGGCCTAAACAATTGTTACAATGGGTCATTTCTATAGGTCAGTGTGGCGGTCGGTGGATTTAATGCTATATAGATACGTCATGTATTACACACAAATATAATATTATATATGTATTCATTACACATCTGTGTATACACCTTTGGCTGAATGCACCTATTTGCGGCTATGCGTATTATAACAGACACGTGTAATTTACTACGAATACGGGTGACCTTGAAAAATAAAATTTCCATTTAAAAATGTTATTTTAAAATTCATTAAAATTTTGTTGGAAGAGTAATACATAATAATAGTTTAAAAAAACTATTAGTTTTTTTTTATAGACAGATAATAACTCTATTATATTATAATCGACAAGCACTGATAAAAAACAATTAAATGTATTTAGTAATATTTACGTTTAATTAGATAGGTAGCAAAATTTTAAATTAGATAATATTGCTTACTTTTAATATTATTTATACGTCTATATTTGTTATTAGTTTAATATAAGTTGCACAATCAAAAAAATATTGCTAATAATTATTACTTATATCTTATAAGTTAAAACTTAATAGCGATAATAGTTGAACTAATGATTTTTGACGGTGCGTAATAATTAAATATGTGTAAATAAATGTTTAATATTGAATATTATTGATAATATTATGTATTATCTAATTTATTATTAGGTAGGTAAACATACCTGATACTGATTTTTTAAATGATTTGATTAAATACAAGTGACAATGATTATAAAACTTTAAAACTAAAACAAAACTATATGTATACCTACAAAATTACATTTTTTTGTGTACCTACATGTACCTATTATTGAACCTAACATGACCAAATATTATTTTAAGTTCTCTTCTAAGATTTTAAAACTGATATAAATATTTAATGCTAATTAGAGCAACAAGTCAAATACCTAATTAATTTTTTCTCATTGATATGTTCAGAAATAAGAGTTGGTACAAAGGTACAATATTTATATGGAAATCGAATGAAATATTATTTATTATAAATAGGTAAATTTTTGTATGAAAACCATTGATGAAAATAAGTCAACTAATAGCTTAAATTTAATACCTCTATATCAGGTCAGCTCCAAAATTTTAAATAAAAAAAATCATAACTATTATTATTATTATATATCTTATTAATTGTTTATAGTAATAAAAATTGTAATTAATAAATTATGAAAATGTGTAATACTTTTTATAGATTGTTCAGTGAGAATTAAACAACAAAAATTATTTAGGTATTCTTAAGAGAAAATAATGTAAGTATTAAGTATACGATATATTTATAATTTATAATTGTTTATAATAATCATATTATAGATTCTAAATAAAGCAAAAGTTAATGTATAGTTTTAAAAAGACAAGTTATTCTCATTTTATTATTTATTTATTATTTTTTTTTTGTGTGTCTTTTTAGTAATATTGAATCAAGTAAGTATATTTTTTAAGAGTTCAAAAGTAAAAATCACATTGACTTTTTAAAATAATTAGAAAACTAAAATAAAATTAATGATAAAAAGGAATAATTAGGTACCCAATGGCCAATAATACTAGTTTTCAAATTTGCTTAATTTTAATTGAAAAATATATAACCATTAACCGAAGAAACATCACATTTTCTTTAAATATTTAAATCAGCATATTTTAGAATTAATATAATTTTCCAAATATTTTAAATCTTTTTGATTTATTTATAGATTGTTTTAGCTTTTTTTTAGATGTTTATCACATTTTTTTTCTTAGTAAAAAAGCTTGAAAATACAATTTAAGGTTTCTCATAAGTTATTCTTATAACAAATAAAAGTATTTGAAAATGTAGTTACAACTTTATTTTAAAACTTTAAAACTATATAATTTGTTGATATTCTTTTATATCACGGACATTTTTGAATAATTATGTACCTATCTAGTGAAAAAATCCATAATATTTTCAATATTAATATCATACTTATCTAAGCTTTAAAATTTATAATACATGATTTCTCATAAGTTATTATAACGATCCCTTCTCAGGCAAATTTTGTTATTCTTATTACGTTGTAAAAAAGAATTATTAACTATCAAAACTTAAAATATTCAACTATTACTTACTTATATTATAATTTTATTTTATATACACAGTGTCACAGTAAAATTGTCATAATGTATCATCTAATTTTAAGCTATTTATAAGTATTTTAAATTTTAGAATTCATTGTTTTTTTCTATGATTGAAAATTTAATACACGAATCGAAGTTGGATATTGAAATGAAAACCACCTTTAGTTATTATGTTGTAAATTATTATTCAATAAATATTAATCGTAGAGCTTTAAAACTGATTAATATTACAAATATTATTATATACATTGTATACATAACACATATACATATTTTATTTGTATATATAATTATCAAAATATTTTAAACTAATTAACATTTATACTACCGTTTACCACCTCATTCATTCAATACATATTGACTAAAAAGTTATTCATGTATGTTTTGGGCTAAAATAATTTTAACCTACGGCATCAATTAGTTATTACTAGCAGAAAATAAATAATTTATGTAGTAATAGAAATAAAATTAAATCATAAAATATCCTTAAAAGCTACTAATAGTGTATTATTGAATTTTAATTTTAATTTTAATATATCCATTACAATGACTTATTCTATGATGATGTATAAGTACTTAAAATCTATACTATATAACAGAGCAACTTCTCGGGTTAAAATTTTAAGTTCCGTATGTATGCTTAAAGTAAAAGAAAATACAGTTTAGTTGGATATTAATTGTACCTTAGAAAAATGTCTCTACGATTTCATTTTCTGTCTTGTTTTTGAATAACTTGAATATTTTCATACAATATTTTTGTTATTTAAAATTTAATCAACCCGTTTTAAATGCAAGTTGTAGTTTACTTTAACTTAAAAATAATTGTTTATTTGTATACTTTTCACCAGTGTAAACTGTTTGTAAATAAAACAAATATTAGGTATATAGGTTTTCTTTTGGTTTAATATGTATTTTAATTAATCAGTAAATTTTTAAATAAGGTATGAAGGGGGATAGGCAATGGTAGTATGACACTCGCTGATTTTTGTGATGCTAACATTTTTAAATAATCATATAATTTAAAAAAAAAACTTGTTACGAAAATATTTATCGCAATAGAAGGAATATCAAGATTGTAATAAGTAATTACAAAAATTATAATATACTTTATAGGTATAACGAAAAGCATTTAAAAATATTATAATATATTGTACAACATCATATAATATTACGATTTAATACAATTACACCGGGTAATTAACAAAACGATTTTCTCGGCGATTAATTTTTAGCAGGATTCAGTCGTCGTTGAGTAACCACCTGCAGACCAACCACATAGACGCGATTTTATAACACAATTAATATCGTACTTTGAATTGCATGGTGGTTATATTTCATCTATATATTCTATACGTATTATTACAATTTTCTATCCGTAAACATCGTTATTATTATAATAACTCGCTCAAATTGACTTTCATTGTTATGCGCTACTATTCCTTTCCCATACCGATCAAGAGAGGAAATCATTCTTGTATATTTTTTTTTTCTATTTCGGACGACGACCGCATAAGACTATTACTGTAGTTCGCAACTAATCGCCCAATATTTCCTCAATATATCATATTCTCACACACGTACGCTCACATACATATATGGAAATTATTATGGTCAGTTTCGAGAAATCAATTGACAATTGTATATTTAAATAACAAACAACAACATCGAAAAAAGAAATCGGAAAAGTATGTAAGCTATTTACAAAAACCGTTTACAAAAATATTATTTAAATATATTATATAATTATAGGTATTCTTCAATTAGTGTTTGCGTGTGGATTATTTTTTAAATGTTAATATCGCAGATTATTGATATACTAATTAGTTTTAGATGAATTAATTATAGCATATGTATAATAAATTATAGGTAAATAAAATAAATATAACTGTATTTATTTCATTAGTTATATTCAGCTTTTATTATTAATAATGAAATTAAAGTACACAGTAGCTAGTGGCTACTTACACATTTTCCTTGATACATTTTGTTTACTTTACTTAAATTAACATTAACCCACCAATAAATATACTAACACTATATTTTCATCTCTGAAACCGGAACACCGGATACAGGAAACCATACCCTAAATTGTTACGCGTGCATAGGCTTAATATAACGTGATATTTATATTAATATAGATACTAGTAGATTATGCGTAAATCGTAATAATGTAATATACAATTATATTATAATAAAACGAATCATATACTTATATTTTTTTTTTAAAAGTTGTAGGTACATCAATCGAAATTTTAGTTAAAAATTACGTAAGCATTTATATAAAAACAATAATCTAATTATTAATAATAATATATATACGCACGTTCAATAACTTTAAAATAAAACTAATACAATGTATCTTATATCGTTCAATTTTTAAACATTAAGTCCATTAGGTATGTATTTGTTTTTAAATATATTAGTTTTATTATTATTTTAAACTTATTAATAAGATGTGCATAGTGCACTACAATATATGTTTTGTTAAAACATATAACTAATTAGAATATACAAATCGTAACATAATGTAAATATATTGTTTAATATTTTAATATGGTACCAATTACTTATTTTTTTAATAAAATCTTTGAAATACATATGCAACACAGTCGTAATCAAATTGATGTACTTGTGTTTTTAAGCATTTATTCTATACGTAAACAATATTCAATTGAATTTTCAAAAATCAACTTACGTCTCGTGGAAGGATATTCCAAACGGAAATAAGATCGGCGAATAAAGTTATCTATAACACGCACGTTGTATTTATTCAAACAGATAATTCGCTCAAAATATTTGGAAATTGATTACACAACATAATTTAATGATAAAACATTATTTACAGGAACTGACCGAATACTCATTCCTTCTGAACAGGCTGTGGTGATGCGGACTACTGCAGACAATCTCCGGTACCTACACCGTCACACGCCATATGTACAGCCGAGTGCATTCACATTTAATGATGACCAGTAGCAGTGGTAAAGTTATACGATACATAATAATAATATAATATCGATGCGGAGGGATAGCACGAAAAAAATGAATAATAATAATAACGGTAACAAATGGTGCGTGATGCGATGATGACAGTGCATACAGATATATTATAAAATGTATATAAACATATTTAAGTACCTATTGTATGATATAGTCGCAAAACGCACAGTTAAAGTATACGATTGTTTTTTTTATATATTTTATGTAAAATCGACACCTTTAAAAATAATTTATAGATGTTGAGACGTTAATACGAATTATATTATAAAAATATATTATACTATGGTATTTTTTGCATTCGCTTTTATATCCACTATTATATAATGATAATATTATTTTTTTTTTAATATGTATTATTTTACTAACATTAAATTAGATAAATGAATGGTTTAACACATAACAATATATTTTATAAAGTTTATAATATAAAATTTATACATATAATTACACGTAGTGTTTACCGTGTCAGTTTGCGTGAATACCAATTTGAATATTTTAGTTTTTATGCATAGGTATGCAAGACGTAGATATTATTAATTCTTTAGATTTTAAATTATAGAGACCAGAATTTACGTTTGAAAAAAATATTATTTATTGAATTTTGTTGATGACCAGTGGCGGCTTGAGTCTTTAAAACTCAAGGAGCAAGTTTCAAAACAACCCAGCCACCCACAAACTAAATTTACTAGGACTAACGTAATATTTTTAGGTTTTTTTTTAGTTACATTTTTCATTAACTTTTACAATTTATGATATAGTATAGATACACTTATTTTTTACTTAAATGATCAATTTTTTGTGATACATTATGAATAAACCTGTTCAATTTATAACATTTTTCCCATTTTTGGGGCAGGAGCCGTCACTCCTATAGTATTCTTATATAACAAACCACCCCTATTATGATGTTTTCCAAACAAAAAAATTGCTGTAAGTATTAGACAAACACGATTTAAAAAAAGGAATTTATTATTTTATTGCGTTTTAAAAGTAAATGTTTAAAAAATATATGACGTACATATAGTCTCAAGTATATCTATTAAAGTAAAAATGTTTAAATTATTTTGTGGGCAATGGGAAATAAAAATAAAAATAAGTATTTGTGGAAGAAAGCTATAATAAAAGTATAAAACGATACTTTTTATCTTATATATATATTATATTCTTTCCCATTTTTTTAATAAAAATAAATAAATAATTTTATACTTTTTTAGATTTGAATTGGGTGTTTAGTGTTAATTGTTTCTGATATTTTTTATAGCTTACATTGGATAGGTATGTATTAAAACATGAGTCTTACAGTTATAATTAATATTATCTATCCAATTTAAGTTTAAGATAGTTTTAAACTTTAATTAAAATAACTAATAAGAAACTAAGAATAAACTTTTAAGATATATATTTTATATAGGACGATTCATCAAGTAAGTTTACCTCCGCAGTTATTCAAAATCTGATTTTTGTACCACTTAATAAGTTATGTCCCATGAAATTTGTGACTACTTTGATTTATTTTTTTACTACGATAAATACAACTAACAATAAGCCTTGTAATAAATTTTAAAGATATTTTGGAAAGTAAAAATTTTTTATCGGCATTTCAAGAAAAAAAATTTAGAAAAGTTGAATATTTCAACTGTCTATAGATTAAAAAATTCAAAATATTTTGAAAATATAGTCGTAAATAGATAATGCTAATATAAACATTTGGTAAAATTTTCAAGTACTTATAATGATCAGTTTTTTAGTTACAGCAAAATAAAAAAATCGATTTAATCGAAAACTGGTTATGTGTAAAAATTCCCGTTTTTCCATTACATTTGTAGAGTTTTTCCTGACGATTTTGAAAACTAATTTTTTTTTTAAATTAAAATTTAACTATTTTTTACTTTTGACCCCCCAAAGTACAAACTAGATTTACTTTCCTTTTTAAAACTGAAGTCAAAAATCAAAGCACTATTTATTACTACTCCAAAACATAATGATAGACACAAAAATGAAAATAAAAAAAAACACAAATCGTTGTAAAATGAATACATTCACCACTCCATTCAGATTCTAAAAAAAAAAAATTATCCACTAAATTATTAACAGTAAAAAATAGGTTCTCGTCTCATTTGAAAACCAGAAGTTTTTATTTTTTTTTTTAAGAATTTGAAAAGTAAATTTAAATATTCCAATAATTATAATTTGAATGTATTATTAAATGGCAAAATTCTCGTGAATAGCCTTTGCGAACCAACCTATATAAATTATGATTTTAAAACATTAATTTGTTAAATTCCAATTTACATTTATACATAGGGCAATAGAAAAATATATTATACAACGTATTAGTATAATGAACACTGTATTTTGGTATCATATTTCAAAATTTCACCTAAATTTAATTAGTAAAAGCATGATTAATTTGCTTTAATTTTATTGTATTGAATTTTATTTAGAAAAGACAAAAATTGAAACTATAAAGTAAATAACACAGTAAGTATCGCTAGTATATTCAATATTGTAATTCAATTCGTTATAATATCATATCATCTGAAAACAACAGGTATATGTATGTACTATATGTCTATATAAGTAATATAGCAGGATATATATATCAATGTAAAATGAAACGGCGGATTGCGCCTCATTATTGCTTTATTGCATTTGGAAGTTTTCATTACACTGCTATACTAAGCAGCAATTTGTCAAGTAAACTTATTCGTACTTCAATATATATAAAATAATATATTTGGTATATGTACTTTTACCTAAACAATTATTATGTTATTCAACTTACCTAAACATATTATAATTATTACATAGCTATGAGTCTATGACACTATATAAATATACATAATATTTCCAACCATTGTACTGAAATAGGCCTCGCCTTTAAACGTGGGTCTGAGACCTAAGTAAATAGTTATTAAATTATTTGTACACGTTCGTTCTACAATTCAAGACAGAA
Organism: Rhopalosiphum maidis; assembly: GCF_003676215.2. Classification (NCBI taxonomy): domain Eukaryota; kingdom Metazoa; phylum Arthropoda; class Insecta; order Hemiptera; family Aphididae; genus Rhopalosiphum; species Rhopalosiphum maidis. Next base: position 4,765,405 of record NC_040878.1, on the reverse strand, counting down.
CACTTCAATTTGATGAACAATGTTAAAGAAATGGGTGTGGAAACACCATAAATGCGCATTGTAAACTACAGTTAGTATACACTAAGACTCGTAAGTACATATGTCTTTTTAATTTACGAATCATAGCTAAAAGTATGTAAATAAAATGTAAAAATTTGAAGACAGTTTTCAACAATAAATTATGTAAATATTATTATCACTTTAAGCTTAATATTCGATGCATCAAAATATTTTATTGATTAATAGTGCAATTTTAAAAGCACTTAGAAATAATTAATAAATATAACTGTACAATTAAATTATACCACTTGAACTAATTATTATAATCATATAACGACCGTAAGTTATTACAATAACATTGCAAATCATTAAAAACATTTAAATACATATAATTAATATTTATTATAATAAATATGTATCCACAATAAATATTTAGTAAATCTTGAGTAAATCGTCATTGGAATATTACAAATGTACAATCTACTATGTATCCCATACGGTCATACATAATACATATATTATATTATTTTATATAATATTATGTGTAAGCAAGTTGATATATTATGTATTTCTTTATAGGTTTTAGATGTATGAAATTAAACAATATAAATATCACATTCAAAATTCACTTTTGTATACACATTTAGTCTATGTAACATCAAATTGATTAACAATAGATATTAGTGTTAATTAAATTATAAACATTTACATTTTCAAATTAAGGTACCGAAACTAATTTATTACCCATTTGTAGACGAATTTATTTAAACAATTTTTATTTATTAATAATTAAATAATATTAGGTTTTAAGTTTTATTTTTCAATTTGTCTGTATGTATTTATTTATGTTACACAACAACCCAAAAATGTGTTCTACTTATGTAATATACTATATCAATGATACTATTATTATTGTTTTGACCTTGCAAATATACTAGATATTCTTACTCGTTCTATAAGTTTATCACGAATATTCAACGAAATTACAGTAGGTATATATAATATCATGTAATGTATAATACACGTAACTATTAATTTTACTGGAGAATTGAAATAATAAGATGTGTCAGATTAAAAGTTTAATGTTTATATTTATAAGAACCCTCAGAATCAAAAATCAAAATTGATGACCGCATGCATGCGGCAACAATAACGATCGTGCTCGGGACATTCACCTTTCACTTTTCATTATCAAAATCGTGGTAGAAATAACTGCAATTTCAACATTAACATTCCCTTCACTGCGGGAAAAAACAAAACTATATGCCGTAATTTAACAGCATTGTCACGTGTGAAAGTCAAAAAAAGTGTTATTTCAAAATATTTTTCACCACGATTTGTATATCAAATTATCAATAAAAAATATTATTTATGTTTATCTATGTTATAAATTATAGATAATAAAAATATATTAATTTCATCTATATTTATATCTAATTTATAACTTGTAAATTTATCATAACGTATAATATCATCTACCAATAATGAGGCGTAACAAAAATATTATAAATTCTAGTATTATAGGTGTCTAATACATTTTTAACAATGATAATATTATGGTACTTACAACTTACATTATTTCTAAATAATAAATTCCTTTAAATATTTCTTAATAAGTATTTTCCAGCAGTTAAATATACTAAATGTATAATTCCTAGAAAAGATCATTTCCATATTTTTAATTTCTCTGTGCAGTATAGTTAAAAGTTTAAATATTAAATAAATAAGAATAAACATGAAATATTTTAACTGGTTGCTTAATAAAAGTTAATATTATAACATACTATTTATATACTATAAAAATAAAAATAAAAATTAACAAATTTGTTTTCAGTTTTTCACCAAACATCAAAAATTGAAACATTATTTAATTATTTAAGAAAAATATTGATGATAATATCATGATACAATAATATTTAAAAACTAAATGTAACCATATTATGTATTTATTATATTATAAAAATCTATTGTCAACATTTAACACTTCTTTATTAGTTATAATCTAATTATTATTTTAGTATTTTACCATTTAATAGTTACGTGAAATCACTAAAAACTTTCATTTTTTAAACGGTAACGTATATTTTCGATTCCATAGTTAAAATTAAAAATAAATATACCTATTTGTTAAAATAAAATATAAAAATAATGATACATAAATAATAAATATTGGATATAAGTTCTCAATATTTAATGAATGAATACCATTCATTAATTACATATCATACATTTAAAGGTTATTAAAAAATTAAATATAGTAAAAACGAATTGTGTACTGATAGATTCTTTAAACATTAAACATAACTTAGTTATTTTTTAATTAGTTAAAAAATAAATTTATAAACTGAATATATAATTTGATTCTATAATTTTAACTTTTATTATTGTAAATAAATATTTTATTATAACATGTTTTGCAAGTTTTAATTATTTAAATTAATTTAATATCGTGTGTACTTGCGTTTATCACACGAATAAAAATGATGACTTTTTGGCTTAGATAAATTGTCTATAAACCTAGCGTTGGTTGTTCAAAATCCAACAAAAGACAATCGTGGATATTATATTTCTAAGTTATTTTATTTTTTTTACTTATTTTACAATTTAAAAATCTCCCTAATATTTTTAATACTCCTATTTTTTTTTTTTTTTTTTTGATTATTACCTCCTAGAAGGAAATTGTATGTATATTCCACTAATTGATTTAATGCGTATTACCACATTTATTATATCTGTAATAAATCGAGTATAATACAGGAATCAATATATAAAATATATATGTGTGTGTGTGTTTAATGTTTATTTTAATTATTGAAACTACAAAAAGTCGATTTTCTCGTTTAAATTAAATCAACCAGCATTATTTCACTGATCAAGTTTTCAAGTTATACTATTTAAATTCGATATTTCATCTTCGTGCATGTTTTTGAACAATTTGTTAAATATTTTTTGTAATGTTAACTTTTCAAATAAGTATTAACTTATTATTGTTTTTATATTATTTTTATTAATAGGTATCAAAAAGAAAGAAAAAAGAAAATTTAATACATTTAAATATATAACTATATAATTTTTAGGTTTTATAGTTATATATATAAATCAATTAAAGTTATATTCTTTAGTTTAATATTAAATGTTAATTTAATTTTATAATTACTAAAATAATTATACTAATTACTTTAGTTTTATTTTTTTTGTATTTTGTACACAATAAGTATAATAAATACATAGGTGTAACTACGGCTTTAAAATATTATAGATATTATAAAATCTTTCTGTTGTAGATGTTAACAATAATTTAGTCTTAAATTGGGTCATTAAGACTATATATACTTCTTCGGTAAAATACGATCATTATGAATTTACATTCTTCTTCATGTTTTATGTGCTTACATAATAAATCAGTTATCCACACATGATTAATTATCATGATAAGTGATAACACTGATAACCATAAAAACAAATATTAATTTAACGCTGATTTTCATTCATATTCTTATTATACCTTGATAAATCAAAACCTAAATTACATAGTTCATAGTTACTATTTAATACTTATGAACTAATTTTATAAATATTAATTTCTGTTTTAATTGAATTTGCATTGGAAAATAATAAAAATTGCATAATATGGTATATCTGTAGATACTCGGTATTATATAATTAATAAATATTTATATACACGTGCCTCCATAAAATTTTAAATTATCATTTAAAAACATCAAATATAAGATGTTTTAGAATATGCAATCAATGTGGTGTAAAATAAGAGTAGCTAACACTAGGTATATAGCTATGAAGGACAAAAAAAAATAAGAATATTTATTCTTAAATAAACATTAAACATGTTAAAATACTGTTGAATACTTTTTCAAAATAAATTTCAAGATTGTAAAAAGCTTTAAGTTATTTTGCTTACCTGAAAAAATATTATGTTGACGTTTGAATTAAAAAAAAATTGATTTAAAAAATATATGATAGTATAAAATGTATGACACTAAAATTCACAATTAAATTTAAATTTGGGGTATTATGATAATACATAAAATAATATAGTAACTATATTACTATAAAATATTATATTGAATTTAGTTCAAGGTTCTCCTTGAAAATAACATAATCATTTCCTACTATTAAAATATAATGTTTTAACATTAACGTTTCTCCAGAAAATTTAAGAGTTTCCACACCCCATTCCTCATATAACTTTATGCTGTTTTGTTATTTAAATTATCAAATTTACAACTTACAATCAACAGTTATAAATAATTATTTATTTATATATTTAAAAAAAAAAATTGTTTAGATTTAAAAAAAGTCTTTACTTATTAATTTTCATTAGACATTTTTATATAAAAATAGAAAATTAAATTAAATAAAAATTTTGAGTTTATTATAAGCAAATATATATATATAATATACGTAATATATCATTATTATTATATAATACACAGTATATTATTATATAACTTACAAATTACATATAATATAACGATATAATATTATATATCTAAAAATTAATATAGATAATTGTCGAAAATTACTAATTGATAATACATTGTAAAATATTGAATCTTTTATGAAAAAATTATCATTTTTAAGGAAAAATTGTTTTTCAAATTTACATCATATTTAAAATATATTTTTTGTATTGATATGTATAATATTAATATAAGTAGTATGCTAATTTTGTTTCTGAATTTCCGGTTAAATATTACGATGTATAGAATAAACATATTTTACCCTGAAAAAATTAATATATTATAGGAACTAATAACTATCACAAAACTTGTCTAACTGGGTCTTTACGGTTGGCCCCGCGAAGGTTACTGATACCCGGATACCCGGAACGAAACGGTAACACCAAACCTTCACGATGATACAAGATGCTAACTTTGTAAACCGTAATTTAATATTTTTATATTTGTTCTTCATGTGTACTACACATGCCACATGGTAAAAACAGAAACACATTTTATCTAGGCACTTTATATTTTATCAAATATCACGAAAGAAACTTTTTAGTCATTAGAGATCATAATATATAATTATATAGTAGTTATAATATATTAATATGCAATAAGTACCTGGCACGTACATAATATTAAGCTTATAATTTTATAAGACATAATATACACTATATTTTTAATACATTTATATTTTAATATAAATTATTATATATCGAATATATGAGAAATATATGTCTTATTACAAACACTATAATATAATATTACGAGTATATAATACCATAGAAAATAAGAAAATAGTACTTATAAAATAATACGAAGAAAAATAAAACATTAAAAACTATTTTTTAAATAAATTATTGTTTTTGATATTCTTAAATAATTATCTTTGTTATAATATTTAAAGTTTAGGCCATTTCTTTATTATTATATTATTCATCTAATTTCGTAGTGTAACAAATTTATTTATATAGCTATCAATTATTATATACGAAGTACTTTTATAAGTTATATAATAAATAAATTCTCAGAATATTTTATGAAATATATATATATTTAGAATAACAATTATAAAAAAAATAATATTAATATTTTAAAATACAACTATATATTAATTTTAAGGTTGAGAAAGCATAAAAATTGAATATTTATAATGACGTTTATATTAAAAATTCTTATTTTCTTAAAGAAAATTCCAAAAAAAAAAAAAAATAATAATAAAAATTATTATGATTTATTTTATATCAAGAATATTTAATGTATAAATGAATACGTTATACATATTACATATTATAAATAAATTATTTCAACACTTATTAGTTTAACAATTTATAGATTCTAAGTGAATATTGAAAAACTGCAATTTAAAGTGATTAATAATGATTCCAATCCTATCATTTTATTTTTAAGATATATCGACACCGCATCACATAATTTTAAAATTATATTATAATAAAAAGAAAAATTACTCATCAACAACAAAGGTCTTAACTAATAATTATAAGTTATAATTTATAAAGTTGAAATAATTTTGCTTAATCATGCAATTTAAAAAAAATGTTTTAGTAACTATAAATTTAATAACAAATGGTCCTAATTGTATTTTGCTTATCGTTAACAAGTTAGGTAACATCAATAACGCAACACTGCAGCCTTGTATTGTAGGGGATAATATCATCAAAACTTATCTCTTATTTTCACGTAAAATAAACATATCATATCGCATTATTTTATTATACTTGAAAACGTTAAAACTACATAGGACACGCAATTACACCTAATATATTCACAAAAAAATATAACAATATTATTTAAATAGGTACACCTTACATCTATTCATAGCTTTCTTTTTAATTTATTGAAATAAGATCGTTGCAACACATCTGCTCATTTAAAAATTTAAATATTCATCAATAAAAATATGAAATATTATATAATGATTTAAATATCTTATAATTATAAGATCTATAATATAGACTAAAGAGGACACGAATACATTGTAATCATTATTCATTGCATGTTGTTAGATTTAATAATATTTAAGTGAGATTTTTTATTACCAAACTTCGAGATAATAAAATGTGTTTAAACATTGTTTTTTATTTAAAATTTTACGCGAGTCATAATCATTTCAAATTACAATATTTTATAAAAGTGCTCTTAAGTAACTTAGAAATTAAAATATCCTAAAAACCTATATAAAAACAAATATAATGTTCTTACTTTTAAGTTTTATAATAGGTAAACTCTAGTATTAAAACTAACAACACAACATATGTTCTACTTAACCTAAATTTTCTAAGTTGTATATTTTTGATGGAAGTGAGCTTAATACATGCGTTACTATTGTTGTTCAGTTAAAGTATAAACAAACAATTATTTAGAATTAAAGTCATTTATTTTATTGATGTAACATTATAAAATAAAAAATTAATTTTGTGTAATTTTAAGTAGCCACTAATCATATTGAATCATATCGTCATTAATTGTATTTAAGTAATTAGGTCATAGATTATATATATTTCAGTTGAAATAATATGAACGAGTATATTTTTAAATAAAATAGAAATTAACAAATAAAAGCGATTTTATTACTGTGAATCATACAACATCAAAATAAATATTCACTAAATGTTTAATTTGCTATATACCTATATACATTTCCTAAACTTATATGTATATACATTTTTGAGAATTCTAAATGTTTTGTTTTGTTAAAAATATAGTCCATAAAAATAAAAATATTAAATAGCTTAATAATTTATTATAGGTAGTAAATATATATATTAATTTAAAAATACATTCTTAACTTTACTCAAAATATTTAATTGTTACAATCTACGCATTGCAATAATATATATATATTTATAAATAAATAATTAAAAATAGAATTGAGTAAGACACTTTATGAAGAAAAAAAGATATTTCTCACGGAATAAGTAATCCTCCCAATTAAAGAACATTAAACCACTTAAAATCAAAAACAAAATTCATCATTTTGCTAATAATGAAATCAAATATTATCGAAATAAAAGGCATGAAAACGATACACGAATCAATCCATTATACTAATCTTCTATGTTATTTATTAAAGATATATATTCTAAAAAAATGTAAATTATTAAGTTAAAGTAAGTATATATTTTAAGATCAATTGAAAATTTGAGGAATTAATTCGTATACATTTCATACAAATGATAAATATTTGAAACTTGATAATTGATTTATCTTAAGTTTGTAAGTATGCATTATTATTTTAATTTTGAGAAATAAAATAGTATAATTCATGATACCTAATAAATAAAAAGTACTTTAAACAAGGTACTTAGATGTACGTAGGTATTAAATATCATAAATTATACCTAATTTATTAAATATATTTTATAGGTTTTAGTTTAATCAGTTTAGAGTCATCAAACAGTAAAATACCACTACACCGAAGACGCGTCAAATTGTGTTTATAACAGACGAGACGTGGGAAAAATGTTTAACATTAAATCTAACTGTACTTTTTAAGAACTATGAAGGTATATCAAAATATATTATACGCGTATACAAACCGCGTTCTAAGGTGTTTTCAATTTTACACATTATATAATTATTATACCAACTATTATAATTATGTACAGCATGCAATGCATGTACATTGTACAGTGTACACGTGACACGCAGACATAGCAAAGCCAATAAATTGCGTTGAAATGGACAACTGCAAGCCTGTAACAGTGCAGAGGAACCCAAAGTTTACAATCGGAAAATGCCGTATACGTAAAGGTATAATATAATATTATGTAAGTACAGATGAAAAAAGGCATATTATATCTATCCTACCGAAATAAACTTTTAACTTGTAAGAAACTTAACACGCCGGCTAGTGACTACAGACTCCGTTGAAACTTGTTATATGTCGATTCGTTGGCTCGTATATTATTATACGCTCTCACTATAAATTGATAATGAGAGGCAAAAAAATCTATGATTATATACGTGATAATTACATTGATGAAACATATAAGTTTGATTCGAAAATATTAGCATCGTCTTCAATATTATCGAACGAACAATAACAAAAGTAATAAGTAAAACGTTTCATTCAAAACTTAATTAAAAAAATCAAAATTCACTATAACCCATCCTATTATATTTTTGTTCATGTGACAACAATTTAAAAAAAAAATAACTAACTCAAATGTAATAATAAGAGGACTCATCATATTTAAAATTAGCAAAACTAAAATTATGAAATTAAGAATATATATAATAATTTTTGACAATTATTAAAAAAAAAAATGGATCACTAATATTAAACTGGTATTAAGTCTCTATATATTAAAAAACGACAATAAAATAATAACCCCCGACAGTATTAATTATTGTACGTTGTTATATAATTATTTAATATTTCATTGTTTTTTTCTATCATTTTTATGTACACGGGATTGATAATCATCGGAACCAACATAAACAAATGTCCGGCGAAATTGATAAAACGCTAGGAAAAGAACAGTCAATTTCGCAATTACTCATTAACTTAGATTAGTACCCAGTAGCTCAAGTAGGTATTTCAAAAGTTTATTTTCTAACATGAACCTTAATAGAGAAATAAGGTATACATATACGCACAATTTATACCATATATATATATGATATTTTATGATATATTAATCATTTTTTTTAAGCAATACGTTGTAAGATAAAAAAATTTCTGAACTTTTTTTTTGTATTCTTAGTTTTCCGTTATTTAACACGTCATATAAATTGTAAATAAATCTTAAAAAATATCAAAAAATTTAAAAAAACTAATTTCAAAGTTTCCATTTGAAGTATAATTTAAAATCTTTAGTTAATTATATTTTTTCTATAAAAATGAGTGGTAGACGAACACAGCTGAATAAATATAATTTTGTAGATTTACACGTACAATATTATTGTTATTGTTTGGACAATTTGTACGCGTGGGGGACTGGGAAGTTATTGGTTAGAGTCCAATGCGCGACAAGTTACAACAATAATAATAATTATGTTTAATATTAAAACCAACGACCGTGTTCACTTATAGTCATTTATACATATTTAATGTTTGTTATTACAGCTAATAATCCATAGACATGTTTTCATGTTTTTAAGGTCTGATAAACTATGAATTTAAATTAATTCAAAACCAAATTTCAATATTTTTTTGAGGTGGCTGGGGAGAGGGTGATTTCATAAAATGGTCCCTGAAAATCTACTCTTAGTCAGATCTAAAATATTAGTTCCAGATATTCCTCGTAATTAGATACATTTTTATATGTTTCATAAATCTTGATTAAATTGAGTGCCCACTGTCCAATGTATTATATATAGTATATACGCTATAACAGTGATGTAACTAGGATTTTAAAATGAGGGAAGTAAATCCAAAATACTAAAAAAGCATGGTCAAAATTAACAATAACAGTTAATTTTTATATTAAGTTGATACAGACGATTGGGGGGTCCATGGCCCCTATGGCTACACCACTGCGCTATATATATCATACATCAATCCCTATTTTTGTGCAAGTATTTTATAAAAATGCTTAGTATATGTGTAGCTATATGATATAAATTCGTTCAAATTCCACAAAAAGTAGATATTTAAAAACTTCATTTCCATAGGGCCATTACAAACATATAATTTTGACTTAAGATACAACATATGCTTGCATTTTATATTAAAAATTAAGTTTAAAAAAAAACACTCACCTGTTAATCCTGCCGTATACCGTGTACGCGATGACGGCGACAACGGCGATCGCTACACCGGCGCTGGACGCGAACATGCATACGGACACCATGGCGTATTCGATCGCGGCGGTGATCAACATGACGGCGGAGGCGGTGACGATGATCGTTCGTAGGATTATAGTAATTATTATATTTACGTCGCACGGTCGTAAAGCCGTTGTTTTGAAGTACCTATAAAGAAGTAGATTGATACAATGGCCGGTATAGTATGATATAAGAGGTAGAACGATAAGTCGCGAACGGCGGTGGCGGCGGCGACACTCAAGATAACCGACAATTTTGATGATAAATAATATCAACCTAGGTATACATATATAGTAATGTGCATACTGACAAGTATAGGTTGCTGTCACTAACACGATATTATCGAAATTTTAATTGTTATTTTTATTCTTTAACGGCACATACGAAATCCGATCACAATTTATGTAGGTATAGGCTTTATTAATAATATGTTTCATATATGACGCATGAACTGTAATTGTGCATAGAATTACAAATATTCGATCGAAAATCCGAACACGATTTACGCGAACTGTACTGTATTTTAGATTATTCTTACATTTTGTTTTGAATAATTTATTATTTATTATTATTATTTTTTTAGAAGCGCTCGCCACTTGTTTTCATTTACAACTGACAGTATAAGTATACATAATACCTGCAGTTGCCCTTTTTGCCCCCTACTGGCCATCATCATTATTTATGTGTATATAATAATATATACACATGCATTATGATTATGAATATACGCGCGCGCTAGCGATTGTAAAATAAACGTGTTTGGGATACCTTGAAAACAATAAAAAAAAATTGACATTAATTGCTAATTAGCGCCACCACCACAGCCACTACGATGATTCACGTATACGTATGCACACCTAAACTGATCGATACTGTTTCTGCATTTGTATCTGTCTGTATTGATTTTTCGACGATTAAAGTCAATAAAAAAAAAATTTTATATTTAAACAACGCAATACCTTCGTTTATTACACGAAGAAAAAATTAAGAGCAACTACTCTGCAAAATTATTTCCGCTGCAACTACATAAAGCAGTACGCCAGTACACTTACCGATCTACATATACGTAAATACATTATAATAATATATAAGCATAATATTTCTGAACTCTTTTTGAACGTTCCACAATTTATCATAACAATAAGTATTTTTCTGTTTTTCAGTTCACCATGAGATAATTAAAGTTCACGCGTAGGTATCTGAAATATTCTAAATCATAATATATTATATACATGTATAGACTATGTATTACTGTATTATACAGTAATATACTGTATGCTAGGTAATATATTATTAGACAATATGCATTTTTCCCACGTACTTATTATTTGAATAAAAGTATATAACGCTTATAATTACTCTATTATAATCCATATTAATAACTAAATCAAGTTTGAATGTAAGGCAGTAAAAAAAATTTGTATTATTGCAAATTTTGATTAAAAATAATCCAAAACTAACCGAACTTTTGTTTTTTGCATTATTCACGACATTTTATGCCGTCCATCAAAATGATTTAATTTCCGTAATTTTAAATCACGTATATTATACCTATCTATTTATACCTAAAGGTAGTAAAAAGATAATATGATTAAAAACAGAATTCACTCTCCAGTATAATTTCATAACAATGACAATTTATTAAACACGTACCTATAAAGCATAAATATTAAAATGTGTGTATAATACAGGTATTACGCGCGTATACAATTTTAAACCAGTCTTATATTACATGCTCAAATATATATTATTTCGTAAGTCGTAGGTACCTACCAATATAATATTATACCTATGTGGCGTGGTCTGCTCGTTGTCATTGTTTTTATACTCGTTTTAAAATCAAGTTGAAATTAAACTCGTTATGTTGTATTCGTTTAAAATATAATATTATATATATTTTTATTATGCACTATAAAATAAATAAGGAAGGTATCTTCAACAATACAAAAATTAATTAAGCCGAAAGAAACTAGTTTAGCACAAAAATTTCCATTTTTATTATATCTTTTTGTTTGTTTTTTACAATTACAAAAAAATATACTAAGAATTTTTAATCTAGATCTATTAAAAGAAAATCTAGATCCAAAATCACCCACAAAGTTAAAAATTGATGCATTTTATCAACTACTTATCATGAATATGACATACATACAAAAAACCCATGATTGTAAAATCAATAAATTCATTACTTCGCTCAGAATTTAAAATAAAATTCGTTACGTTAAAATAACGAAAATTGAAAAATTAAAAAATAGTATACGCTAAAAAAACTTTTTATAAGTTGCAAATCTATCAACTATATTTATTTATATATATATTATAAGTTATAACAATACTATAATCTATCCTATAATAGTGCTCGATAATAGTCGTTTTCTTAATTGTTTGAAAAATGTAAAAATAAGAATTTTTATAAGACTAATAGTTATTCGTGCCTAGTGCTGATAGGGCAGTGGTAAACTCTCCCAATGGTAAACTTTTCCGGGTCAACATTTTCAAACTGTAATATACATTATAATTCAAAGCTGCAATAAATTAAACAAAACAAGTAAAGACTGTAATACAAAAAATAATGAAAAACCTATATCTCAAAAAATATTAGATTATAAAGACTAATAGATAACCATAAGTATTTAAAATTTGTGTGTTTCTATTATCAAAAAATAAATAAATTTAAACATTTTTATTTTATTATATATTTTGTATATTAGATTTATTTTATGAATTTTTATTTCTTATTGTATTTTGACTATAATATTATAGCTCATAGCAGATAAAAGCATTTATTTATATTATTATAAACTTAAATTTATAAACAAGTATTACTGGAGTAGACCCGGGAAAGTTTACAACCGTGGAAGTTTACCATCGGGAGAGTTGGCAATCGCCCAATATCGTTTTCCGCCGTTTTAACCATTGCAGGTATAATTGATATGACACGGACGATTTAGAATCGTGCTACCTGGTGTATATACAATAAACCTATGTACGTTTCCCCATGCACGCGCTTAAGAAAACGGTTTTGGTCATGTTTAGGGGGGTGTAAAAAATGTTGTTTTACCTGTACAAAATTGTACAAAAAAAACTCAAAAATGTACATAATACTGCCAAAGACCGAAGTTTGATATTAAAATTCGAAAGTGGCAGTAAACGGACCTAATTTTATTGTCTGTACATTTTAATAATTGTATAATCTATTGCGTAAACAGCACCCAGGTGTAAGTTTAATCATATCATCTTTTAAATTACCCATTAGTTTTACTAAACATATATGTATAACGTAAGAGGAAATGACACTGACAGATTATAATACATTGTAAAGCAATACATAATATCCATCAAATCTTACATAATATAATATTAACCACATACTATTATTACTATAGGTATATGACTTTCATATATAGTTTGTATATTAGACTATTAACATTAAATATAGTATATTTTTAATCTTATTTATTATTGTATGGCAATGGGTAGACCAATCACTCTCCCGTATTAGAAACACTATAATATATACTATACAGGTAACACTTTAGGTCCATATTATATTCACAAATGTTAACTATACCTCTTTTTCTTACAATGTTGACTATAGGCGCAATTCAGTTTTTGACTTGTAGGGGCCTTACATATTTAAATGAAAAAGACTAGTAGGATGCTCTTCTCCTACACCCCCTGTTCAAATACCTATAAAATATTATATTCATGAGTAATATTATATAACACAATATTTTTTTCTGGCCTATTCACATACATTTAATACAAATAATATATAATAATAATACGTTTAATACTAAAATTAAAAATATTTTAATAAAACAAGTAACTAGGTCTCAGGACTTAATGACCTAAAAATCTTTAAAAATGCACACAAAAAAATGTTAAAATGACTAATAAACATTAAAAAATGACTTAAGAAATTACCACAAAAATTCCAAAAATGCCTTTATCATGACTTAAAATTTTTTTAAATTTACGTTTTACAAAATTTACGTTTTATACAATTAATTTATCATAAATCATCGTAAATATAATTAATTAAATTTTAACACATGTGTGTATCGGGCCAAAAATATAGTATCTACCTACATTTTATTAAATAAATAATCGTAGATCGCGACAATAAACGATAAAGATAATGAACGTTGATAATCGACAAGCTAATGGAAACTGAATATATTACAATAAAATGTAACTTTCAACAAGAAAAATGCAAATATATGTAAAAAAAAATACAGAAATGAATACAATTCACTAAAAATACTAAACAAATACCAAACCGTAAAGCATAAAATTCCTTAAAAATGCAAAAAATGCAAAATAAAAATTGTACCATTAAATTCTATACTTCACGGATCAAATTTGAACTTGAAAGTACCTATACTGGAGAACACAATCACAAAATTTTGAGAATTACGATAATTACGCACGATTTAATTTATATTTGTTTACCTGTTATTTTCGGTAGGATAATAACCTAATTTCATTAATTATAAGCTTAATGTTATTTATACTCATTACTCACAGAATATGTTGTTTAGTATTTATACTTACCTGTATAATGTACATTTTTATTTGGCCGTCGATTTATATTATTTAAATTGCATATTTTATATTATGTTTATTGTTTATAATTTATATATATATATTAAGAACATTAACATTTTACATAGAAAAAATACGTTATAGACACGGCGCGTGGCAATAAAATACAGCGTTGTGCGCATCCATATTCCATATAAAAACGTTAATAGCAAACTTTAGAAGGAAGTTTCGAAAAAATTTAAATCTAAAAAAAATATAATACTTAAGTTATAAACTATAGGTAATTTTAAGTAATTGTAGATATCTAAATTGTTGTCAAGAATGTAAAATATTGTATTATTTTTTGTTGATTTGTGTAACAATTACTCTAATTATACACATTATTCCATAAAAACTTCCGACATATCTTTTAAAAGACAAAAAAGCAACGTAAAACTTTCCTTTCTTTATCCTTTTTCTTACGTACGTATAAATTCATATCACTTCTACTTTCTACACTTTTAAATATAAATTGTAGTGTCACGCAATAAGTAAACGTCTGAGTCCATAGTGCCCACACTTGTACGAAATGTTGAAGAATTTTTATCAAAAATCACAGAGTATAAGACAAAGATAAAGTGTTAAATGGAAAAATTTAATTTTTTTATACTATCATTAATAAGATTATGCTCCAAACAGTGTTGTTTGAAAAAAATTTACATTTTAATAACTGAAGGTTAATAATTACTTCAGACAAAAAAATCTTTTATAATTCTAAATAAATAGATCCAGTAAGTAAATTATTTTATTATACGGTCGATGACTCATTTAGTCGACGTATGATCGAAACAATTATTTAAATCCGCGATAAATGAAAAACTGGTTATTATTGTTTTTATTGACAACAATAATTTGGACGGGCATGATGACGGGAAGGTGTAAAATGAGGGTGTGGAAAGTTTTTTTAGACTCATAATATGCTAATTTTTATGATATGTAGCATGAAATATTTTTTTAATGTCGCCAGTGATAGGATACTCTTTTAAATATCCAGTGTAAAGGTGAGAACAATATATATGTTCTCTCGATGGGTTTTCAAGATATTTTTATTTTTAAGTAAATTATGAGCATTTTCATACTCACGAATAGCTTAAAAATTAAAATACCGTAAAAATCTGACAAGAAAGCACAGACAATGTTCTCACCTTTAAATTTAATGATAGATTATTTCACTCTAATGTTAAGGCTAAACACACAAAATTAATTCTACGGAACGAAAATTTGCCAAGTTATGATAAATAAGATCAATCCTATTTTAGTACTCACAGCCACACTTACATCAACAACATCATATTTATAAATAACAATAATTGTACTTAATTCTATAATGTTATCTTAGATCGTTTTCAATTTAATTTACTATCTTACCTTCTGAAACTTTTTTACAAACTAAAGCTACAGCTTTAATAATGAAATCATTTATAAATAATTTAACTTCTTCCTTTTCCAAAAGTTCATTCATACGGCTTTTTCAATGAAACAATATTATCAAGACCCAAATCAACTGTGAGATAATAATGTGGTAAAGTCTGTAAATAAACATAAAATATATGAGTTGTATTATTGATGATAGACCTGTACTATGTATTGGTTTTGACTTGGGCAAATGTTTTGCAATAATCTTTTGAACATTTTTCACAGGCTTATCAACCATAGGGCATAGACGACAGACCTATTAAAAGGTCAATGTTATTTAGTTATTAACTATTCCGAGGAATGGGGTGGGCTAATAGCCTATTTTTATTTTTTTCATCTAAGTAAAATGTTTACATATTACTCGCCAGATTCCATTTTATAAACTAAGTGGCTAAAAGAATTCTGATGCGAACCTATGAACCACTACACAAGACTTATTTAGATTAGACAGTAGAGCGTAGATTTTTATACAATATTCAATAAATCAAAACAAATAGTACAAAAATTATCGAATCCCGAAAAAAAAGAATAATTTTTAAATATATTTATTGATTATAAAAGAAAGTATGAAAAGTCTACATAGGAAATTTCCAATAAAAAAATGTGATTTTATATTTTACTACTAGTTATATTTTATGATAAAGTATAAAAAAAGTCACCAATAAAGGCACTATAATTTCTACATGGGGAATTTCTAGTAATAAAAATGCATCATACTCTACATCAGCGGTTAGCAACCTTTTTAGCCGGCGGTACCCTTTTGTTGCTCCAAATTTATCGATAGTGTCCTCCTGTGAATACCACAAAAAAAATTATAAAAATGAACACTAGTTCTCATTAATAACCAATTTGAATAATTTTATTGAACGTATTATAAATTACAAAATTATAGTTTAAAATAAAGAGAACAAATATTACAAAATAGAGATATTGATTTAAAATTTAAAAATTAACGTGAAAAACTAATGAGATTTTTGTGGCTGCGTATTTTTTGAAAGTTAAGTAATATCTGGTTCAATTTGTGACAACTGGATACGGAGGTCAGATTCTACATTAAAACGGTTTCGGTATTTGTTTTTAGTGGCCATATACACCGAAAATCTTGTCTTACATAGATAAGTGGTAGCAAAGGGTTAGGATAGGGTTAGGACATAACCTCACCTTATTTTTTTTGATTCAAATTTTCAATACTTGTATTTTTTAAATTTAACCAAAATTCAACGTAAGAATTGCTACTGAAGGTGGATTTCAATGTTGAATCTGAAATAATATCGATAAAAATTTCTTATTCAATTGAAGAAAAGCTTGAGGGTTTTCCACAAACTGAAAATAGACGCACTACTCATTCATGATCTTTTAACAAAACTTCTCGATCTGTATAAAGAAATTGTGAAAAAATTTTTTATTCGTGGAAGAGCCGTGGTGCCCCTGAAGTGAGCTCGCGGCGAGTCTACATTATACTAAGTTATAATAGTTATATACTAGGTGCCTATAAAAAGATGAAGAATGAAAGATATATTTGTTTAAATTTTCTCACATAATTTTATGCGATAAAAAAACATTTTTCAAAAGAAGTACATTTATTTTTCAATATTTTTAAAATTAAATTAAATATACATTTTTCTTAAAAATTAGATACCAACGGTTATTAAGGAGTTCAATGTAGGCAATTTCAACATGAGTGTATGCGAGTTGTGTAAATGTATAAATGTATGCAAAGGTACTAGGTAGTAAATAATAATTTTTTAATTTTCATAATCTAATTTTTATAATAATTTAAATTTTATATTTAACATTTTTAAAATTTGTTCTTTTAATTCTTGTTTTTTTCCTAGATCTTTTTTACCGATTACCGAAAAAGTTTTGCTGTTGAAAGCGGGTCGTTTTTTCGTCATTTTTTCGTGCCTTCAGAGTTTAGACCAATAAGCGAAAAAAAAATTCACCCAGTACCAAAAGTCTGATTTTAATTTTAAAAATATATTTGAATTCCTTATTCTCTTTTCTAGGTAGGAAATGGGTTTTAATTTTTTTTTTTTTTTAGTAACACTAAAGTAACAACACACACAGTTACACATAATTCACGTCTCACGATGGATATCGAATTTCCTAAGTACAACCTCTTAAAAATGGTTCGCTTTCAACAACACTAATTACTGATTGGAGGACGAGAACACTGTACGGTCACCAAGAAAAAATGAAAACCGCATACAAACTGTCCGTTTACAAGAACTACCGTGTTACAACTTACAGGATGCTTTCAAATTTTTCATTGGTAATAAAATAGATGGAAGGACCGGACCACAAGGTTTATGTATAAATAATATGTCTATAGATAATAGAGGTTACTTCATACTACAAATTCGCCAGATCAAACCAGTGTGCAATATTGTACCGGTTATTGTGATTCCGGATTCGTTAGTCTGGACTGTGTCGATATACATCGGTTTAGATAGAAATTCGGGATATAGATGAGTTTAATTGAATAATAAACGTATGACAGAGTAAAATAATACAAAAATATAAAAAAAATTAAAGTTTTTATTCTTAGTTAAAAATA
Organism: Rhopalosiphum maidis; assembly: GCF_003676215.2. Lineage (NCBI taxonomy): Eukaryota > Metazoa > Arthropoda > Insecta > Hemiptera > Aphididae > Rhopalosiphum > Rhopalosiphum maidis. Next base: position 4,746,586 of record NC_040878.1, on the reverse strand, counting down.
TAGTCTTTTTTTTTAAGTTCCCTTCTAAATTATGACCAGAACATATTTAAAATTAAAATAACAGCATCAATATACCTAAGTTAGGTAACCTGACCATACATTATGTATACGTAATGTTTAACAAATACCTACATTTTAAATATTTAAAAAAAAAAAAAAAATTTAGCCGTACTTTTTTTACTGTACAGCGGTAATAGTTTGGTAACCATGGTGAGGAAATTTAATTTTTCAAAATAATCAGAAACGTTATCACACATTATGAATATAGTATTATGATAAAAGAAGTTAATCCTGCTCCCGCTAAATGTCGTTTATTGTTCGTTTGAAAAATCTAAAATTATTAAATATTTTAGTTTTAAGTATTGTTTAACTATGGGTATCTTTAAATAGTATTTAATGTTATTGTATTCTTCAAATTCATATAACAATGTGGTCATCAAAAAAAAGTACCATTCAAGTATTTTTTGTTCTTACTGAAGACAGGACAGATATTGAAAATATGTCTGAAACTATGCAGCTGGCACTACAAGTAAGTGGTGACATTTGTATTTTTGGTATTCACAAATCAAGAATATAAAATATATAGATCTTATTTATATTATAGGATTGCATTAATCATGAACTCACCACAAATGTGATCAGTGAATCAGATGTTTGTAGTATGAAATCATTGAAAAAAAGTCAAGTTTTTGTTTACGACAAATTTGAAGGACCTGCTTTTCGACACATTTTAGTGGCTGCTAAACAAAATAAAGCTGTGTTAGTACAACATTTTGATTAATTTTTTTATATTATAAATCAATTAATAGTTATTTATAATATTAATTCTATTATGATTTATTGATACTCGTTAGTCCAACCATAAATACATTTTTCAATACTGAGATTTAATTAATTTTATACCACTTTTTCTGAAAAAAAAAACATACCCATTACTGTGATTAGTAAATACATATTATATTAATTACTATCCAAATCTGTTATCTAAACTAACATTTTTAGTCTTGGATCATACAACTAGATGATTTTATACTTTTTATGTGTTATTCCAGTGCATTTTATATAATAAGAATTTTTTTTTTTTAAACTTATGTCACTTAAAATAATTTTAATATTAATATTTTTGTTTGTAGTTTTGCTGATTCTTTTAATGTATTTCTTAGTAATATAACCATTTGATGTATGTTTAAATGTCCCACTTCATGCATTGATTTTATGTATTTTCATGTACTTATTATTCTTATTGAATCACAGGTTTAAATCAAAACAAAAAAAAATAAATAAAAAATTTTTCCGATTTTAAAATTAACATAGTATTTATATTATATCATAATATGCATTATATGATATAGATATGCTTATACTCAAAGTAAAGTAAATTCAAACAGTTGTGCAACCAATATTGGTCCCTAGATCTGGACTTTCATTTTAGCTATATTTGATTAATCATAACAATTGATCAATTTTATTTTGTGTTGATGCAAACTGTAATAATAACGTATAAAGAAATATCTATATATTATGGGTCACACAAAAAATGTTTGGTTGTGCTGCAGAATCCTAATTTAAATGTCACTAACTGAAATACTATTATTTTCTATTACTATTTTTATTATCTGCTTCATTGCTTAATCTTAAAATATATTTATACTAATTCTAGTATACTATAGTTTGAAATGTTAAGTAATATGTATTCTTATATTATTTTAAAATATAATAATTTATTATAATTTATAGATTATTACATTTTAAGCATGAAGAGAACTTCCATTACCTTAATGTTTTCTATGAAATTTTAATTAAATTATTAAATTATTTGTTTTCAGAATTGTTAGCCCAATATGCTTAAGAACATGTTTCATTGAAGCAATTTCCATACCGGAAAATAATTCACCAATATATACAATGGCAATGCGAGACATTGTACTAAGTATTTCAAATCTTAGTCCTAAAGAAAAAGTAAATAATAGTTCACCATCATTATTTTCATAGGTGCAATTTGAGTTTTAAATTTTTTTTTTGGGGGGGGGGGCTATTATAATTTGCATGTTGTACTGTGTGTATGCATATGTCCTGGAGATATATAAAGGTGGAAGGGGATATACAAACCATTTGGGGGACTATGATTGATTGATTTTAAGGGAGCTAATTCCACAAGCCCCCCTCAAATTTTGCTTATAATTGTGCTTTTCCTTTTTAATAAATTAATAATTATTATAATGTTTAGGAAAGAGTAAAGGAAAAAGTTGAATATATGGGTGGAATTTTCTCTCATAATTTACGAGACAGTACTACTCATTTAATGGTCGGAAAAGCAGGATCTCAAAAACATATTGTAAGTAAACGTTAATATTATTACAAATTTAAATCAATTTAAAATTGTATGATTTTTTTTAGAAAGCTATTGAAAATGGAATAAATATTATGACTGAAGATTGGGTTGATGCTGTTTGGGAAGAAAGCTTAATATGTAATATAGTAGCTACAGAAACTAAGTTTGATAAATACAAATGTCCCCCATTTTATAAACTTGAAATAACTACTTCTGGACTAGAAGGAAAAGATAGAGAACAAATCATCACTCTAATTGATGAAAATGGTAATAAAAATTACATAATTAAATAATCGAGAAATTCCTTCAAGCTATCTAAAATTTATCTAATACATGTATGAGTTATCAAGATTTCACTGTTTATTTTTGTTCTGTGCTCATAGATTTTTTTTATTATTATTTAGGTGGCAAATATACCCCCCAAATGAAAAAAGATGAAACCAACATATTGATCTTAATGAAACCTACAGGGCAAAAGTTTACTTATGCACAACAATGGGGTTTATTTTGTTTAAAGCCATCTTGGATTTATGACAGTGTTGAAAAGGGTTACATAGTTGATACTCAAGATTATATTGTCAAAAATACAATGCTAAGTTCAACTCCTGCCTTATCGAATGTTAAACGTATGACCTTAAAGAAGTAAAACTATTGTAATATCATTTATAATTCTTTAATTTATTTGCATTTTAGCTAACTTTTCTCAAAATGATATAAGTGAAATTGTTGCCGAACCAAAATCTACAATTGAAGAAACAATAAATAACAGTGAAATGCTAAAACGTCAAAATAATAATCATAGATCACAAGAAAATTGTACTACTCCGAAAAAAAATAATGGGCAATGTGAGTATATTATTTTATTGAACCATCATTAATAAGTAATTGGTACTTTAAATTGTCACTTTTCTAAAATTCAAAATTCTATTGATATCTTAAAATGATATATATTGTACAGATCATTCAAAACAAATAAATTATAAAGATATTTTAAATAATTTAAGTTTGGCAGAAGTTAAAAAAGCAGGCACAATATTGGATGGTTGTAAAGTAAGTTATAATAAATAATGCTTTTTAAATATTTTATAGTTGATTGAAAATTTATTTTGTGTATATTAGATTTATTTTAGTGGATTTAGTTTAAGTGAAGAAGAAAAATTAAAACGTATTGTAATTTCTACTGGTGGAATTAGATATACAGAGCTAAATGCGTCTATAACCCATATTTTAGTTGGTGATTTTTCTGCATCACTTGCAAAATTATTACATTCTATTCAAGAAAAGTAAATATACCTTCTATGCTTAATGTTGTAATTAGTTGTAATTAAAAAAACACTTCATTTCCACTAATTATTTGTTTAAAACTTTTCTGGTGGGTAAGAATTACTTTGTCTTTAATCCTTGTTATAAGAAACTATATTTTCATCATAACAGAAAAGAATTAGGACTACCAAATTACTTTTATATTTTATTTTTTATATTACTGATACATTGATTAAATATACTATTATATTTAATCAACGACTAATATATAAAAAGTTATGATAATTTTAAAATTTGTTGGTTATATTATTCATTATCATAAGTAACTATTTTAGTTAATTGGATAACAAAGTATAAAAACAACATTGTAGTCCAAGTTTTATAATTTTATAATAAAAGTTCAATAAAAAAAAGCCTTCTTCGTTTTTTCCTTTGTAAACCTGATTTTCAATCTAATTTTATAACCATTCAAAAAAAAAATAACTTTAGTATATGGGTGGAACCAATCATAAGTTCCTTATTTATTCTTACAATTGCCTATATCAAATCTATTAAAAGTGTGGTGTTCTCTTAATAAACACAATTAAAACTAAAAAACCTTATATTTTTGTACTGTAATTTAAAATGCATACATTATATTTTAGACCTCATGTAGTAAATTTTAATTGGTTACTTGAAAGTATAAATTTAAAATGCACGGCTCCAGAAGAACAGTTCCTAGCTATGGATTCATCTCATTCATTTACACCAGAGTCTCCATCTCCTCTCAGTAAAAAGGTATTATTTTAATTCATACTTAAAATACTTACAGTTAAAGCAGCTAATATATATACTTATTAAACACAAAAAAAAAGGTACAAATATAATTTCAATAGAAGTAGATTCATTATGTTTAGTTCAGTTATTAATATATATTGAAATAAGTTTTTAATAGTATTACAATTCAAATTATATTTATAAAAGTATTATGCATAAATGTACTGTTTACCTCAAAATTTAAATTTCATGTAAAATGGAACTTCTGTGGGTTGTTTAAGCATATGGTTGACATTTTCAACTTATATTTTATGATTTTTAAGTTTTTATTTTAAATTATTACATTTGTATTCAATTCATTTAATTTTGATACATTCAGTTTCACAAATTAATCATTTTTTAATGTTATAATTGTTTTATTTGCTAAAACTTTAATTAATTTAAAATTTAAAAATTAAACAAACAGATCTTAATATTTAGCCAAAAGTAGCTTAAAATGTTCCAATAACTTAGTACTTACTAGTTTTAGCTTGTTTTATAATACTGTTGCAATTTATATATAATTTTTATAATTATTATTCTAGGGATTGTATATGATGAAAAATTCAACACTCTCTCAACCAAAAGTAGTAGATAAACCTAAACTACAAACTTCAACTGTAACCAATAATCTGCCATTGGATAATTTTATTGATCAATATTTAAATGTTGGTTAGTATATAATACAGCTTACAATTTTTCAGTTTGTCTACTAAAATGTTGAACTTATTTATTTAAGTAAAGTTCATTAAATGTATTAAAACTCTCAACAACTAAATATTTTACAATTATTTCACAAAAGCAAATAATTTCAAGTTTTATTTAATCGATTTTAGCAGCTACATTAAAACAAATTTAAAATTATTGTTTATTTCACATGCATTATACTCATAAAATAATATATAATATTAATCATTTTATTATCATTTTTAGAAAACACCAATTTTAATGATACCCAGAGTGAAAAATCTTCTTGTACAACACAAGATACTATGTCTACTCAAGATAGTAAACTTGAATCTGTACTAGAAGGTTGTTATAATTATTATAACAATTAATTACCACTAACTACATTACAAAATAATGTTTATACATAATTATCTCCTATATTTTTTTTTATAGGGTTAACTATCCTTTTGCATGATTTGGATTCTCATCAATTGCCATCCATAAAAAATAAAATAATATCTATGGGTGGTGTAGCAGTTAATACGCGTAGTTATCGAGGAAAAATCAATTATGTTGTTGTTCCTATTGTATTCAATGAAAGATCTTTAAATATTAAAGCCACCATAGTTAGTTGTCTTTGGATAGTAAGTACATTGTAAAGTTAAATCCACATGTGACAACATTTTGTCTGAGCACAATACTCAGAACCCTTATTGTGTAGACACAATTTAATATACCCATAAATATTTAACTTGTATTAAATTGTAATTAATTTTTTTTCTTTATTATTATTATTATTAGGAAGATTGTTATAATAATGTTGAACAAATTCCTGTTGAATACTATCATAAACCAGTAATTTTTAGTGGGTCTACTCCTCTTAAAAACTGTGTAATTAGCATCACTAATTATACAGGATCTGAACGGTATTTCTTAAAAGAAATTTCACTACTTCTTGGAGCAAAGTAAAAACTTTTTAAATTATAGTTTAATTATTTCCAATCATAAATTAATTTCAACACTTACTCATATTTTAGTTTTCAAGATGCATTGTCAAGAAAATCAAAACCAGATGAAAACATTATGATGACTACTCATCTTATTTGTTCTACACCAGAAGGGCCTAAATATGAAGCCTCAGTTAAATGGGGTGTACCAGTTGTATCTAAAGAATGGCTACTTAATTGTGTTACATGCAAACGTCGCTTACCAGAAGATAAATTTCCAATAATTTCCAATGGTAGATACTAGTTTAATTGTTTTAATTTTATTATTGTTCCAAAAATATTTAATAAAATAATTAAATTTATATTAGCTAATAAATCTTCATTGCTGGATTCTACAGTTGCTTCATCTTCTAAAGTTAAAGATGATATTCATAATGATAGCTCTTCATCATTTACTCAAAAATTAACAATACTTGCAATGCAAGAAAATGATGTTGATTCTGAATTAGCAGTACCACTTAAAGATACTGAGGATGATATTGAACCACCATTAAAAAAGAAATGTTCAATGGAAATTATGAATCCTACCTCTCAAGTTTTAGATTCGCCTTCAAACAAATTTAAGCCAGCAATAGCTCGCTTGAAATCAAGTTGTTCCACGCCGCTTGCTTCTAAAAGTTTCATTGAAAATTTAAAAACTCCAGATACTCCATATGGACAAATATTTTGTAATGACCCTGTTACGCCAGAAACAAAAAAAAAATGGAAAAAGTATGTACTTAACCATTAGTTATTTAAAATACTCTTTCTAATTAAATTGATTGTTAATTCATCTACTTATTGTATAAAATAAGTTTTAATATTAATAATCATTTCTTGGTTAAATTAACAAATTTAAAAAATAAATATTTATTTATTATTATATCTAATCAAAGTTAATTTATGTAATGATGGTGATTAATGATTGAATGATTACTATTCTATATTTTTAACAAAGACCAAATTTATATCCAGTAATATTGATATGCGCAATAAATAAGGCCGTATAAAAGAAATATTTTTTTGACATTAAATTAACAAGTTCTGCTTCTGGAGATGAACTATAAAATAAAATATTATATAATATTATTAATATTAATATCTATTTAACATTATAAATTTTAGTTTAAGATTTAGTAATTTAGTGATTTAACTGTACAGTTAAAACTAGGAGATTCCAAAAGTGCCAAATGACATAGCTCTGGTGTTACAATATCTTCTAACTCACCAATATCGTTTTTTATTTAGTACTCTTACAAATAATGTCACATAAACATATATTATTATTGTCATAATATACAAATACTGGCATGTTTTATAGTTATTAATTTTGTGGCTTTTTATAGCTTATAACATAGAAATAACATATTTTTACTTCATGCAATAGTTATGATTTCTCTTTTTATGGTATAATAAAATATTAAATTTTTGTTTAGAAAACTTATAATATCACATTTTTACATATATGTAAAGATATATTTTGATTTTTTTAGATGGGTGGACACTTTTCCAGATAGTTCAGATGAACCATCACAACCCAAGTTAGAAAACCGAAAAAGCACTGTAAGTTCTTTTTTCAAAGAATGTTTTTTATTAGTAATTTTTTTTTTTAATGTTTTACGTTTTTTATTAGCCACTGACTGAGCTTAAGCGCCAACTATGGAATAAATCTTTACATCCACGATATCCACATGCTAATACTAATCAACAAGAAGTAAATATTCATGATATATAATTTTAAGATTAAACCAATAGAATTCCATATTTACTTACAATAATTAATATTTTTATAATATATATTTATTACATAATAAAATATTATAATAAATGTAAAAAATTGCCAATTATATTTTTCTAAGACTGTAGAGTGTCAAAAACTATTTAATATTATAATAATTCATAGTCATTTATGTAATTTATTTTATTATAACTGTATAACTATTTTTATAATTAGGAACCAAATGAAATAAGTTCAATTAACGCTAATTCAAATGATACATTGAAAAGTTTAAGTTTGTCATACCAATCTCCAGGTGTGTCTAAGATCTTGCATAACTCATCACAAATATCAAAAGTTCAAAATAATAAATCTAATACTGTATCACCAAGTATTGTGAGAAAATAATAAAATGTACTTAGTATAACAGTAATAATTAAATAATTTATAATTTTTAGGATATTAAACAGCAATCATTAGATAAACAAGAATTTAGAAGGTATGTTTTTTATTTTAAACCATACATGTTTTTATTCTTAAATGCCTTTTGCTTATTTCAGAACAATAGAAGAACTCCAACAAGATCTATGTGCATCAAGAGAACCAGAAATTCCTCTTTCCCGATCAGAGTCTGAAAGTCAAGATGATTATGCAAGTAAGTGCTTAGTTTGAAATTTCTATTCAGTGATTAGGTTAAAACAAAAATTAACATATAAATGTGTTAGTTTTTATAATGTTCCAAGAATTTATTTAAATTTTATTATAATACTTATAATAATTATCGAATAAATACATAATAATGAAAAACTAATCTTAATTATCTTGTACTTGAATCATCCATTTTATTTATTAATTTATGAACAATAACTTAAAACTTAATACAAAATATATAACTTTAAATAGAGCTAAACAGTAAATGAAGTAATGTAAATATAAATAATAAGTAATGTTTAGGTTTATTTTAAATATTTAAATGCTTGAAATAAGGTCCAGTTGTTAATCTCCTCAATATTTTCTTTGGAGTTTTTCTTGGAGAATTTTTGTAAAATATATACTTTATGTTAGATAGAATGACCAATGTCTCATCTTGGATTAAATTGACCAATTTATTCATGATATGTCCACCTTTTAGCCATGTTAATTCAATTTTTATATTCTATTACCTACGTAATTCCAGTTTAAAGTTGACCTTTCCTTCCAGAAAAATTTTGACCAAAGGCTAAACATGTAGGGTCCACAAGAAAAGATAAATGTCCTAGGCTTGGGACGATTCCCATTAATCTCCTCAGCTACTTGCAACTTTGTAACTACCGTTGTTAAGTGCTATAGCAGTTTAAGAGATATACCTATTTGAATCATGGCTAAATTTGGAGTGATCATAGGTCAATAAAGTGAAGTTATTGTATTTAAAATGTAATCCATTATTTGAGCAATACATTTTACATCAAAGCTTGTAGAGAGGCAATGTTACTGAAGACGGGTAACTATTTGATAGGTAGATTTAATCGTTATTATGATTATATGCTTCCTTTGATTGAGATGAATATCTATTTTTTTACACAAGCATAATTTAACTTAACTAATAAGTCTATAACACTATAATTATCAACTAATAGCAGAAGTTGAAAGTGTTGAATTTGTGCCATGAGTTATTGAATTATATTGTTATGGAGGTGGTTTATATAACTACATTAGTTAAGTGGTATTTTAAATGAGTGTCTAATCTAGATTCTAGAAAAACACTTGTACTTTGAACAATATTTATGCTTTACAATGTTAATAATTAGGGAATAGATTTAAATACAAATTGCATTTTTTTATTGCTTTTCAAGCACAAAATTCATTTCATACATCAAGGAATTAAAAAATGTAACTTTTATTTTGCATTTTGTGACATTTTAATACATTTTTTGTTTTCAAGGAATTTTTCTTGTTTTTTTGTGCGTTTAAATCCGTTCACTAAATATATTATAATGTGTATCCCCGGATTAATGATTATGATGCCTATAGACTAGAAATAGTTTGGTATCCCTTTTACAAAATTATTTTGTTGATATTTAATTTTGTATCATAATTATGTTGTTATATTGTATGCTTATTTATATTTTCAATCAACCTATCATTACTGAACTTAAATAAATAATAAAATAATATTTTGGATTTATTGATAAATTGTTTAATAAAACACATATTCTTATAAATTTAAAATAGTGTTAACTTAACTCCAATTATTGCAATCATTTTTTATTTTTCTGTAGCATTAAAATGTTTATTTTTTAGGAAACTCTCTATTTAAAGAAAGAGTTGTAGAGTCATCACAACAATGTTCTGTTGGATGGGAAGATCCAACTGAACAACAAGAAAAAGCCAGAGTAAGTTAAATAATTAATGCATACACATGGAAATATTTATTTATAATATGTTTAATATATTTCAGCTAAAAAGACTGTCCGAGTGCAATAAAAAGTTTATATTGACCAGTGTGAATAGCAGTGTAATTAAATAATTGTTTATACTACTTACTATTTTAAAGTTTTTTTAAAAAATTATAAAATATCAATTTCTTTCAACAGGAACGACAAAAATATGAAAATGCTATTGAAAAGCTTGGTGCTCAAGTATTGAGAAGTGCAATTTTTTGTGAAGACGTTACTCATGTTCTTATGCACCAACCCAGTAGAAGCGAAAAATATTTATGTTCACTCGCTTCTGGAAAATGGATATTACATCCAAGCTATATTGATGATTGTTTAAAGGAAAATTGTTTTTTACCAGTAAGTAAAATTTAATATATAACTTTAAAAAGATAATTGAATAAATTATATGTGTTTTAATTTGTTTATTTTTGTAGGAAGACAAGTATGAATGGGGAAATCCTTTATCCGACTTAAGTTTATCAACACCATTACACGGAGTCGGATATCGATGGCGTTCTAAAATTCGTTCTAGTAAAGCTGGTGCATTCAGTGGTATGAAAGCTGTACTAATGACTTCTGATAATAGATATCAAGCTTTATTGCGTCTCATACAAGCAGGTGGTGGGATGATATTAGATAAAAAGTAAGTATAATTAGTGGCGGCTATCCTTAAAAATATAGGTGTAGTGAAACATAAAAAGTAACCACCCACTCTCAGTAATATTCATCCATATAACACCATATCTACTGAATAGTTTATTCAACATGTTAAAAAAATAATAGTTACTATTTTACTATTAAAATATTCCAAAGTATTATTTTATTATTCGCTTACGAAAAATGACATAGACAACCCACCCCACCAACCTCTAATTTAAAGTGTAGCAAGTGTTACACCTCTATTATAGGATAGCCAATGAGTAAAACTGTTAACACTTATTGTTGAACTTTTGGTTTGATTGCAACTTTTATTTTTATTTAGAGATTTATTGCAGTCTACTCATTGTATCATTGACCATGGGTATGGTAATATTCCTGTTCCTCTAAATGAACTTGCTGTCAAGGGTATATTACTATTGCCAGCTTTATTTCTGGCTGATTTTCTTATTAAAGATCCATCACCAGATCCTAAAAAATGTCTAATACCAGAGTACCAAGCTTTCTACAACAGATTAGCGCCCAATACGTAATACGTATTGTGATCATTTAATATATTGTAACATTGTCATTTTTTTATCTATATCAGACATGCATTATTTATTTTTATAAATACTATTATTTGTAAATTTTTAATCTAATAAAAGTTATATAAGTTATATAGTTGTGTTGTTAATAAATTAAATCAAAATAAGGGACAATGTTAATAAAAAACGTTTATGTTCTAACCCATGTACTTATAGTTATTATGTTGCTGTTGATTATGTGCAACTAAAAGTTTATAAAAAATGTATTCTAAACACATTGAATATATCTGAAAAGCTACTAGGGTATACTCGAGATAATAAGTCTGACTTATTTTCTTCTAAGTCAGATAATAGAGGTCAACAACCTTCAAAAAACAAAACCCCACTTATCCAAATGGAATATGTTGATAAATTTATCAAAAAGTGAACAGCTGTCCCATCATATTACTGTAGAAGTTCAAGTAATAAAAAATTCATAACTAATAATTTTCAAAGCTTAGAGTATGTATACAGGGTTTATGTAGAAGATTGTAAATTAAATAATATTTTAGCTGTGGTGTTTTCAAAAAAAGGTTGAACACTAAATAAAATATTGAAATTCATGTTCCAAAAAAAGATAAGTGTACTTTTTGTGAAGCATTTAAAAATATACAAAATAAAACTGAAAAAGATAAAAAAAATTATCAATTTTATGTAGAAGAGGAGTTTACTAATCAAATGTTTATGAAAGACCAGGAAAGAAGTGGCCAAAATAGATTTCTTTGCTGTTCTTTTGACTTGCAAAAAGTCTTAAATACACCATGGGATAATAGCATGTTGTTATTTTACTCAAGGGAACTGGCTTACCATAATTAAAGTATTTATGAAAGTAAGACCAAAGTTGGTCACTGTTACTTATGGTCTGAAGTTGACAATGAAATTTGTACTATTTTACATGATTATTTTAAAAGTATTGATGATATGTCTGTTCCAAGAAATTTCCCTATATTATGATAGTTGTCCTGGCTAAAACAAAAATCATTTTATGTTATCGATGTTGCATCATTTTGTTTCTAGTTCAAAAAATATCAAGTGTTTAACCATAAATTATTTATTACCAGGTGGTCATACATACATGCCAGTCGATTCTATGCATGCATGTGTAGACAAAAATATTAAAAAGAAAACTGTCTAGGCTCCATCTGAATGGTCCACTATATTAAGAAATTCCAGAATAAATGTAAAGCCAGGCCTTAAAGTCCTTATAACACTATAATTTTTAAACATACTCATTTTTTGGACTGGAGTGCTGTATCAAGTGCTATGTTTAAGAAACAAAAATTGAAGGATTCAAATAACGAAACCATTAAGTCTAAGTCAATAAAAAAAGTTGAGTTTTCCAAACAAAATATTGATATTTTTAAAATAGCTTATACATTCAAACTTAATGAAGACAATTATTTAGAGTTTCTATCTGTGAACATAAATAATCAGAATAGATTGAGATCTACAACTTCAGTGTTAAATATTTCAAAACCTAAGCAACTATATACATCAAAACTTCCTATTTGAGCGCAAAAGTATAGACTTGAAAAAATTTACATGAAAAAAAATATTCCATAAGTTTACTATGAGGAATATTTAAGTCTTCCTTTAAAAACATGATCTCAATTATTATCTACTATAAACCTATTACCTATTATTTAAAAAAAAATCAAATTATTACATTTTTATTCTTAAGGTATATTAAGTGTGCTCAATTAATTTTCTTTTATATCACCTATTAAATTATATTTTACGAAAAAGCTCATATTTTAAATAATTAAAATTAATTTTAAAACTGAATAATTTTTATTCATGTGTTATAAAAAAATTGAAACTATATTTCATTCAATTTAAAATATTTTTATTTTATATTTATTTATGTTTAACTTTATTAATGTTGAAAATTTATTTACTTTTATTATTATTATGTTTGATTTTTTTTTATATAAATCTTTGTTTTAAATAACAAAACATTGTTAAGGTATACATTTTTATTTACAAATAATATTGTTTTAATTTTCAAAAAATGAAATACAATTAAAATGGGAGTTTCAACAACATTTATTTTATTACACCACTATCCAGTAAGAGATTTTTTGTTCACTTACTTATGTTTTACTCTAATAATGTTGAGTTTTTATTTAGTATTATAATTATATTATTTGATTTTTTTTATACAAATCTAAATATTGTTAATGCCAAACCTTTTTTTTATAGACTATAAAAAATATACAAAAACAAAATTTCGAAAAAGAATTTCAATAAAAGGGGCTTTTGGAAATTTAAAACACACGAAGGGCTTAAATCACGACAAAATACTGAAATTAAAAAGGCCCTTGAAAATTAAAAACGCAAGAAGGGCATAACCCACTTATACTTTTTTTAAGTAAAAATTACCACATTAATGGTCGTGTACAAATCTTCCGATATCTTAAGGTACAGTTTCCCTGCAGCGTCCAGACGCAGCATCATGACGACGTGCTGTTCCACTCTTTGACGCTGCAGGGAAACCTCGTACCTTTACAACAATGCTGACATTAGGTTGTATATCACTCCCATACGTAATCGCTGCGAAAAACTATTTGTTTTCAACGGTTGATTGCTCCAGCGAGATAGCCAATGCACACTTAGTGGAATATGAAAAAATATCTGGTAAATAATTTATTTTTAGAATATTAGGAATATCGGGGTTAAATTTGAATATTTTATAAAAAATGCAAAAATATTTTTAACCTCTGTAAGTTTCTACCCTTTGCATAAAATTAGTATTAGTTTTTTTTATTTAAAACATATTATTCTTATTGTTTTTGGAATTCATAAATCTGAATTTTATGTATGTAACTATGTACTACGACCACACATCTAAAATTAAATTAAACAATATACATCAGTTTATAACCATAGTATGGTAGAACTAGACTAGATATGACTGTTTGGATAATTGTTAATTTAACCATCTTATAACTTTTATAGACTGTAGTAATTTTATTTATTTTTATAGACAATTTGGGTTGTGTAGGTTGGGCCGGTCGGGGGTTAGTGAACGGGTGTCTATTCACGGAAAAAAATTAACGCAATGAACGCGTGTGTAGTTCGGTAATTCAACACATCGAACAGCTAGCTACGGAAATGTTTTCTGTCACCGCACTCTATTTTAATAAATAAAACTGCACTTTACTAACCATCCTTTCTAGATACATCAGCCGACAGTGACGAGGAGGCAAAACAATTGAACATCAATGTGGTGGATCTCTTTCCCCAGCTAGGACTGGCATATGGTAACCAGGAGGATGTGCGGACGGCAGCTCAGGTGGACCTCATGTCTACCTATCAACTGCTACAAGCAAGGCCGTATCTGGGGGGGTGTCCAGGGTGTCTGGACCCCCCCCCCCGAAATTTCTTCAATATTTTACAAATGTTTAAAATAATTATTTATTTTTAACACCAACGTATAAATATTTTCAGTCAAAAATGACTTAAGCTCCAATTAATCATTGACTGTTTTTAGTTTTATATCATAATATCATATGAAAATATTATAGCGTCTAATAATAATAATCACAGACTTCTATACCAACGCGCGTATTACATAGAAATCTGACGTCTACGCTAATAATAGATTGTTTATTATTGATGGACAACGATCACTGTCGATGCCGGTCGGGGGTCAGCGACGATTAACAACAACAATATTAGTAAGTCGTTCAACAAATAGAATAAATGTGGATACCAACATTCCTGAAGATTATTTTCGTATTGCAATTGCGATTCCATTCTATGATGATTTTATTAGTCAACTTAAAGAACGGTTTTCCAAACACAAGACGATTTTATCGTCTTTTTATTTATTAATACCAAAAATGTGTTTGAAATCTCCAATTTTAGAATCAGATTTTAGTATATATTCAGATTTTATAAATGTTGACACATTACCTTCAGAACTGAAATTGTGGAAAAGAAAATGGATTGCTTTCAAAGATGTAGATCGTCCACATACAGCTGTAGAAGCATTAAATTATTGTAATCCTGAACTTTTTCCAAATATCCATTTTTTATTAAAAGTACTAGCTACACTACCGGTTTCTACAGCAACTCCCGAACGAACTTTTTCGACATTAAAACGCGTCAAGACATTTTTACGGAACTCTACGGAACAAGAAAGACTAACTGGACTAGCTCTATTAAGTATCCATAGAGATGTTACGGTTAATCCCGATGAAGTGTTAAACCAGTTTGCTCTTCAAAAAGATAGGAACATATTATTAGTTTAAAATAATATGATTTGTATTTGTGAATTTTTTATTTCTTAATTTTATACTTCATATTTGTATAGTGTAAGGTGACAAGATGTCAAAGTAATTTTGTTTATTTGATTTTATTATATTTTAATAAAAGGAGATTAAATCTTTTTCTGTCTTATTTTTAACCAAATATCAAAAATTAAAATCTAAATTCAATAAAATTACAATATACATGTTTTGGACCCCCCCCCCCCCCGAAAAAAATTTCTAGATACGGCCTTGGCTACAAGACCTGTTGTGTGCAGCCGTATACCGCCGGGGTTTGGCAGAACGTTCGATGGACGTCCACCAAATACAACAGCTGCGACCAAACAGGTCACAGTCATTACTATAAGTAAAAAAAATTGTAATTAAAAACAGTTTACGGACCAAATAAAGATATAAAATATTTTTAAAAATATGTCATTGTTTTAGAAATTAAAGCCAGCCATTTATAATAACCCGCCGGTTGCCGACCACTGCATTGGACGATCGGAAATAAAATATAGGTCTACGTCGTCCAAATATCAGCTTGTAAAAGTCAATAAACATTTATTTTATTATGAAAATTTACTAACGGAGTAACGGAAGTATCCTACGCTTTTCGGTGTAATTTAGAGCTGTGCCACATTTACAGTTCACGCGATGTGTACCGCCACCGAAAAAACAGCTAGCTTATTTTTTCATTCATCTTCTTTACGTTTCAAAATAAAATTATTGAAATATTTTATTAAAATGAGAGTACTTGTCATGTTCTGAAGGCTGTCTGGCTGATATTGACGGCTGTTCAATAAAACTATGTCTCCTACGAGGCTACGAATGACGACAATTGTCGGTTGCCACGAATGATAAATACTATAACCATAATATGATAGGTCATATATTTTTTTTTTTATAGAACTCTTTGTGATATTATGGAATTTGTTTTTCTATATATAGTAGCTGGTTACGAGTTATGGATGATTTCCGTAATTATTTTGGTAATTTGATAAACCATATTAATTAGCATATAAATGATCTCAAAACAGTATTAATTATCAATTAATTTTCAAAATATCAACAAATTTGATACTGGTACGTGTATTTGAAAAATAAACAAAAAAATTAGAAATTAAGTCTCATTTATTTATTTATATTATTATTGCGTATTTATTATATAGTCGTGTATAGCCGTATAGGTATATAGATATTATAGGTACTATTGATTTATACAAATACTAAGCAACACTAGTCGATGCGTACTAAATCATCAGTAATCATTGTAGTTTTTTGTAACACATATTTTTAAAATTTTCCTATTTGATCGAATAACAATTTTTAGGTGCCTCTACTTAAAGTCACTATGTCTAATTCACTAGATGCAAAGCACATACTTCAACAAAGGAATGTGTCACATTGTCCGTAACATATTCTAATAATATATAATCGTGTGGAACGTGTGTGTAAAATTATATATTATAATATATTAATATACAGAATGAATAAAGATACAGCAACGCGTGTATGACAACGGAGAGTGTAAAAATGTGAGAGATTATAAGACGAGATGAGTAAGTTTGGATCAGACTATAATAAACATTGTACAGACCAGCTAAAATATAATATAATAGATAATATATACGTTTTATAGCTGCGAGCTGCCGTCGTTGCTGCTGCTGCCGCCGCTTAATATGTTATCGCCGGCCATCTCTCTTTTGATGTCCAAAGCCTTATAACAATTTCATTCGAGTAGTGACACAAATAATTATGTGCACACGCCGCATGGACGCATGGTGTTCGTGTAGCAATGCATTTCAATTTTATTTATTATTTCTAAAAAAAATTCAAACATATGATAGCGAACACACACATAGCTGGTACACGCAGAATGTCGAGGTAAACGAACCGTCCAGTCCACAGACTCCACAGAATGTACGATAACAATTTGTGAACGCTACACAAATGTTTTACTTTTTTCACTTGGCATAGATGTATTTACCCAAGACCTATATAGTATATATACCTACGGACTATAACATGTGTCACATTGTCGAAATTCAGATCTCGATAAAAAGTGATTCCCAAGTACAGAACTTTTCATACAATTTTTTCAGATTAGAATATAACTGAAAATAATTTTAGAAAATATCAGTACAGGCACGTATATACAGAAAGGTTTGAGGATTTAAACCTCTTGCGAAATGCTTTCATTATATTTTTCGACATAACTACTCGTATGTAAAAGTAAAATACAATTTTTAATTTCTTTTATTAATCATGTTATGTAAGATCTGACTAATGACATTAATATTTCACTATATAACACATTAACAATCCATATACAGTTATATACCTAGTGGCTATAGTTTATAATGTTTATATACCTATCCTTGCTGTATTTGTTGGTGTAGTAGGTATTTACAATTCACTGCGTGCGTTTTAATGTTTACGATGTATCAACTATTTTTGAAATATTATTTAATACGTATTTGTACTTTATAGTATTTATATCACATGCAGTTCCATACACCGATCATGAATATATTCATGTCATCATATAACTCTATATGTACAAACGAATCTTCTGTTAAGTATAAATAAATATTAAATATTAACGATTTTATTAGTCATTATTTCGTTAATTAGGTAAAATAATTTAAGTATCACAACCTTGACAATATAAAAAAGAAAAAACAATAATTTTTTGTATCAACAGAGACATTTTATTAACATTTTTAATAAATGGAAAAAATGTGGCTTACTGACTCACGCAAATAAATACATTTTAAATTTCAAAATAATTATATAAATGAAAAAACATCAGATGGCTCAGTGGCACACAATTTAGTACAAAAAAAGAAAAAAGCAAAATATAGGCATTCAAATCACAAAAAAATTGATAAAGTTAAGCTTTAAGAAAAAAAAAACAAAAATAAAATAAAACAATTAATAAGGTGTAGAGAAATATAAAGTGAGTGTAGTTGAAAAAAGTTGCCAAAAGTAGCTTATTACAAAAATGAAAAAACAAAATATAAATACATATGAATCAAAAATAAGTTGCAAATAGTTTAAAGAAACATAACAAAAAAGCAATTAAAAAAAAACACAACGGACGACAGAACGACACAAAAAAAAAAACGAGGATTGAGCGGAGAAGGGTACGAGATGGCGTATTCGATGCAAAATACCGCGAGTTAAAGGCCACTGGTCGCCTCTGCACATTCTCGCAACCAGTCCTACGGGCAAACGACGAGTGTCGCGGGATCGTTTGCTCGGGCGCGCGATGCGTCGACCATTGCGGAGGATGAGGCTCGGCTGCTCAGGCCGCGCCGGAGCGACGGTTAACGGCGATTGCGGTGCTAGTGCGCGATATCGTGCCCTACGACATATACTTAACGTGACCATATTTTTTTTTCTTCAAAGCGGGACACCTGTACATTTTAATAAGAAAATCATATCATTTTGCGAAAAATAACAATTTTTTTCGTCGTAAAGAACGTCAACTAACTCGAGGTACAGTACAGCGCGCGCCAAGGCAACGAAACTACCAAGATAATATTATGTGTAGGTATTCGGCCGTATTCCATTTATCGCCGATTCCCGAAGTTGACGCGGTGGCAGCGACAATAACAATAAGATAGTTATTTTTGTACCATTTTTATCTATGGACTATGGGTTTTAGTGTTTTACGTAATACATATATATATATATATGTATTACGTAGTTATACTATACGACTATACAGTATAATAGTATAAATAATGTATGATTGTGATTTGTGATCAATAAATACTTACCACAAGTCGACTTTTCTTAAAGCGGGACATTTTTGGGTTCTTTGGGGACAGCGGGACACTTAGCTCGAAAGCGGGACGTATGGTCACGTTACATATACTACAATGGCGATGAATGACGATTCTGGCGACCGAAACACGGGACGAGCTTATAAGTCGGCGCTACGGAACCAGCGGCGGGATTCGACCGACGGGATCGCTCCGCACGACGAAAAAGAGAGCCGACGGACTGCGTCACGACGCGCGCCGCAGTCCTGAAACTCTCCTTAGATTTCCTCCAGCAGGATCTCGTCGGCCGCGTCCGGTGATCGCCGCGGTCGGAGTCACACGCGCCGCCGAACCCTGAAACCACGATGAGTTTCCGCGGGTCCGGCGCCGCTGACGTGCGCGTTCCTAACTCCTCTGTGTATAAACTCACCCCGCGAATCCTGAGTGGCCGCCGCCGCCGTAACGAGTCGTCGTCAGTACCGTCGCGCGTCGGGCGGAATCGTTGCCCGTGTCGGTACCGTCACTAGCCACCACGTCGCCGTCGTCCGTCGTTCCGCACGTCCGGAACATGCTCCAAACATATTATACCTATACAAAGATTATAGGTCCGTTTTTCATTCGTGGTTTTTATTTCACGCGTGCTGATTGGTAATAATGTAATATTTTACTGGTTCTTCTAATTATTAATATATTTTTTAACGATTTTCTGCAGCTATTTATTCACAATTGCATTATTTAAATTCGAACGCAGTGAAAATATATTAAAACAATTGAACATTAAATCATTTTAACTTTGAAGAATACATTATATAATACAGGTATCGGTTATTTTTCAATCATTTTGAATATCAGACAAAACTTCGGAGATCTCATAGTTTTTTTGGGCTACTCCTGATTGTGGTCCGTACAAAGTATAAATAATGTATTTTCAATGGTTATTCAAATCAAATAAACATCTCGATTGTGTCTCATGTATTTTAATGTAAATATAATATAGCACATTCACGTGAACTAACAATTTATTTATATATATTTGACACTTTATAATTCTTTTTTATATATGCCTATAATCAATTTGACTATGTATGTATTTAATTATCTACGTTGCACTTGTAATGTATTTCAGTCATTTTTCTATGTATAATATATAATATATCATGTTACAGCGTGTGATACACTTTTGAATTTCAAACGACTGTAAAAGACAATTGTGCTAAGATAATTTTAATATTTAAAAAAATGGTGTAACCTTTTAGACATTTTTCAAAATGTTTTACTTAAATACAAAAAAGTTAAATGTCTTTAAATAGCGTATACAGCTCCAAATGTAAATTTTAAATTTAGTTTTGAAGATGATAATACAATTATTTCGCGAAAATTTCCAGTTTTTACTCACTACCGTTATTAATTTATGAATTAAAACATAAATAACATGAGGATTTCTCCACCGTGCCCAAAAACATTGAATCATGTATATTATATCATATATTTTATTAAAATTATGATTAAATATAATAGTAATTATAGTACTATGTGACATAAACGACGTCGAGAAACACTTTTATAGTTTATGATATAAAGCACAACCCGTTAAAGCTACCGAGAGCAACAAAACATTATAAATACGATAAAATGCAATTTATGGAATCAAAAAAACAGTATTGTATTATGCGAAAATAAAAAGAACGAAGAAAAACATCCGGAGGATCATCGTCGGCGGTCGTACTCATTACAGCGATCGTAACCGTTACGAATGCAAACGGCGAAAAAACCGTACACGTACGGCTTTCAAAAGACGCACATCACGCGAATACGAAAAAAACGGGTTGGAAAAACTCGAGAAAAGTCTTAAAATAATAAAAAAAGTGAAAAATATTCAGTTGGGTAACTAAAGCTTTAGGTGACTATTTTTCAAACGACGAGTGATAAGAAACAACGTATACTCGGTTGCGTTTCAATGCATTCAAGGCGCAATACATGACTTTAAGTAGAGCACTAGAGATGTAGTACCTTTATAGTGCCTTACTTTAAGTCTTGCCATCCCATAGTTACGCCACTGTACATAATATATATTACTATATTAATAATAATAATAATAATACTCTTTAGTGCCTCAGTAATAACTAATAGGTAGGTAATAGACATTATGACATGAGCTTTTTTCTATGCGACCGCAGCGCGTTCTTCATATAGTAAACGAACTATGATATCATAAAATCATTGTTGTCATTATCAATATTAAGACCAATCAGGGGACAGGACGTGAAAACATTAGACTATGTTTATTTGATGATAAATTATAACAATTTAATATAGTTTTTGAGTTTTGTCTTTGTGTCTGACTCTTATGTATGAATATTATTAATTGACCACAGCGAATAATAGTATATTTTCCTGACACAAGAAGAATTAATATCGTTTAAGATGGGATGCGACGGTGGAACTATACCCAAGAGGGACGAGCTAGTACGAACCAAAAAGAAACCCGAACAGGTACGTACTGTACTTCATCAAGAGTTAATTCATAGCGAATGTTTATGTAATACCTTTAATTGTATATATTGTAATAAATGATTTAATGGTCATACACATGGGCTATTATTACCAAATGTCAACGCCACTCCAGTAGAATCGTTACAATTTTTTGTAACCAACTAAGTTAATCCTCAATTTATTAGTATATTAGTATATAGTATGTTTACATTACAAGTACCTAATGCAATACTGTAATAGTGTATAATGCTGTCTATAGATTATAGATATTATACTAAAATATATCAATTTGAATAATAACTAATAAGTTAGGACCATAGAATACGGTTAAAAATTCAAATTCATAGAATTAGTGTAACTTTGTATTTTTTGTACATAAATTGATTGTAGTGCCTTATGTAGTTGGGTCCATATGCTAGAGCAGAAACTTAGATTAGGAAAAAATTAAAGTAGCATACAGAAACAATGACATTTTTACTACATTAAAGGACGGTAATATCAAATGAGCCATTTCCAGATTTTATGCAAATAATATAGCCTTACAATTAAAACAACAAAAGATTGTTACACTAAAATTAAAATTAAATTATTAAAAAAAAATAAAAATAATTAGGGTAAAGGGTTTAGAGCTATTATTAACTTTTTATAGAGGTACATGTCTTAGAAAGAGTTAAAATCCCATAAATTAAAATGTTATCTAATAATATTGGTAAATAAAATGAAATACTTTTTTTTTTCTATTTATAATAAAAGTTATTGTTTGTATCATTTGATTAATATTTTTGTTGTTTTGTTATTAAAATTCTAGAAAGACAAATCATCTATGCAGTTATACCGTTGGCGTAATTGTCACTTGACTCAAGGACCACTTCGACCACCAATAGTCGCTTGTGGTATGGGTCTCTTGTACAATAAAGAATCAGTTTTACAGCATTTAGTAAATAAAACTCCATTTCCTGAAGCTTCAGCACACATTAAAAGCTTAAAAGTATGTTTGGTTTGTCTAATGTATAATGTATATGTAATAATTTAAATTGTATTGATATTTTTGTAGGATATAAAAGCTTTAAAATTGACTCCTAATCCAGCATTCAATGGAAAAGCTCAAAGTGTAGGAGGATATATTGATGATAATTGTTCACCTTATATATGTCCTCTAGTTGGTCTTGAAATGAACGACAGATCAAAATTCTGTTTCTTATGGAAATGTGGATGTGTTATCTCAGAGAGAGGTCTTAAACTCGGTGCTGATAACAAGTGTGTTAATTGTGTAATGGAATATGAAGATGATGATATTGTTATATTAAATCCGACTGAAGAAGATGTAACATTGATGAAAACTAAATTAGCTAAACGCAAAGATAAGATTAAGAGTAAGAAAAATAAAGTCAAACAAGAAGTTGTAGTTAAAGAAGAACCAGTTGATGAAGATGAAAAACCAATTATTCCATCAACCATACCTGTTAAAACAGAAAATATTGATGTTAAAAAGGAAATAAAAAAGGAACAAATAAAGAATGAACAAATAAAGAAAGAACAAATAAAAAGTATAACAATTTTTAAAATAATTTGCTTTTGTTAAAGTTATTTATATTAATTATATTAAATTTGATTTAGGACCAATTTCTAGTGCTGCAGGATCAAGTTCCTCCGTTGCCTCTGCTAACTGTCGCAAATTAGAAGATCCTGTGTATAAAAAAGCAAAACTTGCACACAGCATTTCTAAAGACCAAACTGCAACCAATGTATATAAATCATTATTTACAAGTCACGAGGATGACAAGAATCAAACTCGAGCTCATTGGATTACTTACAATCCGTTCTATAACTAAACATGAAAGCTGTGTTTTATGTTGTGTATTTTTATTTGTATATCATATTTTCCTTTTAAAAAATATTTACTTTTATGATATTCCAATTCTCTTGAAACATTTTTTTAATTTAATAATTCAATTTATTGACTAAAAATAAACATTTAAATGAAAATTTCTTTCTAGTAACCTTAT
This sequence comes from Rhopalosiphum maidis, assembly GCF_003676215.2. NCBI lineage: Eukaryota > Metazoa > Arthropoda > Insecta > Hemiptera > Aphididae > Rhopalosiphum > Rhopalosiphum maidis. Next base: position 4,722,659 of record NC_040878.1, on the reverse strand, counting down.
TTTTAAATTATATTACATATTATTAAAAAATAAATATTTAACAATAGGTAATAATAATTACATGTGTTATATTGTTTAAAACATAGAATTAATTTTCATCTCAATATTAGTGTGTTATCATCAAAACATAAATAAATAAAGTTAGTGTTTTCTAGGAATTTAAAATTGAGGTATCGAATCATTTTTTTTATTTAAATAATTTTGTTTATTAAATAATAACTACGTAAATAATATCTTTCAATCACTTTATTTAACAAAATTATTAAGTACAATTTTCTTCAGTTGATCATTATTAAAGAAGAAATTATTAAAAATACAAACAAAACATAAAAATTACATTACTTAAAACTACTGACTAGTGTTAGAAAATATTTTTTTTCTTAAACAATCTACATTGTCAATTATATTTAGTTCTCTTTAGATCTTTTATAGGGCCCTGTGTTTAACAAATCGGACCATCAGAAATGGAAGTCCAAATCCAGTACTGAAAAATACTGCTAGTAGAGCTGTAAATTTATACTTGCTGTTTACATCAAATGGCAAATTAGATCCAGGTCCACCATATGCATGACCATTTCGAGCTGCTGTTGTTGAAAAGTTTCTCATTAGTTGAAGTCCCCTTGAGGCGAACATATTTTGGCTTAGACTCGTACTTTTAAGTGCATAAACGTGTGTTCTGTCGTGCAGGGATGAAATTCTATAGTCTATAAGAAAATGATGATGGAATCCGCTGAGAAAATAAAATTCTAGATAACAGCTGAGACCACAGTGGTACCAATGTTAAAATAATCCCTTAGTATCCCTTTGAACCAAGAACAAGGTTCTCAAACAGCACCAAATAAAAGCGAATGAATGCCATAATTATGTATACAATTTACATTGTAATTAAGTGTATAAAATAATATTTGCATGCTTATTGTTATTAAGTTAATCCAAATAAATTTAAACAACACCTAAAGCCTTAACTTGTATTAGGTTAGGTTTACCTTTATTGTAAAGTAACTTACATTATTGTTTTCCTATGGTTATGTAAAACCTACCAACTATTTATTGATATGGAATATTAACTTCTATCAATACTCTAATGGACATAAATGATGATTTATTTGAACATCAAAAAATCGGGTATGTAATTAAATCTATAAGCTTTAAACACCATAACAATATAGTTGATTTACCACATTTACCTATATCTATTCCAATTATTAATTTATGTTTTTATCTTTAAAATAATATTCAAAGTAAAAATAATAAATGTATAAAATTAACTACCTTATCCCAGTACGAGGTAGCTACCTAATATCGAATAAAAATAAAAATATTATTTGGTTTAATATAAATATTTTCTATATTGCAATTCACATTAATAACAAAAACAGTATTAATGTACTTTTATTGCCTATACAATGCGCCGTTTAACGCTTTATGTTAAAAAAATAAGACTTGTCTGGCTTCGCTAACTAAAAGTAGTAACCTATTCAAGTATTCTACATTCGAAAACCATTCCATGTAGAACTTGGTAACTATTTATTATATGCCAATTACGTTGTTTTGAAAATTATTATAAATGACTCATTAAGTCATAAGAATAAGTATACACGTAGAGTAATTATTCTGAATAATTTACAACCGGTTTCACTCATTTTCTTGAATCGATATCTTTAAAATTCTAAGTACGTAAAATTAACATATATTTGGGGTGGCCAAGCTGCAGTTACGCATGTCACATCTCATTAATGCAAGACTCAAATATTTGAAATATTTGTACTTGACAAAAAATTGAATATACCAAGTTTTTATTTCAAATGAAAATACAAAATGATTACATTATATATTTTTTATGATGATTTTCGAACAAGTATATATCTATCAATTATTCCTAAAACAAATATTATGTTATCTACTATCTATATTATAATTATTACGATGGTATAGAATTATCCAAATGTGGAAATTGAACCAGTAAGTCATGCATTATAACACTGTTCTATTTCATTTCCACCGGCTAATCATAGACCGGATTATTTCGATATGCAAAACCCTGCTGTAGCGAACATTTGTTTGAAACAGTAATTTGAACAACATTCGTGGTCCATCTGACACGTTTCTGCCAAATTTGGAGTGCATCCTACATCGTTCATAACTGTTATTTGACACGGTACCGGGCCTTTTTTCGTAATGTCTACACCCTCGGCCGCCGCGAAAGACATGTCCAACAAATTTTTGCTCGATGTATTCTGGCGGTCGTTGATCCTGACCACGACACTGGCACCCATGATCTCCACGTTGACCTTCGTGTTGAACGGCAACGTCCGGTGAGCGGCAGTCAACTCGTATTCGTCGTATACGTCACCGTTTGCAGTTATTTCGTCTCCTTTGTAATACGCACAAATGCCTTTTTCCCCTGAATTAAAAACACGACAGTACATAATATCATATTTACTATGTTATTTATCTATATTATATTTATTATTTTATTAATAATTAAGTAAAAGCCCAAAGCCTTTACAATAATTAAAAATAGTAGGGATAATTACAAACGTTATCGGTATCTGAACCATCATATTCGGAAAATTTTGGTCTTTTACACACTCCCATTCCCCAACCGGGTTCTTTATAACAATAACCAGAACAACATTCGGTGTTGCTTAAACATGAATTGTTTCCGAGGTGCTTACATCTGATGTGACCGTTAAGACCGAGAGGTTTAGCTGTATATAAACAAAGTAAAATATTATTATATATAATACCAGTGTAATGGTTATACAGTATACACGGATAAGCCTATCAACAATATAACACTATTACATAGCAATTTTTGAATAAAGTATAATTATTATTGATTGTACAGTACAACATTGTGGTGTGATAAAACAAGATATAATAGCGTATATAAACGTATCCAACCTTTGGTTTTTTTATTTAATTACTTCATTGGGTATTACATAGTCGCGCAATTATTGATCGACTTAATCAAAATCAAAACATTATCTAAAAAGGGGGTTAAAGGTTCATTATTCGCCTCTACAGAATTTATAATATATTATTTATATCCATTGTACCTATTGGAGTTTCTATTAGTCGTATTATACTGTACTGAGTATAGGTATCCAAGTTAAGTATGTATTCAATTTCATATGTTTTATACGAACGTTTATGTTAAATACAGGGGCGTATCTAGAGTGGTCGGGCTAAGGATCTCACCTCTCCCCCTCTTCCAGATCATTACATTTTTAAACAAGTTAATTAACGAGAACATCTAAATATAATGAAAAAAAAATTATAATAAAAACACTAGCTATACGAATAATTATTTAATTTTTAGCAGATTGGGGTAAGTGTTAGAGTGATAAAGATAATAAATTGCAGATTTTTTCGTATTAGCATAATAAACACATAGGCAGATCAGATCTAACCTAACATTTTGTCTAGTCGTTCAAAATAAATATGCAAAAATCCTATGCATTAAAGTAAGTCACATATAGGCAATTTTGCATCTATTTATGCAAATCAAATCAATTTCCATACATGTATACATTACGATATAAAATATTTCAATAAAATAATGGCTTTTAATAAAATATATTATATAAATACATAAATTATTAATTGCAATATATTATAAAAAATAAAAACTAGACTAAGCGATAGATGGCTACTAGTTAGTCAATCAAATTGTTGTATATTTTTCAAGATATAAAGATATAAGTTGTAACTCCCGTCTCCCACAGTCCCACCCACTCATCACTCCAAATTTAAAACTCAATTTTTATATATCGAACACTGAAATTAAAACTTATTTTTGAATGGCTTGAAATTATTGTTGTGAAAATATAAATTCGTGTTATCAATTGTAACCAAATGTCCAAATGACGAGATAAGTTTTTATTTTACAGAAATCAGAATCTGGGATATGAATACATATGATAGGAAAATGTTTTTTATAATGTTTGAACACTCTTTAATACTATTTTTTTAAAGGAAAATTAACTATTTTGTTTTAAAAAAAAAGTGCCTGTGAACTTACCTAAAATTATGAGTAAAAGAAATAACTTGGCCCAAATGACTGTAGCTTCCTTCATTTTTGCTTCAGATCTTCCACATTCAAATAATTTTGTCAATCTAGACTGTATCATAAGCAGCACTACAATATAATGAAATAAATATATCGTGAAACAAAAAAATTTTAATTGCCTTAATTTTTATCATATGAACTACAATTATCATTAAATTTGAACTCTGATAAAACCCACTTTTATCGTTGAACCGAACAATAACATATTTAATGACTTAATGTGACCAAAAGACAATATTACGTTTATTTTTATGACATTCCGTGCTTTTAACATACTCAAAGCATATATAGTTACTTACCTATAACCTAATATTTTTAGTTTCTTACAAAATATAAAAATTTAATACGTGAAATGTACTTGAATTGTTTTTTTTTTGTAATGTGGATGTATAAACATATTTTAAAAAACAAATCTTATATACTATACGACATTATGATTTAATATAACTATACAAATGTCTGATATAATAATAAATATAATTAATTTCATTATAATACGAGTACTATTATAATAGTATAACATACTACTCATATTATACTAATACTACTATCTATAATACAATAAAAACAATAGAATGATAATTTAGTTGAATACACACGTTATAATGTAATATTACATAGGTACGGTTAAATAATGTGGCATAATGGAGTTTCATATTTCTAAAAAATAATTTTGGTATCATTAATAGAGGTTGAGGGGGTGGTTGGTCGCGTTAGGTTGCGTAAATAATAAAAATTCTTCATTTTTCACTTTTTAGCCGATACCCGTCATTCTCATTTTACAATGCATAAGTTCCCTGACCTGATCTTTTTACATGAAGTCGTTCGATGGCCTCCTTGATCCTTTAATTTAAGTCCCCATATTGTTGTGTACGGGACTACACAGAGCCGTAGCAATCTTCATTTGCGCTCCTGGCCATTTAATATATTTCCGCCTTTTAAAAATTTTTTACCCCCCCCCCTTCCCCCACGTACTAACGCATATAAAGACATTCGTTATTTCATTTTATTTTTATTAGCTATTATAATAATTATTATATTTAATAAGAAAAAAAACACTGCCAAACTTATAACCTTTTATAATAATTTAAAAAATAATTGTACTTTTAAGCATTTCAAAATTTCACTTTTCGTGCTTTTTTAGTAGCAAATTCATCTATAACATTTTCAAAATTAATGTTTGAAGCCAATTCACGTTCAACTGATATAATACTCATATTCGTCAATTTTTCTTGTGACATTGTAGACCTTAGATAGTTCTTAATAATTTTCAGTTCACTAAAATTTCTTTCTCAAGTGTTTCCTTCATAACTGATAAAAAAAGACTAAATACTAAAATTGGAGTAGTTATCTACCGACTACCACTCATAAATATGAATAAATTTTTGAAGGTCTTTAAAATGTAAAAATAAAATATTTAGAATCCTAATTTTAAATTAAACATGCAGCTATGAGTTAACAATAATAATCGATTTTGAAAATCATTATGTTTATTATTTTGTAAACACTTGTAAATTGTAATATTTTTGTACACAATATACCATAATAAAGTACTATAGCGTAGCTATTCTAGTATAATTATTTTGCCCATATTATAAATAAAATGTATGTTATTAATAATTGGTTTAATATATGGTATATTTTATTCTGGATTTTGCGCACTTTATTTTTTGTTGCGCCCCTGGCCTGAGCCGGTTTCGCTAAGCCCTACGGTTCTGGGACTACATACCTAAATTTGAGATATTTAATCATCTTTCTCAAACCGTCCTTATTTGAAGATATTATTTTTAAAAGTTAACCAAATAAAACCATAGATATTTTATGTGTTTTCAATAAATAAAAAATTTTTATTTCATATCACGTACCTATATAGTTTTTTTTAGTACCTATTTACTTCAAAAATTCGAAATTCATTATACTGCATCTATATAAAGTAAACAGTTTGTTCCAAAACTAAAATAGGTTTGATTTCCATTTTGGCCAAAAATTATTGGGGAACCATTTACCTGATAGTGTACAAATTTATATAGCAAAATAACTGGACAAGGAAAATTGGAGGATTTATCATGCATGACAGGATAGTTTAAAAATTCGATAATTTCCAAGAAGAAAATTAAATGTTAGTATTAATTAATTTTATAAATAGTATTTGTTTTAGTAAAAATAAAAATTGTAATATAATTACATAATATATACAAATATTAACTATCTGAGTAAATTATCGTTTTAATAAAATCACACATATCAATAATATTATAGTAGGTAATTCATTCTTATTATTTTTCAAATATTTTTAAATATCATAATAAAAATACATTATATAGTGCTCGAGTATAATATGTTGAGCGCCCCCAATCGAAAGACATACATTATTGAAAATCGATTGAAAAATTAGATTAGTTAAAGTTGTTGATATATTTTTTGAAAATAATAAGTATTTATTACCTAACAAAAAACTAAAGAAAAACTAATTTTACTAAATTAATTGTATAGTAGTGTGAATTTATTGTTGATAATATGCACAATTAAATCTGCTAATTAATAGAGCTTTCAGTGTAATTTAAAATAAGTTTATTTTTTGAAAACATTATAATTCTAAAATAATTATAGTTTATCTTAATAAAAATATATTATTTTAGTCAATTATATTTTTTTCCTATCCTTAAATATATGATTCAAGTATAATACTTTGTTTTGGTAAAATAACAAAATATTTATTTGTAGGAATCTAATTATAATAATTTATAATAAACAATAATTGAGTAAAAAAAACACTGTAACTAATATTTTAAATAGGTATTTATAAAACTAAATGCAATCAGAGTATAATTTTCACTTTACTTTATACTATATATTATAAAGTATAAACTGGGCATGATTCGGGCGAGGACTTCAATAAAATATCAACATATTTATCGCCTTATCGAACGTTGCTACTATTATACAAATTATTACCCATACTATAAACAAAATTAGCTATTAAATAATAGCTATATATATTATAATAATATATTCTTATTATAAGTCAATAGTAATTTATTATTTTATCTGTCTGCATATGCACCAGAAAATATATTACTAATACGTTTATTCACTGTTTGATTCACGTTGAAATAAGTTGATAATTTGACGTAGTATTAACGAATAAAAGCATAAATGAAATTCGTAAGTAAAAAAAATGAAGAAACCTTCGGTTGTTTTGATTGCGTTGATTTTAATTTTCAATATTTCAGGTAAATACATTTTTATATAGGTATTAAACTCATAGTATAATTAGGATTGAGGAAGGCTTCTGGTCGTATTTGGAGTTATATTTTTTATAAAATTTAGAGTTCACATGGAATATATTGTTAAAGTTATAAGAGCCTAAAGGAATGAGTTTTTGAAATAAATTTGTTTTTATTTTATAACCACAATCTGTACAATGTACATAATAATAAACTACAAAAATTAGTTCCTAAATGTATGAATAGAAAACCCTGCTGAAATGCCCAATTTATATAATATAGAGTTTGTTAAAGATATTAAGAAATTTGGCAATATATGTTATTTGAAAATGATTTAATCAATGCTTTGTAAATGTATTAATGTTTAATAGTCAAAATATCACGTTATGAACGTACTGCGAAAGTATTCTCGCAGTGTTGCCCATTTAAACTGAAAAAAGAAACCATAACGATACTTAGACACTTAGTGAGTAGTGGCATACACATGGGAGTCGAGTCTCCCCTTAAATTTTAAAATGTTGTGTATACACCACTGGCTGATTAATGTGTGTAATATAATTATTGTATGTAGAGATATTGTAAACAAGTATTATTTGCAATATTTTATGTTTTAAAATGTAATTTTCTATTATTGAAAATTTTATTTATTTATTGGAGTAAGAAAATACAATAAACCACACTCAAAGTAAATAGATTAACCACTACAAATTCATAAGTCATAACCTTTGAGTTACGATACGTAATGTTTCTGATAATAATCAAAAATAGTAAATGAAAACATATTATTTAAAATACCTAATTAAAAATGCAAATTGTAATAAATTGTAGCTATCCTTTAAGTTAAAATATTATTAAGTTTGTTATTATCAATTTTAGATATAACCTGCAATGCTTCAGAAACTATATTGTGTACAAATTTAAATGACATTTGTTATTATAACGACGATTGTTGTTCCCAATATTGTTTTAAATCATATTTTTGGTTAAGCGGCGTTTGTGACCAATTATCATTGCGATTTAGTTTTGATTCAAACCCTAGAAGTATATATATTATTATTTATTGTATTTGATCTGTTTTAATTAATCATCATGACTTTATTAAAATTTGGATTTCTTTGTATTATGAATAGATCAAAAAGGAATTTGCGAATTCCACATGCAGACAGATGAAAGTGACATCGATTATTTGAATGATGAATTTGGCGACATAAATGCAGCCCACAATAGTTTGCCTCCATATACACTAATCAAAGTGTCATACGAAACAAGGTCGGTAGTCGTTACAATAAACGATCGCATTCCTAGAACAAATGGAACACTTTTAGATTTATCTAATAAAGCGGCTCTAAAATTACAAATTACAAATGAAGAATTTGTGCCATGTAAAATCGAAAAAGTGATACATCATAATCCTATTCTAAAAATTATTTTATATACTGTACCAATTTTGAGTTTTTTTGTGATTATGATTAATTTATTTTAATGTACCTGATTTACTACTTATCCCTGAACGAAAAATTATTAAAATTAATTATCGATTTTATTTTTAATATGTTATTTTGTTCTGCATTTTTTTTTTAATGTTATATGCGAGCTATTGTGATATTTTGTACGCTTCTACCAAATTTCTATCTATTTCGGTCTATGGCATTATTCATTTATATTTGCTTAACGATAATATCATGATAATCGTGATCATTTTTATCACACAAAAAGTTGGGTAGGTTTTTAACTAATTACTAATTACAATTTAAAATTAGGGTTTTTTTTTATAAAATTTTATAATAGACATAGGTAAAGAAAATAAAATAATTTTACAGAAGACTCAACGAAAACGACATCTCTAAAATCATTACATTCTTAACCAACATTAATCTCATAAACACATTTTAACAATTTACAAATCTTTATCCATAGTCTTTAAGTCTCAATATAATTTGTAAGTTTATAATAGTTAATAATAAAAATAATAATAAAAAAAAAATTGTAGTAGACTTAAAAAACATGTTTATTTTATTTACTTATCTATTATCACTAATGGCATTTATACGAATTTGTTTTAATTCAATAAAATATATACGAATAAATAAACAAACCGACAGAACTCTGATTTTTGTAAAACTATATAAATAATTATTACCTACTTTTAATCAGTAAAATAGAATAAAAATACGATTTGATCCTGTATTAATAAAATAACTTAATCTTATAAATATATTAAATTAAGAAAACAGTAAAAAAACAATTTCTGTTATTTAGCTTTAATTTCTGCAAACTTTTCAATAATATCGTTAGTCCATAGTTTCACACAAATTACATTCAATTTAAATTATGCTAGATGAGAAGGTCGATCTTACAACATTATGGTTCTCGAATATTTTTTTATGATTTTTAACTTGAGTTTTTTTTTATATTGATATTTTTATTCTTTACTACCTATACTGCAAATAGTCAACAATTGAATAATTATATTACTTTAATTGAGTAGTTTTAATACTATAGGTTTAAATAGTTTTTTACTAAATTTGAAAAGATTTTCTACTGTATTTTTATAGTAATTTCCTCACGGTATATTATATAATCTAAAATAGTGTTATTACATCACCTATTTTATTATTTGTATACTTTTTATTCAACGCTAAAAGTTTCTAGCTGCCAATTATCATAATCTATTCAAAGTACTACATTATTTCACCTGTCCAATTTATTGTGCACCATATGCAGATGAAGTCATAGTTACCACTGACTACAGCACTATTCATCCACCTCAAATACAAGAGTCCATCTTTTTTTTCACAACAGTCTCAGAAAAATGACATTTTTGTTTGTCAATGGGCATTTTTTTGGAATTCTATTTTTGCGAATAGTATCAATTGCACAGCATCCTCGAAACCTCAAAAATGAAAATAAAGAAGTGCCCAAAAATAAATTATTCGTGTAAATATTATATTTTAGCTCTCTTTTTTAAATTTCCATCAAAGTGCAAATCTTTCAACATTTATTATTATAGTTTATTTCTGAATTATTTGCGCAATAAAAAAAATAAAATAATTGTAAAAACTTATTTTGGTGCATTTATTGACTTCAACTATATTTTTAAAATCATCAGAAGAGTGCCAAAAGTGACGATTAGATGTCAAATTATTACACCCATTTAGGTATAAAATCACTAAAAAAATATCTTATTTCATCACCAGTAATAAACTCACAATTTAAAAATAACGCATATTTTTTTTGTTTCTACTATAAAATATTTTATAATTTCATCATTGATAAATTTATCAAAAATGTCTATAGCAAATACATTTTAGTATTTATAGAATAATCTGGAGTAGAAAATTCTATGTCGGTCTTTCAATATCGAAATTAGCACTTTTAATCCAGTCTGGATTACATTCAAATTTTTTTTATTTACAATAATCCACTTTTGAAATATGTCAAGTAATACATTAGTTGAACTAAATAGAGTCTCCCCGTGAAGTTGAGTAGAGTTTTGAGGTTAATCATTATTGTAGTCTAATTCTATCTTATAACTGTTTGATAGACTTATTTTTTGGTTATAACAGACGAGATGTGAGATTGTCGACAATAGTATGAATAATAATAATAATAATGACTATAGGCCAGTTACAACTGTGTGACTGGCTCGCTCCTATTATCATCACCCGAATCTGCGTCTATGTCAATAATATTATGTGGTTCTGATGGCTCAATGAAAATATCCCCCACTGCATCTGCATTGAAAAGAATATAAATCGCTTTGAAGTATTCCGTATGAGCATAATCGCCTAACGTTGCCAAATAGCAACACAATAATTCAATCGTGCATAATAAATTTAATTTTTTTATAATTTTTTTTTATTATTTTTTTTTATTATTTACAAGAATATATTATATAATGTGTCTAAGTAAAAAAAAACATGATAAACGCATATGATATATAATATGATAAAAATTTACTTACTCGAAAGCGATTTCAAAGTTTGCACAAACAACGTGAGCAGTACAAATAAAACATTACAATACCTCGCAATTGCTGACAATATTATTAAATATCGATAATGGTATTTAATTTACACGCATTTAACTACACGAATCATCATTATTGCGATAAATATAATTTCAAACTTACAAAAAATGTCTAAATATAGGTCTATTTCAGCTGTCAAATAACAACGCACAACGCTAATAGGTTAAAAATTAATGGACACAATTTCTTCTTATAAGCATTTGAAATACAAATGTTGATCAAATTTGTCAAAATCATAAAAATGTTTACGGTAAATTGTATTTATTATTTATTTCACGCATCACGCTTAATAAAATTTACAGAGTTGGAACTCAAATTACTGTTTTTACTGTTTTACGGTGTTTACGAGTACAGAAATTTCGAGTAATATCTTATATAATATATAAGTTAGTAAAATACGATATAAATATTAAAATATCTATTATATCATAATAATTAACCACTAATAATATAATAAATATTAAATGCAATATTATCGAAAAAATTATAATCAACTACCGTAATACTAAAAGTAAAGTATATATTATTGTATTAAGTGTATATACATAATGTATTACTTGTTGTTTTTAAATATATGTATATGTATTAGACTGACAAACTGTTTCTACTCATAATCGTTTTTCGAATACAATAATTCATTATTAAATTCAAATTTAACACACCCATAATAGTGACACACTGGACACCTTGTATATAGAAGAGTGGTACCCACTTGCTTTTTTTTGTGTCTGAAGACATTTTTATAGTAGAAAAAATTCTTCGATTTTCAACTTTAATGATGGTTTTTTGTAGCATATTGGGTCTATTTTATATTTTTTATAGTTATTTTATCCCTTTTTTATTTAATCAGTTCTATTCATGTAATTTAATTATTATTGTATTGAGTATTCTCGCGCAGTATTAAAGTTAACCACTGGTGGAACAGATTTTCTCCCTGGTTGAGAACCACTAATCTATAGTGTAACTATAAGTTACTATATTAGTATCGGTACTTATTTCTATTAAATTATAATTATTATTTATTACACAGTAATGTATATGATGTCGCAATAACTAAACATTTACACAAATAATAAATAATTAATAATATTACATACCCAAAAGTATATAAAAATCAACTATTAATTACATAATTGCTATCGTTATAGAGTTCTGAGTTTTAGTTATTTGATTAATTTTATAATTAAAATGCCATTGGATAACACGTCTAACACATAAGTCAGAAGTCAGTCTGCTCATTGTTTTATTTACAGCTCATGCGTTACCAGTAAATAAATAATAATATAAAGTCATATATCATTTTAACGATAAAAGAAAAATGAAGAAACCTGCAGGTGTTTTCATTACATTATATTTAATATTCACAATTTCAGGTAAATAATTTTTATTCTTTGAGGTTCGAGAATCCTCGAGGAATTATTATTATTTTTTTTTTAATAATAAAATGTTCTAAAACTGCTATCAAATTTTATTCACGCTACCACAACTCACTCTTTGACCACCCAAGTATTTGAATACAAACCTAACCAAACCAATGCTTGGTAACTCGCTCAAAAGATTAAAATTAAAATATTTTTGCTACTTACTCATCTAGCTTAACCCCGTGTAGCTTCAATCCAGAAGTGTAGTCAGTGGGCGGCTTATCCTATACCAAATATTCTGTAAAAACCTTCTTGTAATCAATTAAACTTATTGTATAAAATATGAATAGATTTTTTAATTTCATATAAATTTAAAAAAAAAAGAATAAAATGAAATTATAATAATGTACGTATGGGTAATTTAAATTTTTATATTTTTTTTTCTTTTGCGGCTACAACGAGGAAACCACATCAAGCATAATTTATTTTGGAAGTAAATATTGAGATTTCTTATTACCCCAAAACTATGCGTTTATGATTTATTCATTCTAAATTTATACTTTAAAATAATTATTGATAATTACATGCATGTAATTAAACATTATTGAGTAAAATGTCTTGTGTTGATTTGTTTTAGGAATAACCTGTGATGAGAATAATTCATGTAAAAGTATAAATGAAGTATGTGCAGACGATAAGGACTGTTGTTATCAAAAATGTAGTTTCTCATTATTTCACTTTCAACGATATTGTAACGATAACACTAACGTATTTAGTTCAATAACATCCTACTTTAGTACTAAAGGTATATATAATATTCATATATTTTATATGTATGTATAAATATAATATAAATAGTATTATGATTTATGATGTTTACATTACAACGATAATAATTTGTTTTTATTTTTATTGTGCATTAATAAGAACAAATTGGAATATGTTCATATACCGAACCGACAAATATGTCTGTTAGTAAAAAAATGTATGGCAAATTCGGTTTAAATGCTGCCCACGCTGCATTACCATCAGGCACTATAGTCGAAGTGAAGCTGAACGATAAAAAGTTAATGGTCACAATAAACGATAGTCCTTTAAAATCAAATGAAGAAATTTTGCAGTTTTCTAATGAAGCAGCTAAGGTATTAAATATTAAAAGCGGAGAATCAATGGCTTGCAATATAATAGTACCCCGAATGGAGAATAACCAATATCTAAAATATCTTAATTATGTTTTACCATACGTTAGTTTATTCTCGTTATTATTTAGTTTTATATAAATATAACCTAAACAATACATTTATTTCGAAATTTAAAATTCAGTTCTTAAAGGAATAAATTAGTTTGATGCAGACTTTAGATTCTAAGCCCAAGCATTGTAAAAGTTTACATATTGTGTTTAATCCAAGAACTCAACCTTTTTTTTTAAATTAAGTATTTATTGATTTAATTTTTATCTTGTACTTATAAAAATAAATATCAATATAATCATAATAATAATTGTTTGTATAAATAAAAAACAAACAAAAATTAAATATAAATACAAATTATTTTAATCCAATTTTGTCGATCTATTAAAAACTATTAATAAACTATACTATTTATTTATCATACAAGTACCTATTATTTTATGTGGTAAAAAAGAAAAAAATAGTTCCTAAAATAATGGTTTCAAGCAACATTGATTTATAATTAAATAAGTAGTAGGTACCTTAGTACCTATTAGTACTTAGACTGAAACTGCAGTTCTGCATTTGTTTTAATCAATACAACACAAATTGGACATTTTAAAAAACAAAATGTAGTAAGAGTTCAGATGATCAAATCAAGAACCAAATATTCGCCAATGTTAAAAGTATTTAAGTACAATAAATTCTATTTTTATTAATTTATTACGCGCTCTACAGTTTGATATATTTTAAAATTTAAATTTGATAAGCAAGCCCATAAGTAAAGTACGAGGTAAAATATAAGGTTCATCGTATGTATATATTTTATTGAATAAGGAAATGGTAAGATTCTAACCTTATAGTGAGTTCTATATTATGTAATAAGTGATAACAATATGTTTTTTGAAGATATTATTTGTCATATTTTCATAAATATTAATTTATTTCTAATTATATTTAATATCTTTAACATAGTAATTGTAGTCAATAAGCAAATTTATAAATGCTAGAACATACAAGTACTTTATTTCGATTAATTTATTTTAATTACTATTATGTGTTTAGTTTTCCAGCTATTAAAATAATTGACAGTTATCAATACTTTTTAAGTGGCGTTGATCTATTAGTCATTCTTTTCTGTACACGGCAAAATCAACAACTTTAAATCACCAAAATAATTTGAAAATATGAACAAGGGGACGGATGGAACTCCTGCATTAATTCTATATAATTTTCGACGGATATAATTCACATGACGTATGAAAAAGTTTCTTTTAAAATATAGTTTTGTCAAACTATCTTACTTTTGCATTTCGAATTCGCATTATAAACGTGTAATATGTAAAATGATTGATATGATATGAACATGAACTACATAATGGTGATGGCCATTTTGAGACTTATCATAGGTACCCAAGTGGGTAATTTACGTCACGTTTTAACAATCAACGATACATTTAAATTTAAAACATTTTAAATAAAACTGATTAGGATGGTAAAAGAATATTACTATCGATAATTATTACATTCTGAGCGGTTCAATTTCTACAATGCATCTTGTTAACAACGTAAGCAAGTGGGCATCGCTCTATTGTACATAAGGCGTTGAGTGGGTCCCAGGGAGCTTTTCCAATTTGTCTTTCCGTTTAATTTTATTTGGACTATTCAGAATATTAAATATATATATGTCAAATCGTTTTATCCGTTCTCAAATAATACGATTCTCAACAAACAGTATTCAATTTGTATTTATACAGATAAATATATTATAATAATCTTAAACTAGTACAATTATTTAGAAAATATAAATACAATTATTGAAGAATTTGAAAGTATGTTAATTAGGGTGATTACTGATTCTAGTCTATAAGATACAATTTTTTTATGTTATATTTTTATGAATCATACTTTTTAACTTTGTTTGAATACCATTGTACCAATTACTACAAAACAGCTAAAGTTGACTATATCTATTTTTTTTATTGTAAAATATTTTGAAGCTGCAGGTTATATTTTTATTGTGAAATCGATTAAAGATTTTGTAATGCTGAAAAGTATATATTAACATTAGAACGTAAGTAAAAATGTGTAGCTATAAAATAACTATAAATACCTATAGCAGAACAGTGGATACCAATATTGAGACTATATGTCTGAATGATTATCATTTCAACGGTAATGTTCAATTTAAAGTTGGACGTCGAACAGACCAATAAGTGACATTAAATTGTCTGTTGATCACTATTAGAATTGCATACAACACTGTGTACCTATACCATATGTATCATCCAGTGATGTATTAGTATCAGTAGTATCACACATAGAACATAGAATACCACTATATATTTACCGTAAATTATATATTTATATAAAGGCATGAAGCGTTTTTCAGCTTTTATTTTTATGTTTAAATTATAATAATAGCTTCGACGAAGAGTTTACGTAAATACACACGTACTTACTAAAAATACATTGTATATTATTTAATTATTATATTGTTATTTTACAAATTCCTCTATATACAACGAATTAGATTAATGTCTTTACCTGTGTAATTTTTAATATGATGGAAGTATTACTTACCAATCGTTATTACCATATATATTTTTATTAAATATAATATATATATATTTATTATTTATACAAAGTCAGTAATAATACAATTAAAAGTTAGAAGTACAACAATTAACAATTTACTGAAAAATATAACTAACTGATAAGTGATTACAAGATCACAGTAGAAAATTTAGTTTTTAATTTTCACAATCAATATTAGGGTAAATTAATAAGTGTATACTTAGACAGAATCAATCACAATTATAACGATATTAAAAAGTTAAATAACAAATATGATGAAATCAATTAATTTATAATTAAATATCATACATAATATGTGATATATCATATGATTCAATCGTTTCAATTAATTTTCTATGATTTCCATGATATAAATGTTGTTAATAAATAATTAAAAAGCTATATTTATTTTGAAAATATACGAAAAACAAAAAAAGTATGTTACATAATAAAATATAAATATAAATAACTAGCGGAGATTTAAATTGTGTTGGACGTTAATTTGTTTAGTAATCTGTTTAGTGTCCAATGGACACTGTCCATAATACAATTAATTTATCAGTTAGTTGACAACAAATCATTTTATCCTCGAAATGAAAAAGCAAATAGAAAATATTACATTATTTAATTAAACTACTCTAAATTATTTCAATAGTATTAGTTTTTAATGACAAATTGTTTTTCTTGATATAAAATTATAATAAAATAATACCATAACGTATTTTTTTATTTAATATATCCCTCGACAGCTGTAGCCAATAATATGAATTTACATATAAATGCATTTGTACAAAATACGAATTACAAAAAAAGGGGGCAAACGGGTAACCATCACTCTGTTATACACCAACTAAGGTGTTGAATGATTCACTGTAATAGACGTGATAAATTAAAATTCAATGATATCTTGCACGGGAAAAACGATTTTGAGCAAAGACGTGTTCGTCATCCTATAACCTATATCACCAAGTATATTTAATGTTATATTTTTTGATATTGCTATAAAAGTAATTTATTTTCCAATTAATAATACAATAAATCGATTCAATTTTTGCTAAAAAATAGCATTTATTATATTAATATTTAATTATTATAATAGTATATATTTGTTCGGGAAAAAGGGTTTTTTCGGATAAAATATCATTCGGGAAAGTTCATTCGGAATTTCGATTCGGGAAAAATACCGTTAACCATTTGTATCATATATTCGTATTATATTATTATTATAATCAGCTTTACAGTCAATAGCACCTTTCCGTAAAACAGTGTATATAGGTATTAATAGGTAATATCTTAAAACTAATCTTCATATTTTAATACTGTAATATTGTGTATAGTCAAATTAAAAATACCCATACAAGTTTTAAGCCCGAAAAATATTTTTAAATTACATAACAAGATAATATATTTTAATATGTAATTTTGACCAAATTTTAAATTCAAATATATAAGAAATAATCATGTTTTTTTAGTTCCAGTAGTATTAGAAATACTTTTGTAGAATACTAGAATACATTTTTAATACTTAGTCAAAAAAATGTAATAGGTATTTTATTAATTATTAAATATGTTATAAACAGTTGTGTAATAAAAACATATATAAAATATTCATATTTTATGATCAAGAATTGAAAATTTATTATAATATTCCTCAAAAGTACTTCATACTAAAACCAAAAAAACATGATTATTTCTTATAAAAATTTGACAAAATTTACAAAATTGTTTAAAATTAAATTTCATGTATTATTGACGAATTTTTTCAAAATTTAAACTACTAATTTAAGAATAGATATTGTATTACATTTTTAAGAAATTATAATTACAAGCATATAAAAAACATACATTATTGAAATTTCAAATGTCCATATTATACAACTTAATAGGAGTCAAAACACACAACCGCGGACTAATGACCTAGTTGTTGAAGCCTTTATTCTTTATAAAAAAAAAGAGTCAAAATGTTTTGAATATTTTATTACATGTATATAGTTTATTATAACACAAAAATGTAATGAAAATTTAAAAAATCTATGGTTGAATTTGAATTACATAAAAAAAAAAATTAAATTAATTTGTAAAACATAAGTTTTGCGTGAATGTTCCAGTTTTCCTTTAGTTTTTTTTTTACCGGTTATTTTGTAAATTACTGAAAATTTTTACTTTTGACTCCCCAAATTACTAAGTAAATCCAATTTTTTATGTAAAACCACGCTCTAAGTTGAAGATTGAAGCATTTATTCAACTATATTTATCGTGTATACGATAATTACGAATACTAAAATCAACATAACATAATAAAATTAATACATTTATCGCTCCATTAAGAATCTAAAAGAATTAATGGCCAACAAATATGAAAATATATAAACAATAAGCGATACTAAATGTTGATTTACTCGGCAATGCCATAATATATATTATTTTGATTTACGATTATAAATGAGGTACTTAAAACCATTATAAATCAAAACAATGATATCTATTATGTTCATAATTATTTTGATATTGAAGTTTAAATAATGTTTTGAAAACAATGATAATCAAAAGTGTTATTGACTATAGCTAATTTGTTTCATGCATTAATATTTAATATAATATATTAATAAATATTATAATAGTAAAAATTCATTTTTCATACTTTCCACAAATAATATGGGAAAAATCCACTTAACAACCAGAATTTATAATTTCTGTTAGTAATTCAAAGTGTTGGAATTTTTACATGAACATGCACTTTAAGAATAATTTAGAATTTTTGTTGTATAGACTAAATGATAAGTTATGAATAATATTTTTTTATAACATTGATTTGACAATCATAACACATATGTATAGCTACATGTGTACAGTATTGGTAATTGTTCGTAATAATATATTAATCACTTATAATCATTATTATTCTAATGTTAGTATGGAAATATAAGAAATATATTATAATTATAATATATTGCAGTTACATTTTATTTAGGTATAATGAGTATAAATGTCAAATGGTCCTATTTTAAATCAAGGATATCGGGTAAGATTAATATAGTCAATGATGTTGTGTCCTTTTTGAATAAGTTCATTGTATTTAGAATGTGTTCAATAATGTTTTAATGTAATTTTAAGCAATCGATATATTTTTTAAAGTCGTGAAATGCCATGTTATATAGATCAACCAGGTAAAGTAGATACACTAGTATCTTACTTTCTTAATGTTTAGTATTAAAATACTTAGATTTTAGATTCTGATCTAATCGGTTAATGTATGCATAATAACATCTTTTTAGAAATATAATCTGTTATTATTTATCGTTGAATTTAAATTTAATACTCCCGTTTTTGCCTATTATACACAGCAGAACGAGTTCCTCGATTTTTTTTTTTTAGTTTAAATTTTTAAATATAGAAGATTTTTTTTGTCAAACGTTTGGGTGTAATCTAAGAATACAGCTCTAGTATATGAATAATACCTAAACTTTTATTAACGTGGGTTTAGTAAAGCAGAAAATTTCGATGTCGTAGAGTGAATATATTTAGAACAGAATAAGTAGTGAAGAAATATCATCTGTTAAATAAATATAGTTTTCAAGTCAAATGCGAATTATTATTTAAAATAGTTGGGATATTTTTGAGAGTCGATAACTTGCTGGGTAGCTTTTATTCGTATAAATTACAAGGTGTTGTTTGGGTTAATGAATAATGATTATTGTTTCAATTATAGATTAAATCATTTATTATAGATATTATGTAAATATATAATGCATGTACACCAATAAGTGTTGGAAGAAACTAAGTCATTAAATACACGACTAATAATAGTATATAATTCAATCGATTTATTATATCTTACTTTGGCAGTATAAAATACGCCTAACAAATCATCATCACGTTTCTGGGTTCATTGTTTAATTTGACGTCAATCTCTTTGTTTGATTTATGTATTATTAAGAAAATTTTTATTTTCACATTAATACCATCATTAATTTGACTTAGGAAAATGAAGACATTTTCAGTTGTTTCAATTGCATTGTTCGTAATCTTTACTATATCAGGTAAATAAAAACTGTTGTATTGTTTTTGTACTATAAGTCATGTACTCATATTTAACGAAAATATTTACTAAATATTTTTTTTGAAATCTTACCGTTTGTTAAAATACAAAAAAATAATATAGGCATTACTTAACGCTTTTATTTGAATGTAAATTAATTTGTTTTAGCTGATTTTGAAAAAAATCAGAAAACTATTATACATAGGTATACAATGAATATTATTACTTACTATTATTATACGTTTATATAATCACTTATAATAATTTATAAATATACATGTATAATGTTGAGATATATATATATATATATTTATACTTGTAACAATATATTATGTTATTATAAAAAATAACTAAATTTTTTTATCGTTAATAATCGTTACAATTTCTTGAGACTACACATTTTATTGAGCCTGTTACTTGTTAGATATCTACTTGACACTTGTTTAAGATAAATTATTTTCTTCATTTCATTAAGAAAATAAATAAATTTAAATTAAGAATAAGTACTTAGTTCATAATAGTATGAAAAATTATGTCTAATCATTACTTTTCAGGTATTTATTGTGAATCGTCAGATTTGAATTCCACTTGTACTGACGATTTTGAAAGATGTTTAAATCATACTGACTGCTGCTCTGGAAAATGCCTAATGTCAGGCTACATACACAATAGAATTTGTCTGGAAACTTCAAGTATAGAACAAACAAAAAGTACCAATTTTTAAATTTTATTAATATCACTTATCTTAACTGACAATAATTTTATTAATATTTGATTTTTTATTTTATGACAAAAAGTTCAAAAAGGTAAATGTTCATACTATAAACCGACAGACGAAAAACTTGATCGACATATGTCTCAATCATTCGGATTATTTGCATCGCATCCTTTATTACCAACCAACTCAATGGTCGAAGTGAAGCATAACGACAAAGTTGTAACTGTAAGAATAACACATCAATATGTAGAAAATAAAAATAATTCGATTTTGGAATTATCAAGAGATGCAGCAAAGGAGTTAGGCATTGAAACAGAAGGATTGTTTGATTGTAACTTGCAATTAGTGACTTCAGAAGTCGACTATTATCCTCTTCTAAAACCTATTGGAATTATTATATTTTATGTGACAGCAATGTTTCTAGTAGTATGAACAAATAAACACATTGATAAATAATAAATAAATTGTAAATTTATTATTTGTACAATTATTATTAGTATAATACATTATTATACTTAAGTTAAAATAATTTTTTGTTTTGATTTTTCCATTAATTATTAACACTAAACATTATACGTAATCGTTCAACTATTTAAATTGGTTTCGTAGGACTCGAACATTCGCTCTAAATGCATTGTGTTTGATTTTAAGCGAATGTTTGCCCTTAAAGTTGTACAGCGCTTTATTTACCTTGCGAACTTTGCGGTTCACGTCATGTAAAACTAGCTTTAAAATCGATTTGATATAATGTGTTATCGTTATGTAAATATATCAACATACCACATTAAAAAGTTGAAATTATTTACAAACATATTTTTTGTTAACATTTTCAAGCATCTTTTGTTTGCTATTATATTTACATGGAACATGATACCCTGCCTAACTATAATATTATTTTATTTTATTTTTTAAATTGTAATTTCAAATATTCATACTTATTATTAGTAGGTATAGATATGATATTATAGTATACTTAGAATAAAACATATTATAGATACAACTGCATGTGTGATTTGTATATTAATGTTTACAATGGATTTTAAATTACATTTTTACTTACAACATAATCTAAAATATTTTTACAATAAATATAATTATGAATTATTGAATTAGCTATGTATTAAGTCTTAAATACGATAAAACGATTCGTAAATTGAATTTAGAGTGAGTTATTAAGATATTCTTATAAATATAAATATATAATATTAATGATTCTAGTTTCGGCGTTGCCCTAGTTAGAAAGGGTATTACTTTTCACATTACAATAATGTTCAAGAATCAAGATTCAATAGATTATAAATAATTAAACAACATTCAGTATTATCTATTACCGCTACTAATAATGCTACCTATCAGCTAATAAAAATAAGTTATTTTTAACCAACTATAACTAAGCATAATATTGTCATTAAAATATAATTATAAAATTTAAGTATAAATAATTCTGTATATTATATCAACATATTTTATTTTTTGATATGTTTGTAATATTAAAGAATATTTTCTTTACACCTGTAATTTTGTGTTATTTTAATTTTGTGGATATTGTCATATTAACTTACTGTATTATAGTGTACAAGAAGATTATAAATATATGTATTTGAAAGGGGGATGAAGTCGCTCTGATATACCTATATAGTTAGTACTTATCAAATGCAGCAAGCCAGTAAAATTTGAGTTCTACGAATACTTTTGGGTTATCGGAATTGAATCCGTCAAATATTTTTTGATTGTTTGAGTTAAATCTCTCCAGCCTATAATAGTCAACCAAGGCACATCAAGTGAAATTTAGCTGAGTAGTCTCCCGAAAAATATGTATGCTAGTTTATAGTATTTATAATAATTGTTAAGCAAATACAGCACACAGCTTTCTTTTAACACGATTACTAATTTTTTGTCTAGAAAACTCTTTCGTTTAATTTTTTACAGTGTGTTCGTACACATTTTCTTAGATAACATTATATAAATAGAATAATTAAAAAAAAAACACTATGTACATGAGTTTTTATAATAAGCCTACAATTGAAATATTGAGTCACGTCATTAGATATTTTTTTAAATTGAAACTTATTCAATGTTATCCATCTAGTCAGTGGCGTACTTAGGATTTCTTTGAGAGCTAGGGATATGACTGAAATAGTCGATGTCAAACGTCCCAGTATTTTATTATCCACTGATAAATACGAAAAAAATAACTTATGTCTATATAATACTATTTTATAATATTGACGTACATCGTTATGACCGTTTATAAAAAACTGGAATAATCACTTACCAAGATATACTTAACCGTAAAATCTGAAATATTAATATTGTATATATATATATATATATATATATGTATATTAATTATTAAACACATAGAACCTATAGTGAAGATTTTTTTCCCCGAAGACTTGATTTAAAATTGAGATGTTAAGGACCTAGTTACGCTGATTGAACTTTAATAAATTATGCAATTTAAAATAAAAGCAAAAATACTTACAGATAATTATTTTAAACTCAGATATAAATATTCTGTTTTTATAATAATAACATTGATTATAAATAATAGTAGTTATAATTAAGATGAATGATATGATATCCGAAGATAATTGAAAGTGTGAAGGATATTCAAATGGCGTTTGAATTAAAAAACGTCAAATGTTAGTCTTAACTTTGTCTAAACTCCATCATATTAATAAGATAAGTGGTAGATCACAATTAAACATAGGTAACTGCGCTATAATGATCATACAATGATTAATAGCATAAATTAATTATACACCATCACTCAATGGGTTATATTACATGATTGTGTACTTAGATAATTATCGAGCACGAAAGTTCAATTGCTATTTTATTTTAATATATTCAATATTATATGTCGTATGTGCTATGTGCTATGGGTTTATATGTTATGTATGAGGCGATTTCCGCGATCAATCTGTGTAGTATTTTGTTTATAAAATAAACGAAATGTATTTTCTGATTTAATTCTAATATATATAATATATGTACACGTACAAGTGAAAAGAATTACAATATCAGAATGTTGAAATAATTAATAATAATATACTTCTGACTTATTACAAACAGTTTTAATAGCTAAAATTAATTGGATATTTAAAAATAAAATTAATGTAACAATAATACTATAGACACATTTATCGTACGAGATAAACGTGTAAACTCTATCGTACTCTATAGTAGCTATTTTACAATATATACATTACGACTAATATAACTGTAAAGAACGATGCTGTAAGCCCAATTAATTTTTTAATTTGAGAATAATTTGGTTCGGGTCCATATACACCTAGGGAACAAGGAACTAACTCTCCTTCTTTAATGCCTAATATATCCGCCGCTTCTCTGGATAAATCCAAAAGGGTTCCATTAGTTTTGTTTGTAAAGCCATTTATTGTGACATCTATGGTCTTGTTATTGTATGTTAGTTGGATTTTTGTAAAAGGTGGCAACATAGCGTGGGCTGCGTGAACTCCAAACGTGTCGTATGCCGTATCGCTGGCATTTTTGTTGTACGACGAATTTTTATATAAACACGTACCGTTTTCAACTTTATGTCGTGAAACAAAAAAAAAACAAATATTATTAAAAGATTTTATTTTATTTCCGCGTGTGTTGTATTAACGATATTATACTTTTATACTCAGGCGCTGTACTATTGGGTTCCATGCAGTATCTGTTGTTTGGATTGCCTGAAAAATAGCAATTACCAGAACAACAATCGGTGTTCTCAAGGCATCTCTCATTGAATTCAACGCAATAGTCTGAACAGCTTATTTCTGAAATATTTTATAAATACATATAATTATGCTAATATGACGATAGATATGTGAACATGTCGCGTATAATATGCTGTGCAGGGCACGTACACATATACGGACACGTCGATGCGTCTGCGGCCTTAATTTTATCATAACCGTTTACTTTAGTTTTTAATTACACATAATTCACCATAAGTCCCAACCAAAATTTTAGAAATTAAATTATGAATAATGAAAATAATTGTTTTCCTTATCACAAATTAAAGGTTGTTATTTTTTTTTAATACCTAATTAAAACACATGCAATTTTATTAAATAGGTACATAGTTAATATATTGAAGGTATCCTAAAAAAAAAAAAAATAGCTAATCTTAGATAGTTTTATGGATGCCATTTAAGAGTTTGATTAATATTAGTATAGAATGCACTGCACCCCTATACATTTCACCGCATATTTTCAATATAGACGATTTGTAGGGTGAATCAAAATAATTAGTTGCAACTTGCAATGTTCTAAAATTGAGAATAACGAGGTATTGATATCAATGCATAGGTAATATAGGAATCTATCAACAACAAGTTTCAATGTAAGAATAATTATATAAAATTATAATACATATATAGTATCTATTAAATGCACTGAATATTATGTTCCTAATCGGAGAAACTGTCAGTAATTCAAAATTGATTAAAACATTGATTTATCATAAATGTAATAATTTACTCGTTTTCTTCATAAACAGATAATATTTTAATCCATTTGTTCAATAACAAAAAACCTTTAATATATTTACTATTAAATATTAATATTATAACAATATCTATACTATTATTAAGTTATTGAATTATTCACCATTAATAAAACGTTTTTACATTTCGAAACTGTTTTTACTTTTTACATGCCGTAGTAGTAGTAGGCATGCTCAAATTTCAAAATGTCAAAATTTAAACATATCATTAAATTTACGAATTGATAGTACTTGAAATAAAAAAAAATATATAAAAATTCCTAAAACAATATACCTAATACCGTTTTGAAATTGTACGATTAATAAATATGACCTTTATTAATGTCCTTATTGTAATGTATTTAATATCAGCCCTCTAATCAAAACCAAAATCAGTATGTGTACATCAATGTGTAAAAATAGTTGCTTCGTATCTCTGTATAATAGGAACACGATTTTACATGTCATTATTGTTATACTTATAGCGAAAATAAAATTTATATTCACCTGATGTAAAAAATGCGAACAACGCAATTGAAATTACTAAAGATGTCTTCATTTTGGTTTTTAGTAGGATTCGTACGTAGTTATATATTGTACTGAAAATAATAATAATAGTATGTGGATTGTTGTGCGTCGAGCAAACGTAGAGATCAACGTCAAATAAATAAATGAATAAGGTACTTTCTGAAATGCACCGTATAGCATGATGCTGTAAGACGGTATTTAATTTCAATAAAATGTAATTGATTGAATTATATTAATTGTTGTTTATTTAATCAGGGTTTTAGTTTCGATAATCGAGTATTATATACATTTATCTTATTACATATTAATTTTATAATTAAAACAATTCTTCGAAGATAATTATTATGTAATTAACCCTAACATTTACAGCTCGTACTATCATAACACTTCAGCTCTCTGATATTTTTTATAAATGTATGTACACGGCGTGTCTATAATATGTATGAATATTCAATGTATTTCAACACTAATTTATTATTATCAATGTAATTTTTGAATAAAACAATAAAGATTATGCTTAGCACTATTATTATTAATTATAATCAATTATTCAATTATTGATGATTTGACATTTTTATTTAATGAAATCCTGTCATGGTATTATTTCAAAAAAGGAGGTTTATACATTAATATCATAAATAGGTACATACCGACTTATTTGCCTACTGTAATATTATTTATACGAACGTACATTTCATAATACTTTTTCCTACATTACTTTTTACTGATGTTTTGAAGAATAAATTTATGTACCTATATTATTTTTTTCAATATTATATTGCATAATACTATAACTTATTTTCGGAGTTTAAGCAGGAATTACATGCTATAGATTCTGAGCGGAGCAATGAATGTAATTATTTTACAATAACGCATGTTTATTATTATTATTATTATTAACGTAGATATATATGTTTTTGGGCTGAGTACTGGGTACAGATATATTTTGATTTTCTGACTAATCGATTTTTGGTCCCACTATTCTTGGTGACTTCAGAAGGTGCTTAATCTAACTCGGTATAGTGACTTACTGGATATTGACTAAACTTCCATGTCGGCATGTTACAAAGCTCCGTAATTTGATTGCTTCTTCTGTCAAGTCTTCTGTCTGAACTCTGAAATATAGCTAATTTATTTAATCTTATTTCATTAATATTTCATCATTTCTACTTATTATAAAAAAAAAAAATATTTATTAAATTTAAAAAAACGCGTAAACCTGTGGAAACGAATCACTCAATCTTTATAACCCTATTTTTTAGTTACTGTGCAATATCATTATTATTTTCCAATATAAGTATAAGTAGTAAGTTAGTAAGGAATACAAAAAATATGGGCGGGTGCGTTGGTATGACTTTTCTGTACAACATGCATAAATGTCGAATGGGTCTCACTGAAATAGATGTTTTAAATTTGAATTCAATTATGAATTATTGTTTATAAAAAAAATATTTTAAACGAAGACGACCCGTCAGCCAATACCAAATAATAATATATTATGTTTTTTTTAAATTGCTCGTCGAGAAACTTTGGAGTCAGAGAAATGTATAATTTTTTTTTTAATTCAACAGTTAGTTCTATATCGTGGCAAAACGAAAAAGGTGTCTAAATAAATTTGTTTTATACATTTCAGATTTTAGATTATGTAAATAATATAATTGTAACTAATTATTACGAGTAAAATAAAATTTGTTAAATGGAACATATTAATAAAGTAATCCAGACAATATATTATGAAATATGTATCAATTAAACTATAATTGCTCGAAGACTTTGATAAGCTATATTATATAGCTATATTGTTAAAGAAAAAATGCGATATGATTAGATACGATATTATACTATTATAGGTTTATAGGGTGGATTAGTACAGGCGAGTATATGATATGCGAAAGCGAAAAATTATAAAGCTTTAGGTTATGACTGTATTAAATCCTAAATCTTAATTTATGTATCATAATTGTAAATAAAAATACATTTATTATATATTTTTTTATTAATATTAAATTTTCAGTTAATAATTTGTATATGCAATGTCCATGCGTAAGGAGGATTTAAATAATAAAATCAACACTTAAGGGGTTGCAATATGATTTGGACGAGTCAGACGAATATCTCATACCCACAATACCTCCATGACAAATACAATGTTTTCTACCTTTTCATACACAGACTAGTAAACTAGTACAGCAGTATTCCACCAAGTTCTAAGATTAAGAACCTGACCGAAGATTAAAATCGAAAAAAAATGATGTCGTACATAATCGTAACCTTCATCAGCATGCCATTGCTATAACAATGTTAAAATTTGAAAATTGAATATATTTTTTTACACGTATAATCTTAATTTTTATATTTAAATATATTTCTATAACAGGTATATAGAGTTGTTCACATTTCTCAATCATCATGTATAGCCTTAATACTAAGTGTCTAAGTTACAGCAGGAAAGCTGTAAACAATTTTGAAAAAGATTTTTGAAGATTTTTGTGAACAACACTATTTTTGTTATTTGCATTACTATAATTTATATGTTAACAACTTTTAAATAAATTGTAGAAAAATTATAAAGCTTATGCGTAAGAGAATAAAAATGGAGTTGGCATTGAGCGAACAACGACTTCAAAAACGAACGTATGCCTATATATTTATATTTTATTTATTCGATATCATCGTCGTTGGGACATATATAAATATTATAAATTATCATATACATTTTTTTTAATGTTGACACATGACAATATGACATAGAAAGAAATAACTTAGAAACATCATGTCATTACAATATTAAACAATAATATGTATATATATAATGTATTTAAATATTTAATCGATTTTTCAGTTAATATAAGTTATGTTGAATGCAAGTGGAAAAAAATATTATTACTTTTTCTTTATTTACTCATTTTTATGACCATATAATTATACACATAATACCATCACATCATTCTAGCTATACCTATCCAATTTACACAAGACTGCTTTAGCATTTCTCATTATAAATGTCAAGCTAGTAATAAAAGTTGTGAATTTTATGTTATTTCCACACTATACCTACGTATATACAATTAATTTGTTTTTAATATTTCTAGTACATAAAAAAAAAAATACTGTTTGGGCAAATAATAAAATAATCTAGTTGAATATTGATTAACAAAATATATTTTGAAATTATTAACTATTATACACAATGGAATGTTTAAAATATGTTAACTAATTCTAAAATACTGATAGGTATGTACATATTGTACATGACACTATTAATACTATATATTCAGTGCCACAACTTAGTATATTGGTGGGTGTGCAAGTAAATATTATAGGGCCCGTGTAGCCAAGGACCTAAATACCTAATAGATCCTTAAAAAATATATAACTTGCTGTTTGTAGCTATAAACATTATATTGTGCACAGATGGGTGAGGAGAAAAATGACCGGCAGGGCGGCAGTTCCAATAACAGTCTATTGATTTTTCGATTTCATTGGGAAAAATATTTGAGAAATTGAGAAATATCAATAATGTTTTGTATAAAATTATTAGTATGAAAATATGTTTCGTGTACTATTATTTGTTTGTTCATATTGTATTGTTGTTATAAGTATCACTACAAAATGTGATTTCTTAAGCAAGTTTACCCCATTTTTATGCTTAAATGATCAATTATGCAATTATTCAAATACTGATTTTTTGAATTTTTAAATGTAATTAAAGACGATATTTTGGAGTGCTTAGATTTTTCTCAACATTTAAGGATTATTCTGTGGTAATACCAACTTTATTTTTTAAAAGAGAACATATATGTTTCATCGTCAAAGCGGACAGGCGCAGTCATGCTACGCCCTTGTCTTCCACGACTCCTATCATTTTAATTGGATAGAAAGTTTACTGTACTTTATATTTTGGAATGCAAATAAAAATGTTCATTGTAGCTATAAGACAAATTATACTTCAATAAAAATAATATACATAATATATAATAAAAAGGTACTGTTTTTATATTTTTAGTCTTAGTCTTAACTAAAAGCTACTTTGAAAATGACGTATATTTCCCCGCCAATCAACATTCAAAATATTACAATTTCTTATGTAAATAATTAGGTTTCAAATAGCATGTATTCACACGACTATCTCAAAATGTGCATTCTTTTAGAAGTAGTTTTCCGTTATCCCGTCAACCGCACGAGTCTCAATTCCATTATCTCGATTACCTCCTCAAAGTCTCGACTAACACGAATTTGTCATTTATATAATTAATATAATGCCATGATTCATATTCAAATGCTGTTTACAAAATTTAATGGAGGTCATTTCTGCACTCTAGCAATATATAAAACGAAGTATTATTAAAAAAAAGCAAATGACTATTTTCAAACCAATTGCCAATACGCATATTTCTTTAACGTTGACATGCCTTATTAATATTGCATTTCCAAAAAACTTTGTTTTTCCTGATGTATTTCTAATTTTTTTTATGACCATTTTTATATTGACGGAGTATTGGAAGTAAACCCTTCTCTTGAAAGAACTCAACGGCATCTTTTTCACTATTCAATAAATTCCAAAGATTCATAATTATAAATACTAAATTATAATTTATAGCTAAAATAATAAATTTGAACTTCAGTTAGATACGATTAATATTATCATTTAACAGTACTGACGACGGTCAATATGTATAGTCTAGATCAGGGAGGGCAAATCCAATGCATGCACAAAGATTTTGAGGGCACGTGAAAAATTAAAATATTTTTCTACATATAATAGGTAATATTTTGAGTATACGGCTTTTATCGGTCAATAACGATTATCCAATTTTATCTGTAGATAAAATAATAATTTATAATATACTAGCTGAATTACCCGTCGTTTCCTTGTTTAAGTATATAAATGTATGTAACCTGGCAAGATTAAATTTTGTTTAATCTATTGAAATTTAAATTAATTAAGATTGTTGAAATAATATTTTATACATATTAATTTAGTTTTTAAGATAATAATTATTATCATAACCTATTCTATAAGTTGTAGCTTTGTTCACGATACATTTTAGCAGTGCAGGTTCAAAATAAATGTTTTACCAATAGTTTTTCAAAATGTTATCTACAAAATTTCTTTGTAGACAATGTTCTTCGCTGATCTATTAGTAGGCGACAAAATCACCAAGCTACTGGGTGAGCTTACGCGTGAGCAAGCTACGTAGATCCGCCCATGTGAAAAAGTTTTCTCGCAAATCTATTCCTGAAAATTTGAGAGTTTGGCCTTGGGACTTGTTTATAGTCATAGCAAAACAGACTTTGAGGGGAAACTGTAATCGTTTTAATTCGAATGAAAGACCATTCGGAATTAAAGGGACTCGTGGTACAAACAGTTTCCTCTTTCGCACATTCAGTTAAAATTGTGGCTTCTACTATATTGCGATGTAAAGCTTTGACTTTAAGCCTGGTCCCATTGCACAGTTTAGGTGCGGTTTCAAATTTCGCAACAACATAATTGGTGTGTCCAGACGCAGAATAAGCTTATGAAATAGCATACCCGGGGGTTTCAATTAATTTAGAAATTCAACCGGATAATAAGTGCCATCGTCTATGTTGACCACCGTATCTATCGAAGTATATACTTTTACTTACCCTTCAAAAGACATCAGCAGTGTATCATTGATAGCCATCGCTTGGTCATTTTTTGGAGTGAGTATAGCACGTTCACACAACCATTCCATAAGCTTATCATGAATATGAGCAATATCTGGATAAATTTTTGATATTAATTTCTGAACCGTAATTACAACTGTGCACAAATTTTCTGGGATAATACCCCGAAATCGCTGTAAAGTAAGATTAATATACGCAATTTGTATAATTGAGCTAGTTGGTGTTTTCTATACAACTCATAAATAATAATATAGTCACAGAACAATTCATATCTACACACTGATAAAATACACACATAAAAAAAGGTCAGATTACAGGTAGATGGAAACCCTCTGGCCGCCGTGCCGTACCATATTCCCGTAATCGGTCGACTGCTATTGTTATTATTATATGAATATAGATATACAAATTAAATGTAAAAATTATTCTTACCGACTTCAACCCTTTAAAATCAAAATTTCGAAGAATCCTTTCTTAGTGGATGCCTATGCCATGATAGCTATCTGTATGCCAAATTTCAGTCTAATCTATCCAATGGTTTGAGCTGTGCATTGATAGATCAATCAGCTTACTGTTTTATATAATATATAGATAACATTGTGTTTAGTAGGTATGTAATATTATGTACCCGCCTAAACTAAACTTTTTTCATATTAATACACTAATCATACAATAAAATTACAATATTTTTTTTTACAATATTGAATAAAATATATATATAATAGATTAATATTTTTCATGACACGCTCGAAAAAAAAATATGTAATTTTTGACATGTAGTATTCAAAAGGTCTAGATAATGGAGTTAGACCAGCGGTAGCTAGTAGCTTTTTAGATTATGAACAAAATTGGAGAATGAGAAACGCTTCTCTAGCCTCACCAAACAAAAAGTTTATACAAGAATTAAATTCTGTGCTAATACGTATTTAGCACTGATTATCACAAATTTACATGACCAAACCTCGAGATTCGTAAGTCACTTTCTCACCATATAAATCTGTTTTCAATATTTTTAGTAAGTGAAGTTTATAGTATAAATTTTTTTCGACTGAGAAGAACGTCAACAACAGAATACAAAGGTCTTAATTTTTGACTTTATCATAGTCCATAATAAAGAGTTGGTTTAGTATATAAGTTAACAACCATAAATTCATAGTATGGTTAAATAAATAGGTATATACAATAGAAACAGTTACGTTTGCTAAATTTCATTATAAACCAAGTAAATTTTTCAACTAGCAGAAGAGCAATTGGCTAAAAACCTGAGCTTAAATTGATTGCCAAAGAATACCTATAAAACAGTTTATGCAACTCTAATGAATCAATAAGGATTTAATATGATGAATACATAAAAAAAATATTTAACACATGAATTATATATTATAAATAAGTATTATTTATTTAATTCAATCCATTCCATACACCTAATTTTTATAAGAATATCATAACTAAAACTGTAATCTAAATTAAAAATAAGTAAAATAAATTTAAATACCAAAATAAAATAAAAATAATAATTCCATAATAGTTATTATTTTTACAAAAATAAGGTGCATTTTATCAGAAATATTAATTATAAATTACTTAATATTATAACCCTTGGTAATTAATAAAAAAAAAACAGGAAACTGACATATTATGCTAATATTAAACATTAACGAAATAAAATATTTACTTAAAGTAACTGATAATATTAAAAAAAATTATAGCTGTCTAGCCTAAATTTAAACATTTATAAAAATATAGTCATACCTTTGTAAAATAAGTCATAACAACCTAGTAAAAATGGACGATAATTAAGAACAATATGAATATGATCAAATTTTAAACTACGCTTTAGCCAATTTTAACACATGTTCAATAACTTCTTCAATTGTTTGATTGCTGAGTAGTGTTTGAATAGCTGAATCGTCAATAATAATTGAAAATAATTGTTTTGAATTATCCCTAAGTCTGGCCATGTATGAAGCCTCTTCAGCAGCTACAGGAGTGTGACCACATCTCCTAAAATAAAATTATTATAAATATAAAAATGCTATTTAAATAGTGAACTAAGTAGTTAAAACTTATTTTAGCAAACAAGCTTTTATTTAGAGTAAAAAAAAAAAAGCTTAGAAAAGCAGTGCATAAATAAATAAATAATAATTATAAAACTAATTTAGACCTCTAAGCATTTAAAATTATCTAGGTTACTATATGTTAACTTAAAAATGTAAGTGCAAAAATTGACATACTTTATCACAGATTCAATTAAATGATCAACTGTTGTTCCTGGCCAACCAAACTCTTTAAGTGTACTTTCATCTACTAATACAGTTAGCAATTCCATTAGTGATTCTGCCAAAGTGTTGTTTTGATTGGATTCTTCACTTGTGATTGACCCATTATCTTCTAATTCATCAATACTTTCATCATCGTCCTCTCTATTATTATCAATTTCGTCAGTAATATTTTGGTTATCATTATCTTTTTTCACTACTCCCAATAACTGAGCTTCCAGTTTTTTCTTTTCAGCATCAGCCATTATTTCAGCCAACATATCTCTATGTTTAGAGCGCATATGACGTAATAAACAATCTTGACGAATAAATGCACGGCCACATTCATCACATGCTCGTGGAGGCTCTTTAGTATGTGTTAATAAGTGAATTTTTAAAGAAGATTTCATCGCAAACCGTTTTTCACAAATAGGACACGCATGAGCTTTGACACCAGAATGAACAATATGATGTCTTTGTACATCTTCCTTTCGCAATAAAGCTTTATTGCATACAGTGCACATAAATGGTTCTGCCCCTTCATGTACATATCTAGTATGCAGAGTTAAGCGAGAACGACGATTAAAGGATTTGCCGCAAATATCACATGTAAAACCATTTTCACCTGAAATTTTTATTTAAAATTATAACTTAAAATTTCAACGACTAGTTTTTACTTTATATACCCGTGTGATGGAATAAATGAGCACGCAATTGTGAAATTTGTATAAAAGTTTTGCCACAGAACTCGCATGAATGTGGTTTAAGAGCAGTATGTGTTTTGATATGACGGTTTAAAGTTTCTTTAGCCGCAAATTTAGCAAAACACTATAACAATTTTAAAATTAGAATAATATCTTACATAAAATAAATAAATACTTACTTGTTGACATTCATATGGACGTTCACCAGTGTGAATTCTACGATGTTTCTTCATGGCTCCACTGGATGGAAAACGTTTAGGGCATAAATCACATTGATATGGTCTGTAACCTACGTACAAAATATAGTATTTATTTATTACAAATCACGTAATGTATCTTTATTTGTCACACACCACACATTGATAAACAATTACCTTTAATTGAAATCCTACAGTATTGATGTTAGCATAAACATATACAGAAAATAAGAATTGTAGATAATATTAAAAATAATAAAAAGTATTTAAATTTACCTAAATGACTTCTTCTATGAACTGTCAATAATGCAGACCCAACAAATTCCTTATTACAATATTCACAATTATAAGTACGCTTCTTTTTAGTTTGGCCAGCATGAGCACGCAAATGTTCCCTTAAATTATCTTTTCGGTTGAAAACTTTTCCACAAACCTTAAATCAATTCGCTTTAAGTTAAAAATGTTCACAATGAATAAATAAATTTAATTTACTTGACACGGAAATTTGGGTTTTTCTGAACCATCGCAACCAGTTTGCATATTATGACGTACAAGATGATATTTCCTACTAAATGATGTGAAGCAAACGGGACATGAATAAGGTTTTAAAGTTCCTAAAAACAATTAATACATTTTAAATTAATTAATTTAACAATAATAATAAAAATAAATAAATTATTTACCTGCATGAGAGTACAAATGTTGGGATAATGTTTCTTTATCAGTACAACTGAATTCACAAGTAGGACAGTTTAAAACATCATCATAACAATGTACCATTAACTGATGGCGCTCCATATTAACTTTTAATTTGAAAAAGTTACCACAATCATAACATTCAAAATCACCAATCTGAAATATAGTCAATATTACAATCATTTAAAATTTAAAAATAATCATTTTATTATGTTTTTCAAACCGTATGAGCAGTAGCTAAATCTTCACCACAACAGTCACAGCTATTCATTTCTTTTTTCATTGAATCATCATTTACAACTAATAAAATTATAAAAACAAATATATTATTAAAATAACTGATATAACATTAAAATAATAAATATTTTTAAATTACCAGGGGTTTCTTGAGGTTTGCGATCATGTGATGTTTTATGTCTTTTTAAACCAGGGAGGGTTTTGAATGTTCTTGGACATATATCACAAGCATGTTCCAGCGTTTCAGGTTCAGGGATTATTTCTGCTTTTACTTTAAACATAATAAAAATAATGATTAATTCAATTATTTAGATTAATTTCCATAATGAAAGAATTTTTTTAATTACTTATGCCAGGGCCATCTTCCTTTTCTACATCAAAGTCATACACATCTTCATTATTGTTGATATTTTTTTTATTTTTGATAACTTCATAGTCAGCTACACCATTTGGTATGTAATCATAATCTTCAATAGCTTCATCATCTATATCTTGTAATATTGCTTCTAAATCTTCAGGTTCTGGGCTGCGTTTTTCCACTTTAACGGTTCGTGGACGACCACGTTTTCTTGGTGCTGTTTCCATATTTCGAATATCTTTAAAAAATAAAATATTAAAATTATTAAATCACAACTAATCAAACTGTTTTAGAATAACAAAAGAATGTTTGTTTGAAAAATATAAATAGTAGGTATTTGGTTAAAAAATAACACTTGTACCTATTCTTATTTTATATAATTTACTATTACATGGTTTGGACAAATTACTTGGTAATAATAAAAAAATGTAAAAACCAATAACTTATTTAAATCCATATAATGAAGCTCAAAAAGTAAGAATTATACATAATGTACATTACGTTCCTATTAGGATTATAAGTGAAAGACACAAATTGTATATTTTATCATACCTATTAAAAATAAGTTATAAAATAATTTATTAAAAGAAAATAATAGTTTCCTTTGTTGGATTCCTTGAAGTAAACTACGAATACGACGCCTAAGAATATTATGTAGACTTGTTCAATCGTTACCTACCTACCGCACCCAAATTATTGCAGGCAAGTCAAAAACCAAAATTCATTCAGTTTAGTCAAACAATACTGAAAACATTAATAATAATCAAAACACGGTACCTACGCGAAACGTAAAACCAGATTCGATAACTGTGCTAATGTAAATTTCTGCTAGGCAAAAACGATTTTTTAATTATTTTACGGTATATCGAAACGCAACATATCAGACACGGGTGCCTTGGACTGTGTGTCACGTCATCGGCAGCGACGTACGTTGCCTATACGATAGGCCTAAAAAAAAAAAATACGTTGACGAGTACGTGCGTGAGTGCGTGTACGCCTAATTGCATACACACACACGTAAATCGACAACGTTAACCGATACCCGATGTCGTAACGTACCGTCCGTGACTTAACGATTACCTAAAATATTGAAAATGAACTATAAACAACTCACCTTTCGCGTCCTGTCAGTGCGAAACGTCTGCTGCGTACTGAAAATTGTCCGACGGACACGGGAACGGAAATGCAATCGGATTTCCAGACGGGTAGTCGGCGGCGCACACTGTTGAATGTTGATCGAGCGGCGAGCCCCTTAAACGGCGTACAGTCGTCAACACAGGCGTCACACGAGAGCAAAATGGCGCACTGAACAAAAGGTGCCAGGCGCAAATGGCAGATGCGGCAACGTAACGCTTGGCCGTGCCCCGCGCTAAATTACCGTGCTCGGCCCGGTAATTATCGTGCGTGCGGCATCCGTAATCGCGTATTCACCGCGATAGCTACAGGCAACAGGCTGTCCCCGTCACTGGCGGTCGACGGTTAAACTGAAAGTCTAATGTCTAAAAACTCTAAAACGAGTTGCGTCTTGTAAGAGGTCTCGCAAGTTATTGCTTACTTGCAGCCGTACTTTCTATTATTTATGTCGCTGTCCTTCACTGATTTCGTTCGGTCGCTCCCCGTCCTCCGCAGTTCGCATCCGTACCAGTCGGTTGACGAGTGACCGCAACGGCACAGTCTATATAGTCCACACGACCAGACTTCTATAGATATAATATACAAAAAACATTATTCACCATAAATATTTATATACATTGTATATTTGCTATAATACCATATGTACCATATGTCAATGGTCTATGCTAACAGTGTGGTTGCCGTAGAATAAAATAACTGGCAACACTTTGCGGTCGAATTAAGCGTGTTGCTACACTCCTTTTGTTTTTGATAACGATCATCGTTATCATAAACACTGACCGGTTTAAAATTATTGTTAAATAATGATAATAATATAAAAATATTAATAATAAATAATAATTGTCGAATTATTCAATATTGTTACTCATTTGTTTTCGTAAGTTACAAGTTAATATAACTTAGAATCTATTATTTACTATTTAGGGTCAATATTCTTGATGAAATTAATGATACTATAAAGTGTTATTATTTAAACGATAAGGTTACAATCGGATTGAAGTCGTATCGTCCTACAGTTTATATACATATATAAATTTTATCACGTGCGTCAAAAGTTCGTTGCTCTTGTGCTAAACTGTAAAAAATACTGCCTTTTAATATAGTTTAAACGCTTATTCGTAGTTTTTTTTATTCAATCCGCGGGCAATTCATTGAAGGTTTGTAAATATTGTCTTGTTTATTTTCATATTTTTATAACATGT
Organism: Rhopalosiphum maidis; assembly: GCF_003676215.2. Taxonomy (NCBI): domain Eukaryota; kingdom Metazoa; phylum Arthropoda; class Insecta; order Hemiptera; family Aphididae; genus Rhopalosiphum; species Rhopalosiphum maidis. Next base: position 4,684,002 of record NC_040878.1, on the reverse strand, counting down.
ATAATATAATATATCCCCGATTGCCTATTTGCCTACAATATGACAAAACATCTATTGAAAAATTATTTTTAAGCAATAAGTTCCTACGTTTTAAATGTATTTAAATTCTCAATTTGTGTACAAAGTGAAAACTAATGAAAAAATGGATTGAATCAATTCTACCTCTTTTATGTTTTTATATTTAAATCTAATAAATGCATCTATACTTTTAACAAAATTGTTTACATTGTCACTGTTGTTATTTTAGGATCATGAATACTTTTGAGATTACCCAGTCAATGAACTGGTATAAATCTAATATCATGGCTATGGATGATACTGGAAATTTAATTGCATATGGCTCAAGATCTATTGTTGTATTAGTTAATGGTTTAGATGGTAATAGTGTCTATGATTTAAGATATAATCGTCTTAGACTAAATACAAAAATGGGTTGTGGCCGTATTGGAGCAGTATCATTTTCTCCTAAAACAGATTTTTTTGAAAATGCTCACTATTTGGCTTGTATAGATGAAGTTAATATTTACATTTGGAAAGTAAAAAACATGGTTTGTGATCTCATACATTCATTTGGAGTAAGTTGTTTTCTTTAATTTTCAAGTTAATTAATTATAGTTTTATTTTAATGTTAATTAATATAGTTATTTTAAATTTAAACTGTAATAAAAAATATTTAGTTACATTTTGTTTTTAAGTTATAATGATTTTTACTTTGATGCAGAATTAGCACATTAAAATAAACTGTATTTTCATATTGCATATCATATAATTGAAATATTTTCTTACAACAGTAATAGTATGTTTTATTTTGACTTACAATTACATTTTTCCTAATGCTTCATTGAACAACATCTAAAATTGTTATATAATTAAGGCTAGTTTCAGTAAAAAATAATAATATTTTAGTGTTTAAAATTATGTCGCAGCATCATACATGCATGAATATTGTCAAAAAATAAAAAAAAGAACATTTTTAGATATATTTGTGTTTAATTTTCATTTGGATATACTTTTTTTATATTATTATTTATAAAATAAAATTGTTTTACCATTTCTAAATAGAGTTAAACAAATTTTTCATATATTTAGTTCATTTTTTTTTCTCTTTTAGAATAAAAAGAATAAGAACATAACTCTATTGGATGTTACATGGTTGTATGGATGTTTAACAGTTGTAGCATTGTCGGATGCTGGGACTTTACACAAGTGGGATATTCAAGCATTAACAATGCGTAATTATACGTTAGATGTTAAAGCCACACCTTTAACATTAGCTGCTTGTCCTCATAAAAAGAATTTAATTGCTATAGGATGTAAAAATGGTCATCTATTTGTCTATGACTTAACTGGTATGAATATATAATAATAAATGATTCAAAAAGTGTTTAGAAAGTTAAAGTTTTCATATTTTAGGCGAAGGCCAATTATTACATAAATTGCACTACCATGAAAGAAATATAAATTCTTTGGCTTGGTGTCCAGTTCCTTATAGTCCATTTAGTTCTGATCAATCTACTGAACCTTTATTACTAGCATCAATAGCCTGTGATAGAACTGGTTTATGTATAAGCCGTGCTGGTTTAGACATGTTTAATGAAACTACAGTCGCATTACCTATGAGACCACTGAGAAAAACTCCTTTCAAGTATATATTATATTATAATACAATTTTCTATACTATATTTTTGTTTTTATTTACATATTTAAATATAAATAAAATTGTTGATTATTAATCATAATTATACTGTGAATATTTTATATTATTTTCAGAAATAAAAATAATTTAATTTGGAGTTGTGTTAATTGGATAAAACCAACAATTCTTATTGTTACATCTGGTTTTGGAGAAATTCTTAAAGTAGAAATTAAACCAGATATGATATCTGAACCAATAGTGACTTTGATAAGTGATACCCACAAGGATATAATTTTTTCTATAGCATGCCCTCGGTACATATATATACAATATTTTTTAAATAAAAATTGTTTAATTTGTGTAATCAGTGATATTTTTTGTAAATTAGGGAATTAGCTAAACCATATTTATGGTCATCATGTATGGGCAGAAAATTAATTCGAACTCGCTTACTTAATAATAGAGAAGAAACTCCCGAATCACCATTGGAAATACCAACACTTGGTGGTTTTGTTTATTGTTTTGCACTTTCCCCAGTTAATTCAGCTGAGTAAGTATGCAAAAAACATATTATTTATATTATTTCATGACGTAATTAAATATATTTTGGATTTATTTTTTAATAAAAATAAGCTTTGCATTTGGTCTTGGTGATGGAAGAATTTATTATTGGAATGTATCTAATAAACGTCAATTGGAGTTAATCACATTGAGTCATTCCGTAGACTCAAAAGTGTTATCAGTGAGTTAAACAGATTATTGAATAATGTTTAATATTTTAATATAATTTTATAATTTTTCTTTAGTTAGCATTTCATCCACAAGATGAAGGTTTGCTAGCGTATGGTACAGGAGATGGACGTGTTGGGGTTTTTAATTTAACCAAAAAAAGACATAATGTTAATTTATTAAAAACTGTACTTGCTAATCCAATTTACCGGTTATGTTGGGCACCATTTCCAAATACAAAGACAGTTAATGATGCACCACTTGCTCTATATGCAGTTGGTAGTGGAAAAATTATAATTTATAATGATATGAATCTTTGGAAAGGTAAATTGTATTATAAATATAATATCAAGTGTAAACATAAATATAACATTGTCTTAAAAAAGTATTAAAAATTTTAACTTTGTTTTGCCAAGAGAACGCCATATCCACAATTATTGTCTATATTTATAATTTAAAACTGCTTGTAACTTGCCTTAAAATAAAAATATAAAAATATAGAAAGCCACATGGGGCCTATTTTTACCTTTAAATTTGATGATGGATTTACTCTAATGTTAAAAATAGAGTAAAATATATTATTTCAAACGTAAAATAGATACAATGTAAGTATATTCTGAAAGATGCGTGATTAATTGTGTACACACAACCTTCTTTTTAAGGGGATTAATATAGGCAATTATAAATGTTAAATACTTTTAACTACTAATTAAAATTAATCTATGAGTGGTCTCATATCAGTTCCATTGTTTGTAATTTTGTATTTCAAAATAATAAAGAAAAACATTTTTGATTGAAAATGAGCTACTTAAGGTCACAGACTACAGGTATATAGCTATGAATTCAAATGCAAACACAATATAAGGAAATAATTTTATCTATCTACTATTTTTTTGTTATTGTATTAAGAATGTTAATTTTATATTTTTTCAACATAAATAACTTTTAGATTCTTATCAGTGAAGTATAGTTACCTTTTGAGACAGTAAAATTGCTTTTATTTTAATCTTTTGATGGTTTCTGGTAGAAAGTTAAATTTATTTAGGGAATCATTTTTAGTACTTTTCAAAATAATCATTGATATAACTCAAAAACGAATATCTGTAGATACTTGATTAAATTTTAGAAATATTTTGACTAAACTATTTATAGGAATTGGAAATTTTTTCTTTTCAAAGACCAACAAAGTTTTTATAAGTATTTCATTTGAGAACTAATATATGTTAACACAATTTTTTTATATACACATTTTAAATTTAAATTTGGATTAAATTATATACCTAAACAAAGAAAAACAGTTTTAGTTATTTTGTTGTAATTCAAAAATATTTTTCTTGAGAACTTAAACTTATATTAATATTATATTTTATAATTTATATACACATTACGCACTGACTTTCATTACATTTAGATTAATTGTATGTTATTCCTTATTTATAGTTTATATCATATTATATTATTGACAATAGGCGACAGATAGTCTCTGTTTAGAATTTTATTCATATGCAATAATTTATCATCGAGTTCAAATTTAACACATTTATCACAGTAACCTGCCGAATGATTATTAAAATTGACCCTTACTATACAGCAAAGAGATTTTATATTTTTATATTGTATACTATTATAGTTTTCCTACTGTGACTTGTCTTATACTCCTTATTTTTCATAAATAATTTGTGGGTGTGTGGTGTCCTCTTAGTCTAATACAATTATTTGTATATATATTAGTAAATGTTTCGAATTTAAATAATATATCATGTATCATATATTTTAGATCCATTTAATCTAAATGAATTTACTCAATTTAATGAAATTGAAGATAAACTATCGACACCTGTTAAACGTATTGAAATGGCTTGGAAACCAAATTATGATGTAGTTGCAATAGGAAATTCCAATGGGTAATTTTTATATGATTAAAGTAAATTTATTACCAATTTGTTTTTTACTTTTTTAATTTATTATAGGAGTATTTATTTATTAGATGGAAACACATTAAAACTTAAATATGTAGTAAGTGGCCATGATCAATCTGTTGAGTGTATTATTTGGCATCCAACACATGTAACTTCTGACTATAGTGAAGAGTCTAAGTATAAAAATTATTTTGCATCAAGTTCCCACTGCATTAGAGTCCATAAATTTAATGAGGGTACCTATTTATTCACAATTTAAATTTAAACTAAGTATTATTAATTTTAATTTTTTCAGATTGTGAACCTTCATTAGTTGTTGAATTTAAAGGACACAAAGAAAAAATTAATGAGTTAGCATGGAGTCCTCATCATAATTTAATACTTTTGAGTTGTTCAAATGATTTTACTGCAAAAGTATGTTAATTTTTGACCTATTATTTTATATTTAAATTAATGAAATTTTTAATTAACAATGAAAACTATAAACTTTGTCATAAAAAAATGACATATATCAATGTCAAAAAATTACATAATATTAATAATAAAATAATTTACAATAAGTACTTAGATTATCTATTGTTGTAGTAAATTAATTTTAGAATTTCATCATAGAATCATAAGTGTTTTTTAAGGATTTGATATAGGCAATTTTAAGGATAATTAAAATATAATAATATGTTGATGGATTAAAACATGGTCTCATACTCTTATGTATTTATCATTGTTACTTATAATTAATATTATTGCTGCTGAGACTTTGAATACAATTTTGTATGATAATTTAACTTTTAATAGTTTGTATTATTTTCTATGATTTTAGTAATATTTTTACTATTTTTTTTAATAAGCAGATTAAACTTTAAGATTGCATATATTATGAATACAAATAAGTATAAAATGAGTTGCCATAATCATGACATTTTTTTTATTAAAGAATATGATTTGACTAAAATACTAAAACAAAAAATAGGGGCATGTTAAATTAAAAAAAACTAAAATTAATTTATATTTAAAAATAAAAGTTTAAAACAACACTAAATAAATTATTATAAAGATAATATTAATTAAACAGTATTATGAAGAGTAAATATTATTTGCCAATTGATGTATAAAAAGTTGATCTTTTCGTACAAATCGTTGTTTTTCAAACCTAAAATTAAAGTTTTGGTTGTCCTGTTTTTATATACTGTTGTTATGAAATTTATTTACTACAAATATCATACTAAATTTAATATTTGGTTTGTTAAAATTAAAAATGTTGATGGGTAACTTTGGTATTATTTTTATTTGTCATTTCAGGTATGGAATGTGGAAAAATGTACACTTATTGGAGTTTATTCAAAACATTTATGTACTGTATTGTGTGGTATATTCTCACCTTGTGATGCTGATATAGTATTTACTGGTTCTGCTGATCACTCTATTCATTCATGGCGAATGTCAAAAGATTTACACAACTACACAACAGAGTTCAAAAGTAAAACAAATGTTTATAAATATTTATTATTGTTTACTAGTATTGAACTATCAAATTTACAATATTTTTAATGTTTTAGAAAATCAAGATACTCCTAATATTGTTAAAGAAAAAATTGTTACAAAAGTTGCAGAAAATTCTAAAACTGGTATTTATATAGTTAATATATATTTTTTTGTATTTTTAACCTAATAGTACACATTTTAGAGTTGTTGTTAGTGTTTTATATAATCTTCTTGAAAATACAGGAGATTTCTTGAATGTTCATGAATTCTATAATTTGGGAAATAAAACGATCTGATCTCTTACATCTAAAAATGTATGTTAGGTATAATCTTGTAATTAATCTATACTTGTATTACATTTAAAAATAAAATAACCACTTTCTGTGCATCATGACTTGCTTCAAGAGCTACATCCGAGACCTAATTTACCTTGTCATGTAAGGCAACATTTCCCCAACACAATGGTATATTTTACAAACTTGTCTTTTAACACAGGACATGCTAGAATATGTTTAGTAGGAGATGTAAATCTGAGTGCGATCTGGTTATTCTCATTTGGAATGGAGTCATAAGATTATAAAAACATAGGTACATTTTGCTAGATTTTATTTATTAAAACTTTCTTATTTTATGTACCAATAGTATGCTGTAGATCATGTTATGGTATACATTAAAATATAGATAAATTGAAAATTATAATATTTTACCAAATTTATATTTACCATTTTGAAATTTTTACTAGTTCATTTCTATTCTGTATATGTTTGATTTGCCATTTATGTTTGAAGTATACATAATAAAATATTTAAGGACCTTTGTTAAATTTTATTAAAACTTGATTTTTATAGGAACTACAGAATTAAGCAAAGAGCATTCAAATAAAATTCAACAGTTTCCATTATCAAGTTATGAACTTTTTATTGGAAAACATTTAGAAAAAGCAGTAGATAAATTCATCGATTCTAAGTACAAAAATAATGTGTCTACAGATGAGGAGATAAATTATTTGGCATTTTTTGGTTCAACTACTGAAATAAAAAAGTTTTTAGCGGATGAATGTAAGTTAAGAAATTATTCATACTTAAAATGATATACACAATACACCTATAATTTTTTGAAATTAAAATGAAACCAAGTGTATTTTTAAATTTTCTTTCCTTCATGAAAATTAAACTAACTTGTTCAATCATTAATTCAATCAAGAAGTTATAGTAAATAAAACATTGTAATAAAATTAATAAGCACACATTTTAAGTGCAAAAAACTCATCATTGTACTAATTTAGTACAAACTACTAATATTTAATATATGGATATTATGTTTCATAAAAATAATGTCAGGTAGTAGACATCTATTCTCAATAATGTTACTTTGCATTTAAATTAGATTAATATAGGAAAGCGATTTTTTGACTTTGATATATTAAGGCAGTGCTTTTCAACCTGTAGTACATGTACCACTAATGGTACGCAAAGAAAATATCCCTTTATAAAAAAAAATTGGATATAAAAGCTTTACGGTTTCTAATTTCTTTAATATCAACATATCCGTGCGAAAATACATTTTCCCACTTATTGTACACAAAAAAATAAATATAGAAATAGATTAAACATAGAAAGCGATTCAAAGACTTAAAGTTACCAATATGGAGGCCGATATTGATGCCATTGTCCGTTCAAAACATTACCAACAGTCTCTTTGAAATAACCTATAATAATTGTACATATTTAATTTAATTTTTTTCGTGCATTAAATACTAATATTATCATCATTTTGTAATTCCTAGTAAAATAAAATTCTATACATATAAAATAAATATATACTTTATCAATAAGAAAAAAAGGTTGAGAGTCTCTGTATTAAGGGGTTGGGTCTGATTAAATTTGGTAAAAATCAATTTCCATCTAAGGTTATTTTAGTATTTAGTATCAAAATAAAATTGTATTGCAGATATATAATTTATACAACTAATTAATTTTTTTACCCTACATAATTTTGATATACCTCGTGTTCATTGATTCTTATGAGAATGATTCAATTTCTTGACTGATTACTTTGGAATTTAAGATGTTTTTGAGCTATAAAATATCTAAATAAGATATTTATTGAAACATTTAAAATTTTAAAACCTCCCAAATCCCAGTACTAGCATGTGTAGTACAACTTGTATTTTTTTTATATATATATAATAATATCATTGATTATAAAATATAGTCTATATAGTACAATTTATTTATAAAAATGTTATTCAAATCATTTTACCTATCATCTATGGCTCTAAAATAAAGATATTAATATGAGATTTATTTCTATAGATAAATTGTTTTTTATCTACAATTTTCTAGATAAATAGTAGATTTCTTACATTTAATTTTTAATTAATATTTAATTATTTTATATATAAGTATACTTTACAATTATTAAATAATAATAATAATAATCATACATCATTCAATTAATTAATTCTTGTTTTCTATATTCATTTTTAAACATAATTAAAAACCTTATATCATTATTCATTAGTTGTTTCTGTTATTTCATTCTATTGCATGCAAAGATAGATTTATTTTTAAATACTACAGTTAACCTCGAGGAGTCTAAAAATAAATGGTTCAATAGTATAATTTGTATTCAATTAGTTAATGAAGTATAGTAATGTTAACAATAATAATAGTAATAAAAAATTTAATATTAAATTTAAAATGTCTCATTCAATATTAGAATAATTGATGTTCAACATGGCTAAAATACTATGACTACCCAAATATGGGTCAAAATATACATCAAAAGTAAACGTTATTAAAAAAATTAAAAATATATACATTTAAGTTGTACTGATTGTGTAAAAACCTAGAGGATTATCCTACTATACTACACAGTGTATCTACCGGAATAATAGGCATTTTGAGGTAACAACTGTGAAACCAAAATTTAAAATATAATTATAGTATGCTTTGTAGTTTATTCATTATTGTTAATGTTGATAGTAAATGGTACATTGCTTAGCATAATACATTATATTATATAATTTATATATATGTCGTACTATGCATGTGCTGCTCATTTTTTTTTGAAGACAATTAATTATTAATAAAAATGTTAACTATATATTATTATTTATTTAGTTAGTTTGGATAATACTTTCTAATTATATTATCTTGATTAAGTAAAAACATTTTTGACTTTAACTTGTATTATAAATTACATACCATATCTGTCATATGTGTTTAAATATTATGAATTCTAGATGTTTAAGATCTTATTCATAACAAAAACAAATTTAAATAACTTTATTATTAATTAATAATTAATAATTTTGTGTAGATTCTGCATTAAAAAAAAAATCTTCAAATCAAATGATTCCTTGTATGAACAATATAAGTATATGGGGTCAAAACTTGGAAGGTTATTTTAAGGAAGCAATTGCGACAAAAACTATTAATGATTGGATGATAGCAGTTGCTCCAAGTGTTAGTTATGAGTATGTGTTGTACATTTCTAGATAGATAAACATTTTAATATTAAATTTTAATATTTATGTTTAGATTATGGACAAAAATGTGTGATGTATATGCGGGTCAACTAGAAGATATCGGAGAAGTTACTAAAGCATCAACATATTTAGTAGCTATAAAAAAATTTAATGAAGCTGCTATGTTGTTATTAAAAAATAATTTGTTTCGCGAAGCTTTGGCAGTGGTTAAGAGTCAAGATAAGCAAAATGATGAGATCATTTTGGAAATAACTAAAAAGTGGGCTGAATATAATGTTCTTCATGGACATCCTAAAGAAGCTGCCCATTGGTTAGAATATTATTATGAACCTAATATTAGCTATTGTATTTATTTATACTGTTTATGAAATTATTTTTCAGTTATCTGAGTATTGGAGATGTGCGAAATACTATTTCATGCCTTATAAAAATTAAACAAACTAAAGAATTGTCTTTAGCTGCCAAGTTAGCTAAGTATATAGATGAAGATATGGAAGAATCTTTAGTTGTTAATATACTGAAAACCGATTATTTTAGACATCATAAATGGAATGAAGCTCAAGAACTTTTAAAAAATCATCCCAAACTTAATGTATGTTATTTTCATTAATTTAGTTTTAATTATTAACGCAGTTAAAAGTGCTAATACAGTAAAATAAATTGCTATACTCTGTTCCAAAAGAGAATACACTAGTTCTGTGCATTTTTTTCCTCTTCCGCTGGTCACTACACTACCTATGCTGTTATGTGAGAGATGCATACTGCCAGACGAAAACCGGTCTTTGCTTGATGTATTCTCTTTGGAGCAAAGTTTAGTTTGCTTTAGAAGTGGTAACAGATAACAGTTTTCTTGTCTTGTTTTTATAAATATAATATACATTTGCATTGTAAATGTTTTAATTTAAACAATCTTAATTTAATTTTTCTTTTAGTTGTTATAAATGTAAATTAATTTTGATTAAGTACTATCTTAAGATATATATATATATATAGGACTACTATAATATTTTTAGATTAAATTTAGACACCAAATTTCTATTTTAGGGGGGGGATAAGACCATGGACTAGATATTACATGTAAGCAAATTAACAAAAATAAAAATAATATTAGTAGAACTATATTTAGTAAAACTCAAATTATATATTTTATATCAATAACAATGATAATGTTGTGACGTTAAGGGAAAAAATATGAACAAAAATAAAATTAGATATTATATATTTATTAGTGTAACAAAAAAATCTGATACGACACCTGATAAAACTTTTTGTACCAATATAACCCTGTTTTCTGTTTACCTTGTAAAATCTAAAAAGATCTGAAATCCTGAAGTATAGACAGTATGGTAACCCTATATATGAATACTTATAATTAGTTTTTTCAATATTAAAAGTATTTAAAAATAAAATAGTTTAATTATACCTACATTTCTTATTTTTAATTTGATTTGTTTTTTTTTTAGTATTTAAACATGTGGACTAGTGTTCATGAAGCAATGTTTGAGTTAGATCCCAAAGTAACTCATAAAGCAATTAAAAACTGGATTTGTGATGTATCAGATGAAGAAAATTATTCAATTTTAAATTATATTTTGGAGCATGTGGAGTATAAACCAGATTATTACGACAAATTACTAAAAATTGTGGGATCTGAATTTATTTCTGATGCTTCACTTCTGATGCCAATGGTAATGTAAATTATTTATTTGTATGTAGTAACACTGATTTTTTATTTAAATACATAGGCATATTTACATTTCTGGCAATAGTCAAGTATACAAATTTAAATTGACACAAATAAAACTAATGTTTAGAATTTTTTAATAGTTGGGAAACTGATTGCTTACAATACAATTTCAATTTTGCCAATGTTTATATAGTACCTATTATAATATTTCTTTATAAATTTTTGTTTTAAAAAAAAAGAGTGTTTTATATTTATACATATATATATATATATATATATATATTTATCATAAACAATTATAATTATTACTATTCTACTTATAAAACAATTTTATTTTATAGATTACTGTGTTCTTGGCTGGGCAGTTATGTTTAATAGCCTTACAATATCAAAAAACTGGATTATTAACCATAGATTCTCAAAAGCGTTTAATAAAATGTTTTGCACTTGCATATAACTATGAAACAGTATATATAGATTCTAATTCAAAATTTAATAAGATCCTCTCAAGATTGATATTGTGGATTTTTCCTAAAGGTAATAAATAATAATTGACTAATCTCGATGAATCATTTAATTTAATTTTAATTTTAATTTATTATTTATTATTTTAGGACCTTTAACATTGGATTCTTATCCAAATTTTGAATTGAATGATGATTTGATAAAATCTATTAGAGCTTATTTATGTTATACTTGTTTTTCATGGTTGAAACCTTTGTATACTAGTATAAAAAAAAAACTTGACTCGCCGATTGATGAAGATTTTACTGATAAAGATAACTATTTTAGTGAAGTTATTATTTTAACTCAACAGTTTCAACTATTATTTAATAACTATATACATGATATAATGGATGTAGAAACTTTAAACTATTTTAAAGCTAAAAAAGAAATTGAACGCATAAATCAACTACTGACTTCTAAGCTCTTCTACAACTAACACTAATGGTAAGTGTTAATCTTCTATTTTATTTCTTTTTAGTATTTTAATACTTTTACTTAATTTTAATTTAGGGACATTCAATGAAAAGTTAATTGGATGTGTTAAGACAATGAAAAGTGTAGAAGAGAATGAGAATACTGAGCTTTTAGACAGTAAAGTAATTATAACTTCAAAAGCCAATGACATAAAATCTTTAACTGAAAATTTGAAGGAATGCAATATCGACAATAGTACTAATGTTAATGATTTATGCGCACGCAAAGATCAAGAAGAATCAAATGGTTATTGTATATCACTTCAAAATAAGGAAATAAATAATTTACTCAATAATAATACTAATAAAAATTGTGATACAGCTTATACAAACGATAATTCAACAAAAATAAATGAAGCAAATTTGGAAAAACAAAATTCTTGTACAAACTCAAAAGATTTGTTAGTTATGGAAAACGAAAAATGTAAAAAAGAGATATACCAATTTTATCAAAATATCAAATCAGAAATAGAAAAATTTAATTATTCAAATGATCAGTCACCTGTCAAGCATATTGCTCATTTAGAAATTGAAGCCTCAAAGAAGAAAGAACTTGAACAAATTGTAGTTGAATTTGAAAGTAAACGGATTAATTCTCCTGATCCGTTTTCCTTTATAGCAGAGTTGAAAACATTTATCTATGATTTTTGTATCAATTTAAAATGTGACAACTAAATAATGGCATCATTTGCCTTATAAAAAAAAATGATTATTATTTAATCTATGTGATACTATTGTTTTCTTATTGTTAGTTAACTAACAATTATCTTATATTTGTTTTTAAAAACTTAAATAAATATATATAACATGTAATAATATTAAGTACATAATTAATTAAAAATATAAATTTTAATTTGTTTATCTGGAATTACAGCTAATTAAATATCTTATAAATAATAATTACATTTTAAGACTGAGTTGTATTTATCAAGTAATTTATTAATTTTGTTAATTTAAATTTAGATTTGAAATAAATTAAGTAATTTAATTATTATATTGTAGTCATAGTATTTGTTGGCATTTATTATGAGCTGAGTATAATACATTAATGATTCATGAATGTTTATTTGTATTTTATCGTTATATTTTGTATAGTGTATAATTATTTATTTAATACCTTGACAAAAATATAATGATTAGGCAAAATGTTAGGAGTTGCATCAAGATGATCAATGTGCAATATAATTATAAATTATAAATTACAGTGCAATGATTGCAACTAAAAAAAAAAAAAAGATACTAAATGACTTTAATTTATATATGATCTAAGGGGTTAAAGGCACAATATTTGGTGTTTATTGAACAGTTTTTTTGAATAAACAGTATTATAGTCATAGACTAATGAATATTAAGTGCAACCTCTCCAATAATGAAGTCATGTAGTGTTTTAAAATGTAAATATTTTATCTTTTTAAAATCACTTCAATGGCTGCAGCTAGTAAGGATTGTTTAATAATGCCTTGGCTGCAATTTCTTGAGCAATGGTTGAGATATTCATATTGCTGTTGAAGAATAAATGAAATTTGAATATTATTTGTTGATTTTTTCTATATTTTATCCAGCAACGGCATTTAAACTATACTTTAGTTATTTACATCACGGCTTTTACTCGATTTAGTTACTACTTTTGAATGTTTCGAACTAAAGCCCGGAATCAGGAATCAATACTATGATCATTGTAGTAATCTAGTATATACAAGTACAACTTAAACGTCCAATTAAATCAATTAAAATAAAATATTACCATTTATACCACAGAATAAAAGAAATATATTTAATTTATTCTGTGATAATATATTAATTGAGATATTTTTTTTGCATACGGTAAATTAAATAAGTTATATAATATATGTATACTTATATCACGTTATATATACCTAACTGTTGGAAGTATTTTTTAAATTTTCAGTCTTTATCGGGGCCTTATCATTTTTCAAACAAGTGTTTATCACAACCACGGCTCTAGATAGGACTATCACAGAATAATATTATTCTGTGGGACTATCTAAAGCCGTGATCACAGCCCGTGTGGAAAAGATAAATAGTGATCGAATTGCTGATCACTAATCACAGAATTTCTTTGGGAAGTTAATATTTATTATTTTAAAACATTAAAGTCAAATCTACAAAATTGTTTTTAATTTATTTTTGTTTATTATTTATTTCAATCGAAAGACTATAGATATTATGTTTGTCAATCATTTGCTTTTTCAAACTTTATTTCACGTTTAATTTTAAGTATTAGAATACCTACCTAGTCTTCAAAAATTAATTCTTACTAACCTTTACCATGGCAAATCCACCAAGTAAACCACCGCGAGGCATTAAGACTCCAAAAGAAACTGTAAGCACTTATAATTCAAATTAATTTATCTATTAATTTATAAAATTATTGTGCACTTATAAAACATAATATATTTAAACATAAATTCATAAAATGTATACTATACTAACATTTCTTTTAAAACTTGAATTATATTATAAGTTCAATAATAGTTAATAATGCAGTTTTAAAAAATTGGTGTCACATAACCCATAAATTATCAACATGACATAATATAATATACTTAAGCCTTAAGATGTTATATTGTTTAATTTTAGTCTAGTAAAAACAACTACTATTTGTTATGTATATATTACAAAGATTTAAAGATTTACCAATTTAAATTATAGATAATTTTATAGTTGTATTTTTCTTTGTATAAATTGTAAATTGAAATAATGCTTACCTATTTGTTATATTGTTCATAGAGCGGATTACTAATGACCATGATTCGAGCGTTGTCTGCTACTGAATCTAATGAACATCGTGAAATTGAAAAAACTGCATTAGAAAGAGAATACAAGAGATGTGATCAAAAATTAGAGGAATTAATTTCTATGGAACATCAAAATCTTGCTCGTGTAATGCATTTATTTACATCAGTGTCTAGTGAAATTAATTTATCTAGAGAGCGAGTTCAAGCTGCTAAGCAGAAGCTTCTTGCATGTAAAACATTATTACGATGTAAACGAGACGAGCTAAGAAAATTTTATGTTGAGAGTATTGAACAACATCACATGCTAACACAATTGACTCAAATGTGAGGAATATATTTACTAACTATTGTATATAACAATTGAGTTTTTTTATATAATATATTTTATTTAGTGAACAAATAAAAGAAGTACCTTTTCAATTGAACATGTTAGAATCAAAAAATCAATACTTACAATGTACTAAATTACTGATGGACACATTACAAATAAGTAATAATGATTTGAAAAATATAGATGCATTAAATGAATTAAGAATTGAACTGAAACACAAAAAACAAGTAATACTAATTTATAAATACTATTATAACAGTGTGGTCCAACCTTCAGGAATATATTTTTTTTATCTTTATAAACGTTTATGATCTAGGGTACCAATATAATATATAAGATTTACTCCTATGTTTAATAGTATGCTTATTCTACTATAAGCAAATAAAGATAAAAACCACACTGTGATACCTACAAGCTATATTGTATTTAATATTTTATAGCTTTATTTTCGTATTTATTTTTATTTATCAGGCTCTATACAATAGATTATTGGATGAATTAATGAATCATATTTATGTTATTTCACCACAATCTGCTAAATCATTTCGTCGTACTGGGTCAGATGGATACAATTCTTCATTTGGACAAAGTACAAGAAGATCATACAAATATATACCACAAATTGCTTCACACAAGTATTTAAATTAGTTTAGATATATGTTTATTTATTAATTTGTTTTTAATTCATTACAGAGACATTTTAAATGAAAATAATGAGACTGATATAAACGAGCTTGATACTGAAAAATTTGTCCCTATAGCTGTCGAGTGCCTTGCCATACTTTTTAAGTTAAATGATACCATTGAAGTAAGTATTAATAAATTTTATGTTAAGATAGTTGATTCAATTTTATTAGCGCCTATAACTATATATTATATTATATTTAAGAAATTGAAATCTACAATGCAAACACAATTAGTTGAAATTGTTGAAAAAACTACAAAACAAATATCAGCTACAAATCAATCAAAAAATTCTGGAGAACAATTAGTAACTTTAGTAAATGGAGTCATTTTACAATTTTATTCAGTTGTTGATGCACACCAGCTCTTTTTGTGCAGCTTAGATAAGATAGTTGATCAAAAACTACTAGCCAATGTCAACAAATATGATCTTAAATATGTTTGGGAAAACATAGAGTCTATTGTAAGTAAACTATTCAAAAATCTTAATAATTTCAATGAATATTTGGTTTATTTTTCAGATAAAAATATATTTTACAAATTATTTAATATTTAATAAATAATAATGTATAATAAATACATAAAAGTTACTTGTATTTAATTAAATTAAAATACAATTTAATGTTTTTAGGTGCAAATGTTCTTAAGTAATTATTTGGATGTAAATAGTCATTCAGATTTAGTTATAAAATCTACACCAATTTTTAGTAATATTGATCTGAATGTTTTTTTTTCAAAGAAAAAAATTCAAAGGTAATTAAATTATTCACTTATTACACATTATAAATTCTAAAATAAATATAGATTTATATATATATATATGTATATTTTTAGACCAAAACAATGTCTTTTTAAGTTTTCAAATGCTTTTGAAAGTTCTTCGGATATATTAGAAGTAAGTATTTACTTGTACAATATATTTTTTGTTTACTGACCCATGTGAAACTGAACAGTATTAGTATAGTAGAAAAGCTTTATTACTGAAAATATAAAAAAAATAACAGAATGTCCAAGTGTCCCGGCCGGTTATTAAGTTTATCCTGGTTAATAGAAGTTGAGAGAAAATAAATTAAATAATAAACATAGAATAATATTGTACACTGTATCATTATATGATTATCTTATTATTATATTATCTAAAAAAAAAGTTATTCAATAGGATATCCCAGTTTGGTAATTTAAAAATCTGGCATCCTTAATTATAAGTTATAACAATTTTATACATTAGGCACTTATAAACTGTTTCCGCTATTTTAATTAAATAATTTATATATAATATTTTATAATCGTTTATTTTTTTTTTTTCAAAATATACTTAATTTTTTTTAATTTTAATTCGTTCTCTTAACCCATATAATACATGTTTTTAATAATACTTTATTAAAATATCATTTAAAACTCCTTAAAAGATTCTTGCCTCTTGGACTAGACATAATTTTGTCTCATTTCCACATTCCTGTTTTTTAAATGAGAAATCCTAATTACAAGTTTTCATTTCTAGGATACTCTATTATCTATTAATAATAATAATTAGTTTTTCCTTTTTCAAAATGAAATTTATAATATTATATTAATATGTTGAACATATTAAAAGATAAACACAAATCTATTTATAACATTTGATATAAAAATTATTAAGATATTATGTAAGCAAATATTATTAAATTATTTGAAGTTTTTCTAATTTTCTATTTCTGAATTAAGAATTTTTTCAATTGAATTATAATCATTGTAAGTTGCTATACCATAAATTATATTATAACATTAAATCCATTAATATAGATAACTTATACTACAGAAATATCTGTAGTAGAAAGACATACCATTTTGGTCAAATATAATAAAAAATCAGTAAATCTTAATGACTGTTCATACTTTATGATAATTTATTTATATAAATGTTTTCCAATAACTAATATTTAATAAAATATTTTGGAGAGGGAATTAGTTGATAGGGATTATGTCAAATAGAGATGTAACCTATTAAATAATGTTTATATATATTTTTCATTCTATAAATTAGTTAAAGAGTAATTATTATTTTATGTATTTTTTAGAGACCTTTTACCAGCATAACACAAACACAAACAATGATTTGCACATCAAGTTCAGATAATATCATTTATATATATGAACCACTCACTATGTTTATACAACAAATTGAACAATCAATAAACATGTAATGGAGTCTTAAAAATTAATAACAACTTAAAATAACATAAAAAAATGTCTTTTAACTTATGTTTATTGAATATAAATTGTATATACAATTATGAATAAAGCTAAAATATATTATTTTTTTTTCAGGAATACATGCACTTTAAGTTTATGGCTTAATGAATATATAAGAACAGTGTTTCTTGATCGTCAGCATAGTAAAGTAGCAACTACAGTTGAATCAATTACCAAACAAGCTGATGCTTGGCATGCAATTACTACACCAGAACAAATTCAGGAGTTGATTATTTCTAGACCATTATTATCAGTAAACAATTTAATAAAAAGTTAAATTAATTAATTAAAATTAACATTTTTATTTATTTTTATTGTTTTAGAGTACTGTTAGCATATGGAATAATATATGTCAAATAAAAAAGTTGGTCATAACTATGCCAGAATATGCATCACATTTCTTAATGATTATGGTTAGCATTAGTAGAAGCTATAAAGAAACTTGTGATAACTTATTTACTTCCAGTATTAAATCATGTGATAATACTACCAAGCTAGTTAGTTATTTATGGATTCAAAAACATGATTTAGTTGACTATCTTAAGTAAGAAGTATTGCCTGCCGTTAATAAAATGTATAAAAATTTGTTAGTTACCAGACATAAGACTGTGTATTTAATGGAATAAACATTTGTTAAGTACGATTGCACTTATGCATTAAAATAATGAATAACATATATCTGTCCAATCTAAAATAGTATGAAAATTACAATTTTAGTCTAATTATTAAAAGTAATAAAACAAGCATAGTAAAAATAAATTGCAACTTTGTACATAGTTAAAATATAATCTAATAAAAATATTTTCAGACAATCTCACAACTGGGTGAGAAGAGAATATGAAAACAAGTCAAAAAAAAGTTCAGTGGATGAACTAAAACGATACACCCAAGAAGCTGATAAGTTGTTTGAGAACTTGGAAGGAAATGATTTTAAAGTAACTAGTGTTTCAGATATAAATCAACTTAGGTGTTTAGCACACCTTTTGGAAAGCATGGTAAGTTCACAGTATTTATTTTAATAATTGACTGTTTAATATTATTTTAATTTTATAATTTATAGTAATATTTTATTTCATATAGGAATGGTTTGGGAAAAAATTAAATGAGATTTCAAATCCAGAATCAAAACATTATTTAGTTCCCAAATTGAACACTTCTAAAACGGACAATAATAATTTACCATTGTCATTAGTTGAAACTTTACACCAACTGGGTAAAGATTTCCTAGAGATTTCAGATAATATTCTTTTGTACCTTTATTTAGAAGTAAGTATTGTAATACTGTTTGGACTTGTTATACTCTTTGATAATTGGTATTAAATTAGAAATTTGGACACCATAATTTTGGGTGTATTCATATTTTATTATTGCTATATTGTCTCTATTGTTTATTCAATATATTAAAAGTAGTTAAATAATCCTCTACAAAATAACCAGTATGTTGTTTAAAAAAGTGATTAAATTACAAATGTATTAACGAAATACTTCTTAAGTACACGATTCAAAGAATTTCATCAAATAAATATAATTAAACTCAGAAGTTATAGTTACTGATTCTTTTATTAATTTTTTTGTTTTATTTAATAACAATATAATTTAAAAACAATGTAATATATAGTACATAAATTATAAATTTGTTTTAATTTTTAGGTGCGTGCTCAAAGTATTTATTATCTATTACCCAGTTTTGAATCAGCTATTGGAAATACAACAGAACCCAAAGTTTTAGATCTTAATCAATCTGTGTCATCTTTGCATGAAGCTATGTTGAATGCAATTTCAAATAGTAAATCTCAATACATTTTTGAAGGACTTGGTGAAGTGATGGCCAAAAGTTTAGTAAACTATACTCGTAATATAGAAACAATTGATGAAATTGCAATTAGAAAAATAATACGTGATATTACAATGTTAAAATACAACATAGCTGCAATGTTAGGGGCATCACAAGTTACTTTAGAAAAAACAGTTCATTATTATGAATTATTACTTTGCACACCAAAGGTAAACAAAATAAAATAAAGAAATTAAAAGTTTTAAATCTAAATTTGTACTTTTACGTGTAGGAAATACTGGAAGAGATATTGGAGAAAGGAGCTGGTTTCAGTGAAGCAGAGTATTTAAATTTGCTACAAATTGTTCATAGGAGTAATAAAAATATAGAAGAAACGAGTAGTTTACAAAATGATTTAAATAGATTATCTGATATTTTATCACAGACTAAACAAACATTCTTAATATAATAATTTTATTCAGCAATTGTAAAGATAAATTATGTATTTTTTATAATGAACTGCTTATCTATTTAGTATTTATTAACCAAAATGAATATATCACTGTTATTTATTTTAATATTATAAAGTATTATATCTAGTTTATAATGATATTATTAATTATTTATACACTAATTTAAATATAAAAACATTTTTAAAATTGTATTTATTTTTGTTCAGTCTTGTTGTTGGTTTTTATTTTTGAATGTTTCCAATATAATTACACATATACAGAATTACAGGAATACAGAACAAGTATTAAACATTCTAACTATGGTTATTGATTACTTTTTTTTTTTTGACAACTATTAAAATACATCGTTCTTCATGTATATTGTCTCACTGGGTGAGAATTGTGTAAGAAAGTTATACACTGTCAACGTGTTTGAATGGTAACTATTTAAATATTAAGTTATGATTGATTAATTGGACATCTACATCCTTTAAGAGTTAGTGTAAATCTTTAATTTATTGCCAACATATTAACATGTAGAAGTACTATTAAATATGTATTTATATTTATTAGATTTTTAGAAATACCAAAAAAAGAAAGTTTAATAGAAGATGAAATGCTTGAGAAACATGAAGAATTTGAACATAAATATAATTTTAGATTCAAAGAACCAAATAAAGAATTTGTAAGAAAATAATAAAGTTTATATACTATTTAAATATAGTAATATAATACCTACTTTATATATCCACCATTGTTGATGATACATAATCATACTATATGAATTGGATGAATCATAATGAAATTATTCAAAACATAAAATCTGTAATGAAAAATCATTTTGTCGATATCAAGTTTATACCTATATTAATATAAATCATTATATACAGTGGCACTTAACCTATTCCTCAGGAGGGGCGATCGCCCCCCCCTATATTATGGTGGGTGGTTGGGTAGTCAAGATAGTGTTGTACTCTTGTTAATTATAAATGAGTATTAACACTTGTTAAAAATCAGGTCCGTTTCACAGCTTCGTGTATGGTACGCGAGCATATCATACGCGATAGGTACGAGTATTTTTTGATTTACATTATTTGTAACTTTTATACATAGTTAAATTATTTTGTTATGTAATAACCATGATATAATGTGTGCTATGCTCCATAATACAAGGTGTCTCGTGAGGATTTATTCATTGCAATATCTTTTGAAATAATGGAGATATAATTCTAGTTTTTCAATAAGATTCACAAGGACAAAAATTGCAAATATTTCATGTTATAATTTATTTTAATGTTTTTGTAAAAAAGTTAAAAAATATATTTTTTTAATTAATTATTTTCAAAAAAATTGAAGTTATCCAATTTGTAAAGTTTATTTTTCTGAAAATATATTGTGGGGATTAAGTATTTCTGGTGATGATTGGATCATAATAAAAATATTCAAGTACGTTATTCAATTTATAAAAACTTTAAACCCTACTATCACACACTACAGTTATGAGGTTAGGTGCTATACCCGATGGTCGATGAATATAATATATAACCACGCGTATAATATTATAAGTAAAAGAACGAAAAACTCTGCCCGCAGGACATCCGTCCGAATATAATATAATATGTAAACGTGTGTGTACTGTATATAGTTATAATATTATAGCGAGTCGCGTTAAGCTCAATATCGTAAAGCTCAATCTGATCAACTAATTTTTATTTTGCATTTTTTGACATTTTTAGTCATTTTGCTGATTTCACTTTAGTTCACTTCTCATTGTTTCTTGTCGATTGGCATTATGCCAATAAATTACTTAAAACTTTGAAATTAACACGGATTAAGATTAGTAACTATCCGATTTTATCTCACCGATTACAATCGTCGTTGTCGTGTTGTAATGAATATTATTGTACCTAAATTTTATTATTTTTTCGTAATATTTTCAAAAATCCGAAAATTAAAACGTCGATTATACGTAACGTCTACATCTACTATATTTGTAATTTTTTAATTTAATTTTTAAGGAAATTTTTTAACATTTTTGAGTAATTTGTAAGCTTTGATAAATGTATATAGAATTTTATAGTAAAATAGAGTACAATTTAAAAAAAATGTATTTATATTAATTTAAAACAAATATTTGTAATTTTATTAGGTCATCAACTTCCGAGCACTAGTTATAACATTTTAATAGTATTAGCAATTTCAATTTTAGGGGGCTGAGCTCTACCTTAATATCGATCTCATGGGGAGGGGGGGGCTGCAGCACCTTCGATTACGACTTACAGATATTTAAATGCCATGGATAATGCAATAGTCATCGTGTACATACAACGTGTGTACGTTACGTACTTATATGTTTGTACACAGACTGCATTTCAGCATATAATATATCTATATGTATATTTATTAAAATTCTTTTTTTTTTTTACTCAAAACTGCGATCACACGCATGTTATATAATTTTTATCAAATGAGTGCTTCTTGTTTTATACCTGTTGTCTAAATTATCAGTATCTGATGATCATGAATGAATAATTTAATCTACTAATGAAACCGTAGAAACCCCATTACCCCAATAGTGCAATCGCCGATAAATGCACAATTTAAATAAAAGTTATTATGAGAATAAAATAATTATAATAATAATAAAAATAGTAATATTAATAATAATAATAAGATTAGGAATAAAAATAATAAAAAGGAAAAGAAGAATCTAGAACCTTATCCGTACATATCCGCCACACCGAACGGAAAAATCCCCCCTTACAGACAAAAAATTAAAAGTTAAAATATTAAACAATTATTTATTATATACAAATTTTTCACGGGATTTTAAGACTTTTCCAGAGTTATTTCCAACCCGTTATTTTTGTATTTGCGTAGTTTGCGTCTTTTGAAAGCAGTGCGTATACGATTTTTTCGCAGTTTGCGTTCGTAGCGGTTGCGATCGCGGTAACGAGTACGACCGAAAGTTAGGTATGTAGCCCGCATGAGTATGAATATTATTATATTATAACGTATTACGTAATGTTATACATGCAAGTTGATGCAACACGACTTGGCAAAATTTATAATTGCAGACAATTATTTAATAGCGGCAAATTTTCCAGATTTGCGTATAACTTTTCTTTTTTTGACATTACCAGTGACGTTGACAAGTGCAGAAAGAAGTTTTCAAAACTTAAAATAATTAAAAAATATTTTCAAAGTATGATATCTCAAATTCATCTGTCAAGTTTAGTTATTTATTATCAATAGAAAAGAAAATTACCAAAGAAATTAATACATCAGATATTATTTCTATAATTTCTATAGGTACTCGTATAAGAAATCTAGAAAACTGTTTTAAGCTTTGAGTCTTATATTTATTTTAATTGTTATATTTTACGATTGACTATGAAGTATTAAATGAATAATAAATATTGTTTTATTATTGATTAAATGATTTTAAAATAATAAAATGTTCAATAATATTAAAATAATTAATATAATTTTAGTAAGGTAAATACACTCCTCAGATTTTCTTAATATATACTTGGACGAAGAGGGTTCGTTAAAAATTTCGCTTCCCGGTCCAAATTTTGAAATTACGTATTTACGCCGCTATTATAGTATTTAATACTTCCCTGGTGTGATAATACTAGCGCCATCTACTGTCGTTGGTATGAAGTTTTCAAAATTTGATGTGTCGTTTAATGTGTTCGCTAGATAGCACAGTCATATTCTATATATTTTTAATATAATTTTCAGATTTCCGATTCTGAGTTAATTTTTCTGTAATTATTATGCGTCTTCTTCTCTGCTCAATTCACAAAAGAATTTTCTTATGATTGTATAATTTTTATTTTGAAATAAATATATTTTTAGCCAAAGTGACTATGCAGTAAATAGTACCTACTTATCTCTTCTTACACGTAACAAATATGAATCAAATTCAATTTTGGATTTGGACCCGGTAGATTTGCAGACATTGAACGTGGAGACTTGGTATGCGGTAGATTATCAAACATGTGTATTGTACTAGTGCCTAATAAAGCAAATTGCTTAATTATATGAACATTGTGAACTTATCATTACATTTAATGGTTACCTAGATTAATAGACTTTCCACCTATGTACATTTATAAATATAATTATAAATCATCAACAGAAGAGAGGCTTTCCTTATAAAAATTAAGTTAAGAATGTTAATACTTTAAGAAATGACTTTAACCATACACTGACCATCTAAAATGTAGCTATGAATTTATCCACCAACAGATCAGCAAAAATGGAAATCTAACAATTACAAATTCCAGATTAGAGGTGATAAAATAGACCTAAATTTAATTGATGTTTTAAAATTCAAAATGAGTTAATCAGGCGGCTCAGGCCTATCAGAAGTAAATACATGAAAAATGTCGAGTGTTGGTTTATAAAAAATAAATTGTTTTTGTAAAGTTATAAACTAAGGATATATAATTTATAAATTATTTTGAGTATTAATGATATTTTTTAAGAAGATTATTAGTCCTTTCGGCAGTTGCTACTACTATTAAATTTAAAGGTCTTGTTGTAAACAGTCTGATGGTCGAAATCATAAAATAGTGATAGAATATGTCCTAATTACTCGAATATTAGTCATGAAGAATAATTCTTTTGTTTTTTTTTTTAAATATTACTTATTTGTTGTTTATTTTGGTTTGGTTTCCTTAACGTTGTTATAATAATATTATTAAGCTAATAACAATAGCTATAGTAATACTTATCTAAATAGTTAACTTGATTTTAACTAAGTATAAGTATATGGTATTTAGTATTCACCTATAGGTATCTGACATTCTGACGCGACTGACGACAATAAGTATTCAACTGTTTACTGATATTTATAGTTTAAATATTATACTCACTAAGTGATTTAGTTTTATTCATCTTACTGATGTATACTTATATCATAAAAATGATTATGTTTAATTTTACTTTGTTATTTTTAATAATGTACTTATAATGAATTTACCTATTATTAAATTTAAAGGTAAGTTACAGTTTAGGATCTTACGTAGCATTTTTACAATATTTTAATTTTAAAACAAGTTATAAGAATTTTAAAATTAACTTAATATTTTTGTAAATTTTAAACATAACTCATAAGGGAACATGCATAGACTTTCTAAGGTCTATTGTACGACGTTGACTAGAGCCCGTCTTACATTATATGGTCGTCTGGAACCTGGGTCAATTTTGCTTACGATTAGGTAATAGATTAATAGATATGATTTATTAACTACTATCTATAACTATGATTTTAATGTATGAGTCTTTCAGTGGGACCCCCGGTACATCGTGGTTATATAGGTAAATTGGGCTGTGATAATTTTTGTTAATTTTAAAAGCGGTAAGCTGAGTCTCGGGTACATAAAAAAGTAGTAGGTAAGTTGGGTCCTAGCTATAAACCATTGGCGCAACTAGGTCTAAAATATTGAAAACTTAAAACTTAAATATTTTGTATTTATACAATTTACTTTTGAATAATTTTATTTTGTAAATGAACTATTACAAGTACAGACAGTACAGTCTGAGACACATATTAAATTACGAAGTATAATACAAAAAAAAAAAAAAAAAAATTACGCTCGGTAAAGAAAAACACTCAAGGAAATAAATGACGAAATACTCGTTTACTAATAATATTGTTAGATTAGAATTTGTTAAATGTTTATCATTTAGGTTCTTAACTAAAACATATCATTTATACATGCTAACGATTTTTTCAAGGACTCAATTTTTAAATTATTTATACCATTTATTTTACTTAATTAGAACATGATATTACAAAAACCACAAAGGTCAATTTTAATTTATACATATATATTTTTTCCGGGACCCAATTTATCAATCCCGAGTATAGCCTATACAGGGAAAAAATATCTGATTGAAAATTCAGTCGAATAATCCTCGCTTCCATCAGATATCAGTCACACCTTATCCTTAATCCCCATAAGGATCTACTAGCTCTAACTTTTTTTTAATCACACTACTTATTTCGAGTAATTTTTTATTATAATATTATCTTTGCCATTCTACTGGGTAATACACCTGCAGATATAGTATGTGTAAATGTAAATCGGAAAACTTATAGAAATGTGTTGAATTGGCTCAATTACTTAGCAGTATTTTTCGTAATTGTGCAAGTTATTGATTTCTTTTTGACGGTGGCAACTGGTCAGTGGTCACAGTTATCTAGGTTAACTATTCTAGATAATTATGATGGATTATGGAGGCATGCTGAATAGGTACCTAATATTGTGAATACCTAGTTCTATAATTATAGCATTTAAGTGTCTTAAGTGATAGTTTTGTTCTATCAATAAAACTATAATCTGGTTGGAATACATGACATTGCGAACCACGAGAGTACGAGACTATTACATTATTACGCATTATAATCTTAAAGCTACGATAAGCATAGGTATATATATAATTTCCCCGTTTATTAGATATTTTTCCACCATTATAATATTATATTGTAAATCGTTTTCCAGCGAGAAAGATTGCTTTGGCTTTCACCGCTCTCTCGCTCCTACACGGTGTCTTATCCACTCTTATCATCATCGATGTCCATTCCCATTTCTCGTGTGATAACCCTCTTGTGGTCTATCCATTCTTTCGTAAGCTGTGCCCTGTGCGCGTGACCGAGGTATTGTAATCATTGAACGTACTATGCGCCATGCCCGGACATCTGCGATGTTGTTCGATGTAATATACTGAAATATTTAAAATACTATGTGTTTTTGTAGGAGAAATATTTTTGTACTAAATATTTTTCGTCGGATACACGGACACCATACTTGCCGCTTGGCATACTCGATACTTTTACTTCTATAGGTTTAAATTACCCATAGTAAGTAAGCTGTAGTAAGTTGTGGTGCAAGTTAAACAGTATGGCAAGCAAAAGAGGTTGGCAATGCTGAATGTATGCCTGCCCGCACCGTACGTCCTGTACGCGCAAGTTGAGAACCCCCAGATAACAGCGTACTGAATAATGATATTATTGTACCGACCTACACACACATACACACGCTTATTATATATATATATGAATACTCAAGTTTATTTATGTGTGATATTAATAAAAATATCGGTTTGATTATATTTGCGAAAAACCAATATCTGTCGGTTTTGTAGTAATAAGTAGTGTAGTTGGTGGTTAATGGTTATCGGTTAATGTTGATCGACTGAAATAATATGTCAACCCGCGATGCGTTAACAAACGGCTGTACGAAAACAACAACAACAATAGCATTACAGCAACTCTAATTAATACCGCCGCTGTATGATTGTGAAACTGTACACGGCACTGATTGTTGGCTACGAACAGAACGGAATACGATCGTCGGTGTCGCCGTCTTGACCCCATCCGGCCGGACGTGCGAACTTTGTGTGTATTGCTTAAGACTAATACTATTGTGAAGTTTTTTAATCTACTCAATAACGTCGACGTCGACGTCGACAGAGCAGCGGCGATTCGGTACGGTTTGCTCGAGACGCTTATCATTTCGGCCTGGCACGCAGTCGTTGCCAAATCAGATTAGACGTACCGGTTAGCGGAACTGTTCTAGGCCCTCAGGTCTTCGTGCTTTTTCGTCGTATGTGGAGGGTGGGCACGACATGTCCAAGAAGAAAGATCACGAGAGAAAGAGTCAGTGGGCATGGGCCGAAAACATACACCCCAACAACATCGAATTCGACCATGTACTCAAAGCATATCGCATCGGGCTGCCCAATTGCAAACCTCTGTCTTGCCGGTGAGTTCAACCCCTTTGGTCTTGCGTCAGACTTCTGTTCCATAGTCTCCATTCCTATACAGTAGTACTAACCGGATGAGAAAAAAATGCTTTTTTTTTGGTTTAAAAATATATTACATATTTTAATTAAGGCTTATTTTGTTTCAGTTAAATGTATAATAAAATGATTTGTTTATGGTTACGAATTTTAAATTATATTACATATATATTAATAATAAATACATACATACAATATATTCATACAATTATATAACTTTTGATATATCATATGTCAGTCATCCGGATATTTGCTTATCCGGACCACCCTTGACATTAATTAGTCCGGAAAATTGGGAGTTCTACTGTATTTACTATGTCATTCAATTTTAACTATATTCTTGATTCCTCTTGAAATCTTTGAGCCATTTGTATTTAGTAAAATATAGTTTTAAATCCTTGTTCTATGACAAATAATGTAGTCAATTATAGTTTTATGTGTTTATGTGCACGACTTTCACACATGCAATAGACAAAAATGATACAATAGAAACAAATTAAAAACTATTAAAACATTTTTGAAAGAGCCTTATAATGAACTTTATATGAGCTTACTCAGCTTTAATTTAAAATATCAATAACCTGGAAATCATTTATAATTAAAGTTACTTATTTTATTGTTTTAATTGTAACTTTTTGATTTTTAGTCGTAATTGCAAAAATAATCCATACTGTCTATCTGGACTTGGTGAACAACGTTGGCTTCAAGATAAAGTGCGTACACCTGTTAATGACTATGAAGATCCAGAGCTTGAACGACGACAAAACAATAAATTTGTTGGTTTAAAAAATTTGGGTGCAACATGTTATATCAATAGTCTTTTACAGTTATGGTTCCATAACATTAACTTCAGGTAAATATTCATTTTATTATTTGAGTTAGTGTTTTAGGTATGATTTTTGGCTAAATATGTTTTATATAAAATAATCTGCTTATAATTTATTAATAATAATTAGTCATCTTGTTATTTTAATTTATAGAAAAGCTATATTTAATTGGAAACCAGAAGAAGATTCAACTGAAAGTCAAAACAAGTCTCTTTACATTGAAAATTCGTATGTACCAGAGACTAGTGTTGGTCATCTGCAACTAGTGTTTGCTTTAATGCAATTCGGTAAACAACGTTCAGTTGATCCTGAAGACTTTATTACAACTTTAAGAATTAATACTGCTCTTCAACAGGATGCTCATGTAAGTTTTTAATCAATTAATATTGATATTATTAAGTTTTTTTTAATTGATGCTAGGTAATTAAATAAAATTGTATTGAATTTCAGGAGTTTTCAAATTTGTTCCTATCAGTCTTAGAAAACAAGTTTAGTACACAATCCGATGTATCTGTCAGAGATATGGTTAGAGATAATTTTCTTGGTGAATATAAATATGTAACTACGTACGTACTATTATTAAATAATGTCTATAATAAATTAAAACGGTAAATAAATATATTTATAACTGTAAATGTATCTTTTTTTTTTTTTTTTATAGCTGTTTAAAATGTAAAACTAAATCCACACGTCCATCAACATTTTATGAACTCGATTTAAATATTAAAGGTCATAAAACATTGAATGAAAGCTTACAAGAGTTTTTAAAAGAAGAGCATCTAACAGGAGATGATCAGTATTATTGTGACCATTGTAACTGTAAACAAGATGCTGTACGAAAAATATGTTTAACTACTTTACCCCCTGTGCTAAATATTCAATTAATGCGTTTTGTTTATGATAGGTATGTTTTTTAATCAATATTATTGTAACAGATATTAATATAATTTACAATTTATTATTTTTTTAGACAAACAATGCAAAAAAAAAAATTAAACACATATATACAATTTTCACAAACATTAGACATGGCTCAGTATTTAAATTTACCTGTTGATCTTGATGAATCATCAAAAGAAAAACATATGTACAATTTATGTGCAGTCCTTATACACAAAGGTTCAAGTGCATACTCTGGTCATTATGTTGGTTAGTTTTAAATATTAAGTCATATAATAAAATTGTGAAATTTTAGTGGAAAGATTGTATTATTTTTATTTCAGCCCATATTAAAGACATTGCGGCTGAAGAATGGTATAAAATGAATGATGAAAATGTTGAAAAACTAAAGGGTAAGGGTTTAAATTTGTGCACAGAAGATGAATTTAAATTAAATGGTTCAAAAGTTACTAAAGCTCCCAAGATTCAAAAAGGTATGTTACAAACAAACAATGCTTATATGTTGGTTTATATGCACCATACTATGATAACAAAACTAAAAACTGAATCATCTAACTGGGAGTTGTCACCAAGACTGATTCACCTTGTGGAGGCTCGTAATAATAATTTTGAAAATACAATATTAAATATTAAGAGTAATCGAGAGTATGTAGAAGACAAAGATAAAGTGTTTGTTGAACAAATGTTAAATTTAATAACTGAAATGAACTCTGTATCTGTAAAAGAAAAAAAAAAGGAAGCCATTTCATTACAGTGGCTTAACTATTGGTTTAAAATCACACCAAATCAGAATGTCAAGGAAATAAGCAATTGTGCAATATTATGTAAACATAATTTACTTGATCCTGATAAAGTGCATGAAGCCAAATACATCGGAACAGAATTAGTACGTATGAATAAACATAAAATATTTACATATCACTTGATGATATTTTATTTTTACTTTCAGGCAGATAAATTGTATGGTATATATCAAGGTGGTCCAAGGCTAAAATTAAATTCATCATTATGTTGGAAATGTGTAAGAAATAAATGTGCCTTATTATACACTAAAACATTAACTACTGAACAAAATAAAACTATCAACAATGTTTTGCATAGTTGGAATCCAAATCATAATGCTGAGTGAGTATTATTTAAATAGAAAAAAATATTGTATTATGTAAATAAAATATATAAATATTATATATTATATTATAATATATTTATATATTCATATAAATTGATAGTTTAAATATACTTTTCAAACAAAATATTAGAAGCATCTTTAAAAGTTATATAAAAATACAATTTTGTTTTTAATTTACTAATTGATATAAAAATATGTGTAATGAAAATTGTGAAAATTGTCATTGATTTTGAAATTTAAAAACAATTATTTTTTTTTTATCAGAATTTATTGAGATCTCATTTTAACTAATTTATTTGGTGTCATAAAAATCAGTTTATAAGTTATAGTTTGTTTTAATTTATTAAATAATTAGAAGATTATCAACGTATATTTTTTTAATATTATACAAAATTGAACACTTTATTTATAGTTCAAGTTAGAAACATATTTTTATTTTATTTAAAATCCAGAAACTTATTAATCATTCAGTCACAGTGTTGTGTCCAGCACAAAATAATTAGATAGGCCAATATTGTTCTGTAGTGTGTAAGTGTAAGTGTGTTTATAACTATTAGGGAAGATTTGTCCTATCACATGAGTTAAGGGTATGATAATAATGTTCAATAATAAATATTAATAATATTAATAGTAATATTTTTATTTTTGATAAAAATAAAACCAAACAGTCAAATAAAACTTGGGTAGGCCCTGGCCTAGTTGTTCTACCCTGTAAACACGCCACTGTTCAGTCATATATTGTTGTGGTAATATAGTACATTGTTGTAAATTAAATACTGAATTCAAATTTGAATTTACTTTTATTTATATAATAATATCTGTATGTATCCTTGTAAAATTTGCTATTACTTTTATTTTGTAGTGATGAAAATCAAGAAAAAAGTTACTGGGTAGGAAAAGATTCATTAAAAAGTTGGCGACGAATGTACTTGGAATTGTTTGAATATTTTGTTAATAACCATGATATACCTCCAAACACAGCACTGCCTCTCAATCCAGATCTGTTGTCAGTAGTATGTGATCCATCTAGCAGTTTTGTTGAGGACAAAAAGTTTTTCAAGTCTAAAGATCGAAGTCGTTTTATTAAAATGGAAGGTATAACATTGGAATCTATTGATGGATGTCGCAAACTTGCTCATTTGTTTGTTAACAATTCTATATCGATTTTTAAAATTCTAAAACTTAATGATTTCAAACCTTTTCATTATTCCTTGTTGGAATTAGAATCAGTCTTAGAAGAAATGACAAATATATTATCTTCGGTCATTGCTAAAAAAGTTAATGATGAATTAGCTAATGAAGAGCAGAAATATGATAGTAATAAAATAGATAATTCAAAGAATATAGCTGAATGTTTAATTCAAAATGAAAATGAATTAAAAATAGACGACGAGCACAAAGAAGATGATGTTGAGGATAATAGTCATGAAGAAAAAGACAAGCACGATGATTCAGATTCATTTGATAACAAAAATGATACTGAATACATGTCCTGGGGATTCAATGAAGACATTACATGTTCACATGGTAGGTTTATAATTCAAATCTTTTTTCCAATGTTTTTATTTATAAGTAATGATTAATTTATTTTTGTTAATAACAGGAAACTTGACTATTGAGAACAACACAAGGAGATTGGTTCCTGAAGTAGTAAAAGGTATACTTCATTCATATTTTCCTAAAGCACCAATATTTGCTAATGATGTAGAACCTTGTAATATATGCCTAGTAAGTAAAATAATTCTTAAACACAGCATTATGACCCATAATTTACTATTGACTCAAATTATAGAATATGCATAATCAAGATGAAATTACTAAAAATTTACATAAGCAGTCCGCTATTTCAGAAAAAGAATTGCTAAGTGATTTGCTATGGAATAAAAAAAGACCTGTTCCTTCACAAGAAAATTCTCCTTACCCTTGTGTTTCTAAAAATTTTTTAGAATCTTGGAGAAAATTTGTGAGGTAATAAAAAATAATATCATTATTTAATATTAATTTGTTGCTTGTAAAAAATGTGCATAACATATATAATAGAAAGATTTGTTTAGAACTTCTAAAATAATTGATTTAATTGGTTTTGTGTAAAGTGTAATTTAATTTTCATACTATATTCTGAATTATTTATAATTTCCTTTTAAGTATCTTATTATAATGCTTTATGTATAAAATTGATGTATGCATTTGAATTTTTACGATTTTAATATCTTTCATCTTATTTAATTTGTATATTGGATTATGTTCTTGATAAATTTTGAATTAAGAATTTTGCTAAGTAATTATTCGTTTTTGATATATTTAGGTTTTAGTTGTAAATGTGATTATGGTTTTGGTAGAATTAGTAATCTAAAAGTATAAATTAAAATTTGCAAAAAAGCAGGAATTGTATTTTTTCTATATTTTTCTATTTTATTAGTGTGGGAACAAATAGGTGTTTTAAAATTTGTATTGTTTTAAATTTTATGATTCAAGTGTCACTTAAAAATATACTGATTTCCAGTTGATTTTATATCAATGAAAATAATTCTTTTTCTTATATTATATTTTGTCAACTATTTATAAACAATAAATGTATCAATATATTCATTTTAAATAAGATAATTATTTTAGTAAAAATGCCCAATACTTAACTTTTAAAAATACTGACGAAATATACAATCTTTACATTTTAAATTTCCTATACTTATGTCATGTTTATAATGTTAGAACAATTGTCAAATTTTTATTTTTATATGGCCACAAGTATTTTTAATATTCATAGTTTTTAAGTCTTGGATTAAGTAATTTAAGTACAGCACTGACCCATAGTTAAATATTGACTCTTGTATTGTTTGATACATCTACAAACCATGTTAAAGTATTTAAAAAATAGGTACCTATAAATTTACTTAATTTTATTTTATTAATATATAACAAAATATAATCTTATTAATATGTTCTTTTAAGTAATAACATGTAATTGATCACTTTTAATATATAATAGATCATTTTGGTCAACTATAATTATTGAGTAGCAATATATGAAAAAATCTAATTATTTTATTTAATAGTATTTAAACATTTTGAATTTTTAAAAACATTTAATTTATTTCAGGATTCAATTTAGTTTTAGAATTAGTTTAAAACTTGTTAATAGATAGACATTTTAATCATATATTTTTATGCTAGTAACATTTATTAAAATACATTATTTTAAAGTTAACCATTTGAATGTGACAAATATTTATATTTCATAGTTATATATAAATACAGGAAAACTTCTTTAATGTTTCATTGACGCTTACATTTTTAAATTTAAAAATGATCTTTAAAAACCTAGGAGAATCAGTATCTACCTGATAGTTGATACCTAACTAATAATATCGTTTAGCTCACATCACTATAATTATATTAATAAATTAATGCTTTCCATTCGTTTTATAATTTTTCTATTCTGGACTAACTACACTATTGCATTTTTTTTATTGCGAGCAAAACCATTAATTAGACTAGTCGTCACGTAATGACAGACCTATTCGAGTGATCGATCCCGTGTGAAGTGGTAATAATGAACGTACACTGAAGTTACACATGATTCTTCATTATCTATTGTACAGCCCCTAGTGTAATTCTTTACACATTTCGTCGAACATCGCGTGAATGACAGCCTGTAGTGTCAGTGACGAATAGCTACACCACCGAACTAATTGTGTGAAATAAATCAATCTTAATCAATTTTCTTCGCTGATTATATATACACATAGTCTGTTATGACAAATATGAGATTCCGTTGTAGTATTTTTTTTTTTTTTTATAAAATAAATTTACTTATATCTACGTGATAAAGGAAGGAGGAGAACCTAGTAAAACGCATCATAGCTAAAAGAGATTCGGTAAATCGGTTGGCGGGTAGTGTGGAGGATACCCAATAAATCAGAATTCAATTTTGAAGGGTAAAAATAAGGATGATTTGTGGTCGGAGCAGAGTCAACAACAAATACAAAACCACAGACTGTTACAATATAATAATATATATATACGTACCAGAGTCCATGTCTGTATATACGTAAAAGTAATATAAAGCGCATTAAATCTCCATGTGTCAAAATATTGTTCCCGAAAAGCAGTGATATCTGCCCATTCGGCAAATTGTGAACGTGGACGATAGGAGAAAAAAGATTAAAGTTATAATAAACAAAACATATTTTTTAACCAAATGCTACGTCGAGTTTCGATTAAATAGCGTTATTATAATATTAGGTGATATAATATACTCCGTAAAAACCATAAATATTTTTTCCCGTTATTCATTCACACTGATATTTGAATAAAAAGTTATTTCAAATAATTTTTCCAGGCGCATACTTTATAATATTTCGTTATTTGCAATTTTTGTATGTACGACGTACGTCAATTTAATACTACCTATTTAGTCGCTTAGAATAGCCTCTTAAACTTGATTTGACGTTAAATGTATTTTTGTGCTTTTTATAATACATATATACTAACTATTACTCCATAATTTTTCGGTTACTAGATGCTCCCAGAACACTGCATTTGAATGAATTGGATAGAATAAAAATATTATGTTCTTATTTCTAATTATAGTTTTACATAAAGGATTATCTGCCTTTTTTCGTTGTAATTTTGTTGGCCGGAATGCGTAAAAATTTGATATTCGCATGGCACTTGTCTGGACCTGACATGCACTCTTTCCTCATGTCCCTGTTCTTCTAACCCGTTAAATCCTTTAAATTCAAAGGATTTATTTTTACGAGGGTCCATTGCCACCTCTGGAACCTGTGACGTCTGCCCCTGGATTTTACCTGTCAAAATGACATTCGCTGTATTCTTGTAGCCTAACAAGTCTAATATTACAAATGTACGTCATTTAGAAATAATTACATGGCTGTAATATTATCACATGCATGTACTGCAGTATAGTACCTAATAACATTATTTTTCTGTTATACGTATTATATTTACACAATTCGTATTGCTGGGTGTATGAAAAGCAAGTTGTGTATTTTATGTTATTAAAGAAATACCGGATACTTAACTAGTAAATATACAGTGTAATATTATATTGTTGGCATATTGATTTTTTTTAAATTCAATAGTTTATTATTTGTTCAAAAATACATAATGTGCAGTGATTTACATTAATTTTTTTTTCTTATAAAACAACCAAGGAAGCAACGGCTATTGAATATATAAGAAAAAGTGTACAATGACAAGCTTAAAATTAAAGTCAAGTAAATTACATTATTATTTGATATTTCATGTTAGATGTTGGATATTTTGATGGATTTGAGCAGGTTGATCATACCAGTTGGGTCCAGACTCCGACTGAAACACTATTTGTTATGTAGTGTAATTGTATTATAGAATTCTTTATTATTTAAAATTTCAGTTCATACTTTGTATAATAAAAAATCACTTGACGAGTTGGAAGCTTTCCGGTGTGTCGCAAAACTATTTATTTGTTTATTTTATTTTATTTTATTTTTGAGTTTTACTGGCTTATAAACTCGCAAACAATCAAACCATGGTACAGTGGGTCGGTGCGGAAAATCTGATTTAACAAGCATGAATAGGTTTTAACCTTTCGAACTTCTAACCAGCTTTTCTTTACACTTGGTTCGCGTCAAATAAGTAAAATTCTTTCAGAATGCTCTCTGCTGCTCTCTTCTGAGAGTATACCACCGCCTCCGATACACATTGTATTGTGATCGGAGAACTATTACAGCGGCGGACTTTCTGGCGGCGTATTATAATAGTTATCGAAACGACGATGTTGCATCGCCTTTAGTGCCCCCTCCCCCTTGTCCCCATCCACATGTGTATGCATATATATAGTTTCCATCACCTCGAGCTGGTATAATTAATCAAAAATGTTGTCGGAGGACAATGTGATGCTGGAAAGGAGCGGGGACGCCTTTGCTGTATTGTTATACAGGCATCGTTATGTGTAATTAATAATTCACACTTAATTAGTCAGAAGATATTCGGGTTGTGGTCAGAGGACCATTGAGAGGAGGGACACGTCGAACAATACTTGACGAAATTACGAGCTGCCTTCTCTCTGCTGCTTGACGACTTTTCATTTTAAGAGCGGCGACGAGAAAAGGGCCTTTCCCAAATTATTAGACGGTGTATAATAATTATTCAAAATCCGGCGTGGTGCGTGGCTAAGTTTTTGCGTGTTCGTTTGGACGTTAAGGATCGTTTATAAATTACTTTATCACCGCACATACACAAAGCAAGGCTGTCCACTGACCTGCAAATGGGCGTGTGTGTGCGTGTTGTGGCGGTGGTATGATTAAACCGTTTCACGCGAACGTTGAGCGATAAAACATGCGGCTATATCTTTTATCGGGTCGTGGTTACAATACAGCAACAACGGACGATGAGAGAACGGAAAAAAAGCGTCGCGTCGTTATTTGTCGTGGGTGTATATATTATAAAACAATAATTTGTCTAATGAAAAATACCAAAATATCATAAATATTATTTAACAATATTTAACCACGTCATCAGATTTTATTTTAACCGCTATTCGTATCGGACTTTATATATTTTCGGTGTTTATACTAGTACAAGAGCGATCAACGTTAAGAAACAAACAAACCGACGACGGGAGAAAATAAGAAAATAAACATTGTTCTGTGTACATATTGTATGACTATATTGTTTTGTTTATTATTATTATACTGAAGTGTAAAAACAAATCTGCGCACACACATACAAAGCAAAGGTAGTAGTGAAACGATGGGAGGGTAGCAAAGTACTGGCAATTGTCGTGCGTCTGTGTCCCCGCAAACGACCGAAAATCTTTATTGGAAAACAGGAGCTGGTAAAACTGCACGTGCATTTGTTTGATGGGTTTTCACCTACACCGCGTTCGTCAACGGTTTAAGCGGCGGAGTTTATATACCGCTTCGGACTTGTGTCGACCGCAGCGTACTGCTCTCATCTTCGAAGAAGGGTGCACGGCGGTGTATACCCGTGCACTGTATATATACTTGACTATACTAAAACTACGTTCTATACTACAGTATATATGTGTATAGAGAATATAACCATAATATATATATATATATATGCGTATGTACTATATTACGGCTGCGTATGCTATTACACCGCCTGTGCGCTTTCTACATCCCCGCGGGGTGCGGTTCAGTATATAATGTTGACTGATGGCCGGCCGTCTCCTACATGTGTTGCTCTGCTGTAGTAGTCGGCCTCCG
Source organism: Rhopalosiphum maidis (assembly GCF_003676215.2). Taxonomy (NCBI): domain Eukaryota; kingdom Metazoa; phylum Arthropoda; class Insecta; order Hemiptera; family Aphididae; genus Rhopalosiphum; species Rhopalosiphum maidis. The sequence goes on along the minus strand of NC_040878.1, from coordinate 4,645,938 downwards.
CCTCTGTCGCAGTTTTCGAAGCTCTGAAAGACGTCGTCGTCGTAGTCGTGGTCATTGTCGATAGGTCACACCGAAAACTATGCGTATATATACAGGGCGATCGCATGATAGGGTAGAAAATGGTACTGAGGGGGACTCGTGACGATCGCCTAGATGAATTGCCGGCTATCAAGACTCGCCACTGATCGTAGCGCGTGTGCTTGTATATGTGTGTGTGTGCTAATGACGTTACACGCCGTCGCCACTCTGACCCTACCAACAAAACGTATCATTTCTCAAACGACCCGAGGCCACTGCCTCCCTATATCTACCTATACTCTTCTTGAGTTCCCTTTGTATGTTCACCGCGAGTGTATTCATATTTTGTGTGCAAGAGAACATTTTTCCAATTTTTTTTTTTTTTTACTATTTTTAGCTTTAGTCATACGTGACTTAACCACTATTGGACATTTTGATTTATAGACTATGTATCAATATACATATTTTAATGTTAAATTTCTAAAAAATGTATTAAAATACGACTTGTCCTCTTTACAACTACAGCAGACATTTCTTTCTACGTGAAAACGAATTTTCTTTATATTCCCAATAAATAAGAACGATTATTTATTTAGTTAATTGACATATATGAAATCTTAAAGGCAAAATTACTATGCAGTTACTTATACATAATTAAATATTCCAATCAAATGCATATTATATCAAAATATTGGCTCTTAATGTTATACATACTATTTACAACATAGTATGGGTTTTTAGAAAACTATTATTAAAAAATACATTTTTCAGATTTATCTTCAAGTTTAATTACAAATTGATATTTAGATACCCCGTACCTATCGAACTTTACTATACAACTATACACTTTTACCCTTCCAAGTTATTGACTCTAAATATCATGTAGGTAGTATATATACATAATATATCTTGTTTATATTGTCTTATTAAGTATATTGAATATACTTCTAGATGATTATTTTCGTACTTCAATTATATGTTGAGCGCTGTTGTATTATAATTTTAATAACAATGATAATAATATATCTGTTATAGAAATTCATCTAAAGAACCAAGACCGCAGTCGATTGTAAACGAAGCACTTCTTTGCAAAGAACATACTGGATTGTTATTCGAACCACCTTCGAATTTGTATTCGACTGAACAGAATCCGTAAGTAATGATGGCTTATAAATTAGTAATGTTAGTAATTTATGTTTGTATAATATTTTTATAAGTATTAATTGTGTGTTGTATTAAAAATGTCTACTTATTACAAATTCTAGATACTATATATAATAGTAATTTACTATTAAGTAATTAACGGCTAAGTGTTTACGCAATATGTATAATTTATAAATTATAAAGTTCAAGAAATAATAAGTATTATTCATTTTTTTGGAAGCTGACAAATTATAATAGTTTTATAGCTCTACTGTTATTTTTTCATATATAATTTTATATCTAGTTATTAGAATAAACAAATATGACCTTATAGGTTATCATTTAACTGCACCGCATAATGGTTTTTTTAACTTGATACTTATTTTATATACTAATTTATTCCCAATTTTCTTTAAAAAATGAACACATCTTTAGAGAACCCATAGTTCCCTTCTTGAAACTAAATCATAATTTATTTAATATAATATTGAAATAAAAATAACAAAAATAAATATTCGAATAAAAGTTTTTATTTTTTTATGATATACGTTGAAATTCGAATCAATAACCAGAAGTTTGAAACTATGAAAATGTAATGTATATATTTATAATATAATAAAGAATAAACGTCCCAGTAAGTGCCGTAATTTTTATTTTTTTATTATTATTTTTATATTAAAAGATATATAAAGATATATTGATATATATGTTTAAAATCTGTGCTCTTGGATATAATAAAAATATTTCAGTCACACAGTGACTTCTTTATTTTTAATGTTGTAAAATTAAAACTATCTCTATTTTTAATTTAATTTTCAACTAAAATACGCAATTTAGAATTTCTAAATTTAGTCATCAGTTTTACAAAAGTTGACACACTATAGATTATCATTTACCGTTCATAGAATGTTAAGTACAGTCAAAATTAGGACGAATGTCATAAAAGTTTATTATAATATTATAGTTATTTAAACGACCAAGTTATTTATTAAACATTTTTTATCAGAACGAGAATGAAGTTGAGAAGTGACTCAACCAAGTTTTCAAGAATACACAATATAATATATTTATCTCTAAAATTTAGTCTGATAAGAAAGTACATTTTTAGTAGGAAATTATGTCAGTACTTTGATGGCCAAAAGTAGAAAATTGGCGGTACTCGGTATGTATGCGTTTCTCGTTAAATATAAATTAATAAATTAAACACAGTATACAGTATAGGAAGATTCCTCGTAAGTTTGTTAGTGTTTTAAATTAATTTTTTTATGGATTTTAATATTTTAACTTAAAATAAAGATTTCTCCTCTACGGATTTTAGTTATTTTGTTGGAATTAAAAGAAAATGTTAACCATGTGAAAATATGAATTTAAAGTATTGCACTAGTGTCTATTACTTATATATTATTATTTTATATGTACAATTTTGATAATTTTTAAGCTATATTTGTAGATACTTAAACATTTTTCAATATAATATTTATCATACTATGATTTTATTTTTCGTGAAAACACTTGAAAATGTTAAATGAGAAAGGTTCATTTTAAGTTGTCTTAATAGTAATTTAAAAGGGTAGGGGTAAGTGGGCAGTGGCGTAGCCAGGGGGGTGTTAACCTTAAGTGATATTTTTGGTAAAAATAAGTTCAACCTACCGCATAATGGATACGTCAAAGCGTCAAACAGTCAAACAGTGCAAGAACAGCACCGTAACTAGATGTTGACTATGGTCGGTACCATGGTAGATGACGCTAGCAGGGAAAATGCATTTTGACACAGTCTCTTTCAGAATTGTTTATCATATTCTATGAGTTATTTTTCAATTAAAATACAATACATACATTACTGTGACTAGTTAATGATAAGGTATACTTAAAATCAGGTGTGTTATTTGGTGGGTGTAGGAGCAAGGTGTAAATTTGGATTTATTTTTCTAAAACTGTTTAGAAGTGATAGCCTGTCTAAAGTAAAATAAATTGGTGATATCTATTATAAATTTGATATCGAGCCAGTATTATATATTTTTTTGATTCAAATACATTTTTGCTTTGAACTGAAAATTAACTAAGTGCCAAGAGAAAAGTAATAAACTGATGACATTAAAACAGTAATAGATTTAATTTTAATGATCAAATAATGATGAAAAGATTTTTTTACATGACACGATGTTGTCCCTAGGGCTTAAAGTGGGAAATAATCCCAGGGGGGACTAATGTCTCCATATAGTTTTAAGCGTTCCATGTATATTTTATGTATAATTTCAAATGCAAATATAATGTAGTATATGTAATGTATAAATAGTGATTGTGTAACATACTCATTCCATTTTTAACCCTGAATAATGTTCAAATTATATCATGAAAAATTTAAATCACAAATAATACCTACTACATTTTTAAGAATAACTATATTTTATACAAATTTAATATTTCGTAAGAAAATATTTTTTTTCGTAATAAAAAGTTGTAAGTAGTGGTTATCTTAATAAAACTATAGAAATCACCCAGATAAAAAATATTTATATCATAAAAATGTAGGGTTTTAGTAATTTAAATTGTATAAAAAAAAAAATCAAATTGCTTAAAAATTCGCACATTCACATTTACTTATATATATATATGAATGTATAAAGCTCTTATATTTATTGTAAAGATAAAGATAAAGATTTTACATAAATACTATTTAATTTACCTGTTGTCCGTAACAAATTATTTAAATAATTAAATACGAATACTTAATACTAAAAAGTAAACATTACACACGAGAATTATTTTTACACATATATTAGATAGTCCATAATTTATGTATTACATAGATTTGATTAAAGTAAAGTAACAATTAATAAAAATAAATAAATTGAAACCAAAATTTAATGTCAACAGATTTCTGAATAGCATTGATTAATGTTTTTGGTTATAATTGGAGCTTTGGAGTGTTCTGGCGTACCTTACGAATAATTTGTTAAAGGGGGGAACGCTTTTTAACCACTATTAGAAATAGGTAAACCGAGTCCTCTGCGTCCCCCTAAATTTAACCCCGGGTTGTCTCTTGAGTAAATTACAACCATGGTACTTGAACTTAGATTCTAATCAATTCGTGTTAACAATAAATTACAATAAATGATAATTCCTTGTTATTTTAAATGTTATAACCTGCTTATTATGATTGACTGTGTTTACATATATTCTGCTTTAATCTATATAATATATGTAATATGTATATCCTATAGGATTAGTAATGATTTATTTATAAACTGAAATAAGATGCTTGATTGAAATCTACTACATAGCAGTGCGAGTTCTTTGGTTTTTTTTTCAATATTTACTACTATTTATATAATTAATTTGCGTGTTTTTTACTCTGACCATACTTTATATTTATATATCTACAATTCAGTGACATCGTTCTTTCGAGTGGAAAACTGAAACTTTTGGTGTATATAAGTCGGAACGAGTGTGTGGTATAGTTTCACCTTCCATTTTAGTAACTCTTCCACCATCGTCGTCACGATGACTGAACGACATTCTAACCAACAGAGCGTTGTTGTGATGTCAACTTCTCACACCACCTCATCCCAACTCACTCAAAAATCACCCCAGTCATTCCACAGGTTTTTGTGGTCTTCGATGCGATCAACTGTAGTTTTTAATTAATTAATTCTGTTCATCGTATTCACGCGACGGGTCAAGTTCTTCGGCAAGTAAGAACTCGCGTCGCCGCTATCGTCGTTGTCGTAGTAGTATATTATTATTATTATTATAAGAGCGTCGGGTAGAAAATTATATATTATAATATTTTCAGTCTGTTCAAAATGGTTTTTAATAGCTGGGCGGGTTGTCGTGCGTGTGCGTCTATATTCCTCGAAAGAAGGGGGTACGGGGTGCAAAATAATCTTATTGGCTTTTGCTGTCGCTGCCGTTTCTAGCGGATGCGCCGTAGTCCGGAGGAGAGGAATTTAACGTGACGGTGATTATGCAAATGTACACCGAGTGCCTGCCGTGGCGACTATGCAAATCGTCGTGCCCATAGGAGATGTGTTTTTGTCAGCTGCCGTCAGTATTTAACAAATTATCCAATTAATTAAGTATTATCGTCGTCACTGCGGCCGCACCCTTCCTGTTGCGTGGGTGGGGCGAGTTTATCCTAGAGACCTCGACGTCGTGGTTGCCGTGTTTTGGTGGTTACACTGTCGTGGACGATGTGTGCCCTGATGATGTCGGCCAATAAATAATAATAATATAATATATTGCATTCGAATGTTGCTATTTATAAATCTTTTTTTTTAAATACACATCAGATTAGCGTTATACCTATATAATTTAGGCATTCATTTAATATAACTGTACAAAAAATTTACTATCCGTTAGCTAAATTCATTCTTAATTTGTAAATTAAAACCTTAAGTAAAAACCACTTAAATTCCATATTTTTACGTTTTTATTTAAATTCTGAGTGATGTAATGTACCTATTAATGTTAATGTTTTAATGTAATAATACCTATGTATTGATTTTACATTGATGTATTTGTTTTTTTTTTGTATATGTTACACAATAAGTAGTCAATAAAATGCTTTGATTTTTAAAAATAGAAGTGGTTTTGATAAAAATTGGATTTAGTTGGTACTTAGGGGAGGGGGTCAAAACTCAAAAGTAAATTTTTTAATCGGGAAAAACAAAAATAGAGATTAAGGAAAAACGACGATTTTTATTTTATTTAAACAAATTATTTACAATTTGTAATATATTGTATACAATAAGTAAATTTGGTAGCAAAAGGTAACAACAATATTAATAACGCGAAGAGCGTGACCTACTGTTATAGAAAATATAAATTTATAAATTTATCATTAGCTGGAAGATACAAAATATCTTGACGCTAGTATCTTTTTAATCGACGTAGAGAGGGGGGTTTATCTAGGATGAATTTATTTATTTATGTATTATAAACAGGTAAAGACCCTTTTATGTAAGCAATAACAGGTTTAAACATTTAAGTATTTTACAGTTAAAATAAATAAATTGATTTAAAACAATAATAATAATGAAGCTAACAATACAGAATAATAATAATTAGACAAGTTTAAATAATGAAATAATAATAATACAATAGGAGACAAACACTAAATCAATAATAATATAATGATATATTATTATTTAATTTACAACATCGTTTAATACTAAATATACATTTCTTTTGAAAACATTTCATGACATAAAGAAAAAATCTACATGATCAACATTAAGATTTGCTAGTTTTAATGCTCTAGGAAAGTAAGAAGTGGAGCTGTAATTATTATTATAAAATGGAACATGAAATAAGTTAGATTTTCTTAAACAGTGATTTGCTGTATTAAATTCAATCATAGAGAGCAAATCTGGGGAAAAAATGTGACCATTTAACAAATCATATATAAACATAATATCAGCAACCTTTCTTCTTACTTCACAAGATATAAAGCTCAACTCACTCATTCGCATGTTGTACGAGTTCTTTGAAATAACTGGAATATTTAATTTGTAACACAATAACTTTAAGAATTTAAGTTGTACATTTTCAATTATATTAATAAAAGTGATGTAACTAGGCGGACCAGACTATTATCCAAACCCAAGATGAGATCATACAAGCGCAAAAAATAAAGTTTGCAAGGCATTTATATTTTTAAAATTAACTGTGTTTCGGTTGATAAAGCCAAGCATCTTAAAGGATTTTTTAGTAATAGTATTAATGTGAGTAGTGAAAGACAAATTGCAATCAATAATAATCTCTAAATCTCTAATAGAAGTTGCTTTTGTAATGGAACAATTATCAATTTTGTAGTCAAAGCTAATAGGATTATTGATGCGCAAAAAAGTAATAAAATTACATTTGTTTATATTCACTGGTCAAGTTAATGATAATAGTGATTTTGTGTGGTTGATTGATTTGGTATGGAATTTTTTTGTTAGTTTTTAAGTAAAGCTGTTTCAATTTTTTAGTCTTTATATAATGAGAAGTTTGAGATGTAGCATGGCGCGGATATTATTTGGCGAAGAGACAGTGACTGAAAGTCCTGGGTGATATGTTTTTGAGAATACTTGGCACATCCTCATACTTGGATGCCATAAACCCAGATGAGCTTTAGCATTGATTAATATATTAGTACTTAGTTTTTTGTTGATCAACAGTTTAGACTTGAGAATAGGGCGAAATAGATAAAGTCTAGTGTTAAGTATCTTTCTTTTAGTTTTTGTGTGTGGACCCCAAGTTAGACGCTTGTCTAAGATTAGACTTAAATATTTAGTTTGAGTTATAGTTGGAATTTGGTTGTTTTGAAAATAAATTGCAGGTATAAGTTACCTTTTCTTAGAGTGAAAATGATGTGAAAATTTAATATAAGATTCTTCATAATTAGTTCATACTAGAACTACAAAATCTAAATAATATATAAAGACAATTATTTTACTTTTTTGATTTTTAATCAAGTAAATATGGTAATTGAAATGAAAAAGTCTGAATTTTCAAAACTTTAAGAATTTTTGTCAAATAGGAAAATTATATTTATGTAACTCAGTTATAATGAGTAAGTGGATTAAGCTAGCTTTAACATAAAATATTAATGAGAGAGACCCGATATTACACTCAAGCGGCGTAACGATTTGAATCCACGTCAACAGTGAACAGTCTCAAAATTTCTATTTTTTTTTAAACTTTCTCCAATACTATTATAGCTAAAAAGTTGGTTGATAGCTCATTAAAAAGGGATTATCATGTAAATACAAAATGTAAGACTAAACATTTTCAAAAAAATAATTTTAATTTTTCACAGTTAAAAAAATAGTTTTTTTTGCTAAATTTTCATTTAGCGTGGTAGCTTACCGAAACTGGAAAACGGATTTTGTTATTAGAGGTCTTGTTAGATTCACATTAGCTAAGAGAAATGCTGTGAAGATTTTCAGAACTATCTTCAATCGTTATCTCACTACAAACCTAACCTATAAAGCTAAAAAACATAAAATACGCCCAATAATGTTTTTTGAAGCTCTGTAGTGAATTAACTATAAAAAATAAAGTTCTGAAAATCTTCACTGCACTTTTCCTAGCCAATGTGAATCTAACAAGATCCCTAACAACAAAAGCCGCTCTCCGGTTTCAGAAATTTATCTCACTAAATGAAAATGAATATAAAATACATTATACATACATATTGCATACAATTATTAAATTTCTAAAAATTTAAAATCAAGAAAGTTTACATGCCGATCACTAACTCGGCAAGCATTTTTATATACTTTTCAAGTTAAATTTTGGACGAAATTACGTATTTAAATAATAAATAACGATACTAATTATTTTGTTATAATTAAAAAACAATAATTATCGTGTGAACTTTTTCGTAAATTATATTATTATGAATTTTACTATACAAAGTTATATCTTTGATTTCTTTCAAGGTATTATTTGTTTATACTATGAATCTATTTTTACATTTTAGTATGGTATTTACAAAAAAATATTATTAAATGTTGAGCTTATACCTTTATATAATATGGTAAATATATATATTGTTATTATTATTATATATTAATAATATAATAAATGCAATATTTTCAATAAAAAAAATGTATCAACCTACTATAATACTAAAAGTAAAGTGATGTAGGCTGACTTTGATAGACCGTCTCAGTTCAGAATCGTTTGTCATTTTCAATGATATATCATTGAATTAAAATTTAACTCATCCATAATAGTAACCTACTATTCTACACCTAATGTGTACAGCAGATCGGTATCAAATTACTTACCTTTTTGGTATTAATTAACTACAAATTATTACACCTTTACGTATGAACTATATATTATGGCTAGCAGATGTGTGTTACATAAATAATTCGATTAAATAAGGTATTCATTTGCAACGAGTAAACAATTATTTTTCATATACAAATCAATTAAAATAAATTTTAACAAATTAATATGTTTTTAATTAAATTAATTTTGTATTTTAGTTATCAATAATTGTTTCTTATTTTTTTTTTACATTTCTACCTGGTAGTAATAATTCTAATAGCTGTATATTTATTTAATTTTTACTTTTTCTTTCTTTGTCATAAATAAATATGAGTATAATGTATTTCATTTACATTATATAAATTACTATAAATTTCACTTGATATAGATATGATGGTCCTAATTTAATTAAAAAACGTATGGGACTTAAAAATCATATGAGTTAATTCATTATTGTCTTTTTACCTAGTAATATAACAACATAATTTTTATAATCTAAATCTAATAAAATATAATAATATTTGTTTTTCAGAATAGCACTATTAACTAAAGAAGAATGGACGATACTTTCACGATGTTATGCAGCTGATTATGGAGTATACTTGTACTTTGGTGAACTTGGCATGTTTACAACATCGAAACCAGGTAATTTATTAAATTCCTGATACAATTATTGTCACAATTTTGTAGCTGATAATTGGGTATAATTTAACTATTTAATTATTTAGCTTATATTTATTTCATTTATAAATTTAGCTTAATAAAAAATGTATTATATAGTTTCGAGTTTTTGAACACGGTAAAAATATATACAATTTATTTCAAGTTTATTACTTATTTAATACATTATAATTATACATTACCATAACAAAACAAGTATACATACAAATATACTAATATTAACTTGGCGAAATAAAAATATTAAAAAATGCACTCTTTAAATCATTGTGTCTAAATTATTGGTAACTAACTGAGTTGTATAAAACGAAATTAAGTTTATTTTAAAATAATGTCTTAAATATTTATATTATATAATTATTTTTGTAGTATCACTAATAATTAAAATCTCTTTTTAACATCTTATATTTATAATACTCGTTGGTTTGTTTTATTTTAATGAAGTGACGTTGTAAAACTATTTTGGTTTTTATTGTCTTTTTCCTCATTTCTCATAACATGTAATTATACAACACTAGAGGTTTGAATAAGCTGATTGTCGGTCTACCCGTCATAGTGCCCTATAAGGTTCTCTTACATATCGTTAGTATCTTTGAAATAATTTTATTTCAAAATATAATTATACCACAAATATAATGTTAAAACTGAAAGGTTATTTTGTATTAATAAGTAGTACGTATACAATAATATTTTCTCAGGTGAAATGAGTAGGTATATATAAAATTTGCTACATTAGTGTTATTTTATTAATCTTACTGTTTTAAAATTTGAATATATAAAATGTTTTATTTATAAATTTAAAAAAAAAATTAGTTTTTAGAAGTTTGCACTGGTACAAGTATGTAATATACAACATTAAATTATCTCAAACGAAGTTATATTCGATTTAAAGCTTAAATGATTTATTTGTTTATCGATACAGACCGTAACATGTATATGATGTGGATTTTCTGATAAAATTTGTTTGTTATTTCTAGTAGTATGCACTCGTTTTTTGTTCTCTAAAACAATCTAGTTAAACCTATTCTATAAAAAAATATGTGTTTGTTGGTTTGCATAGCAAAACTTTAAATTTTATAGTTTTTTTTCTTAAATATATTGCCATTAGCAAATTAGTCTAATTTATTAAGAATAGCAGCCAAAGCAAGATGCCCAAAGCGCGAGGTAATGTATTTTCATTTGGAACGGTCCCAGAGGAACCCGAAACTTTGGTCCGAGCGCTTCCTTCTATCGTTTTTTTCTCACCACTCTCATTGGACTGACTGTTTTTGCGCCTCGGAATTAATATCGCGCTTTTGTCCCGCCCGCCGAATCCCCGCAGCTTGACTCGAATTTCAATTCCGAATCGGAGGAGGTCATCTTTCTCTCTACACATACACACATACATTATACACATGACTAACATACTACACGCAGTGGCAAGAAACTAATTCATTTAAGGGACACGTGGAGTGGGAATGTTTGTATGTATGGTATTGCGCGTGTGAGAAACGTGATGGGAATGCTTGTAAATCATTAAAAGGTCACCTTTGGCTGCACCGAGGGGGTTCCGTAGACGTTATAGCCGGACCCTGTTATCTGGGCCGAAGGCATTGATCATGTTTGTGGTGAATCCAATTAAAGATATGGAACAAGAAATCACAGTTTGCGTTCCAAACAGGGTTGTATATTAATCGGGTCCAAAGACCATTTCACCCTTTGCCCCTCAGTGTGTAGCCGTGTCACGGAGCCGTTAAATCATTCGTAATGTGGCGATCCTAAACTATACATGTGCATAGTATTTATGTCGTGGTTGCCGGTGAAGGGAAATGAGAGCCCGCGGACAAAAAAAACTTAATTTGATTCATTGCCATTTCTGGGTTCTACGAGACCTATCAGCTATAGTGTTTAATTATAATAATTTTCATTGTGTAAAGTATATTTCGAATATAAACTATTATGATATTCGAACTATTATTATTATTAATTACTAATATTGTGCGAATTAAAATACCAACGTTATAGTTCGTATAATAAACACGCTCCTATAGTTTTTTTTTTAGTAAATTTCCAGAACAATTAAAAAAAAATACCTACATATTTACATATTATGTATTCATGTTTATTTATTTGACAGAAATGATCATAATAAAGATATTTTTTTCTTTCTGTTAAAAATTGCATAACTATATTATGTAATATATTATTATTATATAGTAATATAATATTACTATATTCAATAAGCTAATTTTATTTTGTTGAGATTTTTAATTAAATAGAAAAAATTATTAACATTGCCGTTTAAATTCGGAGGGGCATGATGTACTCACGGGAAAGGGTTGATATCTCTCCTCCCCTGCAAAGTAGTTAAATGAAGCGTGTTTTGTTAGTGGTCAGCGAATTGCAGATAACCGAATGCGATTCGGTTCATTTGATACAGTCGTTTAAATAGAATCCATCGGAAAGGGGAAACTCTCTCACTCCGTCCATAAGAATATGATGTAAAACAAACGTAACGCCGAGAAATCAATTTAGATTTCTTGACTTACCAGTTTTTTCTTTACTTTTTTTTCACTCTATATAAAAAGACCATCAGTTTAATAGTCGTTCAATATGTTTAACGACCAGTTGGGAAATCCAGGAAACCTCTTTTACCTCCCCCTTCACCACTAAAAACGGTCGTTAAGTATTGGTTTTTTTCAGACAAACCTTTTTTCTCCCCTGGACACAAGCAGGTTGAAACGAGGTCCCGACGTGGTTTAATAAATGACAAGGCATTTGTCGCGCTTTTATCCCACTCTGTGCAAAAGGGATAGCTCATCTTGGGATGGGACCCAACGATAATTTGAATCGCCCTAAAATGGGAGAAAAAAGTACTAATGACGCGTTTTTAAAGATTAATATATGAAAATATATGTAGAATTTAATTTTAATTTTTTTTTGTTAAGGTTGTGTAGAAACTATCATTAATAACCTTACTCGTTACCTTGTTAAATGAAAAATTTAACGTTTTGTTATAGAAATATGTGTGCCGTGCCGTCAGAGAAGATTGGACGAAGAAAAAAAAGAACAGCTAAAGTATAATAAAGCAAAAATTTTTATTAAAGTGATTGAAAAAGAATCACGTGAAAATAGATTCAACGGAATCGACGACAAGGTAAAATAAAATAAAATTACTGTTTAATAGTAATAGTTTAATAATTGTTAAAGAGATTAAACGTGACAAATATTATTGATTTGACACATATACATTTATATTTGTTTTCTTCGTTGGAATTTGGAATTGTTAGGTATATTAATATTTAAATATTAAATTAATAAATCAATATTAAATATTAATATATCTACAATATTATTTTTGTAAAAATTAATAATATCGACAATTTAGATATCAAATTTAGTCGCATTTATTATACGATTTTTAAATAATTTATTAGATAAAATTAAGTTATATTGATAGTGTAATATAATATAAAATACGGACATGTAAAAAAACATAATATAAGTGGTATTATTGTATATAAAAAAAGCTTATTTTGCTGTTGATTCAATTGATAGATATTGTTTGCGCGTGTCAATTTATCCGACTAGTTTTCTCTGCCACAGCATAATGATAAAGTCGAGTGTCGAGAGAAATAAACAAATAAAATGGTTTTAAAAAAGAAAAAAAATGAGCTAGTTTAGTTAGATATATATTATAATATATATGTTACTGAGACTCGAGCCAAACATCGTCGCCGCCGGTATCTACCCTATCTATATAGCGTAATTGGTGATCGTAAAACTCGATAATTTTCTCATGAGAGCCGGCAAAAAGACTGAGAGATGTGCGGAAAGACATTATAATAATAGGACTCCTCTCTCAACTCAGACACTGATGGTGAATATTCTAGTAATAAAGCCATCGCGCTAAAGATGCATGCACTATTATATTGTATAAGGAGGCTGTTGCTACACCACTCACGCTTGTAATCATGTGCCAAATCGTAAACTTCCCATTTATACACATATACATATGTAGATACTAAGACCTTAACTGTAGTATTATAATTACCTGAACCCTGGCAAACAAATCAGAACAAGTACAATAAAGTCAGACGTTAAACTCCGCCGGAGCGCCGGGGACAAAGACAGAAATAACGAATAAAAAAAATCAAATATAAATATAAAATACATCCTCAAGGCGTATGTGTATGCGTCTGGACCGTCAAAATAATTACTGTTGTGGTTTACGACCTCCTCGTGCTCAGGTGGAGGCTGTACAGACTGGAGGGTTTTCATGATGCATTCGTGGAGATCTGTTCGTTTCTATATTTTTTATTTTTCTTTATTCATTTGTTGTTCATTTGACACTTCGGCTGAGCTCAATACTATTGCATAGAGGTGTATGTTCGCTACAGGTAGTGGGCAGTTGGTATACTATAGCAACGAAATTAATAATTTAGACTAGTCAATTTGTAGTAATGTTCATTTAAAAAATAAAAATAAGTATCACACATGTAATTATTGTCTCAATGTCATTTAAAATCTAACTTAAAATAAAAATATGTTTTGGTGGATATTGTCATACTTTATTGTCACAAAAAAAAAAAAACTGTTCAAAGATTGATATTATTTATATTGAAAATTCTTGTTTTTGTAATTTTTTTGTTTATATTAACTTTATAATTATATACTTCAAAATGTTTTCCATCAACTGTCAAAAACTAAAATAATTTAATTTGTGAATAATTTACAAAAACGTCTTAAGGTATATTATCAAAATTATATTTAGGTAAATGTGGTTAAATCTTTAGTTCCTATTTATATATAATTTAGTAATAGATACCCAATAAGAAATTTTGTACATAAAATACCAATACTTTTATTGTGCCTTATGTGTGTAATAAAGTTTTAATAGTTATTGTGTTCGAATTTAGTGACTTCTTTATCGAATATTGTCATTAAACTACGAAAGATTATAATATTTCTCGTTTTGGTATTCATTCAAAATGGCCATCTTTGTATCCATTTAACCAAGTAAGTTTTGTCCACAACAGCTGATTACTAAATTTTTCATCCTAATAATAATTTATAGTTAATTTAGTCATCTGTTTTGATTCTTTGATGGTTACTTTTTTCAGTTCTTCATTTATTATATTTATTATCTTACATTAAATACACAGAAATATAATTTTGTTTTTTAGTTTTATTTATTTAGTTACTATGCAGTGGAATTTTATTTATCGCGCTATTTGTTATTATACTTAAATGTCAAAGCAAAAATACAAATTGTGTATTTATCTTATATTATGAATTTTTATAAACTATATGCGAAATATATATATTATGTATATGCTAATAAATTTTAATTTTAAAACAAAAATAAAAAAAAAATTTTAATATTATTTTCAATTTTTATAAAATTATATGATTTTCCAAAATTAAATAATTAAAACAAAATATTATATATATACGTAGAATGAAAACTATTGTTTTATCCTAAGTAATATATTATAATTTTTTTACGGTTATGTAGACTGTTTTAATAAATTTACCCTATAGTGTATCAACACCTGCTGTTTGTATCTGATATATCTAGACTTTTTAGATTTACACTAGGTAGTGAAAATTATAAGTTAGAAATAAGGGCATTTGATTCTCGACGACGTTTAATTATTTTCTTTAGGTACCTACTTTAGGTATTACTTATAATTTATGTAGCCATCGTACATTCATATATTTATTATTAGGTGTTATTTGTTGCTTTTCACTGGTTCACTGGTTCTAGGTATACTCACAGTATCTAATTGGTGTTCATTTTTTTTAAAGACCAGTTAACTTGCCACGCAGCAATAAATATCGATACGGATTCCCCAATTAAGCTCTAAACAAAATAAATATTACTGAAACATAGTAATTAACCCTTGGGTTCTGTATGTTATACTTGTTTGGTTGAATGTAAAATAATCGTTCCAATAAAATGTATAAATCCTACTGCTGAGATGGAAGCAGCATCAGTTGTATCTTTTTGATATCTGACGGGTCGTGCTGCTTGCGGCTGTATACGCCTTCCGAGTTCTGAATTGGATATAGTTAATAATTAGTTGTGTGTATGTGTGTATATATATAAATATATAATGTTATGATGAGAATATTTTCTTTGCGAGTACCTGTAGAATCTCACGTTGTAAATTTTTAATATTTTTTACACTTGTTTATTGTTTATATACCTGATAAACAACAAGAACAGAAGCAGGAAATCTTTTTATTCTCACGAATAATTTTCTATACACTCAATTTTCGTTTTGTTTTACTTTATTTGTTTTTGGATTGATTTAATATTTATATTTGTGTGTACATTATTATACGACGAGATATTGGTGTATAGTTCAAGTACAAATGCATGTGTTGATACATAGTACTATCATTCGAATTAGGTTTTAATTTTATTTACTATGTTCTAAGAAAAAATACCCAGCGCACAACGAATGATTTATATTGGCTTGAATAATTGCAGGAATGACTTTTGATGGTTATTGACTTATTGCGTGTAAGAATCAATCAATATGCTTAAAACTATCGGATGGATTCAATTCGCTCATAATTAATTGATAGATCGTAATAATTGTAGTGTTTATATCATTGTAGGTACATTTGTAGTTTTTGAGTACGTGTGAAATTTTTTTATTTTTATACTCGCGGGATTAAGTTAAATGCATGTATAATATAATATTTTGTAATTTAAAAAGTAAACATGATACGGAGGAAAAAACTAAGTGATAATTGCTTTTTTCATTATTTTAACTACCTACCTGTTGCTACCGTGTTTGATTTATTATCAATAAGTGTTGGTTAGGTAGATGAAAGATAAAATATTAACACGTGCATTTTTTACATTACCTTCTTACACAATAGCTGTTTTAGGATTGCAGGGTCATCGTTTATTATGTAAAATATATTCGTCAATGATTTCTTTTACGTTAAAGGAAGGAGACTACCATAACAGTAGTAGGTAATTATTTTTCGTTTTGGACATCAAGGTGGTAATTTTCAGGATTTTCATTTTCATGCTGCTTTCTGTTCATGTGTGTGTGTTGTGTATCAGCGGTGTATGTTATAAATTGACTGTAATTTTACCGGCACTAGCGAATAATCGAAAGGGTCTGATACAAAGGCACAGGCCGTAATAATTAGGAATGTCGTGTGTATGTATAATTTACTGATAGGGCGTGATTTTATCTCGACTCGTAAAATATGACTGTATACGACTTTATTACCAACCCGTGTATACATATATTACCTCCTATAACTTAGTCATGTTGTCGCACCGGTGACATGTCAGTATATATGAGATGTATACGCATATTATACACGTAGATATATTATTTGCATACCAACTGCAGCTTTGGAAAACCGTTTCAAGATGTTTTTACGTTACCGAATGATATTTAAAATACTAAATTGTGCGTTTGGTTTACAGGATGAATTATGGGGCAACTGTTCGAAGAAAATTAAACTAGATACGGCGTGCCTTAACGGCGGTACTAGTGGATCGACAACGGCCGCCGCTCCCACGTACGTCAACAACGGCACATTAGAGTTGGGAATCAGAAGGAGTGCACGAAACCGAAGACCGAGGGGTGAACTAATCGTGGTTTCTTCAAACGACACTTTGCTTGATCTCAAAATGAAGGTAAGCTGGTTATGATAATTCCTTTAATTGTCATATTTTTCGTTGCACACTTTTCGTTTGTTTTTATATAATTATGTAAACCGCTAAAAATGTTCATCGCATAGGTATAATAACAGTACTACAACAGAATTGAGTTAAGTGAACCGTACAATAATTGTAGGCGTTATGAAAAAAAAAATTCATCAATCGTTTAAAATGTTTCTAGTTGATAATAATAATAATTCAAATAAAATTGTTAAATCCGCATGTTTTGTTTGCTATACCATTAACAAATAGTTAAAAACCCTAGCCAACTAAACCTATCTAAAGATGACCGTCATCGAATTAATGCGTTCATTGATTGAGATACTGGAACATATATAGCATGTGTATCTACATAACGTGCGTAAAATAATAAAAAGCAGCGTTTTTTGACAGTACAGTGACATTATGATCATTTAAAATTGATAGTTTTTGACAAATCTATTATTTTTTTTAGTATATATTATATCTATTTGTACCTTGATAATATGTAAATAATAGAGTATATTATGTTGTTGTTTTCTGACATTCTCTATATGTCATTTAGTATTATAATATGTAATAAATATTATTTTTCCGAAAGAAAATTAAATTAACATAACATGATTTGTATATCATACATAGAATAAAAGCTTTAAAGACTTTAAAGTTCAATCTTTTCTGTTGTTATTTTTTTACGAGTGCTTAAAACCACACGTTTTATGTATGTACAACTTATAACGTTTTATAGAAAAAATGGAGGCATTTTACTCAATTTATTTTAAAATAATTGATTATTAGTTATTCATGTTATTATTAAACTAAAATCTATTTTTGTGTGTTATGATGTGTTATTATTTACCTATGATTCTCCGTCATACAAAATGTATTACATCTGCAGTGCGTGTGTGTGTGTCGTATATTTTATAATTTAATTTGACATGAGTAATTGAATAAGTCCGGTTTAAAGTTTTAATGATGGAATTAGTTCTATACAATTTTAACAATTATAACATTTTTTATTTTTATTAATATAATTATGTTTACATATCATATAATACGTAATACAAGGTTGAAACAAATCATTTTTATTTTCTATTTATATACTATATAAACCTAACACATATCATTAATTATTATTTATCAAAGAAAATCTTAATATTTTGTATTAAAAAACACGTATTACGGAAATTATCAAGAAATAATATTTAAGAATTCACATACTTCTAATAAATATATCCTATTAAAAGTTTGCTTACAAAATTCGAATTTTACTAAAATGTACATTATACCTCCAAGTAATAACACCTATAATCTATATTATATATTCAAGCAAAGTAATTTTGGAAAGATTAGAATGAATGCCAACACTGACATATGTTATCTAGAACTTAGTCCTTGGTATTCACACACTTCAACCCATTTCATCTTCACTGTTTTCTCAGTAAAGTCAGTTGGTTAAAACTTGACAGCTTTGAACATTTCAAAACTTCAGGCTTAATGTAATTGTACTGTAGAATCCTACCGGAGACTTGTTCGCGTGCGTGTGTGGTTGACATTTCTAAAGTAAATAATATTATTGCTTAAACTACGTCCAA
The DNA here is from genome assembly GCF_003676215.2 of Rhopalosiphum maidis. NCBI lineage: Eukaryota > Metazoa > Arthropoda > Insecta > Hemiptera > Aphididae > Rhopalosiphum > Rhopalosiphum maidis. The sequence continues at coordinate 4,627,080 of NC_040878.1, read as the reverse complement.
GTGTAGTGTAATTTTGTTTTTACGAATTTTAATTTTACATATTGGTATTTTTCTAGTTACCCACGCCTCATAGGTATATGATAAATATATTATCGACTTTTTCAAATATAATACTATTTATTGAAGCACGAAATAGATTTAAATATCTTACTGCTACAAGGTTATAATAATTATTACGGTTTCAGAAATTTACGTGAGAATAATATATATATATATATATACATATTTATTTATCAAACATATTTATATTATTGTGAGAGGTATATATGTGTGATCTGTGTGCGGATGGCTTTATATATTATAAATATTCTTTATGTGTACTCGACCAACCCACAATAGTTGAAGTCGTCGTGGTGAATATTTATATTATTATTGTGTTGTTATCCTATACTATATATTAAGTCATTAAAAACACGGGGCGAACTCGTGTAGACTGCAACTAGAGCAGACGCTCCGGGGCAGAATATTTCGCGACGCGCTGGTAGCGTTTAACTGCCGCCGCCGCAATCTTGGTTTTTATGTTGATTTTCCCTTCCCCATTCACCACCACTTCCACCACGTCACCTCGACGAAAACAATTGTTTTTTATGACTCGCACTTATTATTAGTGGCGTAGAATGGAAAATGGAAAATATGAGCAACGTAACCACTTAAACGCGGCCGTAGTGATTACCGTACCAAAGAGAATGCTAAATTATACTATCGATTAGAACCGAATAATATTATTTGATTATCGGTCGTCAATATTAGCCACAGACGGAGTGTTGTATTAAATATTTTAATATATGCATGTAAAAACGTATAGTAATCCTTATAGTCGATAGGTTAGAGGTAATGTGGTTATAATTTTTTTGGAACTAAAACGTAGTTCTTTACTTGTTATGAGAGTAAGTTATAAGTTAAACTCAAGTTCTATCTTTATATCTAAGGAATATGTCAATAGTAAAATTATAAAATAATATCTATTATCTACCAAATTATGGTGGCATAGGTACACTTTATTATCATTACTATTATTATTATTACCTATTTATATTATTAAAATAGATATTATACAAATTAAACATAAAAGGTATATAGTAATTAACTAAATTGTTCATAGAGGATGTAATATTAAAAAATATAATATATATACATATCTATTCTTAAATGAAATTATTTTTGTTGACAATAACAATTACATATATTATCTGAAAGAATTTCTACTGTTTAATTAAGTTTATAGTTTGAGTATTGCAATAATATCAATATTATCAATGTGTTTTTATAATATATATAATTTAATATAATTTATTTTTCAATTAAATTAAAATTAAAACTTAAAATTTGTAACAAAAAAATTCAATTTAAATTACTTGAAGTATAATATTATGACTTTTTTAGAAAAATGTATTGTTAGTCCAAATCAATCTATTGTCAAATTTAATAGTATCTATTTCGTTAAATTATTCACGATTGTATTTATTTAAATCAACCAAATGTAATTTAAAATCGATTTTAATCGTTTCTAATATTTACAAAGACGTTAACAGTAATTACTATGCTTGGACCGTCTTAATTGGTATAATTTATAAGAACGTTATCAACTGAGCTGGTAATCCACCGGAGACAAATCCGTTTGAGGGATGCAAATGTCGAGTGAGCAAATAGTAATAGTGTTAGGAGGGTGTGTAGTATGTGTATTTAAGCGCCGAATTCGTTATCATAACTGCTGCTGCTACTGCTCGGACCCTTAGTAGTTGACTGCTGAGAGAGGGTCGGGGGTAGAGGAAATATTAATGACGTCAGGCTGGACCAAAGGACGACAAAAAACAGTTTACCGTTCTATTATTAATCTAGAACATTCAGATGAAGGTTAGGAGAGGGTTAAATGACCGTAAGTGCTGGCCCCGACAGCAAAACCCCCTAAGGCCGAATAGCTTTTTACTGCGAAGAAGTCACCCTTTCCTTCTATCTCGCCCTCTCGCTCTTACCAATACACCGTCTCTTCCCACTCTCATCCAATCTCTACTCAGTATATCTTTAATCATAATTCAAAGGTTTTACACACACTGTGTATATACGAGAGAGTGTATCGGACACCGGGCGGACGTGATTAACTGCTCTGCGAAATTGTAACTGTGTGTTAGAGTGTGAACTTTACCCGAGAGAACTTTCCCACCCTCTGAGCTAAATTGGCTGGACATTGGATAACTCTGAACCCTTTTTCTTTTTTTCGCTTATAAACTTGACGCAACACACTAAACTTATTCATTCGATTTTTTTCCACCATCGCGTTTTGTTTGACATTTTAATCATAATAGTGCGAAATTTTTCAAATGTCAAATGTCGTATTTCGTATGTTATTCAGTTGACTATGAGCATATTCCATTTTTTTGTTATTCTACGATGGTAATTATTTAACTATAACTTCATAACAATAAAATATATTTACGGAGAAAACAAACTGTCCAGAATTAGCTTAGCACCTGCAATCGCTTAACGGCTGACATTGACTGATAATTTTAAAATAAAAATCTAAAGACTTTAGTCATACCTAGGAATTATTTTAATTGCACCCCATCAGTATAAAAATAACTGTTAGTCCGGATTAGCCGTAGGCTAAATAAAATATCAACTAAGTCTGTGTATTGAATTAACAAGTATCAATTGTATAAAAATAGTGATTACTGTAAGTTTTGTTTGTAATTTTGTTTACGTATATAAAATGATCGTATTTTCTTTTATTTCTTTACAAAAAACATATATGAATGTATTCTATAATAATATTATTAAAATTATATTTTTATTTTATCTATAAGTACTTATAATGCTTGTTATAAAAAAATACTATCTTTCTTTTATTTCCCATACTGTTGTAATAGGTTTAAGTTTATTTTGATCTATATTCGTTTGATATCATATCATTTCCTTATGCAGTGTGTAGTTGTTAAATTAAAATATAGATAAACATAATAGAAGTGTGGCATTTTTTGAATTACGTTTATAAATAAACGATTTTATTAACGGCGATTTAAATGTTGATGATTTGTGTTCACAGATCATGGGTGCATTCAACGTCATGCCCAATGATCAGCATCTGAAAACAGCAGAGGGTGTGAGGTTGGATGATAATGAAGCTACATTGGCTGACTTAGAAATTCTTCCGGATACATTAATTTTAGCAAAGGTAAGCAAAGTGCATTGACTTATTATTAGAAATATTTTTATTTAAATTTTATAGTTAAGATTAGTAAAATAACATAATTAGGTAATTATAAATAATATACTTATACTAAATACAGTTTATATATTTTATAAAATAAACTTTAAATATATATTTGGTACCTAGTAGTCTTTATTAAGAATATATAATTATGAAACTCTTAAAATAACCGCTTTACAGTACACCTAGTTTCATAATAAAGACAATAACCTATTAAAAAATATGTCACATAAAAGATTTTTCAGATCGATTGCCGAAAAAATATTTAACAATAAAGATACAAAATAGTATTATAATTTATTAATTTTAAAATTAAATATTCCGCGTTTATTTAGTTATTCCATATAATAAATGTTAATACTCATTACTTTGAGATAGGTAGTTAACTTTAATTTTTTATTCAAGATTTAGTATGTTGGTAACAGGTAAATAAAATATAAATAACTTGAGTGAAACATGGACGTGGTTATGATTTGAACTAAAATATTGTTAAAATTTAAATCAATATCTGGAATATAAGTAAAAAGTAATTTCCCTATGTAATGTGTGTGGTTTGAGAATAATCGGAATGTATTTTGTAAAGTATTTTTTTTCAAAGATTTCCTGTTAAAGTGAATGGTGGCCACAGATAGAGTTAAGCTCTACAACTTACTAGGGAAATTACTGTATTTATTGACCTTTCTGCTCCTTAAATGTTGACAATGATTTATTTGTCCTCTTAAATATCAGTATTTTTATTTATATATAACAAACCTATTATTAAATAAACTCCAACCATCCTTATTGTAATGCTTAGATAAATTTAATCTTAAATATTAAGTAAACGTCAAATAATTATCATAAACTTATCAGTTAATCACACATATACACATCATTATTTATGACGCTTAAAATATGAAATCATAATTTATCTATACATAAAAAACCTATTAAGGAAACATATACACATACTTAATGAGGATGCTATTTTCCTGACTTCTATATCTACGTAATTAATTAGCTATTTTTATATTAAGTTATTTAAAACATTTTACTAATAATTTTATATTATGTTCTATGCTGCAATGCATAAATATATTTCAATTTTACATAACAAAATTTAACATAATCTCTGCTTAAATTGGCATAGTGTTTAAACACTAAAAACGAGATGTCGTGTAGTAGAAGTACTATTGCTTTCTGTTTCATAATAATAATAATAATAATAATAATAATAATAAAAATCTTAAAATGTGTTATTAAATACTATTTACATAAGTACATAAGAGACGTGGCTGTGTTAGGTGTGTGAAATATTTAAACGCGATTTAATTTAATTATTGATACAGTGCATCTTGAAGTTTGATTAAAAAAAATCAACAAATTAGCTATTATAGTTCTGTCGATGTACAAAGTTTAAAAAAGTATAAAAATAGTAATACTGAAGTTGTTTAAGGATCGTTTGTCTATAAATAATTTTTTTTTCGTTCTATTACTCCTCGTATACATGCATCAAAAATCAGTTGCGGTACACCACCGCCATTTATCGCGCACACCAATTATATTATAATGGATGACTTGCACGTCAAATGATTCGTGAACACCACACTCCGGCGATTCACCTGCACAACCCTAAGCACACAGTGCACTATTACGTCTTTTAATAAATATTCAACAGTCCGGGTATTGCGGATGATGTGTATTGTTTCGAAAACAAAAAAAAAGCTTAAGGTAGATTATGTCCATGGCTACTTATATATAATATAATAACGAATGAGTTGATCTGTCGGCAGCTGAATTGAATGGGTTTCGATTGAAATAAACTATTTACTTAGGATTTTTTTTTCATTGACGGCGACGCGTTTTCGTCTTCCGTTATTTTTTCTGTGTACCTACTGAAACGCGATCGTGTCTGGTACCCGAGACACGTGCTTCGTGAATTACCAGGTTAGTTTTTTTTTGTTCGTCTCCGGAATCCCCGAGCATAATAATTGCCCGGTGCTGCATTTACTTTGGTGTATGTGTTTTTTCCTTCCAATCATTCCACCGTTGGTCGGCCATCACCTGCCTTTAACAAACAATAATAATTCGTGGCATTTAGCTTCCTTCTTTTTTATCACTCATACCCAAATTTATGTATTCAAATTATATACATTAATTTGTTTACATTGTCATAGATGACAAGTATCTTATTATAAATTATGGTATTATATAATTGATATTTTACATATTCCACATCTATGAAAAAACCTTTCCAATCCAACGGTATAATTTTTTGACAAATGAATAGTTACTTACTTGTAATGAAATATAATGTTAGTAGGTATTTTATAAATATTTAAAAATTTTCTAGTTTGTTTCTAGTCAGATAAACTTTCAGATGGAATTTACGTTTTTAGTATGAAAATTGGTTAAAATCAAAAGAATAATATACGGCTCAATTATTTTGAAATTGTAACAGAAAAATAAATGTATAATGTTCCGTTTACAAAACCATCGGGAATTACGATTTAGACGTTAATGACTTAATCACGAGTGCTTCATAAAATATTTTGACGTCTTTGTATATACCGTGACGTATTTCTTGTCTCCTGGGATGCTTTAAGAGTCCAACGAACGATCGGGACAGTAACCCATGACTACTGTGCACGTGACGAGGAGGTAAAGGGGACAATGGCTTTTTTTTCGTATTGCGCGCGTGTGTGCATTTGCAGAGTACCGATCAACCTATAGTATACCACGTAACGGGTTGACACCACATGCATACGTAGGGCGCTTTCGCTCTCCCGAATAAACTATCTCTCTATATATTTATATATATATCAGCAGTTTGATCCCGAAAAACGGTACATGTGCGTCCAGACCTCCAGGCTCGTTCCCACGACGTCGACTTGTCACCCATATATATATATATGTGCATTTACACATGTGCCGTCGCTATCGTTATAATATATGAAGTGTAGAATACAAAACCGTTCACGCATCGGCGCCATGTGTACAGCGTGCGTATATATACCCCTCCGAGTGTATGTATACTACGCGCCGAAAGTGAGGCGCAATGATAATATTTAATTATAATATTGGATGAAAAAAAATAAAATAAAAAATTACTTAACAACAACCCTTAGACTGCCGGGGTAATTCGTCTAATGGGTTAATGAAATGATGACTTTACACCGCCCACGAGAGGTGTGCTCGCGTGGTGGTTTTTTCTTAAACGTTTTTTCTATCATCTGTATAATAATAATATAGTTTCCCTCGACGGTTTGTACGAAATATTAAATTGGCCGTATCTAATTGAAAATTATTTAAATCGCCGTTTTTTTGTACTCATAATAATATGATGTTATCATCACATCCCGCGCGCCGCCAGAGCAGAAAGACCACACATACGCAACATTAATGCTTAATATAATATAGTCTACAGTAGTATTGGAATTGTAAGTCACTTTATGAAAATGTTTTATTTTATTGTACTAATAAGTAATAGGTTTGCAAAAATTAAAATAATAAAAAAAATATTATTTATGTGTTGTTTCTACAACATAAACCATTTAAACTACATTTATAATTTATACGTATGTATGTGCTCTGTGCATGTTAAAACGTTAAATATTAGCAAAATAAATTAGATAGGTATTGATGATATTAAGAAGTCTGGACTTTTGAAATATTTATGTACTTATTAGTCATTATATACATCGTTACACCCATACGTAAATATATTATAGGAGCAATAAAACGTGTTAAATATTATTATATTTTATTATATTTACCTATATAATATTCAATAGAATTATTTGAATTAGGTACGAAAGTTTTTTTTTTAAGTATTGACCATTTGAATGTAATTCTTATATTATGAACTAATCAAAATATTATTGGATAAGTTATCATTGTGTATTTAATAGTGCTTATAATTTTTTATATATTAATATTATAGTTTTTTTAATATATGTATACAATTTAATTGTATGCATCATATCTTATATTGACACAATAATGATGTTATTTCAAAGAAATCATTTGTTGCTTCGAATTTTGTATAATATACTATAATTTATTATAATCAATATCAAAATGGATGTTCCAATAAGCGATTTTTTCAAATTTTTGTACCTATGTATGTAATAATTTAAAAGTGTGTACTTCGTTATACACTTTTAAAACGCCAATAATAATTTCATTTCTTGGTCTCATGTGTACGTATTACTGCACATCGGACACGTCACATACATATTATTGTTATCATAGTACGTCACTAATGATTTATTACTATGAAGTATTATCACTACATAAGGTTAAGTTTATGAATTATTTTTATCACTATTTAATAGTACTAATTATATTTTATATTATAGGCACATTATTGTATTTAGTTTGTTTATATGCATCTGTGAGTAGGTATTGTCGAAATTATGAAAATAATAGAATTGAAACAATTATACAATGGTGGTGTATAATGTATAGGAATATAGTTTTAAATATGATTGTCATTTAAAAATCTAATCACGATTTCTAGATATATTATGTAAAATATTGTACTTACTATTTTATAACGAGTATTATGTAGGTGGAATGTACAATATAAACGTATCCTTGTCTAAAATAATTATTAAAACTAGCTTTTATTGTTTCCACAGTAAGTCGATAACAGTCATAGACATATAAGTAAAATTAACTTAATATGGGATCTTACTGCCTACTAATAATAATTTACCACCTAAAACTACATTGATACAACTATAATAGTAAATTATCGAATTTAACAAATATATAATATCATAAAATATTTTTAATATTTAAAAATCATTTTCCATACATTTAAATACATTTATTTTTATAGTTTGACGAACCCACTGAAGACCTACCGGAATTCGTTGCCGAGGAAGAAGCTGGCTTCAAAGGTTAGTTGTTCACATGTATTATTTTTTTTTTTTAAATTTAAAATCGAACCGTAACGCATCGTCTCTTAGAAAGATCCGTTTTTAAACTGGGTCTTATACTATAGTGTGACAGAACGATGATGGAATGTGAGAAAACATTTCGATGGCTTTAACACTCATTTGTATCGCATAGTATATATAAGGGGACTTTATATGAGCTATTATTATTCGGATGTACCAGCTTCCTGTGTTTGTATTTCTTGACACGTTTTTTTTTTAATTTCACACGCATTGTTATGTACGCATTGAGATTGAATTAAAACTATTAATTAGTAACGTCTTTATCACCATTACTTACTTAACTAACACTTCATTTATAATTTTTAAATATTTTTTTATTTTGAACATATAATAATCTATTTGTATAGCATTTCAGTAAAATAATGTTTTCTCTTCATCACTTTCTTGACGCGATACTAACTTCTTTCTGCTTACAAATGTTCATCATGATATATCTTCCACGTTATAATGACTATACACTTCTATAAAATGTTTTGTTTCTCTTGCCCTCTTGGATATACAACAATTTACACTCTAATAAGTAATAACCTCGCGTAGCCGACTAAAACGAGTATTGTATTAAAATTAAAATATATCACATGGCAGTTAAGTTGCGGCACTATCACAAAAATAAATTAGACAAATAAATTCCCTTATAATTTTTGAATGTGTGTTTGTCCATGTTTGTATATACACGTATATATTATATAGTGCAATGGACACGTTCGTAGTCTTGCGGAGAGCTGTTGACATTGGGCAACAGAAACAACGACGGTATTATTATATTGCCTCGGGGTATTATATACAAAGCCGCAATCGCGTTTTCACGTGATTATTTCCGTTTTGACTTTTAACCCACTATATAGGCTTATTATTATTATTATTATCAGGAACAAGACCGCGGTGACCACCCGAATTCGAAAAATTGTAATCACGTAAAACAAGACGGCGGAAGTCGTGATCTATAGTGCAGTATAGATGTATATAATACACTATATGTATGTTGGTTTTATTATTGAAATACTTGCGGGGGGACTAGAGGCGGTGACGGTGCCGCAATTACCGCAACGCATAATATCATCGTAATCATCATTATGTCGCGGCCGTGTCATTTCCGGTCGGTACACACACTCTCCACCACTGACGACTGACGGCTTGCTTCTTCCCCTCATTCGGTGATTTCGGTACGCGGGGTAATAACGTCGAAAACTTTCCCGAATCGCATCACTCAAACTTGTGTTAAAACGTACAACATAACAATACTTATATAAGCACCAAAACTAGGCAATAACTAATAGTTAAAAATGTTCAAGTCTAGGTTTTTTATGAGAACTTTTTAATTTAATTTGTTAAAAAATACAAAATATTGCGTATTTTTTATTCGACTTATAATTAGTTATTATGTTATTTTTTGATTTTTTTAACCCATCTCTTTAAATTAATATAGCCGATTGAGATGTAAAATTGTATATGGTATACGGAATTATTAAATCGTGGAATCATACTAAATCTAACTAGTATTAGGTGTGACTGCTAGATTTGGTCAAGTAGAAAGCTTTAGTTTTGAAAATAAATAAACTTTCCTAAATTTGAAATTTAATTTATATGCAGTATACGAGTAGTATGCAGTATGTCTACAATCAAAGGGTAACACTAAACATTTTTGTTAAATAGTTTTAAGTCAAATCGAATCGAGATTTATAATTATCTATATGTTTAGTACTTATTCTATACTGAAACACCTGTATATGACTGTAAAATATGAACTACATGGAACAGTAAACATTCATTTTGGAAAAATAATATAAGTTTTAATATTATTATTATTAATTTATAAAACTAAGAATTTATTATATTATTGTTATTCCAACATAATTTGAGTCATTTCAGTGTCGTTTATATTCATCTATGTATACCTACTTTATATAGCCGTCCAATTAGCGCCATTCGAATTAATATCTCTCTGTATTGTATGTGCGTATAGTGTAAGAGTAATATTTATTTTTTCCTCCAACGCACATACACATGCAGTGCAATCTCGACGTGTACAGCGCACTTGGGCTCTCCTATACTTGTTTTTATCGTCAATTAAACCAAGAAACCCTGTACAGTATACAATATACACACATATATATAATATGTGTTTAGCGACCGTAAATCTGCAACGATAATAATCATGATATTAATAATATGTGCGCTGCAGCGTAAGCATATTCGCATCACTATATTATTATATTATATACGTGCAATTCACGTGGGACCCGACGACGATACATGATGCACTTGGCCGTTTGTAGTTATTATTTTTTCCCCTCTTTCTACTCCCTCTCATTCTATACATTTTATTTTCTCTTCGACATCGTTAACAATTTAATTCATTATTATTATTGCCCTGACACGTGATGTATAGTAATAACGATTGGCGTCGTATACCGCGAAAGACCACTGCGCTAAAGTACCCTGTCCAGCTCGCGTGGATTATTTTCACCTCAATCACTTGGCGACCCCCTTTCTTCCAGTGTTATCCTCATAGCTAACGATCGTAAGCCAATTGTGGCCAATTGGTTGATAGCTACTGTGTTAACGATACACCGCCACCGTTAGAAACGGGTCTAAAGATTTTTTTCTTTAACATTTTCATTAAAAATATCGAGTGCAATATTTTATTTTACAACTTATCTGGTGCGTACTAACACAATTGAAACAATACATATTTGTCCATGTATATTATTCCATGAACCTAACAGATATATGGAAATCGGCTATTTATTAATTTAATTAACCCTGAAATATATTTAATACACTTCCTCCATTAAAATGTAGTTAAATGTTGAAATAACATGTAATAATATAATTAAATTTTTTTTCAGGTACCGAGCTCATGAGTTGAAAAATCCGAATTGAAATTTGTGTAATAAAGAAATATATATATATATATATATATATATACATATATATATATAAAACATAAATTAAAATGCATATGGGTAGATTATTTATCATTTTTATTTATATATATATATATTTATACATATAACAGTGTATGACGTATATATGTATTAATATTGTATTGAGTTTTTAAGTAGGTAACTTCTAATAGTTTTTTTTTTTAAACATTAATGTATATATAATATTAGTGTATGTTTTAGTATTTATTTCAAGCAACATCGTTAATATAATTATATTTTTATATTATTTTTAAAAATGTGTTTATAGGCTTTTTTTAGACAGGGATATTTAAATTTATTTGTTTACATTGAGATAATTTATGCGTTTGTGTAAACAACGCGTGATGTGCTGTAAATATTAAAATATTGTCATCTCTCCACCGGTTAACATCATCGTTTGTAGAGCCAGGAGAGAATATCGTTCCAAGCTTTTGTTGTTATATCGTAATCTTTTATTAATTATTATTATCATTATCATATTATAGTATTGTACATAAATATTTTTTGATAGCAACAAAACACTGAAATGTTTTGATAAGATATTATAAGTGTTGCGTGTGTTATATGATAATGAATTATTTACTATTTTTGTAACTTGCTTTAATGTTAAATTTTCACACATAAGTATTTTGTGTGTGGAAATAAGAATAATAATTATTATAATAATAAAAAAAAAAACAGGAACAAAAGGATATACCAAAATAAAATGATTTGTTTTACTTACGTAGATTTTCGACGATGGCTGGATAGTGTGGATATATTTGTGTGGCGTGGGCCTGTGGAGGTGGTTTTAAATTGCATGGTGCTACCGTATATATTAGCCAATAATAACGCGTAATCCGTACCGTTATCGTTGCGTATAATATACAGTAAACATAATCAGTCAAATTACAACAGCGGGCGTAAACATAAATCCATTCATTATAATAATGTTCGCGGCCCTATAAATTGTCGTCATACCCCACGACGATGCATGATTTATAGTGTGCGCAAAGTCGCTTGAAACTCCGTGAGTACAATTCGTCGTGATATTGTTGTTGTTATGCCGTTATGGTTGTGTCGATGACTGAGTTTCCATATTGGTTACTTGCTGCTTGCATCCACTTTTGTTTTGGCGGGAAGCGCGTGAAAACTTCGGGTGGTTGTATTGTCGTCATTGTTTCTGTCTTTCTGATGATATTATAATATAAGTGTACCTTATTTTTGAAAAAGAGTCATGACATCGTTTTGCATAAAACTTGCCCTGAAAATACGAGAAAACGATCACTCAATATTTGTGTATGACTATACGTCTAAATTCTAATAATGTATTATGCTTGTGTTTAGACTCGCCCACTGAGTTTGGGACATTTTCTACTGTCGATTATGGCGTGTGCATACGACGTATAAAGGAATTGGTGATGCAGAGTACATTGATAGTTTACCGTTTTGTGGTGTTAAGGGGGGGGGGATTCCGCCGGTTACTATCTGTGTATAATGCAGGTATACCTTTTTATTATATTGTTTCTTTTTTTAAGTAAAATTGTTGATAAAAAAAAAATGGTTTTAATAGATATGCAAATTGTGTAATATAAGTTGCATAGGTAATACTTTTGAGTTACGGTAGGTTTTTGAAACAAAATAATACGATTATTTTATTCTAATGATTGTTGATGAATTTTACATTTTTGAAATGGCCATCACTATTTTAATTATTTTTACTTAGATCAGTTATATTATGACATGATCATGATAATCATCTACTTATTAATTTTTTAAATCGTTATGATGCATGTATACGTATCAAGTATATTAATGATGTATACTCGTAGTGGTAATTAGTAAATTTTTTTTAATCATGGAATGCCCAATCGTGCAATTATTTTTGACCACAAATTGAAATGTATTGCTGCAGATATCGTTTTTGTACTCGTTTAAGTGAATAAATGAATAGGTACTGAGATGAAGATATTAAATATTTCGATAATGGTCGATTATATTTGTATTCATTCATCACTTCATCAGTATAATTTCCTTTTTGGTTTTACATCGCTTTATATAAATCAACAGTACAATAAGGAGGAATAATCGAAAAAGATTGATACGTGTTATAAAGTGTTCTTATTAACATTTTCTCTATTCAGGGGAATTTTATTTTTACGATAGTAAATGATAAATTGCGCCACTTATCGATGATGTAATTATCTTGTATTAGTTTCTTACCTTCTTCAATGACCATGTGCAAGACCTCTTGTATAGTATTCGGTTAAAATAAGAGTAGTTGGTAAATTATATTAGGAGAATGGATTTAATTGTAAAAGTGTATTCCTTTAAGAATAAGTTCTTCAAATAAATCTAATAAATACCGAGTCCTTGATTTAAATTATTAACTATACATATACCAGTAAGGTGGCATAGTTTAAAGTTATAGATACGTTGCCGTTTGTTATCAAAAAAAAAAAAAAAATCGTTGTCATAAAAACGTTAATTATTAATGGTATTTTTTATACTGTGATTTCACTACTCGATTATAACGCAGCAAGTACGTTATTATTTCAACTGTATCACTTGCCTACGCATATATTATGAAACGTACTATATAGATCTCTATTGGAATCTGTAGGACATAATATACGTCCATATCGCCGAAATCCGCCGACAGGGAAGGTAGGTATATAAGTAGGTGGTTGGACAATATACGCACTATGTATAATGGGATGGTATAAAATACTATAATATATTATACTAAACGTGTTTTATTCTATACGAAAACAATGGCCCCGTGCCATTTTCGATGTACGCCGACGCACTGTTACTTTTTATCCGTGCAGGTAGGTAGGTATAATACTGTTTGTATATTATTATGTAATTATTACAAATACGCACGCGCATGGATTTTTTCCACTCAAAAACTGTTATTTTGGTAATCGCTCTATAAATGTACGTCGGACGTTTTACGGGGACGTACCTACCAACGACCACCCAGGTGTGCTAGTGAGTTTTTTCAGTTCTTTTGGGTTTTTCTTTTTTTTTGTTTTGTTTTTAAAACGTTAAAATGTTTATGAATTTTGTCACCGGACGTCAGTTTCCGCAGCGAAAACTAAAAAATGCCGATCTCCCGGCCCGCGTTTCCATATTTTTGAAGTACATCAACTCTCCCGTCGTTTAAACACTGTGCAGGTCGTAATAATATAATTTACATAATATACACCAGTGCCGATCACCACTTAATATTTTTGAAGGTTCATTTTAAGAATTCAGAAAGTTTTCGGAGACCATTTAAACTTTTGGTTACGCTAATAACTAGGTTTTTTAAATAGTATACAATAGTATACTATTATAATCCATTATTTTTGTCGCCAGATATAGATATAGTAATGTTTTTAAATTCATTTAGATCTATTAACTATTTCGTTATAAATTTATTATTTACTAACATGCATGTATTTGAAATTTAATTTCTCTCTTAATTCTCTTGTATATGGCTGTATTGAGAATTTTGTTTATAGATTCAGGTTACATATGATTACTTATCGGTCCTCTCTATTACTATATTTCATATAAAATTGTAGTTTAATCTATAAGGTTATTGGGCTGAAATAATATTAAGTGGTATCTACATATAATAGGAAACGGGTTATACCACCGTGTATTTATAACATTTTGGTGATAGTTGCCATGATTTTATTTATTTTATTTAGGAGTAAAGGCTTCAACTTCTTAGTCATTAGCTTGTGTTTAAAATATTTACAATATAGTAGTGTACAGTAGATGATTATAGTTTATTCATTGTTGTAGGCGCAAATTATGATTGCGTAAAATATTTTCAAATTGTATTTAAAATATATTTTTTTATAAATTAAAAAAGGGTTTTCACTATTACTTTAATTATATAATGAATTAAATTATGGCTTTACTAAAATATAAACATTAATAAAAAACTATAGTGTTTTAAATCTATATTTTTAAACTTATAATTCTGCATATGATGTATAAATACATGAAAAGCATTCTGTGGTTGAGGGAACAATACAATTTTATCCTAAAATAATTGGTTATAATATTTTCCACATATTTTTTTTTTTACAAAACATTGGTTATAAAATTATCAATTTAAGTTGAATATGTGATTGATGCGTTATTACTTATTAAGCTTGTCGTGATAATATAGTGATATACATTAATACAAAATGTTGAATGTCCACTTTAGACATTTCTAATGAGCAAATATGAAAAAAAAATCAACTGAGTTGGAATCTATTCATCTATGTGAGAATAATCTGATAATTTTATTTTCATCGAACGATTCTATATTTCAATGTTAATTACTATAAGTTATGATAGTAATAGTTGCAATTGTTTGCAATGATCCTCTTCTACGAGTAACTTAACCTTCACTTGTGGGTAGATACTGCACTTATTTAAATCTTAAAGGTGTGTCTAAACACATAGCTATGAGATTTGAAAATGAACAATTTACAATTAAACCTTCCAGATACATTCTGTCATAATGCATTTATTTTTCAATAAAATATGCAATGCCTATTCAGACCTAAGAATGCTGTACACGAAAATAAAATTTAACGGAGTTCTATAACTATAACGAATTTGTTAATTATTCCCAAACATATTGCCGATATATATAATATCACGTTTATATGTTCTTAATTATTATTATTATTATGTACAAATATTGTATGTTCAGTAAAAAACCGACGTCCTTAAGAATCCGTTCAAATCAAAAACAACAGTTGTAATATTATTATTATCATTAGGGCTAGTACTTAGGTATATGAAATAAAAAACCAAAAATATGTACATATGTATGTAATTCAAATGGCTAAAATATGTAATAAGAAAAATTTTAAATTATGTTAACGTGTAAAATTAAAATAAAATTCTAAATAATATAAATTTATTTATTATATTATTATTTATTAATAATATAACGTTTAATCTAAGATCATTAATGTATAGTTATCGAACAGAAACAAATAAGATAAACTATAATTAAATTATTAACTAATACTTTTATATACTTATCTCCTATATATTCTTTATACACTTCCAATTTTTATAAGTACTATTATCGAAGTATAAATACTACTAAACCACTGAAATTGTTAAAACTTACAAAATATGTAAAATGTAAAATAAAATATATTTTATTTTATTGCAAATCACGTGAAATGAATTTATCGTTTGCAATACTTAATTTATCAAGGTTTAGTAATAATATGTATTTACATACAAATCCCAGCCCTAATTATCATTATAATATTAAACTCGTGCATAGTTTGTGTCCTCCGTATTATACACGCTACGCTGTCGTTCACTCCGGTCTGCGCCGAGCCAACCGCGCGGTGTTGGACAGTCGCCAATTCCGTCTGATAGGGTTTATTTTTTTTTTATGGTCTTCCTTACGAAAGTTCTGTGCTATATTTCACTTTTATATGGTTAACGCGCCGTTAATAATCGGATTATTATTTTAATTATTAATAATAATTCCCGGTGAGACATAAATCAATGTGCGTACCTATAAACATTTCTTTTTTCCGCTCCCGCGGACGATATTATTTTTACACGATGACGCTACTGACGACCAACCACGGTCGGTGGACCGCGACCGAGCCGACGATCGACGACCGACGGTCACGGACGCTACCCGCGATAGAGTGCCCTGGAGACGAGCGCGCGCACACTTCATCAAAACGAATTACTCGACAATTGTCAGCCGAGCCTGCCGTCCCCGGACGATTTGGCGTAGGTGGCGAGGTGTCTCTGTATATATCTATTATATTATACACGTACATCGATAGTTCAGCTGCAATATTCAACGATCGTGACGACATGTTTAATTCTGCGTACAAAGACCCACAATAATATAATAGGTACTTATGCCTGATGCGAAATTATATAGGCGGGTGGTGGCGGCCACATAAAAATCGTTCGACGAAAATAAAATAAAACTGTTTATTGTTTTTGTATTTTTTGTATTCGGTTGTTGTTTGGATTCGTTTATTTCGCCATTTCGAATATCTCGTAATCAAACGTTGAACATAATTTAACCATAATTTTCTTCATTATCGTTATATCATAGTAAATTGTGTATAGTTCTACAAACATTTCTCAAATAAATATGTATTGATTAAAGTCGTTAATCGTATAATTGTCGATTTCGCGGATGTTCACTATCTCGACTGATGCTGGTGATAAGACTTTTACATTTTGATATCAAACGTTTTGTGTGTATCAAGTTTAATTCTACGTATTTTAAGTTATGTTTCGTTTGACGTAAGGGGACATATAATTATTGTGATGTAAGATGTCTAAAACAGCAAAATGTGACGAAAAATAAATATTTAAAGTGTTAATATACTTTAAATTTTTACAGTGTCTATTACGTGGTATGTGTTCGTTTGAACGATGTTTACTCGACTAGTAAATTAACGACGTCGTCCCGAGAATATATAAGAGAGCCAAACTTTGATAACTAGAGCTTAAAAAAAAATTTAATTTTATGTTTATTTTAATTTATTTATTTTTAGTTTATGTAAACTATTAAACTAAAGACTTAGTTACAGTAATAAATTGTGTCTACGATAATAATTATTGCCCAAATAAAATAACAGATGATGAAAATATTGAGTATACCTAATTATGAAAAGTTATTGTCTGTTCAATATTGTATAACCGACCTGACATACATAACAATGTATGTACTCCTATTAGTATACTCGTCGGTGCACCGAGGGCAAAGGTCGACGACGACGCATCGAATTTATTTAACTGCGA
Organism: Rhopalosiphum maidis; assembly: GCF_003676215.2. NCBI lineage: Eukaryota > Metazoa > Arthropoda > Insecta > Hemiptera > Aphididae > Rhopalosiphum > Rhopalosiphum maidis. The sequence goes on along the minus strand of NC_040878.1, from coordinate 4,609,228 downwards.
AAACATCATTACACCTAACTTTATATTATTACTGTCGTCATCGCGCGTACGTCGGATATATAAATATATAAGTGTATAATGTGTATAGGCATATCATATTAATATGACTTATAATATAATATTGTATAGACGGAGGAAAAGTTTTTCGGGTCTCTTTTGTTTACGTTCGCCGTGCACGGATGACGTCCGTTCCGCGGAACCGTTCTACTGTGTCGATAATATTAATATATATTATACTGTATATACTTTGAGTATATATATACACTCGTACATATTATAATGCGACTCGCGTCCACACGCATAGACACTATATCTATGTATAAGAGGTGCCTATTATTATTATTAGGTATTATACTTGGCGAGTGTAGACGACATTCACGGTTGATTGGAATATTTTATAGCGTTGTTTTCGTATACTTAGGAGGTACCTATATAATAATATATCTAATGTATATATTATATATATATATATATATATATATACATGCCTGGCGCAGCTTTTTATTTTCTCTCTCTCTTTCGATCTATCGCTCTATTTTTCTGATATAGATGAATGGGAATATTTAAAGTAGTAGAAAAAAACAACAAAAAATTACACGATGACGATGAAAAAAGTGTTTGGTCATCGCGTTGCTATCGTCGCCGTCGTCGCCCACTGCAGCTGCTATATGTGTGTACGCGTTATATCGTCGTCCGGCACACGTGGGTCCTACTGACCACGAAAAGGTCTGTATAATAATATGTATATATACATATACGTATACATATTTTTATAGTCTTATAGTTGTTTCCCTGTAGTTGACTTCACCACCGCTGATGGATATACCGGAACAATGGACTCCGATATATATATATATAATATACATAATATTATATTATATTACAAAACGATATTTTGATGTACCTACAGGTATTATATTTATTTATGTTATTTTATATATATAAATATATACGATGATGAACGCGTAAATCGGTCGAACCGTTTAAACGACCGTGAACCTATATATATATATATATGTATATTATACTTGACACGCTCCTGTTACGACATCCTGCTTCCAAAATGCTCACGGTTTCGTATAGAACAGCATATATTATTGTCAGGAAATTATACAGGGGGGTTTGGGGTTCAACCGCCCCCCCTAGAATTTTTTTGGTATACGTGCCTGATACTGTATTGAAAAAGGGTTCGTTCAATATCGGATATGAATTGTGGGCTTTGGTACGTCGGGCTAAGCTCATAGACTGTTTTTCCCGCACACTTAAACATGTATAGTCAATTATATATTTCTCATTTATTCATTAGTTTATATTTATTAGTTTTTTCAGTAATCTTAAAATTTGATATGTCTACGAAATTAATTGTTAACTATATTTTAAGTACCTAATTTATAGTTTATTTGAAAGAAAAATATAATTTAGCATATAAAATACTACTTGCCTAGTCATTAAATCTGCATATGATTATACAATTTTCCGACATCATTTCACCTACCTCAATCTTTGGATAAAATAGTCTAATTTAATAAACAAACGTTAATTTATATAGCTTTTATTTTTTGTTACGTATACTCTTGTGTATATTGTCGTATGTAAATATGTACCTATTTGTCTAATGACAAGTAAACAGGACCGTGTAACAGTACTTGGATATTATTAACTGTAGTGTTGCATGAGTTTTTCAATGCAATTATGTTTACTTTTAAACTTAAACTTTTTGTTAGTTTAATATCTACTAATATGGCTTACATTTTTACTCAGCATCATTTTCAATGGCTTTAAAACTAGAAAACTAAACATTTATATATTTATATATTTTTTAATTTTTTTTTTATTTGTTTTCCAGTTTTCAAAGTTCATAAATACAAATAATATTGAATTTGTAACTTTTTCATTATTTTTTAAAAATGTGTACATAAAAATGTTCGCATGGGTGTTTAATGCTATACTAAGTTTAAGTACCTATACTTATTAAACTAATAATATAACATCCGCAACTATAGTATAATTATAATGATTTAACTTACAGACTGCAGTGATATACATATATATATATCAATCTATGAAGGTGCACATGGGAAGAAGGATAGTATCTTTTTCTTGAAAATTGTTCAACAATAAGTCAATAGCAAAAACAAAGTTTATGATTTTCTACTCCTCTAATACTTGGAAAAAGCGCTTTAAGGATCATATTATTGAAAAATGTATTAATTAAAAAAATCGTTTTACGATACTTGATAATTTTAATGATTTGTAGCCTTGTACGTATATAAAAACCATAAAAAAAAATCGTTATCAGAAACCTTTGCCAGCTAACTATTGATTTCACATATTATCTTCAGATTTATTTAATGGTGGATGTTGTCAACGAATTCGTCTTGTCTAGAGTTAATAATGTTTTCTGATGTCTGTAGAATTTCGTAGATGTTACATAATCATCACTGATCAAAAACTATACATTTTGTAAATATGATTTTATTATAGTTAATATTTGGTCAGATACTCTTGCATACGACTCGAAAAATGTGAAGACGATATTTTGTTTTTTATTTTTATATGGATCCTTCTATTTTATAAATTACTTTAAAAAATTCAAAAACCGCAATTGTATTCCTAGTATAAGAACTTAATCAGGAAATCCAAATTTTAGATGTATTCAGTTTTTCGTGTCGCATAATGATAATAATAATAATAATAATGATAATAATATTAGTCATTCGGAGTGGACAGGACAACTCTAGGACTAAGACTCGACGGCTACCGGTTTATTATTATTATTTTTTTTTAATCGTTAAGAGAATTCGATTTTTTTTTCTTCTATTATTTATTTTTCGTCTTCACCATCGTTTTCGCTCTTCTGATCCTTTTATGTCCGTGACGTCGTCATAGTTCGCGTGTGTGCGTGTATATTATATATACGTACCAAAACTGCGGCCGACCGCCATTAATCAAACCGAAACGACTGCTGTAAACGGACACGTATGTATAAATGCCGCCGACTATTGTTACCACTCCCTCGGTCGTGGCCGGTTTTTATTTTATTTATTTATTTTTTTAATTTCCACCAGGATGCCGAAAGAGAAAAATTTTCGGCCAGGCTTCTGTACACACACACACACACACACACACACACACACACACACACACACACACACACACACACACATACACACGCATATATGTATATATACATACATAAAGTCCGTTTAATGTCGTTTAAGTTTATACATTTATTTTTTTTCTACTCGCATCGAAGAATCCGGTCGAGCACCGAAAAATGTTTTTCGCTTTAATTCAATTCAATATATGACGCGTATATATAATATATATATATAATTATTAGACGCGGTCGTATTATACGTATAGTACAATATATAGAGAGGATACATTTTTTGCACCGCCACCGTTTTGACCACGTGAGTATATAATATATATATATAATAACAGCAAGAGCTATACTTTCCGTATGTTGCATCGTTGCACGTACACATTTATGTATATATTACATAATAAACTATTTGAAAACCCACTACAAAGAAGACTACTACGCGACGTAGAGCTGCAGACAACAGATTATTCGACAAATTCCAACCATCGAAATTTGCCCGAAATATTTATCCGTTTCAAACCGGCATTTTATATATTATTATTTATTGCACATCGGTCGTATAATAGTTTCGCTGTACCGCCTTTACCTAAGTGTATAGCTTATTAGGCGTATAATATTATTTGTGACACATATGGACATGGCCCTTATATTAAATAAAGGTTGTTATTGAAGAAATTCAATTTTTATCATTGACTTATCACACATAGAAATGTGGAGTTGTATTAACTCCAAATGTTCTCAATGCCAAACACATTCGCACGTCGATTTTCGCTTACTGCGACTGTGTGGTTGTTTTAACACTAGCATATTGTTCACGCTATAATTTTAATGTAAACTCTTATTGAAGTTAAAAAAACACCAGATTTTGTTTTAAATTAATATTATTTTTATTGTTCCTTTTAGTTGTTCAATGTTATTTTAATTATTTATGTGTTATTCTGATAACATATTAAGTGTTTCTATTTCTAAAAAATAATTAAAAGGAACACCGTATAATCAAACTCTACTTAATGTTTATTCTTACAGATAAATAAGTTGAATCAACCAATCTATCTACTTTTGAATTTAACTGTCATAAGTGAGTAATGTTAACAACGAGCAATCTTAAAAATATTGTCATTCTTTTAAAAAAAAAGTGTCAAGACATAGGTATATGTGTATAGTTTACCACAACAATATAATATAATAAAATGCAAAAAAAAATAGAGCCTGTTTGTTAAAAACAACTGTATTTTAATTTAATAAGAAAAAATCATTATAAACACAATGCAATTTTCTGCTGACGAGTTTAGAAAAAGTTTTTTTTTCCTTGTTAGATATAGGCGTATACATCAGTCATATTATAACTTTATTCACAACTTGAGTTGTATAATTAAAAAAATTAATTTAATTATTTTAATCACTCCGTAGAATGTACGAGTATATAATATTATATATTTCTTTTAAACTTGTGTAATATTTTCGATCTTTCATGCCCATAGTTATGAAAAAAAAAAACGAACTGCAAAATAATTATCTAAGTTTGAGATTTTCTAGGTAGGTTTCCTATTTTTATAACATTGTATACTTAGCAACTTCTTTAAGTACGCAATATGTCAAAATCTATGTATTAGTTTTTATCAATATACCTATCATACAATCAAGGTTGTGATTACTAATTGAAAATGGTATATCCATAATCAAGTGTTCCAAATCAAACAGTATAATATTTAGACTGCCAAATAAATAAATAGCCATACCTAGTTGTTTTCAATAAAATCATAATATTATTTCCTAAAAAATACGAAATAATGATTATGCTTATTTCCACATGGGCACATGGCATACTTGTAAATACATACGCGTGACTTTATTATCTTTAAATGTTATAATTTGCGTACTTGTTTTTTTTTTATGTATAAGTAATAAAAATAAAAATACCCATCTGCAGCACCTGCAGCAGAGCTGATTATTATACGTTCGGAGAAAAACATAATTATCGTTAGCTAGAGCCTAACTCACTCTGGTTAGGAAATTGCATTCGTGGAGATGCGCGTTCGCTATTATGGACCAGCACGGTGCACGTGTGATGGCTGTACTGTACAGCACAGCATAAATGAGTCAGTTTTAATTTATTTAGACAAAATATATAAAAATACACATACACATGCAGTTAGATTTCGAGGTCGATTGAACGAAATGAATGGTAATCGCTGGGAAATCGGTTGGACGAAAACAAATAAATAACGAACGATATTCCGACAGAATACAAGCGGATTTCAAAATCGATTTACGCACACGCGCAGGAAACGAGTATATAATATTTCCGCGGTGACCAAGAGTGCACGTGAAACACGCGAGCTGACAGTTAGAACGTCAATTACACACACACACTCACAGTCTGTGTATACATTGCGCGTCTAACAACGATAATAATACACACGCATAGGTATAAGACGTAATATCTGTCGTACACCGACAGTGGTGGCGGTGATTGCGGTTTGATTACGATTATATTATGATTATTATTATTACTATTATAACTACTATTATACAAATGTACATGGTATACGTATATTGTGCGCATTGTAGGAGTTGCCTCTGAATATTATCTTGTCCGGTCGAGTGCGGCGCTGGCCGCGGTGACAAGGAGCAAAAACTATTCGTAGAGGACGATAAAAGATAGAGTTGAACGACACGACAGCGACGATTTATACTGCGCAATGTGTCCTGTTTCCTAATCTCCACGCGGTATATATCACAACACACACTCACACACGCGCGCACGTTCGTGCACAATATTATACTTGTATGTACAATAAATAGAAACAACAGGTGGTCTCGAAGCAGGTATATATATATATATATATATATATATATATACCATAAAATCGAGTTGTCACCGCCTCCTCGTGGGTGGGTGGTCTAATAAATCATTATATTAGTATTAGCTTATAATAATATTATGTAGGTACGATTATGACTATTTGATTTTATTATATTTTATTTACAAACAGACCGGCTCATATAGTCATATACTACATAAAATGTACGTACATGTAGGTATGAGTATATGACTGCGTACAGTATAATACTGGTATACGATATTTACTTACTGTATGTACGCGTATTATTTTTATGTCCGTCTGCGATTGTACCGTATGCGATATGCGAATCTATAGCGAGATTGTTATCGAAGTACGCATAACTTGATGTTTTCGTATGTAATAGCGAATAACACATTTCTCGCTGATGATGAGTCAGATGTGATCTATAGCTGTAGGCTGCAAATAATATATATTTTTCCGTACACGGTTTATAATAAACTTTGCATTACTGTGGGGGGTTTAGCCCTCTACGCCCCCCAAAATGTATTTGAACATGGACCATATACATAATTATGAATATTATAGTCAAAATTTCTATGTGAATAATATATGTGTATATATATATATATAGTACGTTATTAATCAATTTATATTACATGGTTAGCAATATATAATATGTTACGAAAAAACCTCAAAAATGCTCGGACAAAACGCGATTTGTCCACAATAATTATTGGGAAAATAATAAATTGAAGAAATAACTGTAAAAATAGTTAGGCATACCTACTTAGCATTTTCTACTACATTAAGTGTACCGTACTAGTGTACTATTACACACAATTTTAGTTTCTGGTTGCTTAAGCGAACATTATACCGTCTATATCCTGTAAAATTTAGATACATAATAGCATTGATTAATATTCAATCAAACTTGTATATTAATTAATGATAATATTTACATAATATTGTTTATTATTGATATATGTACCTACATTATACACACCAATTTTTATTACGTTATTTATTAATTGGATTTAGCTTTTATAGTTAAGTAAATATAATAATAAATTATTACTTGCTGGCCGTTAAATGCATTATGTAATATATATCTGACACGATTAAAGATGAGATCTTATCTTTAATCGTGGTACTTGATAACATCATATCTCCAGAGTTGGAACATTTGATAAATCGAAAATGATTATACTTAATTTCTCAAATATTTTCATTCTGTCGATTGACAACTCTTTGTCTCCCTGTAAACCAACATAAAAAATGCAATATTAGTTTATAAACATCTATAGAATTTTATGTTTTAAAATATTACATGAATTATACAGTTTGCTAAAATAGAAAAAAAATTGATCTTTTACGTATATATATTTTAGGGTAAAACACGTGTTTTAATGTGGAATAGTTCACGCCAGTGTGCCACTAATATGTATACAGGACTTTTGCATACCGATAACTGAACACGGAAATGGTTGTGGACAAAAGAGATACCCCGAGGGGTGGTTAACCCTAACTTTGAGCTCTTGAGGAATGTTTTCTTCTCGACAGTCGTGAAACAGCGTTTTCGTAACTTCCAACTCCACCCATGTGTAACGATGACAAAACCAAAAAGTCGAAAAGTGTAAACACCCGTCTACAGAGGAATGGGTGTGGATAGTTCTATTGTATTTTATTATTATGTGATCGGATTTATTGTAGGTTTTTTTTAATTTCTTTATCGGATCGCACCACCACGAGAAGCTTTTTTTTATGTCATTCATGTATTGTTGTATACTTGTACAATTTTATTGGCGTTCTATCAATATTAGTGCAAAAAATAACCTTAATAAAATTTAAATAACTGTAAGTGTATGTATCTATTATTCAGCAATATTCACAGTCACACAATTTTTATATCATTAGCAATTCGTCTAACGTTAGTAGCATGTCAGCCCGGATAGTTCAAAAACTCATTCATTTTTAAGATCGATGTTGGCAGATCTTAGGAACATAAAAAAAATATTTGGTAAATATAATAAGCAAATAATTGTGAATGATTATTACAAGCAGCATGTAACCTATATTATTGGTATAATAGAGTTTGTGCACAACCCTATATCGTCGTGTTTATTCGCTGAACGTTATTTATAGGGAAGATCTTACTTTTTTTTCTTTTGTCCGTTGACTTGCATTAACGTTCCCCCTTTTATTTCACTTTTAAATACAATCAATCTGAATGCCAGAATGCATCCCGCGTAAGGTAAATGCATCTTTTTAGTTTTTATAATGAATCGTGTAGAGGATATGCAACTATCGTTAAGTTAGTCGTTATAAAGAGATATTTTTAATTTAGTGCAGTATAATATAATATTACGCATATGCATATAAAAAAAATATAAATGAACACAAGCTAATTATAATTTTTTTTATTGTGAGATACCCGTAATATCTTAATTTGAATTAATTTATTATTTAATTAAAATTGAATTAAATAAAATAATGTTTAATTAATTAATCTAAATTCTTAATTTATAATAAATAATAATTTAATATTTAAAATTTAAAAAGAATTTAGAAACAATGAAAACACTTAAAGTTACACAATTTAAGGGTTACGCACAATGAAAATCGATAATAATCGTATTACATTTAATATTTAAATATTTAAAATTTTACAATTTGAATACCAATAAGAATTTTTAGATGGTATGTTGTAATAGAGCATTTTTATCATTTTTTTAAGTGTAAAACAAATTTTTCTCAGACATTGCTGTTTGCGAAAATTTGTACTTTTCCTGAATACATAATACCTATCTACCATAACACCATTTTTATTGTGGAGTTTACCTGTATAATTATACAAATTATTCAAGATAAACGTGAAACAATAATACAAATATATCTAACCTATATTATAAGTTAGAATTGTTCATAGTAGTTGCGTTCTACGCACGACCCATGTGTTTTAAATTTGTAATGTTATATACTTAAAGGTGTTGGCCATGTGTGATGTGTCACTAATAACAAAACGCACCAATAATAATTTTTCCAGCAAACAACTTAATCTTAACAAAATGTCATACCATTAACCATTAACCGTATTATAATATTAATTTTGTAAAATATTCATCAATATTTTATTTAATGTTTATAAATATCTCAATTTTGAAAGTGCCTTCTAATTTTTTTTTATTTGGCTTGCTTTGTATAAAATATTACTTGATATTTTTACAGATTTCTTTAATTTGAGTTAAAAACTTACTTATTGCTATCAACCTTCGTACTAAAATGTAATTGTTTTTAACGGTTTTGAATGTCGTAATATATTTTATAAGCAACATAGTGAAAAATAAATAATATCTACGAGTAAAATTAATTAATTCTCAAGACTATAGTTATTATTTTATTATCATGGTTATCTGTAAGTTTAATGCATTATTTTAGATCATTGAAATAATAGTATTAAAATTGTTTATAAATATCTTTTGAGATCTAATCTTCTAGTATTAGACATTTGTAATAATTGAAATAACATATAAATTGATATAATATACGTCTACTCGTTCAATGAAATGGCTTTTTAGTTTTTAACAAGTCACTGTTTTATTGATACAAGTATTTGATTATATTAGTACAAGGATGATTTAATTTCTTAAAATGCTTTAAACGTAACAAAAAAGTTAACACAAAATTTTATGAATTTATTGTATTTTAATACTAATCATATTTATACATGTCAAAAGTGCCTATATAGGCCTAACATGTATAATACCTATGTAGTATGCAGAGTCGTGCCGTTAAGATTTGGCGCCCAGGGCAATAGGGCAAAATTAAAAATATTCGCCCCTATTTTATTTATAATTATGCATTTCAATTTTTTTGGCGCCGCCTTTAAATCATGCGCCCTAGGCCCCCACGGCACGGCTCTGGTAGTATAACTTATTTTTACCAGCTGCGCACGATATCTCATGTACGAACTTATAAATCAGTAATGGTTGGCTAAACTTCTATAACTAAAACTGAAGTTTTTGACAGTGAATACAGTATAGGTATGCGCCACGTATAAAAGTACACGACTATCTGTACGTTATTTAATTAATAACTATACTCTCGTAATATCATCACAGGTTACATTGCAGTTTGCAAAATATGCTGATACGAGTATAAAGCACATCCACACACCTACATTACTATATTACTCATTAGCTAAAGTGTAGAATGAAAAAACGTACATTATATGTCATTGATTAGATATAAGCGTACGCGTAACTAATAAACAGACGATGTACACCCGTGTTATATAATATAATATATGTTCGCTATATATTTTTCGTGTACCTTTATTTATAATACTATAGGTCAGTTTTTAGAACGTGCGTGATGAGCCAAATAATAGTCAAGCGCGGCGGTGCGGCGGACATCAAAACGCGTAGGCAAAGAAAATCTTACAGTAAAAACTATATACAAGTACACATCTCTTTCAATGCTCGTTTGTGTGTCAATCGGACAAATATAATGGTACGGTGTACACGCCGGTTGATGTACCTATACACATATCGTTTGAAGTGGAAGCCGACGACGAAGGCGTATCGGCCGCGGACTTGTCGACGTCGGTGTAAATCCTCCCGGCACGCACACACACGACACACGTCATCGTGTGTCAAAAGATGTGTCTTGTCACGGCAGCAAAGACTTTGTCCATTACGCCTGGCCATAACGGGCGTAACGTGATATCAATACTGCAGAATCGTGTGTGTATATATATTATGTGAATACATCGTATAACGTCATATCGATTATAGGTACATAGAATAATATAATAACATAATAGTAGTGACTAGTGAGTATATCTAACTAACAACAGCAGCTGCTGCTGCCGATGCACAATAAAATATACACACCATGGTTGTCCGTCGAGAGTTGTGTGTGTGTGTGTGTGTGTGTGAGAACATATTTTGACGATAGCGTTATATTATTATTGCTATGTACGTGACCTGTTGGTACATAGCCAAGTTTCGGTCGGATTTTAATGGTCGTAATGAATGGTAGAGTGTATAATATGATCTATGTGTGTGTGTACGAGCGAAGAGGAGGGCGTGTGTGTGCGAGATGGAGAGAGAGTGAAAGACAGAGTGACAGAGAGACATATAAAGGTAATAAGACATATACATGTGTATATATAATATAGTGCATGTTGTGATATTGCGGTGTTATGTGAACGGTTAAACGACGCTACATAATGTATTAAGTATATTATTAATATGAGATCCAAAATCGATAAACTGTCGACATCGATAAAAAAAAATTAATATAAATTATATATGAGAAATAACTGTTGGTCGATAATAAGCAGGTTTACTGACAGCGATTTCTATCACTATTACTACTATGCTTACACATTGCGCTTCACATAAGTTATGATCAAAGACGGTACTTTATATTGTTGTTAGATTCAAATTAAAAATAGTGTTTGATACAGCACCGATTTTTGTTTTTTTCGTTAATAATATCAATAACCTGTATACCTTTTCAAAATATGTTAACTTTTTTTAAAATTTAGAAAATTTAAGGTATTAAAACTTAATATGAAAATTTTAAATTTGATAATATGCTAACTTTCTCACGGTTGTGTTCATTGATGTAACAATGGGCTTTTGATCTACATTTTTTTTTGCTTATAACGTATCTATTAATAGATGTATGTATATTATATATTTTAAGTTTATTATTGTGTGACTGGTTTGCTGAGGTATCATGTATACATTTTTTTTCCGTCGAAAACCTTTTCCGTTCAATTGCACCATGTGTACATCAACTAATTATAATAATATTGTCGATAGACGGGAGCAAACACGTTTTTTTTTCATTATATAAGTAAATATTATCATACATTTCTGCGTCCTCTACCGTAGGTACGCTGCAGCAGACAACGCGCACGCGGTTTACGTTTGTCGACCATAAATCTTCGACCTTCTATTGCCCGGATTCGCGGGCGTTGAGTGACGCAGGAAGTATATACCAGTACTCTATAGTATAATGTATTCACGGAATAGAACGTCATCGTCGCTCGCCGGTAAATCATCGATTGTCCGCGAGTAGTCGACTAACTCACTAAAAAAATGTGAAAAATAATCGTAATAAAAAAACATCGTATATATACTATTATGATAATGATCTCAACATCATCCGTGTGGCTGTTTTTTTTCTTCAATTTATCGGAAAATTATGATTTAGATGGAAACGTCTATGGACCGATCGCGGTGGTCACCTCGTAATTATTCCCAAGACGAGTGGTATCATAGACTATAATACTATATATATTAGAACATTTCGTTAATTTTTTTGTATATATATGTTTTAAACCTTTGGGCTTTGACCATTTGAAACGTCCTTTAAATATTGAACTATATATAGATATTTACATAATATTATCGTTAATTTCAAATACTTATCGTTGTCTATTATTTATAAAGTCATTACCATAGCAATAAGTAATTTATACCTGATATTAAAGTCTTTTCAGTGTAACTAAAATGATTAAGTCGTTGACATTTGAATTTCAAACCAATTCTCCAAAAGAAAACAAAAAGTCTGTAACATCGTCATGGGTCCAATACTCCAATGTGTATTCAACGATTAATAATTATATACATAATATAATATTATAATACATTAATATAATTTTGGTCAATACAGTTTTTCATAGATATTACAATCGTACAGCGACGCATTATTATAATATCATAAAACGGTTGCAGTATACAGCTACGTCGTATTAAATTATTTTAATACCATAACGTTAATATATCAAACTATCATATGGATTTAAACATTGGACGGACGACGATTAATTACTATCATATGCGGTTTACCCCTTTTTTCCAGGGTTCCCGGTACACATTTTATTTCGCGTTCAATGCACATACCACAGTCACGTTTGCGTCACATACGTGCACATACACTATGCACACATACCAATAACAACCGGTGCACGTGTGTTTTTACGTAAAGTCTATTATACACACACACACATATATATATATATATTATGTTGTTGGGTACGAAAGACGTAATAATTAACGACATTAAAACCCGGCCGGGGGTCCATATTATTGCCTGTTGCGGTGTGGTGTGCATTGCACACAATATAATACGCGGACAAGTTTTGCAGTCGAGTTTGACAAGGTTTTCGCGACGGCGCGTTGATTATTAATCTTTTTTTATGACCAATTATCGGCTCATCATCGGGTGGCGATGATCTGGCCGATGAATTCAGAAGCTTATTCGAACACTGTCACCGTACCTATATTATATTTATAATATACGTTGCTCTGTACATCATCTACATATAATAATAAGCACTCGGACACCCCCGTCGGACTTTGAAAGTCCTCTAATCATTTTATACAATATGTACAGCTCATCGACTATATCGGTATTATAATATATCACATTTTGTATATTGTATTAACCTGTAAACGTCGTGCGGCGATAATGGAATTGACGGAAAAAATCGGCAGGGTTCTGTGTGACATATATATATGTACGAACACCTTATGTTACTTATTAAGTCTGTTCGTTCAAAATTCATAATCCTGTAAAAGGTATACGTATAATAGGCAATAATCGTCATTAAATCTTTTTTTATGTATAATGATTTTTATAATATTTTATGCTTATATTGTTTGCACTTGAGAATATAAAATCTGGGTATTAATGAGACGAGAATTATTGTTTTTTTGGGGGGGATTTTTAGAGTTTATAATATATTTCTCTTCGGATTTAGACAGTAAAGTAGATCCATAAGTCGTTGTGTAGAAGAAAAAACAAACTTCTAAACTATTTAGAGAAATTAAATTTAAATAAAGTTATAGGAATTTAGCCTTTTCTGGGTTAAAAAATGCTTAAAAAGCTCAACAAAATAATAAAAAAAAATGTTCATCAAAACTACCACCCCTAATTTAGATTATTTATTTGCTGGAAATCTTTCGCTATAGTTTTAAAAGAATAATCATATCTCAAACGAGTTGTTTCAAAGTGCCTTCAGCATATCAAATACATAGGTATATACTATATTCATACAAAATATAAATTATTACACCAGGAATGAAAACACATGAATTATTTAAACCGGAAACGAATAACATTGAAACCTCATGTTTAACAGAAACTAATGGTGTATGTGTATTATAATCTAATTATTGTTGTAGACAAAGTAAGCCGACTTTGTTTAAATAGTAATAATAATAATAATAATAATAATAGGTTAAATGTTGATATAAGTTTAACCTTCGAAAAATTTTTGTTTGAAAATATATGCAAGTATAGGTGTATCAGTATAATATTTTTGTATATTAAGGTTTCAATTATAACAGTACAAATTATTATGTTACACAACTGTAAAGTATAATAACTATTTTTTTTTCATTTTTGTAATCGGCATATAGATTATGTATAAATAAAGTAAAAATAATATGAATTATAATTTGTATTAATCTGTATAGGTATCAATTATTTATTAGTTATGATTTTATGAAGTAAAATATTATCTAAGTAATTACCAATATAGTGGCAATAAAAAGCGTCAAAATAAAGAACATTTTTATCACGTTTATTTTTTGTAGCTATTTATTATTTTAAAATATTAATCATAAAAATAAAATACCACTAATTTTGTGTGACGAGCAAATCGTACAATTAATGAAAATGCAGATTTCATCGGGTGAGTAAATTTAATCATAGTATAATATTGGTCAACAAATTATAAATAATAATATAATGATAACTATATTAATTTTTTATTTCTTTCAAATACGTTCTTTTTTTTTATTAACATTTTATAAAGTACTGTGAAAAAACGATGTTAATTTTCAACTAGTTATAACGCTATAATTACTACGTATATTTAGTGTGTAAATTTATTTTACACATTCACACATTAAAAAAGTACAATATTGTGATGGTGGATAGTGTTTATCAATTAATTATCTGTGTAAATTAATGTGAATTGATGATGACATCATGACTCTATGATTAATTAAAACATAATATGTATACATTTAATTAACATTGAAACAATAGTCAATAAGTATATTTGTATAATATATTTTATCTATTTTATTTGTTTTTTTTTACAGTTAATTTGCTATACATACACTTAAATTGGCAAACCTTATAGATCGATAAATTTCAGCTATTCAAAGACGCCAAATTAACAATAATATTATCAGTTTACAAAGTTAGGTTAGTGTTAATTAATTTTAAACTACAAGTCATAATAGTTAGATGATTTCAATTTAGAATTTTTTTGTACGTCAAGTTATGTGTTGGGAAATTCTGCAGTGACGTGAGTGTGTGACGAATGACGGCCACAAGGGTGTTGCCTCAGAGTTTATGAAGGGGAGTGTGGATATAGCATTATTTCATTGTTAGTCATTTCTCGTCTTCTATATTGACGGTAGTTCAAAAGTGGAATCCCGTAAAATCGTTAAACCGGACTTAGCACTTAATAAGCTTTTAAAGTCGTATTTATTGTACTACTTTTGTCATCTGGACTCATTTATACGACCATTTAATTTATTATTACCTCGTCGAGCCACGATGTACCTAATTTTTTTTCTTGTACGACTGACATATTTTAATGATCCGAGAGTTCTAAATAATAATTATACATTTATACCCATGCGTTGATAAATAATACCATAATTAATCAATATTATAAAAATAATATGTAAACGTGCGTATAGATAAAGCGTACCTATAACGGCTATAACTATTTTACTATTATACAATTATCTTCAACCCATGAATGACATTACTATAGTACTTTTTCTAGCCTCCTACTGCGCTTTCCAATCATAGACATAAAATAAATAATTATATTTTACGGTTAAATTATAATATTGCCCCGTGTGCGCAGAGAGTCAAATTTCGCGTGAAAGTATAATACGGGTATGTCAATTATGGCGACGAGGTTCGTACTTTGTTGGTTATTTGATATAATTGTTGTTTTATTTTTTTATTTTTTGTCGCCGTCACAAAACGAGTTTCCTTCGGTGGTTATGGAACTTTATATGTATATATATATATATATATATATAATAGATTCGATGTTGGTACCTACTACCATTTTTATTATTATTATTATTATTTTTTATTCTGTTTGTAATTCAATATGCAACGAGATGAGAAACCACGTGTCTATCAAATGTGCGTACGATCATCGGTCACATCGGCTAGTTGCACGTAAAAAAGCAGACGTAAAAAAAAACTGTTTAGAATTATAGCAATTACTGCGACAGTTTTCCTCATATTGTATTTTTTCCTAGAACATAATAATATAATAATAATGTATACTGTGTTGTGTGATTTGACACAAATTTTTAAATAACATACAACATTATACTTTACAAGTTACAACGATCCTATATATATATATATAATATATATTATATTAGGTACTCATTTTACATTAATTAAATACTTAAACACTATACAGCAGTGATCTTATATTTATTACAGTAGTTTTTTAAAACCAATTTTTTTTCATGAAAAAAAAAATGTTTAATGTTGACATATTGTACATTGGTATAGTTTAGTATATTTATAAAACTGCATTTTTACCTTTTAATTTTGTTATAATAAGTTCACTTATTTTAACCTTTACTAGTTTTCTCAATATCAATTTATATCTTTAACTAAAAACAAAAGTATATAAATGTATATCTAATATTATAAATACTTCAAAGTTCAAACACTATAAAAAAAAAAAATTGACTTCGAAAATAAGTGTATAACTACATAATTGACTACATTGTATACAATTATAAAACGATAACGCTTTTCGCATGCATAATATCACAAAAAACATAGTATATAATATAGGTATACATAATAATATGTATAAGCGCCGAATACAAACCTAACGCATGAGAAGATCGATTTTCACGGTATTCCGTGGCACGGCGATGTTTTGATACAACCGAACGATTTTAATAATATTATCCATAAAAATAAAAACGGCTTCAATACGATAGGAAAGCGTGCGAATCGCAGCAAACCAATTTCCATCACATAGGTCAACCGCAATAGCTGCAGGTATTATGCATATCCGACAAATAAATACAAACAGATAATATATATAAACATGCGTATTTAAAAAAAAAAAATATGATTGTTTATAACTATATGTATTAATAGATATTAGATTTAGTATACTTAGACACAGTAATCTCATGAAAACAACGAAAACAAAAACCATCGGACCATCTCTTTATACTTGTGTATGTATAAATACTCGTACATAGGTATATAATATCTTATAGTTAAATAACTATAGTTTAATAATCACTTGTTTAAAATGGAACAAACGAAGCAAAACGAAACGGTTACTCCTCCACAGTCTACACCGATGTGAGAGTATGTGTAGATATACTTACAGATATTATTTATTTGTATGATAAGTGGTAATTTTTTTCAGTCCTGAAATTAATACGGTTTTATAGCAGGATTTTGATTCGAGGAGGGCACGTTTCATTGCGGCTTAGAGATGGATATTTTTTAACACTCAATGCAGTGTACTATTATGGATATACTACGTAATTATACAATAATTGCAATACCTTAAAATAACAATAATTTAATTGTCGTTGAAATATAATACATTTAAAAATATATATATATATATATTATAAAACAATATGTTAAATAATTATTTAACATTGTATAATATGTATAATAATAAATAATAAATAATGTATAACGTTTAACAGAAAAAAACTAATATTATACCTGTGTAATTTATACAAATTTAAAATGTAAAAGATACAATTAAGAAGAAATCAGAAATGAGTTGTATATGCTGCATCTATAATAATGTCATAGTCGGAGCAAAAAAAAAAAATATGTTATTTTATATTGCCTCGTATTATATTTTAGTAATTTTGATTACAGAAAAAAATCGTAACGATTAACACAAATAATCATTATGCAATTATATATGATTATTATTTTAAAGTCATAAGTATTTTATCGAATGATTTTTCTTATGTAAATGATTAATATAAAATGAACTAATAGATAAACTTAGTTTTTTTATAATATCGCAAACATATAAACATCAATTGCACACTACATTGTGATACAATTACAGTGAGAACTTTTCGTAAAAGAAAAATTTACAATAATTTTAATTAAGACATTAAAACAAATCGTTAGTCTATAATGACGTTTTTTGCATCGAACAAACAATTTTAGTTAATTGATGTATTGGTCTTATAGATACATTTTTACAATGGTACGTGTTTTTTTTCATTTTTTTTTTCTATCCGTTATAACTTTTTGCAGGAGAAGTAAAAATGCTTTAATACAAGTTTGAGTGTGTTTTTTTTTAAGAAAATCTGTTTTAGTTGGTCCGTAGAAAGGGGATCAAAAGTTGAAATTTTCAGTACTTTTTTATTCAAGAAAAACAAAACAAAATTACGAAAAAAAAAAATTAAAAATTATTTTTCATTACGCAACGCCAGTTTTTGATAAAACCAACTTTGTTATTTTGTTGTAATTCAAAAAATAATAATTAACGATATTTGAAATATCCTTAAAAAATATCCATAAACATATTTTAAATATGATAATAATATTTTCGCTGTTTTTAAGATTTTTTTTTATAGACATTTGAAATAATAATTGTCGATTTAAGTTGTAGTATTTTTTTAATTTATTTATCTTCCCATTTTAATCATATGATTTATTATAGATATACTAATTAAAAATTATAAATTGCATGAGTTCAGTGTATATTTCCCCCGCCTGTATAAAAAGAAAAAAATTGATTCATTAGTTGTAATTTTGGAAGGCTTAACTGCAGTTGTTATGTCAAATAAAAAAAACCTGCTCCTTACATGGGGCCGATTATAAAAGAAGCGAAGAATTTCATCACGTCGTATAAACTGCCAGACGGGCGCCTCTCCTTTTTTCTTTCAACAAAAACAAAATGTAAACGAAAGTTTGTTTACATACAAATCGGATTAAAAAGCTCATAATAATAGTTAGTGAAATTAAACATAATATTTTATTCAACAGACAAAAGTGAAAATACGCGAGATTGTCATGTTTATAGCGTATTTAATAAGACTTTAATTTCTATAATATTTATATCGTTGTTCTTGTATTTACAACTTTATCTCTGAATTCGAAATTTTACTGTGCATATATTATGCATCACACAAGTTAGAGGAAATATATTCATAAGCATAATCATTTATGAAGCATTATCATTTAATAATGTATTATATAATAGTTATACATTTTTTTTTTATAAAATAATTCGTTTATACAATACAAGTGAAACATTTATGACGTTTAATATATATAAAGGATTACAGCGCCAGAAAGAATAGCAAGTTTATATTATATCAATAATATAATAACTACCGTCTGCAGAGACCGACATATTTGAAATATTGACGTCTAATACGAAAAACGTTATCCTTGGCATTGCAGCACCATAGTCGCTGTGATCGACTTGTCCTACCTTATTTAGATGTCTGCGTGAAAAAGTTATATTATATTATTGTTATGTCTACGCTAGTATTATTAAACCAATTGTGTAATATATATACTTATTATGACGTACGAAATTAAAAATTAGAAAACTAAATACAACATAAAGAATGATATATTCCTATATATATTAGATATTTAGGCGTGAACATATAATTAGACGTGTGAATCATGAATATTTAAACTTTATTAAGGACGCTAATATAATTAGGTGAATTAATTAAAATAACGATAATAATATTTTGGTACCATTATAAGTTTCAATGACAGTTATATAGTTATATGGGAAAAACATCGATAACATTTATAGGATTAATAGGATTGAGAAAAATCAAGTGATCAAAGAGTGTATAAAAGAGATAGAAATATAGAATGATAAAAATGCACAAAAATAATACTTTTATAGTTGTATTTACTTAATTCATGTTTGAACTATTCATTTTTATATAAGGATTAAAGATATTGCTGAGCCGCTGAGGGCTGTGATTTTATTAGAATTACAAATTGTACTATAATATATTAATATGCACTTCATTAACAATAAATAATCAAGCATTTTAATAAACTCTAATAAAATATTTTAAATAGCTGATATTAATATTCTTATATTTACATAAAAATGAAGTGTTTTATTTCGAAATAACAATCAATTAAAAGTCAATATTTGAATGCCGATTTTGATAATATAAAGTCAATAACCTAAATACCTAGGTATATTGGAATAATAATAATAATCAAAATACTACTACAATTGTTCCGAAAAAGCACTCGATAGGTAGGTAGCTGGCAGCTGGGCACGACTACATATTTTATGACTACATATGACATACGCAATACATCCGTATAAAATTATAATGCTTGCACCGCCACTGTTACGCACATACATAATAATAATAATAATAATATATTTATTGTATTGTACGAATACCTATATCGACTTTGTGGCTTGTGCGGTTCCCAGAAACGATTCCAAACGCGAGCGCGTCGACGCACGTTTGGCTCGGTATATATGCTATATAATATAGTTGATGATAATAATACGTCGTCGTACACCGGTCCGATAAATCAAACGCTTTGGTCGTCGGGCGACGCGCATAATATCATACCGGGTGTACAGGGCGTGTTTTTCGAGCCGCAGTTGCGTTTGCGAAAGCCACGTGCGCTGTGTATACCCACCAAAGGACGATGGGCGCGAGTTTTCCGACTTTTATACTACATTTTAAGGAAAGCATTATGACATATATGTTTACAAAAAATATATATATACGTAATGTGTACGGGGTATAATCTGCAGCAACAAAGCGCAGTATATACCTTCTAATAAGCAGTAGTATAGACGCTGTTTGACGTTTGCGAGCAGAAGATAGTTTTTAAAGGGAATGTAGCTGATCCTCTGATATAATATGTAAAAAATAAACGTACGCACCTATTTCATAAGTATTTTAATCAATTTAGATAATATACATATAACCATAGGAAATTAACTCGAAATATTAGCATTTTACCTACGACCTACATTTATACGTAGATAAATATGTGTGATGAAAAAAATAACTACATATTATCTACAAATTATATAATAACAAAAATAAGTAACTATAATATAGTTGTACGCGTCACTCATTATTTATTTCGAACATTTTAATACAATTTTAATTTTTAAATCGTAGTTACATAATATGAAGCCTTGAGTTAATTTATCTATAATAAGATCAGGTAACTGCTAAACTGCTTGCAGTGCGTGTTTTTGAACTGCAGATTTTTGTAATCCGTTGAATTAATATAAAGACAAATAATTTAGTTTAAATGTTAACATATAATTAGTAACGAAATAGTAATATTATGTAGTATATAGTAAAGTATTGGATTTTGTTCTTCCATATTGTATTATATTGTTTGTTTATGATTATTAAGATAAAATGTCTTAAAGATATAACACTCTATGACATAAAAAAAAACCGTACCGCCTATACATATATATATATATATAATAGTATGAAGTTAAAATTATATATTTATAGATTTATGTATGACAAAAAAAATTTAACTACTGCCTATTTTTAATTATCTAACCTAACTTTAGAAGTCAATCATACAAATAAAATATTCGTTATACTAACTTAATTTAGTAATATTTTAATAAAACTTCAATTTTTAATTCGTCATTATATGCTATGCATAATTCTGCCTATATTATTGCCTATTATTGGCTATAATGCTATAACTATTAATTATTTGACTATTACACCTCTTATACCTCTTATACACACCGCCTGTATAATGCAGCTTACTATTCTGATTGCTCGCGATCAATCTAAGAGCGTAAAATGTATTTGCAGAAAATCGGTATTTTGTTAATTTATTATATCCTATTATATCCTCCTACGGCGAAGGCGGTTTTCAGGTAAACTTTTGATTTTGCACCCCAATATATAGCTTTACGCCATACCAGTGATTCTTAACCTTTTTCGAATGACGGAACACTTAACATTTTATAAGGTTTTCGCGGAACACAGCCGTAAAATACAACAGTAATAATTATATTCATTTTTTAATTTTTTAATATTTTTCTTACTGATTTTAAGATTTTGGCGGAATTCCAGTTAAGAACCACTGCGTTATACCTATACATATATACTACCTTACATATATATTTATAATGTCAAATAATATTTTATACTGATGGCTGTGCAGATAATCGAATTTTAAACGAAAAGAACAGTCGTTTAATTATTATTATTATTATTTGAAAACGCAAAACGAACGGAATACCTATATATGGTTCATAATCGGAATCTATATTCTATATATTATACACTGCGTAACAGTGTGATGCACACGAATCACCCTGTATAGAACCCCTTCGAGCGGTCGACCTTGCAGTGCCGCCAAAAAAATGTCTCCCAGCGTTTGTACAGCATAATATATACGCGCATATTATACGATGATTGACAACGGCGGCGGTTAACGTTCAAGATTTCGACTCGGGCTGCAGTGTAACGCGTTCAGGTATATAATATTATATACCTACATGCATATATATATATATTGTGTTATGCCGTTTCGGGAAAGGGAATTTTCGCGGCGCCTTGCTCGTCTCCAAAGAACGAATGCGGTAAAAAAAAAAAAAAAATTCCACTGTATTAAAAAATAAAATAAAATAATAATGAATAGTTATACTGTTATTGAACAATGTATAATATACATTATATGATATGTCCTATTCCTATATAGCAAATACACACAGTAAAAAATAATAAAATGCGTAAGCCAGGTAGCCCAATATCCGATATATATAATATTATTTGTAAGCTGTCGGGCGAAACGACAATGGGAAAATATTTACGACGTCATTAATTAATAAGTCGTCGTGTATATACGCAATATATAATATATATATATATATATATATATATATATATATATACATATAAATATACAGCCATACAGGTATTGGTGGTATTGCGTATAGAGGTATTTTATACCTATACTTATAGGTGTACTGCGAGCGAATGTATATAAAAAGTATTTTATACAGTTTTATAGTTTAATTTATTCGGGTAAAATCACAATCAGACCTTGCACTATAATTAGGTGTATATACATTGCAGTATTCGTACCTAAATGCGATTTTTGAAATAGTTGTATTTCGTTCATATAGGCATTATAAACGTTGGTTGGTCACTATACTCGATGACCGTCATGTAGCTAAATTATTATATAAGATTTACTTAGTTTAATATATTGTTATAATGAAACGGGTACAGTATAATAACAGTAAAAGAACTTTCAATTGAAGGTTTTATACATACATATATATATATGTATAGTATACTGTGTATATAGTCATAAATATTTATAGTTTATACATTCGATTCGCTGTTATTGTTGTGTTTATTAAATACTACGTGCGTCACGCGTATACATAGTGCATAATATAATGTGTATAGTTTAAATGTATAGCTTATTTAATACCTATTAAAACAAAAAAAATAATTATAATAATGGTATACGAAAGTAAATGGATTAGCATTATTTTAAAATTACTCTTAAATTTTAACCGATTATATTATTAAATACCTTTCTTATAGTTTAGATAATATGTTATTATATTTTAATATGAAATATTTAAATTTAAATAAATCAAATGGTGTTATTGATGTTATAATCCTAGTTCATATGTCACAACGATAATTGATATAATTATTATATTATACTTAGAATGATTTAATTGGTATATATATATATAATATACAATTTACATTTAAGATAATATACCTATATACTATATAATAATATAAGTCTAATTCGTTTAATATATAGGTACGAATTATTACAAGCACGAGGTATATAGTTAATTCTCGATATAAAGTGAAATATGTACTTTAATATTATTATGTTACTCCAAAAACCACGTATACCTAACAATAACGGCAGAGTTCTAGATTTATTGACTATTTTAAATTTTCATAAAAACAAAACTTACAAAATTATAATGATGTAGTTTATTATTATAGTGTACAGTATGGACAGTATAATATATAAACATAATTTTACTGCGTCCACTATAGTAGGTACATCGAAAATCGAAATATAAATAGCACCTAGTACTCACCTGGCCACCTCTTATTATTTAGTTATTCGTTCCACGCGGTTATATAGCGCGCGGGGACGTTGAACAAATATGAAATTATATTTATAAATGATAAAAAACATCACAATAATCGTCGGGTCATACCGATTGATATAATAAACTGAATCAATGGTTATATATACAAGTAGGTTATTATGGGTGCGTAATACCTATAATCTGAAAAAATGTCATAATTCGGTGCGAACGTAGAAAAAAACTAAAAAAAAAACTAAAAAAAAAAAAAAAACGGCCGATTATAGGTTTATAATATCCGTTTTTCCGGTGACGGCAGTGATTCGCGAATCTCCCGTGCAATATCATTTGTTGTGGAATCTAAATAGAGGCGACGAGAGGGGTTAATGACGAAATAAAAAAATTTTACGAAAAAAAAATTCGTTTGACGATAATACCTACTTGTGAGACACGTCGAATAATGCGGTAAATCGGGGGGGAAAAAAACGAGTTCTATTTACAATTGGGTGATCGATAACATCACAACAGTATATATAAATAATACATATTAGGTATATACATGTATATATAGGGAATTATTCACGGACAGCGGTGCAAAACGGCGTGGTGAAGTGATGTGCGGAAGGGTGGCGGACGCTAAACCACCGCGTTAAAAATCAGATTACGATTTGATCTGCGTCATCGATCGTCAACGAATATAATCGGTGTCTGTGCAGCTTATATAGATATATATTATTTACGCGATTTATTGATACAACAACAAAACTTTGTAATGGTGGAGAAATGACGACGACGCGCGAATAAGAACGAATAAACAAAAAAACCTGTACAGTATAATGATATTCCCGGAAATACACCGCCGCTATAGTATGATTATAATATTATTGTGTTCGTATTAAAGGTTTTATAGCGTAAAAGAGTTGCGGCCACCATGGGGTCACCGTGACCGCGGGTCCGGTTATTAATAGGCCGTGTGACTTCTACTGTAACAGTCCGTCGTTGGTCCGCTAGCAAAAGAACTATATTTTACCATGATTTTACGAACGAAGTTGAAGTATACGTTACAAAATTCTTCGAAAAATTGATATTTTTTTACATTGAACAATTGATTATAATTATAATTATAAATATTACTTGTTCGTACAACTAATATTTATGTGTAAACTTTTGGACTCGCATTGCTGCAGCTGTACCTATTGTTTTAAAATAAATAGCTAGGATAATATCATTATGCTACATTACATGTACCTATACATAATCATTAGAAATTATATTTTATAATTATTTTGATAAAATCTCTTATAATACATACAAGGAACTGTATAAGTAGTAAATAGGATAATAATATTTATGTAATTATCAACATTTTCGATATTATATAGGTAATATGCCACAAAAATTATAATAGGTACCATAGGTGGATCCACGGGGGGGGAGTGCAGGGTATGCACCTGCACCCCATGCGATTTCAAGTGGCACCATGAACTAAGAAAAATTGTTCAAAAGGAGGCTAAAGCCCTTTAGCCCACTGCGTACGCACCAGGTTGTATTCTCTGCGTCAAAGGTCTGGACATGCCTATGTAGGTACCTATATAGGTATAAGATATAGATATTAACAATTTTAATTTTACTGCGAATTAAAATTGTGTCTCATCAAATTTAAACTTTCAGTGCATATAACATGATACCATTCTGACACTTTCACATTGAATTCAAACTCTAAAGTCATAATTCAACATTCTAATTTATCTTCTATAACTTCTGTTCTAAAAGCACTTATCGATAAAAGCTGTAATTTTCCTTAATTTATTATCATCCAACACTCCAACATTATTATAATATAATATAATCTTGTCTATATTATACTTTCATTAATATTATTTTAATATTAAAATCGTGTTTCAATAACAGTTTAATTAATTTCTCAATTATTATATTATGAATCGATGTCTATTATTATTTTTATATCGTTTTATTTGTTAATCTAATATATTTATAATATTATAGGTATATGCTACAAAACTTTTTCTTCTCTTATATTTTGCTAATATTTATACTGCAATATGTTATATTTTAGTCTTCAAGTTGTTATAATATGTTGTTAAATAATATAATATTGCCGACCTATACTAGTTTGTGCTTGAAACTAATAAAAAAACGTGGTAATTAATAATTATAAAGAAAAAATGATACGCTTTTTTCGTGAAGATCTTCACTCGAGTAGTAAAATACTAAAAATTGTATAATATATAGGTGCCTTCGATATCGTTTAGGAAACTAAATATACTAAACTAAATAAAGTGTAGATTACATATATATATATATATAATATAATATAATATACCAGACATAAGTATATTATAGATAAGAACATTTGATTAACAAAAAAATTCTTTTAATATAAATAACAATAAATTATTATTTATTATATCGTCGTTAATAATTAAAATTTATTTTTACTCAAAACCGCTACATATTTACTAACATATTATATTACATTGAAAGACATATAACATAGACGCATTATAGTACCTATAAATATCTATATAAACATAATTATGAATACACAAATATGTTTATATATTATATAGGTAGATACATATATACGCCATATATTGATTAACTACTGCAATAACGTAAAAATCAATTATGATATAATTCGGATACTAGAGAACCTATATAGTATATAGGTAATACCCACCATTTATACACAAGCGCATAGCATTATAATATATCGTAATATATAATAGGTATATAATATAAAAATTATATCACAAACTGATAATTTATGTCAAAAAGCTATAATAAGCATAAACGCGTCACCGCGCGTATACTGCCCAACTATAAAGCAAAAGTGCCGTAAAAACCACTATATATATATATATATATATATATATATATAAGAATATATTTTGTATAGGTATATATTAAAAATTTAGAATAATCATCTCGGGTTACACGTATTTTCCACTCTATATGGTATTGATATCATGTATAATGCATAATATATAGTTAATGATACAGATAATATAAAAATATGCTCAACGGTGGCGGTAAAATGGGTACACAAGCTGCAGCATTATATAGATTATATTATATTATATATTATTATCCAGCAAAATGTATCGTCCGTGTTTTTTGCATTTTCTTATAAGAAAAAGTATAGGTACCTATTATAATATGTAAAAGTATACTTATATACTTTTATGTATAATAGGTACCTATATAGTATATACAAACATAATTTATTATGTAGGTATACCGTGGTAAAATACGAACCTACCTATAGGTACATAGGTAAATTGTTTCCAAGAATATTATATATTATGCTCATGCAATAACTGTTCTATATTATATTATAATATACAGAAAAACAATAATATATTAAATTATTTTTTTACATAACAATCTTCGAAAAATAATGCGTTGCACACGAAAAATAGCCAACTTCCTATAATATAGTGTAACGCGAATAATCGCGTCGGGCGGGCTGCCGGAACAAACGACTTCCGGACAGTCGGACCGCGGGAGCCCTAAGACGACGGGGTACGTGTGGATTTAGCGTCGTCGGATACTGCCGAGCGCCGCGCGAAACAGGTGCGCGCCGAGGCCGCGCCCGGACCAATGCGACCGTTTTGTGGGCGGTCTGACCACGCCCGGCCGCCACCGTCGCGGTCGGCCCGCGCGCTTGTACCTGTCCGCGTAGTCGAGCACCGGTAATATGTATAATTAATTATTATCATCATTATCGTTATTAATATTATCATACTGTAAGACCCGAAGACGAAGCGCCGGCGTTTTTCTCTCGGCGGGTGCCAATTATATTATCTATATCGACTATATTTAATATTACTATATGTGATATTATAACTGCTGTCGTTCGTTATGATGTATAATATATTGGACATTCACATAGGCCTGATTTCGTTAAATAGGAAATAGACGCATTAAAAAAATCACTGATTCCAAGCTTTTTAAGTAAACAAAACATATATGTATATATTGTATAATTTATTAACAAAACAGCGCTATATTAATTGTATACACGATTATTTTTTTACAGGAATTAGCTGGTTTTTGTATAAATACTACCTGACACTGTTTGTTTTCTTGTGTTTCCATATGTTAATCTGAAATAAACATAGATAAATGCACCTATACTTATAAATTACTATATTTTAAATCAAATTATGACGTGCAGAAGTTTTAACTCTATAGGCATATAAAAAATTCTGCAGTTAACCAATGGGTGCGGTATATTGGTGCAACGAGCATGTGCGCTGCTTCATGCATGTCGGGAAATTGAAAATAAAAAATTGAAAAATACTTCTGGCACGGCGGCATACCTATAGCCTAACCTATACTATAACGGAAAAAATATATTCAAACCGTGTCAGTCGTAATGTGTCACTATATGCATGCGGTTTAGTAACCTCTGCAAGATAATGCCTATATTCTTATTATAATACTTATATGTACCACGAAATAATTGTCTGGGACGATTTTCGACTTATATACACTATTGATGCAGAATTGGGAATTTTTATTGTACCTATTTATGATAGGATGCTGTGGTCATAACATTTTCTTTAAATCATTTAAAATGTAAAGTCATTTTGGTTTTCTTAAATAACTGTCACAGTATATATACATACATCTGGACTCTGGAGCGGACTGCAAAAATATTTATATGATTTTACTGGTTCCAGTTCAGTAAAGAATAAAATGTTTAATACTAAAACAATAAATTTTATATTATACATGGATATACCTACAGAGTGATTCAGCAATAATGATTAGGACGAGGGTTCATTCAATTATTAATTTATTCAAATTTTGTTTTTTAGAATTTTTAGTATATACCTAATCATATTATATTACATTTTTAAATACTTTCACGTTTTTATAATATTTCAGAGGTACCATCTTGCGGTATTAATACAAACTTTTTTCAAATATAAGAACGTTTTTATCGCAGGTGATTTTTTTTGAAAATTTTAAAGTAAATCTTACTTATGTATAATATATATATAATCGAAATTCGATCGAGTATAGGTAGTTTTCAAGTTATTTATTATGGTCTAATAGGATAATAATCCATATTCGATGATAATATAATTCTTGTAATTGATTTTTAAAAAAATACGACGATGTAAAAATTATTTTTATTTATTAATATGTGTTAATTTTTAGTATTTTTTTAATTTGCAAACATTTTTTGAGTATAATAAGTAGGTACTAAATTAGATTAAATATAATTTATATATTATATTCGTATATAAAACCATTATTAAGAACTTAGCTATTATTATTATTATTATTAGTAGTAGTAGTAGTAGTAGTAAATATTATAGTATGAATGTATGATATAATTAAAAAAATACTCGTTTGAATTTCAATTTAGACTAAACATTTTCAAAAAAAAACACGGGCTTAATATAATTAACAGTAATATAAGATTATTCACATATAAAAAAAAATATTTTATCTCTATTGACCACGAGACATTACTGCTATTTCAAATAATATAAAAGACATCTAAGTATTTGAAAATCGGATCTATAAATATACTTAATTAAAAATACCAAAAATCATAATTTGCATAAATTAATTTATTAAAAATAAATAAAAGGGGTAAGCATACTCTTACACATATATATATATATAATAACATGTAATTTATTATAGGGAAACGTTTATCTGTTATAAAATGTATGCTTATTTGCTTGGTATGTTGCTATAAAATCCCTATCTTACCTATATATTTATAAATAATTATATATACAATAAAACTTTACATCACATATGTTAATTTCATATTTCTCTCATCTGTGCAGTTTTGGATGCGCTTCTGAAACTGTCATAAAAATAAATTATCATGGTTTGAGTTATACGATTATACATAATAGTATTTTAAAATTTGGTGGTAGGTACTTATATATTTTCGTTAAAACTACCTATAATAAATTGTAAAATATACTTAGAGTAAAAACAAAAAGTTTACAGAGAAAGTCTGCAAGCGACATTTTCTTTATAAAATGTACATTATATGTTTATACCTTCTGGCTTCTATTTATTAATAGACTTAAAATAAATATTATATAATTATTTATACATTAAATGTATGAAAACATTATATTATAAATACACATTTATTAATCTTGTATACAAACATTTCCATAAATATAGATAAAATAAAAAGATTATATTTTACTTAAATCTTAGGTTTTCTATTAGGTTTTTAAATATATAAACAACAATATCATAACAATATTTAATATTTACACCCATATATTATGCATGATTTCTCGAATTTAGGTAGTAAGACATATTATATATATTATTATATAATATTTGAAGTGAATTCATTACGTTTCTCATGAATATGCGTTGTGTATTATAGGTGTATAGATTATTTATTTTCATCAATAATTAGAATTCTTACACGAAATCATAAACGTTTTAAAACTTTACACGCAATGAATCATTTATCTTAAAGACTTTTTTATGTTGGCGTGTCGAAGAGCCTTATAATGAGAAGGGAACACACGCATATGCACATAACTACTGTTGTAACTGTTCACGAGTTATGCGTAAGCCTACTATTATTATATGTATATATTTACATAGAAGCTCGGAAAATATTTTTAAACTATTATATAATATATGATATCTTAAACTCTGAACGAAGATAGGAATGTTTATTGATTTTGGTACTTAACAATGATGTTTTTTTTTATTCCAATCTATGAACAGTTTTTGACTTTATAGTATATTGAAATCCTAACAAAGTTTTATGTACCATGAAAATCGAGTTTAGATGGTTCTTTGAATGGTTCATATTTTTATTTTCTCGATTCTCCAGTAGTACATTATCTAATCACACATATATAATGTAAATGATTATAATGTCCTTCAGGGTTATGAAATAATGCAAGGGGATTCAAGCTGAATATATTTATTAGATTATATTTTACGAAGTGAGGTAATCACTATACTTACAAATTACTTTTATTTATTTCGTCATCACCTAAAAATGTAATAAATGCATAGTTTACTTTAAAACTAACAGCTATTACTTATATAAAAGTTTTATTTGGAATTGTTGGCAAAAAGCTAGCAAACGTAAACCATGACAATTTATTTAGTAAATAGTATAAGTAGAGGTATCTAATATTTAACTAGTACTAAAATAATGTCTTGTTACTTTATTAGCTAAATACTTATTTACTAAAATAAAAATTGTAAAAAGTAAACATTTACTACAACACTGATGACTGATAATATATGTTATATAGCACTTATAGATAGGTATTACAATTTGAATTATATATACTTTTGTTAAAAGGACGTTATAATATATTAATTTTATTGTGTTGTATCTTCGTCTAGATTAGTCCATTTTACTTTATTATTTTTAATACTTAAATTAATTGATCGAATTTAAGTGTACGAATATTGTCACAATAGGCTTTCTAATACTTTAGTTTAATAAAACGTATCATAAATATTTTAAAATTGTTAGCTTGTTATGAACCACGACGACTTATCATTCGTTAGCTGTTATTGTTCGGTCAAATTGGTGTTATCTGGAAGGCGAGGATAAAAATATACAGATATTAAATGCAAAATTTCATTTACAACGGATATATAATAAGTCTTTATTAGAATGAAATAATTATTTATGAATTAAATTTTGTCACTTAGATTAATTGGTAACCAGACTTGACTGGCGGCGGTGGTTGCCGTAATGGATCTGGTTATTTGTAGGACGTCACCAAAACAAGTCGCGACCTTTACCGCCGGTCCGGCTCAGTCCATCATCCTACCTCTCAAGTGAACGAGTAAGGTTAAGGCCTCGAGGAGATCGATCGCGCTGTTTCAAAGCGGTGGTTGATAGAAATGAAGCACCACAGTGTTTGTTTTTTACACTTGAGATTTTTAGAACACGTCAAACTTGTATAGTTTTAAATGTGTCTATTTACTAAAATTTGATAGGAAATGTGTATACTACAAAATATAACATGAGCTGCACCGCAGTAACGAAAACAATTTTAAAACCTGGCGTCCAATCACAAATGAAATCTTCGAATAACGTTTAGGCGAAAGTATGTGATAATTTCCGCTCGTCACTTTTATAGTCGAACGACCTTCTGAAATGAATATAATATACCTATAGGATATTATCCGATTCGGAGACATTGTTGTTACACACACATACACACACACACACACATATATATATTATTTACGTTCCTAAAATTTCCGATTCAATCATGACTCAGCGAATACCGTCTTCTTTAATAGGTCATTGTTCTTGCCTTCTTGGTCTCTCGAATACGTTAAATACGTTTTGGCAATATGACCGCGGCGGACGATAAACGACAAGGACCTCAAAACTAATTATTAAGATTTTCCAAATTTTTGATTTTGACCAGAAAACACGTCGTAACGAAAAAAAACGTCACAGTAACGAATTACGTCATGCGAGTCAATCATTGTTGTTATAGGTCCATATATATATATATATATATATATATATATGTTTTATGATTTTAATATACATCACATCCGGTTTTTGAGAAATAAATCATTGGTAAAAATCAGCCATAGCCACAGTGTAATATATAATTATTCACTTTTCTGACTTTAAGATAGTAAAATGATCATAGTGATTGAATAATATAACTATATACCTTACTATAAGGCAAGTTATAAGTATATAAATATGTTTAAAGTTAAAATATTTACAAGATAGTAAGATACATATTATTTTTAAAAACAATTTAGTATAACAACGGCTTGGCAAAAATAAAATTACTTTATACATATAATATATGTCTATTATTGTTTTAAACCTCAAAAAGGAATGTTGAATTAAAAAAAAATCACTTAAAATTTGGTTATTAATTTGGGAAATTTAGTTATATAGGTAAATCATTAAACAAAGAATTAGTCCTGCTACTGCTTTGAGATTTTGTAATGTTGTGCTTATAAGCACTTTCAAATACTTCAAGTACGCCCTACACTATACCACGCGTCTACATTATTTGTTTAAATTATTGTTTTATTATACTTCTGTAACTAACCCATTCCCTATACAATAAAATGCAGCGATTATATTTAATAAACCATTACAATTATTTTTGACGTGTATTTTCACCCCTCGGTTATATTTTGAATTGAGTTAAAAGACTTATATTTCTTATTGGATTATAGAACTATACATTTGATCGTAAACTCATAAATTGTACAATAAATTACTGATAATATTACTAGCTTAGTGCATGCAACATAAAAATTAAATTATTCACTTGCAATCAAACAATTCTAAACATATACATTTAAGAAAAAAATGATTAATTATATTTATAATATATAATACTATAACATCATAATGATATACCTATAGTTAAATATATATTTATATTAGTACAAACATTTAAGCACATATTGATGTTTTATTAAATGTGATATGGTATAGAATATTAACTATATAGTTTCATGAATTATAGTAAGTATGACAAGGTATTATTATTAAATAATATTTATACAAACGAAAATAATGTTTGAACAAAATACGAGTACATGCCACTGGAAGATATTGGGTATTCTTTTCTATTTCATAATAATTGAGAATAATGGTAGGTTATTGAATTGGGAATTCGTCAGTATAAACTGAATAGTACAAGAAAATAATAATATAGGTACCTAAATTAACTCTTGAAGTTTTCCATTTCATAATACAATTGTATAATACTATAACAACTTGTTATAAAGACAATAACACATAGGTAGTTATAGTCTAATCCTATACATTATATTATTATTTGTTGGTCCCATACTCCTTAAATAGAAATTAGTGTATTTATGATGAACAGGTTTAAACGAATTGAATACTACATGTTAAACGGTTATTATATTATAGGTATTATTAGTATAGATCTTTTTATTGTTCACGTTAAAAAATAACCTAATATTTATTTTAACTTAAAAATAATGTCTTACTCATATAATATAGTTTAACGTTTCGGCAAACATTTACGTTCTCGTAAATTACCTGCAGGCTACGTTATAATATTATGTATACTTAGTAAGTACTTACTTATAACTTGCGTTTTTAAATTAGTAATTTTTAAGTACTAAGAAGGACTATAATAATATACAAAATAACTGTTAAGAATATTATGCTTTATTATATAATATTAGATCTATAGTTACTTCATACATACAAACGTACGAACTTCATATGATATTCCATCGTATAATAATAATAAAAAAAAAAAATAATAAAAATATTATTAATATTATGAACATCATGGCGCTGTACAAATTGTATTATATATAAATTTAGAGAATAATATATACGTAAATATATATATATATTAAATATGTTATAGGTAAATGACGTTATTGACAATTTTGCGTAATTTTATAATATCCTACATTAAATATTGTAACTCTTAAGATAAAGAAAATGATGTAAATATCTATTATACACTAAATTATATTATAAACATCAACACGTTTATTATTCTATAGTGTAACCGTACTACAATAAATACAATATGTAGACTATATAAAAAATTCTGTTAACTCTTATTGTTCCTACAGGTATAAAGAATGTGTATATTTTAAAGAAGAAACAAAATAATATGTATTGTTTCTATCCAGTAAACATTTTATTCAAAGACGTATTCAGAATATTTGGTCTAATTTTTTATAACTACCGACCCACTATTCTATAAATATCAATTTTTGATAGTTATATAATTAAATAAAGTTAATAAACCATAAGCAAAGAAAAATAAACTCATTTAATTATCAATAAGGATGACAGCTTCGGGACACAGTGATTTTTAATTTGTCATTATATCGTTTAGTTATAACTAGATAGATTAAAAAAAAAGTTACCCGATAAGATAATATAATATTCATACCGAAAAATTATAAACTTTATGCACTCACGGGCGGTGACTAGAAAATAATTTGATATAAAATCGTCAATTCGACGTCACGGCGAACGTGAAGAAAACTGCCGGACTGTTACATTTGAATTAATTGGTGTTTATTATAATTAAATATTAATATATTATCATGTGTGTATATACCTAGTACCCAAATATATTTTTTTAATTCAAATTAAACCTTGGTTGAAAAAAGTCCTGTAGTAAATTAATTAATTATAAATTAAATCAATATTTAAAAGGGTAGTAGGTATTATAATATGTAGTAAGAATTATTATCTAGTGATTAGAAAATAATTTTGAATCATAAAAAGGGAACAATAATAATTAGGACATTATACTAATGTTTATAATAAATTATCATTTGTTATGATAAGTTATAATTGCAAATATGCCTATATAAAAAAGTTGTCTTCTTTGTTCTCCCAATTCATAAAACGTTTCTGATTAAGTAATTTAATGGGCACAATATTAAATATATATTATGTATATATACAAGTCCATTTATTATTTTTCCTTTAGGATAATATAATGGTTTTACCACATTTAAATTAAAATGTATTCTTAATTCCATTAAGTACTTACTTGGACATCATAAGTAACTGAATTTAAAGACTATTATATTATATGAACATGCGCGTATATCTTTTATTAGCTTATTATATACAATTTCAGATATCAATAAGGTTTAAATTCATCATTTTTACGCTTATTAATTATTAACACTTTTATTTTTGCAATTATCAAGCCAAGCATAATTATTTTAACATAAATTATTATATAATATTTTAAAAATTTACATTCAGATATAAGATATAACACCAATTTGGTGTTTCAGACATAACAAATTTATGTCTCTCGCACAATCAAAATTATGTTAAAACATTAGAGTAAATTGACTAATAATAATAATTATCAAATTTAAATATTATCTGTGTTTTGACGTCTGGTTTTTAATATTTTAATTTAAAGTGTGATAATATAATGTATATTATGTTTCCTTTTCTTATTTATATATATATATATACATATCAGCTTACAATTAAAATATACAAATACCAGACAGACACAGATAAAATTCTCATCTTTTGATTTGATGACAAATTAATTATTAACTATAATATCATATGCTATTCTCGAATCTAAAGCTTTAATAATAGTTCACTTTTGCTGTTGCACACAAAACTAATCAATGCATGAGGTCTACTTCTTTATCGAAAATTTCAAGTTATTATAATACAAGTATCAGTAAGTATGTTTCTTATTCTTAATTAAAATTGTATCTTAGCAATTAAACTAACTTTTATTTTACTGTGTTGATAATCAATAATAATGTTTAATAATTTATTCTATCTTGTAAAACAGTTGAAAATTTTATAAATAATCGTAGATTATATCATTTAACTCGTTATATATATATATATATATATATATATATATATAAATGAATTAGTATTTTATACATGTTTAACGTAAATAATATAGGTATATAGGTATTTTGTATATTTAAAAAATTATAAATTATTCTCCTTTTACCATATCGATTTTACTATGAACATGTCGATCTTCTTGTATCCTGCATGGAATAAATTGTTATTAAACAACTATTTATTTTTAACTACACACATTCGGTCGATGAATCTATCATTAGGTCAATATGTACTGCATATCCCTTAATTTTTATATTATCTATCATCGTTATCAAAAAAACATGCATAAATATAATTAATATAAATTTTATTAGATATTTATACTTAAATTTTTAAAATTCATAATACATACGTTAGGTAAAATATATGATTGTGATTGGAGGTTTTTCGAGTATACTATATGTATATAAGTGACAGGCGTGTATATTTTAATATAATATTATATCTTAGAAGTAAGAATGAATTTTTTTCGTCAACACCGCAAATCACACAAAAACTGCTCTGTACATTGCACGACGATCAGCGGTATTTTCCGTTTTGTAGCGTACCTATAGATACAACGTAGTTCGGCTGTTTGGTATATATATATATATATAATATGATAGGTGTAAATATATATAAAATTTAGGTGCGCGTAAAAAAGAATGTAAACATTTATTCCCATGAACAGTGGAAAAAAATAAGAAGCTTATAACATCACACTATCATCGACTGAAACAGAAACTGCAGGAGTAGGCGGAGCAGCAGATTAGACGGGTGTTGGGATCGTAAATTAATTAAAAGATTCTTTCAAGTCTGGTCTCGGCGAGGTAGGTTTAAAATACGTATCAAGTGTAAAAAAAAAAATAAAAAAAAAAAATAAAAAATAATAATAACAAAATAAACAAACAAATAAAAAAACAATATCATATATATATATATATAAATATATGTATAAAATATGTGCAAAAAATGGCTGTCGCCACCACTGCGCACTGTATACAGTTGTATACCTGTATATACCATGCACAATATATCATATGCCCAACTCCATAAGTTCTTTGCGGCGGCTATAATATATAAATACATAACATGGGAATGATGCCCTTAACCTTGGCGCGCGTATCACACGGTAATAGTAATAATAATCGCTGCGCCGTTGTGCGAGTAGGTATACCTATAAACAATACGATATCTTCTAATAATACGTATACATATATAATAATAAGACGCGCGCGTATCGCGTCCGTATCCTGCAGTAGTGCAGAGTGCGTGCGCCGGCGACCGAGTGGGTACGATACGACACGACACGACGGCCCGAAGACGCCCCCGCCCGCCCCCCGCCAACCAAGTGTTGGGTGTATCTGCGAGCCGGGCCGGCGCTCAACCCGCCGACGACGACGACGCCGCCGCAGCCGCCGCCGCCGCCACCGCTGCGGACTACTGCGACCAACTACCACGACGACCAGTAACTGCTACTCCGACCGCGGTCTGTCTCTCTCCGTCTAACGATAACAGCGGTCCGTGTACACCGCGCATCGCTCCCGCATAATACGCACGGTAGTGAGTTGTTATCGCCGGTCCGCCGCCGCGCCGTCGGCATTAACCCCACGTGATTTTGGCGCGCGACCATCGAACCCGGCACGATCGCCCTACGAAACGCGAATAGTAAATTAATATAAAATCACTATCGTACGCCCGATGCGAATAGTAGAGTACCGATCGTCAGATATTTATTAGTATATCCGCAACGGCGACAAAAGAACAGTAATATTATTATTATTATTATTGGTATAGAATTGTCGATGGTTTTTCTCTCGTCGTCCGCGTAACCGTGCCGACCGCGCGTCCGTTCGTCGTCTGTCCGCGTTTCGCGCGTGTCCGTCGTCGCGGCGTTCTGTTTTTCCAAGCGCGTTTGCCGTGCGTTAGACGAACGGCCGGGGACGAGTTGTCTGTTTAATGTATCCGTGGTATCCGAGGGATACGGCCGAAGTGCAGGTGTGCGCCACAGGACCGCAGTCGTCCGGCAGCCCGACGTCCGCCACGTCGCCGGCCATCAAGAGCGAGAGCGGTTCGGCGTACGGCGACTGCATGGATTACGCACTACACGCAAAGGTGAGCGACTATACCTACCTCCTATAACACACTATATGATATATTATTTGTCATGGCTGTGACTGGTGAGGTGCGATGAACCTCCTAAGGGTTGCCTCCTATATCGGTTAGTCGGTGGTGTAGAACCCGCACCACAGTTGTGTCGAATATACACATAATGGTACTTGGCTTAAAAAAATAAAAGTTTAGTAATTTTAATTGTTCGTAGAATGTTGAACACCTAAGTTCAACGGTCGACTTTTCATATAATAAACTCATTTAAAAAAAAATTGTCTTTTAAAAATGTTATCTTAGAAAATTGCGATAGATACACTTGTGAAAAGTTTGACAAAAAGAATTTATTAGTCGGTTCAAAGGGTGAGTGGGGGGAGACTTGGCTTAGACAACCCAGTTATAAACTCAATTTTCGATTCAAATGCATAAACGATTATATTATTGGGAGGGGGGGTTACCTTTAAAATTGCACTTAAAATTACCTTTTTGTATACCAATTACAACCCAAATATTTATTGTTCGATAGACTAGTTGCGCTTGGTAATTTTTGGCGTTGGTAAACCAATAATTGCACTCGATTCCTTTTTATGGCTGATACACCAATTGTACTAAATAAACACCATTCATTATTTAAATTTAAAATATGTAAAATTATTTTTATTATATTTAGTACCACTTTAATTTTCTCAAATACGTATAAAATAAAAATATACAATAATGAACACTATTATAATAAATTTAATAAAGATAAATGACAATTATTGTACATATACAAGTAGGTATCTAACAGTATCATAATTGTTTATCCTATATTATCTCAATGGTATTGTACAATGTAACGAATATATTATTAAAGATATACATTATAAACTAGCCCTGGTGTAGCTCGAAATCCTAAATAAAAAAATATCACCCTGCTGCACTACTGTACATTACAAAACGAAATCGGTATACGCGTTTGTCAGGATTATCGGCGATTCGAATGTAGCCTTCATCGTTCCCCTTCAACCCCTCTCAAAAATAAGACCGATGATGTTAGTATCGGCAAACCTATCTATCTTAGTCCTCGTTTAATATGATCTAGAATAAATAATATAATATGATGCCCTTCCATTAAATATCATCGATCTGTAAAGTCGCCCACAAGGG
The DNA here is from genome assembly GCF_003676215.2 of Rhopalosiphum maidis. Taxonomy (NCBI): domain Eukaryota; kingdom Metazoa; phylum Arthropoda; class Insecta; order Hemiptera; family Aphididae; genus Rhopalosiphum; species Rhopalosiphum maidis. The sequence continues at coordinate 4,569,521 of NC_040878.1, read as the reverse complement.
CGATTCCATATGATCGTGGTTAATGTAGCAGCGAGGACAATAATTTTAGTTTCTTCATAATATAATCTACAGGCGTATTGTAGTATGATAAAAATAATTATATATTTTTAACTGTAGGCGTTTATGTAATTTGTTATATAGGACTACATTTCGGGGATGAGGCAATGACTCCTATTATGGTAGCAAATATTAACTGCTTCATAAAACATTTACGTAGTTTATTTATAAAATGTTTGCATAATAAAAAAACTAAGATATAATTTAACTATATTTTGTTTGTTAAAATACATTTTATTTTATTCCCCCCTCCCCAAAAAAAATTAACGTTTTACTCAATTATATTGTAAAAAAAGTTTAAATACACGCGGACCTGATGTCGTGACTTATTTTTATCCCGACAACAATAATATCGAGTTGATTTCGTATGCTATATAAGCGGTTTTATTACTCGCATTTACGCGTGTACCTCATAAGATGAGGTGTTTATTAATATCGTACATTTATTATGTATAGTTTCACCTTATTTTTTTCTATATTATTATATAGGTATAGTACCTGAGCCTGATACAAAAGACGCGCTAGCGTTCTATATATTATTACGTTGGTTATTACTGTCTTATGTTACACGACTATATTATTATATCTATAGGTACTATTGGTATTATATATGCTCATTGCTCCGTCGTTGTTTTTATACACTCGTTAAAATATTATATCATTTAATACACCACAATAATAATGGTTTGAAAGAATTTTTTTTTCATATAGTGTATAATGCAGCCGATGCAGGTGTATTTACAATACATATTAAATGTATAATAATAATATATTGTATATAGTATGTGATATGTGGTTTCTTCATTTGTCACCTATTACTTAGACGACAGAAGTTGAATAATCATAGGTTGTTTTGTACAAAAGTTACAGAAACTTTAACGAGAGACTTGGAATACTGAATAATATTGTGAAACATGTAATAATATATATCTAGTTATTAATATTATTGAGTATGTTTAAACTTATATATAAACGTTCGTTATTATATTTTATTATCATTATATTGATAAGTAGAGAAGATGAGCGAGCATAGATCATTCACACAATATTATATTGTAGTTCATAAGCTGTACAATACGTATTATTTATTATAGGTTTATTTGTATAATATTTTGTAATAATTTATAATTTAGTACAAGTTTGGTGCTTAATTCTAAAGCCGAACGTAAGATCTTATACGATATAGCAGTTATGTGTTAACTCAATAATTTGGTAAAATTGAAATTATACTAGTACATCTAGTCGGTGGGAAAAATGAGTTATGTATGTTGATTCTTACATAGTGATAACATTTAAATGTTGCGTAGTAAAAATATATTATTCAGTCTTAGGACTAGCGACATGTGTAGTTTATGTGGTTAAAATCATCCGTTTGTTTTTGTAATAAGTATTCGATTTTTATTTTATATTAGTATCTTTAAATTAAAAAATATATTCATATATATATTAATCTATACGGTATTTATACTTATGTATGTTATTAAAAATAAAATACCCAATAAGTTTACATATTATACATATTATATAAAAATGAATTATGATTAGAATACAATTTGAAAAAAAATTTTGTGGTTTATTTCTAAAGCTTATAAATGTTGTTTTCTTTTGATTTTTTGTGGTTGGTTACAATTTTACGTTCTCATTTTTATGTAGTAATAATCACAATTAACTCGTAGTGTGAAGAAATAAACATATCTCATTTTTGTCACCATGTAGGAACTTATAGGTACTTAAATATATATATATTTTGACATGTACTAAACTCATCATAAAACTCATAATAACTTCATAATTATTCTAAGATATAGTTAAGATAATATCATAATTACTGATGTTATTGGAATGCAATAAATTGCATGTGCTTATAAATCTAAAGATCCTTAATCTTATAAATATTCTTTATAGACAATATTATAATTCAGTATATTATATTATTATCGTAGTTCAATTACAATATACATATAGGATTCTAAACAGCATAATACAATACATAAAAAATTATAATGTACATTAATATTTTAATGAGCTTGAAAACGAGTTAATTAGATTAATATGGTATATTATTAAATATAAGTAAGTATTCAGATTTTCAGATTTAACTAGCATAATGTTAAGTAAATATTTAAAGTTGCGTTTTAAAATTATGTAAAAGGATATAATTATCAATATTTTTTTCTTTTAAACATAGTTTTAGATAATAGTAATGTAATTATTAATGAGATTTGATTATACTGTAAATAACGACCACCAAGTCTTATTACATTACAAATAATGTGTACCTATTATTATAATTTTTTTTAAAGTTTTAAAATAATATGTTACGTTACATAATAAAAATAATTTTAAAACAATACATTACTAATAATGAAATATTAGGGTAAATAATCATTATAATCTAAAAATAGAATACAATTGATGCTTTAGGCTCTCACATTTATACATTGTCAATTGATATCATTGTAGCTTGTAGAATATACTTTTAGTTATAGTTATTTATATTCTATTATATTATTATTCTATTTATTTGGAAATGTCTGAAGTTCTTAAACTAAGTATATTAAAAATTTTAATGTGGAGTTTATCATAAATTATGTTATTTTATAGTCAGTTTTTGTTCATGTTAATTTATAATATTTTAAATATATAACTGTAGCATGCATTTTTTTGGTGATTATTATTAAATTAAATATTTTATTTTTACTTCAATTATAATTGTACCATAAATGTTAAGAAATATAAATTGAATGTAAAATACATTAGTATATTATATTATTTAAGAAACTTTTGGATTTTGGATAGTTTGCTTTCAATAATTTTAATCAAGTTTAGTTATGTTTTCATATCAATAATATAATTCTTAAAATTATTTAAACACTAATATTTAAAACAACAGTTTCGAACATAATAGAATATCTTTAAACTATCCTTTATTTATTTATTTAAGAATTAGAAAATGTTGTAATTTTTATTAATTTATATATATATTATATATAAATAAAATATACTCACTTTTGATTTAGTTTTATAAATAAAATACACAATATAGATAATTGCATTTTGAGGAATTTAGGGATCACATATTTTCGCTAAAAATCTTTTCGTATTCAATGATTTATTATTAAGTTAAAATTTAACACGTACATTTTAGTGTGATTTACTATTCAATAGGTTCATTCGACACCTCTTACTTTACAACAGAGTGGTTACCTAATTGATAATTCCTCCCTTTTTGCTTTTTATTAATACATTTTAGTTAAAAATTAAAATACATTTATAATTTATAATATGGTCATTGTTCATATTATATTGTTCACTTAAATTTAGTTTAACTGCCAATTATCTCAATTAATAAAATTTAGTTACATATGTTTTGCGTCTAATCAGTAATTACTGTTGACACTGTTGACATATTAACTCATCTAAGCACAGTAATAATAATTTATTATAATAACAAATATTATAGAGTATGATTATTACCCAACGAATATGATTATTACCCCGGAGTTGACCTGCCGAATGACTATTAACACCAATATAATAAGGTTTTGTCTGTAGACTGATCACAACCGACAAATTGTTCTGTATATTTGTATATCTGTCGATATTATCGGTAAATCATTTTAGACCTTCACTATGTTGATCGTCTTATATTGTACGGTATTGAGCTTTGAGAGTTTGAAAACTTGTAACAAGAAACGTTTACAGCAGTGGAAGGCTGCCCGACATTGGATACACAAAACCAGTTAATTACAAAACGAGAAAAACGTATTTTTATTTTTTTAATTCCGATTTTGATCTCGCCTGAATGCCTTTTAGGCTTATTGCTGTCGAGTAGATGCTATATATTTTTATTTTTTTTTATCGGTAGCGTATCGAGATTTTATAAATAAGCTTAAAAACCCATCGATTCAACCACCCTTATTACAACATTTTTTACTTGACAATTTTAAACTGAAAATAGGACCACAAATCTGTGACACGTTATTTAGGTATAATAATGTTAAGTGGTGACAAACAAATGAAATTACCGAAAAAATAGAACTAAAATATAGCTTGGCGATAATTTTATTGGAAATCACAACAAAGTCAATGGACATAAAACTATTCAAACTTAACACGGTATCACTAAATAAAAATAACATCAACACGCCACTTATTTCAATTGGGTATTGATTTTTAAATACTTATAGATTGTATCATATAATGATTTATAGACTAAAATGCACCAGATTTTATCCAAACGAATTTATACACCATTAATTAATATCGCTATTTGTTTGTTGCTAAGACTATAATTATGTAATTACAAACACAATAAATTATAAAAACACAAGTTTTAATGCCTGCCAAGAAGATACATGTAGATTATTGATGTATAACTATATATAGTAGGTGTATATATAAACCACACCTGTGTCTAGTGTACCTTGTAGTTAAATATTTGAATTAAAAGTACCTATGAAATTTAAATGACCTCAATAATTATAATTTTTAATAGTAAAATATGTGAGTATTTAAAAATTATTAAATTAATATTATTTATTTGTTATTTATATAGGTATATATTGCTATTAATAAACTTGTAAAATTGTAAACATGTACTGCATTTTTAATTATATTATCAATATAAATAATATAATATAATAAATAAAGGAGCATTAATGAAATTCAAAAAAAAAAAAATTAATAATTTATAACGTTATACTAAGGAATTTATTGTTAATAATTTAATATTACAATTTACTGTGAGAAATAATATGCGATAGTTGAATTTAAAAAATATCTTTTAAATATCACAACTAAAATATACCTAATTAAAAGATTAAATATAAGTTCTGATTGTTTTTATACGTTAATATGAATCCTTATGCAATAATACTTCTGACTTCAACAGGTAGTTTAAAATTGTTGTATTTTTTTATTTAGGAAATAAAACAGCAAAAAAATTTATATTTTTTTTGTTCGATTCAGAGAAAATTGGTTTAAATATAAACTGTTTAAGTTTTAAATGAATTTAAACAGTTTAGAATAACGCTTAATTCAGATTTTTAGTAGAGTGGTAATTATCTTGTAATGATGGGTGGCTTATTTTTTGTTTGACGTCATTTTTAGGAGCAAAAATGAAAATTCAATTTTCAACTTTGTGGGTGGTTTTTGATAAAAAAAAATTGGATCTAGTTGGTATTTTGAAAAGTTTTCAGTATTTACCAGTTATCAAAATAATAATGAAAATCAACAATTTTTTTTAAGCCAAAAAGTTAGAAATTCGCTATGTGGTATACCTACCGTTATAAGTTCATAACAATAATTTGGTAGGTAGTAGTGTTACCTACAGAATAAATAATAAGATATATTTATAATAATCATTATATAATATAAGCACGTATTTAATATTATAGTATTACTATTAATTAATTATATTATTATTAGATATTAAAATATTGGTTTTACTTCGTCCTAAGTAAAAATCGTGAAAATTATATGAATAATGTACATACGAATACCTGTCATACCTATATTAAATTAAAAACGTAACATATGAAATTAAAACAAATATAATAAATAATAACTATATAATAAGTACACTATATTTTTTCATCACATAATTAAATTAAAGTTGTATATTTCTATAAATATAAACCTTTTAACCATAGATAAAAAAAACAAACAATTATCATTAATTTAATTGTAATTTAAAATAGTTTTTTTTTACATATCTATCATATATATTTGGGTTGAAGTCAATTTAAGTTAATTTTTTTCCACAACAAAATTATCTATGAATTTTTTTCTAATGAATATTTATAGTTTTAGATCATTATTTCCAATATTATCGGTCATTGACGTGTGTGACTAACCTTAAAGAGTGCGACATTTGGGAAATAAATACATAGTATCGGTACATCAAGTATATAGTAGTGTTCTAGTCTTTCTGCAGGACCGTAGAAAATAGCTTTCCAATATGCGTCAATATAAACTTTGATAACCTTTATGTCGACAAGTTTATGTGCGTATCACGACGAACAGCAGGCTTTAAATGAAAATCGCGATTACGTTTAAATAACCTTTTAAACCTTTCTGTAGTTCATGTAATTCACGTAATATACATCCAATGTCGTTTATATTTTGATAACGTAACAGGTCTTTTATCTATATATCGCTCTCCTACTCCTTGACAAAGTTTGTCTTATTGCATGCGACTACAAAATATGAATAAAAAATTGTCATTTGTTTTTATTTTTACTGGATAGTATAACGTGTGCACACGTATGTGTTTTTTGTAATTTTTAAAATCGTTCTGCTTTTCCGGCATGGATACGTTTTTTGATGACTGGACTAACGTGAGTAATATATCATTACTGTTTAATATATTATAAGTAAACCATATTTAATGCATGATCAACGATGAATAAATGCCTTAATGGAAAAAAAATTCTATAAAAAACACTGAAATAAAATTAGTAACTGAATCATTTTTATAACTTTATAAGTCCTCTCTACGGGTCGATAACACAATGTAGGTAAATTATTTCTTCTATGTATTTTTGGCACGCGAAAAAGATACCTCCTAGTATGTTCTACTCTAATGTTTTACATTATATACTACTAAACTGTACTTGTTTATTTATTAATTTTTTCTTGTAATAAAACCTAATGTAATTTTAAAAGGAGCAAGAACAATTTCTCAATTATTTAATATATTTAAGTCCAAGTTATTGGAAAGGAAATTGCAATAAATCGACGAGTTTGCGCATGATTAGACACAAATAAGTGAATTTATTCTCAGTTTTTTATAATTTATTAAAAATCGTATAAATCTGTAAAATGATTATAATATATCAATAATTTTAAATTGTGTGTTTTTATTTTTATCACAAGTAGTTTCATTTTTTGTAAAATAATTTTATAATTATATAAATCAGACCTAAGTACAAATTACAAATACTTAAATAAATTCAAATTTAAAAATGAAAAAAATCCACAAGGTACCTTCTATTTGTATACAACATAACCGAAGCTTTTATACTATTTAAAAACATTATTTCCATTTATGTTTTATGATATTCTTATAAAATATCATATTGGAAATACGAAAATCTTGTTATTCTACAAAGTTATAAAACCATTTTAATAAAAATGTTTAAAATTATTTGATGTTTGTTGATTTCAAAAATACTTGATTGAGGACAAATTACATTTTTTTTAAATTGTAAATTGATATAGGTACCTTTGGGTACATAATTGTATTATTAATTAACACATTTAACAATCATTATTAGTGAGAATCGAGTACACTGAAATAATAATTAATAAATTATTTAGTTAATCATCGTAGGGATGTATTATTACACACAATAATCTGAATAATGATTATTGTATTGTAACGTTGTATATGTATGATTAAAATAAGTAATTTATATTTATAATATATGCACTTAAGTATTTCTTTGTTTTGTCAATAAATGTAAAAACAATTAAAATATTTGTACACTATATTCTTGTAATTTATTTTTTCGATTGTTGCAATAAAATATTTATTATGTTTTTGATTTTAATTAAGCTCTTTGAGACATTTAATTATTTATAAACAACTTGAATACGAATAAATAGAATACCAATATACAATTTGCTACAATTATACATTTATTTTATTTGGTTTGATGATAATCACAAATCATAATTTGTTCAATAGTGTATAATTTTAAATATAACTTTTTATTCCTTAACGTTTAAATAAAATAAAATGTCGAAATACCATTATAATAATTAATTTTTGTAAATTATGTAAATTTTAATCTCTGGTTCATAGTTCATAAATCTAACATAGTAAAATCTGCATTCAAATCTACTCCATCGATCATCATTTTTACCCATAACGCCGTTAAGCATTGGAATTAATTATTTTTATATTACGTTTTATTTATTACTCGTAATCTTCATAATATAATATAAATAATACGAATTTACTTGTTTTTTTTCTTGTAATGTAAATTATTGTCCTTAATATGAACGACTTGTAGTTATATATTTAATAATGATATAAAATCTGACGTTTGTAATTATATCAGTTGTTTTCAAATTTTTTGTAATTATAATACGCTCTACTTTCCATAAAATATTCACCGAATAAATATTTTTCCACAAATATAATTTTTTTAATTTTATTTAATTATATATTTTACTGTGGATTTTAGCTGTTTTTTTTACTAATTAATTTGACTTTACTATTAGCTAGGTAGCATTTTAATTTTGGTGATAAAGTCATCAATAGAAATAGATATGCTTTAAAGATTCATCGTACCATTACTCAGTCATCAGATTTTAAAGCCATAATAGTTATTATTTGGATAATATTTATTCATTTTAACTTCAAAGTTCAAACATTGTGTAGAATTGATTATTAAAAGAACAAAATAATGTTATTAGGGCTGGATCAAGTGTTTAAACACACACCTAGGTAAACTAAAGATTTGCTACTTCTTACATGTAAATACTATATCAAATCTATAATACAACAATTTTAAATGTTGCCACTGAAAAATGCCGCCCTAGGCGTGGGTCTATGTATGTATATGAGCCGGGTCTAAATGTTATTCATAGTTGTAAATTCAGTAGTACGTGGAAGTATTGTTGTAGGTGAATTCTACTTCTACATAGATTAAATTTTTGATAAAAGCCATAATTTTGTCTAATGGCATTAGGATATACTATATATAGCATACTTGAATTTTATTATTTAAGATGTCTTAACAAAACAATTATTATGAAGTTTAATATGGTCCATCAGACCTTATTCTAAAGAAAAATTTCAGGATTCAAATTCAGATTCTTTTACGGATAAAAATACAAGACAAAACTTTTCTTTTAAATTGTAAGATATAGAGTTATTGGATATGCTCCATCAATAGATATTTCAAAAACCTTCTTCTGTATTAATTTGTTTAATTTTAAATGTTTGTTTAACAACTTAAAACTATCTTCGCTTTTCTTTGTTTCGGCTATTTATTCACTACAAAGAAACTTTTTGCCAAAATGTAGGACCATAATAATAATATGTAATATATGTATACATTTCGGTAAATCATGAACATTGAGTAAATAGTGATTATCCCTATGGATATTAAATATCGCTGTAAATTACTTGAATAGTTTATTGTACATATTGATAATCTCTAGTAATTGTTATCATCGATATACCCAATAAAATTAATAATATATTATAATAAATAAAATAATTTCACCTAATATTTTATAAAACGACCAGTATACCAGTAGATTCGTCCACTTTTAAACCAAGCTTGAATGAATCATGATTTGTGTAATTTGTTTAATATGTGCTGTTATGGATATCGTAAGATGTGTGGACTATGCATCATTAATATGTTTGATCATTGATCAAGTTACGAGGAATTTTTGATTCTATTATTTTTCACGATTTCACGGAAAGTAAGTAAAATCAATTGTTTTTCTATTGTGTGTAGTCTCTTTCATAGTAACTATAGGCGGTTATTCACTTGATTGATAATAGCTGTGAAGGGAAGAAGGGGAATTATTGTGATTAAAATCATACGCGAGAAGATTCAAGATGCACCTATTTATGCTTATGTAATAATATAATATTGTATTAATTTATTAGATTTTATATTGTATATTTTTGATATTTATATACAAATAAATAATTCTATCTTATTTTTTTTTTACAAAAGCATCAAACTTATTGATTAAATTGAATGTAAAAAAATCGATACAAATATGACTGCTTAATTTTAGGTGATTATTTGTGATGATTAGTGTTGAATATCGTGTGTCATGCATTTTCGAAAAACGAAAACGAAAGATATATACATTTCATAACTCATTGCAATCAATATGTTTATAGTCATAAGATATTATTTAGACTATTGTCGGATAATAATTTTTAAATTAATAACATTTTTTTAATAATTTAAATACTTATTAGTTATTATTGTTATTACTTTTTAGTTTTTACGTTTTTTCGAGTGTATATGAAATTTATCTAGTATTAGTATGATGAGTATAATTTATTATACATTCTAGAGTTATAAATACATATATAAACAATAAACGTAAATATTAGCCATCAGCCCTAATAATATTATAAGTTATAACTAATTTAAAAGTGAAAAAAAAATTATGAAATTATAATCGCTGTAGCTAAATTACTGCGCGTTCTCTCAGTCGTTTCCGAAGCGATGTGCATATAATATATTATACAAAACGCTTATTCTTTTCTGTCGATTGGGTTAGTGACCCCCTGACGGTGACATAACACAAATAACACCCGCGACTGCGTGCATATAGCGGCTCACCCGGCGGCGGCGGTTCCGGATTAAACCATGGGCACGTTATAGGCGTACTGGGCGTGGGTGCCCGACCGCGGACGACGGATATAAAGTTAGAAAATACGGAACTCGTGTACACATATATATGTATAGTAAAACAGTATCGGCGGCAATCAAATTGGAGGTAAAAAAAAAAAGAAATCAGAGCGTGCGAGTTATGTGGCGATGAATAAAACGAGTGACCGGGTAGGATAGGAACCGTTTGTCTTCGTCGTCAAAGTCGCCCTGCGCCGGTGTTCAATGGCCCGTGGCGAGCTGGAACTCGTACGGGAGAATAAGGAGAGACAGCTAGAGAAAATATAAAGAAATAAGATCAAACAAATTATATTATGGCAAAATACGTAACAAATATATATTGTATGATACCTTAATATATATTATATTTGATATTTGTATTGGCCGATAGAATGTGGCTAATAAAGTCGGGGAGACTTTACTAACTGCCAATTATCGATCAGATTTTAAACTTATTTAATTTACACATTTTTTTTATTATTAATTTTCTCGAGGGATACTAAATTATATTTTTCATTTACGTATAATAAGCGTATAATCATTGAAATATTTTATTTATCATCACAAGCTCCATTTATTTTCTAAAATATTTTAACAAAATTTCAAATATTTATTATACATTTAAATGCTTCAATAATTATAAATTCATATGATTAAGTTATGACGTTTTTAGACACTTGATTGTGTCTTATGATTTATCATAATATATAGACAATAACTCATTGAAAAAATAAAACCATATTAATAAAAGATTTTAATTCTAACTCTCTATATAACATCATATATAAAAAATAAATATTAATTATAATATTGACTGTTGGAAAATTATTGTTTAGGCGTTTCCGATCATTTTGTATAGCACCAACCATTTTGTTATATTATACCTATTAAATGTACATGATGTTATTGTACTTATAACATATTAATGTTTATCCGTTAATTTGATGCGGTCCTGTTAAACAATTTAAATTTCGTTTATATTTGGAACTAATAGGTCATACTTACTGAAGTTTTGCGTGTTGCAGCTATCAATCTTTGAATGCATCGCATGTTAAACACAAATGTAGATACATAATATTATTCTAAATTTTAGTCATGGTTTAATAGCGTCAACGTGTAATTATGATAGAACAGTATACCTACCCTTGAAAGCAAAATATTTGAGTATTAGGTAGTTCAACACTATCCTGCAATCCTGCATAGGTACCATACAAGTGAATTAATAATAATGTTAACGCTTCATCATCAGTACTAATGATGTTGAAATCAAACGTTACACTTCAACGAGTCTACTCTCAATGATGCATTTAAATCGCGATATAATTAGTTAATTACTATATTATTTAGTTTTAAATAAAAAACAATAAACGTTATGTGCGTAAAACGTAACTATATATATATATATGTAATATTATAATGTATTTTTTATTATTATTTTATTATTTATTATTTCAAACTTTAATACATAGGTATGTATATTTTACAAACAAGAAACAAAATTAAATTTTGGTTTGCGTTTGTACAACAGTTCTAAAATTTGTATTGTTAAAATATGATTGAAGGCGGTTTTTCAGTAGTTCGGTAGATGAGTGGACGCAATTTTAATTGATTCTGGTGTTATTACTTGTTATGATTAGTGTTTTCCAACCTATGGGGGGGGAGAGTTGTACACATTGCTGGAACAATCTATCATCACGAAGTCAAATTTGTATATATTTAACAACATATTATATATATTTTATATATTATATTCAAATTTTTCAATTTATAACTTCAAGGGCGCGCGGGTCTTTTAAATATTGTCCAAAAGGGTAGAATAGAAAATGTTAGGACCCATTAATTTAAGTAGTTGATTTTGCGTTAGCTAGTTTTGTTTATTTATTACTTAGAGTAGGTATAAGATAATTAGATTTAACATCTATGTTAGTTTTCTAACTCCTATTTCAATTTTTAAACCAACGTATTTCAATATGTTATGGTGACATTTTCATTTTACATGAACGATTTTCATAGGATTAAGAAATTATAGGCACCTACCTATAATTGTTAATTTGTGAATAAAGATCGAGATTGTTTTTATTTTTAAATAATGCGTGATGTATCCAAGACTATATTCAAATTCTAAAATAATATGAGGTAATTTCAATTTTTAAATAATTATTATACTGAATAAAATTAAGTTTTACTTTATAGATAAAAATGAAAAAGAAGAAATAAGAGTACACATTATGTCGATTAAATTGAATATTTTCGTCGATCTCTTTGTATAAATGGAAAACGCTACTGCAAGTTTACGTATGTCGAATACGCTATAATATTATTATCTATTATTATCTCAATAATGGGCACGAGGGGATTCAATTTATCAGAGATCACCCTCAATGCGATTGGTAGATGAACATGTAGGTATTAGTAGCAGATTAAAGAAAAAATTATTTGTCCTCAAACATTACAAAGGGCCCAATAAAATAATTACCCGGGGCTATGACAATATTTTCGTTTTTTTTGGAAATGTTTTGAGTTATATTAACTTAATTATAATTGAATTATATAAAAATGAATTTCCTATAAATTAATAAGGTATTTACGAAAAATCAAAATTAAAATTATAACTATATGACGTTTTATTTTAACCAAAGAGTGTTCATATTGAAGAGCACTTTTGGAAAATAATCTTCAAAGATAATCAAAAATATGTTCAAATATTTGGTAGTTGGTTAAGCTGGTAAAACTTTTCTGTTTGATTTGTGTTCTTGTTATAAATTATTTTTCATTTGTAATATTTACAACCATAGACAATATATTATTTTATTATACATTACATAATACATTACGCATAATAAATAGATAGTCAATACAAGCGTGTGTGCATTTGTAAAGTTATTAGTTATTTACCACAGTCCGCATTCGATGCATCATGCACAGTGCACACATGCATACATTACATATTATTCCTGGAATAATTAAATCGAACAATTTTATTCCGTTCTGTTTTTGACGTAGATAAAAAAAAATTGAGAGACCGAACCTGAGGGCTTACGTGGCATAGTCAGCGAATGTATATACTTGCTCCATTAAATCCGTCACTAATATATAGTTACAAGTGTTACAACACATATATGTACAGTTTTTCTGTTTTGAAATTCCGCGTGTAAGATCACACGATATAATAATAGGTAATATAAACGTCTAATATTTTCACGTGCTTCCGCAACGTCAACTCTACCGTAGCAATTTCATACAATACTTACAATATGCATTCATTGACCATCTCGTGACGTAGTTTTCAAAAATTGCGCCGCGTACGATACGACTATACGCTGGACCGTGACGGTCGTGGCGGTAAAACGCGTGTATGATTAATTTTTTATACTTACTCCTCCGCCGTTACCGTCGTTGTCGTCGCGCGCGCATGGGCATCATCGATACGATGATAATATTTTATAATGGTACTTTAGTGAAGTTATATGGTCATAATAATAATAATAACAACAACAACGACAATAATAACTGTTGGTGGAACGACGGTGTGTAGATGACGCGATGACCAAAAAGCAAACAACAGTATTTTATATTATAATGCGCGTATATATAAAATAATAATAATATGTATATATAGTGAGGTAATTGACTAAAACACACAAACATAGACAAGAATTTGATCATCCATGACTTATTGTCGATGTCCGGTCGCCGCCGCAAGATAATCGGAAGGAAACAATAAAAAATAAAAAACCATAAGTATCATATTGAATAAAATAACCACTCGGAAAAATAACTTAATGTAGCATCGTTTATCGTATACGTAAGCTACGTAGTGCATTTATTTCGATAAATATCATATTATAATTCTCATATAACGCTATTCATTATACCTACGACGGCATGATCTGTCTAATCTTATATAATATAACATAATATAGTAGTTCGGTATTTTTACGTAGACTCTACTCTTATATATTATTCTATTTTGTTATACCAAATAATAACACGATTTATGTGATTGACATAGTTTGTTTTAAAATTAAATTTTCCAGTATAATTTTCAAATTATTTATGTATAAAAAAATGTAGATCAAATTATTCTAGAGCTGATACCATTTTTAATTATATAATCGTCAGTGGCGATGGATTACTATAGTAATATACCTAATATAGTTATTTTCCGTGACTTTTTTCATTTCAAATGTTTATTTGTTAGTCGATAGTATAAGTAAAACACATGCAGAGATAATATTACGTGCATTGATATATTATACATTTTACTGTAAAATACTAATTTAAATATATCTAGATATTCTATTCTTATGGAATTTCCAGACTTATAGACAACAGCCCACTACATTAAATTAACTCTTATTACTATTAATTCATTATTAAACACATATTTATAAATGAAGAATACTTCTATTACATATTTGGCGTTAGTTTCTGGTTTTCACTTTACCAACAAGTAATAATGATATGCGTTATATTATGATTATACCTAGTTAAAATAAATTTATAATAGATACTCTATTTACTCATCTTTATTGGTTATCGTCAATGAAAATTGTGTTGTTATTTTTATTTTTTTATTTTATTTATTAATTGTACCTATGGGCTTTTAATGATATTTTTTTTATCTACATATCTCTCATACCTGTTTATTTATATTTTTGAATTTTCGTCTAATTACTATAACGAAAATATATGATAACCTTATCATTAGGTTTCGTCCTTCGATTAGGCAATGACAGACGGCCGAAATTGATTATGATATCAAATAATACAATAACAACGGCCAACGATATATGATTTGATAGTATTTGGTGAAAATCTATAATATATTATAAAAAATATATACATTCGAACATGTTTATATATGTATATATTTGTGTAAAGAATGAGAAATACAAATAGTATATTGTTTGGTATTGCCAAGAATATCGGAAACGTCCTTGTTGGGCAAAAGTTTTTGGCTCCGGCCAGACGACCTCGGTGTCAACGACGACGGTATAGTCTTATGACGGGCGCGAAAACATTTTATTGAACTATATTATTTTTACCTCCGTGTAATATTATTTTATTATTATTCGACACAATTAAATCATTCTCCTTGTTCGTGCTACACATTCGGCAAGGTTTACACAGTTGTTTCTTGAAACATTAGTCTCGGCCGCCGGCATAGCGATTGAGACGTATACTACGTGTTCGTAAGGTATTAAAAATTCCGTAACATAATAACATTATATTATATTGTTTTCAAAAATATTATATTGAATGTAGAAAAAAAATTATAAATGTTAACTAAGGAATACGATATGCGTGAGTTGTGAAATTCACTTATTGTCGCCATCGTCACCTATATGACCATATCACAACATTCACAACCTTGGCCCAAAATAATTGAATCGAAACTACATCCATCTTACATGTCTATAAATTACTGTATGTTAAGATATTTTTCAAATAATTTATTGATCGAGTTTTGGTAGTGCTATTAAACTAAATATTATACTATACTTTTTGTAATGATTTAGATAATAAATAGTTTGATGTATAAATACATATCATATTGTATATTATGTGCCTAAATAAGTACTTTTCAGTTGTTTTATTATATTATATTTTATTTCTGCAAACATTTAAAAGACGCGTCTTATAAGGTATATTTGTAAATCTTAAGTTAAATGAACGACACGTCGTTAAATTTCACCCTTGGGCTCCGATTATATAGATATTAACCTGATATAAATCTAAGTCAGCCATTGGTTGCTAGTCGTGGTATAGTTTTAGCAACGCCTACTCTTTTATGCGTATTTCATATAATAGTCTATTGACTGGGATGTCGTGGCGAACGCTCGCACACATACACATTTATACGTTATACCACGGTCACTGGTTAGCCAGCCAGGTGTGATGACAGCTTGGTCAGGACGTGACCGGCCATACCTATATATTCGTATTCTTTTCTTTTTCTTTTCTTTTTGCAATTTTCATCTGCACCTGAAAAGTGTTGTAAGGAAAAAAATAGGTATTCGGAGAAAAACAATATCAGTAGACGATTCGACGGCTGCAAAGTGGAGAGATTTTTAGAAAAAAAAGCTAGGAAAAACACAAGTGGTTTCATAATTCCATATTGCCATTTATGTGACAACTCTTATACATTTATGATGATAATGTGTTATTAAATAATCTTTGTAATTTTTTTATAATCTTCTTTTATTCTATGTCACACATTACATTGCGTGTGTTATAATAGGAGGTGTTCAATCCTTGTTTGACGAACAGAATATAATTTTAAGTACCAGATGTTAATGATCATATGTTTACAATAAATTATATAGATGCAGTTTTTTAATTACCACGTCTTACGCATATTTAATTTGCATTTATATTTTTATGAAAACAAATGTATTTTTTTTTATAAATGTATAACCTCATTCATTAATACTTTATGCAAGTAAAAGTATTAATATTTTTATTTTTTATGTTAATATAATATTTACTCATATTGTATGAAATTAATTTTTTTTAATTGCATATATTTTGTATCTTATAATTATCAGTATATTTTTATATTATTATGAAAATTGAATGATTTTATTAAACAATTAAAGATTTTTATCATTGAGCAGTAAAAAAATATTATCAATGATCATATTATTCATTTTCATAGCACGAAATAATGTCTTTAATAATTGCATATTTATGTATGATATAATATATGATAATAAATCAAAATAATTTAAGTTTTTTCCTTTTTTTGTGGTATAGAAATGAATGTTTATATAAAGTAATGATTTATAAATATGTAATACCTAATTGTTTTAAATTAAATCATTGGTATTCTATTTAAAGGTATCTATTAAATTCAAAAAATATACTAATACACTATATTGAATATATTAAAATGTTAAGCTTTATACGTTTGCTTGGGAATAAAACAAATATTTGTGGTTAGGAAGTTAGGACATTAGCTAGATAGGGTTCAACCCATGTCTATCAATCAAAACAATAAATTACCTAATGTACCTAATGCTATGTATATTAAATATAACTAAATTATATAATATTTAATTTTTATAACTATTCATTTAATTATATTACACAAACTTAAATTATTATGACATTATATTATAAATTAAAGTATTCAAATTTAGATTGAAATTAATTGTATGTAATTTTTTAGATTGTATACTAATTATGTTTATTTTTCAGGTGAGTTATTGTTTATGTATTATTTGTGTTACAAATTCCATATTATGGTAAGTCTATTTAAATATTTATATGTCACGGGGAAAGGCCATTCATCAATAAAAATAAAAATAAAATCATTTAAATCAATTAATTATTTATCACAAAGCAAATAAAAAATTATATATTTTATATTCGGATGAAATATAATATTTTTAATATTAAATATATTTTATTTATTGGTCGGCGTTCATCAAAGCTTTAGCCGATTAAGTCTGCGTGAAAACATAGTGTGAAATTAAATATATTTTATTCTTCCTCTGTGTTGTGTGCGTGTCCTTCACTAACTATTAAGTGTGTAACATATAATATAATCATAACGAAAACAGAAGCTGTATACGAGTAGCTACCGATACGATCTGTCAATCTACATTAGGTCTGGTCATGACGTCTCTGCAAATCTGAAGATATGTGTTTTATTAATAAGTAATATTTTACTATTGGAACAAATTGAGTAAGACCTCCATTATATTATATAAACTCAAAGGTATTTTATTTAGTTGAAAAACTTAACCTAATGTTTTAATAATTTAAATAATTCGAGGTAAATTGATTGGTAAACGATCAATTATTCGTTTACGAGTATAACAAAAGATTTTATAATATAGGTAATTTTATTAATTTATATTTGAAACCTCCATATTAATCTCTTATTTCATATATTATGTAGTAATTAGTAAACTAGTACTATATATCATATTTGTTTCAAAATTGTCTTAGTTAACATAATAAATTCTTAAGAAAAAATAAATAGAAACACACGATTTCATCGAAAGTATAGTACGTAGATATGCACTATAATTTATCCATCTCGATGTACAATATTTAAATATAATTAATAGTTATGAATAAAAAATACTAAATACTCTTATACTGCGCTTATGATACATTATAAATACCTTTTTTTTAAATCAAAAGTAAAGGATTTTTCTCCCGTCTTTTAAACTCCACTTAAATTAATACACCTGTATTAAACTGACGAAGTTAACTTATAATTAGGGTTGATTTTAATTTTTAAATATATATATATATTTGTTTTTAGTACATAAAATATTCACGCAAAATGTACAACATATCAATTAGAGTAACTATAATTATAGTTATACTTAATAATACCGTAAAGACATTTTTATTATTTTTTATTTTGATATAATACCTACTATAAATAGTATATACATATTTCTATAAAAACTTGGTATCTATAGCAAGGAAAAATATAATACTAATTCATAGCATTAAGAGTTAATGATAATGCCTGTACTATTATAATAGCTATACCGTTGATAATGATAATTACGTTTTCAAATTTCAATATAATTTAGTCGCGCATTTCATATTTTCGATGTAGATACCTACACGTGAATTCGAAATTCGGCACACTTGCATTATAATAAGGGTCTCTAATATACTGTGCTACACAGTACACACCTGTGTGCTACGTGTGATTTCTTACTATTTTCTTGATCGATCTCTATCGTAGTGCTTAACTGCTAAGTATGTATAGATATCTATAAAATTTAGATCCGCGCGGAAATCGATGAAAATCTCTATGAATAATAATCACCTATTATATTATAAAATGTATAATACTCGCTGCTCTATAATGTTTTTATAACTACTAGTGCAACACACTCGTTAAATATGTGTGCACACGATGGATAAAATGCATTGTATGACCAAGGCCGGGTGCACGTGGATCCGTACGCGAATCGATTTTTACACGCCGCGCCGGTGGCGGAAGACGTCCCCGACCAACCTCCATCGTTGCACTTCGACACGGCGCGCTTATATACGTTGGTTAAGTCGTGTTTCCTACCTATACAATTTATTACCGTGTGTGTGTGTGTGTGTGTGATAGGTACAATGGAACATTTACATATACATATTTATATATACATAATAATATATGTATAATATTATACGCGTTTACGACAATGAAAATATTATTATATGTAAAGTCATCGAGGTTGATGGATATAAGTGGTTTCGTACGCCGCCGTTTCGGTAATCATAGTAATTTGACGGCTGATGCTGCGCCGGACCGGTCAAAGAAGACGGTGACGGCGGCGGAAATGGTAACCAAGACGAACGGACATTCCATTCATAAAAATCTGCAGTGCTGCAGTGGCGACGAAGTGTGCGTGTTATATATATGTGGTGTGTGTGTACGATTATAATAATAATAGTAATAATATTATTATGTAGGTGCACCACTCGTAGGTTGTACAACACGACAAGAGGAAGACGCGTACGGGTCGGTCGGTGCGCTCTCCGATCACGTTATATCATATTCTTAACCGTCAGCTGATTCTCGTGTAACTTCCGAACGATTTTTTTCATGTAAACGATTTAACTAAAAACATATTTTATTCGACATGATATTATCATTATTAAAAAAACGTATCGTTAATGTGAGACTTTTTTATAGGTAGGTAATTTTAGCAAGCATTAGTTGTGATCTTTTATAATATTTTATATTGAATATTCAAGTACGGATATAAATTAAATTAGTAATTAACAGGTGGCCAGCATATTATACGCGTATGTAGGTTGTTTTGCAATTAAGCAATCATACAGAATATGTATTGAAACATGTTGACATAGATTTAGAATGTGGTGGATAAAATATTATTTAAGTAAACAGAGCTAGAACACGTATTAGAAAAAAATATTAACAACATTTTTAAACATATATCGGTTTTTCACAAGTTAGGTAAATATTTCTTTTTATTTAATTTACTAAATTAATAGATGAGAATATACAAATTAAAATAATAATATATATCTATAATTGTATTTTATTGTTTAAATAATATTTAAAAAATAAAAATTGAATTTATAATAATTTAAAAATATTATGAGATTCCTTCCAAAATGTTATTATCTTTAATTTTCAAAGTAAGTGTATTATCTTTATAATTGTCACAAACACAGTTTATTAGTCTATTTACGTCAACGTGTTTATCTACCAACAGTACCAACAATAACTGTCGATGAATCGTCCTCTTAAAAACCTACAACAATAAATTAGAATATTAACGATCCAATCCGATGTGGTAGTGATTAAATTTTGGTTCTGATTTTCATGGTCACACATTGGTTAACCTTCTAAATATTATAAGAACATTCATATATATTATAATACATTAATATTTTACACTATTTATAAAGTGTCTATCATCATCGATTAATTATTATATTGACATAATATATTATATCAAAAATATTTACCTTAGATATCTTAAAACCAAATAAGTACTGAGTAGGTATATAATAACTTAACATTTTAAATTAAAATACATATTAGAGAAATCATAAATAAATTATTTTTAAATTCATAAACTAATGATAACATTTTGAATTTATTATATTTTTGATACAAAGTGAATCAAGTCGAATGGTTTATATGTAACGTGTAAAAGAAAAACTGTATATGTGTAGGCCCACTATAAACAAAGTATTAACTCCCTAAGGACAGGTCTCGTTTTCGAGGCAGCAATGATGATGATGATGAGTCTCGTACTTGACCTCCTCGCCTCGTCTACGTCTAACATTCGCTCTATCTTTCCCTCCTTTACCCTTGTTTCGTCCTCGGCTCCGGATGATTAATCGTCTTGCACCACCATTGTTTCAGGGCTAATCACTCGGACTTTTAACTTTGGCAGTAGATACGATTAGCTGGTTTTTGTGCTTGTGTTTTACCCCGATGAAGATGTATGAACTTGTCAAACCATTGTCCATCCACCCTCTATACATATACTTTTCTAAGTCGACACTTTAACAGGATTATATTTCCTGTTTCGAATCGGCCATGACCATTTTGTATTATAGTCAATAACGTTTTTTGTTTTGCTAATTGTATTAGGCAAATTAGGAATATCATACTAGCTATATTTAGTTTTTAATGAAGCACAAATAACAGAAATTATTAAACATTGTATTCAACCTTGAATTTATTATAATATAGTGTTTAAGCTGTACTCTATTAGTACTTTATTATACTTTAACAAATAATTTAAAATATTTATTGCAAATTTAATATGTTTTTGGTTTTGTGTAATACACTGATACTGTATATCATGGGTACCTACTACATTAAATATTAAATTTTACTATAGTAAATGTATTGAAAATAACGATTTAACAATACATTTAACATTGAGCTTACCAATTTTCCAACTGGTTATAGATACATATTATATTATTGTAATATTTGATTTAACGATCGAATTGATATTATTTTTTTATTTGATTATGATCACAATAAACTTGCAAAGTTGACATAATATTATAAGATTACAATTTATTAACATATCATAAATAATAATTGCGAAAGATACCTATTAAATTTTAGCAGTTATTTTACACAAGATTATAATTATTATGTGTAGTTTTGTTATTTATCTTCTATAAGTCTTTTATTAACATTATAATCGTCAATACATCATTATATTACATTGTATAATGTTAATAAGTAAAGTATAAATTAATATATTATCACTGTGACTTTGAAGTGCACAAGATTATTATAATTGTTATCTATTTTTTGATTATATAACACAGTTTATTAATCTACTCGATAATATTATACAGGACATACGTAATGTATGAAGAATACATTTATACAAATCATATTATTATATTTTTGATTATAACGTGAAATTTCTTAGTTGATAGTCTACATTTACACAAAATAAATGGATAAGGATATAATATCCAATATCCAAATGAAACATTCTTATTTTTGTAAATATTTTTTTACAAATACTAATAATATTTTATAGTTTGAACTAACATGATCAATAATATCAATATATTTATTATTATAAATCATTGTTATCCATTTTCAATGATAAATTGTATTAAACCGTATTTTCTTCGATATCGTGTTTATGTTCAAAATGTTCAAATAACGTTTGTGTGTGTAAAACCGTATACATTGTGTATTATGTAAAGTATCTCGCCTTATGCGAAAATCAATTATCTAATTCTAAAATAATATATATTAAAAAATAGTTAATTCCTTTTATTTGAAAAATCTTATTTATACTGACGTATAATATGCATCAAAATATGAATGTATCAACATATTTTACAATTTCCAATATAATATTATTATTGTACAGCGCACTCGTTTTGACCTCTAACGTATTATAATCCAAATTCTAGTGTATGATTCTGCTACGAGATGGCGCAATACATCTATAGAACCATCACTTTACTAGTGGTCGGGTCTGTCATTTCATAAATAATTCTATTTGAATTAATTATTACTTTGATTCTAAACTTGTTATAATTATATTATGCAAAATTAAATTAAGAATTATTACTAAAACAATTAAAACATTGATTTTTTTCTTTTATGTATCTACATTCTACATACATAAAATCTGAATAATAATGGGATTTATTTTGTAACATGAGTTATTTAAAATAATAAAAACGATTCATTGAACACGTAATATTTTAAAAAAAAAACTAGAAAATACTATTCTATCATAATATGAATTGATTAAATTAAATATATTGCACAATTATATAGTAATAGGCGTTCGTAGTATTATATTTTTTATGTTATTGTTATTTTTTATTTCCGACATTTTATAGTTTTAGTGATTTTAGCTTCAATTTATTTAATGATTGAGATAATACATATACTTTAACGTAAAAAAAATTGTATTTAAGTAATGATATATAATTATATGTATTTAATTTTTTTTTATAAATTGTAATAATAGATATGAGAATGGAAATTTTTAGAAATTAGTCTACAATGGTTAATTATATGTATTGTTTTCGTAAAATAAATGCAATGAAATCGTTTTAAATATTGAATACTTTTATATTCTCACAGATTGGAAATTGATGAACTCATACATCTTTACATGTATAAAAGTTAAGTTTTTATAAATATAGTAACAATTTTTTGGTGAATAGAATAACAAGATTTATATCATTTTTTGAATGTAATGCAATTTTAAGACAACTTTCCACGCACATCATTTACCTTGCTTTTATTTATAAAAAAAATTAAACTATGTTTTCACTTTTGCTTTTATTTATTGACAATATTTACAAGATATTTGAATTCATATTTGTGAACTTATATATTTATAAGTGAGCTCTTTGAAATACGTCATATTTTCTATGACTGTAAATACAAACAAATGTTCGTATTCTAAAATATAAATTGTTTTTATAATGTAACAATAATACAATATCAAAGTTTATTGTTAAAATAACATTTCTCTACACAAATATAAAATCGGTTGTAAGCTTATAAATTATTTACAAAGTTTTAGAAAAATATAATTTACTAAGATTTATTTGTTGGGATGTTTAAAATAAATTTATCAAGTTTATAAAAGTTGACACATTAAAAAGTAATTTAATATACTTATAACAAATTTGGGACACTTATGCCTTGTAATTTACAAGTTTCATGAGGCGCATTAATAAATAAATAGTTCGTTCTAAAATCTTGATGATAGTTTTAAAGGTCAATTTTATGATTTCCTCTGCAGTTTCTTTAAAAGTATGGTATACTACAAACGCAATCCTTTAACAATGTTTAACAAATTTTCATTAAGCGATGTCTTTCTTTGACTCAAAATTTTTTTTTGAATTTAGAACCATTTATTTTTGTTTTAAAGTTTAAAATCTCCACCACTACTGTTTCACATCTAGTTGAGTGAGGAAATCTGTATCCTATCCTACTTTATTTTAACTTTTAGTTTGGTTTAACTAATCATTTGTTGGATTTTTTTTTTCTTTAGAATTGTAGTGGTCTGAAATTTTATTCGATTGTGTAATTTAAACAAAGTTTTAATGTCGATAAAATGATTGGATCCCATTTTCTTTGAGAAAAATAACACCGATAACAGTTAATAATAATATAACTATTTGACACTTACAATCATATAATTGTACTTATATATTTTGTGAATGTTATGTAATAATAAATGCATTAGTATTGTTTTTTCATTGTATAATATTAGTATATACTTTGCTAAGTGAATGTTTTATATACTTATTGGATTTATTTTTTTATTTCAAACCAATGAATTCTGTTTGTTTAATTTTTTTAAAAATCGTGTGAAAATATTTATACTATAAATTAAATAAATAAAAATAATAATATATATTTTTTTTAAGTTTTGACTAATATTAGTCCCACATAACTAATTAAATTAATATTAACTATCAATAAATATACATGATTTTTTAATTTTTTTACATAGGTACCTATTAGGAAACTGGTTATATAAAATGAGTAGAGTTATATATTTACTTAATCAAATAACTTTCTACATACTTTTCCCACGAAAATAAATATATTTAAATGGATATTATTGAACAAACTCATATAACATTTTATTAGTATTGAATTTACTTATTAAAATAAGATAGAAAATCAATGTTGTCGAATCTAAGTACATACTACACATACCTAATAATAACAAAATATTTAGTATCTATAATTGTAATTGTATATAATATCATATTTTTCCTTAAACGTTTATATATGCCTACTATAACAATGATGATGGATCATTCGTCATAAAAAATATGAGGTGAATGCCACACCGAGAATGAAAAGACATCTGTAAGACAGTAAAATATTATTATACCTATATTCTATACATAAACTTTATCCCTTTTAGTAGATTGTATAAACGTTATAATATAATATTTTTTTACCGTCCAAACAAAAAATTATTCTACGTGAGACATGTATTACTACACTATTGCATTACACACACATTTTGTAATACATAAAAATAAATCGATATCCACGTATAAATTGTTTGTATTGTAATACGATACATAACAATTTGTGTAATATACATTATATTACCGTTTAATAATCTGTGATTCGTATAACTATTGTTTGGAAAATCATATAGGCAATAATCATCACCTTTTCGTTGCGGACATGTTTGTTATTTTAGATTATTATATTTTAATAGAAACTGCATACTAAATATACAATTTTCAAGTATTGTTTACCGTGGGTTTAAAATATGTATATGTGATAACCATCCACTTACTGCAAACCTCGGTGCTTTGTGCTATCATTATAGGATACTAGCAACTGAAGTCCGGGCACTTAACGGCATCCCGTACTGCTGCAGTTCTGTGAGTATGGGTATACCTATGTGTGGAATGTTTCAGGACGATGCGATCGTGATGCTGCTGCAGAACCGTCGCCGTGCTGCAGCAGTGGTGGCGGTGATGCATGGTCGGGGTAAGGTGAGAGGCAGGTTGCATTTAAACCACTGCTGCCGTCCGTGGCAACCTATAGTGCCGGGGGGTAGCACGCGGGGGTGTTTCGAATTAACTGGTACCCACCCGGTGCCCTCCCCCATACAATCCGCCGCCGTGACGATATACCCATCCACGCGCTATGTATATATACGTGCGCGACCCTCCTCTAGTTCTGTCGGGCTTTCTGCCACCACCACCAGTCCTTACCGTCCACCCCATTTGGATTTGGTGAAAAAAACGCGCAGGAATTTTTTTATCGATTCCACCGGGAAGCTTATTTTTCACTTTTTTTAACCCCCCCTCCCATCACCGCCGCAGACCCGACGCTTCCCACAACCACCCGATCCGGCGGCGGATGGGTTTTTTCTCTACCCCTAACCACTCTTCGTCCACCATATCGTGTCCAGACACCGCGATTTTTTTCCACACGGGACAGTCGGCCGCGTTGGCTCGTGGAGGGGCGGGACCAGGGTAAAAAGCCGGCGAGTAGAGCGCGCCCCGGCGGCCAGTCGGCCAATCACCTATCAAAACAAGACCGGCTTTTTTAGTTTATTTTTATTTTGTTTTATTTTATATATTTTTTTTTTTGTATTGCCCAAGTCAGTGAGCTTTTTTTTATTAGTATTTTGACGGCCACATTTTTCGTCTGTTTACCGTTCGTAACGCGCTTATAAGCGTCAAGTATTTTTAAATATAATTTTTATTAATTTGTACCTATTATGTTTCACTAAAGCAAAGGTCCATTTTCCAATGGTTTTCTCGTAAAGTTTATAGATTAGATACATTGTGATCGGAATAAAATGTGTTTTAATATACCAACAGTGATAATGGTCTGTTGTGTTTTATTTTTAAATGTTCTTGTTTACAATTTTAATATTTAAACGAACCAGTTATAATATTTGCAATTGCAAACCATTCATTGAGAAATATTGTAAGTATCTTATGATAAAAATGTAAAAATAATCAAATGGCACCTATCAAATTGTATGATCTTTAAAAATATATAGGCATACGAACACGTGTACCTATATTATACTGTTATACACTTACGACTTACTTTAAGTTAATAGTATTAATTTTATGAACACAAAGCAACTTTTATAGTATATTATAATATTATATTAATAATAGGCTTTATTGAATAATTATTGTAAAATAATATCGATAATGTTCATATATATTTAAAATATTATTCTTAAATTTGTTTTAATTTTAAATACTACATGGTTTAACAAATTCTACTTTAAAAATAATTTTCATATAATGGAATTTAACTTGTATGCGTTAATAATATAAATAAATTAATGCTGGTTAGATAGTCTGTTTCTATATTTGACTAAATGCAATATCAACATTTAAAATGTATTTTGTAAAAAATATAACAACGACAATAATAATATTGGTACAAAATTTTTGTCATTTTGTATAGTAGGTAAGGATAACAAAAATCCTGTATAGCTCAGATTCATGTACTAACTAGGACTGCTAGTTGAGATTTTTTTAACGACAAATCTATAAAAATATATATAAAAAATATAAAAAAAAATAATTAATAAAATAGCTCAGAAACGTGAAAAATTTAAATTGTCATTTTATTTTTATAGATATTATCTTACAAAATATCAATGTAGTTATAACGACTTTAAATTTAATTGCATACACAATCATAAATTATAGTTGATTAAAAATTCTGTTCTGACGATTTTGTCTGACAATTTTTAAATTCACAAGCATGTAAAATGTGCATCCTTTTGTATAGATAGTACTATCTAATTATTTTCTAAATAAAATGTTACTAGATATGTTGATTTTAACGTGCTTTTTACAAAATGATTTAAACTGTAAATACATATTTTATTAAATAATTAAAATTAAAATATTATTTGTATTAAACTAACCAGTCTTATGTTAAAAATTGGTTTAAAATAAATATTTTGTTTTGCTTATCTTCATATACCTCATAAACCTTTTGAAATGTTTGTTTGATTTTTGTTTTTTAAGTGATTGAACACATTTATTGATTATTTCAGTATACTCAAAAAAATAATACATTATCAACAGAATATAAAACGCTAATACTCTCATTAGAACTCATAATATGTGTCTATGTTTACTGACATTTTACCAAATTGGGAATTGATGTCTGCACAATTTAAATAGTCATCAAGATAATGACTGATTTTAAAAACAACGTAATTGTTTACATTAAAAGAAAATGTAATTATTAAGAACGAAAATGAATAATTATATACAATTGAAAATATTTACGTAAACAAATTCGAATTTTGTAAAGATATAGGTATAGTTATTTTAGCTATACTTATATTATTTCTTAATATTTTATTTTCTATGATTTTTTCATAGAATACAACAATGACTACAATAGTTTTTTTTTTTACTTTATTGTTTATTTAAAAAAAAAAAAAAATTACAATTCTTTATATGTAACTATACTTACTCCGCAATAATCACTATATGATTATTATTTTGGTTGGTTGAAATTACGTAGGTACCTATATTATATACTCATAGGTCTAAATATTATATTATTTTATATTTTTTTAGGTTTAAGTGTTTACAATTATTAATATGAAGTTTATTTTTTTTTTTTACATAATTTAATGCCATTACAAGTTATATTTATTTTGAAAAACTATATTTTTTTATCATAATCATGTTTTCAGTTTTTTTTCTTTTAAATTCATATTAATATAATATATTAGCATACATATTAATTTAATATTCCGAAGCTAAGTATTTTTCCAATTATTTTGGTACATAAGAATTTAACTTTGAACAAATAACAATTAGTTATAAGTTTTAACCTATATAAAGCTTAAATGAGTAAAATAGAGTGCTGAGTGACACACCAAAAGTATCTTACAATACGATAGTCCACTACTCCAATAATCAAAAATATTAATTACCTACTTTTAAGTTATAATTTATAACTAATTGAGTTTGTAATTATTTTTTTATGTATCCGTGTGTCAAATACTATGAAAAAAATATTCTACTTTGAATTATGATGTTTAAAATGTACATACTACATTACAATTATAGAAATTATTTGTAGGAAATATATTTTTTTTTTCAAAAATGTTATTTTTAATGATATAAATTTATGTAAAGATAATATTTTATAAAAGTAAAAACAATTCGAAATGTACTGAGTATAGATAATTTAAATTAATCACTTAGTATACCTATACACTAATTGTACTCGTAATAATATTTTATACAAAAAATTGTTTTATGGATAAAGATGTTTACGAATATGTTAAATGTTTAAAACTTATAACTTACGTAAATAAACTGGGATAGATTATACTGTGAAGATTTTAAATACAACACATAATTTGTTACCTAGTTAAATTTATTGGTCATAATGATTAATAAGTAAGACAATTCCACTTTACAAACAGTCTTATTTTCGACTGGTTTCATATATATTTTATAACACGTCTAAAATTAAAGAAATATTAATTTATATTATTTTGCGTTAATTCTAGTGCAATATAAATAATAAATTAAAATTATTTTAAATAAATTGTGATAAATACTATGAACGATTAGATAATTATTATAATATTATACCTGAATAGTATCAATATGATAATTTCCTAATGATATGTTAAATAAATTAAGTTTCATGTATAGTTAAAAAATGTAGCGTTGAACACATTTCATAAACTTTAATATGTTATTAAAGTAATAAAATAAAATATGAATAACTATAGTTAAGTGTCTGTTAGTGATTATTTCTCTAGAATATATATAATATTAACTGAATAATGAATAATTTATTTTTTCTTTCATTAAAATTATTTTTACATTATCAGTTTGGTTTTTATTTTTAAAAGTATATATTTGTTCTAAATATACTTTTATAGATATTATATTTTGTACGATGTTTTAAATTTTCCACCAAAATACAATTTATATTATTTCATAAGAAAATTCGACCAAATCTTTTGGACAATTCAAATGTACGTTGTGTGTATAAACTAGAATTGACATAAACTCTGGGTACATACATGTATACATATACACATTTATAAAAATACAGCAATTCTTGTTCAATGCGATTTCTATGCAATAAAAGTAAACAGAGAGGAAACTGAACTGGCGCCTTTCTGGTGCATTCGAGACACCGACGGGCGTCTTCTAGGAATGCATGTGAAAAAGGGTGGTGGTCGTTAAAACACGCCCTTGCAACCGGACGCTGCAAGTGACCTAGATCTCATTGAAGCCAAGTGCATCAATATATTAGTTTAATGGGCATGAAAAAAATGAAATAATTTAATGTTAATTAGTTTTCAAATAGAACTTTTTAAAAATGCATCAAATCACCTTCATTCACTTATAATAAGGCTATTAAACTCTACACATTATAAATAACTTTTATTATATTTTTTTCTATTCCAATATAGCATGAACATTATAAATTAAATGATAATTTATTGTACTGCTAAACTTTTAAATCATATTTTAGAATATCATACATTTTTTTTTTTTAAAGGGGGCTAAATAGTAAATATATTGAAACAAATATTTCGTATAATTTTCAGAAAATTATTGTGAAAAGAGGACTTTAATTTTCTCAAAAAATTGGGGTATTTGTATTCAGTAAGCATATACTTAGTCTATAGCAATAAGACATGCCACATCTCGATATAAATCAGTTCTTTTGTGCATATTTGTGCGCAAATGAAACGAGCTGACAAATTATACGGTACTAGTATTGCGTATTTAAAATTATAAATTTTACAAGTTGCAATCGCGAACAAATTATCATATATAATTCTTTATTAAAAATATTAAACATAAGTACTTTTGAGGATATTTTAAAGATGATGTAATATTAAATCCAAAGTAACTCCTCGTTTTTGTTTAAATCCTAACTTTATGGTATATTAGGTCTTTTTTCTATGATTTCACCTGTGAATAGTATATATTATCTATTATAAAATCGTAAAGCTAAAACGTTCAAGATAAAAACTTAGGGAATTTTACTGTAAACACCTGCTGCTCGAGAACGTTATTCCATTTCTGTTTAAAGTACTTTAAGATTGAAAGTCGGAGGAGAGGGTACACGCAGTTTCAATTTTTCTTTTTTCATGCCACCGACATAACACGTATGTTATGTTGTTCTTAAATTTCGTATAGTTCACCATTTGTAATATGCCACAGCGTGGCTTTTGTTTTGTTTTTGTGCTTGGTGCTGGGAAATACTGGTGGCATTACCGTTTGGGGTAAAATGAAAACAATTCCACTACCACTACCAACGAGTGTTTTGTTTTCTGTTTTCCTCGACGACTTCCAATCGTGTTCCAAAGCATTCACAATATGACGAAATAAAATGAAAAAACAATATTTTTCCGAATACAAAATAATAATATTCTGATAAAAAAAAATAAAGAAAATGGAACGAACTTCACTTTTTTCAGGAAAAAACACCTCACAGAGTGAACAATTTATGTACGTAAATAACATTTCTATAAGTACATGAATGAGGTTGTTTTATACAATACAATATAATATCTAGTTTACTCCTTCAAAATGTATTCCAAGTTCAAACAATTTATTTATACTTCATACTCATATAATTACAATAGAATAAAGTAACTTATATAATTTAGGTTTAACATGTATTTGTTACGGATCAGTCATTATTTGAGTAATGCTTTTTGAAAAATCAAATACAACGAGTAGGTAATAAACTAATAACTGCACCTGTCTTTATATTATTTTTTCATATTTAGAATGGAATGATGTATGCATTGGTTTTATAGTTATTTGTGTGTAATTAATGGTTTTTTTTTTTTAAAAAAAAGTTCCGTTTTATGACAGAACGTTTGATAATTTACATAGAACGTCATTGAAAATTGAACACTATTTATTTTTTACTGGTGATTTTTAGAATTGTATTATATTTTTAGAGTATACTTCAAATTAATTTGTAATTATGAAAATGTTTTTTGAAAAATCTCGGGCGTTTACAATCTAAATGAAACTCAATTCAAAATTGTTTTTCGAATATTATGATTTATTAATGAGAGCATATAGATATATAATATAAAACAAAGTTCCACTATGCCACTCAACGTTAGAATCTTGATATCTTTGTAAATAACTATTATTGAATGTTTTTGTAGGCATGAGAAAAAGGTGAAATTAAAATTTTTGATTTTTAGTTTTATTGACGTTAAATTGCCATCGAAAAGACTTAACTTATTGATAAATTAGTATTTAAGAAATAATAATTGAATGCATACAATTTGAATAAATTCTGGCCAATTTGACGAAATGCATTTCAGGAAACTACAGATGTAATATCAGAGAATGAATATTTGAGCACCTATATTATCTGCTAGCTGGTTTATACTGTATAATTATTACTAATTTTATAAAATATTTATATTAATTAATACAAACTAATTTTTTCATTAATATTATACGCTTTTAAATATTTAATACATTTTTAATTACAGGTTGTTACATTAAGTCGTATTTTTAACATTCGATAATGATTAAATATTTAAGATTTATTCTTTATTTAAAAAAAAATATATTACAGTATCTTATAAAATATAAATAAACTATGTTTTAATGTTTATTATTTTTGCATCTTAAAACCTAACCAGTCAAAGTAATACATAACAGTTTATAAATATATATAATATTATAAATTATTGTATATTGTATCAATTAAAATAATTTCTGAGTGATTATTTTAAATATTGTATTTATCAACTTAACAAAATTTTACTTAAATATTTAACAATTTAAAAAAAAAGATTATCTTTTTACGGTGACTGTTCAAGGAAAATTATTTTCTATTTTTATTTTGCTAATAGGACCCTTCATAAAAAGTGAAATGACATATTTATGTGTTTTTTTTAACTTCCTGCTATGACCCGTTTTTATACCTTCTTTTTAAATGAATTCCACGACAGGAATCTACTGCGACACCTTTGCGTGTGATTTGGGCGGAATAAATTGGCACCTCAGGCCCCAAATTAGCATAGCCCGCCTTCAATGTTTGTTTGTGTTATTGGAAACCCCCGGTATTTTTCGTACAAACAAGCCGTTTATATTTATGATTAGGCGTATGTTTTTTGTTTGTAATTTAAAATCATTTATTATTATTATGATAATCCCAAAAAGGGGTAACATAAAAAAACCGTCTGTAAAAAAACTCTCTCTCCAAGATACTTAATGTGTTTAGGAAAATGAAATAAAATTGAGAGGGGATCTGTGAGCGACGGATAGAATGGGAAAAAAAACTGAAGAGTTTTTCTTACACGCCTTCAGAAAAAAAAAGATGAAATAACAAGGCGGATGTGTTGGTCCCAAAGGGTGAATATTATACGAGTCAAACGATATTAAAATTTAAAGCTCTTTTTTTACCGTCACAAATCTAAAAAATACATGATCATACTTATAAATGTGAGCTCTTGTATTTTTATTATTATTATTTTACTTTTCACCGGCTCTTGCGGTTGGGTTTATACTACCTACTTAAGTTTGTTAACAATAGTTGAATACATGCAATATGTTTTCCACTAGCTCGTAAACCAATGAGTGACGGTACTTGGCCGATATTTAAAAGGTGATATTCTATTCAGTAATTCTTATTATATGCACATTTTTTTATATTCTACTTATTAGATGTTCTCGACTTAACTACACTTTTAGTTAATTTCTTTCTTTTTTTTATTTAATTAAATTAGTATACATCTGGGTAATTATTTATGGATACATGCATATCCATTATGCGTACATGATTATATAAAATCAGTAATTAACCAAAAAATGCTTGTATATTTTACTAATAATATATTTTTAAATAACATGTTTAATGATAATTAATTAAATTCATTATCAAAGATTAAATTATTTATTTATTTTTACCATTTTAATATCGATTGTAGTTTTTAGCTACAAATGCACAACAACATACTTAATGCAAATTTGATACAAAATATTTTTAGACTTGATTACTTTATCATAATTAATAAGATAATATCTTTACGATATATATAAATATACATTTTTTTTTATATATAAAATGCAGGTTATTAGGTTTTAATTAGTTGTTAGACATAACCATAATAATTATAATAATATAAGCTTATATTATATTTTCACAACATGCTATTTTTTTCACTATATTTAACTATATTATATTATGTAATACACTAATACTTATAGAGCGTCTTGTTTTTTATATTAATTGATAATTATTAAATATATATAATTTATTATTTTATTATACAGGTAATATAAAAATTATCTACTTAATGTACAATTTATATTAAATTTAAATGTATTATATAACATTATAAATTTAATTTAATTGACTTTAAATGTTCTTCAAGTATTAAATAAAATATTATTTTAATTATTAAATTATCTATATTTTTAGAATATTTAAAAAAATTGTAAATTTTAATATTATAAATGTAATTTAAATGAAACACGTAACCAATGTTATCAGAATAATGTTAATATTACTTTTAGTTAAAATATAATTATCACATTTTAATTTGGTAAAAACTTTAATATTATTAAACAAATTAAATTTAAACATCGAGAAAATATTTTGATTTTTATATTACATTTTAAACTTTGTAAAATGATAAGCCAACTTTATAATTCTAATGCTTAAATTGTAATTTTGTTTTAAAGTTATTTTAGTATTGATATTAACTAATAAATTGCTATCTATAGGTATTAGATCACCAAAAAGTATTTGTAACAATATACCTATTTAATCTCTTACAAAAATATCATATCTATGGTTTTCTTTTAGTTGGTACTTATGTTGGTAATTCAATGATTTTTCATAATTTATTGGTAATTTATATACAGCTGGTGTTAAACCAGGCAATAAATAATTTAATAATACATGAAATATTGTCAATTAAAATCTTATTTTGTATTTATGTACCTATATGGAAAATGTAGCATAATAAATAAATGTTAGGCATTAAATAGATATCAGTGCATTATTGGTTTTCTTTCTCTGACCCAAGAGTGACATAGTAAATTTGCGTTCAGTAAAACCAGTCGTATGTTGTTAGCTTTAATATTTGAATGAATTGACAAGATCAGACTTACAGTTAAGAACATTAATTATGTCTGTACGTTTATATTTCTTCTGAAATTTCAAATTTATAAACACAGATAATGTTATTAACTTGAACTTTATTAATAAGTCAATTCACTCGGATATTAAAGCTAATAACACAAGATTGATTCTGCTGAACGCGCAAATTTGCTACGTCTCGCGTGGTTCCAAGAGAGAAAACAAATAAAACGCCAAGTGATCCTTTTAAGTCGATATATTTCCCAAATTAAAATATTATCTATTTTGAAAGAATTTAGCATAAACTATTTTAACCCTAGTTTATAAATTATAGTTTAGACTTTTTAAAAATGTTAAATATTACCGATATTTGCCAATAAGTGAAAACTAAAATAAATTATATAAATTAAATATACTACTTCCTTTATCTATTATTATATATAAGAACTTACATAAATTTATTATTTTAATAAATGTTTTCTAAAAATAAATTATTTTTCAGTGATTTTAATAATTTGTAGAGTTGGTTTGGGCTCTTTAGTTTTAATAATTACTTGTGTAAATTGTACTTGAGATAATAAATCTAAATGCAATCTTGAGCTATTATGATGCGGAGAATTCAGAGGGTGTTATTAAGTATTATATAAATAGTGATTTAATATGCATTAAAGTTTAAGTTGTTGGATTTTATACTTTTTTTTAAATTTATTTATTCAAGAAGTAATAAAACGGTTTTTTCAAAAATAATCTTATGACCACTTCAATTAGAAACGTGCTCATTACCACCTCTCCCGCCTCTATCACTACGTCCTACTCACCGACCGTCATCGTCAACGACTGAAGCGGTAAAACGGTTCGGCATCGGTTCATTGCGTGCTTGACTTTGCGCGTTCTTTTGTGTCTACCCTGACTCTTTAGTTGTATTTGTTTTTTTCGTGTCTGTATATGTCGTTTAATATTCATAGTCAAATTATTATTGCGTATACATAATATATATTATATATATCTCCCACACATACACGGAGCTGGTGGGATGCACAACCCGAAAAAGGAAAAAAATACACCCCTGACAAAAATAAAAAATAAAAACAAAATAAAAATGGGATAAAAAAATAAAAATAAAAAGGAAACGAGAAAAAAGAACAGAAAGAACGCGTCCTCGGAAAAAAGGGAAAATACAATAAGTGTACAAGGGCGAAAAAAAAAATATATATAATAAAAAGTTGAGGGGGTACGATGGGGTGTGCGTGCGAGGGTGGGTGGATGGCGGGTAGACGTTATGTACCCCTTCCACTGCGTCCTAAACTCGTACGATGTTTCCATTTTCCTTTGCCTTCCCCTCTCTCCACGACCCACCTTTATTCAATACTCCCCCTCTCTCTCACACACCCTCTCACTCGCTCTCTCTCTGTCCCTCTGGCTCACTCTGTTTTCCTCTTATTCACTCACTCTGCCGTCTAGCGCTCGCTCTCATATTGCACCTCCCCGACGTCGTCGCGACGATGCCCACCCTGTTCCTTTTCTTCGTCCCGAGGTTTTTTTTTCTTTTTGTCTTGCATGTATCTCATGTGTGTGTGTGTGCGCTCGCCGCGGACGATTTTTTTCCCCTTCTCAGTTTTCCGGCATCGTTCGTTCTGTACGGTTTTCCCGAGCGCGAGACATTTTCCACACATATAAAAAAACTCAACACACACAAAAAAACGTTCACAACTTCAAACAATATACGAACAATCGCTGTGATTGTACTGTTCGTGCACGCGCCGATACGTCGTTGTGGCTCGCAAGCCACCGCCGTCACATCAGCACACACACACACACATATACATAATATACATTGTTTCCGTGGTCACCACGCTGACAGCAACTGCAATGACGACACGGCAGCGAAACGAACAGCGACCGGACGACGACGACGACGGCGGCGGCGGTGACGGTGACGATGACGATGCGGTTTCGCGGTCGCCGCCGCCGCCGCCACCACCGCCGCCGCCGCCGCCACTGTCACCAGATCCACCGCCACCACCGCTGCCACCACCGTTACTACAACCACCACCACCGCCACCGCCGCCGCGATCTCCACCTTCGCCGACTACACCGTCTCCGCCACCGACCGTACGTCCGGCACCCGAAGATGTGGCCGGCGGATCGGTCGCATCCGCAGCTGTGGCCGCCGCTGCAGCCAAGCTACGGCCGGCCGAATCGCTGATGTTAAGCCCGTCGCTGTACTACAAACGGCTATTGGCCGCAAACGTGGCCGCCACTTTCGGCAAAGCCGTCAAAGCGCACCACCAACAGCAGCAGCAGCACCACCAACAGCTGCACCAGCAACAGCTACAACTGCACCCCCATCACCACGGCGTCGTCGGCGGTCATCACCACGTGGCCGCGCTGCACAACGCGCACGGCTTGCATTTGCAGGCGGCCGGTCACCATCATCAAAACCAACTCATGGGTCATCACCAGCAGCAGCAACAACCGTCCATCGCGGGCAACAGATCAGCGGCGGGTGCTTGCACGTCCGGCGACGACGACGAAGATGACGGTGACGACGACGACGACGACGACGATGACGACGACGATTGCGACGACGAAGACGACGACGCGGACAGCGGAGGACACCATCACAAGATCGGCGGCGTGGAGGTGACGAGCGCGCGCGACGTGCAGTTCCGCGACAGGGCGCATGTGGGTGACCAGTCGTAATTACTTGCGCGCGGGCCGCGGGAAGGCGGCTGTTTTGGCGCGATTCTCAAACCACCACCACCGCCGCCGCCGCAGACAGCGCGCACGTGTTATTTAACTTTTCATTACCAACGGCGCCGCCACCCCCGCACGTCCTGCACTACCACGGACGACGTTAGGGCGAAACGCTGATGCTTGTATACGTCTGTACAGCCGAGACCTCCGGCCGCGTGCGCGTAATCATTACACGGTTATCTTCATCATCCCTTATTTTAAGTCTCGCAACACCCTCTCACCACTAATACGTAACTACTTAATAAAAAAACCGCTGCACTTATCGCAGTTCGTACATCGGCGATCCTTCCTCTCACCATCGCTCCCTCAAAACTTTTTCCCTCCAATTTTAAAGGTATACATCGCAATACACCATTTTAAGTAGGTTTTATATTTATACACCGTTGAATTCCACAAGTATCGTCTCTCTCGATATTGGACATGTGCAACAGAAACGACTTATGGCGTTCCGATAAATAATATTATATAATAAGCGTACCGATTGCATCTCCTTGCATAGTTTTATAAAATAACGTGGCTTATAATATATTATTATCATTATTATTATTTTACACATTAATACACGGAATAAACGGGTATCGATTTTTAAATCATATAGGTCAGTCTTAGAAAATATTAGCAATTTCGGTCGACCGCAAATTTTTTATAATGGCGTACCTATAATAATAATTGTATTTTATAGTGATATCGCTCTCGATAGTTTTGAAAAGTTAAAAACGCATTTTTATGGAACAATATTTTGTTAGTTTTGTTAGACTTGTTTATGTTTTAAAAGATACCAACCTTCAGCTACTGCGCCACAGCCACGTCCCGCACTAGTTTTTAATCTTGTAGTTCATCTGCTTTTCTATCTTAAGCTCGGACAAGATTGCAACATTCGTCCATTGGCACCGAATAATCGCTAGCTCGTGTGAATGCGCTATATTATATTTATGTAAACATTCGTAAGACGAAATTAAGATATTTATTATTTATATTAAGTTTTAATAAGAGTATTTTATACGTATTACTTTTTAAAATAAAAAAAGGTCACTTTGGGCCTCGTTGGACCTAACCGTCAGCCTCAATAAAAAATATGTCATTCATCATAATCTATAAACGATATTGAAACGTTATCGTTTTTTTTTTTTTTTTTAATTGTCATTCGTGTTCATCTGGAGTCCTAGAGAGCGAAATAAATTAAATATTATTCAAATATTCAAACGTCAACAAGGGACAAATGTTGCTTCTAACGTACACAAAATGATGGTTTTTTTTTTTAATTAGGATCATTTTAAAATCACGAGTTAAATGTTTTTTTTTTAATATTATAAACCGCAAAACTCGTTCTCGATCTCGATCGATACCTACAACATGTAAGGCATATATTACACATGTAGTACCCTGTCTGGCTTATTTTCAATTATTTTCTACGCTAGTGAGAAACAAATTTTTGTTTTTCACAGTGATTAAAAAAAAAAATCCCCATTTACCAAACATAACTTTACAATAAATATTTCAGATTGCTTTATTAAATCGATTATATTAGACACATTATTTAATAGATATCTAATATTATTTCAACTGATAGGTACATTTTTTAATTTAAAAATTACTAAAACTTAATATAGTAACAACTTTATTATTTTATATATCAAATAAAAATTTTAACCAACATTTTTGAAGAATAGATTTTGGGTCAATATATTTGGTTTTTATTTTTTTATGTTTATTTAAATTGTATCCTTAAAACGCATGGAAACTAATCGTGACATCATTTAAATAATAGCGATGAGTATTACACCGAAATTATAACAACATAAAAAATGTATAACCGTGCAACTACGCAGTAAATATACTAGAAAATGCATTTTGAAAATGTAATCACTAATAATTAATAATAAAAACAAAAAACAGTCTATATTACTAATTATATTGCATTTTATTTAACCATACAAATTATCGATTTTCATTAAATATAATTTAGGTATTATTTTAAACTGTTTATTTATATTTTAACTGGTATCATATTATTTATTTAATAAAGTATTGAATGTTTAAAAATATTAATAAATCATAAAGTTGTTTGATTTTAGTGTCAGTTTTTCCTCGAATTTCATTTCATATACATTGCAAACTAATAAAAAAAAATCACGAACTATTTATATCAATATATATATATATATATATACTGAAAATTTAAAAATATTGGTCTTTATTACAATAATATGATATTTATCAATAATTTATGATAAGCTCCACAAAAGAAATATATTTTGATAATTTACTATTTAAATTTTGATGTCTTTTTAATTTTTTTTGGAACTTTTATAGTAAATATTTATTCAAATTGTATAACTAAACTGTAACTATAACAAAATATCTAAACCTTTGTTAGAAAAAAAAACCATCAAACAAAATTACGAAATGCATCAAATAACATTTTAATAAAATAATTTTTTTTTTGTTATGTTTATTGTACGCTATGTATTTCTATATACTCATAAATATCTCTTACGCATAATAAATAATAATTTAATATATATAAAACATTATAATTTATTTATACAAGTCTAAGCTAAAATTACTGATTACAAAACCTAACAGGTTAATGGTTTTTTTTTATAATTTATGGTAACAAACATATATATATATATATAAACAGACTAAATCGTATAGATTTTTTGAGTGGTTATATTTACTCGAGATTCTTAATAATAATAATAATACTTAAAAAATTGTTTTCAAGTGTAACGATTTGACATTATTTGGCAGATCCAAAAATTCACTATTACCTATTGGACACTAAATTCCTGTATCACAATAATTTTGATTTTAATCGAAACAATGTAAGAACCTAACACGTTCCGTGATTATACGTTGTACCTACGTCATTTAAAGGGACGAAACGTGAGAACTATACATCCTACTTCATATTACTCGTAAGTCAATTTTGTCAGCCCTTTTACCCCCCTAATTTTATCAAACAATGTTTCGTTCGGCCTCGTTTCTCTGTTTCAACGAATTTCCATTGTCCTCGTTTGACAAATAATAATTAGTCCCTACTGTTTGTTTATATATTCATCATCATAATAATATAATAATTATCACGCGAGTTCTAAGGTTCAACCTAGTTTTAATGTCAGCTACAAATGTCTGTTCTGGTACAATGTCGTTAATTGATTTCTAAAGTAGGTGGAAAAAAAATTATTATAAAATAAAAATTAACCGTGAAACTGGTTGATATGTGCTCCACGTGCAGCTCTTACGCGTATAATATTATGTGTTCGCACTGTGCACAACGTATTATAGTTTTCATTTCCAAGGTCGGTAATATTATAACATTATCGTGGAAAAAAAATGATAAGAAGAGCACACGAGCGTCTGTTCGGTACGCGTGTGGATCGTCGCGTTTGTTCCCATAATCGCAGTGTGG
The DNA here is from genome assembly GCF_003676215.2 of Rhopalosiphum maidis. Classification (NCBI taxonomy): domain Eukaryota; kingdom Metazoa; phylum Arthropoda; class Insecta; order Hemiptera; family Aphididae; genus Rhopalosiphum; species Rhopalosiphum maidis. Next base: position 4,528,312 of record NC_040878.1, on the reverse strand, counting down.
CTCCTTTTTTTGACGGGATCACCACATATTATTATTATGTCGTACCATATTAAACGATATTATTAAGACAGTCGGCTCTTTATTTACATATATCATTTCACTCTCAGAAAGTCATTGACCCGTGCATATATACAAGATCGTGTTCAAAATAATATTATATCTTTCGTATAATTCTGTCGCGTATGAAAATTCTTTGATCGTGTGACATCTATTAAGAAATTCGTTTGACCGACGTTTTGTTTTTATTATTCAAATATCCAGTCGAAAACTTGATCGATGTTAGAAACACAATAAAATACACAGTTTATTATAACATATTAATATAATTAATGTCTAGAATAGTGGTATTATGTTGATTTTAATTCACTATTATTCATTAATAACAGTATATAACAAAGATAAATTCAAACAATCGTAGGCTATTCACAAAACGATCACGAGATAATATTTATTTACGTAATAGATTATATTATATATGTAATGTAGAGAACTCGATAACTTAGTTACATTTTTTTTTTTTTTAATATTTTTAATATTGCTATTGTGATAAACAAAATAAAACACAATTTAAATATACGTAAGATATGGACCTCTAAAAAATTCGCAACTTCATATAAATTATATACGACAATAGTAAATATTATAATGATCTGTATACGTATGTAGCACTTTACACAGTAAAATTTAACGTAGGTATCACTAGTTATTAATAAATTACTCAATTCGACACATATAATTATATATTTAATTCGTATTATTATTTTTGGGTTTTTGAGGGTTAGGCACAATAATTTTGAACATTCGATCGTGTAATAGATACGATTTAAAAATACTTTTTATGCTAGAGACTTTTTTTTAAAAAATGTTTTCATTTTGCTTACTATACTTACACTACCAAATGTTTGTACTATATTGTACCTATCTGATTACAACAACATATTATGTCATTATTTCTTTGAAAATGAATTCCTAATCAACTGCATAGTCAATTCACGTCATATAAGTCGGTACCTCCTACTCCTATAATATTAAACATATTTATAAAGTTATAAAAAATTATATACAATTCAAAGATATATAATAATATATTATGTATCCGTTATGCGTGCACACTAAATTACTACTATCTTCATTCAAAAGAATTGGTGCAGTGTTATTAGATGATCAGATGAAAACTTTGTCCGACCCTTTATAGAAGTTTTGTGTCGACTGGTTACAGAAACAACCAAAAGTCATAACTTACAAACTAGGTCAAAGTCCTTAACGCTAAACCCGTTTTATTCGAAACTTTTGTAGGAAATGGCCATGTGTCGCTTATTATTTTTAAGAAATACGAAAATCAAACCTTCAGCCAATATATTCGGATAACATTTTTATATTATATTATTTATTATAGGTATTAGGTGTATAATATAAGTACGAATTATATAAAAATTCAGACAATCAAAAGAATGATTATAAAGTATTTTGAGGAAAAAATTATTACATATTACTTAAAATATAGGCGTTTAAATACAATTTTACGATCAATTTTATTTTTTACCCTATACTTATATAATATTACTATGTTTACCTTTAAAATTTACACAATCACAATATTAAGTGCGGGACCCGTATATTATGTGATAACAATATTAAATAATTGTTTTTTACGATCAACTTTTACCTTTTTTTCTTTGACATAATAATATGTATTGTATAGTACTTATAATTTAATACGGCTGCGTTTTAATTTTCATAATCCTCTTTAAGAAACTGAAATTTCACAAAATGCAGTTATTACGCAATGTTATCAATTGTGTTATTGTATTGTATTGTGTTAAGTATTTAGTATTATTCAAAACCGAGACAGATGATATATTTAAGTATACAAGAATATAAATTTGCTTCGAAAGTAAAATTATTGTATTAAACGATGCTAACTCGACGTTTCAGCATCTACACGTGTTGAACAACATAAATAAGCTGTTTTTTTTCCAAACATAAGCTTATATATATATATTTAACTAGACATACGCGCGTGTCCATTTGACATGAGAAATAAATATTCAATAATAATGTTGTGTCAAGTAATCAACGAATTCCTTAAATGAATGTGAATACAATTTTAAGAACATTAGAATCTAATTGTTCCAACTATTGAAACATTAAACTACAATATATATATAATTATTATACAAAAGATTAAAGTATTTATATTTTTAAATATGTAACACATAATATGCCTTCATTATAAAGAAGATTTGTTATTAGTTTTATAAAATGTCAAAATATTTATGTAGTGTTATTTGAAAAATAACGATTGAAAGTTTAAATTGTAAAATACGCTGTTGTTCCAATACACTCTTTGTGTTTACAAAATAAAATAATATAAGTAAAAAGTTTTAAAAGTTGTATAGTGTTTATCGTATTAACGTATTTATTGATATTATATTATTCAAATTATTTCGATTAGTGTATATTTCGAAATCAATTCGTACTACGTATTTAAATACTTAAGTACTGAGATATATTTATAACTAACAATAAAGCTGTACATTTAGGGCTTCACTATTTGCTTAATTTAAACAGCCAATGAATTTATGTATACCTTTATTTATAAATTGAATATTATTTATTAGTCATCGGAGATCGTAACTATATTATTAAAATATATGTATATATACATTTATTTTTTATTAATTGCTGAAATTTATCTTTAATATTAATTAAACTATTACGCATATTGTGTATTATTTTTAATTATTTCTCTTATTATACGTGTACCACATATGGTAATGACGTGATACTTGCCAATAAATTAATGATTTCTGTCACAAGTAAAATGTTTTTTTTTGTTCGGTAAAAAAATCATTTTAATTAATATTATAAATACCATAATAATTTTAGTTTATATAAATTAATTTACACAGGTTCTGCAAAACTCAACACCCGTAGGTATATTTAACTAAACAATAACAATAAATCTTATTATAATAACGAATCGATTTTATACTTATTTCAGTTAGCTAATTACAGGTAAAGGTACTCGTTTTTCCACACTTTATTGACGTTGACGAAAATACTAGTATGTATAAACCGTACGTGGATGATAGATATTTATTATTTTTTTATCACAAATAAGCAATACCATTATTTGCTAATGTAGGAATAAATTATAAACGAAAAACGGACGACTTATTGGTCAAGTACGAAAGCAGCATTTCACTTATCTATTATCTATACATATTATATTAAATCTATTACAATACAAAGTTAAAGTGGCTCATAAACTGTAATATTATATATAGGTAGTTGCATTTAAAATAATAACATTGTGCTTGTGAGAAGCAAAAGGTCGGGGTGTATATATCGAAAATGAAAAACGTCAACGTTGTAACGCGCGATTTATATAGTGAAACAGGTAAATGGTATGCGCGCCGGAGCAAAAATAACTCGTCTACGTTATTGTATATATTTTTTATAAATTTTTCCACAAAGGACATCGTAGGAAGAAAAAGTAACCTTACGATATTAGAAATGTAATAGCGGCGGCGTTTATGTGCGATTTAAAGCACCTATACCCTTGCAAAGTGCACTTGAACACACGCGCACACACACAAAATAGGTAACGCGAATGGAATTCACATTTGTTTCAAAAATGAAAGTTTGCCGTCAACGGCTAAAAAATATCTCATTCGTCTTGAACTCTGTTCACTCTGCGTTTTTGGCGATTAGAATATAGCGCACAACGATCGCCAAGCCGACTACTTGTATATACTATGATGATAATATTCTTGCCGCTCACGTTGTTATTATGAACTGTGTTCTTGATGGATTTTTTCCGTTTTTTGTTTGGTTTCCGACAGAAGGCGGCTTTCCTGTGGCCGTCACCGGAGCAACAGGCACAGCAGCAACAGCAGCAGCAGCAGCAGCAGCAACAACAGCAACAGCAGCAACAACAGCAACAGCAGCAACAACAGCAACAGCAGCAGCAACAGCAGCAGCAGCAACAACAGCAGCAGCAAAATAACCTTGCCGTGGCCGGTGGTCAGACGTTGGGCCCCGGAGCCGGTAGCCTAAACAACAACAACAACAACAGTAGCAGCAACAACAACAACAGCAGCAGCCACCTGAACGGCAACAAGTGTGGCGTCGGCGGTATCGGGTCGGCCGTCCACCCGCAACACCTACAGCAGCAAGGTGGCGCGGCCACCGGGGCGGGCGGCACCGGACTGGTGCACTGGATGTCCATGATGGCCGAGCACATGAACAACGCCGCGGCCACACATCACCATCACCATCACCCACATCACCATCATCACCCTGCCGATCCGGCCAACGCCATGCACTACATGTGGAATACGCCGGCCGTAGACGTGGTGAGTACCTTATTTGCTTTGACGGTGGTTAATATTATATTACACGTTATTATTCTTAAGCACTAGTGGGCATATACTATATTGATATACTCATAAACAAGTTCATTTTCATACAACTTTTTTTTTACCCGACTGCGGTTGGTTTCCTAAAAAATAATAATAAATACTTAATGGCTTAAAAGCAGCTGTCTCGAGTTACGATATAAATCGCAACGAGTTATTAGAATTCGACTTTAACGGGAGGTTATTTATTTAAGTCTAATTATGATATTGTTTTGTCTAAAAAATAATTATCTACAATACGCGCAAAGGGTGTTGGGTTGATCGGTGAAGAGGTTTTTCGCTAATTCGAAAGCACTTTGGCGGATATTTCCGGTTAATTTGAAAAATAACTCGTCGAGTTAAAAGCAAATCGTTAATAAAAACAGATGTATAGGCGTATAGCTAGGTACAGTGTGAATGTTCTTTAATAAACGGTTTATGAACATTTAAAAAAAGTTAAAGTTGCACAATCGCCACAGAGTTCTGATAAGGTAATTAAAAAGAATTATATTACATTTTTATGACTTGGTATTTTTTCTCCGTTTCAAAGTTTACGCTTTCAGTTGAATGTATATTGTTCATTATCTATTTACTTGAAACCCATCGTTGTAAACGATAAAATCCAAATACGATACCCGAATAACCATAATACAATATATTATGATGTATACATAAATTATATGTAAAGTCGTTATTATCGATATATCTATTGTAAATGTTATACGAATTATACACGAGTCGACTTAAATGTTATAAGTTTTATTTAAATCGACTACACAATTCGTTTCATTACACACTTAATTGTGAATCATCGTAGAGACTTTACAGTAAGCTCGCCACACATCATAACTCCAACGTGTAAATTATCACAGATCTCGATTATATAATATATCATTATAATAATAATAATAATAATATTGTTCATTTATAGATTTTGTATTTGTTAAAAATAATCTTTTAATTTCTCATTCCACGGAGAGTGAAAAAAAATACATCCTGCGCACATTACCGGTGGACCTTTATAACGTTTAAAAAACACCGTAGTCCCGGACGAAAATAAAATCTCAAGTCCTTTTGATATTATATTATATATATAGATGATTTATACCGTGGTTACGTGCTCGTGGTAGCCAACAATCGTGAGAACCACATTACCGCGGCTATCTTTCCAAAATTAAGAAACCACTGACGCCAATATAATAACACGAATGAAAAACCGTATATTGTGATATTAAAATATACACACCGTAATAGTGACGACTCATTGTATTAAAATATGGTGAGTCGGTAACTATATTGCGTTGTTTATACAATTCGTATACACATTATCGTATCGTATTCGTATCGCGTTATTATTATTATTATTTTTTTTTCGTCAAAGATTATTAAACCGTGAACAGAAATATAATCATACATAACTAATTTTTGACTGAAATTAATCGAATCGGTATTTTTTCTTATGAACCAGATATATACCTATATTATATTATTGTGATTGTCGACTGATTGAAACCATCTGCAGTAAAACGAATTATTATCGTCATAATAATAATTATAAACCGTCGTAGAAACGAAATTAATACGCATTATTTTTTAATAAATCAAAATTAATTTTAATATTTTATACTAGTCATATACAAGAATCGATTTTAAATACGAGTAGATCCGAGTACGTACACAATGTGATCCACTATAATGTCAGAAAATTATAATAAGTACGTTTGAAGTTCTATACTATAGATTATAATATTAACAGCCTTACAGCCTAAACTTTGTTCTTGAAGTTAAACAGTGATAAGTGTTTATAGTGTTTGTGATATTATTTTAATGACATCAAATACACTTTCATATTTTTGATTAAAATTTAAGTAAAAATTCATAATTAACAAATAATATTTATAAAATTAATTAGTTACATTTGTTATTTTTAAATTATATAGCAGTGTCTTTACTATAATAATATTTAAGAGCTTTTGACAGAAAAATTTTCGTTTTATTAGCAATAGATTTAATGGGTCAAATAAAAATTGTAAACAATTCAATTTTGGTAACGTCCAAACTTGAAGAATTTTAGTAATTTTTAAAAAAAATTACAAAACCTGGAAAATTAGTAAAATTATTATTTAATTATTGATATATAATTCGTATAATTTACGAAACCCCCATCGAATGTGAGAATTGTTATGTACAAATTTGAAATATTATTATTATCTTGGGAGGGTGAGTTAGCAATTGCCCGACATAAAATCGATTGAGGTATTGTTCTTATTTTTTGTTAAGTTTAGGTTTATTGTGTATTAAAATAAATATTGTTTGAATAAAGTTTACATAATATGAGAAAAATAGCTATTTAAGTACCATTATATTAAATATAAAAAAAAAAAATAACACGGTAGTTGTAATAATAAAACGATACAAGAGTTAAGTAATTTTTTCATATCAACACAGTACTAACACTAAAATGATAAGAATTTTAAGTATTTGTTTATTTGAATAATCATCCAAGAATTAAGACGTTGTTTAGAATGACTTTGAAGAGGTTATTCCGAGTTCTTATTTTCATGGTTAATAAAACATAGTATATTAGTATTGGTAGTATGTTGATTTTTGCGTACAAAAAATGATATGTAATACAGCCAGGTAATAATGTGGTATAAATAACAACACTAATTAAAATATGTTTAAATCAGTTAGATTGTTAGTCACTTAACCAAATATTTCTATTCGATAATTAATTAAATTATTGAACAATTTTGAAAAATTACTGCGTATAATATTGCGTCAATATATAATATATATATATATATATATAACATTTTTTTATCCAGAATGTATAACGTATTAGCTAGGTTGTTAATTAAGATTTATTACATATGTTTTTTTTTTTATTAAAAACGTTTAATATTGATAGTAATTTCCTATTTTTAGATTATTATATCGTATTCAAAATGTACTTCGAATTAATTTAAATATATTTTTTGATAAATATTCATTTCGAACCTTAATTAATCAATATATAGATTTCCTTTTTAAAAACATTCATACGTATATAGATTCTTATTGGTTATCGAGTTTTTTCTTTGATTTTATATTCATGACGATGACGTGGCCACTTTCGTGATAAATTTCAATTTTTTTCAATTAATTTTCAGAATACATATATTATATACTATAGTTATATTTATTCCACCTTCGAAAATACTGGACAAACAAGTTGTATTCTTTATGAATAAAATAAAAATTACATAAAAGGCACAAAGTCGCGACCGATTTCTCGATATTTCAAACATAATTTGAATTAAAAGATATTATATATGGTATTATGTACGGAATTTATAGTATGTTCTCGTCTTCTCTTGTATTTTTGTTTTGTTTTTTTTTTTATTTTCCAAATCCGTTATTCGTGATCGAAATGAAAAAAAAATCATCTCCGTACCCTTTCGTTTAACCGACTTCCGAATAACGGATGAAAAAAATTTGGAAATAAAAAAAAACGTCGTGCATAATAGCATGATAATAATAATAATAATCATGATATAAATAAAAACGCGTCATTACTCGTCAGCGTGTGTACGTCGTATACATTCATCATATCATAATATAATCCGCGGCAACGTCGGTTGTTCGTACAATACTCGACGTGTCATTATGTAAGTACATATTATACACATAGTTAGTGTAAGTATACGATGTCGTACACGCCGCAGCAGAAGCCGTTAAGACAAAAACGTAAAAAAAAAAAAAAAAAAACGGGACCCGGCGGGCACCGTATACAGTGGTTGGTGCGTGGAGCACATCTTAATAATTCGAGTCCGTGAGATTTTAGTGTAACGGACTCGCGATGAATAAAAACAAAAAATAAATATACAAATAAATAGGAATAAAAAAAAAACTATCCGGCTCATCCCCGCTCGTCGTCGTACGCACGTAATAATTACAAACCCCTGTGGAGATGCGCGGCCATGAAAGAGAAACGCGTATTTAATATGCAAGAGATGTGACTATATAGGTACACGTAGATGATGTGCACCCAAAGCCGGTGGTAGGAAGGGGTAAGGTGGCTTGCTTTTTTTTTAACTTTTTTTTTACTTCCCATTCCGTCTTATCCGACCCCGCGCATATTACAATACACACACATAATAATAATATTATACAGTACGCACGTAATATGCACATTGCAACGCGCATAGAACAATAATCATCGTCGTCGTAATGCGCGTGGTAGTACCGCCGCACCCTCTTCTATGAATCTTTTTTATTTTTTTTATTATTATTATTTAGCGTCGCCAGATAGTTGTATCTGGTCGTAAAAAATGAGATTTTTCGGTCCACTCGCGGCGTACATACCCGCACATATACCTACTACAGTCACGTACGCGCACCGCTGGTATACGTAGGTAGTATAATGCGTGTGCGCGCGTATTACCGGGTGCAAAAAAAAAATAATAATAATAAAAAAATATATTATAATGCACACACACACACACACACACACACACACACACACATCGGGCATTTGAATAATGTGTAAAAAACAATCGCGCAACCGGTTGGCCGCGCCCGGAGGCTTATGCAAATGCCGAGCCGCCGCACACAAGTGCCGAGCGATGGGAACACGCCGAGCTCGCGACTCGAGAGGGTTAACTATGCAAATTACTCCGTAGTCGGCCCCCGTCGCCTAAACAAAAGGATGCCTTTGCGTGTGTGTATGTTTTTTTTACTAATGGTCATGGGCCATGGGAGTATTTTTTTATTTATATATATATATACATATATACACATCATTTTTTTTGTCTTTACTTTCTATTATATTTGTACACACCTTGTGGCTCTTTTTTTTTAATTTTTTTTCGAGCTCCATATACCCTTCCGAGGGGATGAGTATTACACAACACGTTTTTTTTGTCTTAGAATGAATCCAACGCATAAATTTCAGGGAATTTTTTTTAACTTGTTTTTTTTCTGGACGAAAAAAATTACCAAGACCGTTAGACGTAACTGATTTTTTTTCGGTTTTTTTTTCGTTTTTGATTTAATTTCAACCCCGTCATTGTACATCGTAATGTATAGGTATACCATTACACATGTGTTGACTTTGAACAGCTGAACTTGAACGGTGTGTTCAAAAAACGGATTCATACCGTATCTAAATTAATTTTTAATTCGGTTCACCGCCGTGTATTGTCGTATTGATTTCAATATAAAAAAACACAGCCTAATCAATTTTACAATTTTTTCCTAATATACAAAAGTAAAACATTTTATACAAATATAAATGAATAAAGCCTATTCTAATACCAATTGAATGTCCAATATTATGAGTTCTTCCAAAATATAATACGATTCAAACAATAGTTTAATAAAATTATGAATATTTTTTGCTAACTTTCTACTGTCGAGTTTCATTTAGATTTTATTCTTTTACATTCATTTTCCTGGAATACTTAATCGGTAAATTATACATTTTTACAAAAACTGTCTATCTAGCGTAACTCGGAACAAACAAAAAAAAATTATGTTTGACTACTTAAGCAAAATTATCAGTTTCCTCAAATTATTATTGTACCGGTGAGCTTGTGTGTTTTGTAATCTGATCCTCCTTTAAATTTCAACCTGATCCATAGTCAGCAATTTTGACATTTTACAGTGCTGTGCATTTAGTTTTTTTTTTATTATAATTACCCATGATCGACTATAATTAAGTTAAATAAAAAATTCTATGTCATATTTATTGTTATTTTGTATGTTCATTATTGTGTTTTGCATATAATAGGTGGTAATATTTTTCATATTCTATTCACTGAATACATCTTAAATGACACATTTATTTTTCCTTAATTTACTATTCTGACAGCAATATATTTTTTTATCTAATAAAATATATTTCTGTTTCTATTACATAACAAGTATTAAACATGTACAAAATAAATATATTTTTTTTATATTTTAAGTATTTATATCTATACAAAAGAAGACCTCACACTTATGGGTCAATTTTGTATTACGGTAGTCGTTCCGTGTACAGTACTATACAATTTGTTTTTTTTGTTATTATTTATTTATTTGTGTTGTTCAATTCGCACTAACCACCAGCCCATTGAACATTATTTAATCGAAATCATGAATGAACCAATTGTATGCGATCTGTGGACCCTCGATCAACTTGTAGGCCAATATCGATAACGTGTATTCAGTAAATATTTTTATACACAGATCCTGTGTACACCCCGTGACGACGGCGTTTACAACATGATTACAGAGACGATTTTTATATATATTTTTTTTACATTCAATTCGCCTTTCTTTTCTTCCGATATAAAACCCAAAAGACCACCCCAATATATAAACGTAATGTGTATTACCTCGTTAAATGCCGTCCTGTAGAGTGGTTTATGGTTTCCGATACGCAATTTTTGACCCGAAGAAACAATGCGCACTACCGACATTGAATGGAACAAAGTGAGTATGATCCCTTTTTAGAAGCCAACATTTTTTTACTCGGTCCTTTCCGGCTTTGCTGTGCCCGCTGCGAACTTGTCGACGGACATACACGGACTAGTTGTGTCGTCGAAATATTTCAGTCGGGTTTGAAAAGGGTCTCTTTAGGTGTCTAATATGAATACATATTTGTATGTGTTTTTTATGTATACGTATTATAAGTAAAATACAAACGTAACAAAAAAATTCCTAAAAGTGAAAAAAAAGCTTATTGTATAACATCTGCAAGAATTATTTTTTTTTGCATCGAAAAAAATAACACTCCGATCGTCCAACGCAATTGTTGCTATGTGTGTTGGAGAGTTTTGATAGGTCTGTCCCGGGGGACAGAAAAAAATCTGAAGTGAAATCAACACATTATTATTTTTATACTGTAGAATTATGATTTACCCTACCATAAAATAAGATTTGAAAAAAAAACTTTCCTTAGCAAATATTTACTGATCAAATTAAACATGTAATTTTATTATTATAATATATTATAAAGTCATAAAATTTTAATGTAAAAAGCATGTTTCCTTAATTCTAATATATTTTAAAATATCTCGATCATTATCTGTATATCGTTTATATTTCACCTTTTTTTTCAGACCCTAATAATTATTAATAAAATAATTTACACTTAAGTTGTTGCTAATATTTTATTTTTTGATTAATTACATAAAAACCTAACATCTATGCTTTTATTTCTCAATAAAAAACATTGAACTTAATAAATCATTTTGAACAATTATTTGTAAAAATAATTCCAATGAAATGAATTGGATACTCGAGTATAATGTTTTATTTATAAAATATTATTACATACTTTCATTCAAAGAATTGTTCAACAGTTTAATATTAAACAATCTTATGGATTTATAAACTATTCGCAAAGTAAAAAATAATATCAGCATGCCCTTGAAAAAACCCAAATGTCATATTAATTTCTACCAACTTTAGTTATTGTGATAGTTAGCTAAGATATTTTTCTTTTTTTAGCCTTTATGTGAACTTCATTTTTCTTGTTATTATGATTGTGTTCTATTATCATAATCGTACATAATTATGATCTCGGCGTATTTTCGTTACTTGACAAATGTTGTCATCGATATCCGTCACATTAGCAGTGTTCGGTTACAATATAATAAATAAAAAAAAAAATTGAAAATAATACGTATGAAAGGGTTTCTGGGGCGATCAACCCTTCGGGCACGGTGTGCCTGTTAATCGATTGATTAGAATATCAAAACATAACCGCAGGGTGCGAAAATTTCGTATAAACACAAAGCCCGTGCATATGTTTAAGTGCCGGCCGCGGCTTGTACTCGGCATGCAAATATTGATGGTAAATATTGAGTGCTATTAATATTGTCAAAGAGAGTTTCGGGTTCCCACAATGTGTATGTTTGGCTATATTAGGCAGAGAGAGGAGAGACGGTGACGAGTGTAATGCGTCGCAGATCGTTTTGCATAAAAATGGCCTAAGAAAACAACGGGCCGGATTATTAATTCCGGGTTATATGACAATGGTGGGATGATTTAATTTCTTTTGATTCTAGTCAGTAAAGATATATTATATGGGGATGCGAGCAGGGATGCGAGCGAGAGCAAAAGAATTCGTCAATGACCAAAAGTGCTTCCCGCAGGGCATATATTATTTCTGCTGCAAGAACAATGTAAAATTAACAACTCGAGTATAGCAAACAGCCGAGTCCTTACTAGTGTTCCTTTTATTTTACACACGGGGTGTAGGTATTGGCCCCCTTTGATTCTTTACTACTGCATACTTTCAATCTGTGAAAAATCGTTAGATACAATTCATAATTATTCATGATGTATATAAATGAAATAAGATACTTAGATAGTTAGATGTATTATATTTTATTCCGTAAACACGTCTATATTCTCGCTGAAAAAAGATTTATGCACATTACATTAGTCCATAATCTTTTCAAAATATCCAATCGATAATTTAATGTATTAAATAGGTTTATTAGTGATCTACTTTACTACACTTTGTTTTGTGAAAATTGTATGTTATCAGTCAAATACAATGATTAATAAAAAAAAATGGTTGAATTTTTAAGAAGTATTCTTTGCACAGTTCACGGAAAAAAATTATTAATTAATTTTCATAATTTAATATACTTTCTATGTTTATTTATTTTTAAATATACGAGTAAACCTAATTATATTAATTAATAATAATTACATTAGTAAGTATAATGATCATTCGTTGTAGGATGTGTAGACATTCGTTTATATATTTACTATGACTAAATACTTTACATCGTCTATTTGAAAATCAAACTATTTATGTATTAAATGTTTCATTCGAGTACATATTATATTTAATTAATATAGCCATTCATTTAAAGAGTAAAAAAAATAAAATAAATTTCTCAGAGTCTAAATTAAAAAAAAATATGTTATTTTATTACGTACTTATGGCTTATTTGCGATCCTATTTTCATCTCATAATCCTATTTCTCAACCACTGTTTTAATAATTTTAAGTTACATTTTTCACTTGACATCCAAAATAATATTTTGTATTATTACATTCAAATAATGATTATGACATGACTAGGTTAACCCTAAAATATCAAAGCTATATGGTTGATAATTTGTGATTGCTTCTATTTCTTTAATGGTTTTTACGATGTACTCAAAAGCTATAGACAATTTTAAAGTATAATAGCATCGGTTAAAATTATTGTAACTACGTTCAATTCCTTTGTCATAATAATGTAGATACAAGCTCTAATAACTGTATTTTTTAATACGTTAATTATTTCTTCAGTTACTTTTATTTATTTAAATTAATTATGTTCATTGATTATTAAAAGAACATTGTAATTATTAAATTGTGAATTTTAAATTAAATTAATTATTTTTATTAAATGTAACGAATAAATAAATAATATTTTCAAATCTATCATTCATTTGGTCAAAATCTACTAATTTTAAATTATGATATAAATAGATAAACTTTGTAATATACAACTAGTTATTTTCAATTAGTTAATAATACGTCATATTATACTTTTAGAATACCTATATTTTACAAAATTATACAACAATATTACATATACAATATACTCGTTGTTTACAAGTTGACTCAACAAATTAACATAATTAAGTAAAAAGAGTGGTTATTTTATTACATAAAATATATTATCAAAGTTCCAAATATTATTTAATTTGAATTTATAAAAAATCACTATAATATTAACTTTTGATTTCTAAAATTTATAGTTTTATAGTTTTTTATTTTATGTTTTAATAGTTTTCGTTGTCATGCACATTATAAATTCAATACAAAAGTCTAAACCGTTGCTGTTTGGTGATACTGATATAAATTTATTATCTGTTAAATATTTAATTAATTCATAAAATATAATATTGATTTAATATTTTTTAAGATGTATAAAATATCTTTGTTCGGATAATTTAGAAAGAATAATTTGTTTAAAATTAATATCTTATATTGTGTCTAATACTTCACTAATTATACCTATATTTCAGATTAAAAATAACTCATTAAATACATTTTTGACAAGATAAAATCTCTAATGAGAAAAATAACATATAGCTATATAGTTTATAATAATATTTTTACTATTCACATAGGCATTAATAATGATATAATTGTATGATAGTAACTATTATTTATTACATACAAATTCATCACAAGCCAATAGAAAATTTGTATACTTTGCGATATGCATCTTGACATAATACAATTATTTTGGAACAATCATCTGATGTCCTTACTTTTATAATCAACTGGTAATTTTAGGTACCTATCAATGTTTGTACTTGACCCGATTTATAACAAAATACTTATTGATAAATATCGATCTTTATTAGAATACAATTAAAATTTAAAGTCATAATATTATGCTTTTAACGATTGCCGTTTTTTATTATGTCTCTCCTATTACATTTACGTATATATATTATTACTGGAAATAAATTAATACAAATTAATCTACATGCACTTCAAAAACATATTTTCATCGTTTGCCTATATCATACCAATATTTTAAAATTCCATGATACATAATATCATCATACATAAATTTATAATTTTTTGACATTTTTTTTATTATTTATTTTCGGTAGGTACCATTAAATTTATTGAAAATTAACGTCGTGTTTGTAATAGTTTAACATTAATTAAATTGTAATATCATTAGATGAGTTACAGTTTTTTTTTTTTTTTTTTTAATCAAAATATAATATAAGGTCATGTTTTTTATTACATCGTTATTCGTATACGAATAATAAATTTACTAAGTAGTAATTAGAACGTAGGTACCTAACTATAAATATTATCTTAAAATTAAATGTCACGTAGAAAACCGATTGATTTTTATTTATTTCCATCAATTATCTTTTTTAAGGTTAATTATAATTCATAATAAAAAAACAACCACGTTTTTAGACAAGAAATTCTGGTTGACAATATCTGAAATCAAAAATGTTTGTCTTGCACCTATATAACCGTAGATGTTAGGTAACAGACATCAAATCTACATAATTATACCAAAATAATAACGATAATATTTTATAAATTTTAACTTCTAGTAGAAGTTGTTGGCTATAATTACAAATAACATTTTTTTTTTTATAATTTCATTGTTTTATACAAATCAGTTAAAAAAACGTTATTTATATTTTTAAACCAGTTTGTTGAGAAATTGTACAAACGTTATACATCCCTTAAAGCTCAAAGTAATATATCAATTAAAAATAACACAACCATGTATCCATATAATATTTAAAATAGTATTGAATTCATTTATAGTAAAATTTTATAAGAATATTGTCTTATCAAATTATTATAAGCCAAAAGATAAATTTTACGTAGGATTATGATTACTCAGCTAATAAATTTGTAAACATAGTTAATAGTTTTAACTTAAGAACAATGTTATTAAACAAATTAAATACATGAATTATATTGTTCCGAACAGAGAAATATACTGCTGAGACATTGTTCTTTTCCTACAAGTACAATACATATAGCTACATAGGACAATTGTCAAGATTAAAATCCATTCTATAATACTCGGAGAATTAATGGCATTGTTTTTATAAAACTTTAAATACTAATATTAATAATGTTTTTCCATAGATAATGGGAGTTTATGCGTATTAGAAACAGACATTATTCTGTTAAAATATACGATAATATAATAGTCACAATTATTGTCGGTATTGCAATTGAGTCGAATAGTTGTAGTTTTATTTATTTTATTTTTAAAATATACACACACAATTGTGTCGAGTTTCCGATATCGACAGTCGACACCATCTCCTCCGTGACGATTAGTGTTATATACGAATAATAATATAGGTCCGGAGACCTAATATTTTAACGTACATACCTGTTATACGTTTATTTCTTACCTTTGTCGTCATGAGTAACTTCCTAAATTAAATTTCTAGTACCCTAATAAAATTTTCGCATTTGAAAATTATAGCGTCAACACAAACATTAAACTAGGTATTTGTTATTTTCTTAAAAATATATTTTTTTTTATATTAAATTAGTTCTATTACCTTTGGCCCGGCCGTTGGTCGTAGTACGTATCTTATTAAAATTAAAAATGTATTATATTTTCGATTTTTAGTAGTTGCAGAAAATATTATGTTCGATTAATATTAACCTGTAATATTTATATGTATTGTTATTCGTTGCTTAAAATATTGCCGATAGAGACACGTAAATACACGAATTCGTAAACGCCTCCGACTAAAAATTCTACTTAATATTCGCCTACGATTGTCGTTTCACATTGACAGAAATATCGTTGGAAGTTTGCGGTACGGCAAGATAAACACATCACGATCGTATTATTATTATATTTGACTACCGGCGCGGGCGTTGGGTCGTAGTCGAGCTCCTCGGGTGCGTGCTTTGTGAGTTTGTGACGTATTGTCACACGGTTGGAATTTATCGCATGCCGTTGTCGTGTATATAATAATATAATATATTGTAGTGTGTACGTATATTATGTTTTACTATTATTGTAGACGACGACGGTGTTGGACTTAGACGACGGCTACGACGACGGCGCGTCCCGTACGCCCGAGCGCACCCACCGTTGTTTAGTGCATCGGAGTTCCATTGTCGTCAGAGAAAGAAGGAATAATAAAATAATAAAAGCGAAAGGGTCGTGTCCGGACAATATTACCGCATCTACTCGTGTAGTGTGCGTATATTATATTGTACAGAGGTACCTTACGCGTGTGCACATCACTATTATAATGTTATATCGTCTATATAGGTATATCATACATTATTATATGCGTGTGCTGCGTCGCGCATTTTTGATCGTATGCAAAAGACGAGTTGTGTTTTCGTTTGATCGGCTAATGGGTCACATAGATTACGACGGAGGGTTAGCAATACAATCTACCCGCCGCGCTACGTGTCCCGCGTACCCGCGTATTTATATTACGGTTTAAGTATTTCGTTGTTTAAAAGAATCGAAAAATCGCCGCAGGACGTCTTCGTGTACAGATGATATTATGCATGCACAGGATAAACGGATACTGCGTACAGTATAGTATTATAGGACGACAAGGAGAGAAATAAAAGAACGCGGGTAGGTACGTGATTGGAAACACTGAATGATCGATCGATCGACGGCGGCAGCGGCGGCGGCAGCCGTGTGAAAATCAAGACACGTTATCATCCCTTTTATGAATATCGTATACGAATTTAAATGCCGATAACGTAATAATAACTGTCAACGCACTACCGAACGACAATATCATTCGCAACGCTCTTCGAAACAGTCGTCGAGTCTTATATAATATTATTATTATCTTTTTTTATTTATTTGTTTTACCGAGGCTGCAGATTGATGACTTTCGTTTAACGCTTTGAATTTGTACTGGGTCGATTAATAATTAATCGATCGACATTTTCTCTAACCACATTATTGTTGCTTGCTCAATAACCGTGTAATTCACATTAAATATCGCGTTCGTTTAACTAGAACAGTTAAAATGTGTCGACCGAAATTAAACTTTTCTTGTCGTACACAACATGTATATAAGTATATTTAATTTCATTAGTATTTATACCTATATTTATTTGTTTATGTGCGTTGAATAGAATTTTTTTTTCTTTTAACTAATATACTTAATCCATACCGGATGCGGGAAATGAGGGTAGTCAACCATGCGCACCACTCATATACAGACTCCGGAGTAATTTATGAATATTAACATCAGAACGCTGAAATGTATAATATGCACTTTATATCTATAAAACTGTATTTACTTAATAATATAAATACAAACTAAAATGCAAAAATATTTTAATTAAAATAGGTGGGTGATGGTACCTAAATATATATATCGATTTAATATATATATATATATAAAAAAACTTAACTAAACAAACTAAATAACTAAATAATTAATTTACTTTTATGATATAATTAAATTTGTAAATTTATTTTATTTACAAGAATTAATTAAATAAGTGTTGTACAAGTAAATATTTATTTTATTTTATTTTGAACCGCTAATGATATTATACATATTTATTAACGATTATACGTTGATATATTATAATTTAATTCTTGATCTCGTTCTGTTTATTTTATTAAAATTCTATAATTTCACAAAATAAAAAACTAATAATTATGTTGGTATAAATCCTTATTATGCATAAATTTAAAACATGTACGTAGAGTTTTATTAGATTTAAATTAATGGATAAAAATAAAAAATAATTATATATATATATAGAACAAACGAGCATGTTAATATTTAATCATAAGTCTTTTAAACATTTGATATTATTTTTTACTTGAAAAATCCTAAATTAAAAAAATGTATGTTAAAAGAAACTTTCTATTCATTTTTAATACGCTTGAAAGAAAATAAAAATGTACAAAAACAAATTATGAGTAGGTATAAGTATACAAATAAATTGATCATCTAAAACTCTAAGCCGTTTTATTTTAGAATGTGTTTTAATGAAAAAAACGTTGTTATTGATAACATTAAAAAAAATAGACTCCAAAGTCTAAATGACTAATAATTGTAGTATTATTGGTGCCAATAACTACATTACGAAAGATATTTATGTATATTTATGAGTTAGGAAGTATTTGTATAAGCGATAGATTTTAGGGGTGAAAATAGCTTCATTTAGGGTTGCATTGAGTGTACGTTTTGAATGATTTTTTTTTTGTGATGAAGTATACGTTTATCGGAGCTGCTGCGTTCTTCGGCGTAAATTGTACGTGTCTCCTTGTACTGGGTACATTGAGTGACGACCGAAGCCGAAAAGAAGAAGACGAGGAAGAGAATAAAAAAAACAAGATGACGTATATATAATGTATAAATGTGTGTGTATATGTGTGTGTGTGTGTGTGTGTGTAAAATACTGGAGGAAAAAGGCGAAAATCGAACAAAGTAAGCCGAAAATTTTATACACATACGACACACTCTTCGGGGGCCCCATTGTGTTCCGCCACGACCGGAACCAAACGGATCACACGAGAGACGGCAGCTATTCCAACGTCAAGGATTTCCATGTTAATAGAATATAAATAATATATCGATGGACAAAAAGAATAAAAGAAGCCGACAAACAAGTCAACCGAGACCAGCTCTGATGCATTGTCTGTGGACCGCAATGGACCGCCACTCGAAGCGGGAAAACACTGGGAAATCCTCAAGACACGTATGGGAAAATGCACGCCGACGGCAGCGACAGTTTTCAAAAATATGGAATTACATTTTTCTTGTTTTCAGAGTTCATCTATATTATGTATTATGTAGGTACCTATTATATGTATATATTTAGGTTTTAAAAAAATAACAATAATATAAATATAAATATATATATATATGTTTGGGCTTTTCTCTACGGATAACTAATAATAAAATAATACTACGTTTGCGTTTCACTGTATTTTAATTTTAAACAATACGCAACAATACCATTTAATAATAAAGATGAACCAAAAAAAAAAAAAAAAATACTAATGAATTATTATAAATTAATATTCTTAAAATGTTTTCATAATTTGCCCAGGCGAATTTTATTATTAAGGTCTAAACGGGTTGCAATTTTTATTGTGTCCAAACACACTTTGCCCTTCGAATATATAATTTTGTTCTGAAATCATCCATGGAAGTCAATTTTCAAGGTGATATAAACTATGACAAAAGTACTTACTTTTAATAAATATTAATACTATGTTGATAAGTTCACACTTAATTATTTTAATTTATTAATCCTACCTATATTATATAATATTCTGGTTAAAATTACTCAGTTTTATTCAATAAAAGAACTGTAAGCAGCCAGCACTAGTTTATAAAAATCTATGATTACTGAATGACTGGTGCAAAAACCTCTGGCAAAAAGTACTTAAAACGTAAACTGTAAGTTGTAAGTGACTAAGTTATATTATATTCATCAAAACGTATAAGATCCATTTAAGTATTTCACTAGATTAAATTAAGCGATTTTAGTCGAATCGTCGCTGTTATAAAGTTATCCATTAAAAAGATCTTAATTTAAATTCTTTTAAATTTAGGAAAAATAATTAATTAATATTTAATGTTTGAATATATTTTTCAACGTTATTTACTCTCGTCGTTCACGAATGTCTTAATTAATTTGATAAATATTATAGGTTTAATTGAACTATATAACGTGTTGCATATAGTCTGTAATACAGTACATAAATACGTAAATGCAATGCTTTCGCGTTAGCGGTATAGATAATTTTACTGTTGTTTAATGTTTTTATAACTGTTTTAAAAAGGTTGCAGATTTAATCACACGACATATGCGTTGAAACCAAACCGAAGTATTGAAGTGAAAATTAATTAATTCGAAATTATTTATTTTTGTTTTTAATCTACATAATTATTGTATATTCCGATGAACACACAACGGTGGCTGACATTGGTATATGCACCTAAGCGAGTAGGTAGCTATGTAATACGGCTGGTAAGCGTTGTTAAAAAAAAAGAACCAAAAAACAAAAAGAATTTCTATTATTCTGTTGGTCGGTGATAAATGAAATTACATTGGTTTTGGCGCGAGGAATCGCGGTGAATATTCAAGGCGAACAGTGCAACGTATTATATAATTTTTATCGATGTAATATTTACCTACATTTTTAATTTTATAAAAAAGTCGTAATTCTCGTTGAGTTCAAAGGTACACATACGAACGTTTTATTATTATTATTATTATTATCATAACACGTTCAAACACACGAACTGAAATTTCTAAAAACGACGTCAAACGCATAATATTATTATTATACGATCCGTGGCAAACAAGTGATAATATAATGTAGGTATAACGTACAACCATAAAGGCTGTACAATACCATTATCGTTGTGTGTGCATTCTACACATATATATGTCGTATTTCTTTTTTAAAAGTTCGCCCTCTCTTACACCTTGTACATATGTGGTCTCGGATCACGGTGGTCGATGCACCCCGACAACGAATGGTTAATGGGTTTTTTATTTATCTGTCCGTGTTTGTATTCGTTGTTTGTGTCGTCTTCGCCCGAACATACGACACGTAGACCAACGAACGAAACTCACCGATATACCGTAAACAGGACGTTTGTTGATGGGAACCCGTTATCCACTATCGCATCGATCGCGTCCTCCGTGGAAACTAGGCCAAAGGGCCGGCCGTGTGCACTATACGTGGGAGTCAAGTACATACAGAAATCACCTAAACCCGTTGCGGGGTCGTCGTCGCCGGTAGCCAGGTGCGTGAATAATTTGGGTCAGATGGTACGTGTGTGTGCTGCTGCTGCTGCATACGTATATAAATATGTGTGCTGTGTCCTAGATATATATGAGATTTTTTCTACCCTGCCTCGGCCGTGGGAGTTTGTACAGTACACATAATATGGTATTTTTTTTTTATTTTTTTGGTCAGCCGTATATAGAACGCCCATCGTAATGGGTAATAATAATATATACATATAACGATCGCGGGAGGAAAAAAGTAAATTAATAACAAAATCAATATTTATATTAATGGGAAAAAACGTGAATAACAAACACGGTGGCATTATGTAAACCGAATAGCTTTTTTAACATCAACAAAAAAATTCCAAACCTGGAACAAATACATTTTTGATGGACGAAACAAAATGAAAAAAAACGGGCATTACGAGGGTGGGTTTTATAATATGCATGTGTGTTTACGAAGACAACACGATGAACACCTGAACCTGCAGTGCAGTGTGTGGGAAATATCAATTAATTCCTCTTGATTAATTTGTGTCACCCCCGTCCCCTCACCGTGATTATCGCTCGACTCATCCGCCGGGGCATTTGAACTGAATAGGATCGTCGC
The DNA here is from genome assembly GCF_003676215.2 of Rhopalosiphum maidis. Taxonomy (NCBI): domain Eukaryota; kingdom Metazoa; phylum Arthropoda; class Insecta; order Hemiptera; family Aphididae; genus Rhopalosiphum; species Rhopalosiphum maidis. Next base: position 4,506,049 of record NC_040878.1, on the reverse strand, counting down.
GGAACTCACAAAACTCGGGGGCATAATATTCTAACCTGCCTTTGTGCCGTCCTATTGAAAATTATCTGAAATCATCAAAACCGATAATCTCTTTCAGCATCGAGGTTTTATGGTTGCAACAAGAGCGCAGCGTGACTCCTCGTGGTCCGTCAGACACACGCATACACTCGTACAACGCATAAATGTCGATGCAAAGGGTTGCCGAGTTATTTGAAACGATCACGTCATCCGTGAGTTTATAGATGGGTTCGTGCTATAACGCGATTATGTCTTAATAACGTGCGCTTCTTTTTCTTCTATCATTATTCATATATAAGGAATAAAATAAAAGGAAAACTGCCAGACAGCTGCTGTAAGTGTTTTTTAGTTTTAATATTAAAAAAAAATCCAGTTAGCAAAGAGAACTATACGGAAAATATTGTATGAACGAAGTCGTTGATAGTACCTAATGCAGGGGTCCCCATTTAATATTTTTGAAGGACACAATTAGGGATCTGAAAATTTTTCACGGGTCATCAAAATTCTAAATACATATTTACATTATTTAAAAACTAATAATATTTAACAAAATAATAATTTACAATAATAACACGTATAATGTTGTCGTAATATGTGTTATTTATTATTTGTCTGCGGGCCGCCATTTGGTGACCCATGACCTTGTGTATATTATTATGCTATAGAAAATATAATATATAAATATAGAAGACGAACGTATTTCTATATTATCAAGTGACTAGAAATAGTAATTCAGCCGGGTCGCATTATGAATTATGTTTAATGTAAAACTAATTAAATTTCTTTCAGTTTTGATATTATAATATATTATAGGTAGTTATGAATTTGTCAAAACTTCAAAGCACAATTTATACTATATAATTTATTATCGTTTTACACAACTTACAAATAATAAGTATTATACCAGTTCAAGTGTTTACGACAGTTTTTTTTATAAGGATTGAAAAATATTTTTATATTTCCATAGTCCATAGCAAATATTTAGAGTTGTGTATGTACCTACATAGTATTTTTGGGATTTTTTGAATATTTGTGAGCATAAATTTATTTATAGGACGGACCACGACCAATTTATAAAAGGACTCCGTTGAACATTGCAGGAAGTAAGTAGGATATAGATATCAAATGTATGGACAGTCACAAAACTGCACTGTAAAACGTTATAGCTTTCTTCGTCGGTCGTAATATTTGTACAAACACAGATACACAATGCCGTGTATTGAGTGTACGCTGCAACGGAATAGCACATACGAGGGAATATTAAAATTATAACCCAACGTTAGGTACATAATATTATTTATTTTATATTTTTAGACTGTGTCGACCGATTGAATAAACCGCCGCGCTTTACATAGGGCATATGGGGATCGCATGTTAATGAATGAATGTATAATATTATAATACCCGCAAGGTATAGATAATGCGACATTACGTGCGCGTACGTGCGATCACGAAAGAAACCGCGTTAAATTAATGATTCTTTGGTGGGGAGGGGGCGACTGCGTCCTCGTCGTCGTCGGGATGTTCTATACCTATTTGCATGATCATGGGAATAAAAGTATTGAAAAAAAAAAAACTGTAATATAACCGCCATTGTTTCTGCCCGATTTATATATAGAGAGAGAAAAAGAGAGAGAGAGAGAGAGAGAGTATAGAAAGAGAAACACTTTTTTTCGATACTCCTGTCCCGCGGTAATTAGTTACACTTATAATGTATTTATTATATTATTTTTTTTTCGTTCATCATTATTTCGCGGACGCGCCTTTGCCGTATCCGTGCAGTGCGCATAACACTGTATGGGTAGGGGCCGTGTTTGAATAAATTCGCTAATGAACGGGACGATAATATATAATAATATATTATATAGGTAGGTGTTAATTTCGTCGATTAGCCACCGCATGCGAACAAACCCGGCCGATATACGTGCGTGACGCTAAAAACGGCTGTTATATGCGGCGATATAACATTGTATGTATCATATCTGTACAATAGTGGCGTATGTATAATTATATTATGTATGTATATATAGTTTATATTACGGTTGTTCTCCCGGTGCGATGATAATGATGATGATGATGATGTTGTCATATTATTCGCGGTTGACATCGTGGCTGTATGGCAGACTCTGCTGCGCAAATTTAGGATTCGCATCCTCGTCGACCCCCTCTCTCCGTGCCGTTTCGTCGTGCGAATAGGGGAAAATATAAATAAATAATGAATTCATCCTTTCGCTTTTTTTTCCATTTTGGACCACCCAAATAATATTATAACGACGTAGACATCTTTATTTCGTGATATCATCGTACAATTTGATCGTCTCAAAATCAATGTGTAGTATATTAGTATAACGTGTGTACAATATCATACGAGTATATAATGTTACGAGTATGTTATTATAACGGGCAAAATTAAAATAATAATAGTTTTAGAAATCCAGTATTTCCAATATATTGTATTATTATTTATTACAAAAAGTATTGGTGTATACACTATATATATCTATTATATTATATAATATGTATTATTTTAACCGTTATGAAATACGAGTATATAATCACTATTCCATTTTAATGAATTAAGTTATCTGGTATAATAATATACGATGTAAGGCTAATAAATAACAAATAACCAATTTCTAAAATAAAAGAGTTTTTAATATGTCTTTCAAATCTGAAATCATAAATGCAGAATAATAATTTTAGCATGTCAATTATTGTATCCATAACACTTTATTATATTTATATATACCGAAATCAATGATGAACAAATAACATATAATAATTGTTAAGGTAGTAAATACTAATGAAGGTCGTAAAAATTTTAAATCTGTATTATTTCAGTAGTGTAGAAATAACCAGTAAGCAATTTTAAAAGTACCTACTGCAGACATTAAATTATATTTTATCATATATTTCTTGAATGTTGAAGTTTTTTTTCAGACGATAATTTTTTATCTTTATATGGATTATATAATAAATTTAAAGAAAAAACAGAATTAAAATTCCAAATTATGTCATAAAATCAATTAACATACTATAAATAAACTATAATTTATACTACAATCCCATGTGAATTTAAATATTCTTATGATTTGCTGTTGTATTAAAAATATTTTAACTTACTTTCTAACGCCATTATAATATATAAACAGTATCAAAATCTTTAATCAGATATTCTACGTTGATGTACCAATATATTTTATTATGAGTTTCAAGATGCGATAGTGTTGGATATTATTTTAATTTAAGCGTAGTAAAGAATATCATCAACTGACCTCCGGGTAGATATAGTTTTATGTCAACTTATAAAACTTAAACAATCCCGCGACATTTTAACTTGGGAAATCAGTGGCATTTAGAATTATTCCTCGGGTCGCAAAGAAATTCTATAAAAAAATTAAATAAAAAATAAAAATTGTGAAAATATCATTAAAGCTCGTAACTTTATTTAACCACGTCAACCACGAGATATTTCTAAGAACTAAATAGATATTCCATGCTAGTTGTTGGTTTTAAGTGTAAAAATACGCAGCTAGTATAAATGATAAAATTTCAAAATGTAGGTGATGGTCGGTGATAAAAATCATAATCAAAACGTAGCATCAAATAGCTTACAATCCACAATAGTACAATAAAAGTGCCTAATAAATAATAATGCATAAATACCCCTATAGGTACCTACATTCTAGACTTCTTAATTATTTGTATAGAAATTATTGTTCATCCGGCAAAACGACGGCACGTTTAAACGGCGGAAAGATGACATTTTTTATTCAATGACGGTTATCAGACCAAAACGGTCGTAATCGAAAAATTATAGATTGGAATGGATGGTGTGCGCGCAACTGCCATGATATTAATTATTGTTTGTGTGTCTGTTTGTCTGGAAATTTTTATACACAACGATGAAGGCGTGTTTGAAATATATTAAGTCTAAGTACATCGACGTGCAACGTGTTTGATACATATACATGGAATCCACGCCGGTGGTGTGTTACCACTAGGTTATGATTACCTAACAATTATAGTTATTGAATTTTGACCGATTGAACTTTTTTATCTAATCAGTTCCACTGCATTATTATTCTTATACTTACTAGCATGTGTTTATAAATGTTATGTGTACATTAACATAATTAGTATTTATGCATATAAATATAGTCCAATTCGTTCTACATTTAATTCTAGTTTTTTTTTCATATAATTTTTACTACTTACCCAATATAATAATTAGTTATAATTATCATATATTTTCATGTATATAATATATTTGTAATATTTACTAAATACTATTTTCATGTATGATTTGTTGCTAGTATTTTGTTTATCTCTTCCATTTTGTTGCGCTGTGTATTATAATTTATATAACATTGTACTTAGCAAATATTACCCCTTGAAGTATAACATTTTTCAGAGAAATTTGATCTTTAAAAATCAGAAATGTGTTAGTTGTCTAATAGTTAATTATTCATAACATTATATATGTATCTAAAAAAAATATATTTTTAAATTTACAGAAGAGCTCTTGTATTATAAAGAAAAAATAGCAGAAAAAAATGTATCCTGTTTACTTTGCCTCTTTATTTCTCTTATATAAATAAGTATATACTATATACCTATATAGGTGCTAATATAATATAACATTTTTTTTATTACAACGTCTATAAAGTTATAAATAATTATCTGTAATTGATTTACTATATGTCTACAGAAGTTTCTTTTTAAATTATTCCATTAAAAAATATATAAAATTTAAAAAATGTATGTATACTTATTTAACATATAGCTATAATAGGTAGGTATATATATTATTAAATAATATTAAAAAAAAAATTATTTATTAAAAATAAGTAAAATTAATTTTTTTATAGAACGAGGTAATCAGTGTAATATACCTAACTATATTAAAAGAACCACTCCGTATACACCATAGTAAATAACGATAAGACAGACAGACAGACTGCAGACATGCAGATAGGCGCAACCTAAATATTATATTTGTATATTATTGTACATCGCTCGTAATTAATTAATTTAATTAAATACATAAATAATAAAAATATTCGTTAAGTTATATTATTATTTAATGTCCAATTAATCTGAAACAATTTTCTTGCGATATTTTAACGTGATTTTAATACGTTACGCGCAGATTGTCACCAAATAAGTATATGTAATATTTTATTTTAATTAAGTAAAAACTTTTGAATATTATTCACGCCTATATATATAATTTGGGTAGAAGATATTCGCCAAACGAACTTTGATAAATTAAATAAACATTAAAAGTAATTTGCTGTATAAAAAAATAACACTCAATATTGTACACCTAAATAGTTTATTATAAACGGCGTTAATTAAATTTCCTCCAGCTGTAGTTTAAAATATGCCGGAACACTGATTGTTATCGATTAATAATTAAATTGGCTCATAATCTTAATATTACCCGTAATTTTAATATAAATTTAAAGTTATTTAGTAGCCTGCCGGCTGCCATATAGGTGCCCCGTACTCCGGACTCCAATGATGTGTATTGCAGTCAATTAAAATCGAATAAAATTTATTCATATCTGCACGCGTCTTATTATCCATTTTGATTTTTCCATCTGCGGTGTTACATTATATTACGAAAATCATAGTTTCAGACACGGCCGTGTCAGTATATTATAATATTATAGAGTTTTGATTAGGCGTAGGTGCCGGCGAAATCGGTAATCTAATATAGGTACACTGTATACCTACATCACGTTTACAGATAATAATGCTTTCTCGCTGCAGAATAATATGCTGACAACTGTACGTTAAAATTTATCGTATGATATAATATATTATAGTACTTCTACATATTATTATTATTATTATTATAACATTAGTATTATTTATGCTACTCGGGCATTAGTGAAATTATTACAACGAGTGTCGCCGCGCCGATTATACCGTTTAAGAAACTGGGTTTTTATCGCTCCTCGTATATTTTCGTTTACCCGCCGAAAAGGGTTTAAACTATTTATTATTATTATTACCATCGCCGCGTGTCCGTGTTTATGGTGCGATAGTATTATTATTATTATTATTATTATTATTATTATCCATAGTTCGAGCCCGGGGGGATATCTGCTGCAGTTCGACGCCCATATATATATATATATATATATATGCACCGCGCCATCGCGGTTTCGACGAGTCGTAAATCGCTTGGACAATAAAATCGCCTTCCCGCGGTGAACATATTTGAAAAAAAAAAAAAAAAAACCAAAAAACTGCCCAGGAGTTGGAATAATATGCGAGCATATTAATACTATATACAGCCGTGTGTTGATGCACATGTATGATTTGTAAAACAAGACCGGCTCGCGCGCGTGCACCGTGATATATTTTGTATTTATATATAGATGCGTGTGTCCAGCGCGGATCGTCGGGCGGTCGGTAACTACGCCTTTTATATAAACGAACGGTGAATTGAAAACAATACATCGGAAGCCGATTAGGACTTTCAACCCAACACCTTTCGTAGTCAACCGATTTTCAGTAGTATTTAGTATACATCACATATATACCTATATATGTTATACGTATATATCATATACGATACACGATATGTACGATTGGCTTGTGTTCAACGCGCGTTTTATGTACTTACAGTGACTCAATATCGGGTCTTCTTGTTATCAACATACATTATGATATTATGATATTAAATATTTGAGATGTAAACGAGTAACTAGGGAACTTAACCCCCTTCTTTCCCACCTTCCGAAAAAATTGAATATGAAATTGGTTTTTTTTTTATTAAATATTCTCATATTGCAAGTTAATACATTTTTATGAGTAATTCAAGTTCAAAATAAAAATCCCGGTTAGATATAATAGTGATAAATGCATTGTATAGAATTTTGGGTAGACTATTTCTATGATCGGCTTACTTGGTTTACGATAGTGCCATTTGTATGAAAAAATAAACACTGTCGTAGAACCAATACATTCATCGCTTTTCGGTTATAATCTAAAATGTCTGATGGAATATTTATAAGAGTAGACTCTCTCCACAGATTATTTTGAGTTAAAATATAATCTTGATGAGAAGTGAGCATTACATTTCCCTTTTCCCAAAAATGTAAGCCCTTGTTGTGCCTATATGAGTACCTACGGGTCTTATATTCGTACCAATTACTATGCTACACCTACTTAGTAAAAATATTTTTGTTTGTATTCACGCAAGTCAAACAATAATCCACTCATGATGCAGTTATAAATAGGAACACATCATACACTACGTGCACAAATTATTTTGTTTAACTTGAACGATTTATTTCGATGAGTTTATACTATTTTATTCAAAAATAAAGGTATTATATTTATAAATATATATACTTGACCTACATAATTAATCTGCGTAGACTATGATTACAATATTAACATAATTTGCATTTTTCCAATGTAGACGATTGATCAAATCCGGGAATAATTATTATCTTAACAACTTGTTGAAATAATGTTGGCTAGCAATAACGATCGATTCCCATTAAAATGTACACATGTTGTTATAAATATTGACCTAAAATGTCGTGTCAATAGCCTGCCGTGTGAAAAAACTGAACGAAAGGTCAAATGTCGTAACACTCATAACCTAACGCAGTTTGACACATGATATGGCGTTTGAAATCTCAAAGTTTCTTAACACGGAAATCGACGGAAAACACACAACAATAACATTATACGTTATACCATTTATACCTACTAAATGTATACATGTATAATCGCCAATACAGTTAATAATTGGTCTAAAAATTAATTTTATTCGTTTTTATTTAAATGAAATAAACACGTATGTTCTTTGATATTAGGTATGATGTATACAAAATATAATTAAAGATAACAGTTTAATTTGATAATCAAAACAAAAATTAGTTGAATGTTGAATGTATCTCGTTGTTAAATTCTTTGCAGTAATATATTATTTAAAAATTATTCATCTACACGATTATGCAGATTATTATTATTACGTTTGATGTATGATATTAATGAATAATATACCTATTACTACGACTATGATAGTCTGTTTGAAATACGATCAATATTATAATATTATAGTATCTATTTATTTTTTTTCTAATCAAAAACCCAACGTTTTACTCTTTATTTTTCTTACTATACTCATTCTTCTTATTATACTCATAATGGCAAAATCCAATTCAAAACTTTCATGGAACTTTAAACATTTCAATAATAATTCATGTTGTTCACTTTGGACACAGTTTTTTTTTTGTATACGTTTTACAAAATTAAAAATTATATCTGTACCACAATATTCTTTCGTGAAAAAAAGAATATTTACCTCTTTGATTTTTTTTTTTATTATTAATATTATTATATCGTTAAATAATTATATTTGTTCTTTCGATTACATTTCCCTATTTACGCCTGCTTGAAATTCTAACTATATCTATAAACGATGTTCATTAAACGGCAGTGTAGGTTTTAGTTGTGTGGATAAAAAATGGGTACGTTTAGATAAAAGAAAAGTTGTTAACCACGTCAATATAAATGAATAGCTTTAAAAAAAGGAACAAATAGTTTCTGTATAGTGACAGTTCAAATGCAATTTAGGAACACGACCGCATTCTGAGAAAACTTCGGTTCCAATACAATGTTAATTTGTTTTACCGTGTAGATTTTCGATAAAAAAAAAAGAAATAATTAATTAATTAAATGAATTATAGACCCAGTAAGCACAAAAAAACCAAATATGGTCACGATACTACATTTAGGTACCAACATACTCAAGGTTCATGAGACATGAATACTATTATGTAAATTTATGAATATTATAGGCTGCAAGGTCATTCTCTTAACAGTTTAACACTCAGCTTATCTTTACCTGGCGGACCAATATTTATCCGGATATACCTCAGTTGTGTCACTTCACTACACGCATCTAAGCTTAAAGTACTTATTGGTTATAAACTAATTAACTAGATTTAAAAAGTATTTATATATTTGCGTGAAATTCTATTTCTATAAATCAAAATTCTTCAAAAAATATTTTTTAAATGTAACCTGCTGCTACCTATCGCATTTAAAAAAATAAAAAATTTACCATGGTATAAACGTTGTAAAATAGTAAACAAAAACATTTTGAAAAAATGTTGTTATATTGTGATTATTAAATATGCAAGAACATTTTTCAAAAACGTTAATAATTTTTGAGATAATAAGTATTTAATATAAAAAGAATCACTCTGTATAGGAATGAAAAAATGAAAATAATTTAATAATCATCATTACATACGCATACACATTAATATTGGATTAATAATAGTAATCGATCATATTTATATCTATTAGTTTCGGCGGCGGTGAACGTCCGGGTTTCACCTGGGACGCATTTTGAAACGCGCGTAATCTCGAGGGATAATTGATTCCGAATGGCCAAATACCATTATTGTTATATCTTATATAATATATATATATATATATATAGATAGAAAGATAAAAGATGCATTATAACATTATATATCCCTTAGTCAGGTAATTCAACGTAAGTAAACCGCCGCTGTCGATTACGATGCTTCCTTACTAGTTCTAAGTGAATCAAATAAATCGTATAGTCCGTTCTATGAAATAAATTAAACATAATGGATATACTTTTGTAATACATTATTTTCCTATGTATACTGCAGTTTATCGCTAAATAGTATATCTTATAACACCTCTCTGAAGTATTTTTACACGTTTAAATATAGTCCAACAAACAATATGCTTATTTTAACTATATTTTAATATTTGCTACAACTTTTTTTTTTTTATAATTTATAATATTATGTATCACAAGAGTTACGCAGTTTTACGCATTAAAAATTAAACAAAAAGTACATCTCGTATAGTTATATTGTGATTATATAACAATTCAATATCAATCAGTAAAAAAAAAAATATATTAAAATTCGCAGCTAAAATCTTTCATTACTACTTAATTTATAATCTTATCAAAATTATTATTGACAATCTATAATATAGGTATATAATAACCTACCTATACGATATATCAACATTCACAGCAATATTGCTTTTGAATTGCTTTATTTAATTTATTTAAATTAACACCATGCAAGAAAAATCTTACTGAAATTACATATAAATAAAACAATCTATTCGATCTTAAAAGTAAATTGAGTTGAAAACATACATTTTTTTTTTAAAACATTAAAATCAACTGTTTCGATTAGACTTAATTTTGTTTTATTTGGCGTACACTATCTTCTAAAGTGCTAACCGTGAACAGTGTCTATAGTTAGTACATATAAATTCAATATGTAAACAAGAATAATAAATAAAATATGGCAAAGTGACAAATTGGAGATATCTTTTATCTATGTAATGTATCGTTAGATATTTCAAACCGTTTGGTAAGTATATACAATATTATTGTTTATCAATGTTTTTAAAACTATAAAATGTAAATGCACACACGAAAATATTATACTAAACACATGAGACATGGCGATTAATGAAATATAGCGTAAAACTGTTTTTAGATATATTATTAATTTATTCACACATGACTATATGGTATTTTCAGACGAATAAAATAATGATAGTATATTATTTCATCTAGTTTCAGTTAGTCTCAAATTAAAGTTGCTCGTCAGTATAAAGTTTATGGTGAGTGTATTCTTATTAATATAATATGCTGTCGGTTACTATAGGTGTATTATACGATTACGATAATACGATTAGAAACACAAACAAAACTCAGCTCAAAAGATTTTTATTTGTTTTTTACTTCAAATACGTCCATATGAGTAAATTTTGATTCATATTTTAGTGACATATTTCGAACAGTTAACAATCTATCGAATATATATTGCGGTGATAATTGTAATAAGTTTTCGTAATACACGAGTAAATATAATGCATTGTACGATGGCGGTGAAGGATTTTTGATCTCAATTAATTTCGACATTAATTATAGGTGTCAGTTCTTCGGAGAAATTCTGTTTCCCCTTATTTTACAACTATACAAATATCTCTTTTGAAATACACGCGTTGAACCCTTTCCTCCGAAGCGTCTTCTTGATGTGTTAAAAAGTTTGACCTTTAGTCGCTCTTGAGCTCGTATACTTTACGTGATATTTTTCACACACACACACACATACACTCGATTAAGTGTTGCTTTTTTATGCTTTTTTTCTCTACATTTTCACATCACGAAACTTTTTTAACAAGGGTTATACAGGCAGTGGGCGAAAAAAAAGTTCACCAGCTTTTTACCCTCCGTTTGCGTTGATGAGCATGCGCTTTCCACCTCCACCACTAACCCCCCGTCCATCATCCCCGGGGAAAAAAACCCCGGTTTTTTTACAGCACTTATTGATTTTTTTATAACGTTTTACGCCCACTACTTCCCTTCTCCCGTATGTATGCATGTATATATATATATATATGTGTGTGTGTATACACGCGACCCCTTTTTTTCTGGTCCGGGACTTTTTTCAACCCTCCCCGCCACTGCTTTCCGCCGGTCGTCTTCCGCCAGCCAAGTCTCGGCGCTTTCCCCACCACCCGACTCACCCCTCTGAGCTTCATTAGCGCACAATGCGTCCTAAAGTCTTCTTTAATTCGCCCACGACGGCAGAATTGTGTTCTCTAAATTCCGTCACATGTCGGTGCCTTTTTTCTTTTTTTTTTTTTTTACTCTACTTGACAATATATATAACAACAACAATGGTTTAATAGTATTTTTAGGTTATCCTCTTTGCGTCGTCGAATTTCTTCTATAGATAGCATTAAATCTATCGAAGCAGACACTAGCAGTGATTAAAACCGTTTATTATTTTTAAAAGATATTAAATACAAATATATCAATACAGTTATTACAAACACGTTCGATTTAAACATAGGCATACAATTTATTAGGTATGCTTATTGTATGCCCGTTATGTGGTGTTTCTTTTCTAACTATTTTTTCAATTGAATTATACGAACCACTGAACGCTGTTAAAACCTATAACCGAATTGTCACTATATACACTATTCAGTTGATAATTTATAAAAATTAAATTATATTTTATTAATTTAAGGGCTACATAATTATGGTATAAATATGCTTTATAAAGAATTATAAATGTATGTAAAACTTACAACAATATTATTTTGTTTAACATGTAGGATTTTATAATTTATAATATTATGTATTATATATGCACTTTATTATTAAATCATTTCGTTTTTATTATTAAACATAAAATATTTAATATTACCATAAAAGTAAGAATTCGACCTAGTAAATTACTGATGATCATATTTTCGATAACTGTAGTTAAAGAGCAGCTGATCAAATATGTCAATCTTTTTATAAACATAGGTACTCAAATATAATATATCTATAATACCGTATACTTAGAACACATCTGTCTAGAACGGTTTAATACTTTCAAGTATAATTTATACAGATTCGTATTATTAACAAAAAAATTTCGTAATAAAACTCGCCATTTGATATGGAAAATTTTTTCGGTCTTACTATATTTTCTTCATAATAATATCATTATAATTAACTAAATAATTTAATATATAAATATAAAGTATTGCGACTAACTATACATTTTTTTTCGAATTTTAAATACAAATTATAACATAATAATTAAATTGTTTTCTACACCAATGAAATTTGAAAAAAAAATTATCGGTTGAGTTTATTATAATATTTTTATTATGAGCGCTTATATGATCTTTGACATCGCATAATTTCATAGAAAGAAACATTGAGTGATATATATAGAAATATACATTAAACACAATATTACAATAACAAATTGTATTTGAATATTTTGAAGCTTAGAATTATTATGCAATTACAACTAAAATTGAACTTGTAAATTGTTACTTTACAATATAAAATTTGTTTATTTTTTTAAAACGAAATAGTCAGACGACAGGTTGCAAACATAGATAATCATTTCGTTTAGACTTTTTAAATTGTTAACAAACGCTTAAATAGTTAACCTAGCTACATAGGTATATTTTTAAAGATATTAAAATATCTTTAATGTCTATATTTTCTATCTTTCAGTCAAAGGACTGTAGCTATATTGAATAAACAATATACATATTTCCAAAAATACTCGATAAAAAACAATCGTAAAAAAATTGTTCACATTATATTATACAGTATAAGATGTGATAGGTAAAACCTTATGTTTTATCAATGAAAAATAACCCAATATCGTTTAGCGCGTTAAGTGTGGTAAGTACCACACAACATTATACCGTCTGTACTGCAGTCTGTACCTATACGTCACATTAGCTGCTTACGCGTCGCACCCTTTTCACAAGATCTGGTTTTGATTTTTGTTCCCAAGACCTATTTAACATTCTGACGCGATCCGGAACAACGCGGATTTGTCAAGGTATACGGTTTACAGGTACCCATTCCTATATATTCGAGATCGAACACCTTGTGGCTCCTATCATTTATCATATTTTCCATTTTACGACTGACGAAAAACATTAATCTTCACCGTGATTCGTACACGCCTCGGTGGGATTTTTATTCAAATCACGTAGTTACGGTTCATTACGCATTTTATTTTATTAATACAACAATTTTCGGCGACGAGCAAGGAATAGGCCGAAAACAGCCCCCGAAGGTAAACAAACTGTGTATATACATTATAACTATAATATATGTATATATTAGAAAATAAAACCTTAAGAAACGTTTTCACACCGCTTTTGTCGTCTTAGCCTATTTTACGACATGCCCTCGATAACAATGCCGAATTTCTGTGTACACTGCGCGGGTTGAGGGTGCAAGTATTCTCAATATTATACGCGATAATAAAATCTAGACGTAAATTTTGCATGAAATTTCAGTACTTATCGGTGGTTGAAAATTCAGGAAAATGCTTAAAATTCAAAATACGTTAGGAATAGGCTATATTTTAAGCTCTAAATACGTATATTCAGTCCGTTGGTAATTTCAGTTTCAGAAATATTAATATTCGTTAAGAGACGGACCCAAAACTCATGATATACAAATAAAATTACAATATTATATAATGGAGTAATGTAATTTATTATTAAAGCTTATACAATATGACAAACTCGTTGTCCAGAAATGTAGGAAAAACATTTTTTTTCAAACTAAACTCCTACACAACGACATCTTTAGGCTACCTAATGATATGATATATATATATATATATATCATATTATATCGATATTATAGTAGTTATTTTGACTACATTCAGTTGTTAATTTACACAATACCATCTTTTTTTTCATATGTCTATGTTTTCGAGTTAATTATAAATAGTTGTGATACTCACGTGAAAACTGTTATGAAATTTATATGCAATTATACAATACTGTCGTTATTCGTCTCATTAATAATATTATGCGATTTAACCGTCGTTGGAAACTTATGGAGTCATCACCTGTAAGCTTTTACGTCAACACATCGTTTATAATACTCTGTGGGGTTATATAGTCACGCGATCGGGTTTTCGGTCTAACTTCGACGAATTGAAAAAAAAACATACACGTTCCCGAATAGCAGAACATAAAATATTATTCCCGTGTACCTATAAAATTATAGTCGACGAGCGTTGAGTGTAATCATACGACAGACACAATTGTGTACGAAGTTTATGTACCATATATATATACAAAAATAACCAAATTCGTAGTCTGTTTTTCGATAATTTGTGACGATATCATATCTCAACACGCATCTAACGGGGTAGGTAGACGGGTACTATAGACAGGTACTAACTAAGGTACACCTGCAGCGAGATGAACACTTTAAACAACTTAAAATAATATACGTACATGGTGATATTATAGGGTATGCGGATACTTTTTAGATTCTATACATATGTTTTATGGACCGGTGTTGCGACAAGATCATGATGATTTGACGTACATTGAACAGAATATTATACTCTACTCTTTACATAATTAACCACATAATAGCCATACGTCATATGCCATATAAATTGTGCATAGCACATCATTGGAATTTTGATTGTTATTCGACGGCTAAATATTATATGATTGCAATTTAGTATGAAATTAGGGTCGTAAACACGCGAGGAATACCAATCCAATATTGGTAATCTGCGTTCCAATAATATAGCCGGTATACCGTGTGCGCATAACCTGATGATATTTTTAGTTTTAAAATAACTATAATAAGAGTAAAAATTACGTTATCCCCCGTGTAGATAACATTGATTATTCTCAACGTTTCGCCGCAATGCTGTGCATTCGCGAAGCAGTTTATTCGAATTCGATTGTTTCTCAAACCGTCTGGGTAGATGACCGTTATGTCGAGTTGTATATATATATATATATACCTATTCTGTGTATAATAGTGGTTTCGAACGAGGACCGGATAATAAATCGACAGAGAATTCGGGTACCCGGGACAGTCGTCCACCGTTTCGGTAGCTTGGGTGGGGTCGGGGGGGTAACATTGCGTCTGTAAAGTTTTGCCAAACAATAAAAACGCCGAAAAGGAAAACATAATAAAACATGTTTATATCCAGATGAATTGGAGATTGTAAAATAAATAACGGTGTTTTTTTTTTTTTTAAGTTAATCGAACGTACGTATTGTAAAGGTATTTAAAAAAAAATATTCAATAACCCTAATTTTTTTTGAGATACGGTAGGTTCAGATACAAATGGAAAATTAATAAATATTTACTCTAATAGAAGCTATATATATATGCACGTATTATGCTCCAAATAAATATATATCAATAAAACGTCTTCTGTGTAAAGTTTTATCGAGAAAAAGTATAAAGCTAAAAAAATAATGTCATTGTTTTATGACAACCGTTTGTGCTTAAATAGTGAAGCTGAGTAAACACTTTTATAATTAAACGATTTTGAAGAAAGTTTCTATGTAGTAAAAATTCGATAAGGCCACGTAAACAACAAAACAGATACAAATAACTAATACAATACGTTTTTACAATGTTTTCTTTGAATTTCATTAAACCTATACATTTCAATATATTATTATATTCAGTGGTTAGATAGGTATTGTATAACTCGTTACACTTATCGTTATCATTGTGGAAATGTTGAAACGTCTACCGGATAGTTCCCCTCGTCGTAATCACATATACATCGATTTTACATTGATCATTATTAAAAAAAAAAAATTAATATTAATTTATCAATAATTATTGTATAATAAATGTAGACATGATTGTAGACAATCATAATATAATACTCGTATATTACATAAGTACCTACCAATATCGACGCGTATGTTAAAATTCAATCGTATGTAATTCACGCATTAATATATCGATTGCAAATTGATATTTAGTATAAATGTTTATTAATTATTGTCAATAGTATAATATAAATTATATAATGATATATTATTCGTTTATGGTTGTGTTAAAATTGTGCATTCTCGAATCACGTGAGCTGTGCACTCCGGCAGGTCCGGATTATCATTGATTGTTGCGTTTTATTCTGATTGGTCAGTTTTGTTTGTGTGTTTACAGCAATGTGGTGGACATGGCAAAGAAGTGGACTATAGTTGGACTAGACAGACAGCCATGAAACAAGGCTATGAGGTAAAATTCTAAATAAAAAAAACATAAACGATAAAGAAAAAAGCAAACGCGTTTGCCAATATTATACGCTTTACTCACTATAAGTATGTAACTACTACACAGCACTTATATACAATACTATTACTACTATTACTACTACTACTACTACTACTACTACTACTACTACTTCTACTACTACTACTACTACTACTACTACTACTACTACTACTACTACTACTACTACTACTTCTACTACTTCTACTACTACTACTACTACTACTACTACTACTACTACTACACGTCATTATGATTTCTACACGTATTTACTACTTTAGATGGCCATTAAAAACACTGTGTGGTTCGTATATTAATATGTATAATATGGATATACATATATTATATCCAGTTTTAGGCGTCTGGATTAAACTGGTTTATATTTTATAAGCCCTATCTCTTACTGGCTTGATTCCTTTTGGGCCCCGTTGCTGAGTATTCAAAATAATGATTCAAAATATTATTGATAAGAAAAAAATAAATATTATTGATAGTACAACATTAATTTATTTGGACATAATCCTGTATTATATATATATATATGATACAGGAGTAGTTCGATGAAATAACACCAAAATACAGTGTACATTTTTAACTTTCTATAAGTAACTTAATTTAACTTATACAGATATAATATCTAGTTAAAATTATGATAGATTTACGCATTATTTTTTTCACCACCTATTTTCTATGTAAATATAATATAATATATCCCTCGCTTTTAGAGATTATAAATTTGTGCCTATTAATTACGTGGTTGTCAATACGTGCTTCTTTTTTACCAAAACGACATAATATATCCACAATTTACAAGACACTTATGGATGTTAAACTATAAAACTATAATTCAAAAAGCAACATTACCTTTGAATCCATGAATTTGTATAAAGCATAAATATCCGATAATAACTAATATCATTTTTTTTTTATTTTAGGCGAAAATGAACAACAACGATCATATTCAACAACTTTCAAAAGGTACGTATGATCTATATATCCAACCCTAACATGTATTTATTGAAAAATAGTTGCAATCACTGATATTATATTTATACGGCCAATATTTCCACGTATTGGTACTTGCATAGGATATATGTGTACAATATATTATATAGGTATGCACTATATATGCATTTATGCAGATCAGGTATGATAAGTAGTAGCTGTAGTACTCGTTAGTAAATTTACAATATTATTATATGTATATAGAATTCCGTTTAATGTAATGCTTTTATCGAAATCTCCCCCGCAGTGACATGGGTATACCCTTATTTAGCAAATATGGCAAACTGGCCGTCAAGCAGAACCACTATCGAACGGAGTGATTTGTTTGTTCTCTTGTAAGTCCTACGGATGGCTCGTGGGCATAGAATATGCAGCAATTCCAATACGCATAATAATTAACTTTTTTTTTCTCTCCAAAGATATCGATAGTTTCCATGGATACGACACGCAGGGTCGTAATCGTAGTCGACAGTCATAACGATGGTTGTAGAGTACGTGTCCGAGTTGACAAGGCGAGGCTGTTTATGTAATGTACATTTTCACGTACACACATACAGACCTACACACACATACGCAATACACACACATATATATACTGACATACTGTTAGTATGATCGCCTATGCTTACCGATGCTCACCTTGAATACCTTTCCGAGTCTGACAACGTTATACGGCTCATTACACCCTTTCCCCTGCAGTGAACCGTCACCCGCTCCTCCAGTGTGTACCCGGAACGTAGTCAGTCTAGTCTTCGGGCCGCCTGTCTTCGGTACAGTAATAATACATATTATTATACTCTTCCGATATCATTACGACGTGTACACATAATATACCCTACATATAATATGACGCGAATGGACATCCGCCCGAGGCCAGAATATAAGAGAAAGGGATTCTCAGAGAACCATCAGGGGGCAGTTTCCGTAGTTCTGATTTATCAAATTGCATGGCGAATGGTTAAATATTTAATTTTTATAATGTTAAATTATACACGTAATTCGGGCTGTATGTGTCCGTTACCCTTTGATTACATAGATATAATATACAGTATGATCTAAGGCGTTACCCGCGAGTGTCATCTTGTTTACGGGTAAGGTCGAATACCACTTGTTTTTTAAAAATTGTACTCGTTTTCATGATTACATGTAAGTGATATAACCTATATACTAACGAGTATCATTCAGTTGATGGTCCGGAGAATAATTTGTATAGTTTTAATATTTAAAAACTAGTATTTTTATTATAATAATTACATAATATATAAATACAATTTTGAAAATATTATATAAAAACATATTATTAAAAAATTAACAAATAATTGCAATTTAGATATTACATAGATATAATTTAAACATTAAAATCATAAAAAAATACATTTACTTCTAATTTAGTTAAAATACGATGTTGACAGTTTCAATACTAAATCACTGACACTCACGTACAATACTCTAAAATGAACTTTTATAAGTTCTACGAAATTACCGGACCGAATCCAATTCGAACATTGGCTTAGGTAAGGAATGCAGTTCGACAGCTGCCATATTTATGTTCTATTTGACACTTACGCATTTTCGTGATAATGTGTGTACTTCGATAAAATTTTTATGCTTTTCAATGCCACCCGTTTAATTTGAGTGCTTTAAAATATCAAAATGCAAATAACATGAAAATCTTGACACACAATATGTATATACGCATATGGAAGTACACTCTGTTTATTTTTCACGAAAGGACATCGAGGTGTGAAAGTTTACGTACCCCTACATCTGATGGTAAATATTATGCTAACAAACGCTTGAAATTCGTATAAATATACATGTATACATAATATATTATAACAAACTCGATCGAATTTACATGGGATCAAACGTGTTTCGCGAGACCTTTGTACGCCAATATTATTTATTTAGTTTAACGAAACCAGTTTTGAAACACATAATTTGATCGTTTATTTCATAAACCACTATTATATATTTTAGCTAATATCAATTAAATACAGATAATATATTACCTATATTATATCATTTTAATAACTTGAAAATAGTAGCAGTTGTGAAATATTTTTAAATTATTATCAACCAAAAAAATACAACGTTGTTATAAGCATGCCACGCTTAAATATGTAATACATATTCTGTTTGATTTTCTGATTTTCTGCATTAATCAAGTAGTTGTGAATTTGGGAAAGGTTCATGTTTTAAGAATACCATATTATTATGAGCTATTGTGTAACGAAAACATTAATATAACAGATTTAATACTGTTTTATGGTCACGACAAATTCAGAACGGGTTTTAAATCGATATCAACATATTATTATAGTTGTTTTCAAAGAATAATGACACAGCCGGAACCCTTTGAAACGCCGAATTTCGCATACATTTCGACTCATAGGGACGATACACTGATACCTACATATATAATCTGTTATAATTTATCGAAAATATACAGAAAATGTTAATTTTGGTTGCAAAAATAAAAATTCTTTACATAACTTGCGGTTTTTTTTTTACCATAAATTATTCAATAAACTGTATAATATACATATGCTCATGCAACTGATATGTAATATTTATTATTCTATACCTAATAATAATATATACCATAGTCCATAATATATTTCTATTGTTCAAAATACTCGAGCAGGTATCATTTAGATTTGTATATGAATGTATTCAACTATTTGTAGTCTCTAAATACCAGCAATACTTTCGTAACAAACAACTTTGGATTTTCTTTCGGTGTTTTACTAATTCAAAATAAATAAACCATAAAATTTGATCGTAAACCGGTTTTAGCATTGAACCAATCATTTATATTTTTATAATAAAAACATTGCGATTAGAGTGCTTATAACCCGTTTAATCCGCATATACCTATATGGTATCTAAATAAATTATTTTTAATTTAGGTAAACTTGGCTAATTTGAAATATATAATACTGAAACAATTGTCACCATATTCTGCAAACATATTCCTTGAGACTCGGGGAGTGTTCATAGTTTTATTTTTAATCCCTATAGGTTGCCATAGGGTAACTCATAAATTAATTGCGTGTTTAACTAGTTTAATTATAATAACATCTTTACATTATTTTATCATATATGTAGATATAATCAATTATATTTTCGAAATTCACGATAATTATTCAAATTTTATTTACAGGTGGTATGGAGGATGGATCTGGTATGTACCAGCAACACGGGGGTGGTACGCCAAGGTCACATAGTACAGCAAGTACGGCTAGCAGCATTTCACCCACTGGTAACTCAGCGACGCCCATGTTAATCGTACCACATCCGATAAATGCCGCCAAAATCACCGACGCACATCACGTGGTTACGCATCAAAACGGTGGTGGCCGAAAATATACTTGCAAAATGTGCCCATCGGTAAGTCATTTTTGTGTAAATAAGCTATTTATGATACAACGCTTGAGCACGACTATGTTGTAATGATTGTATTTTCATAGAGTACCGTTTATTATTACAATCTGGCCAAATAATTAAAAATTATTGTTTTAATAATTTCATTAAAAATTAGAGTTTACAGATATATTATGATGTTAAGTTATATTAAAAAGTATTGTGTATCAATACTTTATTTAATCCGTCCAAATTGATTACGTTTGGATATTGTTATTTAATCGTGATCTGGAAAGCTATTCAGTTAAGTCCATTAACACATATTGTGTATACTCATATGGCATAATAATATTTTTATGATTTTCAATTTTTACATTTATTCACTAAATATTTAAATATTTAATCGGGTCTATATTTTATGTATATTATAAAAATGTTACTAGATTCGAAATGTAAATACCTACAAATATTTGAGTATATTACTTTGATTAACTAGATAATAATTAGTTACACATACTAGTAATTTAATTCCATGTTTGAATTTTAAATAATTTAATTTTGAAGTAATTTATGCATTTTTATGAATGTAGTTAAATTAAATGTAACCTGTTTTTATCATAAGTAACTAATTATTATTTTTGTCCTGTTGGCTGTTGACCTTACGCGTATTGATATATTTATGTGGAAACTGATTAGTAAGACATGAAAACATAAAATATTGGTCACTGTCTGTATACTGATATGAAATAAAATGTTGCTAATTAGTTTAAAAACGTCTAAACGGAATAGGTAGACGATAATAATTTAATCAGAACATTCAATTTATTTTATAATCATAATTGACTTGTACTATTTAAGGACAGAATAAATAATTACATCCTACGTTTGCAATATATTTTCGGTGCGGACGAACTGCTTCGTAAATAGGTAGGTGACCTTTTTTTACTTAAACTGCCTCCCATATCAACACTATTGGTTATTTTATTGATTTTCACATTTTTCGTGGTACGTTAAAAATATATTTATTTTTTTTTTACTTCCAAAGTTCCAAATAATATATTATTGTTAATAACTGATAATTCTTGAAGATTAGTTTAGCATTGCATAATTAATTCCGTTTGTGCATTTGTTACGTTATTAGCAAGCAAGTTTTTGTTTTTATAAAAATATTACATAAACATTATTATCAAACCATTTTAATTTGAAACAATAGTTTAAAATTGGTATAATAAATATACAATGGACGTTTTAATTGATTGAAATAAATTTAGGGTAACAATTTTTCTTCGATTCAATGATTAAAGTGAAATAATCTTCTATCTGAGACAACATGAAAACTTAATATTCAACTACATAATATGGGAAGCATTTGAGTAAATGATAGTTTTGAAATTAGAAAACGATTCGAGTCACCTTTAAAAAAAATAAGGACAACAATTTGAGGATCAGGCCGGAGAAAGTTCTTTTCTAGCGTCCCTTATAGTTTGTGCTTTAGTACCAGTTATCAAAATAGTATATGTAAATCACTCAATACTCGATATAGTGTAAAATAATAAAAAAAATTAATCGACAATTTATATTAAATATCTTAATTAATACTGTTATTGTAAACTTGTTTATGTTGGTTCATAATCTCTTATATATTTTTTGATATTTCTAAAATAGCTATTTACAAACTATATAATATTTATTTTACTGTATTAAAACCAATAAATTGATTTATATATATTAATGGATTCTAGACACATATTGACAGATTTATATCGATGAAATCAACACACATTGTAGTTAGTAATCACTTTTAATTTTAGAATAAGTTGTAAAGCCATTCCATGTAAACTGATTTGAAACTCTTTTCTATTCAATTTCGTTCCGATCGCTCAAATTTGAAATATTTAAATGTATTGCATTGCCTAATAGCAAATAATTTAGATTGTAACATAATATGTATGGTTATTTATTTACTTCCTATTTTTTCAAATCAGTGTATACCCATGTATAAATTTAATATAATAACATGTTCACACTTGTGATCTTTGAAAAAAAAATCGTTATTAACGTACAGAAAAAAATTAGTAACAATTTGTGTACAGAAAGTAAAATAGGTATAGGTATCTATATGCACGCTGCACCTACTTAGATAGGTAACGGATGTGTTTGATGTATAAATATCAATGTAACTGAGAAGTGAAAAGAACAGTAAATCACGTTAGAGTACGTTATTAATATTTTTTTTTACTAAAAATATTCGTATATTATCGTTAACTAAACACCAACGTCAAACGTCATAACTGGTATACCTATACAACAACAAAAAATACCATATTTTCTCGCTCTGCTCGTTTCCTACGACCTGTTGTAATCATTTGGATTAGCGTGATCAACCTGTATTGCATGGTCATAATATAATATATATTATCCACTAATATGCGTTCAGGCTCATTTGACGGTATAAGCTTATGTTTTCATTTATTATACTTTATTTATTTATTTTTTTTTACGGCCATGCAATGATCTTGAATTAAATGAGACGAAACCACGACGCAAGGGGAGAAATAACACTTTGATTGATTTTTTTTATTTTCATTCGTTCTGTCCTACGAGTTTTTCTTTAAGGACAAACTGGGAATAGGGAGGAATACCCGACCCTAAGTTTTTTTTTCTCGGCACATTTCGTGTTTTATTTTACACCGTGCGTTGGTAGTAGCTTGCACGAGATTCAAAAAAAGAGCGAGTGCAAAAAACAAAAAAATTACTTCAATTATTCCATTCCCATTAGACATTTATATAGTATTTTCTTTCCCGGAATGTTAGTTTTTAAAAAATCATTATAACAACCCTGTTTTAGTATTATACGGTTCGAGTACGTTCTTTTAAACTGTGGTTTTCAGTGCGTTCAAAAGCTTTTTAAATACATCACGGACATTACTGATACATTATATTATATAGCTTGCGTTATACAAAATAATACTTATCAAAAATTTTATATTTCTACTATTCTAAATAAAATACATTTTAGACTTCCCTAATAAATTATATACCTTTTATGTAATTTTTTATTTACAAAAACACTATAAACTTTTTTTAACAAAAATCTAAAATTTAAAACAGAAATATGTACGCAATATGTTGACAAGCATAATGGTATGTGTACACCATCGTATTTATCATATTTATCAATAATATTTAAAAAAAAATGTCAAATTGAATCTTCAATTTATAATATATAATATAATGTGATAATATTTTATGTTTTAATATTTCTTATTAATCTGTTATTTTGAAAAACAATGAAATGTATTTTAAATAATAAGCATTCCCAAATCAACACCTTCTCTTTACTCCTTTTACCGTTTTTGAAATATATAATTTTTGTTAAATTTTCATATCAACCCGTCGACATATTGTCAATTTTTTTTTCTTTTGCAAAAGTTTATCTCTGTAAAATCACAAATTTATTGTTTTTTTTTTTTTTTGGAATACCAATGATTATAAATACGATGTGTTTACGTTCATAATCAATGATAGTATAAACAACTTTTTAATTTAATTTTTTTCATAAAAATCTACCCTACAGTTAGGTAGTGTTTACCATGTTACCTACCATGATTAGCTTACAAATATCCTGTCTCTATATCTTATTATTTGTTCTTACAATATTGCAACGTATTTCTACCTGGCAGACAACAGTTCGGTCTATATATTATATATATACGCTAGGTCATGTACAGTTTTCAGAGTATACGTATAAGCGCTAGACGAAGAACCTGCAGTATAGACCAACAAAAACCTTTCCTGACCATGATAGTAACGAATATTTGTGTAATTTGCGATCCAGCTGGGATAGTATACGTAGAGATATAATCACATATTACAAATTATATTCGTGTAGGGTATATCATGAATATACCTATATAGGTGTAGTGGGCGAGTCAGTTTGTTCGTAAGAGTAGGGAGGAAGGGTGTAATTGCAGGTGGTCTGCGGCGGACGATGGAGTTGTCTGTGTGTGTATACCTGGAATGCAGGTGGGCCAAGTTGAGCGACGATCATCCTAATAAACCACCGACAATCTACCAAAGCATTGGTCTTTTAAAATGTACTCATCGCTGTAATAACAACGATATATTACAATGGATATTGTTATTTTGTATTATTTTCTTTAAATTTGACGTAGACTCTAATGTATGACAATGATCCTTATTAACTAGGACATGTCGTATTATAAGTGTGTTCACCAGACATGGATCAGAAATAATAAGTTCATTTTTCATTCAAGGTAGGCATATGATTTATTTAAATAAGTTTGGATAAGTATTTTTTTCATTTAAAAAAACAACATTTTTTAAACCAGATAATTTGTCTCCTATAACGCTTTCATGCATTATGTTATATCATGTCCAGTAGCGGATATATAATAATAATTAATATTCAATTGTATGTATAGGTACGTTTTTAGACCGCTTACTGTATGTATCGCAGGTAATAACGTATTAATTATTATATCTATAAGACTTAAAATACAATTTGTATAAACTTACTATAAATGTAGGTAACAACTTAAGCACCACATAAACATTACTATCTCTATCAAATGATTATAATGCGTTCACTATTGTACCATAATAGATTATAAAAACTATAGTTGAAAAGATTTTTAATCACATTTTTATATTATTATGATCGTTAATGAATTAATCAAGATCAATGATCGATTACATTCATCCTTTCAGTGGCTGATGCGGTGTTGTGAACAAAACTAAATTTACGTACATCTTTTCTTTACGGTTGACTTTCGTGTTTATAATATTATGTTTAGGTAAGCACAGCTACTTCAACACATTGGCGTTATAAGAGTAGGTTTTTGACACTGACGCGAGTGGTTTGTACAGTGGTTCGCGTCGATAACGTTAATAAGAGCAAAATGGAGGGAAAAATCGGTTAACACATAGTTACACATATGGCAAAAACAGGACGAAGGACGAAATAAAAACTGTTCTATTGATTTTTAAAAAAAAAACCAAAGGGATGGCGGCGTATCATACACCTATATAGTATCAAAATCGTTTTATTTTTTTATTATTCCCGACGACGGACTATATGGTTACGCGGAAAAACAAAATAGCATAGGTATTCGTGATATCTATATGCACTCAACACTCATACATAACATTCATTGTGGATATTGTAAAAACTCATATTTCCTTATCATTAAAATTATTAAGCGATTTGCATATTATATGTTTTTATAATTTCATTTAATATTCTACAATATTGATACAGTTGCAATTTAATATATTTATTTTTTTTTTTGATCTTTTATTAAACTTAAGACTATATAATGTAACGTATATAATATTATAAGTTTGTTAGTCTGATAATGTACCTGAACGATATCATTTAAAATAATGTTTCTGTACATAATATTATGTGTTAATGTTAACATCAACCGGTAGCTCAAATATAAAAATAATTTAAACTAATCGTATGTCGTTTCTCGGAATATATTTTATTAATTACTAGCATACTATATCTATGCGCGATTTCATTCGTATAACTTTGATGCTGATGAATGAACTTTACATACCTTTAACGCTTTCTTTACAACGTATAACTTTCAACAACTTTTCGATCTGTATCGTTATACAACTAGTATACCGAGATAAAGTTTCAAATATTCCATAGATAGAAATTTAAACGATAGTACTAAATGATTTTAAATCATATTGATAAAATGAAAGCTTAAAAAAAACTTATCGTATACATTTATATTTTGTTAACTTGCAAATTAATTCAAGCAGGTGGTTAATCATTGATTATTATTTTTTTTTTGACCTCAGCACATTATGTCCGTCTTTTTGCAACGTAGAACATCGGCACATCGTGTATGATCACATTGTACATACTACACACGTTTTATGCAAGAGTTACACAAAACTCATATCTCTGTGACACGTGTTAAGCGCGTATGTTCGTGTGAATTTTATGTGATAAATATTTAGTGAATTATTTATACACAACTTTACTATTAATAATTACTATAATTATTATTTAACTTATAATATTAAAATAATCAGATTGCATTGGACTTTTGTAGGCCACTCGTTTGATAACGCCAAAACTGTAGCTTGTAATTTAATACTACCCTAACAGACAGGTGTATAGTTATAAAAGAAATCACTGTAGAGTATTTGGTGAAATGGAGTACAAACAATTATAATTTATTAACGCTACAGAAAATAACGAATTAAAAATATTTTTTAGCTTTAGATACTATTTAAATATTCAATACTACCATAAACATTCGTAAGGATTTTAAATTGCATATCGAGTAAAAAAATAAAGAATTATTTTATATTTTTACAGTATAATAATGTTTATTAAGTTTTAAATATCAGCACTCGTTATATGCAGTATTTATAATACTACTGTATTTTATTTTTTTTTTTATTCATACGCTTATTCGAGTATATATAAACTTTTATTTATACTTATACTTCGACGATGGATGGGTCAGCTCAATCACCAAATGTCAGTGTTTATATAAAGCTATTTCGAATCTATATGCATTTTTCATGACTAAACAGTATAAAAAACAAAAAAACAAAAAAACTAAAATAACAAGAATTTATTATGCATCGAATATAGAAACAGTTTCATCGTAATTTCGTTAAATCTTAAATACACAAATATGCCGCAGAGAAACTATATTAATTATTGATCACAAATAGCTCTGTGAAATAAATTTGAAAAAAAGCATTTATCTTGGTTCCGTACTATATAATTGATATTATTCTGTTTACGAACACTATAATATAATAAAATAAGTCGTGTTTTATCTGAATCATTAGAAAACAATAATTATGATACCATATCCAATTACCTATGATGCGACTACAAGTAAACTTTAAAGTATAATATTATAATATAGAAATCTAGTATAGAAATGTACTATTTCACTGAAAACGTTATAATATTAAACTAAGTATTTTATTGCTAAAACGTATACAAACTACGAGCCAGTCGATCGCATGATTTCAATACTCGTGCGTCCGGACCCAAAGTGATGGTTCGTGATTTCGAAATGCCGACGACATTATGCACGTCTAGGAGCAAAAAAAAAACGAAACTGTTTAAGGGGCAGGCAGTGCACCGCACAAAGGAATGAGACGATTCGGCGGCAACGTGTTGTGTTATAAATATATATTTATGTATATAAGTATATTATAATAGGTATAAGAGTGTAGGTATATAGACGTACATATTATGTGTACCGACAAAGGGACACGCCGTTTTGTAGAGGCCATTCGTGACAAATTCGGTGTAATAGAAACTCCTCGTGTATGAGTGTGTGTGTGTATGTGTATAACAAAAAGGAACAAAAAAATAAACATTTTAAAATTTACGATCAACCCTTTTTCTAGTTTATACACACATACGCATATTATTGTATATTTACGCATGTTATTTTGACTGCGATTCGGAAACACGAGAAACCCTCTCTCAGAGTCGGCGGCGGCGGCGACGGCGGCGGAACCCTTTCTTCCCAGCCAAGAGTGAAAAGAAAAAACAACACACGCGGCAGCGGCGGCACACTCGTGACACGTCGCCGACAAGACCCAATATCATCATCCCTTGCGTATTGGAACTCTCCCCCCCCTCTCGGGTGATCGGTTGAGTTTATTACCCGTAGAGATATTCGTCGTGTGTATACACAATATAATATATATGTATATGCGACCCGGAATCGATACAAACGGAAAAGGATATATAATACTGCGAGAAGAATGAGGTGAAAAAAAAACGAAAGGGAACGAAAAAAAAATATATATAGGTGCCTAAAGAATAGCATATACACACATATACAATGTTTAATGCGACCGATACGCGTGTTCGTGTGTGTGTTTGTCGCCTCTTTTACATAATATTATAATGCACAACAAATGGGGACGACGACAACGATAGTTTGCCGATACGTATCGGACGTTTACAGTCGATCCCCGATAAAGGGTTGGTCCTTTCACCGATAAGTAAACACACCGAATTGACTCTCCCCACGGCTTATATATAATAAATAATAATAATGTAATAATTGTCATTTCGCAATGAAAACACTGGAGGAATAGCCTAGGGTTACGTATACTTACGTGTACACTGTACATATATATTGTATAATATATACCTGTATAATTGTATGTGTGCCGTTGCATAGACGTTTTTAAATGAACCTTTTATTTGCTCGTTGTATGTACGTCGTATGAGTGCGTACGATAAATGCAAATTATGTTACTATTTATTTTATAAACCGACGGATGTGTTTTTAATATCTTAACCGATTTTATCTGGTCAATGGATAAGGGTTTTTTTAAGGAAAATTGTATACGTTAGTACTACGACGATATGTTGTCAGAACATCAATACGTACTCAAATTACCTAATAAAATGCAATGTGCGTTTGCATTGATTCACTATATCATTAAATAGGTATAGAAATATTCAAACTTTAAATTTAAAACACGTATTTAGAATTCTTTTACAATATAACGCAGGTACACTATAATATCAGTATACATTTATTACTATATGCGTGTATATGTTATATATGAATTAACTATTAGAGATAGGTAATTAAACATTATTATTTAGTTTTTGATAGTACAATAATATTATTTTTAGTGGTTAATTGCCGATTACAACTATAATAAAGTTCAAAGGATTGTAGGCACTATATTATCATAGTAAAACTATTGACTGTAAATAAAATTTCAATATATCATTGTATAACCACTATAATGGTATAACCTTTTACGTCTGAGCATATCTAGAACTATTGTTTAATACGTTTAATTCCGAATAAAAACAATGACCCGCAATTAAATTATGTAATAAGTAATAACGATGGTTAACTATTTATTGAGCTGAACCGTTTATGTGTTGAGGGTATTGTGGGAAATGAATTGTGATTTATGCGTCTCTTAAATATGTATTTAATCATATATCATTTGCCGTTTGCGTACCTGTTAAGTAACGATATTTCAAATATTATCTTATTATTAAAGTTATGAGATACAACGAATAATTTGAAACGCCGTCACACTAAATAAACATTACATTTTATTCATGTTTTAAATTGGTATTAAACAATTTGCCTCTTTAACAATATAATGATATTATTACATTGATTTGAATATATTTATTTCATAGATATTTGCTTATTTAGTTACACGATGTGTATAATTAATAAAATTGTATACATAATATTGTGTATTTATATATATATATATATATATATATATATATATATATATATATATTAGATTATAATAAAAATTTATTTTATGTTATAAATTTCCATCAATTTATTTTAATTTACGGCCCCTGAAATGTAATTACGGAAACACACTGAATGTTTTCCCTCATATCGGGGTAACTTAATTATTTTTACTGAGTAAATAATTAAACATACAAGTGTATTATCCGTAAAAATTGAAATAACAATGAATCATTCAAGTTTTAATAATCTATTTAATTTGGACACTTTGACTTTAAATAATTTCACTTGAACTGTGGTCATTGGAATTTTCACAAATTTCACGATTATTCTATAATATAATTGGTACATAATACATAATAATATATTTATATTCATACCACTTTAGTATTTTAACGTACATATTTTTAAACATTCAGATTTCCAATATTATACCCTAACGCTGGAAAAATAAGATATTTATTTTTGTAAAAATATCCAGTGACGAAATCTTTAAATACGTATATACTTACTATAGGTAAGTAAAGGACTGACTGTTTGAAAAAAATATTATTGAAATATCGTAATAACATTAGATTTTTTTTCCATTGTAAAGTATTTTATAAAACTTTTGAATTGTTAGCACGTCACACACGAAAGTATTCATATTTTAAAATTCTTCCACAACCACGCGCTAAATACGTAGGTACACATTGTTCATGCAATTAACAGTTGATTTACAACGTTTTTGTCCATAAATATTGAATTGCCCAGGATGAACTGTCTTACACTCATTTTGTCTTATCAAATCGTTTATTGTGTCTTAATTATTTCATTATTTTAATAAGGATTATAACTATAGTTATGCATATGAATATAATTACTCGTCTGTATCGTCCTTATTCGATTATACACTGATTGTTTTTTGATAAAAAATAGTTTATAACATTTAAATATTTTGTTGTGTTGAACAAATTGCACCAATCAATATGGTTTTCAAAATAGATTCAAAAACTTTATTACGTTTATAAGATTTAGGTTAATATTAGAATTGAATATTCATTTCTTAACACGAGTACACATTTTATATATTTTCAGTTGACTCAATTTTTTTTTCCACTGATTTATGAATATAGTTTGGTATGGATTGCCATTGCTTTGTGGCCATATACACGTGTCATATACTTAATATATGGCTTTTTTCTTTTAGGGCTTATATTTTTTGCTCTTGTAGAAATGAACTAAATTATATTCGACATTTCAGAAATGAGTGGCAAAAAATGGTGAAGATACTTTGGAAAACGAAAGGAACCGTGAAATTGTCTTGTCCGTCTTTTTTTGTTTTCATTTTGTCCGTCAAAAAAAAATAAAAATACGCGCGTGCACGCATACAAAATGCTCAATAAAACTTAAAGGGTTTTAAAAAGGGTTGTAAACACTCCATTGATAAGTCATAAATTACGGTCAAAAGATGCGAGGGGGTGGTTTATTGAGGGCAAAAAAAAAGTGAATATTTCCTGGTTCGACGCACTCGGAACATTTACATATAAGCGGTCGGCCACACCGTACCAGCCCTTTTTTCTTTTCACGTGTCCCTGTTGTTTGTTTGTTTTTTTCTCCTTCTTATGGTCAATTGTGTATACACACATTGAATTCGAAACGCTATTTTTTTTCTCTTTCCTTATTACGCCCAACAACACGTACCTATATATTATATGCACGCTGTTCAAAGGACATAATATCTCTATCGTTTTTTTTTTTCTTTTTCTTCTTATACTTAGCTCCCTCCTTAGGAAAACAAACACGTCTTGTAAGACGTACGAAATATAGTCTTCCTGGTTCTCACACACCCGCCGAGCTTATTCTTGGGGTCACTTCAATGTAGGTATTTTTATATAGGATGGGGCTATAAATTTAATTTTGAAAACATCCGTGTAAGAATACAATCATTTCCAATGTAACTCGTCCACTCTTATATTATAATAAAATTATAGTACGGTTTGTTATCGCAGTTGACGCCATGTCAATGATGGAATAATAACACGAACATCTTTTCCAGACGATTATAGTTCGATTCGTTTATACTTTTTAGCTAGGTTTATATTTGGTTATGAGTAATAAACTACATACGATAAAATATTATAAAACAGTCGTCTAGTATCTAACTATTTATCGTAGGATAATATATAATCGTGCTTGTTGCAAAATGTTTATACGCATTGGTCCTAGCATCTGTTATCTGGCAATCATTTGACATTTTACATTTTTTGTTTACATTTTAAACGATCGGCAAATGGCAAGATTGGAGGTATTTAAGTCCGAAAATGAACCTTAGGCCGTATTTATTATTCCATGTCCGAATACATAAAAATAACAATATTAATCACACGGTTGCCAAGTATACGCATTAGTCGCGTTAACCGTTTATCGACCCAAAACCTGCGACAACAGTTCGTCAACCATCAGATGGATTTATTAGGGTATTATTTTAAATACTGTCAACAAGTTTAATTTCTTGCATATTGTACATATTTATCTATAGTGTATCGAAATCGATTAAAATAATTATGTAGAGGCCTCTGGGTATCATTAAAAATTACAGAAACATCGTAAGTATACATTATTAAACCTATAAAACTTCGACGTCTTAATATTATTCGTAGCCTAAATTTTATCGTCATACAACGTTGTGGTCCTTGACATTAACTTTGTTCCACAAGCGTATTTGTTTTTTGTTTAAAATTATATTTCCATAACCCTAGACGCTAAACTTGTTGAACGGATGAGCAAACATTAGAAAGAGGGTGTCGATTTGTTTTCTCTAGAATAACACTTGAAATTATAATTTTCCACGCAGTTTATTCTTTGATAACTTCCTCTTGAAACACACTTGGATCAACAATGCCATTACTCGTAGAAAGCTTAGTAAGCTCTTACAAATTATTATTATTTTAACAATGCAGATAGTAGTCGGATACTTTTCATGTTGTTAACATGCCAGATTTTAAGTTACATCATTTTGTATTTATCTACAAGACACACGTCTAAAATCAATATTATTATACACATCGTTGTATAATGCGTACGTATAATGTTGTTAAGTGGTACCGATAAAATGCATTTTTAATTATATTTTTGGTAAAATCGTTTGAATTCGAGACATTCAAACGATCCTATTACTGAGGAGCTGTTCCCACGGTCGTTTAATTAGCGAAACACGATTGAGAGACTGGTCCGTCGAACGGGTATCAGCAATAGTCGATTCTTATCAACTCTGGTTAACACGACTTCCTTGGACCAGTAATTAAAAAAAGAAATAAACAAATAAAAAAGTCACAATCTCACGACCAAAACTCGTTTAATACCTACGTAGTACGTGTGACAGAAAAGTTTTTCCAAACAATTTTTACTATAATATTATTATTGGAGAGCAGTAAAAAACGTAGGAAAAAACTTATGTTAATGTTTTGCAAAAACTATTTACAGTATTGAAAAGTTATTTTTTCATTTATAAACTTAGCTATATTATTATTTATTTTTTAATTAAAAATAAAAAATTAAACCGTCAGAAATGCCAATAATTATATACCTATTGTTGAAATTTAAATAAATATTATTAATGAACATTCTTTGATTATAGTTTTCTCAAATTTGCATTAACTTTTCGATCCGTGACCAAAACAAAAAATATCTAAAATACGTTTTTTCAATTGTATAATATATAATTAATATGTAAACACGAAATGCATTGATACAATATATTATCCACACATAGTTTTATACGAAAATATTTTATATGAAATAATATATAATGCGTGAACATTATAGTTTTCACCGTAAAAAAAAATTCGTTCGGGTCATTTGAGTGTTCTTAATTTTTATTCTCTACGCTGCAATTGGAGTGGTCATTGGCGGATGACAGCGGGGTAATTGGGCCACTGCGGGAGGAGGAAGTAATAAAAATAAACCATTATTGACTCGTGTTTGGGTAAGCACGTCGGGAAAACTTGACGTACCGTTTCCGATTTGAAACTCATTAAAAATAAACAAATAAATAGGATATGGCGTGTATAACTGCCGAAGAAACGGTCGCTCGCATGTCTCTATAGATATCAGACTTACCTATATACCTATATCTGCAGTGCATATACCTACTACAGGACTCTGGCGATTTATTATTATTATTATTATTTTTTGTCTCGGTTATTATTCCGACAAAAACTACCGGTTTAAGCTGTGCCGGCCTCGAACATTCTACATTAAATTGCATTTTGTATTCATCGCGCTTGCTCTCCGCACCGGTGACGGCTCACAACGTCGCGTAGCCTGTAGGTATCTGACCGACACCTAGCTATTATATAGGACCAATATTATCACTGTATCGCATGATATTAAAATGCCGCAGTTTCCTAGCTGATTTGCAGTCGTGGCGAATTATAAATGCCCGGGTGTATTGTTTCGCGCGTGATTCGGAAAACCTGATCGGATTAAAAATATATATGACCACAAATCAAAACGCGATTCATCCAAAGTGTACCGAATCCGACGCGAATCGTTGTCGACTCCGAATCGATATTAAACTATAAATTATAGTAATTTTTTTTTAAGCGTCCGGACAGATTGCTGAAATATGTTATAGGTACGTAGTAGGTTTATTGCTCGTCATTTCATCAGTTTGGTCACACTTCGACGGCTTAAGGATTGTACTCTACTTGTATATTATGTTACTATAGTATTATTATTTTGCCCGAATTTTGCCACCCACGCCGCAATGGATAAACCTTGCTACACTTTCTCGTATTGTAAAGATGCAAATTGCCATCATTATATTTTTATACTTATAAAGTAAGAGAATCGCGCGAAAATTGGTACGTAAATGGCTCAAAAGTATTTTATCTAGCTGGTTTTTAAATTTTAACTTAGACGATTTTTTAGTCACTCAGTTTAGTTGGAATACTATTTTATACTATAATTTTCAATATTTTGTGTCTAGAATATATATATAATTTAATTACTATTTATTTTACTGTTCTTAAACAGTATGCCATCAAATTTTATATTTTTGTTTAAATTCATCCCTGGAAATAGATAAAATAATTTAAACTTAAAATTGAAGTATGAAACTGATCAGAGTGATATCACGTTATTATAAAAACATATAAATTTGTTAAAGTTGTACAGTAATATATGACATAACGAAAGCATACCAATGTTTGAGTGTTTGACTAATATTAGTAATATTAATACATTTTAAAATAATTAGAAACATGAAATGCTTAAATACCACAATAAAATAAAGCACGTTTTCGTACCTACATGAATAAAAAATTGTTCATTTTTTAAAGTTCAGTTTAAAATAGTATTGCTTCGATATTAAATAATTTTTCATTAAGCTCTAAAAATACGTAATTCAGAAAGAAAACTTTACGAACAATATACGAGTATTTATATAAGTATTCAATAAAAATGCACTATGTACACTAAGTGCAGTAGATAATTTAATTTTAAGTTGTAACTATTATTATAGTTCAATAAAAATAAAATACTTTGTTTGAAATTTATATACTACTGCTACTACCTTTTAAGTTGACATACATTTTTACTAGATTTAATTAATTTTTCATATGTATTATAAATCGTGTTTTATAAATCAATTGTTAATTGAAACTTGAAAGCAAATGACATAAGTACTTGAAATGATTTTGTTAAGTTTGAAAAAACATAAATGCATTTCCCGAGAAAATTTCAAAAAAATATGAGGTGCCTATTTGAAAATATATGTCAGAGTTCCGTGTAAAATCATTTTTTAAATGTAATTATTAACGCATTTAATTTAATATAATATTAATGTGCCACTTTAAAGTGTTAAATATACAACGCCGGGCGAGCGAACCAAGCGGGAATCGCTGACCCGCGGACAACTTTTATATTATATAATTGCTTTGACGCCCACACAAAACGCTGCAAAAACTGCAGAAAACATTTTTAACAAGTCTTTCTTCAAAGGTACTTAATTCGTAATTTGTTTTAAATTAATAAACCCT
This sequence comes from Rhopalosiphum maidis, assembly GCF_003676215.2. Lineage (NCBI taxonomy): Eukaryota > Metazoa > Arthropoda > Insecta > Hemiptera > Aphididae > Rhopalosiphum > Rhopalosiphum maidis. The sequence goes on along the minus strand of NC_040878.1, from coordinate 4,469,735 downwards.
AACTGATCATTAAAACATTGAATTAAAATAAAAAATAAGCGCGTTTAAATGTTTGTGCATGCAAGTAAACCAACGAGAAACAAAAAAATATTATTATATTTGACTTTTGCGATACTTGTGAAATAACTAGCATAACATTTTAAAATATTATTTCGAATTTTTGTTGTGATAAAAAAAAAAAAAAAAACAGGGAAAAATTTATTTAGCCGATATTATAACGTACTAACGGTTAATGCATTTTTTATAAATACTCGTAACAAAATATAGTACTGCTGTATGAGTACTTACAACGACTAAACTCACGAGATATTTTGTCATTCGTCTCACCGAGACGGTGTAGGTATAGGTATTTATAATACAAATATATGTGATTTTATATATTGTTATTAAATTATATATTATAATGCCGTCGCGTTTCACCGGAATTCCTAGTGCACTCAAGTCCTCTGCAGCAATACACAGCGCGCTGTGATTTTCCGCCTCATTACCGACAGGGAGAGGGAGGATATCAAATAAATAGAGATTTTTTTTTTTTTTAACAGGTGACCCGTCCGCCCCCGTATAGGTACACGAAATATTTAATTATTTTTTCCGGAATAATAGCCTGAGCGGCGGCGGCTGTAGGGTGGTGTATAGGTGGTGGTGTATAGGAATACGCAATAATATGACTGTACACATGACCCTAAGTTCCCACGGACATCGTGGCGGTTTCTTCTCTCCCCCGCGCTCGTTGTTATTATTATTATTATTATTATTATTATATATTGTGCGCGTTTTCCACCACACGGACCGTCTGGCCACTACTCGTCTACTGCCTGCCTCACCGCCGCCGCAGCCGATCGAAACAGGTGGTTCCTTCAGACACACGATTGCGTGGAATAAGAGACGACGGTCTTTCTTTATTTTATATTATTATTATTTTTTTTTTATTCTCATTTTATCCCGCACCAGGGGAGAGATTGCGCAAAAATATATATTATGCCAGACAAGTGTATATACATATATAGTGCCTATATAGTATATATGTATACACCTACTGTACGTATTTATATACTATATATACCTACCTACAAATACGATGACGGGCGTGTGTATGGGTACGTCGTCGTCGTCGTCGTCATCGAACGGCACTCGGACAAAACAGATGCCCCCCGACCTATTACCCGCGGTGTATGTATGCGTGTATCTGTGTGTATACGCGTGCATATATGTGTAATAAGACCTGTGAGAACAGAGCAGCACGGTACGCCGATAACTACACTGTTTTTTTTTATGATCCTGTGCGATTATTATTAAAAAATATACATGCAAAATCCGCGAATCGAAATCGAAAGCCATTTTAATTTTTTAGCATTTCTAAACATTTTAATTTTCATAATATATTAATAGATATACTTACCTGAATTTATACTTGGACGTCAAAGAAAACATAAGTTATGCACATTTATTAAGTTATAGGTCTTTAGACAGCAAAGACAATAAATAGTGTCACTTATATTTCCAAATATATTTTTTGGTACATAGGTATTTTAAATATTGTTCGACGTTCAAATGTAAACGGTTTTGTACCGTTTTGGGATAAACTATTTTTCCTGATACAATACATTTAAATACAATACACAAATTAATTGCATTTAGTATGAGTGTCTTCCTCTGTAAACGCATATCTTTATTAACCAATAATATTCAATTTTACAAATAATAAAATTATTAAAATAAATGTTATGAGGATCGTTGAAATTTTAAAAAGTTGCATATAATAGTTTATTTAAATTTTAAAAAGCTATTTGTAAACAATAAACATCAAATTGTAAAAATAAAATAAATATCATACCCATTAATTGGATAAAAACAATATTTCTAATTTAATTTTTAAATATTATTATTACAATACAATTATGTTTAACATTGAATAATTCCCATATCGTAGTATATTTTAAGTCAACAAAAACACGTTTTAGATTGCATACAAAATTTTAACGAAAACGTATGCCCTATTTATGTCTAATATAATTTAATAATCGTAAAAAAACATCTAATAAAACTATTTTTAATTACATTTTTATTTAGAATTATTTATTTGAATATTTACAATTAATGCTTCAGGGAACAATAATATAATTAACATATAGTTTAGATATCTATACAATTTGTATTTTTATAATATTTGCATGATGAGGGAAACCATCAAGGGATAATAATATGTATCTATTTTTATGTTTTATTTCCTATTTGCTGATGATAAATCCATATAATATATTGGTAATGCCTTTATATTTTTAAACGGCAGCAATTGACAGGATATTATCATTTAAGATTTATCCTATATGACTATGTCATAATGAAAATGAAAGAATCGAAATACATATTATTATGTAAATCATTTCTAAATTCTCACTGTTATTTGATAAGCCTTTTATCTTATACGTAAATAATAAACTGTTACCCTAATTAACATTATACAACTGAAAACACGTTTGTATTAAAAATTACACGTTACATTTTAGGTATAAATAATATAGGTATATACATTAATCTTAAATAACTATTGTGAGTTTTACATTTTGAAATGTGAATGAAAACAAATATTTTGTTTGTTATTAAACGCATATAAATATTAATACATTTAAAATATCTAATATTGATTTATAAGCTTGTCAGTTGTTATTAAAAGTGATTATGAAGTTTTCTATACAATTCTTGAACGGTCTTTAAGCAAACAAAAATTTGCATTAATAAAGTAGTCATATTCATTTAACTAAATAAACGCCACTGCTCTTATATATGCATTGCTTTTTTTTAGAGAAAAAAGATATTCTAACTTTAAAATAAAACTTTGTACTCCCGGCGCATTTTAATTTTTTTTTTTTTTTTTGGAGTTTAATAATGAATAAATTATACTGAAAGACGAAAATAATACAGTCAAGTGATGGCTTATTATTAATTATTATTTATCAAAAAATATTGTCAGTAGAATATAAATTGTACTAATTTCAAATTCATTAATTATTTGAAATTTCCGTGAAAGATGGTTTTGTTTTACAGCAAGCTTAAAAAAATATAAATTTATATTTTTAAATTATTTAAAAGTATATTCAATAAGAATATTGTAAAAATGCGCGAACTATAATAACAGATAGTTATTATATTAGATTCACAAATTTAAATATTGTTTTATATAATTAACAAATGGGAAATAATATTGATTCCAGCCTATAAGTAATTGAATGGTAGATAAACTGTACTTTCCCAGTGAATTTAAACTGAATATTTATTTTCATATACTTTGGTTTTTGATTTTTTACATGTATTTTATTTTTTATTTTTACGTGAAACTATAATATTTGTAATTTGTATATGAATAATACTCAAATTTAATATTATACAAGAAATTTAAATGTTTATTTAAAATTTTTATTTTGCGAATTGAATAATACGTATTTTGGTATTGTATGTCCGACTCCAAAATAATATACGTTTGCTCATTTTATACAACAGTAAAAAAAAATAAGTCCGGAATTTTTTACTGGTTGCCACCTGAGGTATTCGATATATTTTATATTATATTGATACAACTATTTAAAATTGCTTAAGAATAATCTGCTATAATAGAAGCAGCTGCCGTTTGGTGGTAGAAGAAAAATCGGTATTTATTTTATACAATAACAACTATTGCGAAGTTTAACGTTGGTGGATTTTTCTGTAGCACGTTACCATTATAGGTACGTGTTTTTATACACAAATAATACAGTACAACAATAATACGTAACTTTAATAAAAAATAATATAATATAATAAAAATATTTTATATGATATAAATAATTATATTATAAACTATTATGAAAGAGAAGCGCGTGTTTTCTTTCAACTGTGCATGAAACGGAAAAGAAAATAGCTCAATTTAATAAAACCATAATATACTCGAAATATAGTTTTTCGGCAAAACGAAGGGACTTGCCTGTGGCGGCTATAGACCAGATACGTCAATGGGTATTGAAGAATAATATTATAACATTACCTAGCGCATACCTATCGGACGCGCTACATAATGTATATAATAAGTTTATATTACGGTTTACGGTTTTCTCATATTATTATACACGTGGTGCATAAAAATGTATAATAGTATGAGATATTTTTTTCATCTCCATCAATATCATTCGCCAAAAATACATCATTCTTGCCGGTCATACATTTTCCTGGGGCCGGAAGACCGCCGCGCGGCTTACTACACAGATATACTGTGGCGGCGGTCATCTGGCAATTGGACACGGCTGGACGAACGTGTACACAGCGCGATCGCGTTAAACCGTGGCCGAGCGATTTCGCGTCCAAGGTCCCCCGTTTGATGGAGAAGACGACGACGGACAACATGGACGAAGAAAAAAAAATATAATTTCCAGATTCCTCGTGTATACGTGTCCGACCGTTTGTCTATTATATATTTATCACCATTATACGCGTGTGTGCTGGTCGCCGGTTCGTGTTGTTTAAAAGAATAATAAAAAAATAAATAAATAAATAAATAAAAATCGATAACCGGAAGCGTAACCGCCCCCCGTCGAGTCGATCGGAAGTGACAATACAGCGAATTGCGACCCTGCCTATTCTACTGTGCAACCGTACTATACCGTACTGTACGGTCAAAAATGCGACTGCGTCATAAACGATTTATAATGTACCTACCTACCTGTGAATTTTTTTTTTTGTTTGTTCTTCAATCGACACCCCGTCGACCTACCGACCGACCACCCGCTCTGGAATACCGTATTTGGGTTATAGGTATATATGGTTAAAAGCAATAGTTGTAACTGGAGTGCGTGACGCCGGATGAAAATAATAATAAATATAAGCAATCTCGTCGCAGCCGCCGTATGTATCTATGCGAGAAGAATTATTTTTATCGCGCCGTCATGTGATCGATCGGTTTTAAATATTGTGTTTTCTTTCACGAATATCGACAAGCGCACAGTCGAATCAATGAATTAATGTAATTATATAATACAAACTAAATCACTATTGCAAAGTTCTCTCGAACTTCACGTTAACGGCACCATCTTACATTATTAAAATATAAAATAGTGCCTAATAAAATATGCTTGTATTATGGATGTATGTACCATGTTAATAACTGCAGTTACTGTTGTATTCAGCCCGTGGCCGTGCCGGTTATTGTAGTAACTATATGGCCATATATTATACACACAAAGAAACCCGATACTTGTCTTTTATGAGTATCGCGTTTTTAAAAAATTTTCAGTAGGCCACACATTCGTGAAATTCAATAGCTTTGCGTTTTTCGGGTTCTCTCGTATATCTGCTCATAGAAGACTGCACAAACTGCGCCGACAGATCTCTCGTCTCTCCGCGTCACGTCATCACACATTCTTCCACAATTCCACCCGTTACCTAAAAACCGTCATGTGGGACGGTGGGTATTATATTATATATGTATGTAAAAGTATAATGTATATACACACGCGCGAGCGCAAAAACCCCATTAAAACCCGTACAGATTTCTTAAGGGTAATGACTGCACACGCTGCAGCAGCGCGACGGCAAGAGTCTTCGCCACCAGTGCCGCAACAACATCTGTTGTTGATCAACCGACGGATAACTCTCGTCTGTCAATGACTGGGAAACCGTATTTTTCTCTTAACGAACTGACAAAACTTTTTTAACACGCGCGCTTCCGACGTCCACGTTTTTGGTATACCTATATATAGGTACGAAGAAATCATTGTTTACCCGAGTAGCGCGCGGGTACGATGACCCTAAACATAGTAAAAATAATATTACGTTAACGATTTGGACCGGTTGTAAGTTTGGCGGCCTCAGACAGTTAAACTCTCGGGACACGTATAGTAAACATCAAAAAAGTGTAGTGATTAAAGGTCTGTTGTAGATCTCAAAAGCTAATATTGGATATTTTTATAATGATATGAATCGCACTATAGACCTAAATGATACTAATCCGTCGGACATGTTATCCCCTCCGAATTATACTCATCTTTATCTGTGGCGAGATGATTAGTATACAATGAATCGTATAAAATAAAAATTGAATATCAACTATATAACCTCGTGCACGTTCTTTGTTGATTTTCATTGGTTCTTTCTTTCTGGTCGGATTCTTATAGGACGTTATCGACTGAAAGATTTTTTATTTTAACAACAAATATAATTTATTGGTTTATCATTGCACTAAACTCACTGAGCATCCGCTTTGACGTGTTGCAATTGTTACCTACCGAACTCTGTTATATTCGTTTCATAAATGCATTCGAAATTATATTACGGTCTGCTCAATGTTCAACACTAAATAATGTACAAACTTCGTGGCGATGTACATTATACGTTGTACAGACGACAAACATACTTATTATATGTATAACATTGTAACACGCATAATATATATTATAACATAATAGGTATAACGCATTTGCATTGTGTTCGCACAGCGTAATCCCCTTCGCTGCAATTGTAGTATGGAGACACGAACGAACCGGACCGACAAGGCTTGCTGCAATCGAAGACACGATGACACGCATTTATTTAAATTCAAATTTCCGATTTTTCTAATCGTCACGCAGCCTGGTTATATTATTTTCTCTATTTGAAAACTGTGGTTATATATTGCCTGTTGCACGAGGAATTTATTAATATATTGATATGGAAGAATTTGTTCACTTCGGTTACCTTTGGCGAAGGACTTCTTTCGAATTCGATATTATTAAGTTATCATTCTACAAATACACTACACGTGATCAATTAAATATACTGTGCATAATTATACATATTATCGTCAATAGATTTAACGTGTTAGCTGTCGATTGTCGAAATGAGCCAAGTATTATATTTTTATATTATGACGTAAGAGCTTCACAAATTGTTCGATGAGCTTATTATTGAAATATTACCCAATACTCATATTTATAGTTGAAAATATTTTTCAGGAACGTGTAACACATTTTTCATTTAATGAACTATTTGCTATGATTTCGAAGTTTTTTTTAAAATTAATTAATACGTTCATAAACTCGAAATAACATAAATCAATAATAGCCAATAGGTATTAATATTATTAACAGTTGTATAGAATAATAAAAAAAAGACTTATAACCGCTTAACTTTAAGTGTGTAAAACTCATACAGTTAGCTACTAATTACTATACAGTAGTAGGTATATTATTGTTAATAATAAACATCATAATATGGCACGAACTTATTCGAATATATAATAAAATGACAAAAATATGCAACAAATAATAGATACAATAATTATTGATAAACACACTTGCCGCATTATCGACCACTGTTATAAAATCGAACGCAATAATACACCCATTTAATATTATTATTTTACCAAGACGCCAGACGGTGAGAAAAAAATCTAAAATATTATAATATGTATGTATACATACAGTAATATTATGTTTTGTGGGTATATAGACACACAAGCTGTACACTGTATACACAGATTTGAATTCCGAATCGTTTATGTTCGGTCGATAAACATGCACGCACGCACGCGCAATAATTTTATAATAATATATTATCGAAATTAAAACTCGTTTCATATTATAATATAATATGTTATAATATAGTCCGACGTGTTTTTTCTCCTCTCGGCTGCGGCGCGCGTCGTCGTCTCGTCGTTAATAACTATAATATACGTGTAACGTGTACATAACTATATAGTAAATATATTTATATGTATATATATATATATATACACCTACCTATAACCTATAACCAATACGCATAATATATTACATAGTTAACCGATTTGGGTATAATAATAATAATAATAATAACACAATATTATCGACGGCGCGGTGGACGGTTATTGTATCGTGGTGTTTGCAAGTCCAATTTTTTATCTCCTCCGCGTATGGCTGCATCCTTCGGCTGCATGTATTATTATAATATATGCTATACATGTATTATAGGTAGGTACTTACACGACGCACACGCGGATGAAGACACAAATCAAACCGCGGAACACGTTCGCGTCCGCCCCGGTCCTCGGGCGACAAAACGGTCATATTTTAACGCGGCGACGTCACGATCGACAGCCCACCGCCGCCGATATACCTGCAGACTGTGCTCATTGCTCTCTATCGCCGAGCACTTGCTCTGCGGCAAATAAATCAATTTCGCGTGTTCGCGCGCGCGCGCGTGTGTGTGTGCGTGTGTGTGAATGTGTGCTTGTAGTTATAATAATGGCGTTTTATAATGTACTTTTATCTGTTTTAATTGGCAAATAATAGTCGTTGTCGTCATCGTCATCGTCGTCATTGGGTCGTTCATACATACAGAGCGATACTGTTTGACATTATGTCATAAACTCTCCTCACGTGGGTTTTATTTTAACGACCCAATTCTTTTTTCTATTAGTTATATTCTAGTTTTTAAACTGCCGCTTTCGAAGAGCGCAGAAATAACTCGCTTTTAATAATCTTTATAGCTACAATGAATATCATTATCGTTCTTGTAATATTATAACATGCTACGTATAGCGTCGATACTGAATTTATACTGTACTTAGTCGGCGAACCAACTCGTGTACGTGTGAGCTAGAATGACTAGTTCGATTACACTTGAAACACCTATTAAACTAGATCACTCTCTCAGTCGGGACTCCTATACTAGCTATTAGGACAATTGCATTGTATGAGTTTGTTAGTATAACGAGTAGCTAGTTAATGTATCTAATGTAATTGATGTTTTTATAATATATACTACTTTACATAATTTTAGACGAGAGTTTGATTTAAAAAAATCCATTAGACCATCTTATGGATTCTAATTAATAAAAGTTCACAATTTATTTATCAATCATTACAAGATCAAGGTCAATATTATAAATCAAATGATAACGCGTTCTGTGAAAATAACCATTTTTTTTTTTTATTTTGTATTGAAATTAACATTGTAATATTTGGTATTTGATTTGTTTTGTAAATAAAACACAGTTTTAATTTATTATTCTGGATCTGGATATCCTGAATATTGATATAACATATTTAAAAGCAGAGATGTTATAATTCAGACAATTTGCATACTGAAGTACTGAATATAAATTTCGATTTTTATATTACTACTTATTGGATTAAAAACCCTTTTCATCACTTTTTCTTAACGAAAGAAAATGTTTTTTAAAATTCATATAAAAATTATACTCATTCGATTAAAAGCAGCTATACATACGAATCTATATAATGATTTCTTATGAAACAATTGTATTGCATTCTTCTACAATTTTAATAATATCGTAGTGGTTTGGCAATCAATATTAGTTGTGATGTGTTGGTACCATACACAAATAAATTATAATTAAATGTCTATAAGAGTTTTGTAAGATATAAGTTATATATCATTGAAGATATATTGGTATATTGGTGATAGCAAGGCCCCACTGATTATTTTATCATAAATCTAGCACCCCCTCCAAAAATTGACGCAAATTACAACCATGCCAATATGGCTGCTTTTAGTTAGTTATAAGTACGTATATAATATAATACAATATAATATATAGGTACCTACAGAGCACTCTTATAATATAATAAATGACGTTTATAGTAGTGTACAGTACTATAGCTCCTTGATGTAGAAAACATAATTATTGAGCTATCGAGTAGGGTGTAGAAATACTGTTAAGTACGAATTGAGTAATAATATAAATAAAAAAAATATATCAATGAGTTTTCCTTTTTGTATTTCCCTTGACGTCAAAAATCGCAATAATTGTCTAAAATTTTGGAAACACATAACATTTATATGAAAAGGCGTAATCCACATCTTACACTGTATACAAACTGTTTAATTTCCGCAGTTGAGAAGTAAGAGCGTTTTGCGCTGTTTTCGAGTATGTAGTTAGTGGTCTGGTAATGCATAGTAGGGTAAAGAAAGGTACCTATGTTCGTGATATTTCTTTTGACGTTTATAATGAATAAATTAATTTATTACTTATTTATCGGTAAACATTTAAATAGTGTCAAATTATACTAGTTATCATCTAGATATGATTTACATGGTTGTAAATGAAAATTTATTTTTATTTTTTTATTTATTCATATATTTTAAACTTTTTCTACTCTTTTTTAAATAAGTATCTCGCAATAATATATAAAAATAAATGACAAATGAATTTATTGTAAATAATGATAATTATGAATAAAATTACAAGGTGGCCAGAGGCTAATGTTAGCCTAATTATCTAATTTTAATTTTAGATCTAACCTAAAGTTTGAAAATAATCTAGTATTTAATCTAGTAATCATTATTACCTTTGTAGTTGATAGTGAATCAAAAATATGAGAATTGTTATCGAATTCATTCCCATCTTATTATACCTTGATAAATCGGTCAGGCAGTTGTATTGGTAATTTAGTTCCATATTGGTTATTTTAGTAAACACAAAATATGGCAATATTTATTTAAGTTCATATTGCCCTTGGAAAATTGGCTACTCTGTACAATGCCCGGGCATTCTATTAAAATGCCCAGACAATATAAAAAATTCTTGAATAATTTTCAAATTTCCCAAAAATGTGGGCCATTATATACAAATCCCGAGCAATATATTATATAATGTCCATATTTTCTATATTTCTCGTAACATATATATTATATAATACACCTAATTTTCATAGCATCCATCGTATGCATACAATTTTAATGTGATTTCTATAATTATATAGTATTTGTATCATAAAGAAATTAAATAAATAAGTGATGCGGTGACGTGTTTTAGTAGTTGTATCTACGTTATTTAGATTTTTTAGTAGGACGAAAAAATATTAATATGTAGATTACTATTTATAACTGTAAGTGTCAACTATCTAGCGTCCAAGTGTCCAACTAACAAACTGAAATAAAACAACTCATGATTTTCATTTTTAACTCTATGTTAAATATTAATATTCAAAAATGATATATAATAATGGTACTACTATTACTATACGATATTGTATGGTTCATCGGAGATGATGATAAAAACGAAGTACGCGAAAAACAAAAAATGTTTCTCTTATTATAATAATATGAATATCAAACAGAATTTTACGATTCAATGTGCTTTTATAAGACGTACGTCATTTAATATACAATTCGAAACTAATATACCTCCACTATAGTACAATTATGCAAGTATTCTGAACATGTGTACGACACAATATGTGTTGGTTCTCAAATTTTGCTGAGCGTCGTTTTTTTATACGCGCGTATTATATTATAATACTGCTGACTAATATAATACCAGTCAGGGTATACGGTGTTTTACAACAATATTATGGCCTATTTAAGAAACCACCGTTGGATTTTCACTAATAAACCGTAGAAAATAAAAAACATTTTTAATTTTGTTTTTGTCCGCTTTTAAAATATATTGCTTTTGCGTTTAATTAATCTGATCTCGAAAGAACTCTTCACGGATAAAACCAAGACCATTATTGATAATGTTGAAAATCAAAATTATTCGAAAAATTATATTCCAATGCTAAGTTTCGTCAGTTTCTATCGTTATTCATTCGTCCCCAATATATCATCATATAATATATTTTGTGATAACTATAATAATATATGCAACAGAATAGTGTATATTGTTATCCATACGATATACCTATACAGAGTACTTATATAGGCAGACGTGATATATGTATATTGCATTTCATGGAGTAGCACAATGGAAAAAACATTTAAATAAATAACATACAAACATATTACATTTTATGTATTGAAATAAAGTGGAAAATGCTTAACGCATTAAAAAAAAATACAAACATAATAGGATGCTCGTCGAAAAGAATGAATCGGACAAAAACAATGTAAGCGCATGTGAAACAGAATCATTTATTGTTTGATCGTGATTTTTCGATAATATATAATATAATATAATATGGGTACCTAATATTATTCTGTGAACAAATATGTAACTAAAATCATTGAATGTTCCGAAAAGAAAAACGCGCTTTTTTTTTTTCACTGAATAGTAATAATACTATATACTGAACAATTTTCTTCGTATTTCTGTGTGCACGCTGCATATTAATAAGAATAATAATTTTCGGTTGAAAAACCTCCGCATCGACCTATAACCATACAACCAGGTTGTCAAAAAAAAAAATCCCCCGAGGACTTAAACGGTCCCCGGTTAATCCACAATAAGCCTCGAGGCGAGGAATCCTATGGAAATATAATAAGCTTTTTAAATTTGATAAGCCTGTTAGCACAGCAAAAGAGTGCAAAATTGCGTCCGATTTTACACTCGATTTAGTAACTAGCAAGTCGGCAGAGAGACCCATTCCTTTTCTCTGTTTGATTTTTATTCGTCACATTATACATATTCTATTATAGTGCTATTATTGCTCGACGCCCTTAAGGCGATTTTCGGTCTTAAAAACCGAACACAATGGTTTCATAATACACGCTAAACGATATACGTTTCCGATGTGGATGGCCGAGCATTATTCGTGACTAACGATCGGGAAATAATAAATAAATCGCGAGCAAACAACATGATAATATAATGTTAAATCGTCCGCTGCGAACGAAATAATAATACACTGCGCGACACATTATTAAATTGTAAACTGACCACCAATATAGGTATAGTAGGCACTGCACGTGTACATAATTTGTACCTATTCGCAGAGAAATAAAATATAATATACCTACATGATGTCGATTTTATGTGCGTTGTTGTTCGACCATTGTCGCGAGTTCCGTGCGTATACGCGTAAATTCTATTGAGTGCACATAACAAGAGAAAAAAAAATCGTCTTTGAAACATCCTTTGGACGTGACGAAATTACAGGGTAGTTCAAAATCCTCATGAACGATACTATCCCAACCAGCCATCGCTTGCTCCAGACTTACATAACGTAACATATGACGCGATAATGTCACGTTTGGTAAAATGTACTATTATTTTGTTCTATTATATAATATTATTAATATAGTATAGAGTTGAGTTGAGTACACCCAAGGCCATGGCGAAATTTTTTACTTTTAACTATTACAGCTAAGTTGTGGGTAAATCGTTTTTTATAAAAATACAGAGGCTTTTTATATTCAAAACGTACACCACCTCCTCGCTATCATTTACATAATACACAATATAATTACGAATCTTATTTTGAGTTTAATTTATACGTTTTTTTTTTTTTTTTACATTAAACATTATATAATTAGTATAATATACAGCAAATTTTCATTGCTGCGAAAATATCAGTCGTGATTAATTGTATCCCACCCTCCAAATACACACTGTCGCCATTTCGTTTTCAGTATAATTCTCTAGCCGCTGGTTCCCAAGGAATGCTAATCAACAAATATAAATATAATATACAAATAATATTATAATATGTAGTATAATACACGTAATTACGTAAATACATACAGATATTTAAGTATTTCTGTAATGATTGGTACACATTATTATGTCGATACAAATTACAAATACACATATCATTACTTTAAGGCCAATTATTTATGATTCCGCAGATAACGAGTTAACTTTTATTTTGAATTTAAATTTTAAACATAGTTTTTTTTTATGTACATTTACGAGCAGTGCGCGGTATTTATATGAGTACTTATAATATATAAACACGCATAATACGTATATTTATTCATTTTAGTATTCCTAAAAAAAAGGTATTGCAACAGATTTAAGTGCAAATAATAATAAAACATAATATCTTACAACGTTTTTTAATGGGGTAGAATTTATTATGATTATTATTATTTAATTTACTTCCACGCGTTAAATATATCTCAGTATTGTTATACATAATATCAATCAAATTTAAATTCAATACAATTCCCAGAATTCACTATAAGGTTTGCTTTAAGAGTTATTTTTACATTGGCTGTCTTATTTTTTTTGTAAATTATATATAAAATGAATCATCGGTTTTTTTTTTATTCAGATACCGTTGAACATCCCATCAAACAAAATGTTTAATTTTCTATTTAATTAATATTCGTCAAAAACAAGAGGAATATATTTTTCTTTTTAAAGTTAGAATTTTTTGCTCAATTGCAACCAATGTTAGTTTCAAAGAAAACCCATGGCAAAACAAAATTAACTTGCCAGACGTGTTTTTTTTCATTCTAACCCCCGTAACATAAAGGTTCGTAAAAAAAGGCACGAGCCTCATCCGAGCACGAGTCAAAAATAATAAACGTAACAAAAAAAATTGTGTATAATCTAGCAAATAGGGGCTGCTAGTGAATTGCAACACGCGTCAATTTTATTCGTTTTTTTTTTGCTATTAAAAAAAAAAAAAAACGGTTTTCTCTTCTTTCCCAAAAAGTATATTTTTTCCCTTCTTTTTACACAATATGAATCGAACAATATCCATTATAATGGATTTTTTTCCATGTGCACTACTGTAACCGGTTTCGCACATGCATATCGCATCCCATGGGAACGTGTTTTTTCCCCAATTTTTATCCATCCTCCCCCCGTCACCCCGCTAAAAACGTCCCCTCAGACCGGACACGTTTCCGTTGATTTTATACGTACCTATACACCTATACAATACATATATATATATATAGTGTGTTATGTGTATTCAAATTTTTACGCACCCGATTTGCATTGTGTATGTGTGTGTGTGTGTGTGTGTGTGTTTTTTCTATTCGTCGCAACAGGTATTGGACGTGGCAGGCAAACAACGGACGTAATTTCTATAAAAAGACGACACCCTAATATGCGAGCGAGAAAAAACACGGAACGTCGTCGTATGCTTTTTGAGGACAAAAACCGTTTTTTTCCTTTACCCCAAAAAGCATAAAAATCCCCCAAGACAAATCTTCATTTCCGGGTTGACTCTTAACGGTTTTTTTTCCTAGCCATCGGATAACGGTTCCTCATAGCGACACATTTTATATACACTGCTTTTTTTTTAGAGCTATTTCTTACGAATATTTTTAGTCATCTTTTTTCCCGTATTCATAGTACCTATACCATATGTCCATACTGTATATACTAAATAATAATGTTCTAATAAGGATTTACTATAATCGTGTAACGATGTAATATTAAACAATAAAGTGTATTTTTTTTATATTCAAAATGTCTACTTATTTTATTTATACAAAAAATCAGTTACCCTGCAACTCACAGTCCTATATATTTTGGCACGATTCTTTCGTGCGAAATTCGATCGAATCAACAGGTTTCTTCCGTTTGATATTAATTAAGTGACTTAAATAATACACTTTCCTATGTTTTCGAGAAATATTAATAATGCATATTCAAACAAAAATGTAAACAAGTAAATGTGTATTAATTATGTAAATTTTAATTTAATTTAAGTACGTGGCCTTATACTGCGACTTCCGCCAAAGGAAATCTAAGGTGAGCTGTATTTTATTATATTATGTTTGTATAAATTCTACGATTGCATTGATTATATTATAATATAGTTCGTTATTCATGTTTTCTACGCATAGTCTAGTGACACGCGTTAATGGTATATAAAACTAAAAAAAACTGAACATGTTCGAATAATGCATCGTTCCATCAAGTGCATCGTATCTGAACGCGAGTTTCCAGTCTAATTTACTCAAGGGTGTTCGTTATTTTTTGTATTTTTTTATGAACATTAATTTTCACGCGGTAGCCATTTGTTTCCCGAGTGTTCCGTGCACTGCAGGGCCATTGCCGGAGTCTTATTTTTAGCGAAAAAAAAAAGAAAGAAATGGGGGAATGCAAATGAACGGCTTGTGTATATATATATATATATATATATACATTATATTTCTTTTTCTCAACCCCCGCAACTTCTTTTTTACCATCTCTGCGTAGTAATTCTCGTCTTCGAGAGGGTGCAGCCTCCGTCGGTCTTTTGCCTCGCGACCAACCATCTGGTTTCCACCCTTCGTCGACGTTCGCGAGGGCTAAAAATTCGTCAGCAAATATATATATATATACAAAAACGCAAGCGACTCGTTCTTTTTTACGCCAAAATATAGACGGAAAAAACTACCGCGCTACGTGTATAAATATATAAATGTGTGAAACACGTTCCGGTCGCCGCGTTGCTATACTACCACTGCAGCCGCTGAGGTGTTTTAAAAAAAAGTGTATAATAATAATATAATACCTACACCAATATAATGAACTATAATACCTACCCTTCGTATATAAACACATACATGTACATACATAATATATTATGTTCGTATACAAAAATACCTGCAACGGCGACTATTATGTTCGACGGGGCTATTCTTCGATGGTCAACGCTCGCAATACCTATACGTCTTATACCCACTGTCCCCCGAGGTTTTCATGACAGTCATTGTTAATGTTGGACACACTCGTCGGCTTAATAGAAATATAATATTTGTATCTTTTTATTTATTTTTTAACAATAAATGACGTTAAAAATCGTTTTTTAAAATTGTATAGGTAGGTCGAAGGTATCCGTGTGTGTGTGCGTAATATTTTTTCAATAATAATAATAATATCATATATTCATATACTCTGCAATATTTCATTAAGAAGATGTTGTATCCACATGTGTTGTCTCTGTTTACTCATGTATAATATATATCAACATTTACTTTCAGCAGTTTCAATTTTGTATTTTTAGCTTAAATGTAGAGTAAATTGACTTATTATAAAACTTAAGAGTAAGAACATTATAAGTGTTCTCTGGTTACTTTTACAATATTTTAATAATTTATAAGTGAGTTATAAGTATGATTAGTTATTATATTAAAAAATGTTTATAACTCACTTAAAAATTAAAATATTAAAAAGGTCAACGAGAAAACATAGATAATTTTCTTACCTTTAAGTTTTTAATAATTAATCAATTAATTAATTATTATTAAATTAGCTAAGTAAATAAAATAAAATTGTTAAACGTATATTTTGATATGTTATAGGTATCTAGTCACGTCCTCTTCACGATTGATTTTTGTAAATAAACAATATAATCTAATTATTAAAAACTTCAAATTATAAGCACTAATATAGTACATATTATAAATATAACATAATATTATATTATTATGTATTCGTGGAAAATAAAATTTCACTTCTATAATTGTAGTTTTTTGTCATATATCTAAGCTTCAAATGTCTACCATAGTGCGTTCATTGATAGATTTTTATTCTCTTGACACTTTGACATTCCCCAATACTTTATTACGTTTAACTATATTGGAAATAAAAAATGAATCTATAAAGGTATAGGTACAATGTATAAATATCCCACCTTGAATTATAGTTGTCGGTTCGGCAGCCATTGTAAATGATTTCATTCAATACTGAAATAAAAAAATCACGGCGATAACAATAATCGACGAGTGTGTATGTATTTACACACAAACAATCATTAAAAAATATAGATCATCGATCCGGCCACGCGACCCCTTTGGCCATTGATTCCGATAGAATAATAATGTATATACTAAACCTCTGCGTGTACCTATATATATAGTAATAACAATATTGTAATATATCAATCGGTAAATGTATTGCCCTACTCGCTGGCACGCGAATTAAACTCAATGGGTTTATGATATAATTTTTTTTTCCGACGGTGGCGTTGAAGGTGGGGCAGGGAAGACAACACGACGAACGAACGGGGAAAAAAAAGCAAAGACAAAAAATAATAAAAGAAATAAAAACAACACTGGTCGCCGTACGCGCGCGCCACAACAACACGAGCGACGGAAAAAATGTGTCATTCATTAAATTACCCCTTGAACGGTGTGCAGGAGAGTGAGTAGTAGAGGTACTTTGGGAACATTTTTTTTTCGTCATTGGTGGAAAAAAATATGTATTTTTTTCCTTCTGTGTTTTTTTTTTATATATATATTTTTACGGAGGAACAAACTATTAAATCGTTTACTCGACTTTTTTATTTCTTTTTTTTTTTTATATAACAGACACGCGACTTACACCCCACTTTGTGGACACGCGCGATTTGACGCCCACTGAACAATATACACATCATATTTAAGCTGTACCTACAGAAAAAAATTGTAAAAAAAAAATGTCTTTTTTCTCCGTTGTGCACACAAACACATTACATTATAACATTATACTGGTTTGTGATATTCCATATTAACGTAATTACACAGACCGTCCGACCGCGTGCTCGTGTTATAGCGACCAGTGCAGCGCAACGCGATTTACGACCTATACAAACATAATATGTTACAATAATAATATTATTACATTAATCGTTGGTGTGTGTGTGTGTGTGTGTGTGGTGTTTTTTCATGTGCGCACTTATTACAGTATGCGCCGCGCACGTACATTAATTAAAATTATATAGGTAGATATTAATGTTTTAATAGGTCTTTTTTTTTTTTTTTAAATGCCAAATGTATTGTATGAAATCTCTGTAAACAATATGTTATCATATTAAATATATTGCCGGCATAAAATATATTATTATATTTTTGTGTACATCATATCCACATTATAACTTTATCTGTTTATCATCCTATATTATAAACATCACGGAAACATTTTGCTCTGCAGTGTTCAGTGTAAACGGTTAGTTTTGCATTTAGGCATAATAGGTATATATATATATGTATAATATATTTTGTTTTGTCTTCAATCTTATTACAATATTTATTTATATACCATGTGTAATATTATTTGTTTTATACGACCTTATTATACAATATAATGGATCTGTTTCCCTAACCTAACCTAACGCGTATGGTATTATGTATATATAACGTATACAAGCAGAAATCTGATAAAGTAGGTACTTGAATTATAATAATAATATAAAAAAGATACTATTGTGGAAATTATATTGTTTTTTCTTCGACACAGTTCGTTGGTAAACTGCATACGCGTATATACATGTGATGTAATATTATGTATCGTCTGTACTTGCATTATTGGAAATTCATGTAAGTCCTCCCTGCGTAATAATACTATAGGTATTAGATATTATTAATGTCTGTTATGGTCTTTGCACTCTGCATTGGATCCTCGTACAATCTCATACCGTATTTATTTATTATATACTATGTAAATCGAGTTTTTACTCGGAAGTAGGAACTGATGAAAGTATATATCTTCATCGTTTCCTAATTCAATTGAGTCACGGAAAGATGTTTTTTTATTGGAAACTGTCGATTATAATTTCAGAGATGACGTTCCCTTCTCGGAATGCGCACCGAAAGATGTTATGCGATATTACAGGACATATAGGTACTATTTGCATGTAACAAATATTTATTGTTCTATAGTGATAGATCACAATTTAATGTATGTCATATACGTAGCTACAAATATAAAAATACGAATACTGCGAAATAATATAAAAATTAAATCGGTTTTCTATGTATTTTATTTAGCCGAAAATACAC
The DNA here is from genome assembly GCF_003676215.2 of Rhopalosiphum maidis. Classification (NCBI taxonomy): domain Eukaryota; kingdom Metazoa; phylum Arthropoda; class Insecta; order Hemiptera; family Aphididae; genus Rhopalosiphum; species Rhopalosiphum maidis. The sequence goes on along the minus strand of NC_040878.1, from coordinate 4,450,364 downwards.
GATTGTCTGAGTATAATATGATCTACCTAAAACTCGAGAAATATCTGGCGCGTATATTCCGTTGGGAGTTGAGTTTTGTCATTAATATTCTGTCTTTTTTTAAGTTTGTTAATTATATACACCTCCTGTTGACTGAGTGCAAGTCTTTACGATCGTTTTTTTTTCCAGAGTTGATACGTACATTTCTCTGTTGCAGTTTATATTTGTTTTCGGGCGGGAAGATGTTTGTGACTGCTCACCTACATATAATTATATATATATATATATAAAAAAATAAATAAATAAAAAAACAACTTCGTAATGCTCCATCTCGGCAGCGACGGCGGTGACGTCGATAAATTATAATGATATAAAAAAAGAGACCAACGGCGGTGCCGTTGCAGTCTGTCGCTCATGCCGTACCGGTCGTGTCACTCGTGAATTTCGAATTCGATCAACATTCAACTCTTTACAAATATAATAATAATATATTATATTCATAACACCGTGGTTTACTTCTGCTGTGGTAATATTCGAGTTTGGTTTTTTTCAGGGGAAATTAAGTCCGTTGTGCGCTTGTGTGAGATGATGTAACAGTACGACTAAACATGCAAAATCGCTTACGATGTTTTGTAACACCGAAAAACGCGATTCGGGCGTATATTTTACTGTAAAGTACATGTATATAGGTAGTGATGTTTTTAATTTGTTGTATTATTATTTATTTTTTTTTAATGCTTGCTGCGCGTTCCAGATTTAATTTGGCACTACTGTTTGCCGCGCTCTTGTGCATATTATGCAAATCATTCGATTCTTTTGCTCCCCACGGCGAGAAAAAAAACGCTTTTCACAAGAGGGGTGACCGGGCAAGCATGCGGGCAATTATTATACACAGACATAGGCAGTATGCATAGTATAGTATAGTTATAATATATTAAATATAAGTCCAAGCTGACAACAACAATATGACGACGACCGTTGTTCGTTAAAACTCAAATGGTATTGATCTACATTATTATTATATTACTTCGCAGGAGTATATTAATTATAAAATATTGTAACACGTTTATAAAAACGGTACATCCTCTCGTCAGGTCCAAGTCGAGATAAAAACAGTCCGTTTATTATATTATTATTCTTTCGTCAAACTATTATGTGATTTTTTTTTTACTTTTTGTTTTCGTGAGTTTGTGTCGTAAAACAATCGAACCCTATATTTTTGTCTATATACATAAAGGTAATATAGAAATAATAGCCAACTTCACATAATAATGTTTATATATATATATATTACGATACACCTATAACGACCCTCGTATTTTTTATTAAACGATCAACAAAGTGTGTTTACTCTAACTTGTCGTAATTCGCTTACGATTTTTTTTTCTGAATCGCTCCCTTATTATACACTTCACAGTTCTCCTTGTATGTTACAATTTCAACTGTATTTTTTTTTTTATTATTACACATTTAATATAATCAAATAATAAGCGCCCGCTGGTTTAACATTTTTGTTTTCCTAGACACAGCAACTAATAAGCCAAAACTTCCCTTAAATCGCAATAAAAAAAAAAAAAAATGTTTTTTATATTACGTTATATAATTGTTAGTTTACAATAAATATATAACATGTAGTATATAAACCCACACACGCTGTATATAAAAGAATAAAGACCATGACCAATACGCGATCTATAGAGTAATGGGGATTTTTTTTTCGGTTTTGTTATCATTATGGAGTTCATACATAATAGATATTATACATTATTTGTTATATTATTGTATATTTTATGGAATCCCGAAGCGGAAATGTCCTTGGACACATCAAGGCTAATATACGCAATATATATATATATTATTCATAACTTAGTTCTGGTGTTTCAGATTTCAGGGCAATTCCTAAGGCTTTCTTATTTGACACGAGTTTTCTGCCCAAACGCAAAAAAAATAAGTGGCACATATTATATAATATCTTATTTTACAAGGTTTTAGACTTAATAGTAAACATGCGGGTTTCGGAAAATCGCAAAAATGTTATTAGACCATTAGTCGTCAGACCCATTAAAATAATAATGATTAAAAATATTGCAGAACCAATAACGTAAATTTCTAACGGCTACCTAAAAATCTTGGTAAGGTCAAGGTTTTAATGATTCCATTTTAAATCATTGTAATGTAGGTAACTTTATAATAAATAATAACAGTATTATAAGTAGTAAGCGGGAGTTCGCGATTGCTTACTTATGAAACAAGTTTTCTTATCGTTATAATATGTTATAACTTAATATAACGTTTATTATCATAATTTAAAATTATTAAATTAATTATCAACGCGGTGTTCCAGACGTTCCTGTAGTGTACCAGTAGTATAATATTATGCTCATGTATTATTGCATATGTATAGCCACATTGGACATGGTGATGGCGCATAGGATATTCATAGGATATTAAGCTACGTAATATATATGATTTCGCATTTTATTCGACAAGCTACTGGGTGATTTATCTAACGACTTATACACATCGACATTGAATTTTTTACTTTTACGTCTCCCCGACGATATAAACAGTAGTTTGGATCCGCACGCCAACGACACATGTCAACATTATTATTATATTATATATCGTGTGTAAATGTAAATCATATAAATCTTTTTTGATTCACTTATCATCGGTCTATTCGGTCTAATACCTTGCATGAAATAGTTTATGATATCCCGTGCATATTTATGTAGGAGATACCTACTTAATATATAATAATATACATTATATACGATGGCACTTAATTCACAATTCGAATGCATACGAATTAAAAAAATACATTTGATCATAATTATTTTATTATGTACGTTTATTATAATTATTACTCGTTTTAGATTAGGAATTGTATTTTAATTTTTGTGATTGGATTGAAGTGGTCTACCTATTAACATTTTATGAATATGGTGGTTAAGTACCTACACCTATTTGAAAATCTATATTGGTATAATATTATAATCATCTAATTGAAATTATATAGGTAGTCTGGTACTGTAAGTCAATAACGGTAAAGTCAAATGGAGTGGTAATTTCGATTAAATTAATTGGAAAAACGCGTTAAGATGTTATATTTCCATCGTATAAATTAGAAACTATACACATAATATTAAAATATTGCATAAAATGTCTAGATTGAGTATACTAATGAATATATACTAACATTAGAGTTAAATGTTACACGTATAATAACTCTTTAATTAATCAAATTTCCCTCCACCATAAATTTTTTTTTAATACGTTTAAATAAATAATTAGATACTCCATAATTTTCATACTTCTAATTATACAATTAGTTCAATATCCTGATTTCCTCCACGACAATCCCCACCAATAGGAATATTACTGTGTGTATATGGCACAGTTGCCTGCTACGTAAATGACATAAGAGTATAAAACAATATTAAAACTGTCGATTAATTCAAATTTAATCAGAATTGACCAACAACAATACGAATGTATATTATTATATATTTGGCGTGCAGATATTGTACATTTCGTGGAACTTGTCCACCGCGTTCTTCGTTCATTTCCGTACGTCTTATAAATAAATTATAATATTATAAAATAAGACAAGTGCATTGTTCTAGCTCTCGTACAGCGCTACAGCGTTATCGACACACGTCCGTTTGACGGAAAAAAATTACACGGACACACTATTGTCGAAAACTCTTCTCGAGTACAAGTAGCACATTTATTTCAAATAGATATTAATATAATAATGCTCGAAAGTTTTCCCCGATAAAACGATAAATAACCAGCGATAACATTATCCGTGCTATTTCGTCGGTATTTTTTTTCGATATTATAATAACATAATATGATAATGTACAACACCGAAATGCGAGTAAACGTAGCAACACTTCTGTATTACAAATATGATAAAATACTCCTCGTAAACGGCTTCGAGTCTAATAATAATATTTGACGAATGCTGTGCGCGTTTAACGCGCGATCGTATACCTAATAGCCCGCTGCACTTCGAACTAATACAATTATTTACTATGAAGTTTTTGAAAACATTGCAATAATAAATAGTATTACGCGTAAACAAAAAACAACGATGATGTTTTTTTATAGAATAACGACGATATCATAATATGTGTTGGGTCCGCGGTCGGATGTCATCGCGCGCACAACCTGTTCGGACCGATTATTATTATTATTGTTATTATTATTATTATTATTATTATAGTAATAACAACAACAATAATAATAACATCACGTCGGAGGAAACGCCGCGGACGGGTCGGGGGAAAAAAAAAAGCCGACAGCGAAAAAAAAAGACTTAGCGCTCGCGCGCGTACACACGACGTTAAGCGAGTCGTAGTGTAGTAATGTATCGATGAAAAAAAAAAGTTATGAATGAATTTATGTTGGCAAATAAACACACACACACACACGGTCTCGCGCGTATAATAATATAATATGAGTGCGAGTTGTGGTGTGCGTGTAGAGTATATTTTTTTCCTTCTTTTACCGATCGTTTCAGCTGCCGCCGCCTGAGTTGCCGGTGCACACACACGCACACGTACGGCTGGCTGGCCGGCCGGCCGGCAGTTCTATTTTTTAACAACGCGCGCGGACGAAAAAATAAAAAGCCCACCGGCCCCCTCCTCCACGCCCGATCAACCACCTCCTCCATCACCGACACTACCGCCACCACCACCACCACCACCACCACCAACTCCTCCACCGCCATCGCCGCCGCGAGTCCCTCCGCCGCCGCCGCCGCTCGCCATTGCCCCCACCTCTTGTATATGGGATTTTTTTAATGGATCCCAAACTACGGGCGGCGGCGTCGCGCCGGACGACGAAGTGGCGGCGGGGGGTCCGGCTCGCTGCTCATTGTGACACCCTACCATCATCGCCGCCGGTTTTTTTATTCTCTTTTTTTTTCATATATATTTTTTACCCGAGCTCGTGTAGACACGGCGCGGGACGGGCGGCGGGGGGCCCTTCGCCGCGCGCGCCGTTCGTCCGTCGCGGCGGCGTGGTGGCGGGGCGAGTTTGGTCGTCGTCGTCGTCGTCGTCGGCGGCGACGGCGGCAGCGGCGGTGGCGGTGGGGGGACCCGACGGAGAGTTCTCGTCGTCGTCGGCCGCCCAAACCGCACACTCGCCGAAACGAACCGCTCACGTACGGACCGGTGTCTGCGTGCGCGCTCCACACACACACACACACCGCAAAGTAATTGTTGTGTCGTCGTCTTCTCCAACGAACAGTGTGTGTTAACATAAATAGTTTTTTATTTATTTATTTATTGTTTTTTTTTTTTTTTTTTTTTTTTTTTTTTAACAATAATTATACGTAAATTTTTTTAATCCGCTCCGACCGCGGTCGTAGAAGTTGTAGTAATAACCCCCGGCCGGGACCAGTGTTATTGTGTGCGTGTGCGTCCGTCCCGCGTTTATTTTTTTATACTCGCCACCGGCTACTATTAAATATATATTTATTTGGTTATTGGATTGATACAGTTTTCATTATTTTTTCGACCGCCGTCCGTGAACCCGGTGCGTTTACATGCGTTTGGGCTGTGCGCTTTATCGTCGAGAAATTATTGTAAACCCAAAAACCGCACCCGCATACGAGCACGATCATCCCTCGCGCGCCGCCGGTCATTTGAATTTTATGTGAACATCGACGACCGTGTGCGCGTTACGCCGGTGCTACCGCGCATAGCCATCGGTGCTGTAATAGTCCGTACGCCGTCGGCATGAAGTACGATTTCGCAATGGAGAACTGCTTAGGGACCGATTATCCGAACCTGCACGAACTTAACAAGAACTGTTATGGGTTCTCGCCGGCCAGCGTGCAGAACGGACCACAGGCCGCCGCGGCCGCGGCCGCTGCCGACGAACAGACCATGTACAAGGTAACGATCACGATGACCAATATTATGATTATCAATATTATTATTTTAATGAAAACATATCGCCGATCCGACAGAAATGCTCGAGAGTCGGGATTTACCCGCAACTGTACCCGGCGTGCAGGGGAATATTAGGCAAACTACAACCATCGCGGCTCTTTTGGCTGTGCATTTCTTTTAAATGCCGATTTTCCCCGATTTGAGAGTCTTGACCGACCGTCAATTAACGCTTAAGTATAATATGACATTGTGGCGTATATTTAAAACGATTATTATCGCCACGGCTCCCTGTTCGCCACTTTCTATTACTTTCGTCCGCGGCTGAATAGTCTATTGAGTCTGGTATTGTAGGAACACTAAAAAAAAAATCAACCTATATGCGTGCGTATATGCGTACCCGAATAATCCGGAGATCACGGCACGGTTACTAATGCGACCAGAACATGTCAGATAATCAATTATACTTGCTTTTTTCTTTATTATTATTATTATTATTATTATTATGTTTTATATACATTTCGTTGGTCGAGTCGTCCGAGAGTTTTCCCTCTTGTTGTCTGCCGGTTAACGAAAAAGAAAAAAAACCAATACACATCACGACGACCGTTATCATTGTGCAGGGTATTATGCTGTGTGCGAGTGTTGTTTGTTTGGGAGCTATATCATTTTTAAGGCGAATTTGTCGCAGGTAGATATATAGTCCCGTTCCCCGGAATCGGTCGTCTGACGTCCAAATCCCAACTTCACGATACCTTGCGTTATAGAAACACAGGGAATATAATACACTTCATAATCATGGTACATATTATACAGGTGATGCGCCTTCGACTCTTTCTAATGTGCTGTTATGTATAAAGATTTCGAATCCGAAATTCTGGCAATCGATTCACTAGCTGTCCCGATGGTGCACAGCGCACACGCTATTTGTTATCTATTGGCTTATTAAAAGAAAGCCATCTGCCCATCTCCCTCACGTGCGTGTGCGCAAACTGCTGTGTCTGAAAGACCAACACGGCTAAGATTATACAAACCAAAGCATTTAATTTTTATGCGACAACTGCAAAAAAACTAATTTTATTTTTTTATATTAACTTCCAAACGACCTACATTACACTCGTCTGTAACACTCGCACACATGAAATGTCATTACATAGGATAAAACTTAATTCCAGCATAAGCCACTTATCACTGCACACCGAAGCTGTTTTCGCTGTTATATAGAAATATGATGAACCGCACGTTCGAATACTCTTCCACTAACCATGTATGTATAATATGTGCCAACTAAATAACGCCGTACTCATCCTTCTTTTGTATAGTACGTAACGTTTTAACAACTGTCACACGCGCTCACGAAAAAAAAATCAATATTGACGTTTTACGAAACGTGTTTGATATGCGGTAAAAAAAAATATAAAGCACCCGCAGGATAATGTGTTCGTCTGTGTGTATGCGTGTGTGTGTGTGGTGTGTCGGAACACTGAGCGTAAGTAAGTATATAAATCGCGGCGGCGGCAGCGTTGCCAAGTCGAACCGCCGTCGCGGCGTGCAGCGGGGTGTCCGCTACGGACAGATAATAATAACGTCATCGCAGCCGTCGTTATCACCGGTGGTCGGCCCGGTAGAATGATATTATTGTATAGTTATAATTAATATCACATTATAATAATTATTAATATTGTTCCATTATTATTATTACATATTATAACATTTAAGCGCGCCGCACACTCCGGGCGCGCAGAGTGTACTTACCTCCAAACGTAACGCCCCAAAACGTTTCGTATTATAATCTCTCTTACATACGTGCACTCGAGATAGTATACCTGACACGATATTATTATAACAAAATATTATCTAAATTTTTTTAATTTTTTTTAAATCCGTTCTACTGTACATCGTCGCCCTCGAGTGTATGTGTACGTGTGTTTGTTTTCTGTGAGTTTTCTCACACGACGAAAACGACAGCAGCGCATACAATATGTAACTATATAGCCGTAGTATATGCACACGCGCGACACACACACACACACTAATGAAGAGTTCATTAGCCTTGAAACGTGTGCTGGCCAAGTGTTTAGTAGGATCGGAATCGTCGGAAACACGAAATGGCACTACAAAATTTTGGGATTAACGATTACAGACAAGTGTCGCTGAAATTCGAGCTGTGCAGTGCGGCTTTCGTTTGGCCGCGCGTAAATATCTTTAGCAGCTACATAAATACGCGCCAGTTCGTTCCGCGTAGACGTCGTTATCGGCGACGTGCGGAAAGAGATAAAATTCGTACGAAATCCGCGCCGGCAGTGTTATCACGCTCGCAGTTATTAATATTAAATATGTATATTATAGCATTATAATAATATTTTACTCTTAAAGTCCAAAAGTCGCCACTGCGTTACACGCCAGCTTTATAAATATATATATATATTATAAAAAAATGAATTTCACGACAATGTCTGTTATTATTACCATTATTATAATGTTATCGCCATGAAACTGGCAATTAAAAAATATAACATTATTATCTATTCTATACCCCGTCCGTCCGCGGTGGTTACGATTCGGACTACTTTAGCAAATGTTATTATAATAAAGACAGTGTAATTGTGTACGCAATAGGATATAGGAGGAGAAGGCGAGATAAAATATATTTCATCTCGTAGTCGGTTCTTTTTTTCGTCGTCGTCGTCGTTGTTGTCTCGTTAGCCGATTTCGAATTTAATAGGTTTCAGGAAATGGAGTATTGTCATTCGTCGTAACCTTGTAAAGCGACCACGTGCGGCCGTGCGGGTGTTAAACTATTGCGTTCGCCGCCACATCGTAATCCTTCTTTTTTACGCCACAGCGTCCTTAAATATCTCTGGAAAATGTTCGTTTATACCTATAATTATAATATTATTATTCGCATTCCGTTTTGCGTTCCTGAAACCACGCAGTTTCGGCACTTTGTTATACGTAGTCTAATTGCCGGTATATGCAGCTCCGCGGCGCGCAGGCGCTACTCCAAAACTTATTATCATCATTAGGTATATCCAGTAGTCTAGAAAAGAGTAAAAAATATACTTTAACATTATTATGGTTGTTGTTTTATCATTTGGCGCCACTGCCGCCACCGCCGCTGCCGGTGTGCGGTAATAAATTCACGACGTACGAACGAAGACAAAAAGGATGGTCGGAACGTGTGGCGACGGTGGCGGCGATATTGGGAGAGGGAAAACGATAATTATACGTGTTCGTAATATACGACCATAAAAAAACAGACTCCTCTCACGCACAAAATATAGAAAAAAAAAATATATATAAAATATATATACCAACCATATGGGCTAACAATGACAGTGCACACGGTCTCGTGGACGCGCATAAATGTTTTGAAACATGTTAAAACTGTTGCACGCAATACAAGAGGCCCGCTATGCAATATGTGTATGTGTGTGCTTGTTTGCGTGTGTTTGTGTGCGCATATTATATACGTAGGTATATGTATGTATAATAATAATGTGCGTGTGTGTGTATGTGTGTGTACAGTGTATATACGTATATATGCAAATTAGGCTATAGTCGCCCACCTAAAAGTTATTAGAGAAACGCACGCACGCGCGCCCGCGCCAAATGAATGGTAACTGGGAAGTATATATACATCTGCCGGGCGACACCTCAATACATACCTCGTACGATAATATACAAAAAGCGGCGACAGTCGTTCATCCATATGTAACATAATCATATAACAGCCGCTGCCGTCGTTGTCGGCAGAAGCTTTTTAGTACTACCGTGTAATATGTATACTATAGTTAAAAGGTGAGTGGTGACACATCGTTCGTAGGTATGATAATATAATATAATATATAATAAGTGTGAGGAGCCCATCAAAACTTTAACCGATTATTTTAATAATTAATGATTTATTATTCACCTTGTAATTAATAAAACCATGTATGATTACATAACGCATCATTATTTATCAGCTATTATAGGTATACTTACTCATATATTATAAGTACCCCATAATATAATACTATTTAACGATGTAGGTAGGTGTTTGGTTAAAGTTTAGTTTCCCGCTCATTACTGGACCATCTGATGCGTTATAACAGCTGTAACCATCCACTGCTGCAGATATATAAATAGTAGGTATTTATAAATTTATAATATTTGTATATATGTGGGTACTCTTCGCTGAACACTGTCACTCGTGTACTTATCGACTTATCGACGGGTTATTATTTTATTATTATTGTCAATAAAACCGGTACCTATCTGCCATAACTGTTGGTAGAAATTAACAGAATGTCGTAGCTAGGTATATAAAAAAACTCGTTTGTATAAGTCTTCAATATCAATACACACATACACATACATTATAATACTCGTTATGTGTTCGATTATGCGTATGATATTGTATTTGTGTATACTTTTTTTTTCGGAAGGCTTGCGCGGGAACCGGTTTTTTACGTCAAATGCACACGCGTTCACTTCGCTCGCGCGACGACGGTGATCGATATGGTTCCGATCGTGGGCGGCGTGGGCTTCCCCCAGAACGGCACGGCGTACCTACGCTATCCTAAAAAAATAACTAAAAATACACAAACTACTGCAAATAGTCAGAAAACGAACGCGGACAAGAACGACACATAACACAAACTAAAAAAAAAAAAATGTTATCTCTATAGTCTTATATAATAATGTATCCGCCGACACGCAGCTTCCATTTCGTGAGAACGAGGCCGCCTTCGTCGGGGTCGCATTGACGGTTCTGGCGGCGGGGGCGGAATCGTTGGATGTCGAGTATATTATATTACCCCATCAACCGGCACACACACTCTCGGGATTTATTACGCCGCGCGGCTGCAAGATCTATCGTATCTAGTCGGAAGTTCGTCGTCGTCGCCTTATACGCGCGCGAGCTCGCACGGGAAACACGGTGGCAAATTTTCAAAATTAGTTCCGTCGACTGATCGCGGGGGAAATAGGCACAGCGAGCGAGCGAGAGAGAGAGAGATACACCATATGTGATGTCTACTGCGGCGTATATATTAATATTATAATATACGCGTAATATTATGTGTCATGTGTAATATAACCGACAGGGTTCATCGGGTCACACCGTAAATCCTGCACAGTGAAATGCTCCTGCCGCCGCCGCCGACGATTTAGCTTGTAAAATGTGCATTCTTCGAGTTTGTTAAATTGTACACGCACGTCGTCGCTGCCAAGACGAATCAGTCACGGCCGCCTCTTCCTCGTCGTCACATCACGAGCTTCGTCGGGTTCTCCGCTCCGTATAATAATAATAATATAATATTATAATAATTATCATATACACGCGGTGTGCACACACATCAGCATAATATATTAATATACGGTTTGTGACGTGACATCCTCCGACGTGCACTATACCCCCCTCCTCCGCCCCCAAAAAAACAAATAGTCTACAAAAACGCGTCGACAATTTTTTTTCCGGTCGTCTCGTAAACCTACCTAACCTACCTGTACAATAACATACGATATTATAATATGCCTACCTAATGTGCCTGCACGTGTGTGCGACACACCTGACAAGTGTCGCTGTCGTCCACGCGCGCGCGTTTTTAATACCGTGTTTGTCCGCCGTAAATATTTGTTTTATCGTCGTCATCAAGGGGGGGGTCCCGCGCGTTCATCGACGATCGCCGTCGTCGTCGCCTGCATGTCTCTGCAGTAATATAATATAATAAACACACGCACGCACATATATAGACCGACTTTCATAGGCTCGCCGTGTATTATTGCGTAGGTAGGTACTCGTCAAAAGTATATACGCGATTGGCGTGAAAAAAAAACACACTAATCGTCTATTCGAACGAACTCCATCGAAAATATTGTAATAACAATGGTATATACATAACGACGACTTGAATAAAAAATATTTGTGTTTATCGTTGCTTACGATTCTTTTTTTTTATTATTATTATTACTCCGCTGCCGTGGTGTATAGTCGAAACGTATACTTATAACCAAGTCTATACGTCAAACAACTAATTATATAATAAGCGCTCCATTGCATAATTTGTGGTTATTTTTTTTCCTCGCCAATGATAAATACATACGCACTTGGTATTATAATGACGGATTTATTGACATTGGCGGTTTCACATCGCGGCTCGTCAATGATGACGGTTAGTCTTTTCCTGCGCGACAATCTAAAATCGTTATCAAATGATAAATGCATTCGTAATTATTAGATTATTAAAAATGTAACCGGTAAATTCGGTCTAGGGTTGCGGCTGCAGTAGTTTTCCATTTCCCCCCTCGCTCGTTACATAGACACTCACACACACAAACGCACGCGTTGCGATATGCTACGAGGAGTGACCAAACACCTCGGTCGTCTCGCGGTCGACGTTCTCTACTCGGCAACGGGTCCCTCTCTCTGGGGGCGATTTTTCTAACGGACAAAAAAGGGTGACGGCCACAGCAGTAGTCCTCCGGGTTATTTTTTCCACCCTTTTTTTTTCGGTGGCGAGCGTCTCGCGCGCGCGCTTTGGCTCGATCGCTAGAGAGGGCGGCGGCGGGTTAATGAAACACAAAAAACCCGATTGTATGAGTGTTTGTGTGTGCAGTGTATACTGTATACCCCCTTTGGTTAGGTTCCATTTTTACTTGCATTATATGTGTGTGTATGTTGCACGCAACCGCTGCCGCCGTCGATTGTGCAATAATCCGAAAAGAGGGTCCCGTGCGATGGGAGTAATGAACGTGCAGGGAATACACACACGCGCACACACTGCAGCATACAATACCTATATACTCACGTATATATCGACAAATTGGTCGACTTAATTGAACTGTGGATACTGGGGAGAGGTGAGTCATTAAAAAATAAACGACGTAATTTTTTGTATAGGTACCTACGTATAGTATATATATATTATATTTATATTTTTGAGGATACGCGCACAGCTACGCCACGGCGCGCGGCCGATGCCAAAATATTAGCCTCCGTCGGCCAAAAAAAACCGTATAAATAGACGAAGAATTAATGTTCCTAAAACGCCGTCGTCGTAGTTGTCGTTGTTGTCATGTACATTATACTTATATTATATTATATATTCTGCTCGGTCGTTTCATAAAGAAATAAAAAAATAAAATACGTACACCGATCGCGCGCGAATTCGATTATTACTCGCGCGCGCGTGTAGGTCAAGTTTTTTTCGTTTATATAGGCACTGTATATAAAAAAGGGGTGACTCGTATTTTGATTCTTTCTTCTCGGGGGTTTTTTTTTATCGTAAGAAATAAAAACAAGTGTTTCCGCTCGACCGGTGTAGGTCGGTGCTGTAGTGGCGGAGGGAAAACAACAGTTATCTATAATAAAATTCAATCGCGAGACGCGATGCTTATGAATTATATATAAGAGCGGACGGAAAAAAAAAACCATACACAATTTGTTTTGCTAATGTACGCAGTGTATGGAAATCGATATATTAACTAGAGCGGGGCGTTTGTAAACGAGTATATAGGTAGGTTTTTTTTTGTCAACAGTTAGTTAAATTTAGTTTATGTATTGAGTGTCAACTAAAACTCAAATCTTCCGGAAATGCACATTCGTTGGAAAATTTATCGGTCGTCGAAAATCGTAATGTTTGTTACCTACTTTAAACTTATTGCGCTAATTGGTTTCTATTTTGTACATATAGCTACAGTGGGTGACTGATCAGAGATCTATGTAACAAAACTGTTGTGGAATTTAAATGAATCGTATAATACTCCTACCATTTTGTAATACGAACTGCTGATCAACCCGTATATATAGGTATATGTTATGCTCATGGCACGTATTGTTGTTACAGGGTCGCGGTAGGAAGCGGGGCGTGAACAAAGGTAGAGACGGTCTCGGATGGTCGAGTGTGGACCACGGAAACCCAGAGGTAAGTTTCGATTGTTTATTAGTAATATATATATATATATGGCTTATTAAGGCGTCATGTATAATATATGAATTATCGCTGTTGTTTCGTCTTCCGATTTGAAAAATCATAATCTGAAAATAATATGCGTAGTGCTTTTTGAAATAATATCGATTGTATCCGCCCTCGACGTCGATTTTAAGAATCACCGGAAAAAATAACCATGGTATACGATTGTTAATATAATATATTACTATTTACTACTATGTAGTATACTATTATACATATAAATATATAATATACAAACGAGTTTTGTTTGGGTGCATTGAAACGTTTCAGTATAATATATTATATTATAATATAGTATATACATTATATACACTTTAGTATTATAGTACATGGGTACATATTATTATATACGATAATAGACATCACTTGTAATTAGTAATTACTTCCTAACGTGTATTATGCGGCGATAAAACACGATTAGACCGGTTTTATTATAATATTATTATAATATATATTTTAGTTCACCAATGGTTACGAAAAACCTACTATTATATCCGATGCCGCCACGTTATTGAACGTCCAAAGTCGTTGGTAGGTTCGGAGCTGAAAATAGTTTTGGTTGGGTTATATGATATTCGCTTACTGTTAGTTTTTATTATTCTTTTTAGATGTTGGTAATTTTTTAAGTACGACATCACTTTTAATAAACTCACGGGCGATAACCCTCATCGCGCTGAAAATCAAACTCTGAGAAATAAGTCTATTAAAAATCTCAACAAATTATACACCTGTGACTGTGTGATAACACTTATAATAATAATTACCGTTGAAAAAATTATATATATAACTTGCATGTCATTAGTGCGGTGCGAAAACGATAACAGGCGTATAATATGTATATCATTGCAGCTTTACATCTATTATATAGGTAACTGTTAGGCTGTATATTTATATATATATATATATATTATAAATTATGCTGCACGCGTTCACCTCCGTTGTTATGTTTTATCAGTAAATTTAATTAATTACCAATAGATAGTGCATGGGAGTACGAATCGCGGGAATATGCTTTCTTTTAAATCGGCAGACTGCAAGTATTACATATAGAGGTATACACTAGTACGTGAACCAATTGTTTTTTTCTTATGCTTCAAATAAAAATCAATTTCTACTGACGTTTATATAAACCGAGTAATAGTGGGTATACTTAAACATATTATATTGAACATTGTACTTTAGTATTGTAGTATTCGTCGACGGAATTCTTCTTTAAATTTATTATTACTATTAACACACGGTCGTTGCGAAAACGCGTTTCGCGTGTTTCGGCTATTTTCGTTACATTTGCGGTGTCTATGGAATAAAATGCGTTTAATTTTGAAAATAAAAGCATACAAATTAAATCAGCGACGGACGTTAGTTATAATCCTCAGAACTAGAAATTCGTTTTTACGCCATTCGCCGCCGACGAGTGTCTTTTTACCTATCACTGGGCATCTATATCGTTTGTTACATATGTTTCAATTAGCCGACGCCGGTTATCGCAGAGAATTGCACCAGGGAGAAAAAAAGATAAAACCAGGTATATATATATATATATATATATACACGAGAAGTGTTTTAATTTCAATTGAAAAAATGTGAGCGCCTCGTGTTCACCACGCCTCATCTATTTATAATATGTTACAGTATATAAGCCTAAACGGCTAAATAGATTTATGTATATTATAGTCGCGTCATTATTTTGTATGTTTTGCAACGGTGCACTCAACAATTTAAATTATACATTAGTATAGTTATCGAGGATAAAAATAATGATAATAATAATACAAAATAATAATCGGAGATTGCGGTCGACACCTACGACGTGTCTCGTAGATATGTATATAGCTTTATCCGGTTTAGTTCTGGTTTTGTTTTTGGTTTTTTAAATTTTTAACGATGAGCGACCAAATATACGCTATGAATCGTGGTTTCATGTTACATAATCGATGTTGGTCGCTAGTGGTATGGGGACGAAAAATGATTATTATTATATATACTTTTTTTTAGCACAGCCGGACAAACCGGTGTGTTGGTGTGCTCGCGTACGATTGTCATCGTGCATTATTTACGAACCGTTGATTTTTTTTCGCTTTTTGTAACCCCTCAAATCGAGAACGGGTCGAATTTAATTGAATTAGAAATATAAAAAACCTGAAGCCTTTTCGTTCTACCATGCATATATATATATATATAAATACCTATCCGTATATTTATGTTTATTATGTATATACTAAATACACATATATTTTATATACCATCACACATATACATATTTAGGTATATAGAAGTGTAGAACCCCTTTTTTTATCTACCTGCTTCCTATACCCCATGCACGTGTACACACGTGACCGCTAAATTGGAGGAATTATCGGTCTGTCGTTTTTTTTATTATTATTATTTAATTATAAAAGAATGGTCAGTGGGTACGCATGTGAAATTCGATTTTTCCAATGTTGTAATTTGCATAATATTATATTTATAATTCAATACGTCGGTCACCCATCATCCGTTGCACGTCCCGGAAAAAAATATTCGATAATCCCGTGTCTTGGGCAGGCAATGCACAATTATATAGTTTTATGTCGTAATGCCGCGACATCAATTATTGCTGTGACCACGCGAGTTTTTATTTTTTTACGAATTGTCTATGTGTTTTTGAGCTCGAATTTTGCGGTCGACTAGGTCGCTGCTCCCGATTATTACAGCAGAGTAATACCTATATAACTTCAACTTTCGTGTAAATAACAATATAGGACATGTGTAACGCACATATTATAAGTGTTTGGCGACACAGAGTATATTATAATGTCATGTATGATATATAATAATCCTTAATAATATCGTTAGTATCGGTATTTTATACACTATTTGTATACACATTATGATTCACCAAACATGTTTACGTCTATTTTAAAGTTGATTAATTTATTCAAATTTTAATTTTTGGAATTTTTTTTTTTATTATTTTTGAGTGTGATGTGGTGTTTCGAACTTCTGTTTTTTCAAATAAAATACCCCCTTTTTTACTATACCATATCTTCCAAACCCATTACCAAAAAATTTAACGAACAGAGTTACAACTTATCGTCTGCGTTATGAAATTATGGTCTTTAAGATGTATTAAAAAATTCCAAAAATGAGATTATGATAAACGACAGATAAACTGTATTGTCGAAGAAGAATAAAATGGTGAGCATCAAAATAGTAAATCACCAGTATACTGTATAATATAATAATATAATATATATATATATATATAGATGTATAGTAAAGTTACTTATAGATCAACTGCAGTATACATGTTCCGGTTGAATCACGAATTCACAATAGGTATCCAATGTAGATGCTATTACTATCAGAAAAGATATTTAAGGAAAAAAAAATGTAAATAAAATCACTATCAGCCGCTGACTTAAACCGTCGTCGCAGACCACCGCCGGTGCAGCAGTAGCCCGTCCGCGCCACGGCGTTTTTATTCGTTTCGCTTTTTTTAACAGACGTTTTTAATAAACGTACGCGCACACAGGTAGCTTGTCGTCGTTTAATATCGAATGTATGTGTGTGTGTGTGTGCCCGCGGCAGCAACGGACTCGCGCCGGGTGCGCACATATACAGCGTGTGTCGTGCTACAGCCGCCCGAATGGTCGGAATTCGTTTCGTACAGCCGTCCCCTCCCTCCGCGTTTCCATTGCAGTCGAACTCTCTGCCGCGGAGAGGAGGCCTCGCGCGTTTACGTTTTGTTTTTTTTTTTTAAACGTACACACCGTACAGAACGATTGCCGCCGCTACCGCGATTCGGTTGCCCGCGCGTGTACACGATGACGGTTTTAAAGTTTGGCACGTTTCGACTTTTGCGTATTTCTTCGTTTCCAGTCGCCCGGTGCGCGCACCGCTGTTGCGTCGGAGATTCGCACGCGCGATCTACGATCGTCCGATATTTCCGATTTACCGAAAAAACGTTTATCCAACACACTGCGGCTTTCCCCCCGGATCGTCGTTTGCTTTTATCGGCTCTAATCGCCCCAAATATAATGCATATACACTATACACGTGGTATGGATTTAAAAAGCGATCGGAGTCGACTTTACCGCCGCGTATGGATTACGACCATTAGTATATACTGTTATATACTCAGCACATATTATATACTGCTGTACACGGTGCACTCGAATTGGGCGTGTTTCAGATTTGACGACTTTTTAACAATATTATAATATAACGTGAGCGCGCGTATGATATATTATTATTAGTCATTACTAAAATATTATAGTGCGGCGGCGGCGGCGGCGGTGAGACAAAACGCGTTCGACGGCGACGAGCGTGTCGGCGGCGTACCTATTTTGTACGGCACGCCGCGACCGACCTTGGACATGACATCAGTGCGCGCGCGCCGCCGTGCAGTACGTAATATAATGTTGTATTTATATTGTTGAAAACGCGGTACAGACAGCCCGTCCGCCACGTGAACCTCTCCGTATACGCGCGACGGACGATCGCTACACGACTCGATTGGACGGACGTGCGTCTTTTTTAAATGTTTGTCTTAAACGGGCTCACGATAGGCTTTGCGGATAATCCTAGACGGCGGGCAACTGCACGCGTGTAAAATACAATAATAATAATAATTATTATTACCGTCGTATTATCGTCGAGATGCCGTTTCGCCGCAGACGATCGATCGCGTCATTTCAATATTAATTCACGGAATACTGTACGCTGTAATAATATGATGTTATGCGATTATATATAGGCGTCTTTCTACGCATACGCGTCAATATTGTGTTATTATTACGCTGTAGTGGAATATTGAGTGCTCAAGTCAAATCGATTGCTCGCCGCGTAATCGCGCGTCATACTTTTATTTACTGCGGCGTGTCTGGGAAACGCTCGTGTGATGTTCAATGTGCACTCGACGGTTTGTGTAGTTGCAATACGACCACGACGACCACGTGATTCGCAATAGGTTTACAACGTTGTTCTCGAAAAAACAGTTTTTAGAGAAGACTATACGAATAATTTACATTATTTGCGATTAATTTAGTGATTTGCTCGTAATTGGCAGCGAAACCAGATAAAACATTTACACGGATAAAGGCGCGTTAGGTGTATAAGTGACTTAGGATTTGGAAAAAATTACATAACTTTGTTTGAAATTTAAATTTTTTCACTGTTCCTATAGTATGGCGAAATACGCAAATATCAAAACACGCAGTGTTGCGAACCAACGATATATACATACATAATATTATTATGCGCAAAAAGTAGTGTGAATGTATAAAATATTGTATTTTAAATGACGGTGATGGTGACTTCTTTGTCGGATGGTTTAAAATCTTTTTTATTTTAAAAACGAGTTTTCCCTTTCGATATTTTCACAAAATGCAAGTGACTAAACTGATATTATAATTTATACTATAATATCGTTACTCTACTCCACATCGTCGCAGAGCAATAGCCGCAGTGATGTGTGGGACGTTGATCAACGGCGGCGTGGCGGTACATTTGAATCGTTTCAATAGAAAGTCACGATGATTCGTCTCTTATATTATATTTCCTGCGGCGACTTATTTACGAAAAAAAGCGAACGCCAAACCCGTTACGAAATTCGACGACACTTTTTATTTTTTATTGCGATTTCGTTTTTTAATTCGTTTGCATTGAATAAAAAAACCGGTAAACTATACACCGCAGCAAGTAGTCACCACACAATGTATGTTACATTATTTTAAATACATTTATATAAAAATGTATGTATGCATACATATGGGATTTATGCACTGGTTTTCCGAATGTCCTAGAAACTATTGCGTGGTAGATTAACTGGTCTTACTCCACTTATTTTAGATCAATATTGCACTCTGCTTTAAAAAGGTTATGTTTGAATTATTTCACTTTGGTCAAAAAAAAAGTGTGATTTTTGTATTCAGTCGGATCAATCAGTCGACATTGGTCTAGGGATTTAAAACAATTTATACTTATTTAATATTCTTAAGTACACATATTCAAGTATACACACGTTTTTTTTTTTGAATTTACAGTCTTTTAACACTCGTTTAAGTTGCAAAATATCATTGTTTAAAATAAGGGTTTTTGTTGATAATAAGCATTTTAAAACTTAACGATGATTGATTGACTACATACTAAACATACTAAAAGAATTTGTATGTATTCACGAGATAAATGGATTTTATAGTGTTATAATTATTACGTAGGTACTAAATTTAAAAAAAAAATCAATCTTGTATCGACCGAGAATCGTTAAATCGACGACTAGTATACCATCGTTTTCAAACCTGTTTTTAATCCTAGTGCTATTCGATTATTTCTATTTATCGTTGATGTAATACCTAAATGCAATTTTATTAACCCTGCGCTATTGCATTGCATGTATAGCTGTCGTCATATTCGAATGGTATACTGTGTATTTATCGTATACGTATAGAAATGCATTATGATGTACTCGTAGTCGGTGAGTAATAATTACCAAATCATAATAATGATATATTTGAAGGAAACTCGTAAAATCACTCATAAGCTACACTCGATGACTACGAATTATTTCTGATCGCCTCTAATCAAAATGCTTCTCGTGTTAAAATCTCGTCGTGTTTAGTCCCGGAGTCGTCGAGGTCTCAAGTCAATATGTTGTAGTGTATTATATAATAGGTCGTCAAGTTTTCGCTCATGTAAATTAATTGCAAATTAATGAACGCGTGTGTCGAGAAACGCGCACGTGGACTTAATAAGAGTAATTCCGAAACGGAACAATAATTATTAAGTATATTATTATTATTTCACCGTCGACCGCGACGGGTTCTGTATCTCTTTTGTTTGTTCGAGTTATGTTTGAAAATTACAACCACGCTGTACATCATAATATGCGTATTATAAAATAGCTATGCCGACCAATGTATTATTATTATTGTTATTATCATAAAAAACGATCGGATTTTCGAAAAATAAACTCTTTTTACTACGTATTATTATGATTATTATTATTACTACTATTATAATGTACTGCACTTGGCCGCCGTCGATGTTTATCGCGTCCACTTCGATCGATGGCAGCAACAGCAGCAGCAGCAGCAGCAGCGGCAGCAGCAGCTGAAAACCCGGTTTTTTAGTCGCACGCACCAGTCTCTCTTTTAACCCTAACGCGTCGTCGGGCGCACGTTTTTAAAAAAAATTCACGTCTACTTATATGCCGCTCTAGCACACACACACACACACACACACACACACACTAATCGGCCGAGCAGGACCCTCTTCCATATTATATATTATATAGTTATGTACGATGTTACGTATTATAGAGGTATATAATATTACGGTGTGCATACGCGTCTCGCGTGTGTGTTGCGCCGAAACCGGTCCACACTCGACCCGTCGACGATTGTGTGTGCGGCGTATGCGCCTCTCTCGGACCCCCCGAAAAAAAAAACGAAAAAAAGAAAACGGACAGACAGACAAGCGAATAAATCCGATGGTCGGCGGCGGGTGCGGAGATAATCATCGGCGGCGGCGTCGGAGCGACCCGCGTGTGTGTGTTTTACACCGCCATGTTAGCTACGGTCGTCGGCGATCCGTTTCTTTGTCGAGATTTCGATTTTTTTTTACCATCGTCATAATTATATTCATAACGCACTATACTCGCGTACAAAACGTTATACATTTTCGAGAGATTTTTCACCATTTCACACGCACACCGCACAGATTCGGACGGCCTTGAATTTTACGTTCCGGCCAAGGTCGGACCGGCGGCTCTAGTGATAACGCATGGCACTGTCGTCGTCGTCGTCGGATGATAACAACACACATAATAAACGACGCGGTCTTACGTATTATTATTATTTTATTCTCATCGACGCCGTACGGTCGGCCTTGGTCTCGAACGACGTAGGTACTTATGTGTTGCGCGCCAGTGGGTCACGATATGACCCGGAATCGTTTTCGTTTTGTCGGTGTATTAATATATCTATAAATGTATATTAATGTATTTTATCACGCTCTTACTGATACGTTTAATAGGCAATAGGAATAATAATAATAATAAAACAACAATAATTCCGCGTACAGGTCTACCGCGGGTGTTCGGTAGTGACGGTAGTGGCAATAATCGTCGTTGTGTAGTAGTCGTCGTACATATCGTAAATAGTTGGACTACCCAAGTATATTATAATAACTACATGATATATTATTATTATGATTAAATCGCCACCACCGCCGGCGGTTTTTATAGATTATCATTATAACGTGACTGTCCTCGAGCGAGTGAAAAATATAATATGCAAATTATTATTTACAAAGTAGGTATTTCATCGGTGCGAGATGACGTTTTTTAGTCAAAACCGGAAATCAATCATACGATTTATACGGCGGATTTCATCGATTCGGACAGACCTTTTTTTATTATTATTATTGTTATTAAATAGTCACCACCAATATACGATAATAATAATAATTTATAGCTTATCGTGTGACCGTTGTTCACGTCAGATGTTTATTGACAAGAGAATACCGGACGTCGTTGCGGGGGCTATGGTGGGCAACATGCGATTATTTATGACCGGGTTGTGTGTGCGTGTTTGTTTGTGTGTGTGTAAACACCCGTGTCATACAACCCCCCGTTAGGTACGTCTCCACGGGACCTGGTCCCAACGCGACGAATAATAATATAAACGGGTTGTGATTGTTATGGAATTTTTATCGCCTTGCGACGACGACGTGTACGTGTGACATTTGTTGGACGCGGTGACGTACGTGCAGCTAGACCCTTTTACGCGCTTTTGGACCCCGTCCAATAGACCTCTATCCGAAAATCCTTCGAGGTCCGTGTAGTCTATATTCGGACGCCTTGACCTTAGCTGTGAAAATTCTATCCCATTTAATTTATATATATATATATATTTATTTTCGATGCGAGCACCGCGACGATGACGGATTTTTTGGATACTTGCCCGACGTAACCCGTTGCGTATTGTGTCTGGTCCGGAGAGGCCGAGAGGGGTGGCAACACAAACCAGTATAATATTAGGCATACGAATAAACGCCCACGGCTGCAGGTAGTATATAATAAATAGTGGTGGCCAACCTGTGCATTTGCGGTAACCGGTATAACGCACGCAGACACACCGTGATCATTTAAACAATTTTAATTTAGTACATAATAAATACGATCGGAGGACGAAACAATATCATGTATCGTACATTATTATACTGTATCAATATCATAATGCACACGCAGCAAATATAACTGGTGGGGGAGGGAAGGTAAACTAAACGACTGTATTTATTAGACCAAGAAAAATTAATCTTAAAAACTTTAAACAAAAATATATACATATACATTTATTTTTCAGTTAAAAAATAACATATTATTTTTATTACTATTGCGTTAATTATTCCTTTAAACGATTTCAATAGCAAAAAACTTGTCAATTATATATATATATATATTTTTTTTTAATTATAGGTATTTTAATTTAAAAAGTATAAAGCAATTTAATAATGAAACAAATATTACATTTATTACTCTCCGTAAATTATAATTTCTACATTGTATTATACTTAGTAACGTAAAGTAACACTGTTATTTAAATAAACGGGTGGGTAATTGTAATTGCACAAGTGAGCTTAATAATTGTATCCTGCAACGTAGAAAAAAAAATTTGAACCGTTCAGCAGTACTATTAGTACAATTACAAATTACAACTTATCCAGCCTTGATAATATAATATTATAATATATGCTGCACACTGGTGTTAACAGACATTTTTTTCTTTTCTTTTTCCAGCAGATATTTGCGTCCAAGTCGGAATTGCAATTGCACTCGCAGCTGCACGTCAAAGACGTGAAACCGTACAAATGCCATCAGTGCAACAAAACATTCGCCAACAGCTCGTACCTGAGCCAGCATACGCGCATCCATCTGGGCATCAAACCGTACCGGTGCGACATCTGCCAGCGGAGGTTCACGCAGCTCAGCCACCTGCAGCAGCACATTCGCACGCACACCGGCGACAAGCCGTACAAGTGCAGGCATCCAGGCTGCACCAAGGCGTTCTCGCAGCTCAGCAACCTGCAGTCGCACTCCCGGTGCCACCAGACGGACAAACCGTTCAAGTGCAACTCGTGCTACAAGTGCTTCCAGGACGAGCAGTCGCTGCTCGAGCACATACCCAAGCACAAGGAGTCCAAACACCTCAAGACGCACATATGCCAGTACTGCGGCAAGTCGTACACGCAGGAGACGTACCTGTCCAAGCACATGCAGAAGCACGCCGAGCGGATGGACAAGCGGCCGCCGATCATCGGCATACCGCGCGTGGCCCTGGAGAACGGCGCGTACTGGGGCAAGATGTCACCGGACACGGCCAACAACCTAGTGGAGGCCATCAATCAGCAACAGCAACAGCAGGAGTGCATGCAGGGAGGAGGCGGCGGCGGCGGTTCCAACGGCGGTGGCGGCGTCGCGACTGCCGGCGACTTGAACGCCGGTGGACCGTCCAGCACCGCGGCGTCCGTGGCCGCCGACGACCAGCCGTCCAACAGGCACGGCACCCACCTACCCACAGCACCTTCCGAGTACCTGTCGGACGCGTCGTCCGTGCCCAAGACCAGCACGTCCGCGTTCACGCCCATCCAGTCGTTCGGACTGCCGACGCACCCGCCGCCGCCGCCACCGTCGCACCACCCGCACCATCCGCACCACCAGCAGCACCACCAGCAGACCATGTACATGCCGTACAACCACTTGTCGTTCCCGAGCGCCAAGCAGCTGGGCGCGCACGGCCACCAACTGTCGCCGATGGCCGGGCCCATGGACATGAAGCCGCCGTCCGTCGGGTCCGTGCCCAACGGGTTCCCCAACCAGCTGATCTCGCTGCACCACATACGCAACTACTCGCACCAGCCGAGTCCCTCGTCCATCATGTCCGAACACCTGTTGCACGGCATGAAGGACAAAGTGCAGTAGTAGTGGGTGACGAGCTGCGGGGCACACACAGCGGCGTCGTACGACTGCGTTTTTTATTACGTTATTATAACGTGGCACGCCACCGCGACTCGCGGCTCCGTACCGCGTGTCGTAATAATATCTGTATTTATGTATAGTGTAATATTATGCATAATGTCATAATAATATTATCGTATGTGTATTGGTACGCGGAAAACCGTATTAATAATAATATTTATGAAACGCCCGCGCACGGTGTTCCCCATCGTATTATTTATTAATATCGTCGTCGTCGTCGTGTCGTCTGTGTCGCGTGTGATTATGTTAGATATATATATATATATACATACCAGGTTAGGTATATACCGGCTGTGGTTATCATATATCTATATATATTATATTTACCTACCTTGCAACGCGAGCCAACTGTGATGACGCACACAGCAGTGAATATAGTCGACGACCACTATAATTTTCTCGCCAATTTATGCCGTTTAAAATCATTATTATTATTATTATTATTATTATTATTATTATTTTTATTATTATTATTATTATTATTATTATTATAAATGTGTTTTTATACGTTTTTTTGTCCAATGTCAACGTGTATGTGTCTCATCGTCGTCTCGATCCAATCCTTTGATTATTATTATTTTTTTTTTCATTTATGCCTCCCTAATATTTTAGTATGTTATATTAAATTAAGTTTTGGTGTTAAGTTGTGGACCGAGTGTATACGTGCGGATTTATTGCCCGTAACCGTGTAACGCATGTAAATATTTTCGAGCGAGTGGCGAGATGATGAAAACAGCTATCGTTAATTTGTATTTTATTAATTTTTATCTTCAACGTCTTCTTCTCGTCAAAGTGAATTGTCTATACCCAAGACTGATGTGTACATTATTAATAATTATTATTGTAAAATAAATAAATAACTATCGGAATTCGGGCAATAATAATATAGTATCGAAAAACATAAAATAATAACCCAGTTTTAAATGTTAGAGGTATTAAAAATTTTTCTCTTAATTTTCATTACTATTATTTTTTTTTTATGGAGAGCGTTAGGGACACAGAGGTCAGTCGCATGGATCTCAGTAAATTGTAGACGACGTATATTGTTTTTTAAAAACCTTACTGAAACAGTGTTTTACATTTCTTTTGTGATTGTTACCATTTGTAATAGTATAGTCAACGAGTCACGAAGGTAATTAACAAATTCCTAACCTAAAACTTAATTTTATAGGATACGTAAATTTTATTTTAAATAAGTTTTTAATTTTTTTTTTTTTTTTTGTAATTAATTAATTTAAAAACGTTAATTTTTTAATTATTATTATATAATTTTTATTTCGTTTAATGCTCAATTTGTATTAAATTTCGTTGTTCCGCTTTTAAACAAATTATGTAATTTTTTTTTATCGTTGTGATGGTTCGGTACTTAAGGCTAACAAATATTTTTTTTGTTTTTGTTGAACTATTTTAATTTACGAATTGTACAAAAAAGAACATGGAAAAAAGTAAAAAAAAAATAAGTAAAAATAAGCCTGTACATTATTAGTTAAAATGTTATAACATAATATTATAACGCGACTATTAAGTTTGTTGTACAACACATTTTCCGACGGTCTTATATATTATATATATATACATAACTAAATATAATATATATATATATATTATGTGTATAAAATATATATATATACATAAATTGTAAGATAATTTTTTTTTTGAGGTTGATAAAAATATTCCAATAAAAAAATGTATTAAAAAATGGCTACTTTGTTATTATTTTCCTTATCTTTAAAAAAAAAAAAAACAGGTTAATATGGGCGACAAAGTATTTATTTATGAGAATCATCAGTTTGAGTTATGACATAATTAATAACTTTATTCATAATGTGATTTTACGAATAATAGGTAATTTTACAACTTTCACTGATACAGTGATACATATCGGTATAGGCAATCAAAATTAAAAATATAAACAATGTTCCGTTGACGGAGAAGTAAGTATATACTATACTCGTATATCTAATGATAAAAAAATATGTAAGCGAATATTATTAAGTTGAAATACTGATACATTTTTGATTTAATTAAGACATGGTCATATATTCATGATAATTTTCTTATTTTAAATATTTACAAACAAAGGTTTGTTTATATTTTTAAAATATTTTATTCATCGAATAAAACAAAAACCACTCTTACAAAAAAAAAAAAACAATCGATTATGGGCGAAATATATTTGAAGTATCTATAGTTATTAAGCGATGGCTACGAAAATCATTTAGTGATTTTATTCCTTGACGTGTATAACTCTGAGTGTGTATACCCGAGACGAGATAAGCGTGTGTTTTTTGAAAGAGAAAAGTGGCCTTAACCCATAAATACTATTTTTCAAATGTCTCAGTTTTCGCAACGACCGTTACAACGAAGACGACAACGACCTTGGGCCCGACCAAGCACGGAAACCGCAGGTAACCGACATTGTCATCGACTGTCATAATCATAATGGGTGTTAGACCCAAATGGATCAATTAAAAATAAATACTTGATAAATATTTTGACATATTTCAGGATATTATTAACAACAACTACTATTATAAAGCGGCATTAAAAATCGAACTCTTAAGCTAAAAAATTATAATATCTCAAACTTTCAGCGGGAACAACATCCCATGTACTGTTCAAGTATAAATATTATTTTAGAATTATTTATAGAACATTATGAGGTATGAAACGTATGATTCTTGATCAGTTTCAACATATTGTGTTTATGACATTATGAATTATTGGTAGTGTTACAGATACTCGCGGAATGTTCGGTTCGGTTGGGTTAGGTTAGGTTAGATTTGTTTGATGTTCGTCAGAACACCGACAACTTTCGAATCGGCAGAGCTTCCAACCAAATGACATAGTAATATTGGACACATTTGCACAGTGTAATTTAATACTTTACAATATTATTTTATATTATGTTGTAGCTTACTATAGAGAATTTTACTAAAAAACTTAGTACAACGTGTTATTACTAAACGCGATTATTTTATCAAGGCTTACTCAAATTTTTCAAACCTAATCATACATAATATTTAAATTTTATACAGCATAAAACTAATTCATAAACAACAGCCGTAGAGCTGTTTTTATAACTGTATCATAAATCTAGTATAGTTTTACATACGGAGTAAGTACACGCGAACCGCGAATAATGGTATTATATGGGTCGACTTTGAGCGCGTAATCTTCGGGAAAACGGATAGCTCCTGTTTCGACTGGGCGGAAGTGATCTAGACCTGTTCGGTGGACGCGAAGATAAAAAACAGTTGAAGATATAGTGTGGTCTTGAACCGGAAAATGGTGGTGAGACCGAAAAAAAACCACAAAAATTACAATTACCTGGCGAGCCAGCACGAGTACATCGTACATCGGTGGTCTACACCTCGGTGGTATTTATACCGCGGTCAGATCGCTCAAGCTTAGAACGTTACCGGGTCACGGGTATCACTGATAAATATTTCTTCGGTGATAACATTTTTGAAATGTATATTCATGTGATTGTGTACACGAACACGGAACCTCGATAATGTAAGATTTTCCATTGATCACTTAGTCATCACATTTCTTACGATAAAGGTCGTCGTCATCCGGTTTTTTTTGCATTCGTGTCGCCAGTACCGTTTGATTCACGAACGATTTTAGATCCGACTGTACTCGCATTACTGTCTGTAATTATTTTACCTGTTATTAACAGTTTTTGCGTATCCACCTTCAACTCAAAAGAAACACTTCGGGTACATTTATATTATATTGATTTATATAACTGATATGCAATCTGACGAAATTTCAAGGAAACTATAGTCTTGAACTAGTCTTCGTGAACCATAATATACTTCCGACTCAACAAAAAGTTTCTTGAAGATAATGCGCCGTTAAAGTAGCAAAGTAATAATATTTATTATTTTACATTATTGTTTTAGGAATAGTGAAAATTACATACGCCTCTGAAACGTGTAGTTAATTCGATTTTATTGAATTTATATAATATATGTTTACTGTACCTATAATATGGCGTACAACGTATAATACGTTTGAAGAATCCATTTAAAATCTTGTGGCTTGTGAAATAGTCTCGCGACATGTATTATATTAATCGATTTATATTTAAATATTGAGCAGTATTTTTGATTCGTATTACCTATATAGAATATTGATAATAACTATAATTTATAATACATCATAGTCAATAGCCAATAATCATACTTATATAATAGGTATCGTGCGTATAAGTACTATAGATCTACAGCGTAATTATATATTATTGTTGTGGCAGTAATATAATTAGGGTGTGATTTCAATTTTTGAGTGAAGGACAAAATCGCAATGATAGGTATAAGACGTTTTAATCTTAAGATAACGGTGCGTCGGCGCATGTATACATAATATACTTTAATAGAGAAACATCGGTCGACGTAATACGAGTAGGTATAATAATATCTATTATTTTTTTGGTTTATTCGAAATTTATTGTAACAACGTTATTAAGATCTTGTATTTTAACGTAATTAACACTGCGTGGCATACTAAATGTAAATAAAAATTACCTTTAAAAAACATAAAACGAATTAGCAAAAATTATAAATTTACATTTTGTAAACACAACCATTTTCCTGTACGGAAAATAGGTTCATAGGATTCCAATCCTTTAAAATGTTTTTTTTTTCAACTTATCCATCCAAATGTACTTTGCATTGTAAATACTAAATATCCCTTGGCGGTTGCAATAAAATAGCGTGTCTGGTCTATTGATAGGTTCTTGATTTAATTTTTATTCACGTGTATAATATATTCGGTTTTGTTGTTTATCGACCGATTGGAAGGTGGCGGCAGCGTATCAAACAACGGTATTGTATTATATTACAAGGTTCTAAACATTGAAAAAAAAATAACATCTAAACCGTCGTGATTACGCGACAATAATCGTATAAAACTATACACGCGATAGTCACGTCCTATAATTTTTACGATCATCACCGCCACACCGCACACATGACATAATAATGATACATGTACCTGTGTACTGCGCGATAAATTCGACATATTCTTCACGTAAAAAAAATATTTTCTTTATAGTTGGCTTCGGATTTCGGTTTCAAGCAATAATCAAGCGATAAAAATGCTCACTACGTATATTACATTATATACATATATATTTAGATGCAACTGGCTGTCTGAGATGTATGTTCTTGTAGATTTCACTATGCCGTTATGGATATATTATAATATATTATAATATTACATAGTTTACATTCTTCGACCAGGGGCCTGCGACATTATTTATTTTACGATGTAGGCATCAATTTTTTTATTATCATTATTAATTAATACTAAATATAAACTAATAAATGTTAGTACTAGTTTAAAGTGGTAAGCTTTAGCTATATATTATATGGGGAAGTATTATGAGCTTCTACCCTCCTCTCCTGCTGTCTTATTTCTTATTATATCGAAACGATATTTAATATAATTTTAAATTAAGTCGGTGTTGAGGGGAGGGTTAACTGTACGATATACATGCATACATTAACTATTAAAAATAGTGACACGATACAGATTTCAAATCGTATTTACAATCGTCATTATCCTTAATGAAATCCTTAATTTTATAATCATTGGAAAGCACGTGCATTATAATATATAATATAGATACTTTAATATTCCAGACCTTATACATTTAAATACAGTTATTACTATCTATAAATTACATTTAATTTATAATTTAAGTTAACTGCTTAATATACAACAATATAAGATTATTTTACTTGACGATTCTACGTATATAATATTATACTATTTATACTTGGAGTTCCATTACGAAACCGACCATCGAAAATGTGACAAGAACTACATAATAGATCTAAGCCCTCCCTCTCCTTAACCACAGGACTTTTATTGTAATTATTTTTTTTTAAATGAAGATTCCTGTACTTATTTTGCCTCTTGATGAGTGTACATCACAATAGTCATAATATTTGTTTTAGACTTGCAAACATAAACATCATAAAATGGTAGAATGATATAGTATTCATGGATTCTTTTGTAGTTTTTAAGTTGTACTAAGACTCAAAGTTTCAAATGCTTGATGTCAGAATGACATATATAAGATTAATTCACTTAGCCCTATGCCCTCGGTGGTCCATCGTGAAGTCCACTTTTTTGCTAGATTTCGACACAAATTATTACGGAATTGGTATATCTGCATCCTAGAGGTAGTGCCATACGCGCTACTCCAGAGGCGTTATCCGGCGAGGCCACGTGGCTTATCCGTAACAGTTTTCATTATTATGGGTTATCAGTAACTGTCAGTGATTTTGCTAGATTGGATGACAGAGTGATTTTTTTTTCGTGAACCAGGCAATATCTTATTAAATACAAGGACATTTATACGATTACTGGGACTGCAAAGCGCAATGTGTATAGATAATCGTAATAGTGATGTAGCAATCAACAAGTGAGAAAAAACATGTGATAAATTATTAATATTTTATTAGTGTGTCGCTTGTACTTATATTATTTACTATTGAAACATTGATAGAATACTACTCTATGAGATGTCATAGATTACGTTAAATTTTAATAATATATGGTAATTTTTCTTTCTATATACGTATATAATTAATATTACATCTATTCAAATAAAAAATATATATACTAAATAAAACATAATAATTTTGTTTAGGTTTTGATTAATGTGGTAAGGGATGTAATATGGAAGCGTATATTTTATTGTGTAATACAGTAAGATGTTATAATACGGTATATATCAATTGCCTATGAGCTATGGTGTTATTATTTAACACGTTCATACTTTCATGGTCGCCACAAGAGGGATAAGCGTATCCGACCGTATTCAACGATTTCAAAGGCCAAAGACGAAAGCATACGCTTGGGCTCTATGAAAAGAACTCGAAAGTTGACTATGTGCGTTGAGTGTTTGTTCTATGTATATGTATACAAATATAATATATTATAATATATTACTGAGTAGACCACAACGACATCATTATTAACAAGTGTATAGAGAGACACCTTTGTATTGGGAAAACAAAAAAACCGTTTAACCAGTTTTATTTAGTATACTAAGTAAAAAATTACGTACTTAAATATACTATCATTGATTACAAATACTAGTATTTGCAACGAAAGGTACAATAATATACATAATAATAATAATAATAATAATAATAATAACATAAATACACAATATATTTTGTATATTATATAAGAAACATATTTGTAATATATTATATACATATAGTACGTGCAATGAGTACACAGTAGTAGTAATAATATGTACTTCGAGGTGATTGCACGTCGAACAATACGCTATAATAGCGGGATAATTTTTGAAAGATAATAATTATAGTTAAATATTTATCTAGTTATGTTCAGCAATGTACTGTAGTAGTAGATTAAGTGTTTCGATGAAAATCTCTCAGCGAATTAATAGGTGTCAAAAAACTAGACACCTATTCATTACAGTTTTATCTAAACCGATTTATGAGGTATGTTTAGAATGAATACTGTATAGGAGTACACTCAGACTAACGTGGAAAAGTCAGAATAGATCATATTAGCTTGAATGTGACTCGATGCTATATGTATTATTAAAGATGTAATATACTTTTATTGTAAAAATAAAACAGAAATATAAAATAACCGAACGTGGAGTAAAAAAAGTAGTCATTATATGACTTTGAGAAAAAAATAAAGGGATCGATTTCAATTGTGTTGACCGGAAAGTTTGAAGTTTCGGAAATTTTACTTTGATGAGGTACATTTATTTAATATGTTTATGTTATTGCATATCATAATGAAATATTACTATAAATATAGTACATAATATATATTTACAATATTATATACTATGCAATAGTTATGGAAAAGCGGACATTTTATGGACGTTGGATTGTTATGTTAATATATATATAAAAACAGATTATTAAAACTAAATTTAATCAAATAGAAAAAGATCAATTTGGTTTTTTAATTGCCATAGTTTCGTTTAAAATTTAAAACGGTTTTTAGTGCTTATTATATTTTTTGTATTATTATATTATACATTATACATACTTATTGCTTTTAAGTTATAACTTAATAATAAAGATATAGTATGGAAAAAGGCAATAACTACAATATACTGTTATAAAGAAGTAGTTATTAGTATACTGCCGAATGAATCTAAAGGTTAGGTATAGTTTGTGTTACATTCATTCTTACAATAGTTTAATACATAGGTAGTTATTAAAAACAATAAAAACATTAAACTATGTTTATTTGTATGCAATCATTTATGCAAAATATTTATCAAAAAGGAATTATTTTCTAGCCAAAGTAAACTATTATTATTACCTCGTATAAAAATAAAAAAAGCGCTGAATAGTAAACTAATAAAATCAGAATTTTATGTATGTCTATATATGTATATATTTTCAAAAGAATATTGTTATTAATTAGTTACACACATAGTAAGTCTTGTATAACATAATCATTATTATAAATCTAAACTTAAGATTCCATTATATTTTGTATTTTATGTATTGTTTAATGTTTATCATTTGAAAAAAAATAATTTGATAAGATTTGATTTTATAGGATTATCCTAATCTTATAATTGTTATACCATACTTGATGTAAATTTTATTTATCGGTTTATTATCTTAGAATTTTTGGTCTTTTGAAGTCTATAGTCTATTTGTATGATATACATTTATTATTAAATGTAATTTGTATCTCAGATACAAATAGTAACAAAAACAAATTCATATTTGTGTATACGTTATAGGTGATTAATGATAATGTTTGTATTATTTTTCTTTATACACGCTCCTATCGGGGAAAAAAAATACTACTATACTA
Source organism: Rhopalosiphum maidis (assembly GCF_003676215.2). Lineage (NCBI taxonomy): Eukaryota > Metazoa > Arthropoda > Insecta > Hemiptera > Aphididae > Rhopalosiphum > Rhopalosiphum maidis. The sequence goes on along the minus strand of NC_040878.1, from coordinate 4,416,654 downwards.
TTATAATGTATAATGTGGGGGAAAATAAAATTTTGTTTTGTAGGAAAAGGTCAGTAACATTCACTACCGCACACATGGGTGGACGACTTCAACCGATAAAATATGATAACGTAGTATCGCACTGACACCGTGTCGGTTATCAGTGTTTTTTTCACATATTTGTAGTTTTAAACCTACCTATGTGACAATATTACGTTATTTAAATGTTCAATAGTAGAACATTATAATATGGTTAGAAGTTGTAATGATATGCAATACTCGTCGTTAGAGTTATAATTATATTATGTCCATCTTTAGTTTTTAGTCTAAGCCTATAACTAGAATAATAGTCTTTACCCACGAATGTAGATTTTTAAGATAGTTCATGTAAAATAATATAATGCGCAAAGGACACATGATGCAAGTACGTTATATTTTATTTAAAACGATTATTTATGATATCAACAATAATTTTTAACCTCAATCATTGTTAGCGAGTAAAATAACAATGATGTTCTGATATTGATAATACATACATATGTATATTATTTATGTATGGTGGACAAATTGACAGGGTAACGCATCGTATTAATGACTATTTACTAGGGGACTATATTTAAATTTAATATTTTAAAATTGATATAATACTATATTATAGTACATAATATATGACATACACATATATGTATAATATGATGGGCTATCATTATCGTCGTATATTATATTATACATATTATTAGATATTTAAAAACAATTGTTAATGCCGCCTCTCCTTCTATATAAAAAGAATATTATATATTATGATTTGTATCCTGTAAAAACTGTGCTTTATGTATAGAAAATTTAAATATCTTTTTATCAGAAACTCATTATATTTTTAGTTAATACGGTTCTGAATATATATGGAAGAGAAGAAAACTATGTCGATTGTCGATCCATCATTGTGAACGATTGTTTTGTAAGCTTATGTTATAGGTAAGTATATTATGTTCAAGTTTTAACCATATTATAAAGTGAGTACTTCGCATATTATCATAATACAAATAATTTAATTTTGTAATGTATATATTATGAATAGGGTTAGGATATTTATGCACTAAAAAATGTATGCACTTATGCATTAAAAACAGCTAAATATGCATGACAATTTTAAAAAATATGTATTAAAAAATAAAGAAATGTGGACAAAAAAAATGCAATAAATGTATAGACAAATCTAATTATTAATAGAATATAAAAAAATTAAGTCGGTACTATTTGTGTGTGCTCATTATATTACATTTTTGAATATTCTTATTTATTATATGAAATTAAATAAAATAAAAAAAATATATATTTTAAAAAGAGTTGCATTGAATAATTATTGTTTATTTAAATTTTCCGTTGTAAATCTTCGTGTATTTGGTACTAATACCAATATGTACATATTTAAGTAGGTACCTTTACTCCGTATAACCATAATGAATTCCCAACAATAAATAAGTGATGATTTGTAAAATACAGATAATCAAACTTATTTCAGATTTGGTTAATAAAATATAAAATTATGGTATTTTCAGCATTTTGCATCAAAAACCGTCAAATATACGTTTAAAAACCGAAAAAATACAAATAATGCACTTATAAATAAAAAAATGGTAAAATATGCAGTTATATGCAAAATAAAATTTTTATATTTTGGGTATAGATTGAAACACATTTTTATAAAAAAAAAAATGCAAGCTATATAGGATAACTTAAAAAAATATGCAAAATCATAAACATCCTAACCCTAATATTATGATATTTACTAATTTCTCATACTATTTAGTATTTATATATTGATGATGAAATTTTACAAAATTGTCGACTCTTAACTTTAAATTAGATAAAGCATAAAATGTATATTTTTTTAGTAAATTTCAACTTTTATAAATTGACTGGGTTCTTAGAATTATTGTACGTTGAATAATTCACATTGTTAATGCAAAGCTTAAAAATTTGAAATCAATTGTTTATATAATAGTCGTTTGAATTATTAATTTCCAAATTATAAATAACAACTACTATTACTATTAATGGTTGACAGTTATTAACAGTGTCTTAATCATATTTGATACATTGAAGATGATATTAGTCTGAATAATATCGAAATTGATTAAAAATTGTAAAATCCAACTTGAGATTTAAATTGCAAAAATTTAACATTCAGATGTTCTTGTATAAGTGACTATATGTGATAAAATTTAACGTAACTGGATCTTTTTCAATACGCGTTTGTGATTTCCTGAATATATTATATGAAAGCCATCAGTTGAGAGTGATCATGTTGATCTAATACATTTAACGTGACTATATGACGTGTACGGTTCCTACACGACAGGATGAATTATACATACGTATATGTTTGGTTTGTAATGCACGGTGTACCTACTATTTGAAAATTCAACTAATTACATAACATGGTATAGGTACTAATAGATCGTATACTAAGTATAGATCTACTTGATAGAAAATGTTTAAGAATACGAGTTTTTAAAAATAAAATAATTTTTGTGTTACACCGTAAGTCGTTATGATTATAGATGATTATTTTTTGTCAAAAATACTTAAACAATTTTGCTTATTTTAAATCTAGGTTTACTGAAATAATCATTTTATATATATTATAAATAAAATAATGTGTATAGTATTATTTTTGAGAGAACGCCATTGTGATTTTACAATGGTATGACGTATCGGTTGACATTTTTCTTGTACCAAATGCTACAAAAAGTTTAGGTGGTGGTTCTATAAATTGTTTTATCCGATATGAGCTTTACAAAATTTATAATTATCTACTTATCGTATATTATGTCAACTAGTTGTCTCAAAAGTCAAAGTCAAAGTCTGGTAAAAAAATTGGTTTTGTTATTTTAAATCACAAATAAAAAATTCACTATGTTTGTAATATAAGTACTCCAGATACAGAAACCAAATTAAATCAATTTGTTATTGTGTGATGTCTGCGATTTAATTAATGTTTGTCAAACAATCAATTTTTAATTTTTTAACTATCTTTAATTATCTTATAATAAATTTCAAAAAATATTGAATAACATTCATCGGGAGATAATTTTTTTTTTGTAGATATTTTTTTTTAAGTATGATTAGAAATGGTATGTAAATTAATATTAGTAATTAATGATTAAAATAATAAATATATTTTGTCAACATTTAAATTATTTTTGAAAAATAACTAAAATCCGTATTTGGATAATAAATATAAATTATAGACCACATATAAGTATTTAGGGTAGTATATTAGTATTTTTATCTTTATCTTTATCTTTAAATATTTATATATATTTTTTGAAAAAAGATGTTTTGTATCTTTTCAAAACATTTCTTATATAAAAATTCTATACTATTGATAATATGGTCTTAAGTATAGGTACTCAATAATTTCCAAAAATTAGAGTTTAAAGAATTCCATTATCAAAAGAAAAATATGATTAGGGAATCACTCTGTATAATATAATATATATATATATATATAAAGTAAATAATACATGTAACTGAAAAGTTAGATTTCTTATTAGCATATTTTAACTATAATGCAGAGATACATACATTTATGTTTTAAAAATGTTTTTATAATTTAGTGATATGAAAAAAAAATTAAAAAAATATAGCATTATATAAAATATGTTAACTGATTTAAATTTTAAAATATTGTTGTCGAAAACTAAAGTACGAAAATTTGAAGTAGTTAGTTTCATTATTACATTTTTTTTGTACTTGATATTATATTATAATATAATATATAAGTACGTCATACATGTGTGGAACGTTTCAAAATGCACTTTGTGTATTATATAATATAGTTCAAAACAACTGTGCCGCCTGGTTAGCATCAGTTCACGTCGACTTATTGAAAATAATTTTTGTTTCAAAATGATGTTTTAGCTCGAAATAACGCGTTTATATAGTACCGTTCTCATACTTCTGAACATACACGCGTGCATATAGGATACCTACTTAAATATGTGTTAACTGTAATGCCTGTAACAAAATACATTCTTTAGTTTTTAAACGTCTTCATGCGGCTCAAGTCATTAGAACTAATATGTTATTACTATATAGTATTATTAAATTATATATATATATATATATATATATATTTATGTGTGTGTTTCTGTTTAGGTCTTAAAAGTGCCAATCTCATTTTTTTGACCGATTTGAGCTTAATTTTTTTTTTTTTTTTATATAAAAACACTTAACTCTATCATACATGACGATAGTTAGTGTTGTAACACAATAAAATAAGTTTTATTTCTAAAATGGCCTATCTGATAGGTGGGTAATTGAAATTAGTAGTTTCCTAACACAAAAGTTGTAAAATATTAAAATTTGAGGTTGGCTCTTTTAAATCTATAGGTCACAGATATATATGTTGAGGTCACTGCAATGATGTATTCGATTTGAATTCAATGATAAATTATTGCATAAACATACAAATATACATACACAAATAATTTTGAGCAGAGTTTGAATGACAGTTTCTATTTCTAAAAATATTTTCTAACTTAATAATTGTAGAACTAGTAATTGGAAAAAAAGTAGTTATTTTTCGTAGAAAAATATCTAATTTGATCGAAATTTTAACTTCAAAATGCCTATAATAAAAAATGAATAGTATAATATAAAAAACAAAATATTCCATGACTATATCAAAAAGAAAATCAATTTTGTCAAGAACTGATGTTGAATAAATATTCTCGTTTTTCTGTATTTTTTTCTTATTATTTTGATAAATAATTACAATTTTTTACTTTTGATCAAATCAAAAGTATAAAACGATTCAATTTTTATCTGAACCACCCTCATTATTGGAGTATTTTTTTTTTATATATATATGTATACCAATAGTGAATTCAGATATAGATACACACATCGTCATTTAAACCTAATTCATTTGTCACTACGCTCAGAGACTAAAAAATCATCATGTAAGGTAAAGAATGTACGTTAATTTAATCATATAGGTATAATTATTATAATAGCTCTTTATTGGTATTACAATATTACACTGTGTGTTTCCAGGTCATTGCCGTGCGCGCGTGGCGTGCCGAGGATATAATATTATTACAATTTATAATAATAATAATCTAATGTTTGTATTAACTATTAGGCACCTATACTAATGCGTTGATGTGCGTATGAAGCGACGGTAACAAATAAAAAATAGACGCTCAATCGGATTTTTTACGATTTTGTCACCTTGTCCTATCAGGTAGATTATAGTAATACGATACCATAGATACTTACTCCGTTTTAATTAATTAGCACTTATAAGCACCGCTGTTTTTTTGCATAAGTAATTGATGGCACGAATGTACGCTTAACCTTATATTGTCACTGCCACTGATGAAGATACACCTTACCTATTACTATTGTGACATTATAATAAGGTTTCGAAAATAATGTCAACGTCGTCGTCACCGGCTGCGAGATGTCACGCGCGTCGCGTTCCGCGATGCTAAAAAAGATTGAAAACAAAAATAAAGCACACAACAAACATTTGCGAAAACTTGAACGTATAAATATAGTAATATACATTATGACGAAGTTTCAAGTGGACTTTAGGTAGAGGCGTTTACTATAAATATATTATATTATAATATTACACCTGGGAAAGTTGATTACAAACACGAAACACGATTAAGTAAGTACATACGAAATTATTAAAATATGTAGGTACCATTTAAAATGTTGTTAAATGGTACAGTATATTTCTGATAGGTGATACGAACACATTAATAATCCTTGTACTTTTGGTAGAAACTGTGGTAAGTAAGAGAATAATATGACGAATGACCATGTAACTTAATACCATGTAATATTTTTCCACTGACACCTCTTATAATGTGTGTTTATCAGCTACTGTGTTTGCTTAATAGATATAGAAATATAAATAAAACAGATATTATATGTAAGTCATTTAAATAAAAATGTGTACTCTCATGTATATAAATAACTTGCATATTGGGTATATAATGGCTACGTCCTATGCTGTTATTTTAAATAATATTAAGGGGGATTGAAGTTATCCAATTCTTTTTTCGGCTATTTTTACCTATGTATAGTGAGGCAGTGAACTTGTAGCAAACTTTGTCTTTGCTCGTTAGTTTACGGCTATTCTGGCTATTTGTCAATGGAATTGCTATTAGGTATCATAATTATTTATACTGCAGTACATCGATATATCGTGTATATTGTGTGTACATACGTACCACCTCCATACGACAATCAAACGATTCAATAGCCACCACATTAGAGCAGTCAACAATATTATAAAAAATAATACACTTTATTAAAGTCACAATTTATTAGAACGTTGAATTAAGTATATTATTATTATAAACATAGGCAAAATATTAGCATGCGCTATGAGTTAGGTTAAGCGCATTTCGAAAATTAAATGACAGTAATTAAAATATCACACAAATTAAAAAAAACATTGATACGAAATTATTAGTTATATTATATTATGCGTAGCTTAAATACAATAATCGGATATTTTATTATCATTGTATATTATTATTTATCATCGAAAACGGGTCATTTGTCATTATTATAGCCATTAGAACAACTATCAACACATATACACAGTAATAATATATTGTATGTTATTATATAGCTTTAAAATATTAATGAAAACATTGTTGTTATTATTATTACTTATTCTTATCGTGTGCTGGAATTGTTTGTTTTAATTATTTAGTTAGTCGTGTGTATTTTTTTACCGATTCTATGTAAAATAATAAAAAAATACATACATATTTATATATTACGATTATACGACGTTTTATTTTGTTGTTTTACAATTAATTAATATTATTAGCGTCATAAATGAATAGCCGAAGAAAAATAATAATACGATACTTGTTCGATCGATGTTTAAATAGATTTAATTACTTTGCTCGTTACACAACAAAATTTGGACATTTTCAAAAAAAAAATAAAAATAATAGCTATAAATTGTACGAATGAGTTAATCTTGTTTTGTTTTTACATCTAGTAAATCTATGCATGTATTATATGTGTTACAATACAATTGCTGCACGCGTATAATGACATAAAAACATTACTTAATGCGCAATAAATATTTTGTATTGAAACTTAAATAAAAAAAAATTTATTGAAACCTAAGGAAAAAAATTAGATCGTTTACTGTGTCGTGCAGTTGAAGATCCTATAATATGTTCTGCAGTTATTACAGCTGGTACACCTTGTGCGCGTTTACTATTTATTATTTTCATTAAAGACAATAGCGGTCTCCCGCGTTGAAAGTTGTATTATTATTATATATTATGATTATTATTATCGTTGTATAGAGTATAGACACACATACACACCGTATTCAACAATGACGGTAAAATTAATTTTGTTTTTATCTCGTCTTATCAAATAGACCATATATTATTATCTTTATTATAATACCATACGACCAGATCAAAAGATGACGTGAACACTAATAATAATTCGAGTCGTCATAAAAACACAATAATTATTGGGAACTTTTGTAATTTGGCGAGTTCCTCCATTTTTTCGTTTCAATAATTACATTTCAACCAAAAATTTAATATTTTACATGATTTTGATAAATAGGGGAATCGTTTAATATAACTATAAAAAATATAAATACACATTAAAACAAGTAATTTGTTGTTTAAAAACTATTGTGTATATATTTTTTTTGTTCAAATAGTTTTATTCGACTAAATCGACTAATAATAACTATGAGGTCAAAAGGAAGTTTATTCCGTTAAAACTACGAGCTGGTAGATACCTAAACAACACAGATGTATCGATTGTGAAATAATTATCCAGGCGAATTATAAGATTAAATTCTTAATATTGTGTTTTATGGTTGACATAAAAAAAATGATATGTTTTAAGAGGCCACTACACCAGCATTTGTTTTCTGTCTATCTCCCACATAATATAGGAACAAAGATATTCCGTATTTCCACGATTACAACTCTCTGGTTCAGTTTAGGGCAAAGGCGCCAATTAAATATTTTATAAAGAAGAGTATTTTCTATGCATTGACCGGATAAATTTTTAATATTTATATTTTTTATAAATATAAGTATGTTTTAATTTAAAATAATTTCGATTATTTTTAACTATTAATAATTTATCCAAAATTGTAAATATTAAAAATCTATTCGGTCAATGCACGGGAAATACTCTTCTTTATAAAATATATTAAAGGTGCTTTTGCTCTAAACTGAACCAGAGAGTCGTAATCGTGGAAATACGGAGTATCTTTATTCCTATAATCTATATTATGTGGGAGATAGAAAGAGAAAACTAATGCTGGTGTAGCGGCCCTTTAATTAAATAAATATTATGTTTATATTATTTTATATCGATAAATATTATGGTTTGATTATTTTTGTTTTCAGCTAGGTAAATTCAAATTATGTTATCTTTAATTTAATTTTTTCTAATGTAAAAAAAAATTAGCTTAATACTAAGGTAGGGAACTATAGGAACCATTAATAAACAAGGTGTTTAGGTGTCTACTATGTAGAAATGAACAATAAATCATAGGTATTTTATTGAATAAAAGTTGCATTTATATTACGTATCTAGTTTGCAAAAAGACTATTGATTTTGAATTTAAGAAAAATATATTATTCATTAAATTTTGTATATCAGGTCAAGTAGTTTTAATATATTTTAAAATTATGTTTGTCATTTGTTCCACGTAATGTAACCATTTTATTAAGATAAAAATATATATTTATTTATTTTTAATAGTGTTACAATAATTTACATGGTTCATATTGATTAACAATCAATAAAGTTATCAATGAACAAAGTGTTTATTTATTTATAACTTGTAAGATGAAATAATTTGTGTAGTTTTAAATTCGTGAAATGGTTGCTATCGCTGTCCACTAGCATCTGTCATCATATCTCGCTACAGTATAAATCCAAACAGTCTTGTTTTAGCTATATTGATTTAAAAATATCATATTGAATTGTCTATTTAACGTTTCACAACATCATGCGTCTGCCCTAAAATTTTAAATCGTGTAGACGGTCGCGTTTTTTTTCAAACAAGTAAAACTGGTTTTGCATCGGGTTTTGGGTGACACACTGACATTTCTGTGAAAATGAAATTATAATATCGGTAACACACACACTAATAAATAATACCTAATATAATATTATGTTGTTGGTAATATTTATTTTTATTTTTTTATTCTCAATATATTTTAGTATATAACCACGAAGATGATCAAACGCTTTTTACAAATTTATAATACACATTACAAAACATGAGCATGTAACAAACTTCCTGGTTTCATTTTGTTATTTATGAATACAAAAATAAATAAATGTAATCAAAAAAAGAACATCGAGGAACTCACTCAGCAATATAGTAGGTGTACAATAAATTTTGTTATTGAGTAGGTCACTATCCATTACGGACATAAATTTGAAATTTGATTTCAATGATAAATCATTGCGTACAAAAAGCTACTCTGAGCAGAGACGTTTATTAGTCTTTATTTTCAAAATATTTTTCTGCACATTTATGTTGCTTTAAGTTTTTTTTTATAAATAATATGGTAAACTAATTGTTGGTTAAGAACAAATCACACAATATGTTATATAGGTGTTCCATAATATTATAATACTATTTCGTACAATATTATTAGCTGTTAGTAACTATTAAGTCGATAAAGACATCCATTTTTTAAGTACTATGCCCCCCTGTCCCTACAAACGTTAAACAGGAAGTTTTTTGTTACGTTTTTAACAAATAGTCCCGTTTTAAGCACTTTATTTTTATGTATTACATTTATAAATATAAAAGTAAAAAAAAAATCTGTATATGCAAAATAAAATATTTTACTGTTTTATATTAAGTTATCATTGAAACCAAAGTTAATAGCTATAACTTATAAACAACAAATTTTGTGTAACGAGTATGGATGACGATGAACAGTAAGTTATTAACGTCATTAGCGATTAGCGCATGTCCTTTATTGATATAATATTGCTCAGTAGTCAGTGCAATATAATAAACCTCCACAACGAGGTTGAAATTTATTATTTATAACAGTATTCAATATTAGCTATTTATTTTTGAATTAAAACAAATAATATTTTTGATTTTGTTAATAACTAGTCTAGTGTAAAAATTTCAGTTTTCTCCAAATTTATTTATTATTTTTGTTTTTTTTTTCCGATTATTTTAAAAATAATTAGGAGTTTTTACTTTCATGTTTTCAAAAGTACCATTATTATATCTACATTTTTACCAGAGTCTATCTTCATTGCTTAAGTTGAAGGTCGAAGCATTTTTTCTATTGTAAAATGTGTACACTGCTTAAAAAAACCTCTTCATTGTAAAATCAATACATTTATCGCTTCACATTGCAGAATCCTGTTGCTCAATGAAATTTGATGTTCCAAAATGTATGTTACAAATTTACTTAAAAAGTTTAGTGATGTATAAATCGTAATATACACAATAAATTACTGTGATGAACGAATAATATTGGTACGATCATTACATTTACATTTATGTATAATCAGTATAATATAAAACTGCGCATAAAATAAAACTAGTGGTGGATACAGTAATAATATTTTTGATTATAAGTTAATATCATAATATGGTTCTTACGTCCAATTCCCATGTATGGTATTATGGCATTTACGTATACGTACATTAATACATTAATACATTATACTCGACATAACAGTTGTGTATTATTTTTTAATGGAAATGTTTGAAAGTGAAAGATGTAGTGAGTTATTAGTTTTTAAACAATATTTTGAGCGTTGTGTAACATTGAATTTCAAGAAAGAATACAAATAGGTAGGTAGTTACTATTATGTATTGTAAAAGGAAATTTGCATAAAATATGAATTTAAGCTGACAACTAATTAGATTGAACATGTTAATTTTATAATAACTTGTTTCATAAAATTTTTTTCCAATAAAATATTTATTTCATCGCTTTCATATAATATTAAGACAGTTATGTAATTTATACTCAAAGCATGTAGCATTAGTAAATAATATAACATAGGTTCCGATGTTATGTGAGTATTTTTGTTTTGCTAGATTGGAATCGTGGTATATTTAAATTATATGTGCATACAAAACGCAAGACATGTCAAAGGAAAATTTTTTTAGAAATATAATATATTGTTAAAGGCACATCGTTTGTAAATATCTACTAACTTGTTGTTCGCGAAAGGAAAAAAATAGAGAAAATATAAAACGACGAAAATATAACCCCCCCCCCCTTTTATATTGTAGCATTAATCCAAAATCTAAATTAGACAGTCATCACCGACATCTACAAACAGTGACTACATTTTAATTTTAATTTCAATAATACCAAGAAAATTTGACCCAAAAAATAACGCGAGCTCAAGTTGCAATTTAAAACATCCAAGTTGTCAGCTATACACGGATATAATAGAAAGAGAAATACAAATTAAAAACTTAATAAACAATAATGTCACACCTGAAAAACTTGTCGAATTTTTCAAAAATTTAATTTAGAAACTACTGAAAGAACAATTGGAAAATACACTATTAATTATAAACCAAAAGCACTGCAATGGGGGAACGTAAAAATAAAAACTGCAATAAAAGTAAAAAATAGGCCACTAAACCATTATAAAAAAACTAAACATTTAAATGATTTCATTATTTTCAAAAACTTACATATATCCCATCCAAATATCTAATTAAAAATAGCAAAACTAATTCTAGGCAGGATTTTATATCAAATTTAAACTTCTGGAGTCAAATCAAATCCTTAAAAAAACTAAATCGTAACAACCAAATAAATATATTAAACAATGAAAACAGAGCACTATCATAACACATTATGAAACCTCAAAACAACTATGCGAAAACTACCGAAAAAACAGTATAGCAGGTAATTAAAACTATAGTACCGAATTTAGGAATAAAAAACGCTATGTCAAAAGCACATCAGTCTAATCCAAAGTCCATCCACACAACGCATTACACATAAAAATTAGAATATGCCCGTACTCCAACAAAAAATCAAGTTCTAAAAATTATATAGATCCAATCCACAGCACCTGTTTACACCTATCAATTAGCACTTAAATCTAGCCCAGTTCAAAGTATTTATTAATAGTCATTTAACCTCCCCCCCTATAAATCTGTTTTAAATTTCGTCACAAAATTAATAAAAAATAACACCGAAACATTAATAAGGGCGACCGCCGACCGCAGACATTTTCAACGGGAGGAGCAAGGTGTATAATATTATACATATTTATATATATATATATATCCATAACATATAATACTATAGTATTTTATACTGTAATAATTCATTAATGCTACGAAACAAAACAAACGTTAAATTTAGTAAACAATGACTTTTTTAATTGAAAAAATATAGCATTTAAAAATATTTATAAAAATATACCATAATATACAAACATTGGCAAAAAAGCGGGGGGAGGGGGTATGGCCCTTCCCAGCCCTCCCTGTGTGGGTGCCTTTGAACATGAATGTCGAACTACAATAAACAGTTAATCAGAAAAATAAAAACAAATCCTATTTTTCAAGTATAATAAAATATACTACCTACCATTCAACTCTCACCCACATGCTTGTTATGACAACTCTTAAACACATCAAATATTTGTTCAACAAGAATTAAAACATATTCACCGATTCTCTAAGCTCCATTGTCAACAACCAAAATAATTTCCACAGCAATGATATCGTAATAGATATCAAAAATTAAAAACCCAAATCCAAAACTTTCAGATTATTTGGACATTAGGACATTACAAATTACAAAAAAATGACTTAGCCAACCAATACACACACACACACACACACACACACAAAGTTATAGCAGTATCCGAACTCCGAAGTCCTGAAATTAAAACTGACAACAATTCAAAACATAAAAAATATCATAAAATTAACTATGCGCATAATAATATCTGGTAAAACCACCGATCGAACAAAAAAACAGAATTACGAGAAATAAAATAAAAATCATTGGCAACAATTTTATGCAGCAAGAAAATCAGAAATAATAATAATGGACCTACCGATCAAAGGTTGCTCATCACAAGTCTCCATTTTGATTCCGCCTGATTGTCATTTAAATCATATACAATATAACCATGATGTAGACCTAATCGCCCATGTTGTCCAGGCTAGCGTTTAATTAAAAATAAAAATTATATTATTGTGATTCGTATGAATACAGATATTTATGATTCGACGCACCAATGCATATCATACGTAAATAAATAATATGTCGTGAGTTATGATATTAATTTATCATTGAATCGATATAGTGTTCGTTTACGTATGTTACATTATATTGTTATTATAATCGTTATTCACCCTATGTTGGTGTATTTAATATTATTAGTTATTACTTATTAATTGCATTTTAAGCGGATATAATATAGGTATAATATAATATATTATATGTATCTAACTATTCAAAAATTATAAAAAAATATCCAATAAAGTTTATTGAATAAACCGATAATATTATAGCGATGTACCTATTGTTATTAAAATGTGCATTGTTATTATTCTCAATAACAGCTTTAATACAATATTGTGATTTAGCCCGTATTTGGGTCCAATAGTTTCGCTCATCTGACGGCGAAACACGCCCAACTCGCATTGGGACACGACGACACGATTGATTTCCTATCCGTTTTTTAAACATCAATTTTATTGTAATCTGGAAACGCTCGCTTAACATTATACAATAATACTATGGTTTATCCTATTACAGCAATAGGACGGATGTGTACCGTGTACCTATATCGGGAACGACGTTTGAGAATTTTTAACGCGTTACGTTTTTGTTCCTTACCCACGATTTCATCCCCCAGGAATTTATTCACTTTTTGATTGTGGACGCTACAGTAGTACAGTATAATGTTTCAACGCACGGTTTACGTTAGTCGATACAAATTTTATTAGACAACTTTAAGAAATTAGCGATGAGAATACGAACTGGTTTCGATATAACGCGTGTGTGGCAAAGACTAGCGCGCTGTAGATTCGCAATGATGAAATGTACGCATTGTGGCCGTGCTGCATTCGGTAAAGAGTAGTATACATTTTACACGGGCACTTATGCAAATCAAAAATAGAAAGATGTATACGATGTGACATAATTATCACCGATAACAGCAGTATAGTAAGTTACATTAACTACACAATTTACTGCAATATAATTTACAATCTCATGTATTATTAGTGCACGTGTGTACGGCGCATTACGCAGCATCGAAGTATGGATAATAATAATTTGGGCATGTTTGTACATGTTATATGTGTATAAATTATAAATTGTATAATACTTAAAAATACCATGACAAATCGCAAACGTACATTGTGTTGAATAGTAATAGACTCACTGATTTTTTACACAGTATAAAATATATTTCTTGAAAATATAATATTTATTTATTGGTACGTTTACGATGTTTTTATAATTTAGGAATGAATTAATACACAAGACAGTAAAATATTTTACAAAGTCCACGCTTTTAAACCGTTAAGCATGTATTTAATTTTCTGAGAAAAGGACACAATAGGTACTAAAAAAAAAAAAAAAAATTATAAAACATACCATAGCCAAAAAATGGCCTAGTGTCTAGTTAATACATAAAGTGTATATATTTTGAAATTATAAAAAAGATAACATAGGTGTCAAGCATAATTTAGGTCATCTGTTTTTTTATTGACTGATTATGCTAAAATAGTTTGTTTCATTTTAGCACAGTTTCTCTAATATAGAAGAAATTATTTCGAAATCGAATTAAATGCATTTATATTATGTTAATTTAAATAATCGTTTTATGATAAATATAATAAAATGTGATTTATGAATATTGTCAAGCTGATCACAGACACATGCGTGGCATTACAGTAACAGGTGTGTATTACATATGCGTGTATTTGTGTATTTGAATAAATACGTAAAAACACAACAACCCAAGTTGTACAAAACTTAATCAAAACGAAGTTTATATATTGTATTTTTTTTTTTTGTCAGCTTAACATAATGTACAAAAACTAAAAATGAGCAGTTTTAAATTAAAATGAGCCGTTCTTATTTTAAATTCTGTACAGTGTATAAAAAATACCATACGATACATAACTCATATGAGTTATGAATAATTTAAGCGGTTCATAATATGTTTTGCAAACTTTTAGGAATTGCGATTACTACGGTTGAGTGATTGTTGTTTGTTAGGTATTTACATAGGTTGTATTATTTTTATTATTATTATTGAGTGTGCAGAATGCAGTTATATAATAGAACAATGGTCTAATATATTTTAAACCGTATATACAACTTAAAGCAATGTATGCTTGGAAACACGTGGTATACCTAATGCTGAGAACTTATTGTTTTTATTAGTGTGAATCTGGATATTTATATTATATTCACAAAACTGAAAACACAGTAACCAACGTTCTGGTAATTTTTCGTTTTTTTTTAATAACACTATTATTACAATTAAATCAATTAAATATTGTGTATTTTTCAGTTTCATATCATAAATGGACAAAATAATTAAATTTTTGTTAACTCATTCGAATTTATGTTTGAAAGTTATTGACTTAATCATTTATATAATAAATTATTAAAACAATGTTGAATTGAATAAAAATATTATTATTTGTATTACTTAACGTTCTATTATATGAGCGACTATTCCAATGCATGCACAGTTGTTGAATCTCCTTAACTATGTAAAACTCACTTAAGAATATTATAATATTATATATTATTATATTAATGTAAAATATTGATCGCGTTTTGGTTGTCATCATAGTGATATGACGTAGAGTACGAAAATAAATTAAAAGAGAAACTAAATATACGCATACATGTATAATATGTTATTGTCCACCGCCGTCAATGCCGGCAAAGATTAGAAATTACAATAAGTGAGGTCGGGCTATAAAAATTATTGAGCAGTCTTACTACACAACTATCGATGTTTGTGAGATTCAAATAATTTAATTGATCGCCGTTTTGAGTTTAGATATGCTGATTATTTTACGAAGGTATTTTTGACGTAACGGGACATAGATACTATAAATTAAAAATATCTTGCTACGAGTTTTCTCGTCAATTCGTGTTAAAAACCTCTCAATCATTTGGTTATCGTATTCACATTTGAAGATTACATTGAAATTATATCGTATTGTTAATGACACATTTATCAGCATAACCTACTGCGGTAAGTATATTATGTGCGATTTTGAAAAGATTGAAAATATTGCATATTATAGGTTACCTTGAACGGCATCTGTCTTAGGCTATTTTTTTTGTAGTATGTATAACGCCAGCCTTATTGTTGAACGATATAGTGTCAGTATCAGTGAATTGTGATCTACCAATTTTATCAAAGTATTGGAATCTTTCATTTATTTAGTCATCATATTGATGTAACCTGCATCAGGCTGCAGTACTGTTCTATTATCTAAACTTGATTAAGGATAGAACTACCTCAGTGTAATACCTCCAACCAGTCCAACCTCGTATTGGATTAACATTCGTTTTAACTCATAACACATTTTCAATATTCTTCAACGAGATT
Organism: Rhopalosiphum maidis; assembly: GCF_003676215.2. Taxonomy (NCBI): domain Eukaryota; kingdom Metazoa; phylum Arthropoda; class Insecta; order Hemiptera; family Aphididae; genus Rhopalosiphum; species Rhopalosiphum maidis. The sequence goes on along the minus strand of NC_040878.1, from coordinate 4,400,025 downwards.
AAACAAATATTCAGCAATTAATCACTATACAATGGTTGGTTTATAGGTACGTTGGATATTTAGTATTTGGCATCTTCCGGGATTATTTCTCAATTGTCGATAACTGTTATAGACACAAGATTACTATATTTATTGTAGAACGAAATTATATTATATTTAAATAAAAATCAGTATTATTTTGTACACACATATTTTAAAATACATTGAACTTTTCAAATACGTGTATAGTTGTATGAAATTAATTTTGATAAGATGTTGTGTGATTTATTGCATCCAGTGATTAATTGTGTTTATTGATCAAAACGGTTCGATAAATTGTAATAATTTTTTTGTTTTAATATTTATTTAGATTTTAATCGTAACGAGGTTTAGAGACATAATTGATTAATATAATTTATATAGTAGTTATAAAGTAATTTTTTACTTATAAATAATGATAAGTATTTGAGGAGTACATTATTCATTTTAAAATTCCGATGAATTAAATTTTAAGAAAAAATCATAGAAATCGCTCTGATATATAATATATTATATAGTAGATGTCAATGTGTCATTGGAAATGTATATTCTATTAGTAGATAATACGGCTGGACGGTTGGTAGAACTTATTTTTACAAAAAAAAAAAAAAAAATGAAATTATATTTCTTATAATATTGCAAGCTGTCATCATCTTATGATACTGACATGCCATACAACGGTGTAAAATATGAATTCGTAGTTAAAACGGAACCTAAATTTTTTGTACATTTCATTGCTTAAGTATTTAGTTATAGGCATATCTAGTGTCAAAAAATCTCTATTATTCGATAAAATGTGTAGTTTTGGGTACTTCAAATTTGAAAACAATTTGGTTATACTTATACAATATTACATTTATTATCACTAGAAAAGTTTTCCTAATAAATACGAATATTTAAGTTTATCCCAATGGTGTCAATATTTTTTTTTATACATATATGTATATTAGAATAAGAAGACTTTAGTAATGAAATACGTTAATGTTTTGTCAATAACATCTGATGTGTGAATAGCGTATATTATGCAGTTTTTATATTTTTGGTAAACGCTACAGTGTTAAATATTTTTTTTGTTTACAATGTGTGGAAATAGGAACCACACTTTGTTATATAGTGTGTGTTTGACTTCTTAACTTTATAAATATTGTAAGACAAGGTGATAGGTACAGTGACAGTATAATAATTATAATACTTTATTTAGTATAAATAATACCAATACGTCATAAAGTCATAATATCAGATAATGTCCATCGTTATACTTAGGTAGTACATAATATACTACATTATTACTACCTATATGGGCAATATTCGTATTAATAATAATTACCATTATTATTAATTTCGCATTATTTTGACAGAAATATTTTATATTGGATATAATATTTTGATTTGTCGCAGTTCGTTTTAGTGAAAACTAAAATAATAGGCATTGGAATTCAGTTTATGTCATGATATATAGATATATTATCGTATACAGTTAAAGTATTACGTGACACATTTTTTCAGGGCTATTAGTTTGTCGTTGTATTGTATATATTTATGCAATATATCATTGATTTTAATATTTTTATTTTACGGACAGGGTTACATTGTTACAACTGTTACGACGTGTATTGTAATATCAATTCATAATTTTATTTCTATAAATACATTGAGATTTTATGGATAGTTAAGCCGATAAATGGATGTGTATTATATCTAATATTTTTCAGAATGTCTTAAATATTTTCTGTTGTTTTACTGAAACATTTAAAATAATAATATGCATTATGTTTTATTAGATGAAAATACTTAAAGATCTTTTTATTATTTTATAGGCGTAATTGAGGCTGACTATTTAACAATAAATATTAATCCAGTATGAACCAATGTTAATTCAGTCGCGCATTAATACCACGGAGAATCGTGTATTGTAGAAACGATGTAAGTCTAGAAAATTTGCATACACCTACCCAGGCTAAAACTTAACTTTTTTTTAAAATGTGTATCTCGAAAAGTCCTAAACACTTTATTAAAAAAAAATAGAAATTAATTATAGAAAAATATTTTGAAAATTACACCATTGGTAAGAAATAATAATATAAACAAGTACCTAAATACTAATAGTGCTATGTTGCCATCTATTTTTCATAGAGCTTTTCGTATTTTATTTTATAGTATTTGCTTAAAGTTTAGATCAATACCGTGTTCAATTTATAAAATATAATAGAAATATTAAGTTAATATGATTTATTAATTATTTATATATATATATATACATATATAAATTTAATTATTATAAGTTAATATCCAGAAATTCTTTGTAGATCAAACTATATAATGAGGTGTATTTATTAAAATAAAGTTATAAAATATTTTTAACTGAAAATTCATCAAATTTTATGTAACTATTTTTAGTTGTAACTCAAAAGGACCGGATGACAAGGATGGAGAAACTTGGTAGAAGCATGCAAAAAGCCTTAATGGCCTGTTTAGCATTAAGAAAAAAAAAATAAAAATGTAATAATTATATTTTAAAATTAAACAATTAATTTCAAAGTTATTTATCAAAGAAATTCATGTTCCAATTAGTTCCTGAATGAATGTCATTGTTTGCTGGACCGATTAGAGCTTAAGCAAAATTTGTGTTTGAAAAATACAAATTAGCTACTTTTAAAAGACCTTCAATTTTTACATTAATGATTTGATTTAAATAATCTTGTCTAATTTGTTGGTCAATATCGTAGAGAAACAATACATCACATTTTGACCTTGGTTCAACTGGATGGTTGATGTTTTTAAATATAGTAAATTTTGCTTCATTCAATTCTTCAATTGTTATTTTTTTTATTATTTACCCAATTCCAAGCGCCATCAAAGACTTCAAATGTCTCAATTGGTTTTGGGTCATTATAGGAGAACATATTAATATTACCAGACATACTTAGTAAGGCACCAGAACCATAAGCATCATTTTTTTTCTTATTGTAGGTAATAAATATCTTGAGGTTATAAACTGACAAAGAACATTCAATGGAGCAAAATCCTTATGAGTGTAATAAACACCTGGTAAAGCTTTTGCAAAATAATAAACCGAAAACGGAAACACGTGATGGAAACACTTTGCATTGTCATCTTGTTAATCAATTTTATTTTATTCATTTGATTGATTTCTGACTGCCGTTATTTTCTCCTATGGTTAATGAACATTTCATAGTATTTTTGTACTGATTTCTTCTAGTTTGTTCAACATTCCTATTACACCATTAATCTGGGCAAATTTAATTATGGTACTACCATATTGGAGACCATCGTATTTTTCACGTTGAGCATCAATTGGATTAATGGCAGCAGATGCACATAGCATTGCATATTTGTGACCATTATTTGCTATAGAGGAAAATTAATTTGCTCATTTTTTAAAATAGTTTTGAATCTGTTTTTATCTTCAAAAACTTCTTGTGTAAATATTAGTTTCCATCAATCAAACATTGCATCAACATTGTTGTCCACACAAGTATATAAAATAACACTTTCTTTCATGTTGAATACATTTTTAGGCGAATCTACAATTAATTGAGACATTCCATCTAAGTCCATAGACCAGTCTATAGATTTGGTATCTATTCTGGTAACAACATAACAAAATAGTGGAATGAGAGTCTTTAAATCATCAGATAAATGTGATATGTTTATTGAACTTTTAAAATAAGTTATTTGATTAGTTGGTTGTGGAAATATGAATACCGGAGTGTTATTTAAGTTTTCTCTCATGGGTGTGTAATAATGCAAAAATAAAATAAATTAAAAAAGAAGTAAAAAGGTATAGTAAGAGTATATTAATGTTAATTCTAAAAGACAGGTACAAGACAGAATAGATAACAGATACAAGGGACACAAGCCTTGAATAAATGTCGGATCTGTGGAACCTTCTTCCCTACACTTATAAGTGCTGGAGAATAAAGTCACCTATCAGATGTAAATATTAAAATTATTTAAAATTACACTATTACCTTCCTCTTGATGAGCGGAGGGCTCTCGAGATCGTAATTCGAGAATATGATGAAATACACTGAAGTAATTAAATGTAGAAAAGCAGATTTACACAAATTAACGCAAATAAAATAATGCTCATGCACCTTACCTTATTCGCCGTTGAACTCGTTAACCTGTAGTTATCTTAACAAAACTAGAATGGGTTAATCATACGGATCCAAATAAAAAAACAACACTGAAGTATTTCGTTGGAGTGAAAATGGTCAGTTGTCGCTCGCCGTTAGTCTCCTGTGTGGTGGGTGTATCTCGTGCTCGTGCACTCTTGAAGGGTATATTATTAAATTGTTTGGTGCTCATGCACTCTTAAGAGATGTTACTAATTCTAGCGGTGCGCCTGCACTCATAAAAGAAATATTACTAAAATTACTGATGCTCCTGCATCCAAGGAAAGACGTTACTCTAAAGGGTGGTGCGTCTGCACTGATGAGAGAAGATGGCTTGCAGGCGGCTCCATCAAAGGCCTCCGTGTCTTTAGAGAAATCGGCTTTCTCCCCGACGACGGAGATGCTCATTGGGCCATCCCTTGTCTCTGGCGGCACACGAAATAGATCACACGTTTTGTGCTACATTGTCACAACTACGTGTGAGTTTCTACGTGACCAAACAATGTAAATCGTTTCCCTCATCAGTGATTAAGGGCGATTATTGGTTTTTATTGACGGTTATCAGCGTGCGACAACTTTACCGTTATTTATTTAATAAAATAATAAAATATACAATAAATTATGATGCATGAGCATATCATTACAAGTGGTACAGAATCAGTTGTCTTTTTCAAATCATTGAGGTTCAAAGATGGTAAACATGTGACATCTTCTGTTGCATTTTGTTGCTTTCGTAGGTTCAAACCTTGTACATAAATGTTCTGTTTGTCTACTTTGGATAAAGTCCAGATGAATACACCTTTATAATAAATGGTTTCCAACATTTCCTTTCATTGAAATACAACATAACGATTAGAATATTAATCAAGTTACTATGACAGATTTGAGTCCTGACAATTTTGAAATCCCAGAGATACTAATATTGTTCTAACTATATTTTATGAAAATAGGCAAATGTCTTCCTTGCATTTTGACTTAAATATTTTAATTAAGTTGAAAAATAATTAGTTATATATTATTTACAAAAAATAAGTTATCCCAACAATATATCACATAAGCCATGATAATATAAATATATTTTCTAGTGCATTAATTTAAACGATTTAAAAGTAAACAACACAAATGAGTATAACAATGAAAACTTTTATATTTATAAATATATTATGTAAATATTAATTGTGGTCACTATTTTGAAAGTAATACAGAATTACATTCAGTCAATATTAATGCAATTAAAAATGTTGAATACGAAAATACTAATATTTTTACTTTTGAAGACTACCCTACAGCTCTTCCAAAAAATAATGAAACTTGAAAAAAAAAATGATCCAGAAAAAGGAAAAAAATATGTAGAAAAGAGAAATAAAAAAAATTAATTAAATTTAGGAGTTTCTAAAGTTTACTAAAACCTTGTGGAATGACCTGTAGACTTAAGTGTTCTGAAAAAATTGTTCATAAAGACAGGGAAAATGTTTTAGACACATGGGGATATTAACAGACAGCGAGCTTTGATAAATAATCACATGAAAATTATAGAAACAAAGTATCAATACAAAAAAATTGATTCTAAGAGGACAAGTAACTATCAATTTTATTTCAATACTGGTGTAAATACCCCAAGAATTTGTGTATGCAAGAAGTTTTTCAAAGCAATATTAAACAACTGTATATAACAACTGCTAGGAAAAAGCTTACTGAATCTGGAAGTACTGAAAGAGATGCAAAGGGTAAACACATTGAAAATAGAATAGTTTATTGTTATTGATGAAGCTGAAGTTATTATTCCAAATCATATTAATTCTTATCCAAGAATAGAATCACACAATCTTTGAAGTCAAACTAACAAAGATTTTGAGAAATGAAATTTTTTTATTTGTTTATTATCATTAGTTAAAACAGTTACTTATATGTTTCTTTTATTACTTTTAAGAAAGCACACTCCCAGCACAAGATCTGCTTTTTGGGAATGTTGCAATATTGTTAAACTTTCTAATAAAATTTTAAATTTATAATTTACTTATAAATGTATAATATGTTATAATATGTAATGATATGTTATTGTTGCAATAAAGTTGTTATTATTATTATTATTATTTATTGATGGTAGTTTTACACTATCTGAAATGTATCATATGTATTTAACTTTTTGTTCTGATAATTTGATTCTGCAAGCTATGAAAAAACGTATTTACAAAACCATCTTCAATCATGAAAGTTTTTTTACCCAAGAAAGATCAATGTGCTGTTTGTGAAGAGTATAAAAATACAAACACAAAATCTGAAGAACAAACAAATTTGAAAAACATAAAATTAGGGTGAAAAAAGACGCTAAAAATGAAATTATTTAAGATTCTACTGTAATAATCACTATTCACTAATAAACATAATATATGATTGTATTTTTTATGACCTACAAACAGTATCACCAATATTAATATTAGGTTTGTTCGTTTTGAAAAAAAATTTAAAAAATTGTACACTAAATAGTGTAGTGTCTGGGTAAAGTGTACGAGGTGTGATCAGATATCTGTGTTTAAAACAATCAAAACAAACTGATTAATAACCGATTTCTGTCCACTGATGAGAAATGATAACGATCCATAGCTACACGGGCTGTAGGGTCGGTGTGAAAAAAATGTAAACTGATGTAAAACTTTTTTAAAACGAGCAGCGTGTATACGACTGCACTACTTCAAAACGAACAAACCCGTTATAAGCCGCGTAATAGTTTACCCGTTTTCCGCTAGCGCTAGGTGTACGTTTGAGTAACTTCCAATCGGAAAATTAAATTTGTTTAGCTCCACCTATCGATGATCGGTGTTTCGTACTACCGCCGTTTCGTTATCAATTATTTCAGTTATTACTATTATCGCTTATGAATGTTTTCCGTTTTTCAAGACTCTTCCTACGTTTTCCCAGTCCGTTCTGTCCGCGTTCGTTTACCGCCCGTCTTTTCCAAGCCCTACGCATACGATTTGTTCTCCGAGCGCGTTCGTGTCGATCGCCATCGCGGTAACAAATAGGTCGTCGAAGTACGTTTTTTTTCCGTTTCGTGTCTTTTTACGACCGTTCTTCGAAAGCCGTACACAAATTCGGTTCGCGTGTTTTGGGTCGCGGACGCTGACCGACGTACGATGTATGTAGTCCGTACTTCTTGCTGCTTTATACTGTTTATAAGTATATATATATATATATTAAATTATTATTACGTGTTTAGGCCTATTCGTTACTTTTGTCTTCTGCCGCCGCATCGTTCTCGACCGTCTACGTCGGCGAAATATGGTACTTATGTCATTATTTCATTACATTAAAATACTCGTAGTAGTTGAATGTAGTTTTCAAACGCGTTGCAGGTCTTTGGAGAGCGCTGATGTCTGTTTCGACGCACAGTTTCATTTACTGATGTACACTATTTTTGGTACTGGTTTGTTCTAGCCCCGCCACAGCGAATGTAAAAATTGTAAAAATTTACAACTACTGGAATAGCTGATTTAAGAAAAGTAATGTATTAATATTGTAATTATGGTTGGTAAATAGTTCAGATTATTTTTTTAATTATTATTTTAATACTTTTATTGCTTAAATAATTCATTTATAGAAAATGTATACAGGGTGCTGGGTGATTCTTTTATCATAAAATACTCATTATTTAAAAAAGTATTCATGTTTTTGAAATTATGAGTGTTTCATGATAAAAAAATCATCCTGTACTATATTATTATAATTTTTAATTTTTTGGGACAATATTATTCTTATAAAGTATAAATATTCTTCTTTTTAGTAGGTACTTATTGGCTTGTTAGCTATGCATTGAATATTTTGTTGTAATAACGAGATACCAATAAAAAAAAATTAAAAAATTTCTTTAAAATGTATAATTAATTCAATAAAAATAAATAAATACCTGATATTTAAATATATAGGCATTAGAAAAAAATGCAAAAGAATTTGGCATACAGAGATGACACTTCCTTTGTAAGTGTTGTATGTCCAAAGCCATCGCATTGTTGCCACCCAACATGGTTCCTGAAGGTTGGGAAGTAGTAAAAAGAAAAGCCAATCAGTTTTTAAACTAATATGTTGTTAAAAGATACATACGTGAGATATTTTTGAGATACACTGGATTAAGCAGAAGTAATAATACTTGATATAAATTCTAGTTTCAACATTATTTGATTCTGAAGTTCTAATTAGTTATAAACTTCTTAACATACACAATAAAAAAAAAATCCAATACAATATATTACAGGTATCTACTGAAGTGTACATTAAATATTTCATATTTAAAAATATTTTTATAGGTGTTGGTGTTGCTAACTTTACAATTTACAATAGTTCTAGAATAGTGAATCTTAACCGGTGTTAAGTGGAATATAGGTGTTCCTTGGACTTAGCATAAATGTTCAGCCAAAATTTTAAAATCATTATGAAAAATATTAAAAATTATAAAATGTATATAATTACTGTTATTATTTTACAGCAGTGTTGCAGGAAAACCTTATAAAATAATTAGTGTTCTGTCACTTGAAAAAGGTTAAGAATCACTGTTCTAGAAGGACAAATAACGATCAGGAAATCTTCCATAAACTCTTGAATTCGTACATGGGTGGAAACAGATCAAGAATTTGGCATTTCACGAGTCAGTTAAAATATGTTATCAGAATATATATTGTTTCATTAATTACATTTTTTATATAACTATTTAAATATAGCGTATTTAATACTTATTTGTAAATACTAATTTTCAAATTTTTATCGCACGAATTAATAAATTATTGTTATCATTATTCAAAGTCTGTAGTTGTAACATAAATGTATATGTAATTTTGGATCTCTTCTTTAATTCATAAAGTACACTGATTCTAGAAAACATAAATACCTAAACATTTTTTAATAATTTTAAACCCTGACTTATTAGCAAAAATCCCCTGGTTTTCCAGGTATAGATATAATCATAAATTAATGATATACATATTTAATATTTATCATTTTTTACATTTTCTTATTGAACTTTTTAATAGTGTCAGTCTTATAACATGATTAATAATATTTAGATTTAATTTTATATGTTACTTACTATAATAATTAAATTAAATTTCCAGAGACAATGCTAAAACTGGACAAACATTTCAGTGAAAAATCTCATGTCCAACAAGATCGGCTTATACTGAGGCGTAGAGCATATGTGGAAATGACCGAAATTTAGCATTAGCCAAACAGAAACTACTGCAAGGTAGACTCAGCGTTGAAGAGTTCCTAGCCTACACTGGACATTTACATAGATTATGATTCAGGTAAAAACATTTTCTTAATTTTCCTAAAAAATAACTATGATAATATTAGTAATTAGAGATATTATTGTTGTATACTTAGAACACAGACGCAATAATATATCATACCAAATTCCTCTGATTCCAGAACATCAAAGGTGAAAATTTTTGCTGTTTTGTTGGAATCAGATATTTTAAATTAATTTTTTTTTTTAATTATTTACAATTTAATATTTATAAAACACTTTTTTGTGATGCCATAACTTTTTAATGTTATTATCAGAAATCTGTTTTCAACAAAACATAGAAAAAATATCACCTTTCGATCAATGTCTTACTTATGTGTCTACGATTATTAATGACTTTGTAGCATTTGAAATACGAAAAAGGGTTTTACAAAAATATGTACAGTTCTCTACACCGTCAACTGGCGCACCTAGCGGCCAACTATATTTCTATGATTTCTATCGGCGGCGGCGCCCCACTGTATAACGCAACCAAATTCAACGTCCGTCTGCGATATTAATAAAAATTGTTGTATTGTACTTAAGCGATAACGTCGGCTTTCGTTATCCCGTATTACGTGAAATATAATTTAATAATATTATTATTTATTATTGTGTAATATTCAATAATAATATAATTTGGCTGTGCTCATCTGTTTACTGCACTATGACTCAAGTAATCAAGCCCGTAGCTAAATGGCTTATATTTAAAAAAAAATAAATATTTTGTAAATGGATAATTTATGGATATTAATTGTAAATTAATAATTTACACATTTATTTTTTGCATAAATTATTTCATATAAGAAATTTAATATAAAAGCACTATTTTGTCTATTACAGACCCCCGATACTCGATACTAAGATTTAATTTTTCGTCTACCACCGGCCCCCTATAGCTACTATACTCAGTGGCGTATTAGGACATTAAGTGCCCTGGGGCAACATTTAACTAGCGCCCTCCTTCCTCAAGAAATACACATTTAATATTTTTCATAGATAATAAATATAAATATATTTAAATATATTAAAATATTAAATATAATATATTATTAATATACTACAACAATATTTAAAAAATGTACTCATAGTTTTCATCGTGCACGGTCTTGAGTAAATTCTTGAATAATATCATCGTAGCTTATTGTTGTAGTGACTTCAGATTCTATATATCCGGTACCGATCTATTAACAAGATAGATACAATTTTTTTTAAAAATTTTTAAGTGATGTACAAAAAGTATTGCTAAACATAATTTAATATTTATAATAAAATAATTTTATGGCATTTTTTTCACACTGATATTTTGTTAGCTGATATTGAATGTAATCCGTAATTTATAATAATAAAATAGATAACCTAATTTTATGATTTTTTTTTTTTTAATTTTACTGTTTTTTAATTATTTATTATTTAATTATCGGTCCGGTAAGTCCGGTAGGTCATGCATACAAAACGAATAATTCCTATACGGCAAAACTAACCTAACGTAATATGTTTAAGCAATATTAACAGCCATGCATGTATTCCTTGTAGTCACAAATGCTTGTATCTAGATTGTTCTGGTAATATGATACAACGCCGTCCTATTTGTAACAGGGAAGCAACAATTATCATACAAATATTTTAAAAACTAAATAGGTATATAGTATAAGTAATTTTCATTTAGTATAATATGTATAATACTATTTATAATAAATATAAATATATAATCAATAGTACTAACCTATGTGAGCGTGTTGTCCAACTTATTTATTGTATTTTATTTTTTTTAAATAATTTACTTATAATTAAGTTATGTTCAAACAATTATTTTTAAAAATAATAAGCATACAATTACATAAACATCATTTCAAAACTGTTTGTAGAATTTGTTGCTATAGTGAACACAACTATGAATTTGTTTTTTAATAAATAATAGGTAGGAACACAAGTCAAAACACAAGTACCTAGGATTAGTTTTTTTTGGGGGAGGGGGGCTTAAACATTTATACTTAACTCTATAGGAAACTAGGAAATAATTTTTAAACATATACTATGTATTCTATTTTATACACACATACTATTTAAAATAAAAAATTTCGGGGTGGGCTTAAGCCCAAAAGCCCCCCTCTGGATACGACATTGACACGAATATATATTATACTCGGACATTCAATACACAAAATATAACTTAATATGTAAAATTTAACCTAAATTAGTAATAACAGCACATAAAAACGATAAAATAAATAATAGTATGTACCGGGTACTAATAAAGTAATAAAAATATACACTTATTTGAATTAAGATTAATATATTATTATTATGTACACGTGCAGTGCATACTGCATATTATAATACTTACCTTATATATAAGACTACATTTACTATTTACATTTTGTATTAAATCTGTTTTGGTGTTTTATAGTTTTATACACACTACTACACTAAGTATAGATATAAAAAAAACCAATAGTCCATATATTAATGGGAAATATTTATTTTTAAGTAGTATTTCAAGTATATAGCTAATAAGGCCTAAGTTTAACTTACATAACTAATTAATAATAAATTATTAGTACCTATGAGTACCTACCGTTGATGGCGAAAAAAAGTTTTGGTGTTAGTTGTAATATTTTGTATAATGTGACAGCAAAATGCCCACTGCGTCACTGTAATACTGTATAAAGTCCTAAGTAAAATTAAAAATAAATTAATAATTTACCACGACTGGGGAATTGAGACGGTACGTCATTAATTTTCAATAATACTTACGGGTACTAAAAGCGGAGTATCCCGATTTCGTCCAAGCACACATTGGTTCACAAAATAGCTTATATTTAAAAAAATAAAGTATATATTTAAAATTTTTAAATACTGTATTGGAGCCATTTGGGAGTATTTGTACTTGAAATTATGTATGAAGTACAATTAATGTGTTTATAAATAAATAGTTGAATAAAAAAAATATATAATACAATGTATATGTCAATAAATAATAAAATAATTGTAGTGTTAGAGGTAGATTTTTAAAACATAATTTTAAAAAAATTTAAATTAATTAGGTATTTCAAAGTTGTTTAATTTTGTAATCTGGGTTTGTACAAATTTTTTTTATTAATTTATTTGGTTGTAAACAAACGTAGTTTTTCCATATAATTATATAAATTATTTCTATTGTGGTTTATGACTGAAAGAGCGCCAAAGAGGAATGGTTGGAAATTGGAATGGAACACTGTGAACGACGACAGCCTATAAAAATAACAATACACCAAATATTCATTTTTGAATTCATTGTAGATATATCATCTTAACTAATAAATTTTAAATTACATCTATATCACAACTTATGAAAATTAAAGAAAAAATATTATCATAATGCTCTTAGTACAAGGAGTGTACGATATTATTAGCGAGTCCATCTTTATCCAACTCAAACAAACTAGATGGTTTACTCACTTGAAAACATACTATGTATAATAAGTGTCTGTGTGAAAAACACGGTGTGCCCTGCAAATCTAAGCCACAAACAGACATTGTATTTTTGGCTTTGTCGGTCATTTCCTCTGCTTGTGCCTCACGCAATCGCGCTACGTTCATACGCATAATCTTCATTATCCTGTTGGATTGGTTCGTCTGTTCTTTGTGCTCTTCTCGCTTGACTGTATTTTTATTCATTCGATGGGCCAAATCGAACCCTTTGCGTCTTGTTGGTATTGTTTATTGTGTCGTATACGCCAATCACTCAAACATACACAATAAATAAACAACCAAAAATATCGTAAAATACCTACCTACTTTATTAAACACGCCGCGTTCAGTGGTAATTGAGTCACTCGATCACCACCATTGACCCCCATTTTGTCATCTCATTATCCTTGTATATTAATTATATATAAAATCGTTTATTTTATGTTTAGCCTAGTTATCATATTGACTATGCATAACATTATATTAATTATAATATTTTTGTTATGTTACTCTAGTTACAATATGTTTAAAAATTATTATAAAAGAAGAAAAACCTAAAACTTAAATATTAAAAATATTTATGGAGAGTCACCCTTTACGCCTGAAGGTATAAAAAATAGTTTACATCCCTCAGATCTACTTAATATACACACAACATTTCATGAAAATCGGTCAAGCCATTTCGGAGGAGTTTAGCGACATACATTTTCCATTGTGACACGAGATTTTTATATATTAGATTTAATAATAAGGAAGTAATTTACCTACGTTTAGTACCTACCTATACAATAATAATAATATCCATATCTTAATGGCTAATATTTGTCAAGTAATTAATATTTTAAAGAAATTCAAATAGAAACCTTACTAAAAATTAACTCTATCAACAAACAGAGTTATGTTCGAATCATCATTCGAAAGGCTGCAAAACATTCTTATTCGGCTAGACGAAAAATTAAAAACAAATATGCCGGGTTGCATTAACGTCCGTTAAACGTTTAACGAGCCGTTAGCATGTTAACGAATGATTAAATTTAATTCATCCGTTAAACAATCTTTAAACGTTCAATAATTTTATTGAGCCGTTAAAATATAGGTTACCAGCTGTCTAAACTAATGGGCCGATTTCGGCTCTTTAAATTTTAATCATTCGATAAACCTACAGTTATCAATGTGTACGTATCAGTAGTACATTATCACCATAGAACCCAATATAGTACTTTTTCTGTGATAAGTTTAAACTTCTACACAAATCTTGGTATCATGTTTAATATCAATATATTTTTATTGAACGGTTTGTGCAACCCCAAACACGTCAGTAAAAATATTTAACGGTTCAATAAAACTATTCATTAAATAAATTTAAAGTTCAGTTTCATGCAACCCGGCAATAATTGTGTAGTTTTTAGCTCAAAAATAGAACTTTTAGGACACGAGGTTTCTAACAGTAGAATTATTCCATTAGGGAAAAATGTAGAAGCAATAAAACAATTTCCAATACCCGAAAAGGTAAAAGATGGCAAATTATTTATGAGGTTGACAAGTTATAAAAAATATATTTATTAAATTTTGCAAAAATCGCTAGTTCTTTTACAGATTTAACAAAAAAAAAAAAATTAAGTTTAATTATGGCGAGGAGTAATAACGATTATAATATCAAAAAAAAAAATCTATAATTACTGAGCCTATTTTAGCTTACTTTGAAGACACATACCTTGTTTTTTTTTTACTACCGACGCATCCTTAGAAGGGCTTTCAGGTATTTTAGAACAGGAAAATCCCAATGGAGAAAAATATCCAATAGCATTCGCGTCTAGAAAATTAAAAGGGGGAGAAAAAATGTTTCTACTACAGAACTACAAAACTGGAAATGTCAGCAGTATAGTATTTGCTTTTAATTATTTTAAAGAATATCTTATAAGTAGAAAAATAATCGTAAATAGCGACCATTCAAGGTTACAATACTATAAAACAATCATAAAATCGTCATATCACATAACGAAATTTATCTTTAAGTTATTAGAATTTGACATAAAAATTAAACATAAACCAGGTGCAGCCGATGCAGGGAATTTAGCCACAGACTGATAGAGACTGAGAGATACCCTCTCGAAAATATTAATACTTTAATCACTTAATTAAAAATTTTTTAAAAACGATGTCCCGACATTTATAACCGATCAATATATTAAAAGAAAAACAACTAGATGAGTTTCGTAACGGCATAATTAACATTTAACGCAATAAACACTAAAATTAATTCCAAATGAAAAAAGAAATCTAGGAAATATTGTATTAAAAATGAATTACTATTTTTTAAAAATTGGTCACCCCATAAAGTAATTAACCAATTAGTGATACCCAATGTTGACGCACCGTCACGGAGCTATCGAACCATACGATCTAAGCTGGCCGCACGACACTTGCGTACATACGGCTCCGCGAGAAAAGCCTTTACCTGTGTTTATTGGGATACGCCGGATACGGGAAAGGTGTCTTAACCACAATAAAATCATAACCACCAACTGGATTTGGACTGTTCAACTATTAACTGGATTTCATTGATATTTCTAAATAAAAGAAATAACATATTCCTACAAAACCGAGCATGATCGTGCAATTATCCGGATATCTAAAACCTACGTTGTCTACACCACGCAGACCAGCGAATATAGGTAACATAAGAATCTTAGTCTTATAACATATACATATATATATATATACATACGTCATACAACATGCGATTGGTGATACAAATAAAGAATTATATTGAAGTATAGAGGTATATCCTTACACAACACATCATATAAAGTTTCTCTAACATAATTTTAAATAGACTAAAACCATTTATTAATATTAAAAAGATAATAGAAGAATATTAAGCAGGTTTCACAGCTGAAAAATCCACGACTGACCAAATTTACATATATTATAAAACAAATAACGGAAAAGCATCAAGAATTTGAAAAATATGTAGGTCTGTTATTAGTTGGTTAAGGACAAACTCAGTAAGCTTAATAGTAAAAGGTACGCTATTGAATGTAATGGTAGAAAAACAAATTCCAGGTAAACTCGTCAGGATGGTGAAATTATGTATGCGAAAGTCAAGATGCTACAAAATGACTCAAGATAAACAAAGGTGCAAAATAGTTAGTTGTCAAATGTCACTATGTCAGGTGTTGATGACATAAAGGAGAATACACAATTAATAATTATGCTTTATGTTTATGCGGACTTATGACTAGGAGCCGTTATTGCCGTTGTCGGTAAGACGGTTCACGCAAGAGAGCGAGACGGCCAGCGGTCGGTAGGTACTCGTTCGGACCGACTTGAGTAGTATGATTTAGCCGATTCAAAAACCTCTTCCTCATCCGCATACTCATCCAAACTCATCCGCGCCACCTGCCGTCGACCAGACTCACCCCACCACCGCCTGCCGACGGCCACACTCATCCGCCGCCCGGTCCGCTACGTAACCGACATATATTTTTCCCGCATGCGCATGTGACAAGCATTTCTTATCATTTGCCGCCGAAATCACTGTTATCAAGTATTATTACTTTGTTATCACAAATGTTATCATATCGCCCGATCCGCAACGGAACCGACATATATTTTTTCGCGCGCGTTTTGTCCAATATCGATATGCCCAAACACAACCAGTTAGGTTAATGTGTTGATACTTAATAGCACAGACCCATATCCTGTCATTAGCAAACGACACACATCCGCCAACACGGCCGGCCGTATAAATGTATTCATACTTCTTAATTTGTTTGTAATATCCCGGATTGTCGTTAAGGTATACATTATGGAATGTACACATTAATGCTAAAGTCTAGCAATTATACCACCGAAAATGTAAAGAATGTATTAGATTTAATGTATTGATACTTAATAGCATGAATATTATATATGATGAACCAATTTAAGAGCCTGACCGAAAGAGCCGGCAGCTCTTCAATGTTTCTCCAGCCTTATAGCTCTTCGCACCACAACCGTTCTCGCGCTCCGTGTTTAAAACGTTTTTATTCAGTGTTCTTCATTTCTCGTATACTTTTAATCATGGCCGGTTCAATCGCTAACATGAAAAAACACTACAATCAGAAAAGTTTTACATATGTACCACCAACACCGCCTGCAGAGCTCATCGACTGTGATAATTTCATACTTGACTTCGCTGATCGTAAGTTTTTAAATGTTGGATTTGATTCGGAAGACAAGTTCAATATTGTTATTCATATAATAACACCGTCACGCTATGTAAGCATATACGAAGGTAAATCTGTTTTCTACTTTTTTGTGGAACATCTAATACGAATGACAGTATATTCCCCATCAGCGAGAATGTTCGTCTTAAAAAACCTTCGTATATGCTTACATAGCGTGACGGTGTTATTATATGAATAACAATATTGAACTTGTCTTCCGAATCAAATCCAACATTTAAAAACTTACGATCAGCGAAGTCAAGTATGAAATTATCACAGTCGATGAGCTCTGCAGGCGGTGTTGGTGGTACATATGTAAAACTTTTCTGATTGTAGTGTTTTTTCATGTTAGCGATTGAACCGGCCATGATTAAAAGTATACGAGAAATGAAGAACACTGAATAAAAACGTTTTAAACACGGAGCGCGAGAACGGTTGTGGTGCGAAGAGCTATAAGGCTGGAGAAACATTGAAGAGCTGCCGGCTCTTTCGGTCAGGCTCTTAAATTGGTTCATCATATATAATATTCATGCTATTAAGTATCAATACATTAAATCTAATACATTCTTTACATTTTCGGTGGTATAATTGCTAGACTTTAGCATTAATGTGTACATTCCATAATGTATACCTTAACGACAATCCGGGATATTACAAACAAATTAAGAAGTATGAATACATTTATACGGCCGGCCGTGTTGGCGGATGTGTGTCGTTTGCTAATGACAGGATATGGGTCTGTGCTATTAAGTATCAACACATTAACCTAACTGGTTGTGTTTGGGCATATCGATATTGGACAAAACGCGCGCGAAAAAATATATGTCGGTTCCGTTGCGGATCGGGCGATATGATAACATTTGTGATAACAAAGTAATAATACTTGATAACAGTGATTTCGGCGGCAAATGATAAGAAATGCTTGTCACATGCGCATGCGGGAAAAATATATGTCGGTTACGTAGCGGACCGGGCGGCGGATGAGTGTGGCCGTCGGCAGGCGGTGGTGGGGTGAGTCTGGTCGACGGCAGGTGGCGCGGATGAGTTTGGATGAGTATGCGGATGAGGAAGAGGTTTTTGAATCGGCTAAATCATACTACTGACTTGTCTTTCCGCCCTACCCCGTGTCTTTAAAGCGTCGGGGGAGAGTTGACGGTGTCGTGTGGTCGTTGCTTGTGGTGACGGTTGGTAAGGCGTAGACCGGTCGCTGCGGTGCCTGTACTTTGTACCGGCGATCGTTGCGTATCGTGTCACGGAAACATGTGTAAGAAACAGTATTTCCCTAGATTTATTTTTTATTGTTCACTAAAGAATGGTTAGGAATCTTACAGGAATACATAAAAACAAAACATAAGGAAGATCGAAAAATCTTAGATTTCATAAATTCAAAATCAGTGACCAAAATAGTAATTATTGTCGCTGCTCCTGTTGAATTGACGAATAAGAAATACTATCAACATTATTTGTTTCGAAGTGTATTTAACATAATAAAATTTTTTATACAACGAGACATGTGCGTCAAAGTGCGACGTGATAAATGCAGTTAAAACTGAATCGTTATACTTTGTTGTATTATCAAGACGTGTGTTAATACACATCATGTAGATTTTACAACATTGCAAATTTATTTTCAGTAGAAACGATTATTTATTGTAAACCTGTATCCAGTGGTTGACTTGGGAATAAAATAGTTGAGGTAACTCTAACTAATTTAAAAAAAGTAGCGTCCCTAGAATTTTAATAAAACTCACATTACCATGGCAGTGGGGGTCACCCCACATCACTCTTTATGGTTAAGTAAGGGTATGCTAGCGAATTCAAAAAATTAGTTGAGGTACTCAGTCCCCACCGCGTCCCACCCAAGTCAACCACTGCGACTTTACCAAATATTAGAGTATCGAAATTTATGGTAAGAATGTTGTTTATTATTTTTCGTCTTTTTTTACTTATAACAGGCACAGGCTACCGCCTACGCGACAGTTTTAACACCCGCGCTTGTAAATTTATTATAACTATAATAAATTACATAATGTCAGGAAAGTCGTTATAAAAATTGTCATCAGCGGAGCTACGTGCCAAGTGTACGACGCGTGGGTTAAGCATGTCCGGCTCAAAGTCGGATGTAATTATTAGACTAGAGGAACATATTCGGGAGAGCGGACAAGGACTCCGTGAACGTACGGTTCTATCCCGTGCAGCTGACAACAACCATATTGACGGATAGTACTAGATAGCAGCGGTATGCGTCCTCGACGATGGTAGCCACGGCAGCGAGCAGTGTACAAGATCAGCCGCCTGAGGGCATTACTGCTAGTCCTAGCGCAGGGCAGTCGCTTGCGGGTAGCGAACCAGGACACAGCGGGCTCCAGCCGCTAGCGCGCCAGGGAAAGTCGACTAATGATGACATGCGTAGCAAGGGTCTCACAAGGGCTGAAGGCCCTGTGAGGTACATAAATAATACCGAATCAATTTTGGTACAAGCTCGGATACACCCATCGGGTTGGTGCAGGACAGTCGAGCTGCGAGTAAATGGTACAACAGTATCAAGATACTCGACCCATCCTGGGAAGAATTTAGGACGGAATATTACGAAAATTTCAAAAACTCCAAAATGCAATCTCAATCGCGCGCCGACATAGCGTCAACACGACAGGCTCCCGGACAATCGCTAACGGACTTCGTGCTGGTTATAAACCAGCTAGCGCGCCGCGTAAATACCGGCCTGGAGTAGGGTAATATGCATGATTATACCGTGGTTACCCAGTGATTCACTTGAGGTGGTGTTGCATAACAAGTCGAGGGATATTTTCGTTTGTTTTGTCCGAGTGAGCGCAGCGAGCGAGTGGCGACGCGGGCATCCGTATTTTTCTGATAAAATAATATTTCTTTTTAATACTATTCCTCGTGAATATTTTCCTATACATATATGTCTCATCCAATCCTATGCTTTATTTTTTTGATTAATACGGTTTTAGATTAATACGGATCCACGTGTATAATATACTCAACAATGTCGTCCCGATTTATATAGTCTCCTGAGCGATATTTTCCTAATTTATATCATTCCTGAAAAATACGGTTCCGTGTTTTAATTTACTGTTTTATATTATCCTTAGATAAGACTGTTTAGAAAAATATCATTCCAAGAATATATTAATCCTTGCAAATATAATTCCTCTACTTTATCATTTCTTTGATAAACCGTTCCATGAAAATACCGATCCCAGATTTTTTTTCCTTCTGCATATTTTCCTGGTTCATATAGCCCTCCTCACAATTTACCTGTTAAGTATTATAAATTATAAAAATAATCGGCAAAAATGCCGAAATTTCCATGAACGATTACATTCTTAACATTCTTTCATTATCTACTTTTAATAT
The DNA here is from genome assembly GCF_003676215.2 of Rhopalosiphum maidis. Classification (NCBI taxonomy): domain Eukaryota; kingdom Metazoa; phylum Arthropoda; class Insecta; order Hemiptera; family Aphididae; genus Rhopalosiphum; species Rhopalosiphum maidis. The sequence continues at coordinate 4,379,548 of NC_040878.1, read as the reverse complement.
CGTAATAATACCATTATTTTCGATATCGAATATATTCATTTTATTATCGACGTAATTACTAACAAAAATTTTGTTTTTGTTTTTAAACTCTCTCTATTACGAAAACTGTCTTTAACGAAAGAAATCTCTTGGTCCCTTTAGATTCGTTATAAAGAGTTTTCACTGTACTTTTTATTGTTATATCTAGACACCAATAAAATCTGCACTGAATTAATTTGTTTTCTTTTGCAAGGAAAATTTAAGAATTTATTATTCGTTTTCCTAACTGTATATTTATATTTAATCTTTTTTCTATGGTATATTGCCAAGTGTAATTATCAATTAATCAGTCTAGCTATTACAGTGAATTTTCAGATTATAATTTTTAATCGATTGTAAAATAATATTAATTATAATTGATTATAATTGTATCAATTAATGTAGATTATAATTTATATTTAAATAATAACCGATTATAGATTAAGTATCAATTATAATCTATTATAATTTATGTATACATAATAACCAATTAATGTTTAAGTATCGGGTATTATACAAAAATGTCCGGGAAAAACCTAACCTAATCTAGATCCAAGTATCGATTATAACATTTATAACTGATAATAATTGATTAGAATGTATGTATAAAATAACTGATTATAATCGATATAATTTTCTACATATCGATTTATGAAAATAAAATAATCGCGCAGCCCTAGTCACACTGCGACAACCAGTGTGCACCTCCACATTCAAAGCTAAGATAGGGGCATTCGATATCAAATTCGAAGCAATTATCTTAAATAACTTGTATTGCGACACGTTACTAGGACACGACTTTCTTGTTATTAACGAAATATCTTGGGATTACGCCGCGTGTATAATCCACATGGGTAAGCAAATTCGTACGTTGACATTCTGGGAAGGGAAAGCGCAGCCACTCGCCACTAGTCACGACCTGTCGCAATTAGAATTTAGGAACGACAACGAAACTCGCGCGAAACTCACCAAAGTATTATGTATATACGCGGTAGTATTCAATGAAAAAGTAGGATGTACTAAATTAATTGAACACGAAATTTTGTTTAATGACCATCACCTATCGCACTCTAGCCATATCCGTATCCACAACTGAAATAAACTACTATCGATGATATGGTATGAGATATGGAATTCCTAGGGCTCGTTAAATTTAGCACCTCATTGTGGGCTGATCCCATAGTATTGGAAAAGAAAAAGGACGGATCATTCTGCCTATGTGCTGAGTACAGGCGGCTTAATGACGTAACCGAATCCGATGCGTACCCTACGCCAGATTAAAATACAGTAAAAAACTCTTTATAACGAATCTAAAGGGACCAAGAAATTTCTTTCGTTAAAGAGAGCTTTCGTAATAGAGAGAGTTTTTAAAAAAAAACAATATTTTTGTTAGAAATTACGTCGATAATAAAATGAATATATTCGATATCGAAAATAATGGTATTATTATGATATTAAAAGTAGATAATGAAAGAATGTTAAGAATGTAATCGTTCATGGAAATTTCGGCATTTTTGCCGAATATTTTTATAATTTATAATACTTAACACGTAAATTGTGTTATGAAACATACAATATTGTTTCGTTTTTGAGAGTGACTATACGTTATAGAGAATGAATGACTAATGGGTTATAAAGCAAACCAACCATTATTATCTAATGTTTACGTTATATAGAGTTTTTCGTTATAAAAAGTTTTCACTGTAAAATGATTAGGCAAATGCGGGGCTCAAAAATTGTCTGTGTATTTGATCTGTGAAATCGCTACTGGCAAGTAATATTGCACGAAAAAGCACAAAAATACACGGCATTCCGGCGCGTAGAGGCCTTTTCCAATTCCAAGTCCTCGCCTTCGGTCTAAATAATAGTCCAATGACCTTTGTGAGGCTCATGAACGAAGTCATGAAGGGGTACCAGGACGAGTTCGTACAAATTTATCTAGATGATATAGTAGTATTTTTAAGGAACGATTACAAACACCAGGCTCACTTAGACAAAATACGAGAGCAACTCAAGAGATACGGACTAACGTGCAAAAAAAAAATGTAAAATCGGTTTACGCGAAATTTCATTTTGGGGCACATAGTAAACGCGGAAAAGATCCAAAAGCAACCGGAAAAATTGACAATTTTCCGGTTCCGCCTAAGGTAACGAATGTACGAAAATTTTAGGTGTGTGCAAATGGTATAACCAATTCGTAGGCAATTACGCGGACACGATATCACCCCTAATAAATTTATTAAAACAAGGAATAAGGTGGAGATGGACTGATGTCGAATAACGCGCATTTAAATCAATCACGCGCTAGTCACGTCACCTAAATTGTCCCCACCAGATTACAGCAAACCATTTTGACTTCAAACCGATGCGAGCGAGATAGGCGCGAATGCAGTCCTATTCCAACGGGACGAGAGCCCTGAGGAAAGACAAACACAAACACGGTATGCCGCGGTAGAACGCGAGTGTCTAGCGGTAATCTGGGCGACCGACAAATTTCGTCCCTGCCCCGAGACCCGAAATTTTGAACTCATTACCGATAACTCGAAGCTGACGTGGTTACATAGGACTAAAGACAAAAATTCAAAATGAATACATTGGTCATTCCAACTAGCTAATTTAGATTTTAGTACGGTACACGTCCCGGGAATACATAACGAATTACCAGATTTGTTATCCTGTGACCCGGCACCCAGCACACCCGTAGACTTGGAGCGACTCGAGGAAAAATTGGTCGGAGCACCTACAACTCCGACGACCAATGTTGATCCCGAGGCCGACAACATTTTCTCTATGTTCGATAATCATGACAGTGACGACACCCCCCCCCCCCCTCACCACAACCACGCTTTTGATGTCAGGTGGGGAGGTCTCATATCAAACGAAATATACTTGACCGTTAGAACGGTATGTCTTTCATTAATATATAGGTCAGTGGTTTGGCGGGAGTCTACAAAATGTCTTTAATAATTTAATAATCTCAGAAAAGATTTAACACCAGGGACATTAAATTTTTTCTGAGATTATTAAATTATTATAGATATTTTGTAGACAACTTTGTGAAAATTGCCAAACTAATGACCTATTTATTAATGAAGGACATACCGTCCTGTTGGATGGATAAATGTGATAACACGTATGAAGAACTAAAAAGTAAACTTATGAATCCAACTTTGTTAACTTATTCAGATTGGGAAAAGAGGAAATTTAAATTAATGCCGATGCAAGTCAATTTGCTATTGGAGCTGTTTTGTTGCTAGGCGAAACACCTCATGAAAAACCCATTGTATACACTAGGAGAACTCTAAATCAGGCGGAGACCAATTATAGCATTATAAAAAAAGAACTTTTGGCCACCATTTAGGCCGTCAAACATTTTTAACCTTACCTTTACGGTCGTACTTTTTCTATTATTACTGATCATCGACCACTTACATATTTATTTGGGTTGAAGGACGCATCGTCTCAGTTAATGAGATGGCGCATCAAACAAAACCCCGATTTTACCGATACCCAGTAATGTGATCGTGACACACAGGGTCGTGACATTCGAGAAATTTTAACAAACAAAAATATTTCGAGCATGATTTTTGTAGGCTTGAATAAATTCATTATGCATAAGTTCAACGACCAATTAATTGTTTTTATCTTAACAAAATGTATTTTCGACAAATTAATTAGACGTATAAAATACAACAATTTAATTGACCAATTATCAGAAAATTAGTAATACAAATTTCATTAACAAATTAAATTTTTTCAGGATTTTTTTACATTAACACTTTACTATGTTGGAGTGAGCGCACAACGGTTCACTGACGACAAACTTACATAAAAGTTAGGTATATATTACGAAAACCGAGGACCGATTAAGATAGTAACCACTACATGGGAACTTACCGCATACGTTCACATTACAAATTTACAACTTATGAACAACGATGGGGGGAATTGACCAATATATAAATGACACGGAAGTGATGTGTGTCCCCATTAAAAATAATATCGATAACCATTGTGGGGACTTTTTACTGTTTACTTTAAAACTATTTTAGGACATTAAGCGTAAAAAGGATCTAGTCTTCCCGTCTATAGGTTTTAAAACTAGAGATAGACGTGGTATTGTTAATAAAATAAGCAAAACAGCACGACTTTTATTCAAATTATGCGACGCGGAATGTATGAGTAAATTTAACGCTAATATTAATCACTTTTCGGTAAATAACGAGAGTTAATTTAAGTTTATTGAAGAGCAAATGGAAATTATTAGATTTAATCAAGAGCAAGAGGATTTAGAAATAAAAGAGTAGAACTAACAATGGCAAATCTTAAAAATAACACAATTGACCAATTTATGAAAAATTACCTTTTAATACATTTTAATTTCCCTAACTTAATACTCACTAAATATATTTATGAAACGAATACACTATTAGAACAATACAAATGACTAAAATAGGGCAAATGCACCCAAGCTTATTATCTCCAAACAACTACTACAAAATCCAATCAAAGTAACAAAAAGTTGTGAAAACAAATCAATACAAACCTTTTCTTAAACAGGTAGTTTCGGCGGAATCGATAATTCCCCGTTTTTAGGGGTGTAATTAGTTAATGATTTACCTTTGCACTGATTTCTAGATATATACAATTATCCAAACCATTTGAGTTATCTTCGACGGTTTCTTTTGGTTTTTTTCCTTTTTCTTTTTCTTTTTCTTTTTTTATTTCTCTTTCAATTCTAATTAGACGGTTATACTTGACGTTACGTTCTGAACGGCAAGGGGCGCCAGCCTTGATCTAAAATAAATAATTATTTACTTAGTTATGTACAATTCATATAAAGTATTATAAACAATCAGTTTACAACAGTATTATATCTTTTAACATTAATATTTAAATACTTACTTATCAAGTAGTCAATCAAGCAATTAAATCAGCAATACTATATAGTCTACACAAAATAAAAAATCAGATGTATACCAAAGCAGTGGATAAAAGATCTTACAGTGATTTCTAAATCTAATATTTAAAGTTTATATGATATTTCTTTCGTTATCTTAGAAAAATTAAATACAAACAATTTGATGAAAAACAGCCAAAAGGGATGAATCCTTTGTGAATTATATACAATTTTAAAAATGGATACGGGAATTTAGATTTTTGAATAATTAAATTAAAAAAATCAACACTAAACTCACAGGTACACACTACCAATGTTAAATACTGTGTTTCCTTTTTATTCCTCAATAATATCACTCAACAAATGTGAACAAAGCAAGGAAATTATTCAATTTTCAGTTTCTATGCGAGTGTTTAACATTTTTTAAGACAATTGTCTTTAAATAGGAGCTAGTTCTTTTTCCTCAGATACCGTAAAAATAAGAACTAAAGTATACCACAAACTTAAAAATGAAGCAAACTAGAACTAAAGCATTAACAAATTAAATCAGTGCTTAAAAACTTACTTCTTTAGCACCCAATCCAACAACTAAATCAGCAATGAATGTATCTTCAGTTTCTCCTGAACGATGAGATACCATCGTACTCCATCCATTCTTTTTAGCTAACAGATGTGCATCAATGGATTCAGTTATAGTACCAATCTGGTTGATTTTAAGCAACAAGCAGTTGCACGCTTTTTTATTAATAGCTTTGGTAATACGTATTGGATTGGTCACAGTTAAATCATCGCCAACAACCTATACATCAAGGTACAACCCATATATATTTTATAAAAACCCGAAAGCTAGGATTTATAAATGAAAATCATAAAGAATTAAGTGTTTTGCTAGTAAAGTACTAGTATAAATTAATTGTTGTACCTAAAAAAATCTTTTAATCAGTGTTTTATGAACTATTTGGGACCAACTTATTTAAATTCTTATTTTATTTGACAAAAATCAAAATATTTATTTAAAGAAAACCGCAATTTCTAAAGATAGAGAGAAATATGTTTATTGAGATTAAATATATAGAATATTTCAATTTAAAAATACTCATCATATATCGCTTCAAAATTAAAATTGAAAAAAGAAAATGAAAATGTCAACTTGAAGTTTTAATGTTTAATATTACGATTAGGTTAATTCATGCTTATATTAAATCTTACAACACTAAATTAGAACAGCTGAATAATAAAGTCGTACTATTTAACAAAATTATAAAATAGTGACAATACATTCTAAAGAAATGACCTCTTATACATCATTTAGAATTGTGAAATGATTTTAATAAGTTTAAATAACTAATTTAATGATAAATATACCTGGATGTTAGTGGATTTAGTAAATTTAGTCCACGCCTCCCAATGATTTTCATCAAATGGATCTTCAATTGTTATGACTGGGAATTCATTTACTATTTCTTGGTAAAAGGCTAATAATTGATCAGCTGATACAATTTTTGTCTTATCTTTACTGGCAGATTTATTTTTAAAGTCTAAATCGTACATTCCATCACTGCAATTATTATTAAAATTATTGGAATTCGTATTATATATTTTATTATAATCATATTATACAAAATTAAAGTAATTATATAAATTTTTAACAAAATAAATTGCTTTACACGTAGAACTCAGAAGCAGCAACGTCTATACCAATTTTAATTTTTCCCACATATCCCGCCTTTTTGATAGCTGTTTCAATTAACCGTAAACATTCTTTGTTATCGATAATATTTGGAGCAAAACCACCTTCATCACCAATTAATGTGGCATGCAATCCATACTTATCCTTAATGACATTCTTCAGATTCTGGTAAACTTCTGACCCCATTCGCAAAGCCTCAGAGAAAGATCTTGCTCCTATTTATAAACATTTGTTTATAACAAGGTTACTATAGAAACTGATAATCGGATATTTTTCCAGCTTTTTTCACTTTCATTAAGTGGCATTATTGATAATTAAAAAAAAAAAAAAAACTAATTCTTGTATATGAAAAATAAAGCAGTTTTTTAGTGAGTTTCAAAATGATTTTTTAATTTAATCTTACGAAATAGTGTGATAAAACAATATGCAAAATGTTATTAATGTAAACCAAATTATTATAAACATTTTATGAACATAAAATATTTGACAAAAAATAAAGTACATATTGTTCAATTTTAAAAAAATATAAAATATTTGAATTCATTAACAAGTTTAGTTAACTAATTGAAATAATTAACATTGATACTCAGTATTTATAATAATACTTTATCTTTTAACTCATTACCAGTAGGCAGAATCATAAATTCTTGCATAGCCAACTTATTTCCTGCATGGGAACCACCATTTATTACATTAAAAGCTGGAACAGGCAAAGCAATTTGTTTGTTTCCAGCTAAGTTAGCTATGTGCCTAAAAATGTCATAATAATTAGTTAAATATGACTCATTTTTTAATACAATTTAATGTTTATATATTTACTTGTAAAGAGGAATGCCTTCCTGTCGAGCACCCGCATTAGTTACAGCTATTGAAACTCCCAATATAGCATTGGCACCAAGCTTAGATTTGTTTGGAGTTCCATCCAATTTAATCATAAGATCATCAATGGCTCTTTGCTCAGTAACTTTGAGTCCCTGTAGAAAATATAAATGATAATAAAATATGTTATTATATTTTGGATTTTAATTCGTAACAGTGAAATTTAAATAATTATTGTTTAGATTTGGGTAGGGGCAATAATGAATGTATTCGTTAAATAATGATATTTTTTTTTTATGTCTATTGACTATTTGTTCTGGAAAAAAATCTTTTATCTTTAACTTCAATTGAGGATTCTGTTAACAGTTTAAGATTTAAATTTCAATAAAATCATTTTGATTTTTTTTTATAATAGATAACCAAATCTGAAGACTTGCAATTTTCATGTAATATTTATTTTCTAGATATGATAAAATGTTGAAATAATTTATATATTCTTGAGCTATTAATAAAGATTTAAAATTTTTATTTTTACAAAGCATATGCATAGGGTAGATGACTTGTAGCATTTGCACATTTGTTATGTAATACAGCTACACCTATTTCTTTTTAATAAAACATGAATTTTAACTAATATCAATTATCTCAGCTATTACATAGATATCATTGTGATATTTCAGTTTATTAATTAAAATTTTTTTAATTACCGATTTTATAAGAGCAGGTGCGATAATGTTTTCTATGTTGTTAATAGCAGTATTCACTCCTTTTCCGAGAAAATAGCATTCGTCATTATCACGAAGTTCTAATGCTTCATATTTACCAGTACTAGCACCAGATGGTACTGCTGCGTGGAAAACTAGACCATTTTTAATGGTTAAGTCAACCTAATTATTACATGTGTAATTAGATATATTTAATTTGCTAACAGAACTATAAAAATGAATACTTACTGCGACAGTGGGAAGACCTCTGGAGTCCAAAATTGTATAAGCTTCAATCTTTGAAATAGTCATATTATTGTCACCAGTAGAGCTGAAATTTATAGATGTAATAAAAAATAAAAAATGTGTACATATATATGTAATTAAATATATATATAAATAAATATATCATGGATTAAAAAGTAAGTAGCTTAATTATGACTAATTTATACAATTGAATGTTTATATATTTACCAGTTAAAATAATTGGTTATCATGCCAGCACCATCTACAACAATATTACCCAATTTTTTCAAAAATTGTCCAACAGTATCTTTAATTGTAGCGATGGATCCCTATAAAAAACATGAATGATAATTATAAATCTTATTATATCTTGAATCTTAATCTTAATTTTTATTATGTCAAATGTACAAGACTGGGAAAATTCCGAGAGATTTTGGATGTAATAAATGGTTAAAAAACCCAAAAGCCAACCAGTGTGAAAATGTTAAGACCCTAACCTTGATATCAACTAAAACTAAAGTACTAGCAATAATTGTAAGCAAAAAGATAAGTGTAAGAAGATAGAAGCTAAGTTAGCGAACAATCAATATGATTTTTGGAAGAACAAAAGAACCAAAGGCTATTTTAAATCTGAGAATACTAGGAAAACAAATTGAGAGACAAAAGAGAAAGCTTTCGATAACATAAACTGGACGTCTATCTAAAATTTTGGAAGAAACAGAGATTGATTTTAAAGATAGGCCTATTCTTTATAAGATTTATGAAGAACAAGAAGGCTGGTATTGAAGGCAATTGAATGGTATTGAAACTATTTTATTTTGCATAATTATCTATATTATATTATATTACGTATTTAACTATTATTATTATTATTAAGCATTATTTAGAAATTAGCGTATACCTATTTGCACGATGCACCCCCCTGATAAAATTGGTTGTCTTCCGCCGCGCCGTGTAGAAAATAACATACATAGGTTATTATTTATTTTATTTTTACTAAATTTTGCTTTTTTTAGCGTTAGCTAAACAAATTGTAAAACTTATTATTTTACTATTTTAATACATTTTACTTACGAGAATGTTTGAATTGTTTTTTTAAATGTTTATATTTAAATTTAAGAAAATTATGGTAAACTGAGTGTATCTTATACCTATACTATTGATTAAAAAAGAATACAATCAGTGGAATCAACATAAACAAATATCCGGCGAAATTGATAGGCGGAGGAATTGATATTGAAACGGCGGAATCGATAAAACCCCGTTAATATAAATACTAAAATAGTATTAATAAATATGCTACAATATTGTCTTAGGTAATAGATAATAATTTTTGAAATAATAACTTACTTCTTTTGGAGATTCATCTTTATTTGAATCTATAATAGGATAAAAATATAAAATACATTTCGTATACTATAATTTTAAAAAATTTGGCAATTTATTACTTTCTGGGGAAGTGTGATAGGAATTACATTGACTGCTGAAAGCCATGGACCTGTGTAACAGCTCATTACCGCGCCAGCACGGATGAAGAGAAGTGTGCCAGTACGGACGAAGAGACACCAAACTGAAAATTATTTTTACTTAATTTATCTTTTAATATGCATTAACAATATTCATTATCTAATGTTGTTTTAATTGAAGATACATCTGCAATTGTTTCATATTTGTATAATTAATTAGTTTTAATATTAATTATAGTAAATAGTTATAAGTGTAATCATATTTAAAATTACTATTATTTATTTATCGTCAGTTTATAATATAATATACTATAGGTACGTAGCTTTCCGTAAAATAATGAAATTTAAATTTAAATTAACCTTGTATTAAATTTTAAAGATTTTTGGGATTTTTTTTTATCGGCATTTCAAGAAAAAAAATTTAGAAAAATCGAAAATTTCAATGGTCTATAAATAGTTTTAAAATACTCTAAGTATTTTAAAAATTTAAATCTAAATAGATAACGCTAATATAAACATTTGGTGAAAATTTCAAGTATTTACAATGATTAATTTTTGAGTTACAGCAAAATAAAAATATCGATTTTGTCCTAAATTGATCGTACGTAAAAATTCCCGTTTTTCCGTTACTTTTTTAGGGTTTTACTGACGCTTTTGAATACTAAGACAAAAGGTTGAATGTTCTCAATCGTTCTGTAGCCCCTAGTAGTTAGCACTATTATAGAGGAGATTTATTTAATAGTTCAGATATCTACCTTTTACCAGCGTCGGTGAACCCGGATCGGCGGACTGGATAATTAATGGTTCGCGATAGTGGTGCAGAACTTGTTAATCTAAAAAAAATAAATAAAGAATAGACAAGAATATTTTTATTTTTAAATAATTTTAATTGTAGGTACTACGTACTTTTTGAAGATGGCTGTGGCTCTATACATTTTATAACAGAACATTATAATATAATATAATATAAGATTATTTAATAATTACTACTATGCGTGAATTATAAATATTTTCAAAAATCAGTTATAATCGATTAGAAAAAAATTATTTGTTTATTACAAACAACCTAACCTAACCGTGGTAACGAAAAATATTATTATTTTAAAATGATGTAGTTAAATTATTAGTTTGATAAAATTATAACAAATTAAGTATAATAGAGAAACATTTTTAAATGATTTAAGATTTAGACCTGAAATACAACGAATAAAATTATTATTTTTGTGATATATAAAAGTTATAATTGACTAAGGTCCTCTAATCTTTCTTTCTTTTTTTTAAAAAATACTTAACTAAATTAAATAACACGCAGTAATTAATTGTTAGGAATATTATAAGTTTAATGATACATCACAAATTAAATTATTAATTTAAGTTTAATAATACAACAAGTTTAGATATAAAAATAATGAAATATTTATTTAATACTGTATAAATATTTGGAATAATTTTATGGTACACATCTAGCAATAATTTAGGGTGACTAGATGTCCCGTTTAAAACGGGATTGTCCCTTTTTTGATCATCGTGTCCCGTTGTCCTGACAAACTTCAAACGGGACGCTTTTTATCGCGTTTTAACCCCGTTTTTACATATTATTACATTATATTTTTAAAATAAATGGATCTATAAAACAAATCTAAAATAGTTTAGTTTAGCTTAGTTGATAAAAAGAAAATTTTCTTAATTATTTAAAAAACTTGTATTAGTTTTTAAATGCAACATTATTGTGTTGGTTATTATAATAAAATAATAAATATTCCTTAACATTTTCGAACACTTTTATTATTTAGGTTAGGTTAATTAACTCAAAAGGGTAAAGTAACAATAATAATTTTTTTTAAGTGGAGCCCCCCGGGTGTAACAACTGTCCCGTTTTTTATTTTATTTTTTAAATGGTTACCCTTCTAGCTCTTAGTTTAAAAGCTTAACATTCAAAACTTCGAATGATATAAAATATATTTACAGTTATTACAATACATTTAAGGTAGAAAAAAAATATTCATATTACAAAATACAAGTATTTAACAGACATAAATCATAATAATAATAATAATAGTTATGATAATAAATTTGTGCTATGTACATTGGACAGGCTTCGAGAGTTTTAAAGAAATTCACTGTCATTTATTGGTCATAATAATATATAAATTTAAAAATTAAAAGTATGGCAAATTATTTCAGGTAATTATGTGTTTGTTATTATTTTATTTTAGTGCTTTGTACAAAACTTTGTGAATTGTTATTTGTGTATTTTGGTTTTTTTCTTATATTTTGTTTAAATAACTAGCACATTATTCGTTGCAATTGCAAAAGTCGCAAAACACTCTGGAAACTTAGTTTAGCCGATCTAACCAATTAATTGAATGAACTCTTCCATCCTTTGCTAAAATTATTTGTTGATATTTTATTAATTATTATTAACGATACATTTTTAATCGCTTGGAGTTTTATACTCCAAATTTGAAGAAGGAATTTAAGTGTACCATTTTTCCCGTTAATATATTATGTTGAATCAAAATAAGATATTAATGGAAATAGTTTTTGGGTAAAAGTTAAATACATATTAACTATTTCATTAGGTATTTATTCAACTTTGAAAACCGCTTAAAATATAGTATTATCATTTTACATTGTTTTGCAATTTGTTCGTTATCATTATACATTTTAGATAATCCACAAAAATTTTGAATTTAGTTTAGTAGTTTGGTTTTGGTTAAGAGTGCAATTTAGAGTGTATAAAGGTTATGTTCTACTGTGTCATCAAACTCATTCCTCATACTAGTCATACTGATTGCGATCACGATCCGCGATCAAAAGTCTTATGCAGTTTAATTTTATATTATCATGCAAAATATCTTTCCTGGTTTATGTATATATTTTTACCGTACGAAGTGTCCATGGTATGCAACTCAAACAACATATAGTACAAAGTGTTCGTTTACCATCATTTTCGTACAATATACTTTATGAATAATTTGAATGATATAAATAGCCACAGATCTATTTAGTGTTATTTACTTAATAAATTACAAATAGGTGATTAGTTATGAAATTATCTACATATTACAATGTATAATTATTATTTGAGTAAACAGTAAACATTAATAAATTTAATTAAAATTATAATTTTTGAAAACTGTTTGCGTATAACTGTGTATTGTAGCTCGTGGGAAGCTGGTGTACCTATATGGCTATTTACTGAAAATTTTATAAGTAAGTGCAAACGCTTTACGCTTTACAGTACTGCAGTATGGTACATTGAAATCCACGCGCTACGCCAGTAGTAGTGCTTATAAAAGGTAATATATAATTTGATTATCACAAAAATCTCATAAGTATAATAATAAATAAATTACAAGTAATATCATGAAAATTGTTCAGACTATAGGCTTGTTAACCAAAACATATGAATAAAAAAAATAATGGTCTAAAAAACCAGTTTTTTTTAATAGTATTAGTATTATGATATTATTGATATTTATTCATGATTCTTAATCATAATATTATGATGCCAATAAGTACAAGGTTTAGGTAATATGTATATTATAATCTTTTTTCTTTCTTCTGATCTCATATAATAAAACGCGAAAAATAGTTCGTTTACTATATAATGAATGCGGTGCGGTCGCATAGAAAAAATCTCTATGTCATAAGGTCTATGTGCATTGTGCGCCTTGCGGTCGATTACATTAATTATTAATTATTATTATTTCTACTAGCGTGATTTTTCGAATATTTTCCACTTTTCACAGGATTTTAACTAGACTTTTCCACAGTTTTCCCAAACTGTTTTTTTCATATTCGCGTAATGTGCGTCTTTTGAAAGCCGTACGTGTACAGTTTTTTCGCCGTTTGCGTTTGTAGCGGTCGCGATCGCGGTACCTATAACGAGTACGACTGCCGACGACGGTCCCCCGGACGTTTTTCTTCGCTTTTTATTAACTCACATAAGATCGCAAACGCCGATCGATGTACGACTGTACGACATATTTATTCTATTTTTTTGTTTAAGCTTACACGTATACTATATTACGCGATTCGACGCCGTCGCATTGCTTACCTGATTAGGTTTAGATGCATGAAAATTGAACTTCCCCCTGAATTATTAAATAATGGATTATTTAATACTCAAACATGGCAATCGACTAACATTTTTTCCTACAAAACAGCTTCAGACTTTCGACGTCAGGAGTACAGGTATCGATTTGCATCGATTGAGGGCTGATAGCTAGATCCCTAATTACCAATTTTCATATTTATATTTTTTTTTTATTTATTCATTCAAAAATAAACCGGGCACGAGACGGGACACGGTATTACATCGATTGACGACTGATAGCTAGACACTCAATTAAAATTTTCGGCATCTTTTTATTATTTTTGAATTCAAAAAAGAACCAGGCATATGCGATGCGACAAACTTTTACACCGAATGACAACTGATAATTTATAGAAAAACTGTTAACTCACAAATACGGTAATCGACATCATTACATTTTTAGTGAGTAGTGACCAATTTCTAGACACCCGATCACCATTCCATACCGAATTTCCGGTGAAACGATTTTCACTCAGCCACCTTGAGGCGCCGAAGGCGGCTTCTACACACCGGAATCGAGTTTAACCAGCCCATAGTATACTATATAAATCAATAATAAATATAACCACAGAATAACTGATATAACTGTCTATTGGACAGCTATTCGAGCCGAACTATTAAAATTACAACACTTTATAGACTCATTTTCTAATTTTAAGTTGATAATAATACAACTAAAATAAATAAATATTACTCACAAAATGATGTATAAATGTTTTATGAATCGCAGACCGGTCATCTAATCCGTGTGATCCTATTTTAGACCTCCTATACACCTATATGTAATATTTAAAAAGAACTGACGAACAAGATAATAGACATTTTATTATAATTTACAATAGTAATTTTACAGATATCGAGGTAATAATTGGGTACAACGTACGCCTCATAAAAAATACAATAAATTTCTTGGCGTTTTGCTCATATCATATGAATACATTCAAATAATTAAAAATACACACAACAAAATAATAGTATTAATAATACAATATAATTCAGTTCGATAATAAAACCCAACCTAACCGAATGGTGGTGTCCGCGGACGCCGTCTCAACGCACGCAGCGGCACAAACGTATAACGTATTGCGTTTAATCCGCTTCCGCGTAGATGCGAAACGCCTTCTACGGGGCAACAGATCATAGACGCTTTCGTTTGCGACTTCTACGTGCGGATCAGACTTACCTGCCAGATCACCAACCTCCTCACCCAACTCCTCTATCGCCACCGGGCAGTCCACGTCATCGCCTACTACGACGTCTTCGACGAGTGGCAGTTGAACATTTTCTTTTTTGACCGACTCCACTGTATCAATCTTCAGTGTATCTACGACGACTTCTGTCTGGCTCGTGCTAACTTGTATAATTTCGTCAATTACCGAAGACGTGTGTTTAAAAATGCATATTATACAACCGTTGAATAACGGGGAAATCGCGTTTTCTCGTGTTCGGGGAGGTGTACAAAATTTTATTTTGGTTGTACAAAATTGTACAAAACAAAGTACATAATACTGGATAATTTCGTATAATTTTGTCAATTATCGACGACGTGTGTGCGTCGGATCTACCGGTGATGTTCTCTACGCGTCGTAGCATTATTCTGTAAGCCATATTTATATCACGTAATAAATGAATAGATACATTGAGTGGCCGTCCGACATTTTCTTTGCTGAAAAACTGCACTGTCTCCGTGTCCGGTGTTGTATTAACGACTTCTGGCAGACTCGTGCCAATTTGAAAAATGTCGTCGATTGTGTTCACGGATGACGTGTGTGCGTCGGGTCCACTGTCGTCGTTCTCCACGCGTAGAATCATTCCGTGAATTAAATCTATAGCGGGTCCCAAATCGACAGGGATATCGCCATCCTGGATGATGCCAAAGCCGTTTATAAGCAAGCTGTATTTGCTAAAACAAATGTCTGTGTAAAAAGTAATTTTGTGTTTACCATATATAATATGTTGTGACGACTTTGCGTGTGTAGCAAGGTTGTTAAACGGTCGGACTGTTGAAATTGAGGTTAACCTCATCGCCGAGAACTTCGAACATTTCCCATACGACGGTTATTATTGCGATGTTTTTATTACTAGCCAGCGATTACCTACGTTTATCAATCTAATCGGCCAGTATAGGTAATTTAAATTAACTTAACAAAGTTTAACTTGTCTAACACAAATTTATACAGATATGTCGGACTTACGCGCATCGGATATCAATTGATGTGTCGGTCTGAAATTTTCGTCTACAGTGTTCTGATCGGATGTGCCACGATGATTCAAAATATGCCAATAATATGTGTTTAAATCGTTTACGCGTATATGCTCGGATGTAATATATGAAAATCAGTAAAAACTGTTTCACGGACGAATGTGTTATATACTTAGGTACTCTGCCCTAGTAAGCCTAATGGCAGTACATGCCATTTTCAAAGTTTTGAGAAAAATAACTTTTTCTAAATTGCTTTATACTATTTATATATTGTATTGAATTAAACTAAAAATGAAATGAGACTTACTTAGTTTTGTATGTAGAATCTAAAAAAATATGTTTTGTAACTCTATAAACTGTCTAAAACTGACTTAAATGAACTTACGACTTTTTTGCTTAGTAAAATAATACAAACTTGAATGTCGTTTACTTAAGAAAATAGCAGTATGAATACATACGCTATTTTTGCTTAGCATCAAACATTTTTAAAATAATGTTTTTTTAAGAAATTTTAAATTCACAAATTTATATTTTAAAAAAAAAGAACACATCAAAACGTATTATTATTTATTAACATTCAACTTTTTATTTTATAACTAAACATTTTAAAACATCCTTTTTGTTTACTGGCTACCAGTAAAATATAATAATTGTAATAGTAAATTAAATAACATATTATAAATTGCAACTTTCAATTAACAAAAATTATATTGTACTATAGTTATATAAATGTAAAAACCTTTAAAAAATTAAATTAACTAGATTCATTATATTATTAGACATAAATACACTGACCAATAATTTATAATATAAATAGTAAATGTTAGTTTAAATATTAATTTAAAGAGAAAATAATCTTACCTCGATAAGTTTTTTCATCATTTTTTGATTTCTCAGCTAAAATAATTAATTTTTCCGCACGAGACCGATGCATTTTAATTTTTAATTTTTATGTTATAACTTATAAATAAAAGTAAAACAGAAATATAAATGTACGTACTTATATATTATAATCATAAATACAATGATATATTTATGAATGAGATAAGAAATGTGATTGTTTTCAATAACAATTTAATTAATTTGGTTAACCACAAATCCAAAATGATAACATTTTGTGATTAAAAACCAATATACTAATAATATAGTTTAAAATCCACGATAAACACAAATCATATTACATCACAAATACGAAATTATAATCAATGACAAGAATTATGCGTGAAGTAAACATCATGAATTATGATGATATTTATTAGTGTTTCTATAAGTAGTCACATACGGCTGAAAAATAGATGTCTTTCCTTAGCGAAAAAGACGTATATGAACCCATACTAAGCAAAAAAGTCGTATAGTGAGATCACTTACTGCCTTTTTTCATAGTAAATGGTGGATACTGCCTTTTTGCTTGGTAAACTCCATACTTTTTAGAAGACAGTATATGCATTTCACTGTTTATCTCGTAAATAATGGCTCATACAACGATTTTGCTTAGCATATAAAAAAATTGTAATTAAATTTAGAAAATTTCAATACAAAAACCTGTTTTTAAATTGTTCAACGCCAACGATTTGATATTACACATATTAGTATATTACATTGCATTTATATTATATTGTATTCACGTGTGTTATTCTATTCGCCCGGTGTGTGAAGAAAAGTTGTTTTCTAGATACCTATACCAACATCCAAGTCCCTTTATGTAAGTACCTGCTCATTTTTTTCATTTTCAGTCAATGTTTGCGTGTATTATACAAATTATGTCTGTGTTTAAATTTTTGTTTCAGAAATAATCCTAGATTGATATTGATATTGATTCATGGTTCTTAATCATAATATTATGCCGATAAGTACAAGGTTTAGGTAATATGTATATTATAATATTCAAATATAATTAATGTAAAAAATATTTTTGTTGTAATTTAGGTACACTAATAATTTGTCATTATAGGCATTAAATAGTTATTGCAATTTTCAGATCTTATCAATACAAAATGCTATTTTCTATTAATCAAAACCAAAAATATCATTTCGACAAGTTTAAGAATAAGTGTACGATGTATGGAACAATGATTACAATTATTCACAAATCGGGAAAATTGGCCACCACAGCTTTATTTATATGTAAAATGACCTGATAATTTTTAGTATACATACGTGATACACGTGACACAATGTTGTAAACATTGAAACGAATTGCACGTGTAAATATATTTATTATTAATACACCTATTTACACATATAAGCACTTATTATTTCTGATTGTGAAGTAATATAATCTTCGATGTTATGAATTAATAACTAATACCTAATGAAATAACGATTTTAGCATTATATTGTTTTTATACTTCGTATTGACTATTTTGTACGTAAATAAAATAACAAGTTTTACAAGAGACAGCATTTAAATACAATCGGGTTTCAGTTATACTTAATTATGGCAATGTGCCAAATTTCAATTGTTTAGAATTTTTCATCTTCAATTAACAGAACTGAAAAAATTAAATTATTAAACTATTAAATAACTTATGAAATCTTAAAATAGTTAAAATAATAAAATCTCATCATTTTAATAATATATTATATCGACTTATAATATCTTATGTAATAGTTAAATGTAAATAACTAAACAATATAATACAGAGATCAAGGACCTGTGTGGGTTTGACACAGGATAGTAGTGTATTGTGAATTTAAAATTAAAGCAAAACAAATTATGCAATAGCATTAAAAAAAACGATTCTAAATTGAGCTTGGTTTGATATTGTATATACTTTTAATTTTAAAGGGTTAAGGCTTTTTTAAATCTTTTAATGTTAAAATAAAATTGTTAAATAAATCCTAATCAGTATTGACTGTATTGCAATACGCGGTTAATATGTTCTAGCGAAAAGTAAAATATTCTGATCAGTCGTTATCCAAAACAGATTTATAAAGGAATACAATTTTCACGATATACGACTATAATAATTTCTCTAGACAAAATCAAAAAGAACACTCGATTTTATTCATACCTATTCAAGTAGTCGTTGGATTACAAACGTTTACGAATTCAAACGAGATTAATACAACAGCAGGAATGCGCGTCACATATACGTTTGTTTTTATACAAACGTAATATGATATTTACATTTAGCTCTTACTCAAGTTGTTTTATGAATCAGATATTTAGGTCAACGGACAAAAAAATGCACACGGGATTAATATAATAATAAAAAAAGGATTAAATGAAAAGAGATTTTATCAAACAATTAATGAAATTTTACTGACAATAGGACACAACATTTGCGCATATAAATTTCGATGAATTTTAATTCAATCAAGTGGTTTTTAGACGCACGAGTTGGGTTTTTTTTTAAATCTTTTTTTACATGGAACAAATAGGTTACTATAAAGCACTACAGTTTAGAGATCTCTTATTGAAAATCGACACGTTACTAAAATTTATGACTCCACGTATAAATATAAAGGAAAAGGTTTCGTGGTTTTTGGTAAGTTTTTTTATTAAAATTATTAATTCACATCAAATTGTTTAGATAATAATTACATGTCCATAATACATATTATATATTATATATAAATAAAACTTATAAAACTATATAGAATATTATAGAATTATATCGTTATAGTTAAAATTAACATATATGATGATTGTTGATGAACCCATAAGAATTAACTAAACATAATATAACTCTGTAATTTGATAATCCATTTTCAAAATGTTTAAATGACTTTAGGTCTACTAACAAAACATTGAAGTTCTAAAATTGGCCAGCCACGTTATATTAGAAGCATTATGAATCCTAATGTAAACGATTTTTACATACGTTTTAGCAAGAATCAACAAGTCCACAATAAGAATTAATTCTTTATCCACAAACCTTAAAACGTTATGTTTTGATGTCGACTAACCGTTAATCGATTAAAAAAATGAAAAAATTCGAGATAACTTTAAGATTTTGAATATTTTTTTAATTAATAATAATGCTTTTGTTGAAATATATTTACAATTATCAACTTTAATTTAAAAAAGAATGTACCTACGTATTTCCAACACCTCAATATTTACAATTTATTATAATAAATTTATAGTCAATAGTCATAATACAAACTAAAACTAGTAATTAATTTTTTGTTAAATCTATTAACTTTATAAAATCTTAATTACTTAAGGTTTCTTAACTAATAATCTGGATTAAAAAAAAGGCATAATTCAAAATTTCTAATTGAAAATAGATTTACTAGCATTTGTATCGAATAAGTATGTGTTAAAACACACATTAATTCATTTTTTTTAAATTATGATTCAGTGTTTTGATAAAAATTTTGGTTTTGTTTTTGCAGGTATCAGAAAATCTGCAATTTTTACTACAAAAAATTGTGTTTTAAATATTTCCGACATCGCCATTATTCTTTAAAATGTGTTTATTCAAAATTCAAGTGTTATATTATTTGTTATACAGTTTTTCTTTTGTTTTATACTACTTGACAAATTAACATAATTCTATTATAACCTTATCTCAAGTGAAAATGTATAAGCAAACTAAAAAATGATAGTAGTAAATATAGTATTTCGTTATTCGTTAACGCTCGTTAGGGTAAAACGTTTGGCATATCTCCAGTGCTTCCTTTTGTGAAAATGGAGTAATTTTTGTTTTTCAGTCGAGTGCTAATGAAATTGTTTTCACATTAACGATTTATCATAGTTTACATTCGAAGTATGAAATGGGACAGCTAGTTTTTTTTATAAAACATAATACCTATATGAGTTTATTTACAATTATTGTAAAAATGAAATTTATTAATCATATGATATGTGTATAAGTATTATTACGTTTGACTACAAATCTTTGTGATTTTTCATTCGTATTGCACGACATCGACCGTTTTAAGAGTCAAGGATATCGTTGTTTATGAAAGCAGCGGTATTGCGGCGTAGGTTATTTTCTGCAGTGTTCAAGAGACTTCATAATATACACATTATGCACAGTGCCGGATTAACGTATAGGCCAAGCAGGCCCGGGCCTAAGGGCGCCTTAATTTTAAATCACATAGAGGGCGCTGTCTATAGTACAAGTGGCAAAAACACGAAATCGACGTTCCCTTGTAATAGTTCTGACTAGAGTAAATAGTAATAACATTTTAAATATATGTAATTAGTAATAGTATTTTCAGTATTATGCCGTTCTTAGAATAACTACAATATGTATTTATAAAAATGAACATACTACGATAAGCAGAGATAGCAAATCAAGGAAATAATAAATTTACCATTACTTTAATTAATATTTAATATTACAATTTAGTTATAATAAATTGTAATTTTTAATTATTACACAAATAGGCAGCACATTATATCTGTTCCACAAATCACTATTCCCCCCAAAAATGTGGGTAATTATCAACAATCATAATATTGAAGACAGATTTATGTTAATCAAAATCCATTCAAGTTATTCATTATTTAATTTTAATTGATATGTTATATTTTTATGGCTTTTCAAGCATAATGCATCGTATTTTCGTATAGGAATATGAATATTACGAGCCTTAAAATTCTAAACATCTAATTACAAACATTGTTTTTCTGAATTTTATATAATTTTTAATTTAACTAAATCGTGGTAATATAAAATAAATTTTGCAAAAAAGTTGTATAAGAAGTTTTTTATAAGTATTTTCGGGCAAAATGTCCTTATTACTTGTTAATAAACAAAAATGTTTTTTAAGGGCGTTATGTTATACGGGCCTAGGGGCGCCAAAGCTCCCGGAACTGCGGCCATGTATGTGTATAAATTCTCTCCGAAACCAAAATCATCGTATAGATAATAATATTATTATGATGTTATCTACCTGGTCACCTCGGTTCGATAACAACCAATAAACTATGTATACTCTGTCCAGCGAGAGAACGTGCCGAAAACCGGCCAAAATCAGTTATTCTGCGCATTCCCCAATGATACCCAGCCTTAAGTGAACCAGTTTTGATAGCATGGTGACGCGGGAGGATGCGCAGAACCGGCGCGTCTCTCGCTGGACAGACCATAGCTATCCATGACGAGCAGCTACAATATTCGTCCTATAACCACGAATTCAAAGCTGCGGGCAACGTCGCTATAGTTTAAGTCATCTCAAGACTGTGGAACGCAGCTATAGTCACTGCGGTGTGCGTTACATATTATTATTATACGCGTATAATAACGTGTACCTGAATACCTGGCAGCTAGCATCATTTATACTGTAGACCAGTGGTCTCCAACCTTTTTGGACTCACGGCCCACTTTTTTAGGCCTACATTTTTCGCGCAACCCACGTAAGCTTTGTAAAAAAGCTAAAATTGTTTAATGCTTTGCAGTAGTACTATTAAAACTTAATACAATACAACATTTTTGAAACTGTATTTTCATTTATTAATTTTCTAAGTTTAATAATTAAAAAATTATTTTTTTACCTTATATAATTTTATAAATTTAATTTTTAGTTTAAAAAGAAGACTTATCACGACCCAATTTTAAAGCTTACACGACCCAAAAATGGGTCGCAACCCATCGGTTGAAGACCACTGCTGTAGACAGTGTAAACTAGTAGAGTATTCGCGTTAGGCCTCAAGATTCGAACGGCACAAACAAAATCGGCGAATATAATATTACGATATTATACACTCGTGACGTACGTATTTTTACGAGTTTTTTAAACTCACTACTTATTGGGCATTATATTGTTAACGTAATCGCAGCAGCTGTGACAACAGTGGTACAATATAATATGATGATATATTTTTATCGTTGCACGCGGCGTTTGAACAAATCGATTGGAAAGATATGATCGACGAGCGTCGGAAAAGTGTGAGTGTATATAATATAAGTGCGCGGTAATGTGTACAGAAACACAATGAATCGCTCGCCGAAAATTCCATGGTATATATATATATATATATATATTATATATTTTATGTGCCCAACAACTAATGTCGCGGACGAGTCGAAGGCTTCTCGGCCGACACGTCGTCATCACCTTCGCGCGATCGGATCTATTCAGCGCGTCGTCGCGCTGTGCGACCAATAACGCGCAGCGGGAGGACGGCACGGCGGCGCACACGCGAATCTCGCGCATTGGTTTCAAGGGCGATATTAATAAATCGGGTCCCACCGAGAAGTGAAAAACAAAACGAACTGCGCCCACTGACCCATAAAAATACGTCGTCAGTAATATTAATATATGCCTAATGAATCTAATAATATATTAATTTGGTTTGACGACGATGATGATAATAATAATATAATAATAAAATAAAAAAAATAAGCCCCATTTTTTATTACAAAAACCTATACATTTTATATGAATATAAAACAATATGTTAAATTTTATTAGGACGTAAAATATATATTACCTATATTTTTCCATTGCATCAAACGTTTAACCGATTTTTCACATTATTTTGTGTACGCAATTTAGTTTTTTGTTTTACTACGGTTTCACGTATTTTTCTTTTGTTTAAATAATATTGGTGCAATGATAATTATATAATATTATATAATTATTCGTATTATTATATAGCAATGATTTAATCAAAATCACTGCAACAGTAGAACAATAGGCATAGCGAAAACAGATATTATTATTTTTTTTTTTTTAATTTTTGAGTAGATTAATACATTAAAATATAGTATTGTATCACTGCATGCAGGCGTTGGTTGATTGGGTACTGCAACAGCATATACGGTTGACAAAATACAGCGACAATGCTAAAATAAAAGTTCATTATTTTTAAAATATCTCATATTAATAGGTTATATTAAATTTATCATAGCTATAATTTTGTTTACCACTTCTGTACAGTCTCTAAAATATTACAAACAAAATGACGTAGGTATCTGAATCGCGTAGAACTGCCGCATTAAGATTAAATTTACAGTTTAGTATACCTATACTTATTTATTCACGTACGTTTCAACAGACGATGATGAGTTTCTTTTTTGAATTGTCGAATGAGGGTCGTTTATAAGATATTTTTCTAGGTAAATAACGATTTTTTTCACGGTCTTTCTGGCGCCGCCGTCTAGTTTTTACTCAAAGACGTATTTGTGTTCTATACATACTTCTGTGGAATTATAGTGAAATGTCGTGTTCCACGTGCAATTTGACCAGATTATTCGGATAATAACATTTATAATTTATACGTATAGAACATGATATGGTGAATTTTCCTTGGAAATATAATATACCGAAAATGCGACCGCACAGTAATCATCATATAACTGGTTAATCCATTTGTAGATGTACGACGACTACCGCACGTATACGGTTTCTGTTCGCGATTAATACTGTACGCCAATTTAAAACTTATTAAGTGCACATAGGGGTACCGCGGTAATGCGTCGTATCGTTGTGTGTACAACAAACTTTTGAACGGTTAATATGATAACGAATAATATTGACAGCGTACAAAACTTTAAAATGCTTGTAAAAAATGATAATTTAAATACAAAATAATATTTTTATAGGCTACCTAAAGTAATACGTAGATTGTAGATACACACGGCATTTTTAAATAAGGAATATAAAGATCAACGATGTTTTTGAGATATCATATTATGTAGTTTGAAATTAATTTATCCAAGCAGACGAATAATATAATAATATATAATAATTAAACATTGCATTTCGTATTTTGTTTAATAAAATCCATGTGTATTTTCATCTTCGTGTTTTCAAGTTCACGAATTGCGACAATATTCTATTTTAACGATAAACGTACCATTGCTGATTATAGGCAAATATAGAGAGATATGAAATGTAATAACATGTTCTGACGCCAAAACATAAATACCCAGTGAAACAATTTTCTGTAACATAAAAGCGTAGTAGAATAGTCAGGAATTGATTTACATGAAAAAAAGAAAAACGTATTTCCGTCGTGAGAATCGTAGTTTTTGCGTAACGATTTTCTACATCCCCCACACACAATATTCATATAACTGTAACAGAAAATATTTTTTCATTTTTATGTTCTTTTATTATAATATATTATACATATTGCATATTATATATAGGTATATTACAGGTGCACGTATTCACTATCAGTGTACACAGAATGACGAAGTCATAATAATTTATCTGTAATAAAACCTAATCGCGTGACGTCTTCCACGACGAGAATAAAAACATCGTCTTGAAAATACGAAAAATAAACTTATTCATTTCAGAAATCGTTATAATAACGGCATATTATATCGTGTTCAACACGATTATCATTTATCACCCATGGGGGGCAATGGTCCTGAGATAATTTTAAAAGCTGTGACTTTCGATTACAAGCTGCAGTAGCTATGCATATTGTACACTGGCTAGTTGCGGTAATACTTTTCAAATTAATTTTAATAAATATTCAAACACAACACTTGTGAAAACAATATCACAAAAAGTTTTATAAATGCTTATTGATATAAATTGTTTTTTTTTCTATTTATTCTATTAAAGGTATTATTTTAGTTTCAAACATTCACACATGGATTTACAAAAATACCAAAACCATAACTATAACCTACTAAAAAAATAATAATTCTCTTGAATGGCTAATATACATAATGTGCATAAGCTCTATAGAACCTATATAGTTACCTCATTAGCGTGACCGTAGCCAGGGGGTGGGTGATTTAGGGTTCAGCCCCTTTCCTTCGAAATTTTTTCTTGAAATAAGATTTTATAATAATATCATATTTTATTACATAATATAAGTAATATAACATATTTATACTCTAAACTTCCCTCCAACGACCAAAAAAAAAAAAAAATAAAAAATATTTTGCTGATTATAACCTTGCTCGTAATAAATAGTGAATAACTATTTATTATTATTACCTATTCAATAAAAATATTAGCTCAGTATTATCAAAGTTTTTCATACTTGTAAGTTAAAAGTTCTAGGTTAAAAGCAAGTAAAATGAATAGTAAAAATACAAAAAGCATAACATTGTAGTTTATTTAAATATGAACATCGTGAAAATTTATTTGTTGGGTTATAATCAAGTACCTATAATAGAATATAATTTTTCTACCTTAGAGCAACTGATGAATTTGCATATGCTTTAAGGAATAATAATAATAACACATATATACTCGAGTGTATAGTATAACTTGTTAAAGTATTAAACTTCGTAAATTAATAACATTAAAAATGACCTTAAATTTATGACAAAGTAACATGCATACTAGTTGATTATAGTTTTTTAACGTTTTAATATTTTATAAATTCATGTAAATATTTAGGTAGGTACTTATGCAATAAGCATATATGTAAATTATAATCATAATGCAATATTATATGTATATAAAAATTGAATATAAATATATAATAATAATTATATTGGATTGATATATGGTGTAACTATAGGTTTTATTTTTAAGGGAAAAGTTTCAATTCTACTGAAATATTATCCAAAAAATAGTCATTTACATTTAGGTTAGAATTTATAGTTTCTCAATCTTTTCACTAAAATAATTTGTTTTATAGTATGTAAAGTACTATGTCTATTATATATAATATATATATTATAATATTATATATAATGTGTGTTTATTAATATATATTTTTCCAAATACAATGATAAATTAATGTACACAGAAGGTACTCATAGTGATTTTAATCTAAAATGTTAAGATGAATAATTTATCAAAATAGTACTACATACAAATTAAAGTATAAAATAATGAGAAAGTATTTCATTTAAATTAATTAAATTAATCTAAGCACACGAAGAAGAAAATACGAGAATACAAGAAATTTATTATTATGGGATTTTAAAGAAAGTTAAATAAAGTAATGATTATAGGAATAAAAAAGAAGTAGAACAATAAACGATATGGATTACAAGGGTAAGCATAATGACCCATATGCGCGATATGCACCTTTATATTAACAATATCATCCATATTTTACATAAATAAAAAATACCATGCAGCCCCTATATCATAAGATATCTGAATCCAGGCTTGGTTGTACTTACACTATACGTTTCTACGTATTACATTATATCAAAATGGTTTAATATGTTTAATAATTGTTTAATATAATATAATAAAATAAAATAAAGATACACAGATATTTTCATATACATAATAACAAGGGAAAATGTAAATTCCCCTAATAGTAAACCACTAAAAACATTTTGCTACTGTATTACACTTACGTAAACTCCCCTAAAATAATTAGAACCATTTAACGTATCCCAGAGGACACCACGTGGAGGCGGTTCTAGTTATCCTCCAAATTTTTTTTTTCTTTATAGAAAAATTCAGCTCTTTTGGACGTCTTTATATATAAGTTGATTGTATATGTTGTTGATGTTGATGTTGATTATTTTTTGATAGAGTAATAATGTTAAATTGTTTTTATATAATGCAATTTAGTTATTATTTGATCTTTATAATTTTGTATTAGATGGTTTAATAATTGTTGTCATCTTTTTAACTTATTATTATGGAAACTATTTAGTTTATGTACACTTTGTAATTTTATGTAAATTTCTGATTGAATATGCTTTAATAGTTTAATGTGTATCAATAAATATAAAAATATTTTGATGTCTATAGTTAAAATTTAATTTAAAATTGGCAATGAGTTCGCCAATATATGTATTTTTAAAAAAAATATAAAATGTATCCAGGCGGTCATCGTTTGGTTTAGTGTTACACAGGTCAATACTAAAACAGTTTTCAACATCTTCTGGGTTTAAAAATATCATTCCAAAACAGTAATGTATAGCCATTTACTAATTTCTGATTCGTCATTTTTATAATTCGTCGCGAGCCCAAATCTTTGAATTGCACGCCAACATGCCTGCGATCAATGGAAACGACAACTATTTAATTTAATTCGGGGTCATTTTAACATGTAAGCATTTCTTAATCCTTTTTCAAAATCAGTTACAATTTTATTTGGTTTGAATTCACTACCAATTTTATTACATAGTTCATTTATTGTTTGAAAAAAATTTTAATTTAATTCCTTTTTATCTATTAATAAACAAAATATTAAAGGAACACAATGACCGTTTAAATAACCATGGTAAGTTAAGAATTGGTAAAAAAATTTAGCACAGAAATCCAATGTTCCATCATGATATAAAATTTCGGCTTGACAAAAAGCTCTTAAATTTGATTTACATGAACAGATTATTTAATTATCTATTACATTATTTGTTAATACAAAATGTTCGTCTTGGATTGTCTTAATATTAAGTTTCTCAATAATAGCTTCGTGGACAGAGTATCGTATTTTTTAGTAAAGGAAGTAAAATATTACGGCGTGCATTGTATGCGTTTCTTTTAACATATTTTAAATCAGTAGTTTTTAATTTACTAGTTGACTGGTCATTTAAACATTGAATTAAAACTTTACTTGGTTTATCGTGCAGATTATCAGTTGCTTTTCTTTTTACTGATGCAGACAGCTGTTGACGCTGCATCATTTGTTCACTGCAAGATTCGTGCTTATGATCTTCATTACTTGATGATATTATAATTGGTGGTTCTAATATTTTTATAAAAGCTGGACATTTCTTAACATAACAACGCCACTTCTTTTCGCCAGTTTGAATCAATGTACGTTCAAAATAATATTTATATATTTTATACAAAATTAATGAACGACAGCCTTTACTGGTAATAAACTAAATTTCTGACTAGATTATAAATTATTATTTTTAATTAATTAATAATACGTTAAAATACCACATGAAACACAAACGATGTTATACATTTATTATAGAATAATATATATCAAGTAACGACGACAGTATATGATTGACTGAGAAGGAAAAATATTAGACCCAGTTATCTTTTGAAAGAAACTAAATCGTTAAGTTTTCAAAAAGTTTAAGAATCATAATATATTTTTACAACGTACCTACCTACCCAATTAATATCGTTAATGTAGACAGACGACAGATAAACAAAAATAATGGACCGTCAAAACAACATATGTATTAAATGCCGATACTTGTCGTAATTTAATAATATATATATGATATACTATATAGCAATGCTATTATCTCGGTTTTATACAATACAATTTCTAAACGATTAAGATGAATTTTGAACTGCAAATATTGATAAAAATCCGGACGAGCCGAACGATACTATTGAAACTGAAAAAATATCTCAGCAAATATTTAATCACAATAATTATGCCATTGCGGCGTTGAAATTTTAATAAATAAAAATAAATAAATATATATATAAATAGGTACACGTAGTAACTGTGTTTAAACAGCAAAATGTTTTTGAGGAATTGACGTAAGTGTAATACGGTAGCAAAATGGTTTTAGGGGAGTTTACATTTGCCCAATAACAATAACGAATACCTAATTAACTGTAAGTGGTTAATCATTAAATTATCCGCTTACAATTCAAAGTTATGAGTAAGTAAATAATTGAAAATGTTTTAATAATAAAATCAAATTACCAGATATAGAATCGACTATCGCTATTACTATCCTAGTAATTTAGAAAATAGTACTCGTTAGTTAGATTTTCATTCAAATTTAATTTGTGAATTTCATGCATTTTTAATTAAATAAACTCACGGTGTATAAATTTTGATGAGTCTATTGATAAGTTTGATTCCAATACATATTTTTTAAGTAAAAAATTTATAATTCTATTTTCTAAAAACTACCTATAATCGGCATTTTAAATTTTATGAAGTTTTACTCAAAAACACCAATAATAAAAGAATACTTTTGGAAACATACCTAATTATTACCGTTTCGCCGGTAATATTTATTTTTCGAGCGAGAGCGTCATCAAATGGTGATAACACTGACAAGTATGTGTCTATGGTTGGGCGGTGTTCTATTTCCGAACATAATTTTAGAAGAATAGTATCAAAAAAACCACCAGCAAATGCATGGTTTTTAGTCTTTAAAAAATTTAAGACAAAATTTAAATAGAACAATATAAGTAACTATACTATTATAGGGTATTAATGCAATGTACTTATGTTGAAAACTTTAATTAACTGCATAAAGTTACATAAAAAACATCGTATGATAGGTCCTGTTATTGAGAAAGCGTTATTGTGTATGGTAGAACAAATAATATCATGCGAGACATGACTTAAAAAATTGTATATATTAATTTATTATAAGATAATGTCTATTTATATTATAAACCTAATAATACACTATTTTGTGGTAAAGTCAGCGGCGGATCTACAAATATTTTTAATAGGGGGCACATTATTATTTATATTTTTGGTAAATTAATAAAATTATAAATTATATTTATTTATAAATAAAAAAAAAATGGCAATTTCAAATTTGTTTGTAGTCCATTGAGCACTTGTTCCTGTGTCTTCCCTGGATCCGCCACTGGTAAGGTGGTATTTATTCAAAAATAAATAATAATATAGTAAATGCAATGTTTCCGAAAAAAATCGAATCAACTTAACGTAATATTAATAGTAAAATGGATACGTAGTACGTACGTATATAATATTTCGTATATGTATTGAAGACGTGAAATCTTAAAATACTTGAACATACGCAATAATTATATGATATAGTAATTTATAAAATATATGTGTATAATTATATGTAAACAATACGTAGGTATATATTAAAGATAAATTATTATATTTTAAACGTAAATGCAAAAATTATATATGACTGATATATAATCTACTTGAGCCATTACGTAGTGTATTTATTATCATTAGAACGTAATAGGATAGGTATAACCATTTAGGGAAAACATAAAAATGTTAACTACTAATTATTGACCGTTCCTCTTTAAAACATTACAATAATATTAGTATCTAGTCGATCGACCAAAAAAATAATTTAGTATAGTTTTCGTAGGTATATTATACGTAGTGCGTACCTGCATATTATAGTATATAATAATATTATATTATAATATACGCGACCGCGCGTACAAAAAAACTGGTACTAACACAGTAACACCGAGAAACGATATGAAACGTGCTGAACTATTCTATTTAACCTATTCAAATATTTTACAAAAGCCAATATTTTGCAATACTACAATTTACTTTAGGTTAAAAAAAATTATCAATTATATACTATAGCAGGTCATGTCCAACATAATCAGCAGGGCTCGGATTTCATAGCATTTGCTAATTATTATAGGATACAGATAAAAATAGCAGAGTGAGCTATAAATTTGTTTTATGCACCAGGGACTCCAAATATGAAATTTTATAATGTTATTTTTTGCATATTTGAAGTATTTTTGGTTTTTAGTGCTATTTTTTTCTAATTTGCATAATATAACGTTTTATTTTGTATTTTCAAATTTAAAAATTTGGGAAAACATTTAATCATACAGTGTAACTTAGTTAAAATAATTTAATATATTATTTAATTAATAAATAATTTATTTTATTTTATTCTTATTTCCAGATAATTTTGAATAGTCACCATGCTTAATTCAAGTAATTTTGGTAATTAAAAAATGTAAACAAACATTATTAGTTTTTAATTAAATATAAATGTACCTATTAATTCATAAATAATCTTTATAGTTAATAAATATAAGTTTTTTTTAAATATGAACAGAATACATTTTTATTTTTGATATTTTTCATGCTTTTAGGGCAAATTATAGGGGTTATTTTAAGATTTTTTAGGTCATATTATGGTGCATATTTCATTTATTTTTAGTGCTAAAAAATCCTAACCCTGAATTAATCAGACATACATAAAATTATGACAATTTAGATCTTATTTGTCATGCATAAAATAATAAAATGGACTTTTTGTAAGTAATTTTTGTTTCCATTTTTCTGTTTGAAATATAATATTTTTCGAGTTAGATCTATTAAAATGTACTTATCTACCTACTAAGATTTTTAACAATTTCAAGACGCTGGGTGATTTGGAAATTTACAAAGTGAGCAACAGATATAACCCATACGACAATACTCGCGCCACAGAGCCTTAGACACAATCAACGCGTTAAATACGCGTACATTATTAATTATTATGCGTCGTCTCATAATGAGACTCTCATTAAAAATCCTATATCGGTTTATTATACTTGCAATTATAATAATACTCATTAGGTTTATAAATATATTTATTTCATATGACAGAAGTACCTTTTTTCACTTTGCCAATTGTATAATATGCTGTAATAATGTGCTGTATGTTAAATATTTAAACTCCTAATTGCACCACCCTCTTCAAATAAATATGTAAAAACGAATCGATTTTCAGTTAGAGTATAATTTATAATTAGTATTATTTGTCTACTGGAATAAAAAAAGAACAGAGGTTGTTCTTTTGAAGCTCATACAAACCAATAATGAATTTTCAATTAGCAAAAAAAAAGTGAATAAAATTTGTTGTAAAAACTAAAATGGACACGAAAAAAAGCAGTTGTATACGTATCAAAATAAATTTTAATTATATTTCCTACAATCTAATATCGTACTTTGAATACACATCATGGTAATAACGTTCATTAAAAGGTTTGTAACAAAATTGACGTAAGGCAATATTACATTTTTTAAATGATTCGTTTTATCTAAGGTTTAGTATTTATGCACAAAAATAGTAGAAATTAGATGCAAATAAGAATGCCAACTAACTGGCATTACACTTCGATAGACTTACAAAGCCGGTTACTGGTATGAACTTTTCAGTGTCTTATAAAAAGGTCATATAAATCCTATAATTGTCATTATGCTAATATACTACAAAAATTTCCACAAATATTCTTCTCGTATTTTTTTTTTTAAGTTAAAAACAAATTTTTAAAGTAATTGAATATCAAAATATACATTAATATGGAAATTAAAAAAATAATAATAACAAAAAAGTACCCAAAAACAATAACATGGTAAATCAATATTATTATTATTGAGTATAAGTCAAAATTATTGAACACACAATTTATGAATCACAATTTAAAAATATGATTATTTGCGCAAGTGATTCAATTAAAAAAACTGTTCAACTACTTCAAAAACAAAATTATTGATAATAATCATTGAAATTAAAATAAACTAATATTATTTTCAAAATATGCTATTTATACTAAATATTATCTTACCTCTAAAATATTCTCAAGTACACAAAAACTAATTATCTTATAATCTCTATATTATATTTAATTATTTTTTTTCATTCTTAACATCCACCAATCAGCATACACTCAATAAAAATTATTTGAAAAAACATAAAAATCCGGTCACTATAGTAAATTTTAATATACTGTATATAAGTCAAGTCATGTGTAGGTATAAGTGCTGTGAACTTATACAATAAAATTAATTCTGTAACACCTTTGCAAAAGTCAAAGTTTAATGGTTTATAAATTTTAAGTGTATAAATGTAAAATTATAATAAATAAGTTAATTTCTTCTACAACTTGCGAGTATACCTAGTACTTTTTTTTTTTACTTATAAGTTGTAACTAATTTCATATAGTAATAGCACAGTTATTTAATAAGTTAGGTAAGTAAGTGTAATTCAAGTCGATTATTATCATTAGTGTAACAATGTGTAATATATCCTCAATTCGGGTAAATATAGCGATGCGCAGTAATAAGTGCCTAGATTATGTCTATATTATAACACGTAGACGTTTGTCTGACTTTTTCTTTAACGAATAACGAGAAAGTGACGTAATAAACGAAAACCCTTAAAATATTTTCGCGTGGGATCTCGTGCTTGTTTTTTTTTTAAAAACTAGCTGCATATTTTGTAGTACTTTTATACTTGTTTTTATATTTTATATTATTTTATTTTATTTACAATTGTAGCGTGTGAAGCCGCGTGACAAAAATAATCATTGTATACTCGCCCTGATTGATAATAACTACATAATTTATTATTACACATTGTGACATAATCGTGCCATAAATCCCACGTAAATAACTAATTATATACCATCCCCAAAGAAAATTATCTCTATCAAGTGGGTAATGCCTAAGTATGTTTGTAAAGTTTAAAAATGTATAAACAGTTAACTCCGCCTGTTTCTGTTACATTACAAGTTGTATTTAGTCGATAAAATGTGTCATCGAGATCCTACCAGATTATCTAGCATATTCAACGATATATCAGTATAGACCTTTAAGTAAATATATTTATCACAAAAATTAGTTCAACCTGTCAACCTAACATAAATACATAGACTATCCTTAGAAATAGACGACGACCCGTCTGCTTTACTCAGGATTGTTTTGTTTCATATTATATATTATATGCGAGATTATTCATCATTGAATTCAAATATAACACATCCATTATTATTGCACAGTAACCTACGGTAGGTCACCTACCCGATGTCACGTGCACGACCGAAACGTATGAAAAACTCAATTTTTAAAATCGAGTTTTTTTTTAAAAACAAAAACAACAGCTGACAAATCCTTATTTTAATTAGCTAAGCGTATTGTGTTATAATGGTAGCAATACTTTGGCTTATTTCAATATTTAGGACTTTAAAATATTATATTATTACAGAATAATTATTTATCATAGATACTATTATAGTTAAATACACTTAACGGATGGCGTTATATTATTGTGTCTTCGCTAACAACACACTACTACGCTATTATTATATTATTATAACGAATTACCGGCGACGACGACCGACGACTGCAACAGAGTCGTCGGGTTTTCGTGGAATCATTATAGGTAGCGTTATCGTAATGGCATAATACGAGGACCCCATATAGCGTCTCCAACACGCGCGCCGTGAGCCCGTTGCCGCTGAGCGCGCGAGGTCACCAAACTCCGATACAGTCATGTTCATCATATTGGTCGTGGAGACGTACAAGGTACGGGATACTCCGCGCGTTCGCGTTTGTGCGACAATATACTTACAATAATGTTATTGATAATATTGCGTACTACACTACTACGTGTAATGCGGTGGGCGTGTATCGCAATGGCGTAGTTTCAATGTGTGCCGATTATAACATTTGTAATTTTAAAATAACGACTGTCCCGATGATCAAACGATAAATAATATTTATCTATCCTCAAAGCAGTTCGATTCGCTCGTCGAATAAACGTTCGTTATAAATAAACAGCATTTGTCAATGAAATAGAATTTACTCATTTTACTTTTATATACACTGTAGGCACGCGTCCCGTTAAATAATTTTAATTTTAGATATTCCGAAATATGAATTTTAAAAATAATACAAATAAATATTTGATGAAACAAACATTTTGAGTTTATAAAAAACGTTTACGCTGAATTTATCGTACAGAAAAATCATGGATATTAATTATAATACTATATGGTAATTATTCATAAACCAATATCCACCATGACCACGGTATATCTACTCATACGCTATAATAGTGACTTTATTATACAGTACAAGCGATTGGTATTATGATGCATTTTCATTAAACCAGATATTACCATGTTATATTTAATATTAAAATGTGTAACCATATTTTGTTTATTTATTAGAGTTATTAGACTCATTTGGCCATGTTTTTTTTAAATATTTTGTATTCCGACTGCATAATATTATCATGGTTACACGGCGTTATAGATAGGCGATTTAGGTACAACGACGTCACTGCATGTTAACGCTACATTTTTCGGAGTTAATTCGACAATACAAGAAATAGTATATTAGCAAATGATTATTAATAAATTAGGTAAAATTAGAATATATAGAATATAGTATGATGTTTTCCAACTAATTTGAATTAAAATACACAAAATAGAGGTAATTATTTATAGAAAAGTTATAAGTCACTTATTATACATATATGTATATATTTAATAACCCTCCCATTTACCAACATTCGCAATTAGAGATTGTTTTCTTTAATATCACTTACGTATTCTATATAAATATTTAAAATGATTTATATTGTATAATATACAATTATAACTTATATGTACTTGTAACCAGTAACCACATTTGCAATATAAATATAGACAATAGACATATCATAGTATTCAATAGAACCTCGATTATCCAAACTAATTGGGACCGCACCTAGTTCGGATATTGGTGGAAATTAAAAAAAAAAAATTTGTTTAAGTCACAAGTTAAATATGTTATATTTATTATTATTATTTTATTAGAATTACATACATTATATTATTAGAAATACATTACATGCATAGAAACATGTATTGTTTGTTATATTTGTTTGACAAAATTATCGATTTTTATTTAACGATGAACTGCAACACGCTTTTCTGCAGCCAAGTCGCGGATACGAGTTTTAACATTCGGATACGTTAATTGCAGTTCGGATAATAGAGGGCTCGTATAACGGAGGTTTGGATAATCGAGGTTCTACTACTATACTATATAGTTTATATAATTTATAATAATATATAACTATTGAATAATAATAATATAATGATTTATAAAACAATAAATTGTTGTTAATTTGTAAGGTATTTCTATTTGATATACTATTAAACTCATAATAACTACCTAATACAATATACAAATTAAACAATATCGATGATAATTAAGTAAAAATTATAATAATGGTTCGTCTAAATTATTAAAATAATATTACCATTATTATGTAATATTTTATTACTTATAAATCTTTTATCTTATATAATCTATTTTATTTTATAAAATAAGACATTATAAGGCCCTTGTTAGACCGATATATGACAATCCCGTGTCGTTATGAAGCTGTTTATTTCGCAAAATAAAGGATATTAAATTATATTTTTTTTTTCCATTTGTGCTAATATGAGTAATCGAATCGAATTGTTTTTACTAGATATTGAAAGTTGCCACATCGATGTAATTGATTCGACTGCTCGCACCTTCACCGATATGGCGATATAATATAAGGCATAAGCCACACAACTATTATAACTACTTAAACCAACCGTACGATTTATTACTATAGATAATAATAATATTATACCGCTAGTCGTACCGATATATTATGTATAATGTTTCGAGTTTTCGACAAAACGTTTATGGAATGCATAATATTATATATTATACATTATAGGACGCGTAACAATATTGCGATTTAATTATATACTTATTATTTATACGTGTAGAATTACCCGATAGCTGATACATCAATAGTCTTACTGCGATGGTCGAACGCGATATACGCACATATAATAATATGACGTTACATAATTATTATTATAATATTGTTGCATATTATTATTAATTATTATGTATTATTTTAATTTTTAACGGGCGAGCCAGTACGAAAAGTCCAAACGCGGCAGCAAACTATATAATCAATGATTGCAAGTCGCTTAATAATTATTATTATGATTGAATATCGAAGTGTACTATAAACGTACCGTTTGTATACTGACCTTGGACTGCCAACGACTACCGACGAGCGTGTACCATAGTCCTATAAACCGATCAACTAGTTTACAGATCTATTGCGTGTACCTATATTTAATCTTTATATAGCCGGTGTTCCACCTTTTTGCATGACCAAATCGTCCCCGGGTTTTCGACGTTGGTTCGGTGACCATAGTTAATATCGCTCTTTTTAACTTCTGTTATATTGCTCACATTCGCTGACGAGCTCTGACGATATTTTTTTACCGCGGCATTATTACCGCTCGTTCCGGTAATTGCGAATACGACTTAGCAGCAGATCGTTCAATCCACGTGGTTCCAGCTCCGGACTTCGGCAGAATCGGCAGATCCGTTTACATTCATCATCAGTTCCGGTGTCCTGAGCGGTGGTCCCCGTCTCCCCTTTTAATATATTTATATGTGCATATTACATTGTTATATAAACTGTTAGACATACTGCGTTGTTACAATATAATTTTGTTCATGTTATTTATATCTATTTAGTTTATTATTTAAATTGTCCCTCTCACAACGGTCCGGAGGACTAAGCGTCTGACGTACGCCTTGGTAAGGCCCGTTAGCACAAACGGCCCGGGTACTATATACGTGTACATGATAATATAACAATATTATTATATACCATTTATTTTACATGTTATAATAACATATATTGTTCGATATCTATGTATGTATACCAGCTCGGGATATATTATATATTATTATATATTATCGCACGTTAGCATACAACTATATGTATAAATTATATACTGCGATTTCATTGTATCAGTGTACTAGAAATAAACCAGTATAGTAGTACCTGTACGAAGTGTCTAGAATCGAAAAAAAAAAGATGGTAATATTCCATAATATAAATATTATTATATTTTATTGTACGCCGATACAATATAATATCGTGTGGCGCCGCCGCCGAAACGGAAATGTCTTTATATTATTATAAAATATGTGATATACATACGTTGTTATTAAATAATAAAAAACGAGAACGCATGATGGATGGTGAGATCGGTTTTTTAAAAAATGAATAAATAGGTACTGCGTTGGACGCTATAATTCGTATCGATACGTGTTGTATAATTATTGTCGTACACGATGTGCACCTATCGCGCATACCACGATAATTAATACCTATAAGTAGTGAATGGTATAAGGATTAATTTTAACACTAATATAATATATATATACTAATAATAACCGGAGTCGTTGCGGCACATTAAACGGGCGATCGTTAAAACGCGTTAGCATATTATTATTATAACGAGTTTTACAGCCTGCCCAGACTTGTAAAATATGTTTTCGATTTTATTTTGTCTGCCATCGCAACATTTTAAACAAATTTAATAAAATATAATATATTATACATAATATACCTAAGTATAGGACGACACATAGGTAAATACAAATCAAGCTTGGATTAAGGACCCTTTGGGCATTTGTGCAAACATTCCCCTCCAATGCACCAACTCTCATCGGAGCAAAAATAAAAAAATTAAAATGTATAAGTATATAGAATTTTTATTTAAAAAATAGGCCCCTGTGTTGGAATATGCGCTCCTACGCCTAACTTAATATACATACAAAATAAAAGAATCAAAGGTTACGTTTAAATAATAGATGATAATAATTGAACAATATCATTATTATTTATTTAGAAATATTTCATAAAACAATGTACGATTGTGTACAATAACTTGGGTAGTGGCTAGTGGGTTAACTATTGCGGAAGAGATTTTGATGTATTAAATAATATTATAACTCACTCATCTGTCGTAATATTATAGACATCGTTTTTTTTTTACGTATCGAATTCGATAGAACATTTTTTATATAATTTTAAAACAATTCTTGATTGAAAGAAAAGGGATGGAAGAGGGGAGAAGTACATAATTTGAAACTCCTTTTTAAATTTTATTATAGCGCTGATATTTCTGGTATAATAATATATGAATGAAAATAGAAACGTACTTGAAGGATCAAGGAGTATTGAAACAGTTATGCCCTCGTCTATTTCATGTAGGAGGGAACACCACTTTTGGAGAAGAGGGGGGGGCGAATTCGATATAAAATGTATTGCATACATATTATATCTATATATTATTTATCCTGCGGGTGAAAAACAGATCGTGATCTGAAGACGACCCTACTTTGCGGAGACACGTACGAATTTCTTTACTATAAAAGTGTAAAAATACATAAATACCTACGTACAAGGACATGCAATAACTTTATCTGACGTCCAATAATTCATTTTTGAGTAATTTAAGGGATGTATAGGAGACATAAAATTGTATATTCAGATATTCTAGTATTTGACCCAAGGAATATATTATACTGTATATATATATTTAAATATTTAATACATTTGTATATTATATTTTATATAGTATATAGATCCTAATCGACATTAACTATAAAATACTATATTTTTAATACTAATAAAATGTGCTCCGAAGTACCTATATTAAAATATAATTTTTCTTTAGAAATTGTTATCGTTATGGAAATATAATGAAACGCAATGATAATAACATCATCTGTAACACAAATTTATTCAATTAAAAATCATTTTGTGAATATTACAAAAATAAACCGTAAGGCCGATGTATACGTTCCGAGAGATAAAAAACGAATTATCTGAACTGAGCTGTTTTGACGGACCGATAAAAGAGTTTAAGCCGAAAATTCATAATACTACAATATATTATGATTTCGTCCGCCGAAAGGATATCGTCGCAAATGGTGAGTTGCAAACTTGCAAAACACGAGTGCAGATAGTATATGTATTATATGTATAAGCATTATAGTTACCATCACACTTACCCCCATGTTCTGCGAAGGCCGAACGTATAATATAGATTATATACAAAACACGGGTACATAATAATTGATTGAAAAAAAAAAATCGTTATTGTAGACGTTATTTGGGGAGCAGTAGGTAAATTTTTAAAAGTAGACGGTGTTCAACGATATTATTTCAAACGTTTATACATTTTTATTTTCGAATCGCCACGTCACACGTCTGTAATAATCTATTTTTACGATCAACGTAGTGTACGTCGCAAAAAAATGTATTTTTTCTACATTTTATATCTTGTTTGCCATGCGTAGGGGAGAATGGGGCAGTGATGGTCAAGGGGTAATCGTGATCATATTGATTGTCACGAAACTATGGTAACTAAAAATCAGCTGATTAGGTGGAATGATTAATGTTGTTATTAAAACCTTATAAATGAAATATGGTAGTTATCAGTTAAGTCTTACCGTCAAAAAATTGTTATCAACGTTTTATTATGAATATTCTGTAAGGAGTCGTGTTCATAAAACGCTTTGTAAGCTGAGTTTATTTTATTATATTTTGGATGTAACTTAAATAACAAGTAATTTGCAAGGATACGAATCCGTTTTTAAAATTTGCTTAAACTAATTACAAATAAAAAAAAAAGTTAACGTTTTTGAAAATTTCAGAGTGGGGTATTCGCAGTCAGTGCTTATGGGGTGAGGACGGTAAGGTTAGGTTGAATGGTTTTCAAAGTTATGTTACCCATATTATTACATAGACTGTAGAGGCTATTCTTAATAAAGGCGATATTAATAAAAATATGTCCATGTTTTTTTTATGAAAATATGAGTAGAAAAAAAATGATGATTTTCCCTATTATTTTGCATAGGATTATGAGTGACTTTCATTACCCCTACCTAGGGGTAATGGTGGTCATTTCCACTTTTTAAAAAAAAAAATAAAAAAAATATTTGCATTCGTTTTAAAAATACAAACATAAGTATGTTGTACCTTACAAATCAATACTTCTTTAATTTGTATTTAATATTTTTTTTGTTTAACCGTTTACCAAAAATCAAAGTTCTTGCTTAAGTGACTGCCATTCTCTCAATCTCCCTTACCAATAATGAGCTTTCATGATAAAACAAAACGTCCACCATAATGTAATATTATGTCATATCTAGACTTACCTAAAACTGCTCAGACAGCTCACGAGGTATGTCTTCATAATTGTTAAAAATGGCAAGACTCTACAGCTTTTTTTTAAAAAAAAAACAAAACAAAATCGATCTAATTTATACTGCCAGCCGCCGAGTGAAAACGTCATAGATATAACCATAGTATTTAAAGCAAACGGTCAAACATACTGTATTACAGTACCTATACCCATTATTATAACTATGATAAGTAGCGGCTTATTGTATTTTTTTTTTTTTTTATAATTATTGTAATAATCTTTCTGCGTAGAAGCACTAATACGTTTTAAATATTCAACAGAGGTCTGTGTAAAATGTTTTAATGATTAACATATCACGAACTTATACTATTTTTCAAATATATAGTCTTATGCAGTTCATTTATTAAACCATCAGTCAGCACTCGTACCTCCCCTTGGGATCACCGGGGTGCTATAGTGGCAGGGCGATATAACATATACATATATGTTTAGGTAGTTGGTTATATAATATTTAACACTAAGCACTTAGGTATGTTCTGCGTAAATAATTAGGTGTAGAAATAATCTAAATTAACTCTTCGCACGAGACCTTAATAATAATATTCAGTAGGTTATTTTTAATACATTTTAATGAGCGAAGTAAGTTTAGGTAGATCTGATATATTATACCTATAGTTTATATTTATATACCAAGTAGTAAGTACCTGTATAAAATGTAAAAATAAAATATAAAATAAAAACTAGTACGGTCTGGTAAAAGTTTTACCTGACTGTACTAGGTGTTTGCGTTCTGCTAACCATTCTTGTCAAATAAAATTGCCGGGATCTTAATTGGTAATTGGCTACTATTGATCAATTTTATTGCAAATTGCAATTACTATATTGTTAAAAGCTTCAATATTGTCAACAAACACCTCGTGGCCAGAATTTGATATGATATGATATGATCTATAATATGAAAAAACAATATTAATTATTCTTTATAAAGTATTTAGTATAATTATAATAATTTATATTAATTATTAATAGTTAAAATATATAACCTTTAGAGTTTAGACTAACTAAATATAGAAAATTAAATAACAAGTTCAAATGATAAATGAATCACCCTGTATAACTTAAGGAATAACAACTATAAGAACAACATCAATAAATAATTTTCATAAGTGTTCTCGATCATCATGCATTAAAAAAGTCGATCAAATGCCACTGCGCCACGCTTTTCTCCACCACATAACTATATTGTTCCTATACCTATGCCAAAAAACCCCCTCCTTCGCCCACCAATACATCATTACTCTGCTTCACCCTACGTCATCGTTCTTCGTCACCTACGTCATAACCTCCCTCACCACCACCACCTATACAGTGCCATACTGAGCTCACCAATCCGTGATATTTAGTTTTCCAACCCGGTATGTCATTATTAAATGCCGATGACTTGAAATAATTATTTCGTTTTATTAAAACCTCTAATGATATAACTATAAGATCAATAAAATATTAAGTAATGGTCAAACATTTTTGGTTCGTTCTATACGTGTCTAATATATTTTATTCATACGTAACACTATAACAGTATTTTGAATCAGTTATTATAGTTAAAAAAAAAATAAAAAATAGAAGTTACTAAAATTACTATATAATATATTTTAATAATTCTTAGATTTGAAGAAGAATCATAGCACATGAAGTTTACAAAGTTGAAAATCTACGATCGCTGCGATTTAGAATTCGTATATTACGAGATTATAATACATCGCAGTTTCACATCTCACTTAAGGGACAATAGACGATTTAAAAGCTGTCACATGAAAGTTGAACCTATACCACTTGAGATGCGTAACTTACCACAATGTCATTAATATAGATTGAAGTTGAATACAATGTGTATTTATAGACCTTTGGTGTTATATGACATAATACCAATTAAGTTCAATGCTATATGCAAGTGTATTATACACCTATATTTCCGGGAAAGGGATTCTTGATTCTTCTGATCATTTTGCAAATTACTGTCCATCCGCCCTATTCTACACGTATAGTTTTCTCGATGTATGCTTACAAGTAGTGTTCTGCTCGATGGTTCTAATTACTTATTGTTAAACCTATTTTGCTGCCTCTTCTTTTAAATCTCTCTTGGCCTCTTGCAATACATTTTGAAAATATTTATAGATATTAAAAGTCGTTAATTTTTAATCATTGATTTATAAACGCATAAATAAGAAATAAAACAATAATTCGTTGCGTAAATATGATTTTCAATTTATTGATATCAAATCAAGGTACATATATCGATATAAATAATTTATCATTTATCTTCAAACAAAAAAGTTTGCCTAAAAGGCTAACAACAAAAAAAATTGCCATATGGGCTAACATTAGATATAATAAATTTTGATAAATAAAACAGTGTACAAAATAGAATAAAAAATTTTGATGGGTAGTACAATAAAATAATGATATAAAAAATTAACAACGCGCGCAGCAGCACAAACGTAAAACGGAGCGTTTAATCCGCTTCCGCGTAGATGCGAAACGCCTTCTACGGGGCAACAGATCATAGACGCTTTCGTTTGCGACTTCTACGTGCGGATCAGACTTACCTGCCAGATCACCAACCTCCTCACCCAACTCCTCTATCACCACTGGGCAGTCCACATCATCACTTACTACGACGTCTTCGACGAGTGGCAGTTGAACATTTTCTTTTTTGACCGACTCCACTGTATCAATCTTCAGTGTATCTACGACGACTTCTGTCTGGCTCGTGCTAACTTGTTTAATTTCGTCAATTACCGAAGACTTGTGTTTAAAAATGCATATTATACAACCGTTGAATAACGGAGAAATCGCGTTTTCTCGTGTTCGGGGAGGTGTACAAAATTTTATTTTGGTTGTACAAAATTGTACAAAATAAAGTACATAATACTGGATAATTTTTATACTCAGTTTCAAACATGGCAGTGCTGAGGTAACGGACCTAAATTGATGTACCTAACTGTTATATTATTTAAATAAATAATAATTATTCTTTCTTATAATTCATATACTTAAAAATATTTTGTTACTATGGCTTATGGG
The DNA here is from genome assembly GCF_003676215.2 of Rhopalosiphum maidis. Taxonomy (NCBI): domain Eukaryota; kingdom Metazoa; phylum Arthropoda; class Insecta; order Hemiptera; family Aphididae; genus Rhopalosiphum; species Rhopalosiphum maidis. The sequence continues at coordinate 4,335,023 of NC_040878.1, read as the reverse complement.
TAGAAAACTTAGTAATTTGTGCTATAGTTTCATGTTTCTTGCAATAATATAGGAATTTCTTTCATAGATTTCCAAATTATCAAAACATTCAAAACGTGTAATTTTTAAAAATTTTAATATTTTTTAATTTTTATTATGTTAAAACCCTCATTTTTATAAAATTGTTATGTATAGACGTAGTCAATGGACGAAACTAACAAAAAAATAATACAATTATTGATAGTTTTGAACAAAAGAGACTGATGTCTTCAGCCTTCAATGAAATATAAGGTGATACCTATGTTCAAAACATTTTACAAAAGAAGATTATTTAATTTTGAACAATGTTGGAAATGAAACGTTTGTATAATAGTAATTTTATAAGATAATTATATTTTATGCTAATGAACAATAAATTATTAACAAGATTCTAGTCAATAATTATTAATTATGCAGGTTGTTGTATAAAGGTGCAATTTCGTTATTAAATCTACCCACTTCCGTATGTAGCATTGTAGCCAGACTATATTGGATAAACTACAGGATACAATTTGGCGTCCAAATGTTTTGAGTCCATTATTAAAAAAAATGCTGAATAACACAAATAGCAATAAGCAATTGCTCTTTAATGTGTCTTCAAGTATACAGAATACCTATATATTATTATACATATATTTTTCCTCCACCAAATACTCTAAAAGTACCTATATTTCCTATGCCTGAACTGAATGATTAACTTCATACCGTGTCTTATGATTTTTATTACTTGCCGCTTAAATTTTAATTTTACTTAAGTACTTACCAGCTGGTTTTTAAGCGCATTGTCTAAGCACTCTAAATTTCATTAGTTATTATGATTTATTATACTTTTTACTTTTATTTAATTCTCGTTTCATATAACTGACACAATTCCTACATCGTTTCTGAAATACTATTAGTACAGATTAATATTTGTTCAATTAGGTAGTAATTTAGGTAAGTAATAATGATTCTTTATTGATTAAAAATGATTAACTTGTTTATTTTATTTTGTACATGTTTGAAAACTGTACATCAATATCAGTTACATTTTAATGAGTCATGAAATAAAGTTAACACAAATGGATAAATAGAATCAAAATTTATATAAATATTACATTTATTAAGACACAACAAATTAAATCGAAGGCTATAATTATTTTTAATACATTGTGTAATAATTGTAACAGTTTTAATGATATTTTAATAATGTATAATATTTGTTTGATTAATAAATGTATTTAGTTTTTAATTTGTATTTACTTTTGAATAGGTAGACAGCCTATAGGCACTGGGAATAGTGAATTTCCTTAATTTGTTATTATTTAATATATAGAAATATATTATAATTCATTATATAGAAAGGTTAATATAATATAGCTGACAATATTATTGTGACTATGAAAGTAAATTTTAAGAATCTGTAGATAGGTAGTTCAAATTATTTTAAGTTTTTTCTTTCTTTCGTCTAGTCAACAAAACTTATATGTCTATCTCTGATCAGTAATTTATGATATTGGTTTTTTAATATGTCGGTTTTACATATAGATCCTTTCTATCTTGTATAAGGTAGGCGCATTCATAAATTTTAGCAGGTATCTATAATCATTTTAAGAGAATGCTTTTAAATTCATATATCTGCCTTTTCAATAATGTCAAGCGTATTTAGAAAATCACTTACGTGTTCATCATAATCGTCAAATATGTGACCAGGAAATACAGAAATTAAGATTAAAAATTAGAACAATGCAAAAATTAATAAATAAAAAGAACACTAGGATACAGTCATTAACAAAAAGAATCTTAACAAATTACAAATTAATAAGAATTTATTTCAAATTACAGTGAACAATAATTTTATTTTGAAAAATCAATTAAAACAAGTTAATATAAATGAATATGGTCGCAAATATAAAAAAAATCAAAAATAATTTGCCCTTGCATTATATTATAATTCCTCCAAGGCATATAATTTAATGCGCAATTATTTTGTCTTCCAATATTGAGATCACTTAGAAATTGGTTTAAGTCAATAAGTATTTCATGTGGGTCATACTCTAATATTCTGGATGTTTTAAAAATTAAGTTTAAGGATGTTCTACCTAGCGAAAAGCTGATATCAGTTATAATGGATGAAATGTCACTGAAAAAATTAATTTCTTATAACACAAAATTATCAATTTAGGACCAAGCATTAGTAATTATGATTAAAGGTATAGTTAAACCTTGGAAACCAATTCTAGGTTATTATTTTTCTAAATGACCAATGTCTAGCTTTAGATATAAAAATATTATGATTCATGTTATCAATAAAATCAAAGATGTTGGTTTTATTCTGAAAGTAATTATAAGTGACCAATAGGCAATAATATTGGCATGAGAAATTTATTTGGAGTATCACAAACACAGTCATTCATCAACTTAAATTATGAAAACATTTAATTCATGATAGTCCTCATCTCATTAAATCAGTAAGAAATTATCTGAAAAAATACAATTTCAGCTATGACAACGATTTTTGTAGTTGGTCAGATTTAGTAGATTTGTATAACAAAGACAAAGGGCTAAGGTTAGCATCCAGATTAAATAAAATGCACATGAATCTATTATCATTCTGTTAGTTCTGATATGATGACTTTAATTCCATTGAATGAAATAAATAGTTCAGCTATACATACAGCAAAATGTATAGAAATCTTTGATGTTTTTAACAGTATAACACACGGTAAGGCAGAAACATTAAGAAAGCCATCAACTAAAACGTCTAGTCATTAGACTGTGTTAAATGAAGCAGAACAGGTATTGGAAAAACTTAGTCTTTAATAAAACTGGAAAATTACTTACCACCATGTACAGTCAAGAGTGTAGTAGTCCGAATATGACACTATTGGGCATTTGCTAACATTGAAGACATTATCGCTGAAATCAGTGCTACAACTGTATAAAACATTTCACATTCTTCTAGCGCTTCAGGTGGAGAGACGTTAAGATTACCAATGATACAGCCTCCAACGTTCTATGGAAGCTTGGAAGACTAGTCGTCATTCATTGACACGTTCAACGTCTAATTCCATAATAATGTACAGTTAAATGATGTGCAACGACTGCATTATTTAATTAAAATAAAGTGTAACAGGTTTGGCAGCTGATATAATAAAAACTATTATAATGTTATATATATTTTCTATGATGACAGATTGTTGTATATTCAACAAAAATTATTTGAATACAATTAAATTCAATTGCAATTGAAGTCTTAAATTTTTAATTTTATTTTTTTAACAGGTATTTGAACAGAATATTAAGAATGAAAAGTCAAATAACTTTCATCATATAGTTTATTTTTGAATCAAAAATTTTATTCCACATCCACACAAGTAAAAGTAATGAGTGGATGCGTTGATCATAGTTTTAACTTGCACGGAGTAAAATGTAATTCAATATCTTGATTTAAATTATAAATTTTAGAACATTCCTTCAGTTGTATGCAGAATTTGTTGCGAATCTGAAGATATTAAATGTTTTATAATAGAATACTAGTACACTGTTTAACTTAATCAATAGAGACTAGCATTATAAGTTTCTACTTATAATCATTCTTTACACACAATGATTTAATATTTAATTCAAATATGTACAACAATTCAGTGACCTATTAGGTACACTTGAAACTCACAGTTAAACCCGAATATATGACAACATATGTGCATGCAAATATGAAATGCTTATGGATCATGGATATTTTACAATTTTTAGTTTCAAGTATTTTATGAAAATATGGACAAAGTATGGAATGTTGAAGTTAATCAATGTTATTAGGCAATGACCATTTAAAAGAATACATACGTTTAAAAAGTAACTGAGAAGTATTTTTAAAAAACAGATGATTACACAAACTGTGATTTTAAGTTAAAAGTTATACTTAAAGTTTACTGACTTTAAATGAAATCAAACATATGACTTTATATTGTTTTAAAGTGCTATTAATTACTTAAATTAGTTTTTAAAAGTAAGAAACAGACATTTTTCAAAACTGACTATCATTTATGAGAAACGACTGGAATAAATCCTAAAACTAAAATGTTAACAAATATGTATAAATAAAATGTAGCAATATATATTATATATATAAAGAACAAATCACAGTATAAATACATACATTAAAAACAATAAAATTAACACAATCATAAAAAAATTAACATTTAAAATGTTCTAAATCTAATATACAAAAATATAGTATATTATCTATCTTTCACCGTGTAGAATTATTTCTATCAGTTTTAAGGGATAATTGGATTGTTTGATAAATTTAAAAATAGAACCACCTCCAGAACAACAAAAAAAAAAAAAGATCCCTTTTATTGGCAAATAACGGCAATATTTTTAAAATATATTCTATAGTTTTGATTCAGTCAGCCAGGCAAAATTTTGAGGCTTGCGATCTGCAGATGGATTGATCATTATATTAACAAATGAAGGTCCACTTGTATCCTGTCAAGAACAATTAGTTATATAAACATATGGCTTAACTTAAAAATATTTGTATAGCTATAATATTAAAATGACAAAGGTATTAAATAAATAAACATGCAAGTATTTTCTATAATATAGCTCTCTTTTTTCTATCAAATACAAGTGTAACTTAATTATGTTATAGACATTTAGCACATGGGAAGTTATTATTATAAATTATTACACAAGAATAATTATTTGAGTTTTTTGTTAATTATTAGTACCCATAGACATAGCGTGATTAATTTTTTTTAGGGGGAGAGGGGCTATAGCACTGATTTTCCTTGTGGAATCAACAAAGCTGCCAGAACTTTTTGTGAATTATTTCAGCGAAGGAACTATGTATATAATTTGGGTATTCAACATATATATTAAAAATGTAACTTAAGAAAATTTATAGGGACAAATTATAAAAAAGACTAAAGAAGCATATGTTACAGTTTAATATAAATAAATAATATACCATGTATTATATATCAAATACATATTTTATTTTTGAACCAAATATAAAAAAAAAAACATTTTAAATAGTAAATTATTACCTATAGTATCAAGTTTAAACGTCTACTTTTTTGGGCAAATATATTAAGAACATCTTCAGGATTAATAATATTAAATATTAGCTAAGTCCTTCTCAATATGAAGTAACAATAGATTTAAAAATGTATCATTAGTCATAGAATTTCTAAGCCATGTTTTTATTCGCAGCATAACTGAAAATGATCTTTCACATAAAGTAGAACTTACTGGAATAGTAAGTACTACTTGAAATAGCTTATATAAATTTTGAAAATTTTTTTTGTTAATTTCTGATACAATAGCATCTATATAAAAATCATCTTTACCAATACAATTCTTCATAAAGAAGGGTTAAGATGGGGGGGAATATAGCCCCCTAAGCCCTCCCCATTCTACGTCTATTTTAGTACCTACATATAGATTATAAAAGTTTTAATTTTATACAAATTATTAATTACACAAATAATTATATTATTCAAATTAAAATTATAATTATGTATAATATTAGTTATTTAATTTCAAATGAAAAGAGTAAAATATCAATTGCAATAGTTTCATTATATTTTATAGAAATACATATTAAGACATTTAGGTAGTCATTAAATTATTAAAAGATTATTTAGAATGTACTTTTTAAATTGCATTACGGAAAATGTTAAAAAATCTAGCTGCATTAAGATTTCTCTTCTTACACAAACATACTAATTTACATTGCTCTTATTATACAGTTTTTTTGTTTTTAATATTGAAAATAAATTTACCCATTAACAAAATAATATATTATAATTTATATTCTTTTGTTGATTTTATTTCAATATTAAAGCGAGTCATAAGAATTATTTAATTGTTGTTAGTTTATTAAATATTAATAAAATACAAGGACAATAAATCAGTATATAGGTTCAACTTAACTAATATTATTAAAAAATAAATTAAATGTGTTTACCATAAATGCTTTTCTTACTGCAATTGAAACTTGTTCAACAGTTGTACAAAAATATCCTTTACGACCAAATAGTGTCAAAATATTTTCATAATGAATGTTTACAGATAGACAATTAGGAGGAATACTAAAAAATAATATTACAATTAAAAATTTTAAATTTACAATAACGAAATACAACATAATATATTATTGTATACATACACTTCAGTTAAGTTCTCAGAGTCTTGTACCAAACTCCAAGTAGACTCATCCACACCTCCATATATACCATTATTATTAACAACAATAATGACAATTGGTAATTTATATCTAAAATTATAAATATAAATTATAATATCAAAAGTTTAAAATATTATAATATTTATTAAGTTCATAAAATGATAAATGATTTACTATATGTATCAATACTATACTTATGGGCTACAATCTACTTAAGTTCTATGAATAGAACAGGTTTTTTTTAGTGTCTAAAAATGTATTTATTTATTTACAAATTAAAAATCCAGTTACGAGAAATTTTAAAACTGTATTCACAAGACTATGAATATAAAAACAAATTAAACTTAAAAATTGTTTATTAAAAAAAAAATCAGATTTAATATTTAAAAATAATATACCAATAATTATAATACAATAATATATAATATTATACGTATAGTATTAATAGTATTATACTATCTAACTCTAGTAGATTTTACTTTTCATCTAAATTTTATTTGTTTTGAATACATATTTTGTTAGGTAGAAAATTACCAAAAAAATTGCGGACGGGGATCCAGCTTAATTATTGTAATTGGGGGCCTGATTTTGTACCCATTAATATTAGGTATAATATAATTATTATACCTAATATGATTAGGTATTAATATAATATATTAATATTATTCTTTTAGAGTAAATATAAATATAAAATAAACATTTTTTTTCAAATCAGGCAATTATTTTTGTATACAATATTGAAAAGTTTTCAATAATGATTGTTAAAATAATAACATTATCATTCTAAACATGTAAGAGCTGTATATATACAAATATGTATCATTGGTCATAAATAGTGTAAAATTGTTGTGACTATTAAATAATTATAATATTATATTATATTTATACGGGCATATGACTTGGTATTCGCATTATCACTGGTTGTAACTGAATTATTATATTTTGCATAAGTATTGTACTCGTACACATGAAGGCCGCAGCTCATAGGGTTATACATAGCTTGTAAAGTCAATAATATGTGAATTGACTGGTGAATTAGCATTTGATGAAAGTTCTGATGTTTCCACAGAAAAAAGGTTTAAAGTGGAAACATAACTATATATTTAATAATTGATAAATAGTATAGAAAAAAAATTTGTTAGCAATTCAGAATTACTTAAAGATTGTATTTGTTTAGACCCTAAAATTTTTAAAAATGGTTTACCTGAAAACTCACTATTAAAAACAAGTGAAATAAGTGCTAAAATAACAAAAATAAGTGATACATTTTAACTTCTGAACTATTACTATAACAATATGCAATACAATATGATTCAATAACTAAAAATTTTAAGGATACATTTTCAAAAAATTATCTATCTTATGACAATCACTCCAACTCTGAACCAGAACAAAATATTGACCACATTTTGGAATGTAATACATGTAACTATTGTCTAAAATGCGCTTTTAATATTTTGTACGAAATTGTTCAACAGTCAGGCTCTTTTAATAATACTTGGCAAATAAATTTGTTTTGACGTTACCATGTACACAAGTTGCATGTGAACATATATTTTCCAAAGTTAAAAATATTAAAACTAAATTAAGATCAATATATGCCTGCTGAGAGCCTTTTTCCCAATCTCGAACTAGGCTCAAGCCAGTCTGACACTGAATCTCAGTTTAAATCTGAATATAAATGCAATAATTTAATATATAAAAAATAATTGAAAGTCCATATTTTCATATCATTCAGTAAATAGCTAAAATATGAATTTTTATCATTTGTATAACTAACCTGACCATTGTTTCTACTTCCATTCCAGAAAATCCAAACGCTGAATCGCCTTCAACACATAAGACTCTTTTTCCAGGTTCATATTTTTGACACCATAAAGCTGCAGCAATAGCAAACCCTAATCCAACTCCCATGGTTCCAAATGTTCCTAAATATTAAATTAATTATTTATATTAGAATATTAATATCAATGTCATTAAATAGTATTTAACTTACCAGCATCAAGTCTATGTCTAGGTAAATTGTTTAATAATACAGCTCTACCAATGTCCATTGTATTTGCTCCTTCACTTACAATAATACAATCTGTAAATAAACACATTTTATTATTTTTCTTGGTTATTTATCAGAATAAGTATCACTAATGGGTAGTTCCTACCTTCATACTTATCATACTTTTATTTTTTATTTTTCTCACATTCTCTTATTATCATACTAAACTTTAGATTGTCTATTACTTTAAAAAATAAAAACAAATTAATAAAATAACTTATTTTTTTTTATCAGGCTTTTAAATTTACTACTAGTATTTTAAAATACAGCAATTGTAAAATACACAGATTTGAACTAATACAAATCAGAACTATAATTTTATTTTCCCAAGAATTAAAAATAAAATATAAGCCAGAATCAAAACAAAAAAGTATTTTTTTAATAACATTTATAATATTATTATAGTCAATTATAGAAAATAATTTTATCATCGGTATTTAGTAACTAAAGTGTATTGATTAATGTTTTAATCGTATAATATAAAGTAATGTGATATGATATATACAAGAAAAATTTTATACGAAGTAATATGAAAAATATGTAATATATTAACATATATTTCAATTTTTTTTAATTAAAAACTATTAAAATAATAACTAGATAAATAAAAATAAACACTCAGATTTGAAATTTAACTTATTGCAGAATTCATTAAATGTATGAATAGAATTATTATAATTATATTACTTAATAAATATATTTGTTTTGTTTGACAATTATTATTTCATTATTTTCTAAAAATGTTTTATTCTATAACATTGCTACATTAGGTATAAAAAGAATAAATATTTTATGTAAAAGTGTATGAATTACAATATAATACTTGTAAATTAAAATATACTTAATAGTTAATATTATTTATCAACTATTAACGTGTCAATATTGAGTTTATACACAATGGGCTTCATAAAATCATAAATATATGAGATGAAACCAACCTTTTGGAATATTATCATATATATGTTGAAAAACTGTGTAGTAGTTTAATGGTACAGAAGTATCTTTCATCATTGACTGAAAATAAAAATAAGTCTTATTTTGTACACACAATTCGGTATTCATGAAAATATAAAATATAAACAATATTTATTGAATGTATTAATGGAGTGATTAAGTAATGATTGTCAAAACTCTTCAAGAGTATTAGATGCCGGATCAAGAAAAAGTATCTATTAAGCATGGTTGACATGAATAATGAATTGGAAAAATTATTCTTATCACAGAAACTTGACTTAAACTAATATTGATTATTGATTAAAATAATTTCTTACCTCAACATATTTTTTGTTTGACAAACACTTCTCTTTAAGTTTGTCTAACCATTCATTTCTTACATTTCTCCATTTTTTTTCAGTTAAACAACCATTTAATGCATTAACTGCAGCATGCATGTCTGCCTGAATTGCTACAGTAGCTTGTTGGCTGTTATGCAACTCTTCTGCACTTATGTCTATCTGTACAAACTTTACATTAGCGTCGAATCTTGGTGGTTTACCAAAATGTAGTATCCAATTTAATCTTGCACCCAGCAATAAAATGACATCAGCATTTAGCAAAGCATAAGTACGTGCAGACGCTACACTTAAAGAATGTTCATCTGGCACTACACCTTTACCCATTGGTGTAGCTATAAACGGTAAGCCAAATTGTCCAATGAACTGTCTTATGGCATATTCTGCACGTCCATAGGCAGCACCTAAATACATTGATATACAAAAATATAGTTATGTACTAATGTTCTATTTTTAAATATATTTTTCTTACCTTTGCCAACAATAATAAGAGGGCGTTTGGCATTTATTAACAGTTCTGCGGTAGATTCAATGTTTTGAATATCAGGGAAGATTATTGGAGGTTGTGAGATTATTGGTTTATTCACTACCCTATCTACAGGAATTCGAGCTGATAATAGATTGGCAGGAAAATCTAAATATGTAGCACCTATAGACAAAACTTAATTAATTATGGGTTTCTTTAGAAAAAGATTATAAATGTTATATCACCTGGTCTTCCGTAAGTAGCATAGCGTATTGCTTTTTCAACATGAACAGGTATAAGAGCAGCATTTGGGGGCCTTGCACTGTATTTGCAATACGGTCTACTGAGTTCGACTTGGTTGCATTCTTGAAACCCGCCAATTCCTTCGTGATCTTCAGCACAAGAGCCGCCAATTACCAAAAGAGGCCTGAATCAATAACTATTTTTATACAACAATTCATACACCAAATGTCGTTTAAGCATTAATAGGTTACAGACCAACAGTTGATTTGTGCATTTGCCATTCCGGCCGTGACATGAAGCAATCCGGGTCCGGACACCACCAGACATACACCGGGCTTACGGGTAAGGTAACCGATTGCTTGTGCTGCATATACAGCGGCCTGTTCATTGCGCATTCCTATGTATTTAAGACCTACTTGTTGCAGGGCCATGCTGAATTCAATGACTGGAATACCAACAATGCCAAAAACATATTCGACACCCTATATACATGGAAACAAGACGGTTTATTTTGTCTTTTAAATGTATCGTAACATAAATACGGTCAATAAAATACTGACTTGATGTTGTAATGCTTGTGCAAGAATGTTATTCCCATCGATGTCCTCCATATCGTTGGACATATTTTGGCGATTGGATTTTAAAAACGATACTTTAGGAAGTAGGAACAACTGTAAACGTTAGCAAATTACCAATTACTAAATTGAAGGTTTGAAAGAAACTACAATAAACTGTTTTAACAGAAGAAAAAATATCACATCAATGAATATCATAGATTCAAAGCAATAATTAACAATATTGTAATTTATATTTTTATAAAAACAGGAAACAACGAACGTCACAAATATATATATGTGTGTGTAATAATAAATTATATAATTTATCGTTGTGATTATTGTAGTAATGTAGTGATTGATACAGTGATAAGTCGTTGTAGTAATTGTACGTTGTACCAGTTGTACGTTACACATAGATAGTAACGATTGATAAGCGGTACCGCAGTACTGTTCTGTGGCAGTAGTACCGGTGGCGCTGTTGCATGACAAAATAAATTATTTTGTCATGGTAAATGTAAAAATGTAAAAAATGTAACCTGTGGTAAGTCGTTCACTGGCGATGAAATTACAAGCTATCAATATTATACAATATTATAATGATTATTACCTATAATGAAATACCACGATTTAAGATATACCTATCTCAAGAGAACGCCATACCCGCTGTGTTGTCTCTGTCTTACTAACGTACATCGTAACAAATTTTCGTTCAGCAGAATACATTTTGTGGTGTTAGCTTTGATATTAGAGTAAATTTACCTATTATCAAATTTATAGTTAAGAATATTATCTAGACAATGACATATGCTTTTAATGATATTATTTTAAAGTGAGTTACAGCTATGTGAAATATTACAACTTTAAAATGTTCATAACTCACTTTAAAATGATAATATCAATAAAATCATATGTCATTGTCTAGATAATATTCTTACCTATAAATTTGATAATAGGTAAATTTACTCTAATATTAAAGCTAACATCACAAAGTGTATTTTGCTGAACGAAAATTTGTTATGATGTATGTTAGCATAGGTGGAGATCCTGTGAAGTATTGAGGGGGGACTCTAATATTTGATGCCAAATAGACTCGTGGGGGCGTTGCCCCCACACCCCCAACAATCTAATTTTTACATTAAATCACTCATAAACATTTTTCTCGATATCATAATAACTTAAATAATTACAAACATAAAAAAAAGAATAATTAATAAAATACTATTACCGTTTTTAATTAAATTTATTATTATTCTATTTCATTTTTTGTTAAAAGTATTTAAAATAGCTTCATTACTTAAAGCTTTAGTCTTATTTTTTTCAATATATTATATTGAAAATTCATTAAATTTTTTTTTAATGTATAGATGTTCTTAGTCATGTTTTTATTTTCCTCATGACAGAAAAACTTCTTTCGCACGTAGCAGAACAAGCAAGTTGTATATTTTTATAAAGATTAGGAAATACTTGAGGTGAAATATTCTTTTTAATATCTTCAATATCACCAATAATAATGTCTCAATTGTTTGGTATGTTACCATAAATAATAAATTGGTAAATAGTTTGTATGTAATGTACTAGGACACTATAGGTACATTTATATAATTGTGGATATAAGAATATAAAATAACGATAAAAATTCTACAAACTGTACAAAATTACGGGATTGTTTGTTTAATATTTTTAAGGGGGCTTTAACTTCAAATTATTTTTTTTTTTTTTTTTTGGGGGGGGGGCTAAGCCTTCGTAAGCCCACCGATCTCCGCCTATGCATGTTAGTAAGACAGAGACAACACATGGCGGTATGGCATCCTCTTAAATTGTGTGAAATACACAACACTCGATTATAGAATAAAATCGTGACAAATTTGAATAGGCTAATCGGATAACAATAACGGTCGTGTAGCAATGGATGGTATGTTAATATTTCTCCGGACTCATATGTCGTATAGATTACTAATAATAATTATTTACACTGGTCGGAGTGTAGCCGTGTAGGCATGGTCGTAGGTAGGAAACATTTTCGGAGGGGGTTTTTGTCTAAATCTATATTAATATTATAAAATTATGAATAATTTATTTGTATGTATGAAATAATACAATTGAATACCAATATAATATTTTGTCCATATAAATTACAAATTTAAAAGTATAAAAAAAATTGTTGAAATATTAAATTATAATTTAGTTATTACCCTGTAGATAGTATACAATAAGTAGTACTGTCATACTGTAGATTAGCTATATAGTTATACATTTATAAGGGAAGCGAATTGCTGAGATGACATATTCATATTTGTGTGTAGCATTTCATATAATACGGCTATAGTATGTTTTATTGGAAGGTAGTCGAGTTACGCGACCCGTTGCCATCGTACGTTTATTAGTGCCCTCGCTGCGCGAACGGTATCAGCTACCTTAACTAATACTGCCGGGGGCTTAGACTTGATCTTCGCCGCAGTCATCAGAGGCACCGCTGTTCCGTTGTAAGGTGCTATGGTTATTTTCTTGCGTTCAACCTCGTACCACCCTTCACCATCCGTTTCCATCGTGGAATCAGTTCCAGTGTCGATGTGGGTTGCAAGCGCTGTTGGTCCGATCGCTGAGTCAGTCACCATGTCGTCCCTCAGTTTTTTTGGTACGGGGTGAAATGGCAATTTCAATTCGCCCTTTCTTATTAGCATCGGAGTCAATATTCGTAGATCTCTTCTATAGCAACTTAATGAGACGGTTCGATCCCGATTTTTCCCCCACTGATCTCGCTTCATGCATTTCTGTTTCCGGCGTGGATTTTATGTAGGTTAGCTAGACCTGCTCCAATCTGATTCTCACTGCCTTCCAACACAGATAAGAGAGAGGAGATAGCACTCATACGTTTAAAGAAGAATTTACTAACATCACGGAATAGAAAAATGACATTAGAGCGCAGGTTAGGTTCGGCATTTAGAAAATATTACGAATAAATAATAAAATTTAGGTACAATAATATTCACTACAACACTACAGCGACGACTGTAATCGGTAAGATAAAATCGAATATAGAAACTAATCTTAGTCTGTGGTAATTTCAAAGTTTTATGTAAGTTATTGCCATAATGGTCGACAAGAAATAATAAGAAGTGAACTAATGTAAAATTAGTAAAAATGATTTAAAATGTGGGAAAATAACCTAAAAATGTCAAAAATTACTTAAAAAGTAATAAACACCAAAAAATGCAAAATAAAAATTAGTTACGTCTAAAAAGTTCTAAAAAAAAAAAAAAATGCAAAATGCATCAATTTCCGAGCCCTAGATTAATAACTAATTTACATATAATATTGCATTTTGTGAAAGAGCACGCCGCACGGGATATTTCATCCGTATTGCCCTTATTATTATAAATAATTTATGTCTATTGACATAACCACAACAGATTTGAGGACTATTATTTGGTATATTAATAATTATAGATCACTAATAGTTATAGACTTATAGTCTATACTTTATATTGTTATAAATATATTGGTTGTTTAAATTTCAAACAGCATAATACTAAATCATATTATATAATACTGTAATTAAAATAATTTTAACTATACAATTTTTTTATAGTTCACATTTTTTACCACAAAATGTTGGTGTCCGGTGCAGTTATAGCCAGTGCCCCCTCCCCCCATATGCGGCCTGGTACGTAATTATAAATGTTTGTATGATAATATAATTATAATTGAATTATAATAATACCTATTCCCTACATTAATCATTATACCTTTTAGCCCTATATTGTATTTAAGGGTTTGTAGCCAATTGTCAACAATGTGCAATAGTGACATGACTTTATTTAAAAAAAAAAATAATCTTCTTCGTCCATTTTTTTTCTTGGACGCACACTGTATCCAAAAAGTTATAAACCAAAAATGTAAACTACACAAAAGTAATTATATAGGTGTATTAAAATAATTATGGTTTTAATAAATAATACTCACAATAATGATTTCAAAAATATTTTTTTTTGAATCCAAATTCGTTTTGTATAGCTTGGTAAAATATGAGAATAAACACAGCGGTACTAGACAATTGATAAGATGTTGGGCGGTGCCACAATGGCCTAACCTAACCGATGGTGTCCGGCGGTATGTCATCTGAGCACATTCTCCGATCACCTGGGGCGCGACAGGTTTGCGGTCGCTGTGACGCGCTTGACCTTATGGCGGTTCGCGGGAGGACGGATGCTCAGGTCTCGCGGAGCGACTGATGACGATGACGGCGGGACATGGTATTTTGCGCCAAAATATAAAAATATAACATGTTTTTTACGCCCAATCTAAAAATTAATTTCAGTAATTTGCACCAAAATATGATAACATTGTAATCTGCGCCACACTTATTAATAATTTTTTTAGTTATTTTATTATTGTATATATTTATTTATGGCTATAATATGACTGATTTTTATGTTTTATTAATTAAATTAATTGTAGGTACTTATATTTGATACTTTTTTAAATAATTTTCAAGAAATTTATAACTTTTAAAATTAACTTGATTGATCAATGATTAAAAATACAATAATATGTTATTTTGTAAAAAAAATTATTTAGTTATTTGAAAGTGGCGCAAATTACAATTTGAACAAGGCGAATAATGGCACAAATTAAAATTTTTTATAGGTACAAAATTGTGCAGATTATATAAGTCCTTTTATTTAGTTTTATGTGGCGCAAATTACATAAATATATTTTTCTTCGGGTTGTTTTTAGCGCAAATTATACACACCAATGACGGCTTCACAGAGGCTAGTGAATGGTACCGACGACGGCTTAGTTCAAGAGGTGAGTTTATATAGGAGTTAGGAATACGGACGTCAGCAGTGCTGGACCCGCGGAAACTTGACGTTTCAGAGTTCGGCGGCGAGCGTGACTCTAACGGCGGTCACCTGACGCGGGCGCGGCCGATGAGATCCTGCGTGAGAATATTAGGACTGTGGCGCGCGTTGTGGCGCATTCTTTTTCGTCCTGCAGCAATCCCGCCGGCCAAGTCTCACCACCGGTCACCGCCGGTTCCGTACCACAAACACTATTCACTAGTCGCGCGTATCGGCCGCCGTCGCCTGTCGCCAAAACCGTCATCCATCACTATGTCGTAGCGCACGACATTGCGTACCAGCTCCGTCGCCGTAAACCATCGCTCCCGCGTGGCCTAGGTATTCGAGCTTCGCCTACTGTAATGGTCGACAGTCGACACATCACGAGTCCGTGCAAGCGCGCACGCAATAATCGTCGTTTTTCCGCAGGTCAGGTCAAGAGAATAATATGTTACAGATGTGGCCAGTTGCGTACAACTCGCGATGCCTTGCTCCGAGTCGGAGTTTCTGACTACGCTATCTCGTACCCCCCCCCACACTCTTCGTTTATATTGCGTCGTCCTGTCCTTTGTTTTTTTTTGTTTTTTCTAAAATTTTCGGCTACTTTATCAATTTTTTTCTGTTTTATATGTGTTTTGTTTTTTTTTCTTAAATTAACCACTTAGGCAACTTTTTTTTAACACATTTTGTTTTGGGTTACAGCATATAATTAATTATTGTCTATTTTATTTGTTTTTTTTGATTTTATTTTAAAAGCAACTAGTCAAATTTTCTTTAACAATTTTTTTTTTCTGATACTATATGTTGTGCCACGTTAAGCCAGCTGATTTTTTTTTCATTAATTGCTATGAAATTTAAAATGTATTTTTATACGCGAGTCAGTAAGTCACGTTTTTTTTTAAATATGTTAAACATTTGAATACAATTTATCTGTTTGTATAAAAAAATATTGTTCCATCTTTTTTATATTGTCAATGATATAATACTTAAATAGTGTTACTTAATTAACGAAATAATGACTAATAAAATCCTTTACATATATCATATTTATGTATATTGTATACTTAACAGAAGAATCGTTTGTATATAGAGTTACATGATCATGTTCATGGCCGATATATCGACCTGCATGCGCTATTAATACTAAATAGTAAATAGGTATTATATTATAATATTTCAAAAAATAGTTGAAACATTCTATAGGTACCATTAAGGCGGTGAATTGTAAATACAACACCAACGGGTACAAAAGGATAGGTATATAAACTGGGTACTTATAAGAATAGTAAATATTTGAAGTATTATATGTAGGGCTAAGGGCTTCTAGGAATTTGTGTTTGTATTTTTCTTGCCAATCACTTGTATATTGTTACTTTTCGGTACAACGCAAATGTAATCCAAAGACAATAGATCGGAAAATAAAAAATTTATATTTTGGCAATTCTGAAAATAATAGTGTATTTTATTGTTTTTATTCAATTGCAATTCTATGATTTTATTTTTTTTTAATGCATATTATTTTAATAGCATAGTTAGTGATTATTTAAGGCACAAATTTATGCATATTTTACGGTTTTTTATAGCATGAAGTCCCTAGCCCTAGTCATTAGGTATAGGAAGTATTTTAATAATGTTTTAAATTATTGTCTTCCTTAGGTGATCGTTCATCGTGCCACTATGAACTGAAAGGGACCGATAAGAAAATAAATAAAACATAATAAACATTCATCACATTTTAATATTATACAAAAATAGTGATTATATGATGACGTGCCGTAGACGGCATAAACCATAAAAATTATAATTAATATTCCTCCTCGTATTATGTGATAATATATTATAATTTAATATTTATACAAAATATATTATGGTGCCTACGTGATATTATATATATAAATTATCATTATTTATTTGCGAGGACAATACGGAACGTGCGCACACTTGGACCTATATTATAAATTATGGTCTCGGTGGCGTAACTGATATTTTTGGGTAGCAAAGATTTTCAGACCAACCACGCCCCATCTCTAATTCAGTGGTAATACCACAAAATCTTAATAATATATTATATTATATTATAATTATATAATACAAGCCCTCTCTTCTTACAGAATACCGCTACGCAATAATCGACCGACTACTATTTACACATAATATCATTTTCTCTTAGTAAACGATAGAATATTAATATATCGTAAGGCTTTCAGTTTACTTAACTAAACACAACTTTTATTTAACAAATATTAATAACTAATGTTGATTAAACAATTTTTTGGATAATTAATAATATAATGCAGTATATTATTCATATAATATTCAATTAATAAAGTTCAGTATTTCCTCATGGTGAATTGCGTATAACATGCAGATGGCCAAAAGCACGCGGCACCTGTCATTCATCGCAATATAATATTATGCGGCATACTTTCGTGTTAAACATTAAAAAAAAAAAAAAAAAATTAAACAGAAAGTGATTATCTAAATATGATCATACTTATTTTTTCTATGATAAAGAATTTACTATAAACCTGATTTTTGAAATTTTCATAAATAATAATGACCATGTTTTGAAATACTTAGATTTTTTGTATTATTTATTATTTAAAGATTATCCTTGTATAATACCAAATTCTTATTTTTTTCAAATGAGAATCTTTTTTTCTCCCATAAATCATTAATTAGAAGATTTATTTGAAAATGTTGTATCTAAATTTAAATACAGACTAGTGATGTTCAAGTTATTTAATTTTGTGTACTACATCCATTATCTTCTTGAAGAATAAATAAAAATAAAACAATAAAATATGCAACGATAATAGTCTTGAAAAATATGGAAGCTATGTTGATTTGAAAATGTTAATAATAATTATCAATATTTTATGATCAGTAAAAATTGTCCTCGTATAATGAATACTACACCTAGATCTAATTTAACATATTTTTATAATAATCATTTTTAAGTTTTTATTTTTTCTTAGTATACTCAACGTGTATCATGAATATGACAATAGACAATTTTACATATTATACCCATGTTTAAATAACTCGGAAACTATTTGTTCAAATTTTGATTTAGATATATTAAAAATCATGCTTAATAATTTATAGTAAAAAAGTTTGGTCCTCATTTGAAAAAATAAATTTGTATTACCATAGGTCCATTGGACCTAAAATCTAAATAATTAAAAAATATGGCCTTTAACTATATTATAATTAAAATTGCAATAAGTAATAATAAATATATGAATAAATTCCAATAATACCTATCACTTCATAAATATTTACTTAACTAAAATAAAATATTATCATTATATTTACTAGTTTTTTAAATTCAACGTTGACGTGATAATAAAAAACTCAATATCTAAATAAAAAAAAAAAATAGCTATGTTTATTGTTTACAGACTATAATTGTAAGTTGAGTTTGGATCATGTTATAACGTATTTTGTTTTTTGTTCCTATTAGTAAAATAAAATAAAATACTATAAAAAAAATACATTTATTTCATAACAAATATAGGAAATTTGCTGTTATTTTTTTATTACTTCAGAAGGATGGATTAAATTAGTTTTAATTATTAGTTGTATTATATTTAATTTATTAATAAGAAACGAAAACAAATAATTAGATGTTGTAGACTTGTAGTAGTAGGCATAAGTTTTTAAAGTATGCAGTTATTTTAAGTCAGCCGTCCTATCGTGTCACGAATGTATTTGAATTTTTTTTCATAATATTTAGTATTATTGTTTATTTTAGTAGTTGGAAAAATGCCAAAAGTTAAAAGTTTTTGTTCCACGTAAATTCACGATTTGTTTAAAGAAATCGGGGAAGATATATTTTCTTATTATAATAAAATTCAATGTTGTTTTGCTAAGTATTCATATTATATAATAATAAGTTAAATCTATGCAGATTGCAGATCCTTCTAAAACAAACTCAGATGTTTCGATTGCTACCATAAACGACAACTTATTCTTATCTTACAAACTATTTAACCATAATAGTATTTAAAAAACGAAATACATTAAACTTCTCGAGGGAATCCACATAGCCATTCAATTTTCTGATTCTACTATAGGTATTAACATTTGTACAGATTCGCTCAGCGCTCTTAACAATCTTAAGTAATGAAAATAAGTAACACCATTGCAAAAGCTAACAAGAAAATAGAGTTTATGTGACCACCAGGTCGTTGTTGAATTGATGGCGAAGAGAAAGTTGACGAAGTAGATCGAGAAACAGTAATTAACCCTATGACTAAAATAATATACGGACTTACTGTTCACCTATATACTGATATATATATATATATATATATGTAAATGACAGTTTAAATCAAAAATATTACCACATACTGGCATTAACCCCATTCATTCAATCTAAAAAATGAAGTAATTATAAACAGATTACGCGTATAGGTCACTCGAAATGTCCCATAATAATCTTATGCAAAGAGAAAAGCCAATACTGTGCCAACATTTTGGAGAATCTCTTACGGTCAACTCTTCCCTTATGTACTCCCGAAACTACGTGGAAATTAGATTAAGATTATGAATACTTAACAACCTCTTTAAGACTCTTGGTCCAATCGAAGACAACATCAACAAAATTATTTCATTTTTCAAACATATATAGATATGTACAGCTCAATCTAAGAAAACCCGTGTATATTTGTATTTAACATTATGTAGTATTAGCTGTAAAAATAATACAAATAATTAGTGGATTTTTTTATAATTTTTTATATTTATTAATTTTTAACTTCCTGTTGTCTTAACACAGGTTGGCTCTTTCACACAAGCTTCATACTGTCTTGGTATTGTTATGTTTATAATTTTTTTTCTTGTTTTTTTTTTTTTTTTTTTAAATATATATAATTATTGAATACCTTCACTATCACTTAAACTTATTGAAAAAAAAATATACTTATAGATTATATAATTCAGAAATAATGATTAAAAAATTGACATCAATTCATTTTGAAGTGCAATAATCATTGTTTGTTAATATATACTGAATTAAATTAATAAAACAAATTCATTACTAATTAGTGAGTCAATTTAAAAAATAAATAGTTGTTAGTTTTTTGTTTAGGATTAGTGTATTTATCGTTTTGTATAATTTGCTTACTTCTTAGAGCCAAATTTTAGTTATAGTTATAATAAATAAGTTATAAACATTAAAGAGCAAAATAGCATTTTAAGAAGAAAGCATACTATACAATACGATGATAAATCGTTGTAGAAAAATGGTTATATGGTTATACAATTATTTTTATTAGGTATATAAGTATATTATTACTATAATACTTCACATAAGTCTTAATTTCTAAGCATCAATATATTTTAAAACTATAAAAAAAATATTATTCGACGTTTAATACTTGTATGGATTATATTAAATTATTTAAAAAAATAACATGTGTCATTTGGTATGGTCATATCAAAATGTAATAAACTATACTAACTCTTTTTGTTGGTTTAAATATCAAAATCATTCTATAACTATAGAGAACAAAGAAAAAATAGACAAATGATGAGTTTAAAACGCGCAACTAGCTTTCCGTTTATAGAATGATAAATAACGTTATTGTCCTTGATATTTTTTACATCGTCGAGAATGGCGGCGTGACGTATAGGCAATTTCGATAAACATTTGCGTAGGTGGTCCCAAATGGTATTCCATCGATTTGCCAATTTAATATGGGAATATATTATTTTAGTTGTAACGCCAGTGACATGTAAATACTAGTAATACTACCAATGTGGACACACGCGACTAGTGTTTTAGATTTAATGATAAACCCAATAAGCAATAATTATGTTGTAGATTCAGTTTATTTACCATAAAAGAAATGCAATTTCGATTTTGAATGAATTTTAATAAAAATAAATTACTTAATTATATGGTAATGAAATTCCTGTGTTGTCATTATTATTATTTTCCTCAATCAATTCCTATTTATGTTGGTTTTATCAACATTGAAAAAAATAATACTCATTATGAATGATAATTTTTTTTTGTGTATATATTTGGGGCAGTAGATGAAAATAAACATGTCAATTCATAAGAAATAAAAATAATAAAAATAATAATATACAACCTATAATATATACGTATATACCATATACATAATACTAGGGTCTTAGTTATTATTTAATCAATAAACACTTATTATACAATTCTTATAAATTCTATACATTAAAAATAATATTACAAATTATTGAATATGATATGTTTTTTGCAAGAAAAAATAATATTTATTATAATATCAACTCGTGTGATATTTAAAAGTAACCCAGTTGCAAGAATACTTTGTATATTTGGCAAACCATCTCTCTTATTAGAGAGAAAAATACTCGAAACAAGATATAAAATAAAAATATCCAAACACCAAGAAAATCTTATGTATTCGTCGTACTAGTAGTACTAAAAAATCATAAAAAAACTAACCAGATAAAGCTGACAAGTATATCTCATCTCATTTCACTATACAAAAGATAACGAGAATTTATTATAAAAAACGAAATTTCAATCAATAATATAATTCGATGCACTGAAATAAATGTACTTCCTTGCCGATTTAATAGAGATAAAATAAACTTAAGCCTATGATACCACAATTAAATCACAACGGATAAAAACATATATATAAAAGCTTTCATTACGAACTACTGAAATCGTACTCGGCACACGAACACATATTATATACTAACGCATCGAGAATCGAGCATAAGACATGTTTAGCCGTATTATCTAATGATACAATATCCAATTAAAAACCAATAATAAATCCAGTATTTTTACCGTAGAAGTCTTAGCGATAGTCACGGCCATCCAAAGTAGTCACTATGATGCTTATGATAATAAATACCTAATAATGTCAGATTCTTTAAGCACTCTAATCAGAATATAATATAATTTAAATAGAGCACAACCAATTTATTATCAGCCAAATAATCAATGAATTTAACGACCGTAAAAATAATATATCTCTTACATGGACACCGGGACACGTCGGTGGTTGGTATAACAATAGAACTTACAGAAGAAACGCAAAAACTGTTTTAAAAGCTTAAGAAACAACAAGTACTTCTGTTTTTAAAGTAGGTGTTCACATATCGGATAAATACTTTTGAAATTCAATTAGATTCAATTATATGGATGAATGGCAAAACCTTTAGACAAATGTCAATAATGAAAAGTTCAAATAAATCAAGCAAATAATATTACCGTGGCCCAAGCCATACGTGATATCCAGAAGGGATGAGATTATTTTTGGTCGTCTCCGAATAGACCATACTCGCATGACACACGGTTTTCTCTTGGCTAAAGAAGACTCGCCCTCGTGTGATACTAGCGGAACACTCATTACGGTCAAGTACATACTCATCGAATGCCGCCAGTTCAATGAAATACACATCAGACAGAAACTACAGGATAGGTACCCTATACGAGATAATTTCATCCACTTTCAAGACGTCCAGAAAATGTTATCAACAAAACTGAACTCAGTCGTCTGATTTAATAATTTAGAGGCTAATAAAACAATTTACACATGTATAATAGTGATTTAATGTAATTTTATGTAGTAAAACGTAATGAAAATTCAACTCATTTCCAATATAAATTATGTAATGCCGGCTAATAACCACGCAGTCGATGCCTTGGAAATTAAATAAATGAAAATAAAACTCATGTGAATTTACGACTTCTACTTATTATTTTTGCGTAACGAGGTTTATTTAATTCAAAAGTTTGCGCATAGTTCCACAAGACTGAGTAAAGATACAAACATAATATTACATTCCAGATAAAAAAATTAAATTTACTCTGAAACACACGAGCTTATCGTTTAGTCGTATCAATAATATATTATTTTAGGGATTTTTTTATACTTATATATTAAATATATCAAACATATCCAGTGTTGTATTAAGTATAAAATATATTTACATGTATATACGAATAGTGTTTTAAATATCATAGTTTTGGTAAAATTATTTATTCGGTCAATTAGCAACAAATAAATAATAATAATATTTTAGTATTAACTTTTAGATGTTTTAGAAGTGTCAATTTGACAATATACATTAAATTAGATAAACGATAAAAACAATCTGGGACACGAGAATGTGAAAAAAAAAATACAAGATCATTACCACCAGTGAAAGGGTGTGTCCGTTTACATTTGTAATACGACAAAGCGTTGACACTCGGTTTTCACAAATTTAATAAAAGTGTTATTTGAACTTGTCTTATTAGATAATTGATTTTAAATAATTTTATGTTTTCGTTGTTTGTTAAGTGAGTAGGTATATATTACGAAACTTTATTTCACATCAGATCAGTGATAGGTGAGTTTTGGGATTTTGTAATAAAACCACTATATGCATTCACCGAATGAGTTACTGAATTACTCTTTTTGAGTAAGGTAGTGCAGTGTGAAAATAACCATCATAGTAAAATCTAATTTACGTAGCGATAACGATTTGTAATATTACTATGGTATACAAATAAAATTATTATTAATTATAAGATTATATTCACTTACAGGAAAAGATTATTTTTTATTTCATGAAAATTTCATTAGTTTGTTTGATTGCTTGGGATTTTATGTACATAATTATACATTTATAGGTGCAGCAGTAAATAGATTATATATATAAATGTGTGTTTTAGCGTTACAAGAGCGTATCGTTTATGATTTTAATAACGATTTTTAATTCTGATTTTGAAATTGCAAAATTGTCCATAAATCGTTTAATTCATTGTTCCTCTGGAAAACAAATGTCAAGACCGCGCCCGGTATATTAAAGTCATTACAAACAACGATCCACTTTAAGAGACCTTTGTATCGGCCAATATATATTATGATATACAATTTTATTAAAGCATCTAAACTGCTGTTACAAAATCGTAAACCATCGTTATTCTTATTAATGGTAAATCGTACGCACACACACACACAGAGAGAGTGCATAGCAGTTAAGGAATTTTAAACGGGTCACGATGGGTGCATTTATTTTTTAACCGAAATAAAAACATTTTAGCGCTATAAATAATACTACATATAATCATGAACATAATTGTTATTCATCTACGTATACGCAGTATTTGCAAGTACGGGGACGTGATTCATATATCGAAAACTACGTTATAGTTTATATATTATTATACTATTCGTTGTATCAGATTTTTATATTGTGACAAGTGGTTTTCTCTCATCGTATGTTTTTTTTTATGTTCATTGTAATAAATTACTGTAAAACACAAAGTTAATATAGTGTTGTATTTTAACAGTTTTAAATATTACAGTATTGTTGTAACGAAAAGAAACGAAAATGTTCTCAGGAAATAGGAAATAATGTTATAAAAAAGTGTATCTACAAACGTATCCAAACGTCAAATATTTTATGCATGTATATTGTATCATATGTATATGTGTATTTGTCATTACACAGCTCAACTATATTAGGTGTAATAAAATCGCTTATAATTTAAATTAATGGATTTCAAGATGTATGAACTATTTATCGTATATTATATATTTTATCATTTACAATTTTTAAAAATGGGTGGAGGCAAAAGCTCCTTGTCTCCCAAGAGCGTCTACCTGACTAAAAATTAGTAATTATTAATTACAAGAAAAATATAAAGCCAATTTCTCTTTTTCAATTAAAACTGGACACAATAATATTTTGACATGTTAGTATGAATAGTAAAAATTGTGACAAAATGATTGCAATTTTAGATATATTCATTGCCTAAATTCCAAATTATCTCCATATATAAATATAAAAACTTCTAAATTAATTTTGTTCTATAGATTTCCAACCCTCTGACACAGCAATGTAATTTCAATATCAAATGGTTGAAAATGTTGACAAAACCTTTGTAGGTTAGAAAACCATGACGGTGCGTCCGGCTCCGAGTTGTGTAGGCAACCGACTGTTTGCACCTTGTAAGAACTAGATAGGTAACTTAATTGGTGGCGGTGACACGAGGAAAAAAACGGAGAAATCGAGGAGCGTGGTTACAGTTTATGCAATGGGAAAACGGGATGATGCAGGTTAATAATAGGGAGGGGGTTCCGGTGGTCGAATCGGTATGGTGCAATGACCACAGAGCGCTATTGAAAAAGGAGCACTTAAAATTAACTTAAAGCTAGGTATCAGCTTCCAGATCTCGATGGCGTTGTCGGAAGCAGCAACTGCACCCGAATATCGTCTCGACGTCTAGGGTGGCCTCTCACACAACACGCAATATTGTGTTGCTGGCGGACTTACGTTTGGGTGGTTCGTTGCGGTTGTTTCGAACTGTACCAGACCACGGAACTTGATGGAATTAATGTGTATAACAATAAAAAATACTTGCTCAAATATACTGCAATAGCACTTGATATCTATTTATTATACACAAGAAGCGCACTAAGACGACTGCAATGTTATACAGAACAACTTAATTCGTGCCGTAGTAGCGATGAGAGAAAAATAAGAACAAAAATATAATATTTTACACGTACAGTACGTGGTAATAAAAAAAGATGCGTTGTGATTGAAGACGACGAGTTAACACACACAAAGATACAGAATAATTGATAATATGTAAAACAGATGAACAATGATAATCACAGAAAAAGACAAAGACAATATACATTTAATACAATTATATACAATATTTACATAAATGGAGAGGAGGAGGATGGTGATTCGACCGCGCACCTATTACCGGCCTTATCGCTCTGCCAATTATGGCAAGTCGACCGGTTGGTCTATCTTAGCGCAAACAACCTTATTCGAGAACGTTTGAGATAGTTTGTTAAAAAAACAACTTCTGTTTCGCCAACGCCAGACTTACCTTTGTTTGGCTTGTGGACGGCGACGACTATGGTTCTCATTATAATGAGAAGAGGGTAGAATCAACAAGTAAATAAACAACAACGTGACATAAACTTTTACAAATGATATTTCAAATAAAACGAAAACATAATAGATCACAAAATTATGTTATATATATTATATATTATATCAATACGCCAGCTGGCATTATCATAGACAATTCGTCTTGATTGTAATATGAACAAATAACAATAATATAATAAAAAGAAACGGTACCGTAAAGGAACGAGGGTAAACTGGACCACTTCTTGTG
The DNA here is from genome assembly GCF_003676215.2 of Rhopalosiphum maidis. Classification (NCBI taxonomy): domain Eukaryota; kingdom Metazoa; phylum Arthropoda; class Insecta; order Hemiptera; family Aphididae; genus Rhopalosiphum; species Rhopalosiphum maidis. Next base: position 4,308,223 of record NC_040878.1, on the reverse strand, counting down.
TTGAGCTGGAACTAGCGACAAAATATCAAAATGAACCGGAACTGGTGAATATTGAAAAATTGCAGCCGAGTGTCCCGAGCCAGAGCTGGTCACGGGATCACTGTCCGTGCCGAAACTGGCACCGGAAAATAAAAGAAAGAGCGAAACAAATAAAAGGAAAACGTGCTTTTCCTCAGCTTGACAGCTACATCACGTCATTTTTGTAATAATAAAATTTATATCAGCCGCGAGCGAGGCGAGCGAGCGCATGACAACGAACGGTGGACATGTTTTCATAACGTCGCGCAGTCTTGCAGGTGCCGCACGTTCCAGCTGAACGCGCGGCACTTGACTTCTCGACCAAGGGAGATGTCGGTAGCATGTATGCCAACTTGCGTGAACAACTTCTGATATTAAAGATGCACTTAACTTACTTACAAAGAACATACGATAATAAGTCTGGAACATGTTTAATTATGTCCAAGGAAAATATTTCTATTAACTTCCCAATTTATACACGGACCCTTATATCATCAAAACGTTGTGCACAAATAGTCTGGAAAAATACAATGTACCCAACCTATAAACGATTTTACAACGCACTTACGCTTATAAGGTTAAACGACTTCCAACTGACCACGGGTACAGCGTACATCGATACTTATACATAAACGTACCACTCTTAAGAAGGCATCTAAAAAAAATCCTTCGTATTCATAATCCAACCCCTACCTTGCAAAAAAATGATGGTACCTGAGCTATACCTGATCAAGACAAAGTAAATATATTTACTAAACAGTAAGTAGACACATTTTAGCCACATTATAATATCCTATCACCAAAATCAAATGAGTCGACGATTTTGTTGGCTCTCCATACATTTGCGCCTTTCTTCTAGAACCTTATCTCTTAACGATGTTTACTATCGTATTAAAAAAAAAAAAATCCTTAAACAATCTCCCGGTGTCTCGAGTTAATCACTGCTACAATAATGAGACATCTACCTTAGAAATCTATTAAATTACTCACAATAAATATTTATGAAAACGGTCTTACTATCATATTTCCCTGTTCTTTATAAATAATTTATATTTTCTCAGTCTGGTATAGGAAAGGGAGTAAAAATAAACTAGACTAAATGCATCCATTATAAATTCTCACTATAACAGGGAGTTTCCGGACCCTCTTCCTCAACTATCAACTCTTACCAAATGCGTAAGAAACTTTAGGATATAGACATCGATCGATAACGTTCTGAGTAATCTCTTATAACAATAAAGTATGGTTACTCAATGACCAACTCTCATTTTTTCGTTCGATTTTAACTTTGAAAAATGTAAAACTTTCAACCAACCGAGCTATTGCTGTACAATTTAGTTACCTGCTACTGCTATGATTCATTTGGTCTTATATCATTCAAGTACGGGACTTAGCCAAAGTTTCTAATACCAACTATGTTCAAAGATTCCAATCCAAAGTCCTTTATATCATCTAAGAAGCTCCATTCTACGTTTCCAATAATACTCTTCTCTCAGATTTCAAGATAAAAGCTGTCACTGAATTAGCAAAGCTCCATTATAAATACTTTACTAAATTACAAACTGACTATGAAAATATTCTTATTATCTAAGGATCCGATTATTATAAGAAGATATTTCAAATAATCTCAAAAACCTACTTTTCCAAAATAATAATATAAAAAATAAACGTAGATCAATTTTACTATTATGTTTATTATTAACTAATATTTCATGACGAGGTATGATACATTAGCATCCTCTTCTTTTTTATTTCTTTGTCATTAATTATATATATATATCGAGTAAGAAACTTACACTATCAAAATAATATTGAAATACGCAAATGTTGAGTAAATTACCGACTCAATAAGGATCCTGAACATCAAATGAAAAATTTAATTTTTATTGCAGGTATAGTAACATTTATTTTTATTTTGTTTTAAAGTTAAGCAATTGTAGTAAATAGTTGAGAATTTAGTGACAAGTTAGATTAACCGTTTTGCTGAATAAATGTTAGTATGGATTCCAATAACCATAAGGAATTAAACACCTTTCTCTACTATAAAAATCGAGAGTAGTTGTAAAATCTATAAAATAATTGAGTTATAATTCAATATTAATTTAATCAATCATTAATACTTATACAATAAAACAGCCATATACACAAGAGGCTTTTTCAAATAAAGATTAAGTATTTTAAAAATTATTACCTGTTTTAGAAATTTCTTTTTGTAAACATTTAATTTTAAATTTATCATTTATATCTATTATATTTATTATTTTAAAACATATATGGTTGTTGATGAATTTTTGTTAACATTAAATATTGTTCCATGACCTATATTTTGGAGTTAATAATTTGAAATAAAATATGCTTTTATAAAAATGACAAGTCATAAAATATTAATAAATATTCGTGTAATAGTCTTTGTATATAGTTTTATCACAAGCCAGTAGTTAAGAAAAAAAAATGATAATTAGACATAAGATAGGATAAACTCATGTAATTTTTGATACAGTAATGAAAAAACAATATTTTTTTTTTTATATTCTATATTATTATTTTTATAAAAGTATTTGTTATTGAACTAAAACTAAAATTTAAAAATTACATTTGAAATTTATTAATAAATACAATAGCATAAAATGTGAAATAATCTTCAATTTTCTAAATTAAAAAAAAAAAAATGTTAAAAAATAGTTTAATTTTCAAAATAATAATTTTTGACAGTAAATAATTGCTTCATCAATAATTAGTATACATTATAATTTGAATAAAGGTACATAATATATTAACTGAAATATATATTATATATTTGAATAGTTTTAGAGTAGCTAGGTAGGCGAGAATAAGATCAAAGTCATTTTATTCAACCATAATAAATATTCATTACCTAGTACCTATATGTTTAAATGCAATTCAAACAAGGAAGTCAAAACAATGGAGTTGATTACAAGCAATGAGCATATTATTATTTAACATTAAGAAGAAATTCAATGGAATAGAAGTAAATAATAATAAGTTCGTTTCACATGGTTTGTATTTATAATAGTGATTATTGATTAATGTGTTTATTATAATACACGAATCACAAAGTCAGAAATAGTATAATATAATATTAATAATGCAAAATAAGTCATAATTAAGTATATTCCGTTAATTTGTTGAACGATGTAAACATCGCATAAAATAAATTATGTAAGAAAGACTAGAAATAAAATGAAAATATTTAGTGATTGATAATTTAAGTCTAAAATTAGAGTTCTTTAAAATAGACTCAGATCAATTTAATCTTAAAATATTCTCATGACATAAATGCTACGTATTTAAAATTTTGATAAGCGGAGTAGTGGACACACATTTTACGGTTAACCCCGTACCACTCCACTCCACGCATCTAAACTCTTAATACTTATAAGTCATAATGTAAGTTATAATATAAGTAATAATTAAAACTATGTTGTCATTCAAAAAAGTAAAAAACTTAAAAAAAATATAAGAATAAAAAATATTTACGTTTTTAATAAAAACGTTGTCTTTTTAACAACTTGAAACTATATAAAAAATGTTATCAAAAACATGAATACTTTTTGAAATAATGAGTGTTTTATGATAAAAGAATCACTCTAGCTGTATATGGCAATTCGACAAATGATAATTTATTATATATTATTTATTAGAACAAGAAGTGGTCCCCTAAAAAAATTTTGTTGATATAACAGAAGGTGAAAAAACAAAAAAAAAAACATTACCAATACCAGATACATTTACTGTTTCAATTTTTTCTATTCATATTTCATTTTAAATATACTAGTCTTAATATTTTTGCGAATTTTATTAATATACCTATACAAAGCTAATTCTCAACTTTTGTAAAATAGTATAAATATAAGTTTTTTCTCACAAAACAGAATACATTCTAGTATTTATTCTGTTAAACATGAAGGTTACATTAAAATATAATGCTTTTGAAAATAATTTAAAATTGTTTATTATTTAATTTAGGTACCTATTGTAATGATATGCTCACATATCATAACTGTATATTTTATTAAATAAATAACGGTAAAGTTGTCGCACGCAGATAACAGTCAATAAAAACCAATAATCTCCATTAATCACTGATGAAGGAAACGATTTACATTGTTTGGTCATGTAGGAACTCACACGTAATTGTGACAAATGGCGCAAAGTATGTGATCCATTTCGTGTGCCGCTAGAGATAAGGGATGGCCCAATGAGCATCTCCGTCGTCGGGGAGAAAGCCGATTTCTCTAAAGACGCGAAAGCCTTTGATGAAGCCGCCTGCGACACTGGTAGGCTTGGCCGCGTCGTCTTCTCTCATCAGTGCAGGCGCATCACCCTTTTGAGTGCAGGAGCACCAGTAATTTTAATAACATATCTCTTTAGAGTGCATGAGCACCAACCATTTTAGTAATAACCCCTTCAACAGTGCACGAGTATCAGGTACTCCCACCACATCGGAGACTGCGAGCGACAACTGGACCATTTTCATTTCAACGAAAAATATCAGTGTTGTTTTTATTTAGATCCGTGTGTTTAACACTTAATTTTGTTAAGACAACTGCAGCTTAACGAATTCAACAGCGAATAAGGTAAGGTGCATATGAGCATAATTTTATTTGCGTTAATTTGTATAATCTGCTTTTCTACGTTTCACTACTACGGTGTATTTGATCATATTCTCGAATCACGATCTCGATAGCCCTGCGACCATCAGGAGGAAGGCAATAGCGTAAATTTAAATAATTTTAATATTTACATCTGATAGGTAACTATATGCTCTGGCACTTGTTAGTGTAGGGAAAAGGTTCCACAGAATAGACATTTATTCAAGGCTTGTGTCCCTTGTATTTGTCACTTCAGGTTTATTGTACACTCACACGTTAAGATGCACATTACCACCCACACAATTTATAGACTCAATCTCCTAATAACTCTTATTTTTTATTTGTTTTATTTTTGTGTTATTACACTATCATCTAGTACAGTGGTGTAAAATTTTCATAAATTAATTTTTTTTTTTAGTTGTGACAAATTAATAATCATATTATATTGTTACTAACTGTAGTTTAATTAGCTTATTATTTGCTACATTTTAAAAATATTTAACATTTATACCGCTGTTATTTCTCATGATTATTCATGTGATAAATTATCATTTTATATGTCCACGGAGTGCATCGACTTCTGGTTCATCCATTTATCGTGACTCGTCAGACTGTCATAACGAATGAATGACTTGACTCTGACATCACATGTTATACTGGAACGGCTTTTCACCCGTATGCGTCTGCTGGTGTCTGGTCAGACTCTTTTTTTGAGAGAACGTCATATCACAAACGTCACAGTGATACGGGTTTTCATCCGTATGTGTCCGCTGGTAACTGGTCAGGCTACTTTTTACTAAGAACGCCGTATCACACACGTCACAATGATACGGTTTTTCACCAGTATGTGTCCGCTGGTGACTGGTCAGACTACTTTTTATAGAGAACGACTTATCACATACGCCACACCATCGGTACGGTTTTTCAACCGTATGCATCCACTGGTGTTTGGTCAGATTGTTTTTCCGAGAGAACGGCATATTTTGTAGATCACAGATACGTATTTACAATATTATAATGTACTGAGAATTAGATTGTTTTTCAACACAATATTTCAAGTCAGTGTTGTGTTTATCTCTATTTAAAGTAATTACTTTGAAAACAATAAATAAGTTTAAACTAATTTTATGAACGGTGGCTGAACCGGAAATAATTAAATCATACAATTTTTTGCATATAAATAATATATTTAATATAACTCAATGATATTTATTGGCATGAACATATTATAATAATGTTTGTTTCACTTAATGTTTTTTTCGGTAATTTATTTTGTAAGAATCTAACCTCTGTTTTAAACAATGACTTACTGTTTATTATAAGATATACAAATATTAACATATAGGTGGTTTTATATTATAGCATTCGTTTTAAATTTTCATGAGTTAATTATAAAATTCAGCATTTTTAAACTACAAAATGACGTGTACATTTTCGTGATTTTGAAGAGTTTGGATAAAATGATTTGTACTTGAAATGCTTGTTTTAAAAAAAACATGGTTTCACGACTTTAGTTTTTTTTAATTGCTAATATAAAAATGTATGTAAGATTTAAAGTTTAATTATAAAGGTTTTTGACCAACCCTACGAATTTTTATCAACACCGAAATGTAATTAATCGTATGTCTTTAAATAGCTTACATTGAGTTTATATCAAATTTATCTATTAAAAACATTTTTCATAGAAAAGTTAATTATTAATAGTCATATTGATTTCTGAAATGAAACGTTATACAAATTACATTTGTGTTTTTTATAATGTTTAAATCATAAAATATACTCATGCCTTTTATTATAAAATTCTAATCATAAAATATTTATTACATTTTTATTTTTCAGGAAACTAGCAATTTCTGAAGTTCTTAGAAAAAATTAGCTTAAATAATTTAAATAATTAAATTGTAAAATTTTTTACTATAAAAAAATATTCAAAATCATTTTATTATTATTATTACATCGAGTTACCAATATTTTTATTCATATAAAAATGAAAACTACGAGCGAATGATCCAGCCACCTATGAATGATCATCTTAAAATAAAACAAATTAATAATTTATCCATTATTATTGTATAACTGATATCTACTAATTATATATAATACTATATTACTTCAATAATATAAATAAAATAAATACAAAAAAAAAAAAATGAAAAAAGTGTTTGTATTTAAATAATTGAAAAGGATTAAATAAATATAGTTAATATGTAAATTGTTATAACTTTATTGAAGGCATAAAAAAATTTCTATTTCTATTTTTTTATGTTGTAAATGTAAGACAATAAGACCATCAATGGCAGGAAATAAAATTAGTTATTTTTGATTTTCTTTACCGTTTGAAGCATACATTATTTTTACAGCAATCTGTTAAATATTTTATTAATATTCAATATTGAAATTTAGACAATTTTTTTAGTAATTTTACTATTTTAGACATACTGATGTCAATAAATATTAATTGTTTGTAGTTCTATATTGAAGAAAGCAATATCTCCAATATACTGATTTGTTCGATTTATGAAATGGAGAGCCAACAAATAAATTATATTTTTGTAGATCTCTTTAGCACGTCTGTTACCAATCGTTTCTAATATAAATTCAGGAGTTTTATTTTATGTGTTTGATTAAAATTGATGGTAGTGTTTACTTTCTGCAACAGCAACGGCTAATACAGATAACAATGAGTTAGCAGAACATAATATATTACTTCATAAAACTTTATCGTCACTTGGTACAAATAAAGGTTTATTATTAAAGCCGGAATTATTTTTTAGCAGCGATATTTTACATATAGGTTCTCTTTCATTTAATTTAATATCCTCAAATTCTGGATGCTTTTCCAAAAAAATGGTTTTGTTTTATTTACGAGATTTTTGTTTAAATTCTGATTATTCCAATTTTAAATTGCAGTTTTTTCTCCGTGTAATTCTATTAAAATATTTTATAGAAAACTTTTTTTAGTCTGTCTACTTTCCTCTCCACTATAATTTCTATAGAAACACATGTAACTACACTGCTTTGAATTACATTGTTTGTATTTGCAGTTTCATCATAAATTATTTTTAAGACATATTTTTTTTTTACTGTAAAATAATATAATCACTTCTTTAATAATTAAATTATTTTTCAACAAAATTATCAACTCTTATTTTGGTACGGTGTTATTATTAAAAAACGATGTTCTTTAAATTATTAAAATTACTTTCAATTCTACTGTTTGATGTGGTTTTTTAGTATAACAAAATATTTCGATAACAATACTAGACCAACAAGGAAAAAGTTTTATAAAGTTCACCACTAAAGGAACTATTTCAGATATACTCCTGTTCATTATCAAATAATCCTTTGATATTAATATATAGAATTTCACATTTACTTTTTGATACATTTTGACCAAAAAAATAGATTGTCGAGTCTTTGATTTAATGATTTCTATAAATTAAAATTACAATATATCATATGATCAGTCTTAAAAATCTTCTTCAAAATTATTAAAAAATGATAACTTATTTTCGAGTTTGGTTTGAAGTTAAAATTTTAAATTGAGGGTACCAGGCTAAAGTACCTCTGAATAACTACTTCAATTTATTTTCATCAATCATTGAATAAAATTTAATTTTATATTATATATTACATTAATTTATAAATAATTATGCTTATTTGCTTTTAAAATATGAGTAAATAAAATAAAACATAAAAACTTTATTTTAATGAATGAAAATACAATTTTTCACATTTAATATATTTAAATATTGATTATTAATATTAATAATGTTTTTATTGCTATAATAATAGTACAAATCAATTCAGGTCGTTTTAAATGTATTTTATTTTTATTTATATAACACAAAGTGTGTTGTAGGCAGTTTTCGAAGATTGAAGTGTCTTCCCACGTTTATTTTGTAATTTTTTTGCTTTGAAGAACTTTTATTAGAATTTATTTTAATTTTTATTATTTTATTCAGTCAAAGATTTGCTCCTAAACCATAATTCTTTGTCGGCTGTCGCAGTAAAATATAAGAATTTTCCATGCTGTTAAATATGGCTTTATATTAAATATACATATATTATAACAAATACTCGCACCAGCACTTTTTTGTATTCAAACTGATATTGGTTAATATGTATAATGTAATTTAATTGTGAAATAAGATTAATAGAAATCAATAACTTTTAACAAGAAATGGTATTAATAATTTGGAAATAGAATTCGTATAAAAATGTTCAAGTAGAAGCATTACAATTGTATTATTATTGTGCAATGCACTATGCAATATAAAACCAATTATTCAATTTATACATAATATTATAAGGGTTTTGTTGTTAAAAATATATTTTACGCTTTCGATAAGTAAGTTCCATAAATTATCAAGAACAGTATAAATGCGCAAAAAAAACGAGATTTTCATTTATTTACATATTTGACATTATAGGTACCGTAGTCGGTATGTGACATAGTTATATGCTAGTTATGACTACGTGAACCAAAAATATCTCAACATTGTCAACGATAATTATTTTTTGGCTATGCATTTTATAGACGGGTTGAACTATTTATAATAAAAAGTAGATAGGCATACCTTGAAAGATTATATATATAATACAGCAGATCGTACAAACCCGGGGAAGGGGGAATATAACGATGTACAACATCAGTTGCACAATACGACGTTTAGTGGGTTATCATTTTTTTTAAGCATTCAACATTTGACATACGCAACCATTTATATCTTGGCCATTTAAATTTAATACATTCATAATGATACATGTCTATACATAAATATTATTTACCAGCGTAAATAGTATTAGTTTTCATAAGGTAGTTAGTTAGATTTTTCTAATTAAATTTATAATAAGACTTGATCGGTGATCTAATTATATTATAGTTAACTGGTGTGTTCTCTTTGATACGTACATCCATATATAACATAATAACCAATGTTTGTATTCAGATAAAAAAAATGTTTTTCTATAATAAAATATTTGACAAATATTATGATATAATAATATATAAGGAACTGGCTTGCGCCTACGATTAAACAGGCATAAGCATTTATAAAAATATTATAATATGCTCAATAAGAAAAATAACAATTAAAGTCAGAAATTGTGAAATCATTTATTTTATAAGTACAACTAAAAAACAAAACAACTTGTAATCGGAATAAAAAAAATAAGTAAGTATATTATATAAAAAAATAATGATTTAAAAATAATAATATACTTATAGGATTTCAAAATGTTTTTTAGTTTTTTGTAAATAAACACATAAATGTAATCAGCTATTTAGCTAAATAGAGTTGTTTAATAATTATAAGTATTAAAACTACTGATTAATTTATAAAGCTTCGATTAGTTATGTTGATAAAGATATTCACTTTTTATTCTAAAACAATTCAAATATCATATAATATACAATACACATTAAATATTTTGTACAATATAATTGATACTGTATAACGAAATTAAAAAACACACTCAATTATAAACGTTTTTGTTCCAATTTTCAATACACGTTTGAATTGCTTTCTTTGTATTTTATACTATACTTTATATTTATCCTTATTTTAAATTAAAAACCATAAAAATAATTATTAGGAACATATTATATTACGCAAAAGTGTGACTTACAACTTATGTAATATATATTAATAAGATTATTATTTTTACAGAACCTTATTTATTTATTTATTTATTTTTTTATGAACTAAATCTACTTTACTTAATTTAATTTATTCTTATATTTTGACTTTCACCTCATTTGCTTTTGTTCATTTTATCAGCTCAAAAAATATCTTTTTATTTACCTAAGAAGAAATGTATTTTTTTCTTTTTAAAATACATATTTAAAAGACAAATAAAAATCATTTCGTTTAAATGTATTTTAAATGGTAGTTATTTTCTATATAATTATGAATTATATATATATATATTTTTTTAGTGGTCTGAATTTAGGTACTGTAGATTTTTTCTGCAACAACAATGAGTTAAAATATTAAAATTATGGTTTCAGTTTTAAATATTATATACTCCTTAAAAAAAAAAATAATAAGTTCCTAATAAATTCTTTTAAATTTTGAACAGAGCGATGAATGTACAAACTAGTTTAAAATAGTTGTGTTTTTAGAAGAAAACATAATAGAAAAAATTATACAATTTTTAATAGATTCTTTAAAATGTTAAATGATAATTATTAATGAATAATAATTGGTACTAATAGTTAATTAGTCTCCACGACAATTTAGTTTTTCGATTGCTCAGAAATGAAAATGTAATTTAAAAATACCATCATTTCTTAATTTTTTACATCTACCAACTTTATTTTAATAACCTTTATTTTTCAGACATCATTCCTGTAACTTACAACAGAAGTTTTTCACGTTTTTGTATTGGACGGACACTATTCACGATTTACCCAACAATTATTTTTCCCTTACCTACCACCCAAGTTTCTACTTAAATGTATTAATAATATATTAGGAATTAGTTACTTACAGATTATTTATTTATGTAAACGGAATATATTGTATAGGCATAGAGTTTAATTTAGCTATGAGTAATGAATGTAATATTTCATATTTAATATAATATTTTGTATACTTATATATCAGTATAAAAGGTAATTTGATTTTTAAAAACTCTTCACTGATGGTGGTCTATAAAAAAAAATATGCATAATATTAAAACATTTTTAGATAAAAGTAAAAAGATCATAGACTAATGCATATGATCGACAATATAAAAGTTTTTATTCTGCGTTTCTATAATGACGAATCAAGTTTTTTTTAAATTTTTTTTTATAGGCTTGGCATCTGGGCCAATGACTGACAATCGCATACTTAAATTATTTTACACACTATCCTATGTACAATAATTGTCGTAGGAGTTAAATGCCATCGACGAGTGAAATAATTACAGTGTTGGATTAATTGCAAATAAGAACCACAATGTCAATACGAAAAACAAATAAACATTCTATACGATACATCCAGATAATGCGTAATGATAATAACGAGCTGAAACACTCTACTTTAAGACAAAGATTGATGTCAGTGGAAGGTACGAGGTGATAATAATGATAATTATAATAACAATAATAATAATAATAATAACATTAATGTTCACATTTCAAACATCAAAATAATAACAAAAATATAATACGCATATCTTGAAGACGACTCACTGCAGGACTCGGGAATATTACGATGATGTTGTGGAGCGAAGACTGAATGCCATGTTGACGGTGATGATTTTAAGCGATATAGCGTAGTTGTTGACGGAAGCCGAACACAATACGATATACAATGCACATAAACTATTATATGTGCGCGTATGGTAGTAATGACTAGTTTCGAGTTGTGCGAGTGTCCTAATGCATATATTATGATGATGATGTCGAAGACAAAGCGTACAGTAGTTGTTCTTGAGACGATGCATCGGAACTATTATATGCAATGGGACAGTATACCTATATACGTAAGAACCGCGTTATTAAAGCGACAGTTTTAAGGCAACTGGGGGGTGGGTGGGGGACTTACATAATTTTTACGCTCACCGGCGATGTCGATATTTGAAGCTGTCACGAGACCAACTATTATTTGTATGTAAATTCAACGTTTTGTCCGTTAACATTTTTTTTTAATACTTACATAAAATTAACGAAATTAAGTTCTATATTATTTTACTTATTTTCGTAGAAACGCGACGACAGTAACAGGCGCGTTCTAGTTTCTCTATTTTATTTTCCTTAGTGCGGTCTTGTCTATATTATTTTAATGTTTATTGTACGATACCTGTTTTTGTGAATTCTTTTCAAAGTGTTCGGGTAAATACTCAATTATTTAGTGACATGAATTGCGGTTGTCTATATACTTTTATATACTGTTTATACTTCTGTTTTGACAGTAAAATGGTTGAACGACTACTTAAAAGACCGTGTTCGGTATGGTGGGTATTAGTAAACAGAGTGCTGTTCGGTGATTCTCGAAGTATATTTACACTTCCACTAAATGGAAACCGACTAATGTCATCTCGGTGCGGCTGAAAATAAAATCAATTGTTTTTTCATACAAAATAGTTTGTAAATCTCTATACATTTTTTTTTGAAACTATGGTTTATGAATTGAACTATTTATTATCTAATTATATTTTTTGCATTAAATTCGTTATTATAAATTGAAAACATAGAATTTCAATTTATTTATCTTGGACCATTAATAAAAAAAAAATTCAATTTTCATTTTAGTAATTTATGCTTGAGAAAATAATTGAAATTTTTTTTTTAACTTTGATATAAATACATTTACTCGAGTTTTATATGATAAAGAAAAAATATTATATTTGTATTTGATTTGCAAATGATGATGAAAGAGCTATATTTATGAGTTATGATAAGCTTGACGAGAACGATAGATCCGGCCTAAAACATTTTTTATGAATATTATCGACAAACTATGATATATAAGTCATAATAATATACGTACCTAATACTATTTAAAATGTTATATTTATAAGAAAGCATTCAACGTTTTTATCGGACCCTTTTAATATAATTGTTTTTTATCAATAAAATATATGATGCATACTTACATTTAATTACTTTTTTCAAAATTATAATATTGTTATTTTTTATAATTTTTATAAGCGCATGTTTTCTCAGAGCTTGTTTATGTTCTAAATTCAATTAGATAAGAGTTAAGTCGATCACATTATTTGTATGAAATTTATACCTATATGAATTAAATATATTATGAATATTATGGTGTAACAAATAAATTAAATAACTTGTAGCTACATATTTTGCTAAATAAAAATAAAATAAATATAAATATTTGTGTATTATACATTTTTTTTTAAATAACATATAATGTTGTGTTTTAATACTTAATATAAAAAAATATTATGTAAACATTCAAGCACATTTTTTAATTTGAACTTACACCTATCACTTTAATTGCGAAATGGCGAAAATCAGTATGTTGTTCTTAATGATTTTCACTTTTGTACGATTCATGTGATAGGGGTAATTAAAAATTAAAAAATGTCTAGTTGCTGAGGACGTGATTGAACATCGTTTTACACACGCCCTCTCGGGACAAATTTATCGCCACATTACTGGGTATAGAATATATTTTTATTATATACCTAACTAAACAAAACATGTAGTTGTTATTTTGTTAAAACCACAACTTGTAAGCTGAGGTCTTGACGTTAAAAATGCTTGTCTAGCCTCTAGCGATGACGACAATAACGACGACGGCAACCCTAACAACAGCAACAATAACAAAACATACTTGTTTATACTTACGAGTATATGCAATGCCGGACGAACTCAATGAAAAATCTGTATCTGCCCGTGACCGCACCGCGGGCGAGTGACTGTATTATACAGGGTGATGAACTAAATATGTTCATCTCTATTTTTTCAATTAACAATGAAATTATTCATGATATAGTTTTTGGGATTTTTAAGTAGGATATTTAAAGACCATATTTTCAAATTTATAGATAGGTATTTTGTCCTGAAGTGACACAAACTTTTATTTTTTTTTAATGAGAACCATATTTTTTAACTGTAAATATCTAGACAGATGATTTTTTTGATATATTGATCCATATACCAGCTGCATACAAGCTTTGTTTTTCGGTTAGGTTTTATAATGCATTTTCTTATCTTTTATGTTTATATTTTGATGTGAAATAAAGATATTATTATTATATGAATTTTATGGAGTATTTCATAATCTGTAAAAATTGTTTTAGTATAATTAGTACTATATTAAACTAACTAAATATTACATAAACATATTATCTTATATTTTATGATATGAAACTTTTATTAAAGACTATATTATCATTACAACTTAAAGATTAATGTTTAATACTCAAAAACTTTTCTTTCAAATTTTCAAATTGCTGCAGATAGAATGCATAGTAATTTAAAATAAAAAATCATCCGCATAACAGCTTAACAATTTTTAATAGAAAAAGGCTTCTCATTTGAAAAAAAAAATAGTTTGTACTAATACGGGACACTCTTAAATGATGAAAAATCAAATTATTTGAAATAATGATCTAATATTTATTTAAAAAAAAATTAAGTAAGACTGAAAATGTAATAAATATATTATTAAATGATAGAAAAAAAAAATGAGCATGCTTAGTGAAATCTTTTTAATGGATTGGGTAGGTTGTAGGCTCATATAATCGTGTATGAATTGCCTACTAGCTAACAACTAAGTAAAAAAAAAATTTTAATCATATCATTACAGTAAATCAGTGAGTGTGGTAAAAGAGAGAGTGTGTGTGAGAGAGAGAGAGCGATACAGACAGAATTATGAAGGAAGAAACGTGACAACAATTTAACGGGTAACAAATTGTCCGATTAAGCCTGCCTGACCTGCAGGCTACAAGAGTCGAGATCGGTCGTATCAGATTATTACACACCTATATTATACTATTATATCAGTGGATCGAAACCTTGTATGAACTATATGATCCCTGAGTTAATTTATTTTCAACCTCTCAACAAAGTTATTTACCTAGATACACACGTACCTATCGAATTTGTATTTTTTTTTTTTTTTTTTTTTTTTAATTTGTGTGCTTGTAAATATATATATATATATTTATAAAATAGATTACTTCTACCAAGTAATTGGTGAACCTTTTGGGACTCTTAACCACCAAACATTAACCATTTACAGTGGTATTAAATTAACACGTTCGTACATTTTAAAATCTATACCTATACACATTTACGGGTTTTAAATAATAATAAATAAATAAATCTATAATATTAATTTATATTCTATGTGATATTATACTATTGAATGGGTTTTAAAATGTATATTTATTTAAACATTTAATATGTATACAAGAATAAAATATGTACCGGATTGAGCTATAATAGATTTGGCAACTATTGGACCAGTTAGCACCAAATTTTGCATACAAATTCCTTAAAACTCGGGAGATTTTATAGTTTCGTTTTTCATCTTATATAGATTGATATAGGGTAGCTTACACGTGCGTTTTATTTTGGCTCACCGAAATCGAATATTTTTTTTTCGTGCACAGGGGTGACATTAGTTACAGAGGATAAAATAGTTTATATTTTGTAACCAATGGCAACTAGGAATAAGCAAACGAAATAGATGGGAGACTTTTCTATAATCTGCATAATATTTAATAGGCAATATCTACGTGTTTTTAGCTTATAGGCTCAAGAACAACTCGATCTTAGAGTTAACGGATAGGTATGTTTAGAGTAGAGCTTGAACCACGTTCAAAAACATAAAGTACACCGATTGCAATCCAATACAGGTGGATTGCCATCTCAGTCAATTTAGTTTGCAAAGCATGTTTCAACGACGTTAATTTATGTTTGTCCATGAACGAATTGAGGTAAACCAATAAAACACAGGGTTTTATATTTATCATTTTTTTTTTCTGGGCGAATTCGGCTTATATTTTTACAGATAGTCGTTAGATAACGTATTATATTATATTATTAATTTAAATTATATCACTTCTTATAGGCCTACTAGTAATTGGATTTTATTGAATTTGATGCACGCATATCTTTTGTTAGGATATTTTTATAGCATTGTATATATTTTATTTAAAACTTAAAAGTAAACAAAATAAATAGCAAACAGTGCAATAAGTTTGATACTGTGAATCTCGGTTAATTATTTTTTCCCAAGAAAGCGTTTTGTAGTTTTTTAATTTTAAATAAACAATAACAATACCTTTAAGTATGCGGTGGCGGGTTAATTATTTGTTTAAATAATAACTCATATTTAATCTACCATTTTCATTCCCTTTTTTGGTTTGAAATAATGTAGTGCAATGTTTCTTAATTAGTGTCTGAATATTTATTATCTTGATAACCTAGGAAAATAATTAGGGAAATCCAAATTAAAATGTAAAATAAGTATTTTTTTTTTTTATCCATGATTTTTATAGCCATTGAAATACTTTCAAAACATTCGCTTTTAATTAATCTTTAGCTTATTCAAAAAGATGTAACGTCTCACCCCTTGTAAATGGTTTGAAATTTCCAATTACTTCACAAAGCCTAAAAGATGAGCCCGATGTGGTACATTAGCTTAGTCACCTTATATTATTCAATAATTAAACTACACATACTATTATATTTATCATTTATTTGTAAACTAATATTTAATTCAATACTATAATTACATTAGTATTCTCGGCTGAACTAGACTCTTCTTCCTTGTTACTGGTTGCTTCCTTCAGCTGTACTCCAAATTCTAAAATTATCTATGGCTGTGTTTCCCATCTACTTTACTTGTGTTGAAACAAGAAATCGCCAACCACACGTTTTTGTACAAAAAACAAGCGTCCTTTTCACTTCTCAGATTTTATAATTTATAATTATTTTGTTATTAAATTGTTTCTAATGAACCTAGAATCAACCAATGTTTTTTTTAATAGAAAAGTATGCCGAATGTGGATGATGAAACGACATACCTGGAATTCAGCGACAAAAAACATTAATGAATAGGGATACAATACCGAATGATAACACGTAACAAACGGGTAATTTAAGATCGACCAATCAGTACAAAAATGATAAAAATGTGGATTTGGCACAATTTAATTTACTACGAATAAAAAAGTTAAATTCGTGGCAAAAGGAGTTACACAGAAGCACACAGTATATTATACGTACAATACCAATATTACCGGTTATATTAATTTATTTATAATCAATATCGTATGAATCATTTGTTATATTGGAATATCTGAAAAAAAAAAACCAGTTATATTAAATTTAACACATTTTCAATGGGTAGATGCTATCTCCTAAACATAAGCTTTAGGTTTCGTTAAGACAAAAGATTCCAATAAGTCTTACTGGATAAACGATTATTGTAAGGGTGGGAGAAAAAAATCATCGACACTAAAATTGCCCAAAACAACGCGTTTTGCACGCAATCGCGCAATAAACAAATCTCCGAGTTGTAAAGACTATTTATTATTTCCATCGTTGCGTCATGTCAAGTTGTCATCGGCAAATAAATTATTATAATTATTATTATTATTATTTTCACATTACGTTGCGGTGACAGATTGCGCGCGTCACGATAAATCCAAACGATATAAATATACCGCCGGGGCGCGGGAGATCGGCGACGTCGAAACCATCAACATTTCACGGTAGAAATCTATGCTATACACTTTGTTTTAAGACAGGTACATACATACACATTCGGTAAATTGCGTTCACTATCGGAGAGTTTTTATCGTCGTTGTTCAGTTATCGCCCCGTCGGAGTTTGCCAACATGAACTGTGTTCGGTGACGTTTAATAATTCAAAAAACTTTTCAACGCAACATTAAGTTAAAAGTTTCACTTGTAACGATTGAAAAAAATAAAAATAAAATACTATTCGTATTAAAAATAAAATGCCTGTGATATTATATTATATCATACGCTTCAGTTGCTATTTTTACACGAAATATACCTACTGCAATGTGTACAAGTGTCTTAAAGATATCATTCACACATACGTTTACAATTTAATATACTATTTATTTCAAAAACGTACTCTCTACAAAATGATCACGATACACGAATTTACGTGCGTGCGAAACAAACTTAAATAAAATATAAGTTCTCCAACAGAATAATATATTCTATCAAAAGGGAGTAAACGATTTTACTCAAATCCCTACTTTGTAATATGATAAATATGATAATAATTTTCAATATTTATACATTATTAGAAACATTTAAAAATATGTTTATATTGTCAACGCGCAAAGTGAGTATTTGAGCGTATTGATTGGTTCATTTAATATTTTTCAATAGTTCACATTTCAGTTGACTGATTTCAATTGACTGAATTTTATTTAGATCAATACGAATATTATGTTTTCAAATATTTGACACAATATGTTTTCATTATTTATTGGTACTGTGAATTTTCTGTTTTTTTTTTTTTTTTTGTATTAATTTAGTTTTAAAATAAGCTTTGGGTTTTACGCTCGAGTGGGATATGCATTCCAAGGAATAAGGAGGTTAAAGGATGAAAGAAACTTAATACGGTTTTTCCGTTATATACTAAAATATAATAAATTTAACAGCAGAGCAGTCGTAGTATTTTCCATAATAAGCATAGAGCATAATATTAATAACATCACACCCCCATACGACGTCATTGATAGAAATCGTAAAAACAAGGATGTATCACCAAGCATTAGGCAAAAGGTAGTCATACATAGTGCTAGACTGGTTATTAATTTTTTTCGCAAGACTTTTGCTCGTCGTGGCCTTAATCACAGCCACGTCATCGTCACGAGTACTTTGTCATTCTCAGTACTAGTAAATTCTACATAACAGTTAACTATTTTTATTTTATTTTATTCATCGTTTTACCGTATTAATAAATTATTGTGACTTAGTCATACTTCAAAAAAACAAGTGTTCTGTTTATTCATTACCTACCTATCTTCTCACAACCACCTCAAGCCAACCAGGAACGTGCTACGTCGTTTAAATAACTAATGTGAAAACGGTGTCCTGCACAGCGATCACTACATTTTCCTAAAATTGTAAAAATTTTAGCTAGGTAGAACATAAAATATCATGTACTAAACTACTAAAAACGACCGAAAATACACTTAATAGATAAAATTCGTTTTCAAACTAAAAGAGTTACTTTACTTTTAATAATTACTCCTTATAAGTAGGTATATAAAGAAAATAATTAAATAATATTTTCTATACTTATTACATTTTGAATATAGGTGTACGATTTAAATTACGTGAGGTTATAATAACGTTTGTATAAGCAAATAAAATGTCAAATATTATCTTAACCATTAAATTGAGTAGTAACTACTTTAGTAGCAAAACTATTTGATATGTTTTTAGATTTTTCGTATATTGATTAATACTTGTTGTATTCATCCACCATAAAATTAATATACACCGTATTGATGAAATGTTTGATTAAAATAATAAGTATTATAAATAACTACCAAAATATTGTTATTTTCCTGTTGTTGTTGATACAGCAAAACTGGTTGTACCTATTTATATGTATTTAATGTGGTGATTTATTGACATAATATAATTTATTACATATTTTACTATTATTTCGTATACATTATACACCCTATAATAGCTATAATGCTTTAATTATTATTTATCATATTGTTATGGTCTTTATATTATGTAGGTATTCACTATTCATACTTTTGATAAGTATTTTAAGCATTTTATACAAAACAATTTAATTATATAAATTTATAATGACCAATAGGTAAGTACAACAAAAAGCAATTATTATTGGTTTATTGTAGGATTTTATTAGAACATAAAAATTTTCATTTGAAGTTAACATTATATCCACTTATAAATTAATATAATCTACTTCAAATGACAGTTTTTCTTTTTCTACAGAGTGTCCCGTGAGAATTTACCCATTGCGATATCTCCTGAAATAATAGAGATATCATAACTCTGGTTTTTTAATAAGATTCATAAGGACAAGAACTACAAATATTTCATGTTTTAATTTATTTTAATGTTTTGGTAAAAGAGTTAAAAAAATATATTTTTTTTATTTAATTACATTCAAAAAAGTTGAAGACAACCATTTTTTAGAGTTCATTTTTCTGAAAATATTGACGTTTTAACATTTTAATTTCATCAATCTCCTGATTTTTAATGTTTTTTCTAGTTTCGAGAAAAACTGCGAATAGTGGTATCAATGTATCAAACATGTGGCTCACCTGCTCGTACGGCCAGCGAACGCTAACAGTGTAATTCATAGTTTTTTTCGAAACTAGAAAAAATATTAAAATCAGGAGATTAATGAAATTAAAATATTTAAGGGTTAATATTTTCAAAAAAATTAACTCAACCAAGTTCAATTTTTTTGAAAACAATAATAAAACAATATATTTTTTAACTCTTTTACCAAAACATTAAAATAAATTAAAACATGAAATATTTGTAGTTCTTGTCCCTATGAATCTTATTGAAAAACCAGAATTATGATGTCTCTATTGTTTCAGGAGATATCGCAATGGGTAAACCCCTCACGGGACACTCGGTATATCATATTATATTCAATTTTAAGCAACTCGAGTCCTACGATATTTTGTTTGTCTTGAACGTTTTTTCTTCAGAACCACCCTATACATAAAATAAATGTGACGGTGTGATGTATTATACCTCTTTCTATGTACTTTGGTAACGATTTACCTGTTCCCGGTTTTTGCGCGAAACCAATCAAAAGAAACCAATCGTATCCTTCTTTTGTGACAGAAAAAACAGTAAGACATCACAGCCGGACGTCCATTTTTTAACACACGCACTTCTGGAGGGTTCGCATTTTCTGTTTGCCGACGACAACTGATACAATATGAAGGACGAATAAGGACAAATTCGCTGGCACCAGGATGTCTGTAGTAAGGTGAAAATTCTAATTCCATTATAGCTATTTTGTGATGAAGTTATTTAGTCCATAAAATGTTTGATAAATAAAAAACTACAGTACAGAGATTATATTTAATTCTGATTTTTAAGTATAAGTAGTAAATACTATAAAATTATTTTACTAATATAATATATTTTAATGTGTAATCATTGTTTTTTTTTTTTTTAATTCTTGTCGTTGTTTAGCAACCTCTAAACTTAATTTCCTTATCGAAAATATTGATAGTACATATCGTTGTAATATAAAGTTGCTCAACTAATACACTAATTATAGCATTTGTATATACTTTCATAATGTCCTATAAGGCTATAATGAATAATTAATGAATGCAATTTATTATAGTGTAATATACACCATGATCGTCTACTGGTCGTATAATTTCTGTTATAACCTTAAAATAAACATATTCGTAATTCGTATAAATGAAGTCATCTAAAAAATGTATTTAGTTTATCATCTTAAATTGAACTTCGGCATATGATACAATAAATTATATTTACAACAAAAATATAAATTCTAAAGTATACTTAATATAACTTATACAATACCCAAAGTAACTATTATCATAAAAAAAGAAAAGAAATATACGATAGCACTAGAATAGTTATATAACTTAAACAGGATTAAAATTGTAAGTTATCAAATTCTTAGGCAATTAATTAAAATTAATAATATGATTTACATATTATACATTGTTTTTATTTTATTTTCCAGTATTAGTTTAACAGCAGTACTACTGGATTCAGCACGTAATTTAAATATAATTACAATAAATACAGTAATTAGGTACCTATTTTAGTATTTATAGTAAAATTAAGTTCTTAAATATAAAAGAGAATCCATTAAATTACTAGGATACTTGAGTTATTTACAGTAGCTAAAATTATTATACAAAATCAAGTAGAGAGATCTAATAATATAATGTAATATAATACAAATCATGGCTTACTAAATGCAAAAATGTTATGTTTTATTCTAATTCGCACTACTATTTAAATGTTTAGATTAAAATTTAATAACAAATTCTCATAAAATCATTACTGAAAATAAAAACAAAATATTTATAATTAAATTATGATTTACACACAGTATATTTTTCAATTGTATTTGTTAATTCAATATTACCATTGAAAGATTCAGTGTGAAATTAAAACATATTTTCATTTTTTCCATAAAGTTTTTCACTTTAAAATCAAAGTAGTAGTGATGATGGATACAGTAAAAAATGTTAAGAAACAATGTTAGGTATCAAATAGTTTAAATCTGATTGTATTTTACTTTGTAAAAGGACATTGCTTTAGTATAAGCTACTCATTGTATTTTATTAATTAATGATTTGAAGATTACAATTTCTATAAATACTAAAGAAATAAAAATTAATTCTTTCAATTGCTAAAATAAATTAAGGAAATTAAAAAATCTGCTGAATATAATATTTTTTCATTGGTCAACATTTTAATTAAACTGAGCTCTATATCCAGTACTATTGTATTAGGAATTAATTATATTATTATGATATCTGCTAGTAAAGGTTTTATAATAATATTATGATTTCGAATTTTTGTAACATTGTAATTAAATTCTTTGATTCGCCAAACAGATCTAAAAAAAATTCAGACATTTATATAATACATATTAAACTCTATTAGGCACTTAATTACTATTTTGTATTTAAGTTCCTTATTATCTACTTTAGTATTTATTATATTTTTATACAATAATGATGAAATAATTATCAATTCAGACAAGACTATTTCTATAAAATATGTATCATGTCTAGATTAAGGGGTCATAGTGGAGCATAGCTCTGCAACAACAATACCCACTCTAAAGGTCTCTGTTTTTGAGACATTATGCTTTTATAGCAGCATAAACTATATCCATATAAGAATTAAAAAATGATATTATTTTCATTTCATAAAAAAAAAATGTAGTCACTATTAGCTATATTGTATACCAACAAACTATCCCTATTTTATAGTTATAATTGAAAAAAAAATATCCTGCTTAACTAATTACCTGAGATATAAAATTAATTTAATAATTAAATATATCTACCTATCTTAAACTATATTACTACAGTAAATATTATTATTTAGATATTTATTTGTTTGTTTTTGATGAGTTACTGTGACATATTTAAGTAATGAAGTTTTAATTGGTAGACACAGTTGTAAAGTCTCCCGTGGACTATGTCGGGACGATGGACATTGATAAAATGCATTTTACTATTACTTAAATCCATTAGTAAGATATTTACCAGGAAAAATATCAACAAATAATTAAAATTTAAAAGTGTTGGCACCCGACGCGCGCAGTCGTATTGCCGTGCCGATGACATATTCAACCAGCAGTACTACCGTTACGTCGAGGAAAGGTGGTTTAGTGGTCATTTAAAAAGGGTATAACACAGTTATGGAATATAACACCACCATAGAAAAAACGTAAATGTTTTATTATACAATGAACAATTTCATAACGGTTATGATATATATATATATATATATTAATAATGTTGTGCAAGTTTAAATGAAAAGCGTTTATAAAGAAAAAAAAAAATCAACAGCTGGGAGGCTCTTAGAATTGACATCGCCGCGGTGTTTTGGGAGAACGCTAGTATAAAAACAGATTGTCGGTTGGTCGGTCGGCCGCAAGAGATAGCGACGCCCCTGCGACCATTACGGTTGAGAGCGATAAGAAAAGATTCGGTACAAAAAAGACCACGTCAAGTAAACGATAGTAAGACGTCATGTTATACAATATCTCTAATATCTCCACATGAGTGTTAAAATACACAATCTGGTGACAACGGCCAACTTAAAGTCAGTGAAACGAATTTTCAATAATACGTATACTTAGTTTATTTGGTTTATTGTACAATGCCTCTCGCCTTTCGTATGTTTGCATTATTTAAAACATTTTTTTTTTTTTTTTTTTTAATTCAAATTTAATTTTAATTTAATTAATTATTTTACTCGTAAACTTGTGTGGTTTTTTTTTTTTTTTTAGTTAAGTTTAATTTAAAGTTTCTTTTAGATTTTAAGTTGATTATGCACCTTTTTGTTTGTTCTGAAAAGTTAAAAATTATGTGGTTTTCCATGTTCAAAGAATAAAAAGAAGTTTTAAATTT
Organism: Rhopalosiphum maidis; assembly: GCF_003676215.2. Taxonomy (NCBI): domain Eukaryota; kingdom Metazoa; phylum Arthropoda; class Insecta; order Hemiptera; family Aphididae; genus Rhopalosiphum; species Rhopalosiphum maidis. The sequence goes on along the minus strand of NC_040878.1, from coordinate 4,283,982 downwards.
TAGTTGAAAAAAGTTATGAAAAACTGTTTTTATTGAGAGAATGTGATAGAATTATAAATAATTATAATTTTATAAAAATATAGGTTATTTATTTAATTAGGGTATGTTAAAACAGTCTTAATCGTTTTTTAATGAAACTATTTAAGTTGTATAAGAATTAAACAACACAGAGAAAATTTTAATCAGTTAAATGAACTGATTACTTTTACGATTAAATTCAAGTAACGTAGATAAAAAAAATATAGATATGTTTATTATTAATCTTAATAAAATAATATGGAATGATAAACATTTTTATTTTTACATTAAAACCAATGAAACGAAGAAAGAACTATTTATTTTATTATTATTTTTTTTTTTTTTGTATCATCATTAGTTTTCACCCAATCGAGTTAATACTAGTATTAAAATCTTTTGAAAATAATAAAACAAATGATAAAAAAATACAAAAATTGGAAAAATTGCATTATACCTTTATTTATAGATCCGGGGTTTATCAGATATTTTATGGAAAAACGATTTATTGAATCAGGATCATTATTTATTAAAAACACGAGACCAAAATATCTCGACTTGGTTTTACCTTTTTTTTTTATCGATTTTAAATTTAAATTAACAACCATGGTATATCTGAACCTTTGTCCTTTATATTACCTACCTATCAAAATCACAGATTCATTTCTATAGTAGTTATTGTTAATTTATTGTTGAATGTGGTATTATACGCTATTACTCTGAATTTTTTTACCAAGTTTGACATTTCAATATTTATCCATGATATTGGAAACTTTAGGCAAGCTATTAAAATATATTGTAGTTAGCTTAGATAAATAGTCATATTTTTATAAGCTTGATAAGATAATTTGAATTGCATACGTATATATAGCACCAATCAATTAACAACACTCAGTTATCCATGTCAATGGTTAATCCAGGATGACCCAGGATTAATTGATTTTAATAGACAACAAGTCACATTTTCGAGGAATAGAGCCGTGTTGTTGAGGTACTATCAAATTCAGTTTCGCTATAAGTTAGTAGCTAAATGTCGAGAATGTGTTTGACGTTTATAATGAAAATGCTGAAATCGTTGTTGGTCAAAATATCAGTGAACAGCGACCGAATGACTTCAAAGTTCGTGATACCATGTGTTTGATACTTTTGTCGTCGAGTACGCCCAGTTCCACGATGTAATGTATCGGTCATACATTTATATATAAACTAATGGCTATATCATAGTGTTCAATCGGTTTTTTTTTTCTAATCATAGCCAATAGGAAAAACTTGTTTTTGTATTTATTAACGATAGACACTGGCATAGGTTTGAATCAAAGTTATTTTATTCCTCACCGTCAATAATTTTCAATAATGTATATTTTGTAAATAACAAACGGTTTTAATTAGGCATACGCTTATCATTTTTATATTACTTACCTACGTAATAATATTAACATTATTATAATGGGTCAATACGAGCACTTTGTTGTATGATCGCATGGTTTATGATAAACTTTTCGATTAGAAAAAACGAGTATACCTATTGTATATTTTTATAGATTATAAATTAAACTTTAAACTTATGGCTTAAGCTGCTAACGTAATTTGGATCAAAAAAAAAAAAAAAGAACGAATAAGTTCTATTTATTATTTTATATTTTACTGTAAACTTTACCAAATAGAGATTTTATGAGTTTAATTTAAAAAGCACAAATGTAGATATAGTTTGCGTGCAATGCACGATAAACTCATAGGTCTGATTTTAAATAATAATAACAATAATATTATAATACGGATACTACAGTATCTGTTAACAGATTTTTAATTTTTATCATGATCAACAGATAGAATAAAATTAGATATATTTAGGCATTTGAAATTCTAACTGAAACACCTCAAAATGTATAGTAATAATAGTCATCGACTCATCGTTATTTTTTATGTTAAAAACTAGAATATTTTTCAAATTAATAAGAGAACTAATACGTTCAAATTTTAAGCTTTCTTTTTTATATATATTTTGTCGTATTTTATTAAATACTCTCAGTTTAATTGTTTATAATTTTCAAATGTTTTATTGAAATTCTTGTATTTTTTTTTTTATACAAATCGTCAAATCGTTATTAAAATGTAAACCGTTTAATATACTCGACTGTATGCATTTAAATATTTAATAAAATCATAATATTCTGGTTCTAACTAAAAAAAAAAACTCTCAAAAATCAAAAACAAAAATATAGAAATATATTTTCACGATCATGAATAAAGTTGTTAAAGAGGAAAATACAAACAACACTATTTGACACTTCTCTATTTATATACACAGTAATAGTAAAAAAAAAAAAAATGTTTCCAATATTTATATTATATTAAAATAAAAAACTTGAACGGTTTGTGTATCATTCAGTTGTTATAGAATAAATCGTGTTTATTATGTGTGTAATATTTACTCGGTATTTATAAACAAAACACTCGCCTGCCTCAAAGTAGTGGTCCAGTTAATAGGTTTACGTTTATCGTGATTGTTATAAGCGGTGAACTATAATCATGCAAGTTAAATTAGTCACCATCACTGGACTGTTTTATTTTGAGCATTTATAGTTTACACGATATATTATATCTGGCTATGGACAACCTTAAGTTTTTTTCGCGTCTTCTTGCGTATCGTAGTGTAACAATTAATAAACTCCGCCAAAAACATGGTGTATAATGGTAATTTCTATGAATATTATAAAATTTAGTGAATATCAATTGCACGATGTATAACGTTTTGAAATGATCGTTTTAAGTGTCCGTTAATGGTTTTAACATTATATTATTTTAATGCATTATGACTTTTATGAAATAATTTGCTAATTTAATATTCAATTGGCCAAATTAATTTATAGTGAAATAAATTAATATATATGATATACAGGTTCAATGAAGATTATAGAAAAAAAAATGGGTTATGAGTATTTGTTTTATATTTAGCTTATAATATATAGGTGGCTAAGCAAAAGCGGTTTATTATTATTTACACAATTTTGGATAAACCAATGTGTTCAAATAACGATACTGAAATCTGATTAGTTTCTTTACATAATACTATATTATGACCTACATCTCAAGATCTAAAGATTCATATTTTTTTCATTAAACTTTTTACAATTTAAAATTTAAAATTCATAATAGTTATATAATATTAAAGAGTATACTAATAATTTTGAATTTTTTTATAGTTAATCCATTTACTTAAACAAAAATGAAAAATTACTCAAAAAAAAAGAGGTAAAATTATTTTATATTTTATTGGTTATTATATACATTTTTTGATTCTAAAGTTAATATTATAAATAGTAAAATATTACATAATACAATAATATTATTATAATTTATTATAATTAATATACTGTTGATTTTATTATATTCATTTGATTTAGATGTAATACTTAATCACATTAGTGTAAATTTAATATAATATTAACTTACACTATATAAAATATTCATATAGTATTTCTTAAAATGTAGATAAATACCTATTTATGTTTATGAATCCATATAAATAAAATAATTTATTATTATTTAAATATCGAGTTTTTTTTTCGAACCAGACTATGCAATTTTTTTCTCTAGTAATGTATTTTTAATTATTTTTTAATTTTACGACATATTATTTTATTTTACACATAATTTAAATTTTTTTACGTTAGCATTGAAATGATTTCAGATTTAAAATAATATTTTGTTAAGCTACTTACGTCAAAAATCAATTTAAAAAATATTATTTTCCATCATAAATAAAATTGTAAGTTTGATTAGTAATTAATTTTAAATAAGTATTAACCAACACGACTTTGATGTATTTGTTTATTTAGAAAAAAACTGATCGGGTGTGCAATAAAAAGTACGTTTTACGTATTTAAAATAAATAAATATATCGATTTTGAATAAAAAAGATTATTTATAATATATTTTTGGATTTAAAATAATGAGAAATTCAATTTAAACTTTCTAAGTCATCCAACTCATTTCGCGTTTATTAAATTTTAACAATAATAAAGTCTTTTGCGTTTAAATATTATATATTAAATCCAAATGCACAGTTTGGTTAAATACATTTATTTAATTTAGCAAATGCGTAGTCAGTTATTCCCATTACCGAAACGAATAACTAACTGTTTCTGCAGGAAGCTTAAAAACTTGTATAATATATGCTTCCTAGCAAGTAACTTAATAGTTATTATCAGTCGATGTTATTATTTGTAGTGCCTATCTCATAATCACAGTAAACGATGAAATGTATTGTTTCCGTCCTGTTTTCAGAGATAAAACTTATTTCTACAAATCGTTTTCTTTAATGGATTCGTATAATTTAGTTGAATATATTATTTTATTTTATTTTTTTATTCTTAAAACAAAATAATTTCCTAATGATTTTTAATAATTTTAAGTGGTTACCCTATCCTTAAATCTAAATTCCCTTAAAATGACTAAACCATATCTAGTTGATAAACATTAAAAACCATATAAATCATTCAAGGTTTGAATCCAAATTATCTACTTCAAATAAGGTTTATATTTTACAAATACATCTAAACGTCCACAACCTTAATTTTTTAATAAATACTTAAAGATATAAAAAACAAAACACTTTAATTTAACATAATACAACATTAAATTATTAAAAAAATATTTCAAATCAAACTAAATTATCACACTTTAATTGGCTTACCTCGATCTAAAGAAAAAACTATCTGATAAACTTTTTACTAGAATTGTACTAGAATAATTTAAAATAAGTTTATTAGTATCGTGATTTTGTTTATTCCAATTTAACATGTTATTATGAGTTTTCGAGGATTCTTCTACTGGTTGGCAGAATTTTGAATATTAATATTATTATGTCCTAAAATTAATCTCTCAATAAGTATTTTTATTTACATTTATATAATAATATTATATATTTGCGGATTATAAATATATTTTTTTAACATTAATATTATTTTATAAAAAAGTGCTCAATCATTGTAATGATAATAATAATATTCACATTATTCTTTTTTAAAACTCATATACATTTTGGAAATATATAGGAAAATTTTGTTAATTTCAGAATTAATTAATATTTATATTTTATGACAAATAATAATATAATGCAAATAGGTTTTCCGGAAGGTATTAGTTTTTATCATCATTTATATCAGCGATATGACATGGCTATCATTTTTTTATACCACCTACCTGTTAATAAATTATTGTAGTATTGAAACTCAGATTATAAAAGCGTGAGTAATTTTTCTAATCATAATATTCGACTCGTGATGGTTTAATTTAATATAAATTTGGTATAATGACATTTAATAACACAAAACCATTATATCATGATTATAGTCATCAGTATCTTCAATAGTACGTTATTTCGGTAAAGATATTGTTAGAACAGCCTGCAGCTCAGAAAAATAAAAATCCTGTTTGCTCTGTTGACCCAGATATTATTATATTATACACATGATACGCCCCATTTATAATACACACGGTTTTGTTAGCGAATTCGCAGATTTTTTCACGTGTAATCTGATAATTTCGAAGTATAATAGTAATTGGTCATGAATTTTGTCGTCCTTTCCGTATAAATAGGTCACTTAAATGATAGCTTTTTCGCGCAAGAGGAGGAGTATTCGCCGTCGTTTTACAGGGATAAAATATTGTGGCCCACCCATCGGTACGACCACGAGAGTTAGGTCGGAAGCGTTAAAATTATTGCGCAGGCACTCAGTCCCAGCACCGGTGTCAGTTTGGTACATGCATTTTGCAGTACTCTGTATTATGATAATAGAACACGCCGTTTTTGTGTTTGAACAAAGAATATTTAGATCTGAAATATTAGGTTTACGGTATTACATTACCATTGTTTTATTGTATTTTCAATATTTAAACACTATGGCCAGTATGGACAGTCGCGACTTGTGCGTCGTGACGGGATGAGGATTTCTTCTGGCACGGAAAAAAAGAGATTACGAAACCGAATTAAACGTTGAATTCCATCCCTGTATAGTGACTAATTGCACGGTGTCTTACCCATATTATTTGGAAGGACTTCGTCTCGTCCTGACCACTGCAGGCCGTTAATTGTGGCGTATTGTGAAGGTGCAGTCGCTGCAATACACGTGTTCGAAATGATATTATTTACGCAGTGCGTTAGACAATCGTCGAACAGAAACCGTCGCTGCGGTGTTGAATCGCATTCGGTGTATCTATCGTCTATACTATATACTATTTGTTTATTTTTTGAATAGGTTGAATATTGGACCATCCAAAAAGAAAATATATAATACTTACTATTACTTATAAGATTCTAAGTGAAACAATTTTTTTCCCACACGAATTGGCGACCCCCCCCCCCCCCCCGGTTGAGAATCGCTGCTGAATAGACTGACCTGTTAGAAATGCAGTCGGAAACATATATTAAATGCAGGAGAAATGTAACTATAAAATCCACGAAAAACCGAGAAAAACAAATTTTTTTTGAAATAAGTGATGTCACGGTACACTGGTAATCTCGTTACCAGATACCAGTTTTTAAAAACAATGTGTTTTAAATTTTTACCTAATAACTAATTTTTTTACTCATAATTTTTAATAAATAGTAAATTATAATAGAATACAATAAATAAAAATTGAATGATTTTAAACTAAAAAGAACAACACGTTTGAGAAACTTGACAGTCAGCCTCCTTGTGGTGTCTCTTGGATTAGGTACGCTAAAAGAATGAAGCTGAATATTTGATTATATATTGAAAAAAATATATAACGATCCTGGAATCAACTCGTACATACTTCTTAATGACCCGGAAATCAATTCAACGGTATCGGTGTAGGTAAACAGGTACCCGCGGGAATCAACTCGTACGCAGCCCTTATAAGGTGTATGATTGATTATACATGTGCAGCCATGAACATATATACCATACATGTTAATGTACCGTTTACCATTAATTTTTGTTATTTTTATTTCGCCGTCGGAGTAATAGCTTCTCGATTTTGACCGGATCCTAAGATTGAGGACTTGATAGAATTTATAGTAAGTATATAGTCATATAGATACATATGTATATATTTATTAAATAAATTAAAATAGTTAAAAATACTTTGGTTTACTCTAATTTGTGGTAATCGATAAAAAGTTCTGTAGGGTTTTAGCCGTTTTAGGGGAATTGCCAATTGGAATATCGTGTTTCCCCATTTATTATGTTTTAAATTTTTTACAGGCATATTGATTTCAGAGTTTGAATTTGATTTAAGTTTGAATAAAAAAAAAATCTAGCAGAAATCATTTACGTGACTTACGAGTATACTTTATAGCGCGCGTACAATTCATATGCGATTTAATCGGTTTACGCGTTAGGCGGAGTAGACTTAACTTTTGGCGGTGTTTAGATAATATTGTTCAATGTGCGATATGCGCACGGAGATTCGTCTAATTAAAACGTGTCGGCACCGGAACCATCTCATCCGCCCCACAAAAAGACCGCAGCAGCCATTTGTCCCATCACGCGATCAGTATAACTGAATTTTTGGTACGCGGATCAACCTAAAATTATAAACATTTATATCGTACATATTACGCACAGTTTATATCGCTGTGTCGGTTTACACGTAATAATAAATGACAAGCGGTGAGCGAAGAACACAATATAGTTTCTTCGGTATCGCACATACCTATAATATAACGTTATATTATTATTATACGATGGCAGATAGTTGCGCATTTCAGTGCGGTGTAAATGATAGGCGCTCGCAGGTTGACTGAAGCAGTGAAGCGATTTCCAAGTATTTCCGCTTTTGCTGCGGTTTACGGGATTATAATATTACAATGTTGTTTTGCGTACATAACTCGCGGCGATAGTTGTAAAGTCTTGTAGGACTTGCCGTTAACACATGTGGGTGGCATGTGGTTAGTTTTACCCGCTTCAACTATTAATGTATTATTATGCAGTGCGAATTATATTATTATTATTGTGATATTGATATCGGTTGCAGATTTTCGCTTCCAAAAAAACCAGATTGAAACGATAAAATGATCGTAAAATTGTATATTAAACTCGGTGAGATGTTGATGGGTTAATCTGTCCTTTGGTTTTTATATAGTGACTATTTTATGAAATTAAATTAACAGCATTGGTGGAATATAATAAAAAAAAAAAGAGGAAAATAAAGCAAGACTACTATATTCAAAAAGAAAATTTGCAAAACGCCAATAGTTTTTGAAATAATGAACGATAACTGATGACAGTTACTAATTACTATTAAACTATTTAAACTGTTATATTAATATTCATATCAAAACTCGGTGGGCTATTGCGATGAGAACAACTGTAAACTTGACCCACGATTACCTTTTTTGATAAATACTCGACATGATTTAATTTTAGAATAGTAAATAACGAATATATAATATTTTATGTGCCCAATTAGTTACGATTACAATAATTACATTACTATCCGTGCAATACATTGTAAAGTATAAAAAAGCTTAATATTATTAATTAAAATTTATACTTACGATAATCCAGTAGATATAAATTAAAACCAAAAGAGAATATTTAGTTTTAGGAAGTAAAGGAGACAATTTTTTTAATTTTTTTTTTTTAATTTAAATTTTATCATATTATATTTGTCATGTCTTAAAATATGAATTATTGTTGTTGTAAAATGTTTACACGGGTACATTTGATGACTGTCGGAAAAAATATTCTTTTTTTAGTTTTTTTATTTTGTCACAAATGGGTAATTCCCTTTCATTTAGCCCGTATACGTTCAGTTTGGTGATATTTTATGAGTTTAGGTCAGTTGAGTGGCTTTGGTGGAGTTCGAGAGTGTTAATTGTTGAATAATATTATTGTTCGGGAAAGTGTTTACTTTCTTCAGCTGTTTCCTATAAGACTGCATTGTTGATTCTTAACATTAAAATATCACACGATGACAATAGAAAAATAGTTTTATGTGTTAACAGTTAAGTACATTGTTATGTAATGATTTCAATTATCATTATTATTATAGTTATATTTTTTTTTTTTTTTGGCCTTTTACTTTTTGCTACTTGGCCATTAGTGGTACATTTTCAGTATATAAGTTTATACTTATAAAACCGTACGAGGGAAAAATAAAATATAAACGTTATATATGAAACTACAATAATATGTATGTACAGAATATATTTCAAATATATACATACTATATACACTTATGTTTTGAAAAGAAGATTAATAAATGAAACAATAATAATTGAATAAATTATTATTATTATTATTATTACTATTATTAATTCAGTTATTTTAAACGTTTTTTACTTTTAATATTCACATAATATATTAAATTTATTGATGTTTGGAATTTTTGGAAATTTAATGATTTTTAGATGGTTAATGATTTCACGAACCAGGCAAATTCGAACTGATAATTGATTTCGTTGAATACGTTTACTCTTCACATTATAAGAATTTAGTGGTTATTATTCCATTATACCTAGTTGTTTGACCATATTATTAAGACGATTTTATTACTGATAAATTTGTCAACGTGTATTATTTCTAAATTTGATTCTCAATTGGCAGTATTTGTAATAGACTTAAACAAAGACGTGGTAGCTCTGTAACTTGTAAACCAACCGCTAACAGTATTGTGTCTTATTATAGCTTTAACATTTCTTGGAGATAATTAGTAAATATATCTTGTTTACCATATTATTACCATTATACATGTCATCGTTATCCGAGTGAAGTATCAAATTTATTACGCTAAATTTCCCGTAAGCTTCTAAATTAAATTAAATCATTTTTTCATTGTAATAATTTTAAATAAAATCTGTTGAACTGTTTTAGTAAAAAAAATATTTAATTTAACAGTAAGAAGCCGTACAAATATTATCAACTTTATTTTTGCAAGAATTTAGCATACCGTTCTAATATGTAGTCATGTTTACATAACTATCCACATGATTTCGATTTTCTGAGGAAACATGTATCTTATAAATTTAAAACTAGTATGTTAAGTATTCATTTTAAATTATTTCAAAAATCTAAATGTTCACTACTAAGAAAAAGGCGATACCTTTTCCGGTCTCCTGGTAACTATTTATTTTTGATTTTTCGGTAATAAAATATCCATGAAATTTAAAATCTAAGTTAAGGAGTACTTACAAAAATGGTGTGATAAATATTTGAGAAAACAATTTTAAAAACGATTATTTTCACTGAACCATGGCTGTTTTCTTAAGTGAATTTCATAGCTAATTTTTTCGTCTTTAGTTTTTTATTTACCTACCTTTGATTTATAATCTTATTCTAACGTGTTCTAAACACTAGCGATGAATAAAATATGTAATCTAGTGGCATCCAATATTTATATTCTAGTGTAAGTAATACCGGGCGTTAGGCATATAAACTATAAAGTATTATTTGTTTATTTATTCGTTTATTTGCTGTTAATTTATTTTTCAAGTCACCCGAAATGCATTATTAACGCTTAACGAGAAGTCTTTGAATTTTCGAAATTTTATTTTATTATCATGTTGTTCTTAAAAGTATATACCGTGCAGGGATTATTGTTTGTACTATAACGCATAAAAGCCCGTTATAGGATCGATCGGATGAAAAACCCGTAGATTCTCATATTTTGCAAACGTGCAGCGTCATCAATAAAGAAATCTAGTGAAATGGGTAGCCCAAAACGCATAATGAAAACCTCGACATGGTCGAAGAAAGACGTAATAAAGTACTTTTTGTGAACCATGTCCAGGACTCGACGAACGTCCGGCTATTGAAATGGAACCGAAGCAAGTTTTTTTACACGTTTCAAGAAATGTATTCAAAACAAAATTCTCATACAACGCACCGGGAAAATCGTGAAAAGAACTAATGGAAAATGTATGAGAATTCAGAACAACAATGAAGAAAATAAGAAGAAAATGTTTTAAAATGCCAATATTCACACAGGGAATGAGAATCATCGTACACGCAGGCAAGAACTATCTCTTAGAGTTTCTATCAATTCGTGTGTATATGCGTATATGTGTGTTTAAAGAAAGTTGTGTACGGTGAGGGAGGAGAAGAACAGTGCGTGAGTGGGAATGAAGGATTTAGATACAGGGTTTAGATTTCCTATAAATTCAGCTATTCGTGCATAAATTCGTAGTCTGCTGAAGTCAATCGTTATTATTTTTATACCAGCAAGTATTGACGACGACCGACGATAATGATAATATTGTCATGTTTAATTGCCCACCTAAGTTATAAATTTAATAATTTTCTAGCAGTTATGGAATTTCGAGAGTTGTTATTATACATTAAACGGCATTCAGATTTAAAAATCAACGCACTAATATATTCATAATTAATAACAATTTGTAAAAACCTAATGATTGTTTTTATTAATAACATTTTTTTTATGTAAAACTAAAGAAGAAAAACGAATATAAAAATAAAAAAGGGGATAACTATGAGTAACCTTTCTTCTATAAAGTAGGTAGTAGATTCTACACATAATAATGTATACGAAAAACGATTCTGAATGCGGAAAAAGTCTATCAACATTTATTATAATAGTATATATATTTTCAGGTTTAGTATATAATTGTTGAAATATTTTACTGTTGGTAAATAGTAATACGGTTAGGTTAACCATAAACAATAAACAAGGAATAGCATAAAATTAATCTAAATGTTTTGAACATATCATTGAGTATATAAATGAATAAATATAATAATATTAATAATATACATGAATGTTTCAAATTTTAACGAAAAATATTTTTGAATTACACCAAATGTTATATTAAAAAAATTATTATATATTTTTAAGTTGTTTAGTTTAAATATGTAATATTTACGAGAAGCAATGCAATGAATTTTATAGCCTTAGAAATCTATAAAACTTAAATAAATTTTACATTTTTGTTTACAAAATAATTTTATAATTATAATTTTAATTAAAATTTATATAGGATACCCTGTATTACATTTTTAAGTTTTGAATTAAATAAAAACTTTGTTATCGACATTTATATATAAAACAAAAATATATATCTACAAATAGTTAAAAAATCTTATACTACTAGTAGAAATGATAATATAATCATTTTAAAGAACAATTATATTTAAAATTATGTCAAAAAATTAAATTGAATTTGATAAAAATATGTTGAAAAATCGTGTTTTTTTCATAATTTTTGACCAGATTATACAAAAAAAAAAATAATTTGAAATTTCTTCTTTTTTTACTGCCGAAAGTACTAAATTTATTTACAATTCTACCAAAAAAGACATAGAAATAGAAAATCTAAGCATTTTTACTACTCCAATGGTGACGACAGATATAATAAAAAAAAAATGAAAAACAAATCTTACTGCAGTTAAAAATAATATAATATTCATTATTATACTCAAACTCTAAAATATCAATAGATTATTTGTGTTGTGACTACTTATACTTATACGGATAAGTATACTTACACTTATATATTATATTTTGTAACAATGATAAATTATAGAATTCGAAAAACTACTTTTACTAAAAGTTTAGTTTACATAATGTTTTCATAACTAATTATAGGCTTTGCATAAAAGTAATTAATCATTATGGATTTTAAACATTAATGGGATTTATTAAATAATAATCATATAATGCAAAACTTTTTATTTTTATTAAATAATGTCACAACCAAACAATAAAGATTGATAAAATTTTAAACACGGATATACCGTAAATGTTTACATTTTTCGTAATTCGGGGAAAGTTTATTATTCGATACTTAAAGAAGCTAAAAATAAAATCAAAAAATTACTATAAATGTATAAATATTACATTATGACCGAAATTAACAACATATATAATTTATTAGTTTGCTTAAAGTCTAAATTTGGTTATTTACTTATATTATTTAAAAGCATCATTTTGAATATTGAAACTTTTATTCGTTGATTTATTTTAGAAAAAAAAATCACGAAAACAACACTTTTAAAAACGCACACTATTACTACTTCAATAAATAGTACTGTCCCGAACGATTATAATTTACAACTACAAATATAATAATTGTTATACTATATTTTTAAGTTAAGTTAAATAAAAAAAAGAATTTTGTAATAACTTAACTTGTTCTAGTTTTATATGATAATTAAAGTTTTAAGATTTTGAATGCAAATGTAATAAGGTATTCGTGTACAGGGTTGGCACTCCACGAAGTATTCAGAGGGTTACACGAACAGGATCGAAATACAAATTATTAAGTGTATTATTTTTGTGTAATTTGTATTAAAATAATAGGTAAAGCCGTAAAGGTACATTATATTTTTAAGTTACAGTGATATTAGAAAAATATATTATAATAATATAATATTATATTATATATACTTTACTATATACTATATATAATATTATAAAATATATATTTAACCATATTAAGTTGATAGGTTTAAAATTATGTACAAAGTATGTGTTTTCTCAAGGTTTAAAAATAATATAAACAATTATATGAAAAATTACAAAAAAAGATATTTGATCATTTTTAAATTTATATAATCCGTATAGCTAATAATAAATAACAATAGACAATTTTTAATTATCAGTGAGAAATTAATACCTCTTATCATAAAAAAAGTGTATTTGTTGTAGGATTACAAATACTTTGTACGTATATAATCGTTTAATTAAAATCATTTTTAGAAAAATTGAATTAATAGGGGAAAAAACATATTGTGTTTACAAACGAACAATTTCATATATTTTATTTTATTATTATCTAATAAGATATTTTTCCTGAAATTAATAGAAATAACATGTGCTATTTAAAGCAAATAAACGATTAATAAAACTAAAACTTAAGTATAATATAAATAGTATAGAATCCATTGTCTGAAAGTGTTGTTGTGGAACAGCGAAACATCCATCATATGAAAATGTTAAAAATACTACTGTTATTTCAGTAGTTTGTTTTTAAAAATTTATAATCCACTGATATAGTTGTTATGATATACGTATATCAACTTTTTAAACTACAGTCCACGTGTGTGTGTTTTTTTTTTTGGAAACTGTAACAATACGTTGTATAATGTAAAATACTATTGTTTAAAATATTATAAATACTTTTTCATAATAACCATTTTGTATCATGTTTAATATACTATTATGGGTATACCTACTTACAATGACGGAAAATCAAATATTTTGTAAAATGTTTTCATATTTTTGGTAGATTATGGAATATGGTTGACATGATACTATATCATTTTTTATCATTTAAATAATCTCTATAAAAAATAAATTTATTTATTTTGTTTTTAAATATTAATAAATAAAATAAAATATATATAAATTTGTCAACTTGGTACATAGATAAATATTTAATGTCCTTACATTTATTTGATGAGATAGAGTGTTATGACACAAATACCTACGGAGAAAAATATATATAAGGTAGATTGTGGTTTTCAGAACAAAGGATTTAATACAAAGAAAAGGAATGACAGTTATATTTTGTAAAAATTGAGTAGGTTTATGATGTGCGTTTAGAAATGGATATAGTTTCATGATGGGTTCTTTATAAAAAATATACTTATATTTTAGTTGTAATAATCTGAGAAGACAATACAATACAAAAATGAGTTTCTTAGTCGCGTGAATTTGTAAACGTCAAAATGTCAATAATACTTAAAAATACAAATTCTTTAGAAGTTTTATTTAATATTTATTGTCATTTTTCCAGACAATAATATAAATAAAAAGAAAGACTTGTTTTGTGGGTCCAACCTTATTGACTACAAAAGTTGACTTGACACGAGCATTTTTGTAATTTCTATCATTGTTACCCGTGTAAATAATAAAAAGCAATATTAATATAAAAATTATTGCAACGTAAAAATTACATTTAAGTTAAGCTCATCTATAGTTTATTAAAAATAAAGATAATATTTTTTTAAAAGTTATGGTTGAATAATTTATTATATTAGAAATAATCTACACATATTGCTATAAAATTGTTTTAATTGAATTCAAATATAATATTATAATATAATTTACGATACCACATTGTATTTTGGATTTGCTAATATAGATTATTTAATACAATTGTTGTACAGTAATATTATAGGTAATTAGATGCACTGAAAAACATAAAATAAATTGATTTCCTTAAGATTCATTGATCGCCATTTCA
Organism: Rhopalosiphum maidis; assembly: GCF_003676215.2. NCBI lineage: Eukaryota > Metazoa > Arthropoda > Insecta > Hemiptera > Aphididae > Rhopalosiphum > Rhopalosiphum maidis. The sequence continues at coordinate 4,268,792 of NC_040878.1, read as the reverse complement.
GGAACATATTTTCTTAATATATAAATATATATTTTTTTTTTTTTTTTGTAAGAATTGATTACTAGTATTAAATCTAACAGGGACTATTGATTAATATTTATTTTTAATGATATACTTTTTTTAGTTTTTACACTTGATACTACACACACAATAACGCCAAGCCGACAACACATATATTATACATTTATAACTATAGCCTAACATAATAATATAGAATACATGTATAATAATCTAGTTTTATTATCTAGTGTGATAATTAGATTTTTAAAAATTCAAATATCTATCATGTAGTTACGATATTTACGATTTTGTATGATATAGAAAATGTGATTATTCATATTTGATTAATTATTATACATATAAGAAAAAATAATTTATAAATCTGGGCTTATACAAATATATACATCACAAACTATGAAAGAGAATAATAATATAATATTTGAAAGAACGTCATATCCACATGAATGGATTACATGCTACAGTAACGCGTATAATAATATAGAAAGTAATATTATGTTCTAAATTATCCATTTTACTCTGAGTAAATTATATAATTTAAGGGTAAAATATATTATCTAGGGTCCAAGTAGAAATTTTAGATATTTTAAATCAAGAGTAAGTTATGAACGTTATAAAATTTTTAAAATCTACAAAAATTATATAATTTTAAAATGTCCGTACCTTGTTTCAAAATTAAAATAACATTGAAAGCAATATTAAAAAAACAGAAAGTAAAATATACTATTCTGATCATAATATTTACCATTTTATACTTCAGTAACACGGAGACAACATATGCGTGCATGGCGTTGTCTTAATTTCCAACCGATTTGTGGAATGAATTTATTATAGTTATTTATCACATGACGTGTTCTTATAATTAGGGTTCTAAAATTGCATGAAATTTATTTTTTTGAAATATTTCATTTTTATGAAAAATAAAAAAAAATATAAAATAGATTATAAGATATAAAAAATTAGGTAGATTTATTAATTATTTATAACTTAAATTTTAATAGTTATAACTAATAAAGTTATAACCAAATGCACTATTATATTTATCCTTTTATTATCTATATTATTTAACCTTTGTATAGTTTTGCTTATTATCTATTTAAATTTAAATAAAATGGAAATATAAAATTTATAATATAGTATAATTTGTATTATAATTATATAAATAAACAAACTAAAAAATAAAAATTATTAAAAAAAAAATAAAAAAATATTTTTCAATATTTCATTGAAATATTTCACACTCATAACCCTACTTATAATACTCTACTCGCTATTACATCAATGCATCCATTTTGCCTATTCATCGTGCCGTCGTATATTATTTTTTGTAATTATACAATGTATTTGAAAATGTTTATAAACACTATTATTATATAATAAACTTTTATAAAATATTAAAAAAAACGAATATAAGGTATAAGGTCACGGGAAATTTTGAAAATGCGGAAGCTAAAACCTGTCAAGTGCTTTACATCTAATACAAAAATTACTACGAGTATATACCTACAAATAATTAGCCTCTAATCTATATAAACTGCAGAATCAAATATTAATCAAGACGTTTCTAACGTCATTATCCGAGTTGTATTATAAATGAGTAACATTTTAATATAACGAATGCAATTTAAAACCAAATAGATAACGAACTCGATTTTGACGAGTATCAATAATAACGATAATAATAACTAATGAGCAAAACATAAATATGATATTTAGCGGGATAAACCAATTTCAAATTTGAACAAGATCTCATTGAGTTATAATTTATGAGTAACCGTAAAGACTATTATACACCATGCACGAAAATTTTGTTTATATTTTGAAATAACCAAAGAACAAATCTAATAATAATTTATAATGAATTCTTTCGCAAATTCAGTATTTTATAAACGTTTTAACGTTTTAAATTGAAAACAATTTTTAGTAGTTATATTATTAAGGTGTTTTAACTCGAATAGTTTATGAAAAAATAAAATCAAAAATTATAAATCAAGTAAAATTACTGTCCACTACCATTATCGTTAAATGTTACACAAAGGGCATACCCTTTAATAAGGTTTTTTGTGAAATAATATATATTTCCGGGGGCAATCTGGTGTTGTCAAGATGCTGATATGTTCGTCTCTTCGTCTCGGGGGAGCTTATTAAACATTTCTCTACGCTTACTGAATTTATTATTAACGTTATGCCACGCAACAATTACGATTGCTCACAAATTTTCTATATAAATCAATTGTAAAAGTTAACGAGGCATTGAGTGGTACACGCGCCCTCACATAAACCAGAGCATACATTGCCAAAGTTAATTGTAAGGGCTCAAAAACCATAGTCTATTTAAATATCCATAAATCTTGTTAAAAAGATATTTTTGATAGGTACTTTAATCATTTTGAATAAAACATAAAGAACGAAAATCCACAAACGAAAACATGGTATCGGTGATGGAAATGGAGGTTTGGTGGAATTTAAATCGTAAACGTTATAATATGTACTGCACTCGCCCACGAGAGAGAAAAATAATACTTTTTTTATACTGAGAGTAACACAATATCCTTTTATTTTTTTTTTTTACCGTTTATGTTCACGAGTTATATTATATTCCAGTTTACGAACTTCTTGAATTAATTCTAGTTTTGTTCCTGTTCTCGTTTCTAGAAAACTGTATGTAGCTATAACATAAGATAACATAAGATACAGTATAATGTGGGTAAACTACATTTATTATATATATATATATATATAAATATACGATCGTTTTTGTTGTATTTGTTTGATATAGTTTAAATCTGTAAAAAAAAAAATCATTTTATCCGTTAAATTTAAAATTTACAGAATTGTATTATAATTGAAAGAAATGTTGTTCTTATAATGTTAAGAAACTACTAACAAGAGAAAATAATAAGTTTTAAAATAGTTCTATATAGATTGAATAACAAATAATATAATTAAGTCGATGATACTAGACTTTTAAGTTTATAACAATTATACCAAATTGTTGACTTCAAGTTATTTATTCCTTTTCTAAGAAACAGTCAAGATCTTGTGTAATTTAAAAAAAAGTTAGGATAAGCTAATTTTTCTTATAAAACTAGCGATAATAGTAGATTTACTGTAGTATAGTTTTGTTAACTCATTATAGACTCATCAAAGCAAAACTAAAAAAGAAATGGAAACTTTTCAATACAAATTTGGCATCTATTTCGTACTATAAAAGTTATACACGTTCTACAAATTTCATTCAACAAATATAAATGAATTAAACGATAAACAATTTGCAATTCATCACTGTTTTTGATATCCATAATATATCTACAGATAGTTTGAATTTAAATTGCACTGTAATGGTTATTTTAGATTCTATATATATGCATGGGTTCGAGGGATGAAGTTGTTATGCTCGCAATAATAAAGCAACATAAAAAAAAAATAAAATAAAATAATTATTATAAGACAACTGTTTGTATAAGAAAAACATGGGCGACAGCGTTAGAAAGGCGCGTGATAGGGTGTTTTACTAATAGCGTTTTGTAAATGGAGGAATTTCGAGTAAATGAAAAAGCTTAATCAATTCAAGCTAAAGCCTCCTGTAGACGTTATATAATTATATACATAAAGTGTAGCGCGAGTAACGTTGTTGGATTTATTAACGATTCTTGCCAAATGAACCGTGTCAAGTGCACTTAAAAACATCTTTTATGAAAATTCGGCTTTTGTCTCATTATTCACGTTCGGTCATTGAGATATTGTCGTCAAGCGTGCGACACATCAGCTGTAACCATGGTTACCGTGAAAATGAGTCGGTCGCTACCCAAAACATCAGCCAAGCTGAAGACGTCTAATACAATTACGAGGCTCTAACCATCCAAGGCAGTGATATCGTAGCCTTTATGTTTACCCTTTATTATAATATAACCATTGCCACCAGCGTAGTCGGCCGCGATTTAAAACGAATGTTGTATCCACCTTTGCGATAAAAGTTTAGCTCAACTATATTCATCTCAGAGTTTCAGATACATACTTTTATCTCAGCTACCTGTTGCCGCTGTCATTACGACAGCTGAAATATAACTATTCGTTAACTGCTTTGGTAACGATAGGGACTATATTTTTTTTCTTCATATACTATCGCTTCTGCTTTGTCTTGAAATCGAATAAAAAAAATAAAAAAATGAATATAATAATAATTATTATTATATGATGTATATACGTACTGAGAGTAAGTAATTAAAAAATGAATATAATGATTTAAATTCGTACTTATAAAATATTGTTATTTATTTGTTATGACGTTGTATTTATTAAGCTACTTATTTCATAGTATTAATATTAATCCTTAATACTTGATATTTATAAAATGTAAACTTACCTAATCCTATTATAAAAGTACTTAAATATGTCTGTATGACGTGTTCAAATTTACTAATTGTTATTGTAATAAACAATACGATAATATGTACTTATTGTCTTCAATAATAGTACAATTGCAATGCTGTAACAATATATATATATATATATATATATAATATTGTTAAAAATATGTAGCATCGACGTTAATTATTTTAGTCACGTCTTAATATCGAGTACCACACAATTCATCGTATATTATTGGCAACCCCGTTTATGTGTACCTAAATATTATGTAAAATTATAATAATATTATTATAAGTAAGACTCGGATTTCAATGGATTTGTATTTTTTTTTTTTTTTTTGGAATGTCTTACATAATGCTTTCTAAGTTACAAATGTGTTTCAAGTACTATGTGCTCTGACAACAAACATTTTTTAATTTTTAAGAACATTTTTGATCTATTTCTCGTATTATGATTTAAAAGAATTGACTTCATTGAAATATAAGTACTAAATAGTACTACGTAATATAAATTATTTTTATTTTAAACTAAATATCAGGTAATACAGTTTTAAATTAAACAAGGTTTAAATTGTAAATTGCTCTTATTACAGTTTAATGCAAAAATATTTTAATTTTTTACTCATTTTTTATATTTTTTACATAATAATTTGAAATTATTTAATAAAAAATGTATTTTTTGATATTTTTAGAGTTTTTAGGTCATAAATGCATTTTTTGAAAGGGCATTTATTCGATCTCTTATTGTGAACAATAATATTATTGGCATATTGCGCTCATATACTGTCATTAAAACAAAAGACGGGAATCGGAAACGATAGAGAATACGCCATTTGTTATCATTGTGACAAATTCAGCTTAAGTGTGCCTTCAATCTAAAAATAACAATATTCTTATGGGTGGCATCATGACGTGATCAAAACTACGATAAAATATCGTTAGTTATTATTATTATTAAAGGGGGCATTTGAGAGGTCCTATTATTCCTATTTAACAACATGAAAAATGGACAAATTCAAGAACGAGTTGGAAAATGTCAAATTGTCGTAAAATGTTCATTACGAGTATACCATATTACATTTTAACATGCATTTAATGTAATAATTGTAATGTTCATCGTATATTATTCGTATTATGTTGTTTCGAGAGATGTCTGAATAATACTGATGCTGTATGGGTAAGACTCAATGACACAAATTAGAACACATTGGGTCTAATTATTGGTACTACACGAACATATTATTGTACTATAACTATCATTATGTTATAATATTGTTAAATTCATATCCTAGTCAAAATTGATTGTCTTGAGAGATTTTTCAAAATATAATTTAAAACTGAATTCAAAAATAATATATTGTAAACAAACATGTTTCATTCAAGTAATTTTTAATAATTGTATATATTATTTAATATATGTTTTATGCAGCCAAAAAAAATAATATTTGTCATTTAATTAACCATTAAATTCAAACTGAACATTTTAAGTGATGCATCTAAAAAAGTTTAATTAATATCTTTGTATGAATTTATCTAAAACTGTTATCAACATAAAAGCTTACTAACACTACATATATTGTAATTTGAATTTAATTTTTCATTAAGTTATAGTTGTGAGCCGTATTTTAGAGCTATTTGTACTTATATATTGTTTGATTATAAATTAACCACATTTTGCGTGCTCAGTTCTGAGACATCATATCTGTTTACTGTATATGATTTTGTATGTAACAATATTAAATAATTTGAGCTTTGACGCAGTCTAACTTACAAAGTTTAAACGAACGTCAAATATGTTTAATATATTTGCTGTCAGTTATACAGCCATCTGTCAGTGGTTTTTCATCTAACAAATAAAAAACAAATTAAATTATGTTAGTAAATATCAATTATTGTGAAATATCAGTGTCTAATTTATTTGTGTTTCGTAGGTTTATTATTATCAAGCATTTTTTTTTTTTACAATATGTTATTTCAAAAATGGTTTTTTTTTTAAATTTTATTGAATAATATATAACGATGAATTATTTACGAATATTTACGGGGATTAAAAAAAAAAAAATAATAATGTAAGTATTTATATAAAAATGTTGTTTAAAATAAATTCATATAATAATAACAATATAAAATACAGTGTAATAAAAATAAAAATATAAGTAAAATTTGTAGTATATATAGTATTAATAATTAATAATTTAAATTAAATACGATTAGTGTTATTTCATATAGGATAATTATATTAATTTCATTATTTTTCGTTATTTTTTTTAAAAACAATATTTTTATTTATGTTTTAGTGAAAGAAGAATAGGGTAGTGCATAGTTGATACATTAGCACACTACTTAAATGTTTTAGTTGGTTGAAAAAATTGTTCGTTAGATTTTTTATGTAAATTTTGGTTGAAGTATGTATAAAGGGTTTTGTTTCTAACGAACTAAAGCAAATTTTATCGGTATTCTTTTCAACTATTTATTTTCTACTAATAAATGAATATTAATATTTATTTTTATTATTAAGTATATAATTTAATTCAACAATTTATGTTATTAACAAATAACTTAATATAAAAGTTATTTTAGTCGACTAGTAATTTATATGTAACAACCAAATTTCTAAGAATATTGGTGAATAAAATCAGAATATGCTTATACAATAATAATATTTTTTATTTCAAACTCAATAAGTGACAAAAGAATTATACGAAAAAAAAAATAGTTAGATCATATCTGGACTGTGACTTGTACAAAGAGATAAATGAAAACATGTTTTTGTAATCAGATATAATAAAATAATAACATAAAATAAAGATGGTTAGTGGATATTGGTTGTCGAGTCTCTCTTATTAGTAAAGTCAACCCTTTAAGTATGGTAATTGACAGATAGTAAAAAAAAAAAAAAAAAAAAAAAAAATACGAAATTCTGTGAAAGAAAATGATAGTTTGTTGTGGTTAAAGTTAACAACTGAAAAAAACAAGAATGTTTGATAACTCTGATAAATTATCCAATTATAGAAACGAGAAACTTTCCTCTTATTTTCATAGCAATTTCAAGTTTTATACATCGTGGAATTTTCTACATGACGTATTATTATGTGATTGTTATTGTTTTCAGTATGTTATGTGGAAATTATTCTCATGATAAGTCTTAAAAATTCGTCGGATATTTAATATTTATATGACTCGTTAGCGAAATAATTAGCTTATTAGTATTGTGTATGATAATCTAAATTATTCTTTTTCCATTTTTGTGGTAAATTCGATCGAATTTCTGTACTTTAAAATGATTGTTATTAATATATTGTATATAAATCATACAGCAAATATATATATATATGCGTCAGAATTATATGACTTAAAAAAAAATATAAGATCCATTAATGAGTCTTATTCAAGTACCATTTTCTTTGTTGAATAAATGAAACTTATTGTTTCAATTTTTTTTATTTTTTTTTTTATTTTCCGAAAAGGCAAAATGTATAAAGGTTAAGTATTTTAATGATGACCTAGTTATTATTAGTTATAACAGTTATACATTTCTTCGCTTATTACAAATATTATGATAGATAATATTATTTTGAATATAGTAACGTGTAGATACCTATTCATGTTAAACTTAACAAATAGTTTAACAACTTAATAGTTAAAAGTTTAAACGTGAAAGGTTGACTACTCTGCTTCCATTGTCTATACATTACATGATCAATATAAGTAGATGCTTCTCAATATTGTTAATATTTATTGTAAGTACATTTAAATATATTACAATACCTATATTACAAAACTTTGTTTAAAACAACGTTTTTGTTAAAGATTTTATATTTAAAATAAAAGAATCTGTAACATATATTATAATCGGATCAAAAAATATAGCACATTAGTTGTATAAGCTAAATCACAATATTATTATAATATTGGATATTTTGTTGTATATGTATTTTATAATAATATGCAGAAATACAATATTTAAATATTTACCTATCACTGTAATAATATGACCTACACTTTACGAGCTAAATAGAAACATACTTTATAATAATATCAGTTCAGCAAATTAATAATATGGATTTGAGTTGTATATTGTAAAATTGTATTTATCAGTCAGTAAATATCAGTTTAGTGTTAAGTATAACGATCTTGACAAGAAACATACATATAAACATTAAATACAATGATTAATGTCGATCTAAATTAAATAATTAATAATTATATAGTATTTTTAATTTAAAGTCATAGAATTAAAGATAATGAGATAAACTGTGTTCATAAGTTTAGTTCAAAATAATTATGTCCATATTTTTTGTTGAAATCATCGAGCTATCATTAATCATGTAATGTAATAAATATTTTATTATTAAAAAAATATTAAATAATCTTTTAATTCCTAAGTATTATCTATCTCTTCCGTATATATTATAATATTTCTACAAAATAATATGCATTACTATTTATATATATATATACTTTTAATATGTACCTACCTATTGAATTAACTCGAAAATTATAAGAAATATTATTCACATTTTTTGTTCTGCAAATATTAATTCCGCTACTTTCAAAGAATTTAAATATGATATTGCATATTTCAATTTTAGATTTATTTTGTTTATACATGGAAATATTATTAAAATTATTTCTAAAATTAAATTTGCAAGAAGAAGATAAACAAGTACACAAACATAAAATATAAATTTTTGAAAGCAATAATCCTACATTATGAGGATCATTTTTGGTCTAAATGACTTTAATCTTGATAATGACAATATTTACTATAACTAGACTCACGATTGAGTGTACAATGTACAGCTATGCTTAATATAATATTTAATAGTTATTATATTCATATTTCTACATGCATTAAATGTTATTTTAGACAATGCATATTTCAAAATATTTGTTCAAACTTTTTCAAATATAGTAATGTCAACATTTTAATAGTGAGCTCTAGATATAATTTTGTTTGATATTGGAATTTTAATAAAAAAATATAGTAATTTTATGGTGAGTATCCATTAGATATTATTATTAAATTTATGAACTGTTATAGTTTATAGATATAATACAATTTTTGTTTTTGTTCTGTGCGCTTATTTAGGATAATAAATTGAATTATTATAAGTTTCTAACAGTGTTATTAAACACACAATTAGTGTTTTAACACTAATTTTCGTGTTATTTTGAGTATTAGTTGTACTTATATGAAAATCAGTTAAGTATTATTATTATTATTAACCAATAAATGATTTTTTTTATTTTTTGCCAAAAATAGAAATTGATGGAAGCCAGCGTCCGTTTTCATTATAACTTAAAACATTTAGACATCATACGTACATACAAACCTATCTCTGGTTGGAGTTAATTTTTCGGGTTATTAACATTGGTTTCAGGTTTTTAAAAACGATATCAAAATTTCTTAATCATGATTGCTATTGTAAACTTTTGCAAAAATGTCTCTAACAAATATACATCATTGGTAAAAAATTTAGAAAGTCCGATGCCTCTCCACTAGGTCGGTATAGCTACATTTCTAGTAATGCTCCCGTCCAACCGTGCGGTATTCAAGCTAAACGGGACGATGGTATATAATACCATGTCATAAACCTGACCTCGTATACCGTAATGATATCGCGAACATGGATATTACGTCGTCCGGCTAGCGTCATAGAATTTTTTCTGCACGACGGCCTTAACGTCACTGCCGCCGGAAGTGATCAGTACTCATTTACGGACCACCTGCTTGGTAGGGCGCGCGTGGCAGAGGAAATGATTGTCGTACGACGGACTACACACTGCGTATTGAATAGCTTAAACGGCGTCGTCAGAGCGATTGGTATGACAGTGTCTACGCGCGCGCGCGTGTGTGTGAGTATTCATTATATACCTAATAAATAAATATATATATATATATTATATCATAGTCTCGCCGCCACTGACGATCGGTGGTGACGGCGGCGGCGGCGGAGTAGGTTAAATCGTTCGCATCGATTGCGCCGCCACTCCGCGCCGCCGGTGAACTGTGCGAACGGACGTATATATTATACGCGCGCGGACGGCGGGCGAAGGACCAGCGGTAGACGAATGCGTCGTGTGACGAGACGTCACGCTGCGGGCGGATTTGGAACTTTTCACTTAATCCCACGACCCACCACCACCGGCGTGTAGTGTGTGAGCTGCACTGAATGGGCTGTCGTAAACACCGTTGCCCGAAAAAAAAAAAAAACAAAAAAAAAAAAATGGGTCGCACGGCCGAAACGCGTTTAACACACACCACCACGCGCACGCACAAGACGCACGTGCGCGCGCGTATACAGAGGGTTACGGATGCGACGCGAAACGCCGAGCAATTTTCCCGAGTCGATACGATTAATCGATATATTATTATTATGATTTCGCGAAGAAAAAAAAAATGTCGTGTGTTACTACACACGCGCCTACGAAGTGATGGCGTATCGCGCTCTTTGCGGATTGTTCCCGGATTTTCGTATGTCATTTAGTAGAGGCGTTTAAAACGAGTATGCTTACTAACCTACTCGGGGTCGTCCGAACCATAAAAGAATTATAAATTATATGGAAACCGCTTATTTGCTGTTGGACATCATCACAATATTATACGGTCGACGTTTTTGGAATAGGAAATTGCCAGTTGTAGCAAAAAGGAAAACGCCCAAGAAATCGAAAATGTATTTTTTTTTTGGTTTTTTTGTTTCGAATAACTGACAACGATGCGAGTGTAGCACGTAAAATATGGATCATCGTGTTCGTATAACATAACACCCCGTATGTATAGACGTATTCATAAATAGTATTTGTGTGTGTGTGTGTGTGTTTGCAGTTTTATAAATGTCGGATTGGTCATTTCACCGTTTTCACAGCCATTTTGCGTGACAACACTGGTCGACCGAATTATAAAATCGGCGTAAAGAGAGATGACAACTGACGCCCGACGACGCCAACACGTTTGATGATACTATACACAACAACGTGGGTATATTTTGTATACAGTGCCCGCCGAGTTTTTAAACGTTAAACGTCTGGACAAATATTAGAGTCTTTGTTTTTGTTTTTTTTTTTCCGTTTTACCTGCCATGTACACCTATGTGCGTATACCCGTGAAATATAATATTATAATTATTTTTCCTGGCGTTTAGTTTGTCATGGCCGCTGTAATGTAATTCCTTTCGTGTCCTTTTATGCACGCGCGTGGCTCGGAGTTCCCTCGCTCTACGATATCGTTATTATGTCCCCGCTGCAGTACACATTTTAATGTCTCCGTATAATTCAACTCGTCCCGAACATTGTACCGACACCGTACTTACCCGCGCGTATAACTTCAACCGAAACACTACTATTATAATATTATCTCGTGCGCTCACGACTATTATATTACTACGAGCATACACGCGTAGACCGCGGTGACTCGCACTGCACGACGACGAACAGTGTTGTTATTATAACACACTCCCGACGACGTTTAATATTCGATTGTTATACTACTATAGTGATAAATTAATAAAGCGAACACGCGTGCTTGCGCACACGTTACGAACGCCCGTGTGCGATATGATTGATCCGACGAGTGATAGGTATTCTGATGTGTAGAGGATGGTATTTGGAAGTTAAACGAGCAAAAACCCAACACCGGGACGTTTGAAATTCTGAAAATTTATATTTGAAACTATACTATTATATCCCACTATATATATATATATAAAAAAAAAAATTATGGGTAGGTACTCGTAGTGAGCGCTACAACGCGTGTAGTGCGTACAGTGTAATTGATTCCGACACGACCCGTAATGTGCTGCACGTTTTTTTTTTTTATTTATTTAGTGTTCTTATTTTTCTACAAACTCTTACGTACGTGTCATAAATCAAACGGATTCGCGTGGAAAATGTTCGCAAATACGGTGTATACAGGGTGATTGTGTTAACAGTTGACGTACACCACTCAACGATTCGAGTAGTGTCGACGTTATTATAAAATGGGAATTTTTAACGGAGACAAAAGTCTACGATTTTTTTTTCTGTTTATTAACTTTTTTCAAGAATGTTTTTAAAATAGCTTTTCGAAATCGTAATCTGTACTTACTGTTAAAATAATCAATGATGGGTATAGCATGCATGTAATAAAGTAACGGAAAAGTTCACTAGCATCGTCAGCGTTTTATTCAACGCTCGACTGTATTAAAGTAGTAGTGTTCGGTTAAAAAAAGAAAAAAAAACAAAGGATAGTGAATGTCACAAATGATGGTACGAAGATTAAGTATATGTGACGAGTTGATGACCGCGCGCAAATTTTTACGCCAGACACAAAGAGCATAATTTTTTACTTAAATTATATATTATTAGAGTTATACTGATACACTTACTGCATAGAGTATAAATATTCGCAATGAAAATACTGGGAAATTGGATATATTTTTTTTCTAGTTGTTTCACGGTACAGTCGAATAGTCGAATAGATTACACATAACCGCCGTCTTCCACTTCTTGTTAAATATATAGTCATTCTATGAAATCCGGGACCCATTTTTTACTTAAAGTTAGGATTAAACTACAGTTCTGAAAATGGCCGTAATTATGCAAAGGAATAACTTTTTTACATACATTAGAACATAGATATCCAAATTGAATTTAATACCAATAATATAGAAAATACCTACGAACGATTTTCGTTCTCGAAATATGCGAACATTTTATTTGATAAGAAAATATGTAATAAAATTCACACTCTTCTATATAGAATCAACATCCCTAGTGGATCATACGTTATGTGATTTATTTATCTGTATGAAATGTAATGCGATTTACGAACCGAGTCACAGCTAAATCGATTGTGATTTTGTTTCGTATTATCTTTAATAGATGTGTAAACATTATCACGTACAATTTTCCACCATTAGAAACGGTTATTTGGTTTAAATCCTACAATGTAATAAATTAACATAGTTTTCTATTAATTTAAAACGTATTCAATTAATTTCAATATCTTTGATTTGAACTTTTAACGTTTCAACTTGAGGAAATACTTAACAAAGTTCTATCGAATATTAAGCCTACGAGAGGGATTAAAACTATGCGATCAAATAACTAACAATTGTTTGTATTACTAGCATTTGTCACAAGTTTAAGAGCTACATGATAGATTTTAGTTATTTTCAAATTTAAAAAATAATCGTTATGTTTTATTTTATTTATTCACAATAAACTGTAATTATAAAATAACTAATATTATTACTTATTTGTGGTTAAAATGATATTATAGGTGAAACTTATTCATTTTAATCCAATAATGCATTTTTTATGTAGCTATGCGTGTTTATTAAAGACAGCAAGTATAAAATTTAATTTATATGTGTATAGCCATTAGAGTTTTTTAATTTAAGCCATAATATTAATTTCTCTTTTAATTATTTCTATTTTATTAAAAATATTATTTGATTAACCTATTCTGTTTACTAGTCGTATTGGTGACTTAATCGATGACAAAACTCTTAAAGCCATGATCCGACCAATGACTTCACACAAATTCAAGAATATCTTTTCTTTCTCGAAAAATCGTGCATATAATGGGTACTTTCACTGCACCATCACTTCTGGGAAGGAAAAATGTCTATCTTCTCAACAGAAAATGTATTCGCTATCAATAGGTATTGCTATTGACAAAACACCTCTTACTCGGTTTCCAAATTTACGTGCAATCAACTCATATCCTCAAATAATAATCAAATACTTTTTTTCCGCTCCTTTTTAACTTCCAACCACATCGAAATACAAAATTTAACCACTTACCTATTAAATGTTTCTTAAAGCAATATGAACATACAGAATTCAATTATGGGGCCCTAAAAAAATCTCAAACATGAACTGTATTCAGCGTTTTAAATTTAAAACCCTACAGGCTATAACTAAAGTACTCTTTTATGTTTAAAATTAGTCCATTTATAATGATCTTACCATTTTTTCTGTTCATGTAGCTTAAACATTTTACAAACGATTCAACTTAAATCTTCAAAACCATACAAGTCTTCTAATCAAAAGACTTACGTCAATAAATATACCTGTTAAAAGATTAAAAATGCGGTCGCGTTGGTACCTACTAATCTAATAACCAAAATGTTGCATTAATAATGTTCTAATTGTATTATTATCCTCCTATAATAATTTAAATATTTAACTCGAATCTAACATAAATTAATACTTTTAAAGTCTTAACAACTCTCAAAGTGATTAAGTAACATTAACCGAAAAGTTATTTTTCCATAATAGATGTAATTATTATCAGTAGATTTTCGTATATAGATGGAAATATTATTTCTATATTTTTATAAAAAATACTCTAAGCTTGAGTAATACAGATTAATCTTCCATTTCCCCTTATATTTAGTGGAACCTCGATAAGTCGAAAACCTTGATAATTCGACATAAATGCCCGTTCCTTTGCAAAAACTTCGATTACTTGAAAGAAAAACTATAAAAAACTCGAATATTCTATTTTATCATATGTAACAAATATAAACGGATAATAACGATTACTTGTTGTTTATTTTTACGAATTATTATCTAATCGGCTAGTATGCGCCGATAATTTAAGTAAATTGCTATTTTATAGAGTTATTATCGTTATGTATTTTTTATTTCATTCGGTTTATTGTCACTACATTCGGTTTCGGTATTGTCAGTTTTGATCAATCAATCACGTGTTAGTGCAAATGTGTGGGTTTTAGTGTTGTGAAAGTAAAAATTTCATGTAATTTCAAAACTCTTACCGTTGTAGAAAAACAAAGAGTACTTGAACGCAAAGAAAATTGGAAGAATGAAAAAAGGAGATTTTGAAGAATTAGGAAAACCAGTTAGCTCACAATTTACCATAAGAAATAATAATAAACAAATTGATTTAAAAACAGATCGGAAGACCCCGAATTTTTGAACAAAGAGTAATGTCTAGTTAAGTTTTTTAAGCAACGCCAATATCAGTATCGGGGGATTTATCCTAAAATAAAAAGCAAACCATTTATAGTCATAATCTTTAAATTAAGAATTAAGTGATAATAAAACCATTTAACACGCTTTACAGAAAATAAATTGAAAAGAAAATAATAAAAGATATGGATGACGAAAAATCCACTAGAATCAATGTTCTATAAGTTATGCGAATTATTGATAAATCTTCGAAAAATGCAACAACCACTTTACATCGTGTTGAATTTTACTTGTGTCGGAGGATCACCACACATTGAAACATCGAAAAATCGTTACAGATAAATAATAGGCCCTGATAACTACGAAAGAATAATTAGAAAATAATGTAGAAATCGATGAAGGGACAACTCTCTGTTAAGATAACAGGCGATGACAATATAACCGACTTCGTTCGTGCACAGCAGCTGATATTGATTACATCAAAGAAAACATCTAGCAACTCGTGTTTCAGTGAAACGATCTAAAACTGCACTCGTATAGTCATATTATTGCTAAGGACATTTGCCGAAAAATCTAGAAATGTGAACAATAAAATGTGCTCTGCTCTGCTCAGCATGTGGTAAAAAATACAATTCATAAGGTAAGTACAAACATGTATACGAATAAATCTCAATGTAAAATATTAAATACTTTTTTTAAGTTTGTAATAATACTTTTATACTATACATATTTTTTTAAATTTCGATATATTGACGTTCCAAATTTAATTATTTAATTTTTTTAAGGTGTATAACAATTTATGTATACAGCGAGATATATCTACAATTTCTATGTTATCGATTACTATTTTTGTTTTAAATAGGTGCACAGCATAGATTGTAATCATATATAAATATAATTTATTTTTGAAGAGTTAAAGTACCAATTGCAATGGTGTTTAAATCAATAAAGCAGCTTGTCGTTTTAATATTTTTTTTATAGTACCAAAGAAATAATAAAAATAAAAGAGAAAAATAATCAAACCGTATAAAAGAGTTTAAAGTGCACAATGTAAGAATTATTTTGAATGACACGTTCAACAATATAATGGCCACTTTTCTTCAATGCTTTTTCTTGTCATACGGTTGATATGGGTAGTACGGTCAGCGATGTGCCATTTGAGTTTAAACAATTAGAGACGACTTACCAGAACTGTGAAACTAGAGGTAATTTATTTTCGGGATTTATCTGCTTATAAATCGTTACGGAAACGACACTATTAATGGGAGCGCTGTATGGGTCGTATTCGTACAGTCCGTGAATCACATTCTCGACCCTAGTCAAAGTAATGATTAATATTTTCCCAGATATCTACCCTGAAAAAAATACTAGAGTTGGATTCGGTATAAAATATATTTCAGTATGTCGAACATATTATGTGTGCTTAGGGTATGAGTAATAATAAAACTAAAATATAGAATAATGTACAAAAGCCAGTTTAAGAAAAAAGTATTATATTGTTTTTAAAAACAAAGTTACATACTATTTCCTGTCAGTTTGGTTATAATATATAAATAAATATATATATTCTATATATTCAGTGTTGAAAAAAAAATATTTGAACTTCATTATAAATACACAGACAAAAATAAATAATAAGTAAGATAAATTTTCAGTTGCATTATAATTTATTATTTTACTCCATATTTCATTGTGTTCTAAATGTGATTGACCTATTTTCAAATATACAAAAACAAATTATAGTTAATTTTAAAATTATCAGACGCTTCGTAATGTTTATGTTATTAAATTTTAACAGTTTCATTATATTAGCCTTGCATTTAGGTATTTAAATTATTCAAAACAAGAATTGACTATAATTCAGAAGTGTTCAAAAAAATTTTGCTGTATTATTATTTATGTATTATGCTGTATATTGATTTATATGATATACAATTACTTAAATCAATCAAGATTAAAATATTTTACAGTATTATGTGTTATTAACAATTCAACGTTGATATGATAATTTTATTATTGTGTATAGTCGTGTAATAGACTATAGAGACAAATGCGTATCTACCTATTCAAACTTGATTAATTACCTAAAAATGTAAGTTTTGGAATTTTTAAATATACTTTTAAACCATGTTTTCAAATCCTTGAGATATTATGTACTACTTTTAAGACATTTTCTGTAAAGGTATAAACTTTAGTTATTCATATGGGTAACTTTGTTACTTCATTTTCTACTGTAAATTATTTAGCGGATAATTTTTCTTAAAATATTGACGTATCGAAATAAAAATTCAAACGAACAGTTTTTAACTTTGTGTATTATAAGTATAATAGACCTATAATAATGGACTTGAAATATATGCGTGATATTGCGATTTAAAATTTTTAGTAATTTACATATAAAAATTTAAAAAAAAATGATTAAAGTATAATAAACACTAAATCCGATATTATATAAATATTTTATATTTTTGTAATACCATTATTAAGTACTTTTATTCTTAATATAAATATTCTATTAAATGAAAAATTACTCATTTAAATTTTAAATTAGGTACGTTAACATTAAATATATAATATGTATATGTATATAATATATATATCCACTAAATAATTTAAAAGAAAATAACAGGTTACTTAATTAAAAAAAAAAGTTTGTATCATCACAATATATTCTTTAAGTTGTACAAAAAAAATCTCAAGAATTTGTAAACATGGTCTAAAAGTACATTTAAAAACTTCAAAAATTCAGATTATGAATAACTACAATATTGAAGTAGAAAAACGATGGTGATGTTTGATGAATCATTCTGTATATACACATTTATTTTACGCATCAATACATCACGGAAACATATTATTATGCGTACTTATTACACATAAGTTGTGCATTCATACTTTATATTCAACGAAGTCATGAGTTTTAAGTTTATAAATAGAACAACATTAAATTATTATTAGTTCCTTACACATGATGTGTGTACACACTTAAGACCGTAAGAGCATTTAATGTAATGTAATACGCACATTTGGTGCGATCAAATTAAAACTGACATCGCAGTATTCTTTAATCTTCTTTACAACACCACAAGGAATTACAGTTTTAGGGGTAGGTACCGTGAATAATGATGTAGTCGATAAGATACTCTGCCTAAGTGCGTGCGAATGCGTCGAACTGTTAAAACGCCGCACGAGACGTTGCATGCAACTGACACTCGTACTTTGTAACAAAATGCACTAATATTATCATGTTATACGTATAGATATCATGCGTTGTTATTATAATAATAACATTAAGGAAAGCGTTAAAAATGCAAAATTATTGCTGCGTCTGAAAATCGTCGTGAATCTCCTTCTTCTCGGGGGGGGGGGGGAGGAGGGGCAAAAAATTCATTGTAAGAACTATAACAATTTGTCGATATCAACATGTATACAGCTTATAAAAAACATTTGCACACATAGTCATGGTAAAAAAAAATATATTATAATCATTCGATAACGCGCATCACAATCGTACGCATTACTTATATATGTATACGGCACATAATAGTATATACAGAATGTCCCACGGAGATCTGTCGAATGAAATAGTGAAATAAATTTTGTTCTAATCAATATTTTTATAAAATTTCTTTTAAATATAATTCATAGGCACTTGCATTACATTTTTAGTAAAAATTTTTATTTTTTATTTTTTGAAACCGAATATGAAAAACTTACAAATTGATTAAAAATATTCGAAATAGCCGATTTGTAAATCTGATTTAAAAACAAATTTAGATGGAATGATATTTATTTAAGTCAATTGGCTGATTTTTTACAATTTTTTTAAATATCAATATTCTCGTTAGGTAAATTACAATCTATTTTATGTTAGAAACATTAAATATAATTTCAAAAAATATAATTTTTTTTTAAAAATATTTTTATGAACATTTTTAAATAGATGCATGTTAAAAACCTAACTATTTTTTTACTGATTAACATAAACTAGATCGTAATTTACTGAACGAGAATATTGATATTTAAAAAAATTGTAAAAAATCAGGCACTCGACTTAAATAAATGTTTTTACCATCTAATTTTTTTTTTTAATTAGACTCACAAATTGGCAATTTTGAATATATTGAAAATTTTCTTATCAATTTTTTAGTTTAAAAATGTAGCGCAAGTGTCTATGAATTATATTGAAAAGAATTTTTTTTTCTAAATATTGATTAGAACAAAAGTTATTAATTTGATTTGTCAAATCTTTGTGGGACACCCCGTGTATGTATAATACGGCTACAGCTTTTCGAATTCACACTTACGGCCTGTAAGCGTTGCGTTTAATATCGCGCAGTACGCTGCCACGCCAACCGTATTAAATTATTATATCATATTCTTATTATGCATTTTGTTCTTGCGCGGTGATTATTGTGCACCGCTGTAGCATCGGCACGGGTATTAATATTATTTCCGCGTTGTCGGCGACGACCATTACAGAGGTATAACGGATAAGGGACGCAGCCGCCGCTTTTGTTTTATAAGATCGGTTTGATTTCTATCGCCGTTGTTGCGCGGCGGCGCTCGTTATTATCATCACTACAATATTATAATAATATAAAGCCAACGCGGAGGATGTGCACGGCGCGCGTATTGTCTTTGCGCGACGGTATTTTTCGTTTAAACCGTATAAATCATTCGTCTCGACGTTCCCATATCACACATTTATCACGGCTATATCCACGCGAATCGCATAGACTACCTACACCGAGTGCGCCGATTTTGACGGGCCGGTTTGCGTGTATGCGTGTGCGATGGCGTGCACAAAAGCCCTCCGTCGCTGTCCGCCCACAGGCACACGGTCGGCCGGAACACGACGTTGTTATTCGATTGTTTCATTAACTTTTGGATGACGACATTTAAAGTGGACGACGACGATTGGCTTTGAATTTTCTCGAACGGTCAAGGTAAAAGGTTGCAATTGTATCCGGACACGTGCACCAAATATCTAATAAGCGAACGACTTGAAACGGATCAACAACAATAGCGGTAAGTTACCTGTCGAACCATTTTTAACCATCAGTACTTTACACGAGTGAATTGACTGGACAATGCGGTCCATTGCCTAAAATAATATTTGCGTTTTAGGATTAGCAAGCCAATTGCTCGCATTTACGTTTTACCTCGTTGTATGACAAATACGTTTTTTTCCCGACCAGTGCCACCGACATTCGATTACTAAAATTTACATAAAAACTACCTGTGTATAATGAAAAAGTAAAAAAAAAATAATATGATATTATAGCGATCAATTATTGACAACCTGCCGATGAGAGATTTGTTTTGTTTTCAAAATAAAATCTTTTATTTAATAATTTAAACGTTAATACCTAGCTGATTTTTAACCGATATTCTATAACAGTTGTCGTCACCATCATAATCATCATGATACACGTTTGAATGATAAATTAAATCAAGTTTTCACCACCGCTATGGCTATTTATCAGCTTAATCGGTTTGTTGCACTATATACTATTTAGTATAATTAGTAACAAAATGACGATACTCTAGTTATATCAGATACTAATATTTACAATAGTTGTGGTTTATTTCTATTATATTTACAACAAATGTTGGTTATTATATTTTTTTAACTTACTAAATTTATACCGAATAAATAAAATATTATTTTTTTCAATTTTTTTAATAACTAAAATTATCATTGTCTGGTTTTCATTACTTTAAATACCTATATTATTATTAATATTTACCAACTTAGAAATGACAGAAAGAAAAGAAACCAGTGATGTATCGACCTTAAAATATGTTTTTAACAGTTATAGTATTTATATGAAACCATAATTTTATAAGTACAAGTACTTGATATTTTGTCAATATTTTTCTTATTTCATTTGAAACAATTGATCAGTTTCTAAAAGTTTGGGTTTGAATTTTGATTTATAAATACATTCTCCCATTTTATACACTCTGCGTTTTATTTTAATATCATCTAAAATTTTAGCCAAACCATTAAAATAAATACAATATTACGCCAACTAGATTACTTTTTATATTCCCATGATTTTAATTGATACATAAACATGCATTTTACAGAAAATAATATGTGTGGTGTAATAAAATATCTGTTCTTTTTTGTATTCTGTCAAAAGCTTATAGTTTTAAAAAGTCATATAATACCGAATTATTTGTTACGGTATTGGTCTAAAATAATAATTATAGTTTAGGTGGAAAATCATGTATCAACCTTTTATTTATAAATTTAAGATTCATTTTTACGATTTGTAATGAATTATTAGTAACAATATATTATCACAAAACTATTATGCAAAATCATTTTGATTCTTAATAGGTATTATGCTTTTGAAAATTATTTATTTTAAGCGTTAAAACTAAAAAAATACCTTAAATTGTAATACAAAACGTAGACACGTAGTAAGCCTGATAATAACTTTTTGAAGATTATATTTAGAGTTTACTTATTTTAAAATAAATATTGTTAAATAAGGTAACACTTTATAAACATTTTTTTTTGTAAAAGATCACCTTATAACTAAATTATTGTGCTATTAAAAACAAATTACCTATAATATCATTATTTATATATTGTCTAATGTATTTATAATATTTTAATCATCCCCTCTTAAAGATATTACATTTAAATACTAAAAACAAATGGATTTTGATCTTTAAAACAAAGTTAAATTACAATTTATTTATTTAAGAAATATGTGGTTAGTCATTTTTAATAAAAATATGTAATTAAATAATAAATGGTTTTGTTCTTAAATCTGTTTTAGTGCTATTTCTACTTTTTGTAAGCAAATTGCTTTAGTTCTATTGTATATATTTAATATTTATACAAATTCTAGGCCACTTAAGTAGTGAGGCCTGAGACTTTTCTGTCGTTCTATATACCTCTCAAGTAATTTTTAATTAAGAAAATGACCTTTATATATTCGTTATTGTCACTAGAAATTTAAAAATAATTAAAGTTCTTTTATAACAGCTGGAGAGTTGAATGGCACAAAAGAATTTTTTATAACAAATTAAACAAATGTTCTCATATATTCTAGTCTTGCGAAACGTCTTCCATTTTAGTTGAACAACTAACATCACCAACTACATTGAAAACCCACAAACATAATATAATTACTTCTACTAATTTATAGTTTCAATTCCCTATTTTATTTTATCTCATTTCCATAAATAATGTGATGATTGTCGTTTTGCTGTTAGTAACAACTAAATTCTGTATTGTAAAATTAAATAAGCCCATTACTTTGATGATAATATATTAAATAAAATATATTGTTAGACATACATTTATTAAAAATAAAATCCTGCAGCACAGTCTGGACAAAATTATTTTCAGTTTTTTATTTGACTTCTATATTACTTACAGGTCAAATTAAGTCAAAATTTTATAAATAATCGACAAAGTATTTACCTAGATGATTTTAATATTTTCGTATTGTATATAATATTAAATTACCTAGTAATCCTTACCGGTTTTATTTAAATAAAACGATATCTGATAGTTTATTATATTGTATAATCTCTTTGATGAAACCATCTGTACAATAATGGGATACAATAAGTAATTGTACATAATTGCAAGATAAATGGACGACGTGAAAAATAAATTATATATACGTAATCTGCACGATAAACTTAATCTGAAATATTAAGTATTGAATTATAACAAAAAAAGTCGCGTATACACACAAGGAATATTAGAGATATTTAATATGTTACAGTAAATGAGTATAATGTATGAGCTATTTAATCATAAAATAATTAATATGTAACTAAGTAATTTTGTTTATTATTAATTCGAAAAAATACACTCTTAAAAATTAATTACTAAAAGCAAATGGTATGTTTCGAAAAGTATAATAATATGGTTGTGAGAGATTTTGTTTTAACTTTAAACCACTTTATATTATATATATATATAAAGAGAGAGATGTAATTTTCCTTACACGATGAAATAAATAATATCTAATATTGTAAAATCATATATGATAAATGTAAAATATAGCCAGTAAAACAAAATATAACAATTTAGACTATAATATACAATTATAGACATACAAAATAACTTAATTAAATGTAACGAATTATTGTCGTACGAGAAAAATAAACTATCATTTTAAAACATTAGTCTTGATTCTGTGGTTGTTGAAAATGTCGCTTAATTTTGATTTCGTATTGTGAAAAAAATACAACAATGTTAGTATTAATTAATATTCTATATAGGTATTATAATATAGTGTATTATACAAGTCTATTGATGTTGAACTTATGTAGTGTAATTACTAGAATCCTCCCAATGATAATAAAAGCTACAGATAAAATATGAAATTTTGGTAATATATTTTATATTAACTTGAAAATTATTAAATTTTATCTTTAACGCACTAATACATATTTCAAATATGTTTCTATAGAAATGTCGAGAAATGGGACGAAAATTGTTTCTGTAGCCGACTAGCTACACAATATAATATGTTATTTGGGTTTCATCAACACTGTGCGTTCTGTATAAAACCTAGATTTATAAAGTCCTGCCTCGGTGCCATAAAATTGCGAGCAAGCTGACATAATTAATTAAATATTATTGTATTGTCAATTGTTCACTGTAGTGAAGATTATTATCATTAATAAATCTGGTGCATTTATGGCCGGCTTTACGCAAGACATTGTTAAACATGTATATATTTAATTCCAGCTTATGGTATTTTCATTAATTATAGTCATTTGAATTAAATCATCTGAGTTTATTTAGTGCTTGTAAACATTTTCAAATATTCACTCATGTCGTAATAGTCATTATTACATTTACGCGTCTATCGTGAAAAATAGTTAAACACACTTAAAAAAAACATGAAATAATTTAATTCGTTTGTCTGTATTATTTAGAGTTATAAGTTTGGTACCATTATTACTTTTACATAAATACGTCTTGGTAAATTATTACTTGATTAAAAATGATAATGGACATTGGTAACGTTTTCATATTCCGTGAAAATCATAACTATGTAATGTAACACGCTAACACGGAGTACATTTCTGATAATATTTTGTTTTTTTCATAGTGCACAACACGCATTCAAATATTGAAATGTACCGTACTTTACTGTCAAAGATGAATTTGCAAGAAATTATTAATAAAGACTGACACTGTCAGACAATTTTGAATAATGTATAATTTATTAACGTTGACGTGTAATTATAGTAAATATTATAATAAATCATACAAATCACAACACGTAACACAATATTTGTGAATAAATTAAAAAGTATGTACATTATATAATAAATTTACTTTAACTACGTCTGCTTTATTTTTTTTTTAGGTATTTATTTCAAGACTGAAATTCATATACCTTGAAGAAATTAAAACGCATTTATATTTATAGTTATTTATTTTGTACACAAATAACACATTTTAAAAGTTAAAAGTGTTGATACGTTGAGTTATTGTGTTCGCACTTTTTTATATGTCACTAAAAGAGTAGTTTTTAAGTTTTCATTTTTAATACAGGTTTCACCAATTGTTGTATAAAAAGTTGATATTATAAATAAATCAGTTGTACTATTTATAAAGTGTAAATGTTGAATATTAACAAAAATCAACACATTTTTTTAAAGCAAAATTATTAATAATAAATTTACTTGCTTAAAATTGCTTTAACAAAATACGATTGCATTAATATCAAATAATTATAATACAAATACTACACTAGTTTTCGACGTATTGTTTTAGTATGCTGTCTGACTTTTTTTTCAACACGGTGATTACCGTATAATCTAAATAAAAATAGATTACAGACTACACTATTAGAACAATACAACGGTTTTTAATCCCAATCGATTATAGCGTTATTTGTTATTTTATATATTTTTTGTTTAAACATAGGGTCTGCCTGTTATACTTATAACTTTTAAAAGTTGTGTGACCTACTGATCTTAAAATAAAAGAACACTGATTTTTTTTTAATGTAATTGAAGTTTAAATTGTTCGTTTCGTTTCTCCAATGCAAAAAAAAAGAACATTGCGCACGACAGTAAGATAAATGATCAATTTTCTCTTTATTTCTTAGTGCATAATATTGTTTATGTTAAAAGTTAAAGCCATTACATTTTTGTATTTTTTTTTAATTTAGTATTTATTAGTAAATTATTGATACTTGAATTCCTAAATTCTTTATAAACTAATAAATCAGCTAAAATGTATGCATATGTTCTTATAATTTATAAAATACCATATAACAGAAATGATTAGCTAAAAAATTACCTTAAAAAAATTTACCATTTATTTAAAAGTAGTTATTTATTTAGTAAGTAGTTTTTTTTTCTGACATCAACCGCATAAATAATTTATTTAGTCTAATTTCGTACTACGGTATCATAATGAACAATTCCAAGAACATATTATTTTTATTTTTGGTAAAAATAAAAACTTTTGATATTTGAGAAGTTTTTTCACTTACTCATTTATTATTCAGTAGGTATTCATACTTTTAAAGAGAAAGGTATATTGAATTAAAATTGTAAGAGAAGATTATTAAGTAAAGATGGATTTTTAAATATAATTTACATCACCAAGTTCGTTCGTTTTCATAATTTTAAACTTTATAAAAATATAGTAAACTTATTTATTTCCTCAAGTCTACGTAGAGTATAATAAATAACTGTAAACATAATAATATTTATAATATTATATGGACTTAATATTTTTATAATATTATATTGTATTTTTATTTGAAATTGATTTTTCGATTTTACACCGTGAAAATAAGAATTTAATGATTTTTTACTAGAACAAACCCGAATTTCAATTGAGTATATACGTGACTTTTTGAGATTTCCTTTTTCATAAAAAGCGATTTTGGAAAGTAAATAAAAAACGCACATCACTGTAAACCAATAGACTGCACGGCTCTGTTATATACAACGATTTCAAATGATATTTCTTGTGCGTTTGCAACGTTTTTACGCCTGTTATGTTATAGTTATTGTTATATAATAGTATGCTATACACCTCAAACTGTCATTAACATGCCACCGAAGCTTACTGTATTATTGTTGATTAATTAAAACTCTATTAATGTTTCTGAAGCATGACTAATCCTTTAGAAAAGTTCGAGCATCGTCTAGAACTTATGATATGCCGTATATTATTATTTCTATTGGCCGACCAGAATTTTATGATTCAAACGACGCATCAGTACATTAATTATTAATATTAATATTTATAAGCACCGTGCACGTTATTTGCGGAATACCATACACACACACACACACACACACAGTAAGTCGTTTTTAAAAATCTTAGCTATTGCTGTGTAGTGTCCGTATACGGTATGCCCTAGCACAGTATACATCCATATATATATATATATAATCACTGTCGACCAGTGAAATAATAATGGATTATTTTTTTTATTTACTATATATTACTATCGTTATTTAATCGTGTCGTAAAAAATAATAAGAAACCGTACGATGACCGTCCGCGGCGCTGTATTATAGTTGCGTAGTTTTTACGATATTTTTAATCAAACCGTATAATAATCATAATAATAATAATACGGCATTGGTGGTTTTGATGTGAACGTTATTTATATTACGACACGTCGACGTCACCGAAACAAACGCTCACAATAATAATAATAATAATAATATGTACTGTGCAGCAGCTGACGGTATATAATATACTATTTCCGTGGCACGCGACCACTCACCGCTGATGATTCGTATACAGTTGTAGTAGTAGTAATAATAATTGTACGTGTTCGTCGCCGTCGTCGTCGTCAACGACACCGATTCGTATGACCACGTCGAGATTTGACGCACGCGTGATTTCAAAGTTTTCCTGCTGCAGGACAACGTGGGGAACGGGACAGTAAATTATTATTGCTATTTCCGCTGCTGCTGCTGTTGTTGTTGTTGTTGTTGTTATTATTATTATGCGCACACGGAGAAACCTTTGAAACGTGCCGGTTGGGTTGTCAACTCGCAGCGCACGAGTGTTACATACCTAATTGTTTGTCGATTTCGTAGACGTCATAATATTATTATGGGCCACTCAGCTCTTATCAATTATTATTATAGTAATGTAAAGTCGTTAAATCTCTAGAAGTTTTCCGGTGGTCGGGAGTCGGGGGACTCGTCGATACGTTTAAGCTTATTATTATATAACACACTGGTGCTATACAGTCACCCGCGTGGTTTGTTCGAATGAAAACAAAAAATAAAGCTTATGGTTTAGCTAAGAAAATGATATACGTCCCGTAAATCCCACGCGCCGCAGCCGTTCAATTCGCCGACGCCCGAGAAAATACAAAATACAAATAGTATGATATTATAATAATATATCGATAACGTTACAAGGCAGTGACGTGAATTGTTGTGACGTGTATATTGCTCATCGCGTTTGGATCATCGTTATATCAAAATAATCAATCAGTTTGTCCCGGAAGTAAAATAAACAATTATGTTATTAGCTAAAAAATACGAATCCTCTCGAAAATCACGGTATTTACGGCGAAAAATCGTATCGGTCACCGCCACTATAAACGGCACGCTCTATACATAAGCGAAGAAAAATAAAACAACGACCGCTGATGATGATTATTATTATTATTATTATTGAGGTTATAATATACCTTGTAGACGGCTGTTCGCGGGTATTTGATGTATAGCCTATACACGCGCTTATGATATGTATATATATATACACATTGAGAGAGAGAGAGAGAGAGAGAGATAGTGCGATAGGGGCGGTGGAGAGAGACGGGCGGACAGGAGGACACACACGCGCGCATATACATAATGTATGGTTTGGGTGGCGGAGATCGAGGAAACACTGCAGCGCGGGGGATCAACCGTGAGGTCGGATCCGCGGGGGTGGCGGTGGTGAGACTTTTGGCCGGGGGTGCGTGGCGTCGCGCTTGCGTCCCTCCGCCGCAGAATCTCACCGCGCGCGCCGGCCGCTTCCCGCACGCACCGACGAGGAGAGTCAGTCGTCCGGCGTCCTGCGCCGTGGGTTATCTCGCGAGCGCACCGGTCCGCTCGACAACCGACTCCGAAGTCGCCGCCGCGGGTTCAGCAGATACGCGTGTGCACACACGCCGTCGCCGCCGCCGCCGCCGCAGACGCACACAGGACGACGTCACGTTCTATACCTGCGACGGACCGCGAACAGCGCACGGTACACGTTCAGTGTTGTTGTTTCTCGTCGAAACCGCGGTATACTCGGTCGCGACAAATATATCACGCGCCGGTCGCAGCCAGTGGCCACCACTGCGAGACACCACGCACCCGCCGCCGCCGATTCCCGCGAGTATACCCAGGTATGATGATGATGATGATAATAATTTACGTACGACGCAACACATTTTTGTAGCCGACGACACGAGACGAAAACTGTCCTTTCGTCCCCCCCCCCAAAAAAAAAAAAAAAATCTACGGCAAAAAAAAGTCGTATCGTGACGTTTGCATTACCCGCCTCGTCCGTCTCGTCGTCGTCGTCGTCGTCGTCGTCGTAGTCACCACTGCCGCCGCCGCCGAGGGTTGCTTTTAAAAACGCATTACGCGCGCTATAATTACGGCGACGGCACCGCAGGTGCCGGCCGGGCGGACGCGGCTAGAAGGACGGTGACTAATTGACAGTCGCGAGTTCGCGGGGTTTATAATATAATAATATTATTTTTATTATTATCATTAAGTGCGTTTTCAGTGGTCTATTTGTATTCCAAAAATTTTTTTTTTTTCGTTTGTCGTGCCGGTCCTTAACGAGGTTACGTTTTTTCAGTCCTTCGTCCGAGCCGGTAGGTCTATGAGTTTTGCTTTTTGTCACCCTATCATCTCCTTGCCCGTCGAGCATTAACACACGTGTGTTTCCGACTACTCCGCGATGGCACTTAGCTCTCGACATGATATCGATTGATAGACACGACATTATTCACCGCCTTCAGAGTTATAATGTAAGCGTTTTTGACGTCACGAGATTTTCGCAATGATTTCCGTAGCGAGAAATGTGTGCTTCCGTAGATGCGTCGTCGTAGGGACCGATCTGTGCTGCTCATATCTACCTTCACCACGTCACGATATTATAAATACGAAACGTGCGCTTGTAAAACAGAAACGATGCGAGGGGGCGTAATGCGTCTGTACATCATACGAGTATATACTTGCTCGTACAGAACGAAATGGCTAGAGTCCAATTTTCTCGCTTCCGGAAATCGTTTTTGGGACCGAAAAGTCGTATCGTGCACAGTCCTCGCCAGCGGAGGCGGTAGTGGCCGAGTCGAAATGACTAACGAGAGAGCAGCAGCATCGAACAGGTCTAAAGTCCTGTACAAGTGTGTACACGGTATTATTAAAACGTCACGCATTGATGATTTTTCCGTGCGTACGATGACGGTGATAATAATAATATAGTAATAACAACAACAACAACAACAACAACGCGTGTATTAATATATTGTTTGGCGACTGCAGTCACTATACGGTATACACGTGGGCGGATAATAATATTATTATTATACAACGCCATAATATTTATGTTATTGAGTTATTTTCTTGTAACTTCAAATGTACGTTTTTTTTTCACATCGTTTACTTGCGCTGCTTTAACTTATTGCCGATAGGTTCAACGGAGTAGTCACCCATCACTGGTTTTATTTGGATTTATGAATGCAATCAAATATTTATTTTTTAAACCAAGCGTATTATGAAGTTATAGCGGTATGAATAATATATAGTATATTATGCTCTATTCCAAGTTGTTTTTCTCATGCCTTGTGAAAACGTACTGACAGTTACGGTCGGGAAATTCGACTTTAATGCGTTGAGTATAGCGACAATATAATAATGTTATTATCACTCAAAATATATGAAAACTTTAAAAATACAATAATAATATTTGATTTTTTAAAAAAAGTGTTGCGTTAAGTTTTCAATATATTTTAATAAATAAAATTGTATTTTAATTTATAGCCATTGATTGATTTTATTTTTGAAAAGAAATTCTCATTTTACATAAGTGTTTAAAATATCAATTTGATTGAAGATTTTTATGTTACTTTTTTAATGAGAATATCATATAATATATACGATAGTATTATACGTAATTTCGAAACAAAATATTGTATTTGTTCAGGTTATAAAATATGTGTTTCAATCTTAAAATATTGTTTATTTATGTGGCCATGACATTATAAATAATATCTGAAACAGTTTTGTGAATATTAATTAGACGTTTAAATGAAATGGTAATTTTGAATTTTGGTAATTTAAATAATGTATTTTTGTTTTAAAGTATAAAATAAAAATATTTTTATAATCTCAATAAACTTTAAGTATAAAAATGCATAATAATATACAATAAGTTAAACACAAAATAAAAAACACATAAAATCATAAAAATACCGATTTCTTCGTTCTTTTAACAGCATGATATAGGTATTTTGCTGATTGACGAAAGTCAATAATTTAATTACATTATTAATTTTGCTATTTTAAACTCTTTAATTACGTTTATAGGTACGTGTGTGTACATCCGCTTACAAATGTTACTAAATTAGAATATTAATTTAATAATTTTACAGGTACCTACATTTATAATTTTATAATTTCCAGTAATCATTGTAAAACATTTAAAAAAGTATATGAGTGTTTAATCGTTAGCTTTTCGATAGGTTCTAAAACTTAAGCTTTGAAATATTTACATTACAGTAAAATATTTCTCAAAGCTATAGGATGATATCTGCGGAGTATGAAAAACAAATTACCCTATACCCGAGAAAAGTATAATGTTTTACACAAAACCAGATAAATACACAAAAACATTATTTTATTTCTATTTTTCCAAAGTACTTGTGGGAATTGAATTTTTAAAGTAATAAGAGACAAATATTTTTTTTTTCATCACAAAAATATCAAAATGTGGTTCCTTTTCATATTTTGTTTATGTATATTTTCATGTGTTAAATACACACCACAGTTATTTTTATTTTTCAAAACGAGAACAATGTACAGAAAATCCGTTATCCTTTTTCCAAAATATACTTATTAATAAGTTGTATGTATATAATCTACATAAAAATGCATAATATGCATATATGCAATACAATATTCATGCAATTATGCAGACTTGGGTAGTTATATAAATAAAGTGTCCCTAGTAGAGTACTTGGAATACTTTTAAATTACTGTTCCCGAAAAATTATTTATTGCTGTATTCTGAATTATTTTGAAAGTATTTCTTATAATATTGTATAGTATTTTAAATACTTAAATCAAAATATTATTTTCATAAAATATTCTAATTTATAATTAGAGTATTATTTTTCATAAGTATTTTAGTATTAATTAATATCTGAAAGTATATTATATACATTGATAGATGAATATTCGATGAATATACATGATTGTAATATTAAAATGTCTCTTTTTAAACTGTTCTCCAAACGTAATAAACTAATAACTAATAAGTATCATGCTATAAAATATATTATGTTCATTATTTAAATATATTTTTTTTTTATAGTATATTTTTCAAATTGATTTTGTTGTGGCACAACTGAAAGAAAAAATTCATTTGACGTCTAACGAACAATACAGCTCAGGAGGTGCATTATACGTCACTGAATTAGTGATTGTTTAGATTTGACTTGGTTACCTAAGTTTTGAAGGTAGTAATTATTATTATAAAGTAAATACTTTTTTACAATTTTATTTTTTTAATATAGTTCTCTTCTATTAGTTTCACAATTTTGGTATTTTTATTTTTTTAAATAATAAATTTGTCGTTTTTCTTTTAAAGTATAGTAGAGGAACATTTTTCTTGCAATTTAGTAATATTATGCTACATTAGTTAGAATTTTTTTTCCTTTATGGCAAAAACATGAAACCGTTGTTTAAGTCATGTTAACTTGGAAATTAAAAACTGTAGTCATAAATTATTTAAATGTAATTATTATTATATATTTTTCGCCACCATACTTCACAAACCATTTACATGTTGAAATTGTTTATGATTTATACAATAAGAATATTAGCACCAATAACTTATTAAGGTATGTGCCCGCTGTAATTCTGTTGCATTTACTATATTTCCATTTTTTAATAAAGAATAGTTAAGTGTGATGGTTATCGCCGTATATTCTGTTTACCATAGCAACGTGTGAATAATACCTAGAAGTGGCCTAAATAAACAAACTAAATATGTAGGATCAGAAAACCCTGTATCCAGGCGAGCTTATAAAAGGATTTATATTATCAAGTATGATACTCGGTTAATTTATATAGTTAAGTTCCCTTAGCTATAATGTGTATAATAACACTAATCTGTTTACAAAACGTTAATATTATATAGAAAAGAAGGATTCAAAATCGTCTTACTGATAGGAACAAACTAGTTTTATTTAAAAAAATACATTTAAAATTATATCAAAAACAATTTTAATAATTGCTTAGTGTCTATAAAATATATATATATATATATACATGAACTAATAGATAAATAAACAATAAAACTATATAAAATATTATAAGATTATCTTCAATAATTACAGTTAAATTACCTATTGAAAACGCCTCATGACTTATTTTAGTATTATTATTGAAATACATTTTATTTATAAAAATAATACAACGCTATTCTCTATAATTATTGTGCAATTAAAAAAAACAATATATTTATACATTTATTTTATTGATATTTATGTTTTAGTGTTTTTATGGATTATTATTAGTTTTTAGATAATCTCATATATTTTATGATATTGTAATTAATTATATTTTTCAAATTTTGATAAACGATAGCTATATTTCACAGGCTTTAAATTAAAATACACATAATTATATTATATACCCAAGTTAACAGACCAACTATTAAATTTTAATTACAAGATGATTAGTTTTTAGCGTAGTTATAATTAATTTATGATGTATAAACTATAAATAAAAATAATTTTTTTTTTACTATTATAAAGATTCGTATTCATAGATAGGGTACTAAGGATGAGTATTTTAGCACGATTGATTAATATGTTTCTGATAATATTATAAATCATTCAGTTAGATTCGATATCAATAATTAAAAGGTATATTTTAAAATGAGTATTTGGATACTACTTCAAAATATAACACTTAAGAAAAAATTTAGATTTTTTGTTTTTTTATTAGATTTTATCGTGTTGTACATCTTTTAGATTTATCTTAATAGCTTTAAGTTTCCATCTTCATTAGGTTTTATTTTATCTTTACATTTTATATTATTATTTCAAAATCAACGACCATGGCTAATTTAACAAGCAGAATTCTGAAATACATAATTTTATTATTATAAGCGCTTTATATACTGATGTAGGTATTTGATAATTTATTTGTGTAGTAAAAAGTTTGCCATTATAGGAACTAAAAGAATGATTTCTTAAATGTGTTACCTGTATTCTTAAACCATATATTCTGAGACTAATAAGATTTTAATTTCTATTCAATATAATTATAAATTATTTTACATTGAAATACTATTTATTTATTTTTTTTACACGATACTTTAAAAACTGTAATGGTAGTTAATGTTCACGTAAATAAATCCAAATAAAATACGGATTAGAGTTAAATGTCCATATAGAATCGTTAATACTAGGAATTTATTTTAATTTGGATGAACGTAAAATGCATTACTATTTTATTAGTTATAATTACAATTGGTTAGTGGTATCAGTGGTTACACCTGGTATTCTAATTATATGGTTGTTTAAAATTGTAGTGAACCACAATGTGATTAAGTCAATTTCAACCGTCACAATAGCTCTCTCTATTTACTACTATTGCCTAAGTTTAATGGGAACGAAGGAAAATCATAGAAATTGTTTCGTTTATATGCGTCTCATTCGGATTACTATCAGCGAGTCACTATTATTCAGCATTCTCATCTATCTTCGGGCGGTCAAGGTTAGTCTATATAACATAAATTAATATACATTTGTTTATTCTGTGATGGCGTTAAACACTTATAGATGGTGTATTACAATGAGATGTATTGATTTAATGTGGTAGTATTCTTCTTCTTATCGTTTCCGAATACGGTAGTATTAGTATAACTTTATACTATTTTATGTGATTGAGATAATTTTTTCTTTTTTTTTTACAAGATTTAAATAACAACAATTTGGTGAATACAATATAGAGATTTATGATTAGGTACTAAACTCTTGTATTGTTTGTGTAAAATGTATTTTTCTATTCCTGATGATATTTTTTGATTTCATAGAGTTTCTCTACTTCTCTAGTATGTTGTGCTCTTTTTTTTCTTTTTCAACGGAACTGAATTTATTCATTAAGTGTTTGATTCAAATTTTGTTCAATTATCGATTAATAAATGAGAATATTCTCTTAACTCAAAATGTATTTAAGCTTTTCACGTAAAATAAAAAAATCCACAGTAGGTATGGAATGTATAATATTATTTGTGAACAATGAACAAGAAAAAACTAAATCTGAATGTGCCTTGTATTTGTATAATGAACCACTGTATTTGTTTGTCTTGAATATCGGCAGTCGTCGCAAAGTTTAAATATATAATAATCAATAAGATTTATTTAAACTCGTTCAAAATTATATAATGTTTGCACTATACTCGTATTTTATGAGAAAGTTTGAAATTTTTTTCCATAAAACGCTATAAAAGTAACAAGCACTAAAATAAAATATAAGCGATATTTTTCTATTATTATTATTATTTATAATATATTTTCTAAATACTAATAATAAAACATTATTTTGTAAGTATGAGTAGACAGAAATAATATTATTTAGTAGAGTAAATATGAAATATTTCTACTACATATAATATATTTTTAATCAATCGAGTGTTGCAAAAAAAATTTTACCTATAATAGAGTTTTTATAATTTGGACAAACATAGACAATTATCAATTTATTGTATACATTATTACTTATGCAATAAAAAAAGAAGGCTTTTCACGGACTATTTTTTTTTTATTTTGTATGTATTGCACGAAGTATGTATATTATGAATATATATTTATTATGTACTTAAAATAATTTATAATGTTTTGTTAAAGTTATGTTCATTTCACATCTTCCTTTCAGTCATATGATTATCGAACGATTTTATATAATGGCATTGTACAGTGTACACACTATACACATAATAAAAAAGTGTTGTGTAGTTTGTATTTTTTCGAGATGTAGTTTCTGCATATAATAATTCAGATAAAAGCTGAACAATATAATGCACTTTCAAAAATAACGGCATCCATTAAACATTCAAAAGACACCATTGCCAGCCTTAGCAATTTATAAGTCAAGCGAGTTAAAAGCTGTACATCAGTTTCCAGAAATCCTTAGTTGATGGACAAGTTTTTGAACTTTGATCTCATTTTACCCGTTAGTTATTTTTTTTTGTTTTTAAAAATGTAGCAGTAGTAGTAGTAGTAGTAGTAGTAGTAGTAGTAGTAGTAGTAGTAGTAGTAGTAGTAGTAGTAGTAGTAGTAGTAGTAGTAGTAGTAGTGGTAGTATTAGTAGTTTGAGGTGGACATCGAGGCAGCGCTGAAATCAAGAATCTTAGTTAGTGAAATTTCAAAGATTAAGATAGAAGTAGGACGTCATCGGCAGATATTTAGTATCAGTGTAGACAAAATGAGAATAGAAATACGGACAAGGCCAATGGTCATTAGTAAATTAGAACCAGATTGGTGGAAACATGAATTCAAAATGTATCTATATATACATTGCGTGATTAATTTTTGATTATTTTATCATTGTAGCTCTTAACCTTAAGCGATGTGTAAAGATGAATGTCGTACAATCGTGTTAATATTAAATATACGTGATAAGATGTTTTACTGTTTTTTAGAACATAATTAACAATATGCTTTATGGGAAAATTACTATCCAAAAGAGTAAAGTAATCTCCAGGGAATGCGATTTGAACGAAAAAAAATTTTTGAAATAATAATACAATATCACGCGTAATCAGTAAGTAGAATAACAAACAAGTAGTAGTGTAGTAATAGTAGTGTACAGCACCTAGATTAGTATTATAATTGTTATAGTAGAAGTAGCACGTTATACGGTAGCAGTGATGGCATATATAAACAATAGTTACATCGGCCAACATTCCATTAATAATAATTACTTTTGCCCTGTCATTGTTTTCATTTAACCAGAAGAGTAATAAAATATTCACTTTCAACCCTGTCGGTATATGTTATATTATGCGCAATCGTATGATTATAACGTACACTCCGCACCGCCACAATACAGTGTACAGTGTATATACACCATCGTTATATTATATTATACCTACCGTATTATATTATTTATATTACACACTGATAAACACATGGGTAATAAAGGCGGAACGAATCTCAATTCGTTCTCAACACCCCTCAGAACTCGAGATGCCTTAAAATTATTGTGGTAAATGCATAACTAATTAAACACAAAGTACGTTGCCAACAGTAATAACAATACATAACCCGTTACCATAAAGGTTATACTGTGTGTTCTAGCTAAAACAAAATATGATACTTACTGCCATTGAATATACATTTGTTTGATTGATAACTAAATTATAGTTACGTCTCAACGGTATTCCGAACAAGTATGATGCTGTATTAAAATGGCATCGTTTTGATGGCAGTGCCATCAATTGTATACATTTTTTTTTTTTATAAACTCTGCAATAAGACAATTGGCCCCACTGAACATGTTCGTGTTGGGGCCTATGAGTTCACAATTTTAAATATAAATTAATTAATTAGTTAATACAAAATTGGATAATTACAATTTGCAATAAACGTTTTTCACATAATTAAAATATGTATTACCAAATACATTATATTATATTACCTGTAAAATTTAAGTTAGGCTATAATCATTATAATTATACTACCCTAATCTTTTTTTTTTTTGTATAGCATATATACAAAAATTGTAAATAACATACCCTTTTACTTTTCTCTTTATTTGTTAACAGCGCTAATCGGGTTTTAAGTGATTCTCAGCGTTTAGCGTTCACTAACGATATGAACATAATATGCCTTTGTATTAATTCAATAGATTACTGTACCATCATTTATAATGTCTTAGACGTACTTGGACCTGTGTTTCTTTCCGTAGATACACCCACGCCAAAAAAAAAACTTATCTAAATATTCGTTCTTCGTCGATAGCAATTCTATTTTCTCACATAAAAGTTCAGTCTGTAATCCAGCTAGGTATCATCGTTACTCCTATTATTAACCCTAATATGCAAATTGATAATTTCTGCTATAAGGCACTCAAAGCCTTAAGTTTTATTAAGCGAGTAGTACATGACTTCGTGACATATTAGAGTCCATACTCTCTGTTATCTGAGATCCTCTTATAGCTACTTTTTATTTTTAACATAAAAATGTTGAGCGTATAAACTGTTATGGTTGCCATCCTTAAGATTATATTCTTGTGTAAGAAAATCCACGATTATTTTCCTCATGAGACCGAGGAAATGCAGCTAATTTAACTTTTATTACAAACTTACTTTATAGAAAAATGGAATTCATTAAATTATTATATATAAAAAAAAAAAATTTAAAATACCCTCTCTCACCACAATATGTCTTTTTGTTATATACCACATTACCGTATTTCATTTAAACTAAGAAAAAAAACCAACATTTCGGTCATTGTATGTCGCAAGCAAATTTCCTCTTTTTCATTTTTTAAAATATTACAATTTTTTTTTTTTTTGCCGAACTATTAGTTACAATACGTTATTATAAGTTGTCAGTTAAAAAATCTCTATAGCGCTTGCCGCTTATAATAAACAAATAATATAACAATACAGTATATACATTTAAAATATCTCATATTAATTTTCTCGTAATTAACATTGGCTATTTGAATATAAATTATTAAAGTCCATTAGATGTGACTCTTCGCCAAAGCACATAATATGTACTCTAACTACCACATACACTTATATTTTAGCATTATTTTAATACCCACGTGGCTATGTTTATGAACAAATATATAAAATTTACATGATCGAGTAGATAAAGCATTGATTGAACGTCAATTATCGTTACATGTAAAAATAATACGTTTTAAGAACTGACATAGCGTACGTTAAATCTCTATACTAACTAGAAGTTTTCCGAGACGGTGGTGTATATTTAATATTTATATTGATATATCGGTATTATAAGTGATTATAATCTTCGGTGCCAGCTGCACGTACTCGTATGATATATGGTTAAACTATTTAATATGGCTACTGCGATTTAAATTGATATCGAAAAAAAGGTATGTGTATCATTCGTGTAGGTACTTTTTAAGAGGGAAGGTGTCCAAGCTCAAAATCCCAACCATAAATAGCACCAGTTGACCGGCCGATAATATACCGTTTAAGACTTGCATAATAAGTAGGCATCGATATGAAAGCTAATACGTAAATTGAATTATAATATAAAAAAGAGAAAACTCGTGGTGCACGTTTTATGGCGCACGTAGAACTAGCAGCACAAATTCACAGAAAAAGTACTGAAAAATTAATACCGTTCCGATTTTCGGGGACGGTACCTGTGAACGCTTTACTCGAACTCGGCGCGGCACCTCGCTGTTTTATAATATATTATAATACACATAATTTATAATATTACGGTCACTGTATGTCTGCTGCAGTATAATGAAATGTAAACAATATAGGGGTTGTCGAATATTTGCTTTTAATTAACCCTTCCTGAAACAAAGGGCTCTCTGACACGGTTTAAGTTATTGGACTTTTGGTGTTTGGTTTTTTTTTTATATTTCGTTCTCGTGTCGTTTGTAAACATGACGGTCAGCTACCGGTAAACGTATATATCGATACGCAATAACTCAAAGGATTCTCGGTAAACGGCTGTAATAACCTTACTATATATGGTACTTATGCCGTTTAAAATATTAACACGACAGCCGCGAAAAATTGCATAGCTAAAAATACTGACACACGTGAATAATAATAGTAATAAAAAAAAAAACGTAGTAGAACGTGTTCTTATCACATAGCCAATTAAAGTTAAAATACTCATCGATCGTCAAAAAGTGAGCAGTAGGTTTTGTAACTGGTGTAATACGTCAGAAATGTTAGCTCTTTAAAACTTTTAATATCAACGACAACTTAACTTTTCACTACTTTATGTATGTCGCATAAATTACCTAGGGAGATTTATTATTTCATCTTATGTTTTGAATTTATTTTTCAGTATTATAGAGGTAAAAAAAAACTTATTTTCACCACACGTCATCCGTATAATATACCTACTTTCCACCGATGTACAGAAATGTGCATAGATGCGGTTTAATATTTATTATCTATTAAAAACATCATAATATTCTACTTTTTCGAATATTTTCTCGTACCGTAATTATATCATATCCAAATACGTTTGTCCTCAACGTAAATGTTTTTTATATTATTAATTTTTCTTATGTAAAATAATATTAAATTACTTGCACACCTGCACTAACTATTATTGAAGAGCGATAAAAAAAAAAAAAGATATTCTTGATTTAAACATTTTCTTACAATATTTTAAATAATAATTTCACTGACGGCTATTATTATTTTTACATTATTTTATTCGATTTTTAGTAAAAACAAAATATAATAAATTCAAAACTCACATAATGATAGAAAGATAATAACTAGTAAAATATGTATAAACTTGTTAGTTATCATATAACGTATTACGAGTATGAAAAGTAGTTGTTTATAACAATCAAAATAAAATATTATTTTTTGATTTATATAGAACTGTCTAAGTTTAAAAACAAATCGAATTTATGAAGTATTATTTATGTATATTTAAATTGAAATAAGTTCATACGTGATACACGAACCGGGTGTTTGACTTTTGTCTTGATTCTTTTTAATGGTGTATATAGATCATCACATTCAAAAAATGATTTTAAATGGACCCCGTACAAGTGCGTTTGCAGGCATTGTTTCGAAACTTTGTATATTATTTATGTTTTTCCCATCGTTTTATATGTTTGTCAGTATAGGTTTTTGTTTATGCATACTGAAACTGTTGATAAAATAAAAAAATGACCTAAACATTGTTCAAAAAAAAAAAAAGTAAATAAATAAAAACATCACTTTAAAACCAATACATTACTCATTATACAATGAATTTAAAATACGAGTAAGTAATTGAACATTCTGACTTCTGAAAAACTATTAATATAATTACATTTTTATTACCTACTTATTATTAGGTACTGGTTGGAATTGTCGTTAAGATACATTTAATTATTATTGTTTTTATGTTCTTTAGTAATAAATAAACTAAATCACGTTAAAATATAACGGTATTTATTTGATATGAAAATAACTGTTTTTAAAAACTATGGCGTTAATAATAATATTTAATTTAACTAACATATAGTTTGATGGCATCATAATAATATAACCTTTGAAATAAATATAAAATTAATAACTTTTTAAATAATTATACATATTTTATTAAGTACATATTATTTTAATAATATTGTATACCCACTAAAACATAATAGTGTTAGACAGTATTTAGGTGCATCAAATTGTCCTTAAATTAATGTATGGTAAATAAGATTAAATCTTTGTTTTGTTAAAAACATCACAAATATTTGAGTAGTTACAAACATAAATAAATCTTACCATTTGGTGGTAAAATATTTATGAAGGTATACGGTTTAGTTGCATACAGAGGCATACTATTGACGGATCGGTTTAGGTAGATAAAATGAATCAAATAGTCTGAGAATTAGTGGCCTTAGTCTGTGTACATATTTAAAAACAGCGACCCAACAAATTAAAGCAATCATTGTATAATCATTGATGACTGGTGAAAATTGCGAAATTATTTAATATCAAACTATTTTAAAAATACAGCAAAGTTTATAGTATTATAAAATAACAATTTATTGTATATATTTTTTAAATTTTGTAAATTTAGAAAAAATGAATTTTTTTCTGCCATAATTTAAATTTTAATCCTTAAGGACGCTATATAATGTTGAGTTTAAACTGAAAACATAACCATTAACCTTTGTTAAATTATTGTTCAAATATAATCCACAGTAAGACGATCTATATTTGTGGATGGTAAGTAAAGATATATACTATACAAATTGCAACGACTGTATTTACTCTAATCGCAAACTGAATATTGTATTCTATGAATTTCCGTTAATCAAATTATAACTGATTGGATATCTACACATGATTATATTTGAGGAATACGATCGTCATAATCATACATAGCTAGTAGGTGTATTTATTGTAATGTAACAATTAGTTTATGTTTCATAATATTATTTTACAAAAAACGATATTATCATGTCCATTACATTATTGCGATTTCGTAGCGAAGATCCTTATTTCTCTTCTGAAATACAATAGTACTTCTATGTTAAACAATAAACATATAATATTTGTGCAACAATATAAACATATAAATATATATATATATATTCTACATTTATTGGTATACATAGAAATATATAGTATTAAGATAAAAAGTGTCATTAGACAGATAGGAATGTTTTCTTTTTTTTTTAACCCGTTTAGTCTGTCAATCCATTTTTCAAAGTGACTGTTTTGCTATCGATCAAACGGGGAATCTGAAGATAAAAAAAGACTCGAAGCTTTTTCTATGGAAATCGACATAAGACGATGATTGATGACTCGTTTTCACAAGACAACTAGTTAGTCCCTAACTTTTCTTCTCCTTTTTACCTTGCATAGTTAAATTTATGGAGCAGTTATTAACAATTGATTTCCGATTTTGTTTACTCTGGGAAATTTTAAAATATATTTTTGAATATAAATAATTCAACATGGAAACAAAAAGTTTATTAAAGTTATGATATAATTATTGTATTTATTTAATTTTAATAATCAACTTAATGTTTACTGTCATAATAATAATATTATATTTTCTAATTTTGATTTATTTCATTCTCAATTTAATTTGTGTAAGGTTATAATGAGTAATTATGAATAAATTAAAGTTTCTTTTTTAATTATAAAAAAGCGATGTTAGTACTGACAGGTAGATTATGTAACGAGTGAGATGGGTTTAATCCAGAATTTTCTATTTTTATATATTATAACTCTTATTTTGTTTTAGTTTTAACGCTTTTTAAAATGTAAAAATAACATTTTCAATTCGAATATTATTTTTTATTTCTTTACAGGTTAAAGTGTACTCTATGTTGTGTAGTGTGAAGTATTTCGAATGTATATAATACTATTATCTTGATTTTAGTAAAATGATAAAAAATGTCATTGTTCGTGACGCACATGCACAATGTACATTGTACATTATTTTGCAGTAATATGCGCAAATTCCATTCAAGAGTAGATTTAACGGGATAAGTTTCTTTAAATAACTACTTACTACATGCTTTATACTACTAGTTTGACGAAATTTGTTCATGTTATATAAAATCACGAGTAATACAAATATAGAACCAATTTTAAAAAAAAAAAAAAAGTGTCTTACATTTAGTACGATATTTTAGCGTGATTCTTTCACTCAGGTACCATTTGTATACAATATGTAGAACGCCTTTTGTAATAATATTATTTTACGACATAAATTTTTACTGCAATTTATATCGTATACTTGTATAGTACTTACTACCTATTTTATAATAATTTTAAACTAATTTTATTGTAAAAACTATCGACTCGAATGATTAAATTATTGAAAAAAAAAGCAATTTAATTGTATAGTTTTTTTTTAAACAATTATCAGATCCTTTTATTTGTAATTTTCTTTTTTCGTTTATATTTGCATTGTATCGTAGTTATTTTTCATTATTTATCTTTACTTTGATATTTCAGAAGAAAAATATAATTAAAAAAGTCGGCAACCGTCCCGTTTTATGAACGATAAGGGTTGTCGGTTTCTGTAGAGATTTTTGTTACTAATCGTTGCTGTTTTTCTTCTTTAGCCACCACGTCATCTTGAACTTTATTTGTTATGGTTAGTAATTTATTTTACGTTGAATTCATCCCGTTCTTTGAGATAATTAATTGGAGTTACGATTTCTAAGTTTAAAGTGTACCGTTTCCGTTAATAAATGCGTTTAATATTTATAAGGAATTATGTTTGAAAATTGAAGAAATACTGCTTAAAGCACTCACAATTTTGTGCGTCATGTACAATATTATTTTTTACTGCCGTACAAAAAAATAAAAATTTACTGTGTCTTTAGAAAAATTTAACTTAAGTAGGTTAAGGCAAACAAATAAAGTAAATCTAATTATACTTACATGGCAATAAAAATTAACTATGTTTCCTTTTATATGTATATATTTTCCTATTCTGCCAATCAAAGGTTTTTCTAACGTAGGAAAAATTAGATATTCTACAGTGATGATAATTAATTTTGAATTCTTATATATTTGACGTAAAACAATCCAATTAATAATAAATAAGGACCGCGTATATTATTAAACTTAAGCTTAGTCAAAATACAACGATGACTTTTTTTTCAATTTATTTGTTGTAATATTCTGTACTTATATAAAATATATATAATATGTTCATATAATTGTTACGTCTCAGAATGTTTTCCACATGATATTAGTACAACATTTAATTAGAAACGTTTTGTCCATTTATTAAACATTTGAAAATAACGTTAATATATATATATATATTATGTATGTCTTAAGTTTCAGAAAATAAAATAAGTACTAGTGAAATAG
Source organism: Rhopalosiphum maidis (assembly GCF_003676215.2). Lineage (NCBI taxonomy): Eukaryota > Metazoa > Arthropoda > Insecta > Hemiptera > Aphididae > Rhopalosiphum > Rhopalosiphum maidis. The sequence continues at coordinate 4,224,707 of NC_040878.1, read as the reverse complement.
AAATTGAAACGCAAACTAACTTTTAATTTACTCTTATAAAGAAATCAAGTGTTTGTTCGTTTCCAAGAGGAAATGTCAAATATGTTTTCCTAATATTATATAATAACTAATATTGTATATATATATTCAACTTTGGTTTATTTAAAATTACATAATTTTATTGTTATAACTTGAGAATTGAGTCATTATTACAAAATACGACGGTTCTGTGAAGTCATTGCACGTTATTATAATATATTTCTAATATCTTGCAACATGTTAAATCTAAAAAGTTTGAGAAAAATAGTGCACATCATAAAGTATAGTTAAGAGTATACTTCAATCAAGAACTTTTATGTTTTCAGACACACAAGGTGATTGACAAAGCATGTTCACAACCGTGTATTTTTACTTATAATTAATTTATTTTAATCTTGGTTTTGGAGTTTTTAATTAGACTTGAAAGTCGATGGCAAATTTTCTAGTAGATTTTTCGATTTCTTATAACAATATTTTTTTGTCTTGTGGTGATATCAACTTATTTTTTTCATACAAAAATCATTACATATCATTTTTCCAGTTTATTATTTATTAGATAAGGTTTTTGGATATTGTATTGTATTCAAAAAAAAAATGTCAAACTAACAGTTGTTGAGTTATTCAACTTTGAATACTTAGTAACGTAGATCAATGGTTGTATATAGGTGTGGAAAAAGAAAAAAAATATAATAATGATTTAAAAATTATGTTAATTTTATTAATATTGATCTATTAACTTTTCGTGCTGTGTAAAATAGTCAGAAAATAATAAATATTAACGTACCTTTTATATTTTTACAACACTATTTTATGAACTATAAATATTCTTATAGCACTTATTTACATTCTAATAACTCATAAATAACTAGTTGAAATTTTGATTTAGGTAATTTTCAAAAAAAAAGAACTTGGTGATTAACAATTTACTATAAAAAGGGTAAATATAATTTCAAAAAAGCAATTGGTATACAACAAGGTACTCTTTAAATCACATAAAAGTCTTAGGTTGATTTATGTACGAATAATATTTGTAAATATGTGGAATTGTAATTAGTGTAACGATATGTTGGGTATTTTAAAAATTTAAAGAATTTAATTTTAAGTTAATAATTATTAAAATAAAAAATATAAGTAAACCTAATCGGTGAATCACTCATCTGAAAAGTGACCACTAACATTATACGGATCGTTTAAACGAAATTGTCACTTTTTTGAGTATCGCGTCCTTTTATCCTTACAAACTTCAAACGGGACATTTTGTTATCTTGTTTTTAATAGATAGTCTATTTATAATTCTTTCGTTATTTCTATGTTATTATACTTGTGCACCTAAAAAAACCTGTATACGAAAAAAAAAAAACAAAAATTTTACTTTTTGTATTAGTTATTATTGAAACCAAAGTTAATAATTTAGATATAGCCTATAACTTATAAACAACAAACTTTGTGCAATGAGCATGGAATAACGACGACAAACAGTTGTAAGCTATAATCGTGAGATATGTCCTTTTGGCGTATTCCATAGTGTAATATCATGAAACCCCACAACAAAGGTGACATTCACCGCATGTGTTAGTCAAACATCATCACCAATATAAAATAAAATTAGTACAATTTTTAAAGGTTTTTTTTATAGTTGAGTCAAAATTGGTTGTTCCGTTTTTTATATTTAAATATGGTTGCTCTAATTTAATATCATACAACACTTGGAAAAAACCAGAAACCAAAAACAGTTATAGTACATATTATATTACTGCTCAATTTTTTTTTTTATCTCATGTTATCCACAGGATATGTTTTTTTTTTATTCATCAGCTACAATGCAAAATTTTATTTTTGGATATTTAAAAAGTGTCCATATACTATATAGACATAATAGCCAACAATGATTATTTCTTATTCATTATTTTTGTTCTTAAAATATGTGCGTATTTTGTAATTTTACAATAGTAGATATGGATATTATACACTTATGGAGGTTACTTCATTTATTACTTATTTATTCGATCGGTAAGCACAGTGAGTATAAAAAATTAATTGTATAGTATACACAGTTTATGATCATGTTTATTTCAGCGCATCGTTATTCAATGAGCATAATAAAAAATGATTTTACTCATAACACACGCGTTTTTAACATTTATTTTTCCTACGGCATATTTTTCATTTAAACGCGATATACATATATATTTAAAAACATCCAATGTTATTATAATGTGTGATTTATGAATGCTTAATTAGGGTATTCAGCATACTATTTCACGAGTTACTACATTATATTTAATTTTTAAAAGCGTACCTATCCAACTTTAAATACGGTATACTTCATATTATATACTACGAATTGTAATAATTGAGTTAGTAATTTTAATGTATAGAAATGGCAAATTTATGAAATATGAGTTATCAGAAAATTATTAAAATATTTTAAACATGCCAATAAGGAGAAATATATTGAAGACGAATGTAAGATTAATCGAATGTCTCCAATATTAGTACTTGAGAGAAGCATAATATCAACCTTTTTTTAATTGTATATTAATAAATTTTTATATGGGTTCAGACAAAAATAATGCGAATACAAATATGACTGAACGTTTGTAATTTAATGTTTATTATTATATTATACTTAACACAAACAATAAAATGGACAATTATTGATCCTTTTGAAAGTGAAACAATCATATCGTCATAATATATTTTGTAGCAACCGGTGCATCAGCTCATTAATTAATATTTATTTTGAAATAAAATGTCCAAAGGGTATCTAAGTCTTTCAACTGAGCGCTATTGCCCGTGCAATAACCGTATTTCACGCTTCAAATGTTTTAAAAAGAAAATTAAAACTAACAGCCATTTTTATTATTTATTAAATTAAATTATTTTAGTTAATACACTTTATACTGTAAACAATTTTGCTTTTGTAATTTGTTTTTGTTTTTTAAAACCTTAATAATTAATGGTTATTCAGATACATTACATATGTAGTATAGGTTTAAAGTTCCGTGTTCTAAAATTAAGTTGATGATAAAAATTAGTTTTATTGAAAAGTGTCTGAAAAAAAAAACACTTGACACCTGTTGGAAGACTGTCTCGTGTTTTACTTTATATTATTAAAAAAAAACATCACTGTCAACTAATAGTCACTCGATAACATGACAGTGATTGATAGTGATTAAATGTTATACCTATATTAATTTGAATGTTTGTATACTATTATGTTTGATCGGATTACGAAGATTATAGCGAACAGAAAACTATTAATTGAATAAATTAAATAAGCCTGCTCATAATAATACAGGTGTATTAGAGAGGATATTAATTTTGCATATGGTTTAAACATTGCACGAAACCGATAATATTTTAATTAGGCTTCTCGTGCGTGATTAAAAAAATATCTGAGTTTTACAATCACAAATGTTATAACTGACTATAGCCATTTAGTTCTCAATTTATTAACGAGCATTATATTATAATACATTTAAACGAACATTGCAAGTACAGTTAATTTCCTTAATATACTCAATTTTATTTTCTATAAATACAAATATAGGTTTTTATATATTATTTAAATGCATTTTTTTTTAACTACTAATATAAACTAGTAAGGTGTTAATAAGTTAAAACATAGTTTTTGAATTATTTTTTTTAAACTTTGTATCATGTAAATACCTTGTACATTTTTGCTGCATGATAAAATAAACTGTTTTTTTTTTTTTTATTTCTAACTCTGTTAAGAACTAAATTTAGATATTATAATAATAGTGTATGAAAATAATTTTCTTAAATAATAACAAAACAAAAATTCTACCTAGTTTTCTTCAAGTTATTGTTTATAATTGAATGAAAATATTATGAGTTTATATACCTATTTCAAAATATAAAAGTTATGTTCATTATAATATTATACTATAAGTTAAAAAAGGATAATCAGATTATTTATATTATATTGAGTTTAAGTTAGTAAGTTACATTAAATACGTTTTATTTAGGTTAATTATATTTGGTCAAGAATATAATTTTTAATAAATGATAGGCATAAAGATAAGTCATATTTTATCCCGCTGGAATAAAATAATGAATAACGATGATAAAAAGTTTAACATTTTATGTAGAACGAGTCATGAATATTATTTTATTCGAAATTACCAAACTTCAAACTCTAAAGAATAAATAACAAAAGTATCTAAAAGATGAATGTTAATTCATCTTTAGGATTCTAGTAAAGTAACAAATTATTATAAAATGTTTTTTTTTTATATATATATATATATGTTATTTATTATTTTTTCTACAGACAATTGTTTTTGATGGAAAGAAAACATTGAATGTTTGTAGAAACTTTGTAATTTAGAGATCGATATTACATAATATAATTTATATTTTAATTTTTACGATAATAATTTTGATAGCACTGTAGGAATAAAATAACCAACTGCGAACGATCAAATTTGAACATTTAATGCAAGAGCAATTCAAAATCGCTGCTTGTATAGTCCAGACCCATTTTATTAAATAATAAAATATAGAATTGCTTTAAAATGTATTACTCTAACACACTACATATTGTATCGGGGTAAATAGAGCAAGCGAACGCCCGATTTATAGGACTCTATTTTGTGTCCAGGTTTTTTATATACATACTTGCTTTTTATATTAAATATAAATCTATATGACTCATAGTATGATTTCTAAAGGTATTATCTAAATTTGAGAATTATAAAAAATTTTACCTAGACCAATTTTAACCATTTATTTAAGTTTTATTGTTAGTACTAAACATTAATCACATTATTATATCATATTCTGTAAAATATTTACAGAATAAAATATTTTATTTCATTATAATTGTAATACAAAAATGTTTTACATTATTCATGTCTCACCGTGTTTAAGTAGACACTATAAACACTTTTTTAAATGAACAGTCAAATAGTGAAAAATGCATGATGTGATTTAGTGTTGTCCAGTGTACTTATACATTTAAGCATTGGTAATTTTTAAAACAACCTCAACCTATTTCTTGAGAACAATAATTATAATATTTGATAAAAATAGTTTTGGCCAATGATTTATTTAATTTCAAATATATTAATAATTTATAAATAGCAGACAATCATTGTAAACGTATAAAACAAAAAAGTACGTATATTATTTATTTTTTCATTTTGTTAATAATTTTCACTTAAATAAATATACCATATAGAAGAAAATAACTTATTTACTTTTATTTTTAAGAAAAAACCCGATTTAACTTTTTGCTAGTTACCACAGAGATCCGTAAACGTGTTTTCGAAACATCCTCAAAATCATAGCCTTACTTTCTACAAGCTTAATTACACCGAAGTCGAAAATTGCTTTGAACGATCGGTGAAAGTCCAAAGTTTGTTTAGTCGACCCAAATAGAAGTTTTCAAACGGATTAATTTAAATTTCTTGAAGTAAAGATGTTTAGACTGGAAATGACTCCAGGGTCTTGTTGGTAATATATAAATATATTATTTAATAATATATAATATTATCCATTTATAACATATAATAGGAAATTATCTATAACTAAATGGTAAGAATTGCAATACCTGTGCTACTTGTAAATGTATTCTTATTCTTAAAAATTGTATGCAATTGTATGAAATCGTAAATTTACAGTGCACATTTTAGATTTAACTTTAAGAACAGTTTCAAGTTACATAATAATAAGTATTTATTTTATTTATAAAAACCAATCAAAAGATAAAAATAAGTCGTTAAAATACTATTAATACATACTTTCAATAAACATACAATATATTAAAATAAATATACACGCACCATACATAATATGGTAGGTAGGTAAGTGATGAGTATGCACTGTGACATTTATGGAATTAAATATTCAGCAAATATCAACCGTACGAAACTTGAAACTTTTTGAAATCATGTCCATTATTATTTTCACAATGGTATTTTCAAAATGTTTAGACTAATTCAAACTTATTATACTATGCAACTACTCACACAACTACAAAGCTCTATGTTGAGTTGATATTGAATTATAAGTTAAAGGTCAATAATAATAATAATAATTTATAAAATGTAATAAATATAATTTTTTTTATCTATTTCCTAATTACTATTATAAATCAATTAATGATTTATTAATAACTCATCTGCAAATGTTTTAAATCCTGGTGGCATAAATATCTAATAGTCTCGATAAAAAAAAAAAAAATCAGTTATTTGTTCTGCTGTATAGTATATTTTGAGAGTACCTAACTTCGTCATTGAGTAATGATACTAATGGATTTCTTAAATATTATATATATAGTATAGTATGTTGAACATATTTTTCCAAAAATATCGAATATAATTTATATTATCTTATAATAATATGCATTATTGTTATTTATGAAAAATTACTTTTAAGTCTATATCGTGTTGCATAAAACGGTGTGTACATAATTTAAATAATATATTATAATAAGTCTAAAATATTTTGAAATATCATTATATCTGTACATAAAATAATTATATGCATCATGGTGAATAATTGAATGTTCTTGCTATTAAGGGGATTGGAAGCGGTGATTTTCTGTCTTTGTCTTACACACGTGGAATAAAGGAAAAATAGCTATACGCGTCTGACAAAAATTAAGGTATTTCTAGTTGTTTGATTTAAAAAATGTAAAGATGATTGAATTGCTATAAAAGTTTACTTTGTATCGGTTGAAGCATATTTTTAATATATTTAATATATTTAATAATAAAAATTGACAAATTTATAAAATTAAAAATATTTATTCTCATTAAAATATTTTAAATAATAAAACAATCGAAAAAGTGCTTTGACCGATGCAAAGTAAACTTGTATACCAATTAAATCATCTTTACATATTTTAAATAATAAAACAATCGAAAAAGTGCTTCGACCGATGCAAAGTAAACTTGTATACCAATTAAATCATCTTTACATATTTTAAATCGAACAACTAGAAGTATCTTAATTTTGTCAGGCGTATATCTATGTTCCACGTATGTTAGACAAAGACACAAAGTCACCACTTCCAATCCCTTTAATATTTTTTTATTAAGACATAGTCACTAAAATTGTTGTATGAAAAATCGTTATTTTTCTTTAAAATATATAATTATTTCAAAATTATATAAATATATTAAAAAAAAAATTACACTTATATATTTTTAAAACTTAAGAATTCTATCACACTACAACTTATGAAGAACTCTGTATAACATTATCAAATATGATGACAGAATATAAAAAAGTTTATTAACTTTTGTACAAAAAAATTAATTTGGTTAAAATGCTAACTTCAAATTCTTCCGAAAAAATTGCAACCATATATTTTAAATATTTTTTATTAATTAAATACAACAAATTCTCTTTCGGAAACCACCTTCAAAAAATATTTAAGTATTTTTATTGTTCCAAATATTCGAAAAAAAGCATACACTGTTGTAAAACCAATACAGTCATCGGCCCACTCTTAAGTAAAAATAATAATAATAAAAAGTAATTATTTTTGGCCAACATTGGTCTGTCTATACTATTACTAATAGAAAAATAAATTACCAAATAATTAAGTTTATTTTATAAATATTATATAATATTCATAAACTTAGAAGCTGAACTGAACAAAACTTAGGGGCACATTATCGATAGTTGTATCGAATGATTTATTATTGAGTTGTAACTTAATATATCTTTTACACAGTGATTTATTCAATGGCGAGGAACACTTGAAACTTAAAATACAATACTAAATACTATATATATATATGTTTAGACTAAAAATCTTTAAAATGTGTATTCAAAAGACCACATTGTGATACGGAAAAAAATGTATTTTTTTATTTATTGATATTTGTGTTAGATCCATATTATTTTATGTTTTGTGCAAGCTTTATTATGATTATTGTTATTTCGGTACATTATTTTCACAGAAAATACGTCAACATAAACCGTAATCGTAATTTTGTAATTTGCTTGATAGATAAAAATACAGAAAGGCACTTTAAAAAACTTTTATCGTAATTGTTACGGCTTTTTCATTTCATTATAAATTTATTGACATTTTGAACAATTCTACTTCGAGTCTTTAATCTCCAATTATCTGATCAGCAATAAACTTGATTAGAAATCGAAAAAAAAAATTGGAAAGCTTTGGTCTTGATAGTTAGTTTCTAGGTGTATAAAGTAAAATTGATATAAAGTTTTCCTAATGTATTTAAGAATACTCTTTTCTGTACTCACGAAGTACAATTTTCTATAATTTCTGTATTTATATTTTATTTTTAAATGATACTACTACTACCTAGCTTATTGAATTATTTAAAATTAACCTATTATAAGTTGTACATTTTTAAGTACTTTCATTAACAAGTTAATTTATTTATTCCTCCAGTTTTTGTTGAATCCTATACATTTAAAATATAGCAAATGGATACTAAATTAATAGTAGTCTCACTAACAAGATACAGAATTTATTATATTTTATATATTAAGTTGCAATTCATATTTTATTACGTAGTATTTTTACCCAAGGTTATTTTCCTATGTCATACCTATGTGTATAATAAAATACAATTTAAAATGCTTAGGTATGTAAACAATTTAAATAAACTAAATTTTTTTTAAAAGGTTTGTACTGAAAAATTATTCTTGTCAGAACAATATTTTATCAACGTGTTTTAAATAATACCGACATGTTTTCGTCGTAGAATTAACTCAAAAATGTATTGTCCCAAGGTTTTATTGCTACAAACATTTTCTTTGTCATATTTGTTCTTGTATTCGAAATAACTAAAAAATTGTTCAAATATTATTTCATTCGATTATTATTTATTATGTTATTATAAAAACGTATTGCGGTCTCGTAATTCCTATTGACTATAATATGACGTCATGTTTACAGTTCGTCGTAAAAGGAACAAAATTAAATTATTATATGAATTTTCTTTTGGACCTTTTGTGGGCTCCTTTTCACGCCTTTCATGTTTAGTTTCAGCAGCAATAGCATAATAAATATAAATTATAGATTGTAAATAAGTTATTCTTAAAAAAAAAAAAAAAACAATGAATATTCTTACATTTATATATATACTTTACTGCATACTCTACATACCGTATATAGTTAGTTAACAAAACAAACAATGGCTTTTGTTGTACAAAAATCGATTTGATGTATAATTATATTATGTATGCTGATAGGTGGCTTATAAAATAGGTATATTATTTTTATTACCAAAAACAAGAAAATGTACAATCTGTACCTACATATAACGGAACAATGCGTATATTTGATAATTAATATAATTAATAATATACAATAAAACATGGCATACATGAATCATGATGAGGAAGTCATCCATCAATAATACCTCTTGATAAATAATAGCTAGTTCTCTATACCTTTTACATTTTGAACTGAGCAGTGTATTTTGTTAATTTCAAGTTACAATAGTTAGTTATATTTCTAAGAGGAATTTGTTAATTACCAAGTGTTATGAGTTGTATGATAAGTGGATTTATGAGGACTGATTTGAGTTTATTTACAAACGAGACGAATACATTTGTAAAATTGCGAGTAATTGTTGTTTTAATAACTATATGACTGGCTATTAAAATGCTATTTATTGCGTGACTTCAAAATATTATTTTGATATATTTTTCAAAATATTTTATTTTAATATTCAGAGTTATTACCTTATGCAGTAGTTCTCATTTTTATTTTAATAGACCAGTACCATCTGCATATTACTATGAAAATTGTCACTTATCACTTGAAAATAAACCAGTATATTCATTGATACAATATAAACGTAAGTATAACCAGGCTAAATATCATCGTACGCATGTTCATAAAATCAATGTGTCAATACGTAACTTTTAATACTACTAATATTTTTAATCTTTTTCTCCTCAGTGACATACTATCTTTAAACTTTCTAAGTACTACTGGCTGATGGCAATTAAAGGTTTAATAAAAATGTTCCGTTATGATAATAATAAATATAAATTGCATTTGAGTTTTTGATTATTTTCAGTCAATGAAGATTGATTGTATTTAATACCACGTGGTTTATGATTAACTTATCATAAATTTGCGTAAGACCAAACATTTGGAAACGTTTACTTTTAATAATTTGACGATAGACAAGGTCTGCGAATTTCATTTTTAGTGTGACTATCTCATAGATCGAAGTTAGTTTTAAAAATATCTCATTACGATCTCCTGATTCCAAATCACTGAAGAAACGAAGTATAAGAGTTTTTTTTCCGCTATTGAAGTACGTTGACTATTTACACAGCTGTTCAACGTGTTATTTTAGTTTCCCTTTTATAAAATCATTATTAATATTATGGTACAGTGCATTAATGAAAAACCACATGAAATGGTATTTTTTATGGATTGATACGTTTGGTTGGTTTCTATAAAATATAGATCATCGATTTAGAAGACCAAAAGTAAAAAAAAAATAGTATTATAGGTACCGTTTACTAATTTAAAGAATTTGTAAAACATAGTTTTATTGTACTATTTATTTTTACTAATGTCATACTTTAGGATTTCGCTTTTTTTAAATAATAAAAATCTAATACATCAAAGTACATTATTTTAATAAAATATTAATGTATAAATTAAGAATATTAAATCAATCATTTTTATTTTTTTATAAATACGCATTTACATTATAAGTAAGGTGTATTTTGGTAGATGCTATCCTTAATATAAATGTATAAGGATTGCATATATAATCTATCGTTTTCCAAAATGTTGAGAATAAAATCCCATTTAGCATAAAATAAATATTATATTATTAAAAATATCTATCCCGAGTTGCCTTAGAAAATCTGGTGGCAATTATGATCGTTATTGAATATTGATTTAATAAAAACATTTCCAAGCCCCATTGGTTTAAAAAACAAGCAATGTCATATTCAGTATTTGTATATCATCGGCTATAATGGTGGGTTTTAAATAAAATCACAATATTTGTGTATGTATTAGTAAGGTTATCGTTTGGTAAAACTCACAAGCATATTATAGTATGATATCCAATTCGTTTATGTATTTCTCATAAAGTCATAACCAACAAAGATAATATTATATTTTTTTTCACTCGAAATCGAATTGTTTATACCAATGATAACAATTATTAGTGTTTTTTTGTATTTTTAAATTCATAAAAAAAAATCAATTACTTCTTTTTATACATAATTTCTACCGTAATACAATCCAAATTGAAAATAATTAAATCATTTACATCAATAAGTTAATGGATACCTATATATAATTATTATGAATAATGAGCATAATCTAAAAAATGTGTGTAATAAATACACATAATATTACCTAGGTACGTAGTTTTCTGTAATTGATGAGACTGAAATAATAAGTAATACCAAAGTCTATAAAAACGATTCTGTCAAACGGATATTTTAACATAATTATTATTATTTTATAAAATTGTTTGTCAATAATAAATTTCCATAATAATAGCTGTGATTATTACATAAATTTAATTATGATTCATTATTTATTTTTATATTTTTATATTATGATCAAAATAATAAACATAATTATTATACATTAAAATCCTTTATTAAGTTAATTTACATATATAATACCTACCGTTTACTTATGAAAATAATATGAAATTATGTTTTTAAAAAATCTTGGCATAATAAAAATATATCTACTACGTTTTTTTTCAAACCAATAATATAAACAAAATATATGCTTTTAAGTAGTACATTATAATATGTAAATGTTTAAGCAAAATATATTACTATTTATTGGCTATAGTCTTATAGGTATATAATATTTTAATTATGTGCTTTGTATAAAATGTTATTATAATGTAAGACTGTGTAATTTATTGACTGTATTAAAAAAAAAACAAACATATTACAATTTGTGTGTGCTCAACACAGCAGGACCTAAAAGTAACGATAAATGAGTATAATAAAAATTATTTCCTATATTTTACACACTATAAAACGACCAAAAACTAACCAAAATACCTACTATAGTTTAAAAAAAATGAGTACTCATAATTTTTTGTACAATGTATAATCTATTCAAAATTTTATCAATACCTTATATATCTTTAAATTCAAATAAGATATACATAATATATTTTTTATATTATAACTAAATCTAAAGGTAAAATCTCACAAAAAGATACCTTTTTATTCTACTATAATAATGATGAAATGTAAATGTGGTAAAATTATTCCAATGAAGTACTTCATTAAAACGAAACTGCTATATACATAGAGCTTAAAGTATCAAGCATCACATTACTATATTTAAAAAAAAATATAGTTGGTATAGATTATAGCCATAATGTTATACCTCTCTTGTATTATATAATAAATGCGGTGAATTAATATTCAGACGAAATTACTTAATACATTTTTTACTTATTAGTTATTTATATTTTTTTGCATTTATACAAACATGCATTTTCTATAGATCATATTATTATATATTTTGAACATACTCATTATTCATTTTTCATAATATTTTATTTATATCTTATACTTAAATTTGGTAATTAACCATATTATTTATTGCTCAAAATATATGTTTGTATTTTATGTGAACAATTTATCACTTTTTTAGCGTAGATTTATTAATTATTTAAATGGTCAATACTAATTTGATGTTATTATTGCACGTTACACATTAATCATATTTTAATATGATTATATAGAGCATATACTATAACTAAAAATAATATAATACATTTTTTTAAAAGCGATAGATTTATTAAAAATATTAATTACAAATATCATGTTATGATTAAGTATGAAATAAGGGTAGTAAGCATAATAATATGAACAAATAATATATTTTTAAGTATTTTGGCGATGTCAAATAACATATGAACTTGTACTTTATCTAAAATATAAAGTTAGTATAAGTATTGTATTTTATTTTATTTCTAAAAAAAACTTAAGGCCATATTACTATGGAATCGAGGTTTAACTATGTTGGTAATAATATTTATAAAATACAATTCAATATATAAACTATATGGATTGCTGAAAAAAAATAAAATTACGTTATAACACCACTATTTGGGTTATTCGATACTAAAAACGTATTTGATTTAGATTTTATTTGTTAATATTTAGCACAACTGACAATTTTTAATATTATTATTTTATTATTTTTTTTTTTTTGTAATAAATACATATTTATTGTCAAACATAAATAATTGATAAACCATTTTTAAATTAATTTTTTTAAGTATTTAATGGTGACAATACAAATATTCCTATTCATTTAAAATATAATCTTATACAAATTATATTATGTACATGTTCAAAACTGTTATGAATGCTAGGACCCCCTATGACCGAAATGATGCAGACCATAAATATTGTATTGATATTATTTCATTAAAGTATTTATCAAATAATTAAAATTAATTGATATAATATTATCATTAAATGTTTGAATCAGTAAATAGGATTGTGCTTTGTAAACATAATATATAGTAGAATTCACTTTATAAAAATTATGTAAGGCGTTAGGTGTACAATATAGTATATGCTATTAGTAAGTCTGGGTCAAAAAAAAATCTGAAGACAGCTATTGTATAACGTATTTGAATCGCGATAAATAATACAAAAAGTGTAATATACAAGTTAGATACCTTTCCATTTTCAACCAATATACGACCATTGAGATTGTAACTGGAGATCAGTGTTTCTATACCCAAAAATTTAAAGACTGTAAGAAACTGGTGTTCGCTTACATTTCATTCTTCTTTTTCACAATTTTCTTAAAAACGACTGGGGAATTCTAAAAATGACTTGTTTGTAAAGTACAATCAGTGTTCAACACCCCATATACAGCAGTGTGGTACTAAATAAAACTTATTGAGGTATTTTACTCCACTAAATAGCCGCTAGATACAGAAAAAAAATATGACATTATTGTAGAATCAATAGCTACCTCTGTGCACTCAAAATCTAAAAAAACATATACTAGTTTAAGACTCAATAAATATGTATGCACATTATAATATTCTAAAATATAAGATATATAATAAATGTATGTAATATGTATGTATATTGGTAGGTATATATATGTACATATACGATTCATAAAATGTGTATATGTTTATTATATTAAACTTTAACTGAAAACAGTTCACGCATTAGTTTATCTCGTCCTTGATTTAAATTATTAAAATGTTTAAAATAATGTGTATGAAAAATAAATGTAAAAATGAAATCATTTAATTTTTTTTTTTTCATCGAAGTTTTAATGTAATCATGAATTGAATGATTTATTTTTATTTTTTATTTTCTTGTTATATGCAAACACACAATATATTAAGTATAACCATCGTGTCGTGGTTTACCATATTTAAAGTTTTTAATCTGATATAAAATAAATTGCATTTTAAAAATAATTCATTTCAAGCGAAGGAACAACGTTGTGAAAATCGCTTTTTTTCTAGCAAATGCAATATTGATCTAATGTTAAATTTTATATATGTCATGGTTATCATCATTTTTATATTCGTTAAAAATTTACTTGATGAGACTGTTTCTGACTTGATGACTTCAATTTATTTTCAGCGTCATACTCATAATTTTTGGATTATATTTTTTAATATATTTATTTAATTTCATTCGTTTATATTTTGATATTATATGTATGCATTATTATAAAATTAAGCAAATAGTATTATCTAACATTTATGATAATTTTTTTTTTCAGATGACGACGCCTGTTTTTGTCTCGTCGAGGGTAAGTATTTTTAATACTAAAATATTAAATATAAATATGTTACACTGAATTAGATAACGATAAAAAAAATATCCAACAGTTTACCTTTACCTAACAAAGGCTTTTGATACAGAGGACTATGGCATTCTATCGTTAACAATTTTAAGGCGACTCTTCATTGCCTTTTTTATTTAATATTCAAATACATGATATTGGATCACTGCCCTTAAGATAGAAACTAGTATGTTTTACTGACGATACAGCACTAATAATAACTAGGGATTCCTGGAGCAACGTCCTTCAAGAAATCCAAAATTATATTAATAGCATTCATTGCTGCAGGTTATTGGAAAACAGTATATTCTTAAATATCGACAAAACGTTCATTCTGCCTTACTACATATGCAATACTGACTTACTTAGTATAAATCACACTTTATCGCACTCGAATGGTTGTTGTAATTTAAATAAATGTACTTGTCAAAAGGAAATAAACATTAGTACATTAGTAAAATAAAAGTGAAAAATGAAATGAGTAGACATTTTAAATCGATAGAACATATAATACATTTGCTTGAAACCAAAGTCTGTATTAGTCAACTTTCTCACACATTAATCATCAAAAACACATACCAAACCTTGTCAAGCTTAAATATATATATAAAGCCTTAGTTGAATGATTATTAACCTACGGAATAATTTCCTGAAGCATTGCGTGCAATTACAAACTTAATCAATTTCAAATTACATAATACAACATACCTATTAAAAATTATATTAAATAAAAACAGACGCTCTCGTAATGTAAACTTATACTCAGAATTCAATTTTAATTTGTATTAACAAAAAAAAAGAAATTTTTTTCAAAATGGTAGATATCTATACGAAAAACATAATTTTAATATACGATACAAATTGAATAACGTCGATGTTTCCAAAACTCACAAGACCATCACTCAAGCTGTATTTTCTTTTGTCAGGCCATTTATATTTAATAATCTTCCTTTAGAATTACGTCATCTAAACATTCTTAATTATAAAAACATTAAATTATATCTATAATTATGAAAATATGTCTACTTCAGCAATAAGATGCAAATTGCACGCATATATTGTCTAATAAATCTATGATATTTCTAGATTAACTTGCTATATTCTATAACCTAAATTATTTTAATTAATTTTTTAAATTGTAAAATATTTTAATCTGTATATTTATTTGTATTGATTTTGCCTTGTCAAAAACGATATGTATTTATTAATTAGTCTAACTATTTTCATTCAGTAATTCACTGCATTAAGTGAATAAATACTAAAATTATGTTAAATATAAGATTTCACGAGCCCCATAAGAACCAGTTCAGTGGAGTCCATTATCTTTATAAAAGATAAGATAAAAATAAAAACAATTTACAATTTATGTTTTTAGGCAATACAGCTACATTATTTATCATATTCATATTGTATATGTATTATACACCTACGATAAATATTTGATTTAAGTCCAAGATTATAACAATTCAATTATAACCAATCTCGATAGTTGATATTACTATCGACTAAATTATTGCAATCAGTAATTAGTACAGAGAGAAAAGCTATAGATACCAAACAACGAAATACATTACCAGGACAAGTATTTTTTTCTTGCAATAAATATAATATTACATCAAATATTTTAAATATCTTACACTACACTTAAATATACAAAAAATGACAATTTATATATTTAGTCAAATCATAAAAAGTGTAATGAAAAATAATTATTTTTCGATTAGATAAAACGAAACAAAAATTTTATATTCAACGACGGTTTAAGAAGAAGTGATAATTTTACTACATTGAACTTCTATACACGTGTTTAGTGTATATAATTGTGTATATCATAATGACGAGTTATTTATATTCAAACATGTTAAACTTAATATGAAACCTTTGTACACATAGGTACTATGTATTCTGTGGACTGATATTGTTGGGTATTATCATACAAACACACTCGCTCGCAGAAGTCAACTAGAAACAACGAAGTCATAATATAAAATAATATTGAATCGATTTTTGAACATAATGTCAGTTATATTACAGGCTCTATTGTTCTATAATAATAATAATAATAATAATAAAAATAGCATTCGGTCCATTATCGAGTGCATGAAATAGGTCTTTGTGCGCTTTGAATGCCAACAAATAATGAAAACTCGCGTGTGAATGGACAGTAGTTTGCATTGTAATTTAAGTGCCACTTGAAATGCGGTGGTGTAATTTTTTCGTGAATTAATTATAACACTACAACGCATGTCCTTTGTATTATTTATCAATGATTTTTAGTTTGGCCTAGAGTAATGTGTAAAGTTAAATTATTTTATAAGACTCAACGATATCTGGACGAAAAATATTTACGGTTACAAAATCAAATTTATCATTGTTGGTTACTGATGAATTAATATTCTTTATAGCATTGACGATGAATAAAATGTAATTATGATAGAATTTAAAATAATAAATTGAAATTTATGCGAGTTATGTCAGATTAAACAACACGAAAAACGATATTTAAAGTATTTTATATTTTTTCTATTATAATAATTTAATAATATTACCTATATAGTGTAATAAAATATATTAATGGTTTATAGTTTCCTTTTTTCGAGCTTTTTTTCGTAATTTAAATAATATAGTTATTCACACATAGGTACATTAACTTATTTTATTTTATAGTTATAACTGACCGTCATAATAGTTATTTTTATTTTCGTTGACTACAAAGTAAATGTATAATAACTATATTATATTAATTATGATGGTCGACATTCTTTTAATGTTATGCAATTGTTTTAAAACAGATGTGAATGCACTAGTTTTTCTTTATTTATTTATAGCTGTGACCATTTATCATACATAATTATTTTAAATGTTAAGTATGTACAATTATTAATCTGTTAACATAATAAAGTAATATTAAATGAGTAACGTCTAAGATATTTTGAGAATACCGTGTTTGCACAAACAACGATTTTAATTAATTTTCACGAATGATAAAATGTATTTAAATTAAATAGGAGGTTTCATACAATAATAAAAAATATGTAAATATAATTACTTAAAACTATGATTTATATTGCAACATCCTTAAGAATTATATTATTATAATATCAGCCACTATAATGAATATATTTAATGATAAACACTTCAAATTTAATTTTAACGTCCATCTGTAAAACAATTATCCTGTACAAAAAAGTGACTTTGATAATGAAATCAATATTATTGATAGGTATATCAAATTTATTTTATTTTAGAAAAATGAGCGACTAAAAAACTTAAATCTTATCTTATCAGTTGTAATATGCTTTTTAGTCTTTGACAAAAAGTATTCTTACACAAGATATAATATGAATCAAATTTTGTCAGTCGTTTAGCAGAAAAGCTAGTTTTTTTTAGTATACATAGTTAAGTTGTATACCAAAACGAACTGTAGCGTAACTTTATTAAAAAAACTAATTATTGTGAACATTGTTTTAATATTGTTTCAAATCAAACGAATTCCGAGAGCCACAGATGAAAAGAAAAAAGTGAAAGTAATAAAATAGATTGTGCACACTTCACCAAACTTTTTCAAAAAAAAAAAACCGTAAGATAAAATTAGGCATTGATAAAAGTTATAATTAAAAAAAAATAATATTAGCCATTAGGAGAAAACTACTTTATATACTCTAATAAAGAATTTGTTTTATTTTAGAGCAAAAAATACAACATATTTAAATTTTAAATGTTAACTTTTAACAAAATATTATATTTTAATTTTTGTTTCAACAAATGTCAATTAGGTTTTATTGAAACCCCGATAAATCTGGAATAATTTATATGAAATGTTCGTATAAAATTGTTTCTGTACATTGATTAACTGATAGAAGTCAAATTAAACATTCTAGGTCTAACTTGTTCCAACTTCCATTACATTATCAAACTGAGTCCGAGACTTTAAATTCACCTAAGACTTAGGATTGTGTATATGTACTCATCTGTACAGGTTGTAAGTTGATTAGTTACGGAATTTGTTGTTGAGTTAATGACAAATTATTTAGGCATGCGAATAACTAAATTAATCAATTGAATTTGATTTAAATTTGAAATTAATTTGATCTAAGACCATGAAAAAGTACGAAAGTGATACCCAGAATTAGATATTAAGCCAAATATTTTTATTATTAACTAATATTTGAAAGCAATGGTAAAGGTAACATAAAACAGGAACTTTATTTATATTTAAGTAATTATAATATGTATGGGATGTTTTAAAATAATTTTCAGTGGAGTTTTATAATTTTGCAAATCGAAAAACGGTCAAAGTTTTGCATTTATAGGGTATAAGTCGCTTATAACTCAATTAGTTATAATCTTAAATTTGTATGCAGTCTTTCACGGACTAATAGAATAATAATTTGTAAACAATTTTCTTTTTTTTTTTTCATTAATTTAACTTAAAATACCCTACATTTTAAATATAATATACTTTACTACTATCTTATTAATAATAATAAGAAGAAAACGTGGTTTTTCTGTTGTTTTCCTAGGATTTATTTACCAACTTTAAATTTTGATATTTCTAAACGGAGAATATTATATTATTGATCTGAGTGTATATATGTAAGTCGTTTTTTGGTTTATCATGACATAAGTAAAAAATCCATAAACGGGCCATGGTAAATATCATTACTATTTAGTCACAATGAATTTACCAATTTAGTGAAAAAATGATAGTATTTAATCATGGTTCTTATAATATAGTACGACCAATGGAACGATATTTAAATATCAATCTTAACAATTGGTGAGTTTTTTAAACGTAAAACATGTGAAAAATTAAATTAATGAGACTGCGATAAATTTGTATACCAGTAATCTATAAAGTGTTTTAAAACCATTATTTCATATTTATTTATGACTCGTTAACGTAATATTAAAGATTTTGGATACATTTTCAAAAATTACAAGAATAGTATAAATGTCTTAATTGCATTAATTAAAAAACAATTGTTTAAAAAAAAAATGATAAAATATAATAAAAAAAAAAAAACCTGAACAAATATACAAATATAAATAAATGAATATAAATCATAGTAATATTGTTATAATGTGATGATTTGTTGGTATTAAATATTAGATTAATGAGATGTATTACCAATAGATAGAATTTGTTTGAATCTGATTAAATGCCGGATTAAAGCTTAATAATTCCATTAAATAGTTAGGTATTTGAAGTTTTCTGTTGATGGAATACTCTACATTCGATAAAAATATGATGACAGTGAAAGAGACTTCACAGCGTGTGCAGATAAGAGGTATAAATCTTTATCAATTTGTTTTATTTTTAAATCCTTATGAGTTATAGTTTTAACAGTAAATTCAGAATCTTAAAAATTTGTCAAAAAAATTAACTTTAATTAAATTTAAACTAATAGATTAGAAATATTTATGAGTTTTTTTTTTTTTTTTTGATTAATGCCTAGTAAAAAGCTTAAAAGTATTAAGTATATAGTATATATAATTTACATATACATTAATACATACTATACATTGTGACTTCTTATTACAATAATAATAAAATAGATTTTTTGTAAAAAAAAAAAAAACCTTTTACCTAGATACCATAGCTGAAACGTAACATTCAATATTAAGTTCAATTTTGTGCTTTGTGGATAAAAAGATGAGGTAAAAATGTATAGAGATATTTACAATAAAACTCAAGTAGAATTTTCTTTTATTATGAATATAAATATCAAGTGCTCGAAATAATCTGCTCAGGCATTCCACAATACTTCAGAGGAACATATTTGGGTACAAATGTATAATTTAAATAAACACCTAAATCAAAAATATCTATTGATTATTATTGTTTGGTATAACATTTAGTCACTATAATACTTTATAAATGATTATTATATTACTATTCTTATGTTTCTAAAATATACCACGATAGGGTACGCTGATGAGACCGGAAAACCAATATTCTATTGAAACTCTATCGGATATAATAATGTATAGTATATTTTTTATAATCGTATTTGACATATATGATTGAATATAAAACACCAGACAGGCGCAAAAATCACTGTGTTCTCGCTGTTGAAATAATTTTGCTAACGTTTAAATACTTAAAATGAACATTGGTTAAAGGTTCGAACATTCAGCTAGATTTTAACCGATTCACAATCCCCGAGGCGATTTCCGACAACCACAAAATTCAGAAAAATCGTTTAGATATATTTGCGGTGCACTTTTACCGATATTTTTATGCCTACGTTGGCATCTATCAAACTATTGTTAAGTTAAAGTAGATGCATTGAGTTACTATATTATATTAATATTTGGATAACACGGCGTGTTGGATAGGCAAACTAGCTACATTAGTACAACAGTAAGTTCCAGTGTATTTTCGATATCTGATAGGGATGATAATATTATTTTATAATTGAAAATGTATAAATTACTATTTTACAGTTGGATATTAGATTCTCTTTCATTGAAATCCATTGATCTACCTAAATGACCTAAGTATAAAATATAGAATAGCTACCTCCGTTGGGATGTATAGAACTCTAAAATTGAGGTTCGCTGGAACAAAATTAAATCCTATGATATTAAAATATAAACTATTCAGTAAATTTTGGGTATTTAATGAATAATTAGTGTTATGTTTTATTCAAGACGCAACCTCAAACCTATTAAAAGACATCTCGAATCTACGCTTATCTTTTTTTTTATGTAACTGTAAAAACGTATGCTGAAAGTTTAATTTTTAGTTACTGGCACTTGAGTGCTGCTAAATTAGCTATATTTTGTTAATGTGGGTTAGAAACTTTCTTTGGCTGTACAATTTTATTTTATTTTTAATTAATAGTGAAAAAATACTTGTATAACTTGGAACGTTTATTGTAATGCCAGATATCAAGTTACCACCTTAAGTACTATATGATCGTTTTATTATTAAACTAGTTTACAATAAACAATAGTAAAATTAGTATAAATTAAATTGCATATAAAATAAGATCATATAACTAAAGATATAAATTTATAAGTTTAAAATCTTTTTTGAAATTTTATTATAATATATTATAATATAAAAATAATAAATATTACAATATCTATACATAATTTATAAAATAAATATCCAATGTTATAGTAAGTTATTAAAATTATTATCATTGATATTGCAAATACAAGAATATTTTATAT
The DNA here is from genome assembly GCF_003676215.2 of Rhopalosiphum maidis. Lineage (NCBI taxonomy): Eukaryota > Metazoa > Arthropoda > Insecta > Hemiptera > Aphididae > Rhopalosiphum > Rhopalosiphum maidis. Next base: position 4,202,698 of record NC_040878.1, on the reverse strand, counting down.
TTAAGTATTTAAAAAAAATCTAAAACATACTACTTAAATCAACATGACAAAACAATAAAAAAATTGTGATTAGATTTATTAGACATAAATGTATTGGTAATATCAAAAAGAAAAAATACCACAAAAATAAATGCTCACAGTTAAATGTCAATTGCAGATGAATATATTAAAAAAATTACAATAAATAATGCAAACAAAAAATTGATTTTTGGTTAAAACAATACATGCACACTTGAAGTGAATTACATTAATAACATGAAATATTATCGAAAATGTTCAAAAAAAAAAAATTATTTATCTCTTAGTTATAAATTGACGTATAATATGGTACAAAACTAAATATTATAGAGAAAAGCATCAAAAACAGATGCAAATAACTGTATAAGCTTTTAAAATAAATGGAAAACTAAATAAAGTAGAACAAATAAGTAAATTTAAGTAAATAATATTAGTAATAACCACATATACATTAAACGTTACTACTTTGAGTGTAAAAACGTAATTAAGTAACTTCTTAGTCTTATAAATATAGAAAACAATTATAGCTGTTTATAAACAATACGGATTAGTTTCACAAATTTTAAAAACTATGTTACTTACATGGAGTTGCTGTGGGAAGAGAATAATAATATGTTGAATAAATTTTTGGATTTGGATTGTTTGGTAAAAATATCATTGATGTATTTTAACTTTTAACAGTACTTTTAAAAATGTTTAATTTCTCGAAATATTATAAAAAATTAATTCTTGAAATATTTCGATTTTGAATCAATGCTTTCACTACAAGAGATAGGTATAATTATATGTACATGATTTTTTAATCTCTTAATTGTCTATATAGTTATAATGTATAAACATAATTATTAATGGTAGTAAGTATCAGAAATATTATGTTTTTTATCGCACATGATAAGAATTATTATGTATTCATTGATTTTTAACAACCCCATTTTTGAATTTTGCTGTAAATATTGTGGTGGAAGAAAGTATGGAGAAGTTGAAAAATAACAACAACACGTGGTCTATTAGTAAAATTATTTTTATAAAAAATCAGTTAAAAATAACTCTTTAAAAAATATACTCTTATCGAAATTATTTTCAAATATATAAAAAAAGGTCACGAACATGTTAGTAGGTCATATACTTTGGTACAAAGACTCCTTGGTAGGTTACGAATTGACTATAACTTATTTATAAGCAACCATCAGCTTATAGAAAAAAAATTGAGTAGGTATGTTTTAGTAAACAATTCTCGTCTAAAGTAAAAATAAAAAGCGTTATCAAAACCCATCATTCATACTCCATCATCACTCATCGAATTGTTTGTTTTCTGAAAATGTGTCCCAGAGTCCAATCTCAAAACACCACTATAATATTGATCCCGTACTACTATGACCTAAAGGCTATAATATTCAAGCATCATATTAGTCATAAAAAGCGTTTTTAATATGCAGGAGCTTTGCTTGGATTTAGTTCGGTATATTTTAAAAGTGCATATTTTTTTTTCTTTACAAAGAGTGAAATACTATACCCACTTGATGTTATACAAATTTAATAATTCTAACAAAATAATATGTTTAGCATATTTTATCAAGTTTTTTGTAGACAGAATATATAGTAATATATTATTATGTTTCTTTGCACAATTTCTAAGACAACATTCTGACTGAAGTTTATATTGGTAAATAATAATTATGATAAACATAATATTATATCTAAGGCCGTGTCTATGTAAATACCACTGAAAAAAAATATAACTTATATACAATTATCTGAACAAATTAAATATTCGTAGTGTGCATTATATAAAAGAAACGAGAACATAATTTGTATTGCATCAATAATCTTGATAAATTAAACCGGTCTTTTGGTAGTTATTTGAGCGAATCGTTGAAAAAAACAACACAACGTGTAAACGACCACTAAAAACCACTAATCGACAAGTACATTTCAACATTTCATAATGATATGTGTTTCGAAAGTAATTAAAGTAATTGATTTTATCGTTATTAGAATTACAGAGTAAATTGATTTAATCGTTGCCGAAAACTTTTTATACATACACACGCTTTTCGAACCACATAAAATATACTATTAGTGATATTTATTTTTAAAGTCTCAAAAATTGACTCGGAAAATCAGACTAGCCGTGACTTACAGTGGACGGATCAAAGACTCTTATATTCTCCTTCTCCTCTTCGTCTTATCATCATCATATCGTTAACATTGTTATCGCTGTAGCCGTAGGTATATAGACATCATAATAATTATGGCACTGTTGCCGAGCTGAAGCGCCTGCGTTAAAAGCTCGGGCAGTTTTGTTCGGCGCTCGTCCGCATCGGAGGTGCTCGCCGCCGCGTAATGGACGCGTAGTAGTTGTTCTCGTCCACTGCCGCCGCGTATAATAACATTAATAATCGGTGAAATGGGTCACGTTCGGAGTCGCTCGCTATTGCTCTCGGCAAGACGACGGTGGTGGCGGCGGCACAATCATAATATACGTATAGTATTATTATACGCGCACACGACCATTATATTATTATTATTATTATATATATATATATACGCGTGCCTACCTATAGCTGCACCGCGCGCGGACGGACGGCGGGTCGGGAGGCTGACAAAAGGCGCTCGCTCACATTTATAATCGCTTTCCACCACCGCCGCCGACGTCGTCTTCTCCTCGGCGACCCTAACGACAAACGACCCGACAGAAATGTCAAATCTATATAATATAATATCATACTCCGGAGCAATAGCAGCGGCAGCGGCATCAGCCACGTGAAAAATGACGCACGAAGATTTCGACTTTTGACGATTACGTCTAACCCGGTCATATTTATATTTATAGTCTCTGTTGTGCGGACAAAAACATTATGACAGTAAGACGGTATATATATATATTGACAAACAAAATGAAAACTCCTCGTCCCGACGAAAACGACTGCAAATAAGCGTGCGGCGGCCGGTGGGTATTATAATATCGCGCATGGACGTGGATGACGACGCGGTGTTCGGGTCGCCGTAATTTTCGGTTCCATCGCCGAATCACACGAAAAGACCTTCCGATTTCCGCGGTATAGTGATTCAATAATAATGTAATGGCGTTGATATAATATCATTACGTATGACACGTTCGTTTTCACTCGTCGAATGTCGCGGTCGAATTTTTCTTTTTTTAGATACTTATCAACTCGAACATTTCTGTGTTAGGTTTACGGAGGTAATCAATTTCTACGGACATAATAACTAATAATATTATAACCCGACGAGTAATAATATATAACGTACATATATTATTTCAACGAAAAATATTAAAGCATTTAATATCATATAAGTAAGCTGTAGGATTCAGAATCAACAAAACATTACTGTGTGCGACCATTTATATACGAGTAAATGTTTATTTTCATAGCAGTACTCCATCACGATTTTAAGTAATGTCTTACCTTTTTTGACGTCTTCAAGTCTTCTTCACCAACGGCTTTTGAATAAAATGTTGTATCTTATCAGTCACAGAACAATAATAACATTTGGCGCAAATATAAATAGGACAGTGTGACCAATTATTTAAAAATAAAAAATCTAACACAGCACTATTTATCAATAAAATAAGTTTTTGGTATGCCGATAACTATACCAGTTACCCAATCATTTAAGCGTTTCACATTCAAAAAAAAAAACCCCCCTTAATTCTAGATTTATCTTTTCGCCGTTTTGATCCGTTTTTTATAATTCGACCTACTCCGTGTATAATGAAAGCAATTTTAAAATCACTTCGGACAAAAAGGGTCGACCGACAGATGAAGTGAACGCGCTTTGTCCGCTGCGGTTTTCTACGTAAACGGAAAGCGTGCTTTTACGACGAATCTCTACGGTATGAGTTTTTCGTGCATTTTTTTTTCTTCTCCTTTTTTTTTTTTTTTTTTATTACACCACTGCTGTAATATTTCGCATACATATTGCACTATATACTTGGCGAACGTGTGTACAGGTACAGCTGGCCTCTTCTATATCCATGTATAAGAATAACAACACATTAAATCCTATGGTACTTCCCATGCATGCACCAACGGAATCACGTCGTCGAGATTTATGGACGCATTGTTGACATTTTTTGATGGCCGAGATATTTTCTCATTTCCCCGGGGTGATACCCCCGCGATGGCGTCCTTTAGTCTTGTATTTTATTTATATTTTCTGGGTCGTTTTTACTTTTATGTCCTACCGCGGCATGAGGATTGTGTGTCGGTGACGGTTAAAAAAATATATATGTATATTTTTAAATTATTTCGTGGCAAATAAATGCGTCAAAAAGAACAAAGAATTGTTTTTAATAGAAAGGCCACCACAATACGTAGTTAAACTCCGCCCTCGTCTTACGTATAATATGGTTAATTACACGCGTACTTTACTAAAAGTTCACAAATTTTGCTTCTTCTTTCGAAAGAAAAATTATTTACGTCGTGAGTTGGCGTCATCAAATGTTCCGTAAGCGTTAAAATAGTTTCAAAATTATTGTTGTAGCGTAGAGAGGTTCGAGAACATTTTTAAAATTTAGTTTTCATGCCGATAGTATAAAATTAAATACGATAAGTGATAGCATAGAGGAACATTTTGGGTCACATCCCTTATAGTCATGTAAGTCTTACGTGATACATTCGTGCCAAGGCCTTAGAGCACGGACATTAACGTAATATCGTGTTATTATAATTTATAGAGCTTGTCCATACTTAAAACCCGGTAAGGTATAGACAATCAAAAATGTTTATGAATTATAAAATCTACATTTATTTGGTTGTGACACGCGACATAGGTAGAAGATTACGATGAAATTGATGCGTGTGTATGCATAGGACATTATATTGCACCGATAGGAGAGGCTGGTGTGTGTGGCTAGGGTCAAACGAGAGGGATGATTGGAGTGGAAAAGGGGACGACCGAAATCAATACACGAACGCATTTTGTAGGGGCCAGAGGTGGTTCCGTGTGGTTTGCAATATTTTTCTACGACATTCGAAGGATGTCTACATGGATGAATACGATAGAAACTAGAGGAGAGGCGAATAAAAAAAATAAAAAAAAAATTACATATACCCGTACGTTTAACGGCTAAACCAGCTGGATATCAAACACGATCACGGTCCTCCGCGGCGATCGGCCAAACATATTAATGCCGTCGTCTCGGAGTCTTTCGGCCTTGCCGGAATGAAAACTGGTAATAATTTATGTCACGAATATCATTGTTTATGGTCGTGGACGGCGACGACGATGGGATAATATTATTATGGATCGTATCCGCGAGTGCGATTTCCAAACGATAACGTTGCGCAGTCTACGCTGTATTTTATTCGCGCACATAATAATAATATACATCATTATGTAGTTTATTTATAGCGAATACGATTCGATACGCGTGCTTCGAAATTTCAGTGTAAAAATAACCGAACAAATAAAACATCCATTATTATTATTATTGGTCACGGCTAACGACGACCGTACCGATCGCGGCGTGGCAATGGTGTTTGTTTTTCTCCGCATTGCAGTTGTATAAATATATAGCAGGTATGCTGTACAATATAAATTGTAAGCACAAATAGCGTCTAAATTTTAAAATCAACTCCGGCAAATCAAGGACTCGAATGGCTATTTCACACATATCGCTCTAACGGCTAATATTGTATTATGCTACCCCTCCCTCCCCCGCTCCATAAAATTATCAATTTCTCTATTGAGACGATTAAATTAATAAAACTTTATATTATACCTCTACGTATTTATCTCACACGTTTTTGAATTTACAATTAATACATCATTATTAATTCCACTATGTGAATTTATGTTTTTAATAAAGTATTATCACATCGTATGCCCACTTTAGTATTTAATGTTTATTTATTATTTTTTTTTTAATAAACTCTGATTACCACATTAACTTTTAATATTTCCCTTAGTTGGTTAATATTTAAACTATGTCATTATTATATCACGTAAATTAGAATAACTGTTTTATAAATATTATTTATTATGACATTATTTTTTTTTTTACCGCAGACCGAATCAGATATATTTTCATCCTCGTTGTTTTTATATTAATTTCAACGTATATTTTATAATAGTAAGTGTCGTAGTATTTTCATAACACGTTGGCCAGAGTGGCCAGAATGGTGTGTAATGAGATACTTTCAATGAGTATCTTGATACAGATATAAATATCTTAAGAGTGTATTAAGATAAATTTGAGATACATTTAACAAAACAAGTTACTTATCTCATAAAGATTTAATATTATATTAAAAATGTATAGAGTTACCGAATAAAAGTAAAACAAATTATAAGTTATTTAAAATAGAATGATTTTTATGCAAGTCTCCCTATGCGTAATTGTTTACGATAATATATTATTGCAAATCGAAAACAGTAATTTAAAACATATAATATCAGTGAATAATAATGATGATACGTTTTTTATGATAAATCAAAATTAAATAAAAATACATAGATGAAGTAGGTAATGGATATTATTCACCCGACCACCTGGAAAATTCACATTATCGGTGTACAACATAATATTATACAGATTGTTTATTATTATTGTTTTTTCTTTTTTTTTTTTTAAAGTACCGTATCACCGTATTATCCCAAATGCATGCGTGTACCTATATGGATACACATTACAATACTCCACGTGGCACGTGGTGAAAAGACGAACGATGCGACATTATAACATTATAACGTGGTGTACCGTAAATTGCACGCTCTCCCGATAAGAGTTGCCCGTGTGTAATTATAGACGTGTATTGTTTTCCTCGTTTACCCGCGGCACCGCATATAATATTATTATTTTCGTTTGTCACACCCTCGACCATATATATATATATATATATATATATGTATACACCTTTGATACCGGCAATCAATAATCTCCCGTTCCGATCGATCGAACCGTTTGCGGACCACCTTTCACACACGTCGTCGGTCTGATATTTCGTATCCGATCGAGGCACTTGTACCCGACTCACTACATATCATGTAACTCGACGATAGGTAGGTATTTTACTTTTTGTTTAGAGTACGGTAATTTAGTTAGGAGCCGTACAGCCAGTGATCGTATAGACGACGGGATGGGGGTGGAAACCGCGTTAACAATCCACTCGGGCCGTCGGTTCACGGGCCGTTTGAGAAGTATGTGAGTATATTCCGTTAACTCGAAAAGCGTAGGTACCTACCTCTATTCGATTTTAATATATTATACATCGCACGTAACTTTGGTGCATGCACGTTGTACGACTTCGCCACATGCGATTTCGTGATTTCCGATTCCAGACTATATTATTACTGTATATGATTGCACGATGCGTACAATACTATTTATATTGTTAACGAATATGGCGCATTGGACTGTTTTCATCGTTGTTAATAGTAATCATTAGTTATAAAAATTAACAATAATAAACGCGAAAATACGTACTAACTCTTATATTGGCGTGTACTGTCCAACGTGAAAACCTTCGTTTAATCAAGAAACATTGTATCACGTTTATCTATTATAACTGCATGTAAAATTGTATACAATTATTGATTTTCATGTTATACTTACTACAGTAAAAAAAAAATATGTATGATATTAAGTGTGTCAGTTCTTACATATTCGACATTAAACTATATTTTAACTCTGATAGCCACCATAGAAAAGAAAATATAGAAAATACACTCTTGAACCTAATTAAATAAAGTGAACAAATAGAAATATATTAAATGATAAAACATCAATAAAATAAAATGTTTTTTATTTATCATAAAACTATTTTGTATATAACTACGATATATATTTATTTAAGAAAATAATCAGTCCCAATGAACGGGTTCGCGAGGAGATCTGAATATGTTAACTAATAATGTACGCGTCGTAAACACCGATAGTAACACCCATTTTAATCCGAAGACCATTTCTTTTATAAATAGTAAGAAAAACTATTATCCTTAGTAACTAAAGTTTAATAACTCAGAAACCACTCGTAAGATATATCAAAACATAAAAAAAAATAACCAACTTCATAATAATTTACCATAAAACTGTTGTTTTCATTTTAAAAAGTGAAGTTTTTACCGGCACTCTTTCAATGGAATACAATCTACATAATATTTGAAAATATAAAAAGTATATTTATAAAATTAAAAATACTAGAAATTGAATAATTCATAAATAATGGGGGTGAACAAGCTTGACGAATCACTCTGTATATGTCATACCTAACGTATGAAACTTACGTGTAGGTAAGTATAATCGAAAATCTTTCACCTCGATGCTGATAAGCTGCTTATTTTTTCTGCCAACTTATAGTAGTTATCAAATGATTACAATCGATCGATTTTCGTAAATTGATTGGAAAAAATAAATGGTCTTGATACCTACGAATTAAAAGTCATCTGGTTATTGATGGGTTTTTTAATTTGACATGGAAATGGAATCTATGTTAAATTTATAACACCCTTTACCATTTTTTTTTTTTTTTATGTTAAAAGTTCAATAAATACGAATAATATTTATATAGCACTACTGAGGTAATTTTTTGGAATACGAAATACAACTCGTATCCCAAAAAATACCTATAGAAATAGAAATACACATTAAGTATTGAGTACTATCGTTATAAAATTATGATAAATAGTTTTCAAAAATATTATTATCTAGAAACAAGTGCCGATTTTAACAAACAACTCGATTTTGATAAATACGAGTAGTTGTAACTAATTAATCTAACTGTCAATATTGATGGGCATAATTATTGGTGTTTTATTAATACGTTTATAGCATACGCGTGTACAGCTTGAACTAGACTATATTTGATAATTTAAAAATTCAAATGACTTATTTAAAAATCGGTACTGACTGATCGACAAATTGACTGTTAAATTTTCATGATACATAAACAACTGGGATGTATTAAGTAAAACAAATACTTGTTTAACGTATAACCCTCGGCATAACTTTAATTACGTTTAGTTATTTATAACTGTAATAAAAGAAAATCGTGTAAATATGATAGATGTGTTAAATCAAATTAAATGTTTATAACATGTATAAAAAAATCAGATAACAGTATGTATACGAACTAATCTAAATATTTAACTATCGACGAACGATATAATTAAATTACATTTTTTTCTGATTTAAAATAAATAAAATATTATCTAAAGTAACCATACAGTTTATTTGATTTTTTTTTAATTAGTTAAACTGTGTACTAATAGTACACATTCTTTGTTCTTAAAAAAAAAAAAACATATCATTGTATGAATATAGTGATAATGTATTATTTTTAATTTAAATATGTTCAAAAAATTAAGAATTATATAGGTATCTTGTAGTTTTTTGATTTTAGAAGTTTTTATTATGAATGTTGGTAAGATTTCCAGTAGAACAAAACTGAGTATAAACCATAAGTAAATTCAAAACTTTTACAATTCCTATTAGATATATTTAAATTGTATAAATCCAGTATTTTTCTTTATCTTATGAAATCTTCATATTCAACCATAAAAAAGTTTAAATTATTTATATAACTTAGTTTGATAAAAAGTTAAAAGAATATGTATAATACACAACATTATATTATTATTGCTTACAATTTTTAAAATAAAAACCGTGATATTGAAAAAAATCTAAAGTATAAAATGTTTCAGTAAATCTTTCAACTTTAGATTGAAAAAAGAAAGAATTTGGTAAACTATAAAACCAAATGATAATTGATACAACTTATCAATTTTACATTAATTATTATTCAATTTAATATACAATATTTAATCGCTCTCGATATAAATCCCTATTAATTTTATACGTTTAACTGATCAGAGTAGTGCTCACAAAGTTTTTCTATTATTAACAAAACTATTAGCCAATAGTCTTCGAACTCAACAAGTAACTACTACATTTGGGTTAGTGGGTTAGATTTTATAGTGGTCTGTAAATTATTCACCTTATAAAGGTAGGCCCAATCCAATGTATTTAAATACATTTATACTAAGCTAATACTAAACTTAATATTAATTGTATTAGGTATTATTTTTATGATAGACTGTACAGAAACAAACAGTTTCTTAAGCTGTTACTACTTTATTGTGGTTAAACCTGCTTGCAGAATTTTACAAGTTTTCTCACCCCTATCATTAAAAATACTTCTTAAATATTTACGTTATCATTAATATCGTACTATCGATACAGCTATATTTGATAGATAAGCTCACACAAACGTACGGCTCAGCATAAGACAGCATAAAATGCCTTTATACATATGTTATAATATCGGTGAATTCGTTTTTTTTTTTTTTGTAATTAGAGATGTCTAGTTTAGTTCTTTACATGACTGCATTTTATGAACAGAAAAAAAACATCATCATGCAATGAGATTCAATTATATTTTAGAATAGATTTATTTTTATTTAGCTTATTAAATGTAAGACGCGTAAGGCTGAGTTTTTTGATATTTTTTTATGAATAATACTATTTAAAAACCACATAATATTTTTCATAAAAATAAATATTATTTTAAATACAGATAATCAATAAATAACATAAAAGATTGTTGTTATTTTTTATAAAATTTTCATTTTCACGTGCGTTTTAAAATCAGTTAGCGAATTTTTAGATATTACAGATGAAAATCAAAAACAATTTCTTCAATACATAAATTATTTATCAATAGTAAATTGTACTGAAAATCAAGACAAAATAAATGAGAGAATAGAATGTATTATAATTTGATGATTTTTTTTTCTTTAACAATCTACACTGTCTACAGTGTACTCATTTCAAGAGTACATTTATTAAGATAATGATAAACATACTGAAATACTAAATTCCCCATACCCATCGTTTGAAATGAAAATAGTGGTTATTTTATGTTATAAAAGACAATATACATATATTTTATTATTCTTAGAACAACTTGGTGGGAGGTTTTTACTATTACTTTTTTATTATTTTTAAACCGTTAACTATTTATATTTTTTTTCGTCCAACTGAAGTATAAATCTATTAAAATACTCTAGACAATTTAATACATTTGATTATATTGTCGAGTACCCAGTATATATACAACTCTAAAAGGCCTGAAATTTTTTTTATTTTTTTATTTTCTTCTTCTTATTATTATTATTATTATTTTTCTTCTTTTGCTTTGCTTTTGATCCCGAATTACATGGATTCACCCACTCTTGTCGTACACCTCCATAAAACTCTGCCCCTTGCCCCCGGACTTTTTATTGACAGTAACTCTATTCAGATCATTATTTATTCTGTTTATCCATATTTTTATTGATCTTCTACTAAAAGGCGTAATGTTATACATTAATATAAGTTTGTATTAATATTATAATAGACAAAGTACAATGTTTGCAGTCTAGCATTATCCTATTTGAAAAGTTATATATTAGTCTATTTTATAAGTTTATAATAGAAACATCATGAAATATTTACATTAACCCGATATCACAGGTCAACACTAAATAAATAGCTTTAAAATGACATCCTAATTAAATAAACTAGGAAAGTAATCGCTAAAATTTCGTCTTTTTGATTCCAAACTATTCTATTACACTTATATTTTTAAACTATAATTTGTTTATGTTTATTACACAATCAATCATTTAAAATAAGTTCTAATAAGACAAACATAAGTTTTATTTAATAAAACTATATTTTGCATGTATAAAAAGCTATGTATTTCGCTTTGAAAGTATAATAAGTATATTGTATATAAATAAATTATATAGCCATTAAACGAAAAATCTATGAAATAGTATACTGTACCTATATACTTACATATATTTTGAATTAAAATTGTTTGAAATTATTAACTATAGCTCAATTTTATTCAAAAAGAATCTCCATAGAGAACCAAATAGTTAAAAAGTTTTCCATAACATAAGAAATACGTTCAAAACAACGCTTTAAGTTAAATATTTAGCATTAAAATATATACCTTTAAAAACAAAATTTGATTGAATACAATCATTATTGAATATTACAATTTTAAAAATTTCTTTATACCTAATTTTATTTAACTTTAGCTTTCATTGAATATTTAATAAACGTTATAATGTTAACAGGAAAAAAATGTAAATAATAATCTTTTCAATAACAAACTATCTACAAATACAACTTATTTAGATCCGATAATTGTCTAAAATTTTTTTTTTTATAAACATAACATTAGTTTTTTTTAAAAAGATAAAGTAATAAACTATATTATAACATGATAAAATTATTATGGTAATAATCACAATAGAGACACTCAATAGAAATATATTTGAAAATCTGGACGGAATTTAATAGAATACTGGAGAACCACTGTTTTACATGTTTATAAATCATTCTGTTTAAAGTAATAAACATTATATTATGTATAAAATTCAATTTACATACGTTTAATTTCATTCATTAAGTACTTTAGTCGTTCGTGGCTCATCATATAGTATTCTTTTACATATATTTTTTTTTATTTATTAGTATTTTTGAAATTTAATTTTATATGAAATAGGCACAAGCACTTATTTATTTAAATTATAAACATTTGACTTAATGTTATTTTTTTTGTTTATCATTTATTTAAAATTTGAGATGCATAATGCAGGGCTAATTTATTATTTCAATATTAGGTAGGTACATAAGAAGTAAATTATACATCATCACAGGACCTTATTTTATTTAGGTTGGAAGCTAGATTGTAGAGTACGTAGTATATTATTTATATCGTGTATAAAAATATAGTAGACAAACGGTATAACATACGATGACAAATATGTTAATATTCCCGTTTTATAGATCTTTTATAGTATGAAATTATACGTAAATAGACTTGGTGATTTGGTCGGGAATAAAATTTAAAGTTTGTGAAATAATTTTTGTACGAATATTGCTTTGAATATAAAATATAAAAGATCTTGAAAATGTACCGAGGTCATAAATTGTTTAAGAATAGAAGAACAGGAAAATGTTTTCGATACGAGAATTATTTTTCAGGCCAGCATTCATGGTCAATTAAACTCGGTTACAGCCGTAAATTTCTACTCGCAATAGCGTCTCGTTATTATAATATATGCTTTATTTCCCTTTCGCGTCCATTCTGAAAACGCTTGGTAACTATAATCGCTCCCAAAAAGACTTCAAATATAATATGCCAAAAAAAAAAAAAAAAAAAATGCCAAGCCCACACATTTTATTTAAATTTCCTTTAGATACCTACTTATAACACTTGAAGTTTCTTTTTTCACATTTCGAAATTATTCTATGGCGCTGTACCTATATACTATGGCGGAAATTGCAATAACAATTTATCTTTACGAATGAAAATTGCCAAGTATAATATAGTGCGCAGTGTAAATATTTAATTTCACAGAAACCCCGATTATCTTGTAATCCCATTAAGTAGGGCTTGGTATTTCGGGCGCGAAACAGTTTTTCGGAGTGCGCAAAAGTGTATACGTAGTGCAGTTCAGACGGTAACGGTTACATCTATAAAAACGCACCTTGCGAACCCAAAGAGGATACAATGGAAAAGCAAAAAAATAAAATAAAATAAACAAAATTAAAGGCGAGTAATTAAGTTTACAGCAACCAAACTTATATTTGTGGCAAGTACTGTGCGGTGAAAAGAAGACAAACATTCCAAACCAGATATTATCCACAGGCATGTACGTTAGTGTACACGTGTAAGGCTAACTTTTCATATGATATTATATGTATAATACATACGGTATATGTACTCGTGCTTTTTCTTCACACTTTGCCCCGATGATCTAATCTAATGAGCAACGGATTTTTATCGAAAACCTGTTTTGTGATTTCCGATTACGAGAATTAAACGTAAAATATATTGTATATTTGTGACACAGGCTTAAATACTTACTTAATTTGTAAATGATTTAATATAGACAACCTCTTTCCCTCCCACCAAAAAAAATATATTATTTTTTACTCCTTACCCCGATCGGGAATATGACAATATATATATATATTATTATCTATGTATAGAAATGTCGTGTATATTTAAAAATAAATCCCGAAAACAGTAGCAAATCGTAAAACGAGTTTTCGATTATTCATTCATACTAACTACTACTACACGAGGATATCGTTCTCAAAGTTTGCGCGAAAGAAAAACCAAAAAACACCTTGTACGGTATAATAAGAAAAACGAACGAACGGGACTATATATTATAGATATAATAGCCTCGGGGAAAAAGGGCAACCGAAGAACGACTACGCGGCGTTCGCGGGTTATTGAATTTATAAAACTTTCCGCGGATATTCGGCGACTGCGACCGATGCGAGTGGGCGACGAACGCGACAGTGCCGCACACGGATATGTATTATATTATGCGATCGCGAAAACGGCGGTGCACGCTATTATAATACAAGAGCGCCCGATTTTTTTCCCGTCTTCTTTCAGCCCCGTGTAATAATTTATATGCGTCGTGTGTGTTTTTTAAGTACCCCTCACGTCCGCATCGCCCGCGAAACTTAGAAATCGTTAAGTTTTATATTTACATTGCTTGTGTTTTTACACACACACACACACGCACACACACACACGACTGAATTTATTATGTTTATAACAATTTATACACATATAGGTGTATATATACTATATATATATATATATACGGAACGTGGGTAGGTAGATACCTACCTATGACCGCGAACGTATCGTTTTCTTTGTTTAGCATTTTATCCCACATAATCCACCAACAGATAATATAACATAACAAATACAGAACACGTATTATAGATACCCGCGGTGGAAATGTTTTTTTTTTTTATATATATAAATTTTTACGCTTGGAAATTTAAAAAAACATTATGACGCGCTTATACGTATACGTCGTTGAGAGGACGCTACAATAATATTCGTACACATTCGTTCGTAGTAGTCTCTGTCTTACACGAATACCATGTATTATTATTATACCAAATTTACATTCTGTATTTCCAACACAGCTGTTTAGGTGTTATTTTAATATGTATATCAGTATAAATATTTATCTTTTATCAAATATATCAAGACGATAACGTTACCGCCCGCACTGTCACGCCGAGGAGAATTTTTCATTATTTTAAGCTTAGAGAAAATCATATAAGTATAGATCACATACGTAGTATGCCACCTATAAAACTATGTATAATAAATAGAAATTAAAATCTTGTACATTTTTTATATAATACTATGTATTAGGTACATGTGTGTTATCAATGAAATATTTATGTGATTTTTTTTATATTTTTCAAATTCTTCTAATAGTCCAAATATAACTTTAAAAATTTTTCATCAACAATCGAGTATTGTAATATATTACAAATAATATTATATAGGTAGTCAAACTGTAGTAAGAACTTATAAGAAAATATCAACTGTATCTGATAATGAACTAAGATGGGATATTATAATATATTTTGAAATTATTAAGAAGTGCGCAGATCAAGGGACGCGAGTATGTGACTATCTATAATAACAAACGATAATTATTGAAAAAAAATTGTCACTGTTTGGCAGTTTCGGGTATTCCCGAGAATATCGAATACTATGATCGTTTCCATAAATTTCTGGGAGCACCAATCATATAAGTACATATTTTCTTAATGTAAATGATTCAATTATTTATGTTATATTATAAACGGTGCACACCTGCAGCAGTTATATTTAGGCAAAATAATTTATAAATTTGTTACGTTATAAATGAGAATCCATTACTAGAGTTAAAATATTTGAATAGAGTAAATAGCTGTTGTATTTGTAATAAATGAACTATCATAAACTATAAAATACAGTATTGTTGCATAAAATTAAATAACCGTATATTAGTATTAATAATACATTATTATATATCATGATAACTGCTAACGTATCTATTTACATAAAAATGATCAAATCGATTCGTTCAATACATGTGTTACTATATAAAATAAACGGTTAATCAACTTGGGTTCATTAATTGGACTGTGGTGTACTGATATTCGTTAAAATATGAAGCCAAATTACTATCTATCGTTAATCTATTTTAAATCATAATCATCAATCCTGCTCGAACCTTAAATACCAACTAAATTTCTTATTGCCCACATTTTCGGGTCAATCTGAAGCTTACTTGATAAATAACCTGTAGTACTGTTAAATTCTACAAACATTTCAAATGTAGTTAACCTCTAGAAATCTTTTTACATCGAACACTTTTCGTATTATAAGAGTTTTAAAAAAAAAAAAAAAAAAAAAATGTTAAATACATTTTCTTCGTGAAAATATATACGTAGTTATAAAAACAATAGATTCTTCACACCACATAAGCCGTTCAAAAACTAACATTTTCGTATAAATGTTGTTTTTGCAATATTTGTATGAAACACTTTTTGTTATCTCGTGATGACGGAAGAAAATATTTAATATATAATTTTCTGAAAGTTGAAGTAACATTACGAGTTCTAGTGCTTCACAATCTAAAAAAAAAAATATTATCCGCAAGTAATTTACATTTTAAAATATGGTTTATTTTTACAGTATTCTTTCTTGACAAGGTCGTACTTATTTTATATTATAGTTTATTTAATTTACAGCATAACCCATATTTCTTTTAAAATTTTCTCTATGTACTTTTTAATGGCAATTCTAGAAATTAGAAATACAATATGAAAAATATAATTTATGAAAAAAGGATTTTTCATCATCATGTTTCTTAATTTTAAATTTAATTCTTTATTTAATATTATTTTCTACTGTTCAACTTTAGTCCAAATTTGAAATTAAAATATGATTATAATGTCAATTATTCAATTGAATTGTGTTAGTTTTAAGGAAATATACATTTTCCAATTCCAAAATTGATTAATATAATGATAAGTACTAGGTACAATAGTATTTATAACTTAATTTAAGATCTATATACTATTTTTTCTTGTATATCCATCAAGTATAGATAAAAACAAATATTAATCAATAAAGCAAACAATAAAATCATTCTAAACCTATACTTCAATATGCATATGTAGAATGAAATCCAATAGAGATTTGAAAATATTGTATATTCAAATTGTTGAAGCAAACCAATTAGTAATTTTATTCGTTTATTTACAAAATCGTTCTAGACTGTTTCCTAGAATTTTTCCTTATAATCCTTAACTTACATAAAAATAAAAATAAAATACTTTTAAATTCAAGAGTTAACTGAACAAATTAAATTGTGCTATTATACTTTATTATCATTAAAATCAACAAGATTTGATTTTCATCCATTCTCCCTCGTCAATAATAATATTATAATTATCAAATGTGAACGCAAAAACTATAATGCATACCATGGTATAAAAAATAAACAATAAATACAGTATATATTGTATAATATGCATATTTTTAACCTATTTGTTAAATTATAATATACAATATTCACAACATATTATTATTATTAGTTTTTCAATATTTTCAGTTTAATACATAAAATATATTAAATATTAGTAAAAACATTTTAAGGCTTAAATATTATTAAGATAGTCATAAAAAAGTTCAATCATGTTCAACTATTATTATTATTTTTTTTCATAACCAACTATCACAAGTTAATTAAGTATTGATAAAAAAAAAAACACACATATACGAGTATATCAAATCGAGTAGGTTAATATTATTATAGTTTTTGAGTCATGACAATATTATTTAAAATATATTTTATTGAAAATATTTTAAACTATTACAATGTTACTGTATTCTGTGTTTTGTCTGTTGTAGCTTGGCCTTTTTTACTATGTTTCGATGTTGTAAAAATATTATTGAAATATTTATAAGGTTTATTTGTTTTGAAGTTTCATGTAATTTGTTTTTGTTATTTCTAAAGTTGGTTTATCATAATATAAAAAAATGTTGCGTTAAATAGAATATATCAGGGTCACTGATAATTTAGTTTTTATTCAAAATTGGGTCGATTGAATTAAAAACTAAAAATTATAACGAAGATAAATAAAAGGAGAAGTTAAATCTAAAATAAGGATAAAAAGTTTGCACTGTCGTAAACTCGCCATGCAGTGCAAAGTATCCTTATTATGGTCCATTTGGGACTTATTTATGGGTGCAATACTTCTTGTTATTTTAACCCTTCTACGTGGGTTATAAAATAATATCCTGCAAGAAGAAATGTGACCAAAAACAAATAAATACATATAATAATAATAATAATAATAAACTATTAAAGATGATGTATTTGTGATACCTTATCGGAAGAATGCGTTTCCATTTTGAATGCTAAAATGGAAGTACTTGCCCGTGTATCAAAAGATAGTTTATTTGAATGCATAAAAATGAAATGTTAGATGAAGGCGCAGGGAATGGGTTCACGGTTCACAGGTGTTCCAATTTGTAAAAGAAATTCAATCGTTTACGAACAAACAATATAAAAAAAGATATGACTCTGATCGTTTTACAATAAAAAAAAGAAACGAAGATTCGAGTTGATTTTTTGATGTTATTTCTCTCATCTAAAATAAAATCAATCTTAGCTAAAACGATTCTGTAACTGATTTTCAAGTTATTTTAAACGACGATGGCATAGAACTTGAAATTAATACTGTTTGTACTGAATTAACAATTAATGGAATATTTAGTAAGCACGTCTTATAATGCTATTATAATTTAAAAAATGTATATTTATAAGTTATTGAATAATAATAATTATGGCTGATGTGCTAGAAATTTTAAGTCGTGATTTTAATCCATACCTATGCAAACATAATAGAGACTAACACAAATTATGCTGTACACATATCACACACATATATTATATATACGTATACAGGAATGTACACAAGGAGAGGTTTTAGGGGTTCAAGAGATTTTAATGTTCAATGAGGACAACGAAAATTACATCACTTATATATATATATAGGTTAGGTATATATATATATAATACTATACTTATATAGATGCAATTTGCTCTTTTACTTTAAAAATATATTTTAACTTCTATAACTTCATATCACAAGTTTTACATACTAATTGTATACTGGAGTAGAATGATTATAATAATTTTGTAAATTAAAAGTTAACAGTATAATATTATACAATATTTAAGTTGTAATATTGAAATTTTGTTTTTTAGGTCAGTAATTTTCTTTAATGTATTTGAAGTGAATAAATTGTACAACAAAACCTCAACCATTTAGCATTCGCATTTAAACGTGATGACTCCAGCAATATTTATTATATTTTACTAGAATTAATGCATAGTTGAAGACATTTAAAGGCATGTCCCAGTTCACAGTTATAAATGTAATTTTAAAACTGAGATTAATCATCTTTTTTCACCATAAATATCCGTGTAAATAATGGTACATTTGTGTACATAATTATTGTGGATTATAGATATTATCGACCGTAAAATAATAATTCTTATGCATTTTAAACCGATATCGTATATTGATTAAAACATATTATATTATCATTATGAAATATTATTCTGTTCCATCGTGTGAATAGTAACCCTTATTCATACATCTTTGTTCAATTCTAATGAATAATATCTATAAATCCAGTTAATATATTTTGTTACATTTGCACGCGTTAGATGCCATTATTGATAGATGTTATGTGGATAACAACCAACATCAGTTCAATAAAATCAATGGTTTTCCGAGCTTGTAGCTTGTCGTTAGATCCGAATTCAAAAACAAATAACAATATTAATTGCTATTCTGATAACAGAATAAAAATATTATTTTTAAAGTATACATTTCATTTAAACACCATTCCTCGTTTCATTTAGTACATTAATGAAAATCTCGAAACAATGAATTATTCTCAAGAATTTAAGAGCTGCATAGGAGTACTTTCATTAAATATAATTGGCAACGTCGGGATCTGTTTCGATTCCACTGCATTGAAGATTGTTACGTAACCTCAGTCCGACGAACAATGATCACCGTTGGTCTCGTTGTTTCCGTATATTTAATTAATTATCCATTAGAATATATTATAATAATGAATACGATTCAAAGTCGCGAGGAACGCAAAATCCGATTGACGATCGAATATTCAGTTGAACATGAACAATATATTATACAGTTAATCCACGGATACGTACGCTATATATATATATTCATATAACCGTGAGTGAAAATAATTGCACATTCGATAAAAACGCGGAGATATATGTGTCACAGTATAATAATAATATTATTATACAGCTCAATATTTGTCATCGCAGAAATAAGGTTGTTCAACAGTTTGAAATAACGACTTGGCTAATCATGCATAGCGTGAATAATATATAAACCCTACGTTTAATACGCTCAGAATAAAAATAAGCATTATAAATCAAATTACTTTAAGTCGTTCATGGTTTTTTAATGAAAGAAAACGAGCAAAAGTCCGAACTCAGCTAAGCCTTTTAACGCGTTAGGTTATGGAATCAACTGTTTTATTTCACGTAATTATATTTTTATTCGAATTTACATAATCAAAATAAATATTGTAAACTCGGGAATAACAACTTAAATATAAAATCAGACGCATACTAAATATTATCTTAACGACATTGATTCATGTTTAAAACATTATACATTTTACGGTTTTAGATGAGCTATTATTAATAAATACGTTCTTATTTACATTAAACGAAACTCGTAAAATGTGTATTGGATTTATTTTTTATGCCAAAACTTGATGTAACAATCGGTGTATAAACGACATAATTCCGCGTTAATATTTATTTAAAAAAAAAAATCACCTAAGTTTTTCACACCAGTATATGAAAAGAGAAATCTATAATATCTTATACGATACGTCAATATAATATGAGTTCATGTCGAATAATTATTAACCACCTTGCTTGTGTTTTACAGTTAACAGCTGATAAGTTACCACATTTTGTGAAAAACTTATTACTAGACTTATTTTACTTTGAATTTTACAATAATTGATATTATGTATTTAAGCATGTATTTTCTTGTCTAGCACTAATATTACCAAAGTTCACCAGTTCAAATAGCATTGATATTTGAAAAAACTAACAATAACGTAACGCCACTTTTATAATACAGTTAAATTACTTTTTGAGCGTAAAACCGAACAACACTCACATTATGCATAAATGCGCATGCGAGTGGAATATATTGCGTATACGTATATAATATACATTTATCATTACTCTCGGACTTCACATGCAGTCCGAAATCTCATTTTTATTTTTTTTTATTGATATTAACAATTGAACCCTGAATGATTAATATATTCGTTTGGATACAGTTTTAGAATAATATAATAGTATGTATAAATTGATTGAATTATTTTTTTTTTAACGCATTACAAAATACTGACATCAAAATATTTATTTTAATACGTACCTACCCTTTTTAAACTTTATTCTCTTACATATTTTTTAACTATTTTAAATGCGTGTAATCGCATTGGACTTAAAATGTCACGATACCAAACAATTATCTTATTACAAATTATTTTTTTCTTAATTATTAATTTTTGAATTACTTGCTTGGTTTTCGATGTCTTTAGGTCTGACTATTTTCAATTAAGCTTTTCGTGCAAGCAGAACTTGAACTTAGACATACCAAAATGTCGATAAATAATAAAAAAATAATATTAACAACAAAATATTGAACAATTCATAAATTTGGTTAATGTGTAAAATGTAAAATCCTTTTAACTCTTAACTTGAATTGTAAATTAACGGCATTAGTCAGATAATAATATATTACATGCATAAAAACATTAGCTAGTTTTGTGTTTTTATAATTAAATTTGCATTTTTAACAATTTTGACTTCAAATGTTTTTGTCAACTGTATTTCAGATAGGTTGAAAAACACGGAAATGTTTTATTAATGTTATATATTTATTTATTGTATTATAATGGTTTTATTTTTCAATATAAAGGTAATTAAATTAGCAAAGGTACAATAGGTACATATTATATTTTCATTTCATTTTTCTCTTTGTTTGAATAATATACCTTTCGATTACATTTTAACAACACAATCTCCATACAAATCAGTTTTAAAACAATTTTCGTTCAGCAGAAAAATGTATGGTGTAACACACAAATTATTATATTATTGTATACTTGTACGTACCACGGACAATGACAGTTGTAATTTATAATACAATTCGTGTGTGTGTGTGATAAAAATCTATATGAAATTCAATAAAATATTATTACCGTGTATATACAGAGTGACTCCCAAGTATACTCGCTATCTTTTTCTTCTTCAATAACACAACACATTTATTTTAATCTAATTTTTTGAATATTTAAATATACTTATAGAATATTCTTTAAATATACAAAATTTTGTTTTACAAATGATAGCCTTCTTTTAAACCGTAAATTATCTGGCAGTTATTTTTTTCGAAAATATTAACGTAACAAAATCAAAATTCGAACGATTAGTTTTTAAGTTATTTCAATTTGTGTACTAAGCACAAAATTAATAATATAGATGCTATGGTAATTTTAAAATTTTAGTAATTTATATTAATCTATCTTAATAATTGCATTCTAAGAAAAAGGTCTAAGTACAATAATTAATACTAGATACAATGTAACATATATCTTATATTTTTTTTATAGCTAATTTTCTGGACTTATTCCTTAGTACGAACATTTTAAAAACCAAAACACTACTTGTTTCAATTTTAAATTAAATACATCAAAATTTAAAAAATATATCTAAAAAATAATTTACAGTTAAAGAAGAGAGAGGAGGGGATTTTCGTTGGAAAAACAAAAGTTTTTATTGTCATAAGACATTCTATGGGGTCAATTTCAAAATATATTTCGTAAGTAAAATATATTTAAAAATTCCAATTTATCAAATTATGTTAAAAATGGACGTAAGAGTTTATCTTGAATCAGCGCCCTTTAGATACGATATATCTATTAGCAGCTATTGAGTATGTATATAATACGTTTAATAAAATTAAAGAAATATACATTTTACACTTTACAAGATGAGACCCATTATTATAGTAACAAGTGAATGAAGTGTGTCATAAACTCAAAATAATTAATGCATATGTTTTGACGTAGAAAAATATAAGATTCAAAACTCCTATCATATGACAGGCTTAATTTATAACCCCAAATTTACGTATGAAACATTTTATTCTCGAGCCTCAAAAAAAATCATTTTTTTCTCTCGTAGTTTACTCTAAAACAACTAATGTAGCTACAGTAGTGGGAATATCTTGGAATGAATAATGACTCACTTGAGATTCCTTCGGGACCATCCTAAAATGATGAAACTGTACCAAAATGTTTTCTAAAATATGAACATTTTTTTTTTATAGAACAGAATAAACATATATTATCTGAAAGATTAAATGTTTTGAAAAAATCTACTTAAATTAACTACTTATTTAGATTAACATGCATTCTGTTATACTATCAATCTTAAAATAAAATCAAACATGCATTATATATGAATTAATTTATTTTTAATTAATTATATTATATGTATACATTTTATTAGTTGTAGTACCTATGTTCAAACGAGTAACTAATAAAAACCAACAAATAGTTTTTAATAGTAATTATTATTCAAGTATAAATATATACAAAAGTTAAAAAAAAAATCATAAGTTTAAAATAAATATAATAAACTTAAACTGACATAACAGTGCTACACAAAACAAATGTAAGAATTTTTTTATTTATTATAGTTAAAAGCTAATTTAAATGTCTTAAAGAAAAAAGGGGAAAGATGGTAGAATACTCTGCTATTATACTGTTTGAGACGAGTGTGTCTTTTCAATGTTGTCATTGAGTTACTGTAATATATGTGTAAAATTTAAATGTTATGATGAGTCATTAATATTACTATAATAAATAATTTATTTTACTATTAGCAATAAGTACAGTGGTTGGTTGAATTCATTTTTGACAAAAATATTACATTTATAAATAGATTTTTTTATATCACACTTATCTATTTTATTTACTTATTAATAATTTTTAATGACTAAATAGTATACATTTATATCATATATTGATATTATAACATTTTGAGTCAATACTAAAAAGTGTCACGTTATTCATTTTGAAATTACAATAAAATACAAATTGTGATTAAAATTAATCGTTAATTTAAATATAAATACTAAATTTCGTCATGATTTAAATTGAGTGAGATCATATAATTAATTACTAAAAGTTAACAATCATTAAATAAAAATCTTAAATTTAAGCTATATTGAAATATACAGTTAACAAGATATAAAATACAATCGTAACATTAATTTCCTTGATAAAAGTTAAATTCTACTAATGATTTATTGGTTATGAACTGTTTGTATGTTCTGATGACGACTCGAAATTAAATAAATTTGTACAGTAAAAATCTTCATCTTTATGCGCTAAAAAAGTCTGAAAGTTATTTATTTTAGAATTTTTCTCATGAATAAAATTTGCTTAAACAAAAATAAATTTATCAGGTACAAAAAAAATTGTTACTACGGTGCATTGTGTGATATTACATTTATTTTGAAATCTTGTATTTTTTAAATGTTTTTTTTCATAAAACCATCATCAAAGATTATTATTTAACAGTATGAAGACAATATTATAACTGTATACTAGCTAGTATTTAAAAAATAGTTTAATTTAAATAAATTTACATCAGTTCATATGTTCTAATATATCATTATTTATTTAGGGTTTTATTTAGTCATTGCAATTGTTATTTTTAAAGCTTAAGTATAAATTAAAATACATTTTAAACCACATTCTAATCATTTATGATGGGTAATATTATGGATTTGTAATACTGTATAATATTATACTATCTGTCATAGGAAAAAATTCGAGATGGTGTTTTTTTAACATTATAAGTAGCATTTTTTATAACTTAACTAATGGTATTATTGTATATTTACTATTCATTATTTAATATTCAATTATATTAAAACCGATAAGTTATACTACACAATTTGTGTATTTTTCACCACAAGATTACTTTAATACAGCACATAAATATTATTTTAAATGCGATCAAAAATAATAATACAGTAGGTAGTAATACATTAAAATCGAATTAAAAAAGATACTGAATATTAATTATTTTGAATCTAAATCGTCAAATATAGTTATTTTATATGCAATAAAAATATAAAATATAATTTACACAAAGATCATTTGTTTGATAACATCCGATTGAAAATACTGAGCTTATGATAAACTTAAACATTTAGTTCGTTAATATTTTGCTTAAATAAAACATTTTTTGGAAACAAAAAGAATCGAAACGTCCAGATCAATACTCAAACTAAATTAAACCAACTTTTACTGATACACTATTATACAACTTTCGTGAAACCGATTTTCCGAACGCAATAGTCAACCATAGATACTTTTTTCTTTCAAAATTAAAATTTATTAACTGTATTGTATATAGAAAAGACGAAATTTTACATTAAGTATTGAGATAATTGTATGTTTCTGGGATTTACACAACTCAAATCAATAAAGAAACGTTTTATTAAAAACAATCTAAATTATGATTTATTTGAAATATTTTAAAATATTTTAAAACATAAAATTCAACAATACACGACTGAAGGGTAATGTATTCAATTAATACGATTAAGCTTTTAAGAATATACATATAATGTTACATACCTATTACTAGTACCAACTTTTAAGTTTTAGTGTACCTATTAAAATGTTTGGACTGTTTCGAGGTAAAAGTATTTTCCTACCACGACATATATACTGTTAGAACTAATAAATCTTTGGTTCTTTTATTTATTACTTTTGCCTTAAACAAAAACGGAATATTTTATTTTTATTTTTATTCGAAAAACTATTAGATTATTATATTATATATACACCTGCTACTCGTAATTATTTTATTTTTTATGTTGTAAATTAAATTAATGTATAACAATAACATAAATAAAATATAATTAAAAAACCGCTAATAGTTGTTAATAATTATTTTTAATTAAAAGACATTCATTTGTGGAATAATTAGAATAAAATTAAAATTATTCTTAGTTAAATGTATATCCGTTTAACATATTCCTTGATTATAATAGTTTAACTTCAAATTATTACAATTATTACCTTTGTGGTAATGAAAATGGACTTACTAACTTGTGTTAGATTCTACACATTACATCTCTGGTATTTTTATCGTTGGTAAACTCGGGTTGTTCTTGCGAAGTTTCCTTTATTAACGAGGCCTAGCTAGGCGACGGGCGATAGTCCTTATAACGCTTAGGAACTAGATATAGGTTACGAAAATGGTATAGATTATTCAACCACGTTTATTAAAATATATGTATTCATTATTTAAACTTATATTAAACTTAACTTGGCTTAATATTAATTACATATTACTGGTGTTGGAATATATATATAACTAACCTAACCTATATATATATATATAAATATTACTGTGTGAGGACGACTCCTAAGACTATCACTATTTCTATTAGTGCTTAGCAGCTTCCGCTTTTGACCAATATTGATCCTTACCCAGTTCCCCGCGGAGGTCATTAAAATCACTTCCTTAATACCTACTTCATCGTGAATTATATTGTCATCACATCTATTTAATTTATGTGGACATACACACGTACAAATGCACCTAATCATAAAGCAACCTAAAAACCGTTACTGTATTTTTACATTATGAAATCAACATAGGTTATAGGTACCCAAGTTTTATTATAAAACACAGAATAGATATGACTTATTAAACTCTGTGAAAATTGTTTGTGAAACACTATAATAAAAACGATTTACATAAAAGTATTCTTAAAAACCCAATGATCGACATGCATTTTTCTAGTGAGAAAAAAATCTGAGAGAAAAGGAAACAAGTATCAAAATATAATACGTGAAATTATAAATACAAACAAAGAAACGCATTTAAGTACCATTAAAACAAGTTCTGTAAAATTCGATTTATTAAAGATAAAAATTAATTGAATCAATGGAAAGATGCCAAACCCGTTAAGCATTTTAATTACACATTTAAATTTTAAGATGATACAATTTTTTCAACGGCAATATCTTGTAAACCATATTTAAATGAACAACTGTGAATCGCTAACAACTGCTGCTGAAAGCATCCTTGAATAAAAGTAATAAAATAAAAAATTATGCTATTTTTTAATTAATATAAATAGTTCATACACAGTGTCCGTTTTGTCAAATACAAATTATAATTTTTTAAGTTTATAATACCTAATATAAATGATAATATAACTGTCATTCCATGAATATTTATATTAAATCGTGAAATTATAAAACTTATCAATGATATATATTTTTATTATGAGTAATTAATTTTGTTTTTATGTATAATGGCTATGCTCATCGCCGGATTGGCAAGATATCGACATACCAAATTTTAGAATTTCTAACTTTGATTACAGCTACAGCTACTGTACGGTTTAAATCATTCAAATAGATTTTATTTTCTACTAATGTTTGTACTAATTAATTACAAAAATAAATAAAAGTACGATCAAACACTTAAAACCAGCCCATATTTTGAGCGGCACACCGAGTTTTTCTCTGTAGCTCGCCAGACCAATCTCTGTACTAAAAAAAAAAAAAACAAACAAACAAACAAAGACTATACACACATTTCTACAAGTATAGTATTGTAATTTTGAATTCATTCGATATTTTATAATCCTTATAAAGGTATATTTAATATTTCAGTCTTAGGTTATAATAATATTATGTTCATATTGTATTAAACATTTTATAAAATACAATCTAAAAACCATTAGTTTCCCCTATAATTATATTTATTTTTATCAAAATAGGATATTTCAATCTTTGATATAAAAATATGTTTAAACAGTGTCCACGGTTCGATAATATTTGTGTTATGTTAGTGAAGCGTGGTAAAATAACAAAATGTTTCCACGTATAGAATATGTTAACGCATTTATCTTGCTCAACGAGAGTAAAATATAACCAGCAACATGAGAATTAATAGAAACGACAAAATATATCAATGTTTGATGTTGTGATTTTTTTAAAAATAAAATTTTGTTATGGTTATTTATAGTTGTATTATTAATAATATAAAATTAATATGTTTACAATTAATTTTAGAATTAAAAAGGCGTTGGGGTATAGACTAAAAAACATATATTTATTTACAAAATATAATACCTTATAAAGTTAAAACGATTGCGCTAAAAGAAAAATGATAGCATTGTAGAAATCAATTAAATAATATGACACTAGAGGAAGTATAGTAATAGAATAAGATATTGAAACATATATTTAATTGGCCTTTCTTGCGCACAGATGTTTATACTGGGGTAAAATTAACCTAGTATAGTTTTACTGGATGGATCATATAAACCTACCATACTTTTAATATACCATAAAGGTACTTACAGGATTGATTGGTTATAACTTTCCATAATATTGTATCGAATTTATTCAACATTTTCATTTGCTATATATTATGATATGTTCTTATGTTATTATTTCTATACACAATAGGTATAATATTACGCCTTGTTACTACTAATAATATACATGATAAAATACTAGTCAACACGTCATTGTTATGTTATTGTATTAATACGCAATTCAAACAAGTACCTAACAAATAATCTGTGGGCATTTCGTAATAAATATCGAGTGTGTGGAAGTAGAATATTATACGAACATTACAGTGTATTAGATATGATTCAATACAATTAATTTATTAAAATATGTAATACGTATTTTTTTTATTTTTTTTTGTGATAATATTACTAATAAAAAGTTATTGTATAAAAATCGAATAAGAATTGTAGTTATCAGAATAATAATGTAAATCAAATTCCACAATTTTAATTTAGACGTCTTTATTCCTCAGCAGTACAAAAACTCAAGTACATTATGTAAATAATAATAAATATAAATAAAATAGCAAACGACTTTTTGTATGTTGACAAGACTATAGCATTTTATTTAAATATTAAATGAGTCATATAATTATTTACATCTGCTACAACTCCATAGTGGTTTCTGTTTATATAACATACATGTATAAATAATCCTCATTGCATTAAGCTCCGTTCTAATATATATTATATTACAATGTACCATTTAACCATAATATAACAGCCAAGATTTATGATAATTTGAATTAATATAAAAATACTAATTGTATTTTATATCAACACGTTTGTAAAACGATGTCTGCATCTGTAGCCCGTGTCCAAACTACATTTTTTATATGTCCAGATATTGTTATGCATCAAAACCTCCAGCGACGCGACAGGAGTAAGTTGTACAGGTATTTTCTATACCAAATAATACCATTTAAAATGTACACGGTAAGGTTAACACTGTTGTACGTATCGGACGGTTTAAATTTTAACCTAAGCGACGACACGCAATGCACTAGGTAATTGAATTCAGCGAATTTCACAAAACTAAAAATAACGGATTACAATAATAATATGTTTTCATTTGATTTGAAGTGTTTTCGACTATTTTAGACCGATTCGTATGCGCACCTGGATTTTATCATTGTACATTTGTACATATTTCGTTTTGTATTTCCGAGCAAACTGCCGCTGTACCACACACAGCTAGTCATTATTCGGCGTAGGGTGTACCAAAAGTGCGACATACGTTCATTTGTCCACTGGTGCACGATATTTTTACGCGAACAAAGTACCAGTCAGTAAACGGGGATATGGGTTTTGGCGTACGGCCATGTGCCGCATTCGTCGTACATCATCTTGGAGCTGTGACCACTGACCACACTTTTGGGACAAAGTACAATACATTTCATGGTATACTACACTTAATGGGTACATGATATTACAATAGTTATAATAATAATATAATGCGAGTGTGTTGTAATATTATTATAATCATAAGATAGCGTATACCGCGCGTCTGCGATAAACACAAATTATTATTATTTGTTTTTACCTTCCTCTGGAACCGATTTACCGGGTATAAAATAGGCCTAGGATAATTTCATCGTGGAATCGGAGGGGAAGGGTTAAAATAAACTTGCCACTTCGTTATAAATTTTTATCGGATTCAAAACCGTCTGAGTGTATCAGAAATCTGTGACACCGGACTAACTATAGACCTTAATCATATTTAGTTTAAACAAAAACCGTAACTTTTATGTTTCGAGATAAGTGTAGATGTGGGTTTTAGAGGTTCTAATAAATCTTATAGTTTTTAATTTTTTTTATATAATATTATCTTTTACTTTGATTATTGATATCGTATATATTTTAAAAATTATCTGTTTTTAGAATAAAAACATGTGTTTTACCCGGGCCACTTAATTTAAAAAACATAATCAAATCGTTATTTAATATACGGTTAACCAGGTAAAGACGTTCATGAATAATCGATATGTGGTCTACTGGTTATAACTTAGCAAGTCGTGTTCACGAAAAATATTGACGCATAACAATACGGCATAGTATACGTCCGTCCGTGTAACTTTGAATCAGGCTGAATAGTCAGTGAATTGTTTGCATTAAATTAAATCTGGTATGGTATAATGTATCGTGTGAAACAATGCGGAAACCGAGCTTAAACTAATCCATTTTAAAAATTAATGATATCGTATATAATTTAAAATAATATAATATTCAACCATTTATTTTTTACACGGGATGATAATTTTAAAATTAAACAGGCCGTTCATTTAACGAAAAAATATTAAATTATACAAACATTGTCTTTCGAGAAAATTAAGATTTAAGATTCGTGCAATTGTAGAATTTATGTTTCCCTTTTTTGACCATAAAATTGTTAGCACAACCATTACCAATGACAACTAGTATTTCAAATGTAATCATTTTAAGTAAAATACTTTTATGCAAATACTGCGATACTGCATAATATCAAAAAATAAATAAATCATTTTGTAATTATAAACTTTTAAAAATTATATAAGTGTAGTTGTGTACATCACAAAATATATTAAAGAAGGTCCTTTGCTACTTAACTTCTAATATCTTAACTTAAAAATATAGTTAATGATTAAAAGATTGTTCATTCAATAATTTATAATATTTAACATCAATATTTTTATAAAATTTTTAAAATTTAATACATATTATTATAATAAGATAATTTATATATTATAATGATTTAATATTAAATATAGGTCACGTTTTTAAAAATAATAAATATTAAATACGGTGGAACATTATGGTAGACAAATAAGGCCATTTGAAAGCACTTAAAAAAATAAAACTAAATAGTTTTTGTAAAAGTAAATGTTTCTGGAATAATATAATTGTTATTTTATTTGTTAATGTATTATTAAAATTATTAATACTATACTCATACTATGCAATATACATCATATAATTGATAATATAATTAAATATACAATATAATTAGGTAAATTTGGTTCTAAATTTGCATTCAATTACTATTTACATAATATTACAACCAATTTTTTTTTTTTTGACGTTAAATGTAACTAATATTTAATTTGTTCAAGATAACATATTTTTGGAAAATTGTTTTGATAGTTTTTTAAAAACAATCAAATTAGTGTGATATTCCATTTCAAGCAAGATTTTACGACTAAAATAAGATCATAATATGGTTATAGTTTAAATACTTATGAGTTGAATATTTGAATGTGCTGGTATCATAATGATTTGTGTGTTTAATACTCCATATTGTAGAAATAGATTCAACCCACCTAATCAAGAAACATTAATTAACAACAATAAAATAAATATCACACAATATTAATTATTCATAGAGATTTAGAACTGATCCACTTATCTCTTTTGCACAAAATTGTTTTTCGTCTACAATGATTTATCGCTGAATTCAAAATTTAACACATTATCCATTACAGTTAAAATCTAGTATACATTAGAGCTAGTTTCCCATTTGTATTTTTATTTTTTATCAGAATATTCAAAATCAACGTGTACGCTGTTTTATCGGGTTAAATACAGTAAATCTTATTCTTTAAAAATACAGTCAATCTATGAAAGCTGCTTGAAATTGCTTGAATGTTATTTGAATCGAACTTCATTAATTTACATTAATGTCCAATTCCTTAATAAAAATCATAACATTAAAATACAAAGACATTTTTAATGCTATTTGTTCCGGACTTTTCAACAACATGGCAAGATTAATAGTTTTATAACGTGCAGGTAGTAAAAATCGTGAAAAAAAAAATGGGTAAAAAAAAATGTTTAATTACTAAAATTTCAATTCCAGGCGACCGAACGCAATCCAATTATTTCCGGTTTTAACTCACAGTGTTGCGGAAATTGTTTTCTCTCCATCATTAATATGATAGTATAACGTGAGGCGAATATATTACAATAACATGTGTAATATATATATATATATATATAGTTTTTTTATTTTTTTTGTTTTTTTGGATCCATACGATTTAATTTCATTATACTTGTGAAATACATATTAGGTATATACTACACAGTACACACCGGCGTATAAAAGGACTAAGGGTGTTGTATATTTAAATTAGTAGCTATATTGTATGAAATCGCCGCCAATATAATTTTCGTGCGACTAATACTAATAATAATAATCCAAACGGACTATTCGACGTGTATATGCATAATGTAATAAATATCGATTGTAATCTCACTTATCTTGTATACTGATCCGGTTGTAATTGAAGGATTAAACTGGCCCGGAGTCTTTACCAATACAAATCGTGAGGAATTAGATCGTCACTTGCGTACGCGTGGTCGCGTACTAAAAGAGCGGCTTCAGAAAACTTTGAAAGGAAAAAAAAAGTGAAGTAGTTAAACTCAAGTCTAAAGTCTAAAACCGCCCCAACTGCGCATTGTTTTTGTCGGTTTGGATATTACAATGAGCGTAATACACAATGGTAAATAATAAAAATAATAATAAAAAACTCTTTCAGCTAAAAATATACGATATTTTATATTATTATAATAAATATTTCATAATCGTTTTGCGTTAGCGCGGCTCAAAGTAACAACTATGCTACACGAAATACGGATATATAAATAATATTGGAATTTTCCATGAGGAGTTATCAATCAGTATGTGATACCATTTATGTCACACGCGAAACAAAATACGTAGGCAGTATACTAGAACAACGCCGCGGCGGCGGTTAACGTCTACTAAAACGTCGACTTTTGACGCGTTCGTGCACTCGCTATGTAGTCCATAATAGTATTATGCTTTTAACTATAGCAGGCATCGCAGGTGCCTCTATATACCGACGACATTTTAACGAATTCGCATGATCGTTCACGCGTAGTAAAACGATATTATTGTTTGTTGCAATCGAGCGTATACGACGTGTTCGTTTACTTTGTTCGCGGTTTAAAGAAAACGAAACGCGCGCCGTACAGTAACTTTTGACTTTTTGATATATATATATATATATATATATATGTATTTTTTTTTTTTCGAAATGAACAGATAGAGAGAGAGATTCGTCGCCGGTCGCGTACGCTTTCAGTGGTGCACAAGTACCACTATACGTATACGCTTGTACAACTGCGGTACACGTGTATATTGCGTTTTACGCCAAAGTATTTATTTAACGTTCTTCGTTGTTTTCTCAAGACCGCACCCTTGACG
The DNA here is from genome assembly GCF_003676215.2 of Rhopalosiphum maidis. Taxonomy (NCBI): domain Eukaryota; kingdom Metazoa; phylum Arthropoda; class Insecta; order Hemiptera; family Aphididae; genus Rhopalosiphum; species Rhopalosiphum maidis. The sequence goes on along the minus strand of NC_040878.1, from coordinate 4,169,084 downwards.
TGCACACATACCTTACGACGCGTTCGCGGCTCCGTCCATTATTTATGAAAACATAAATAAATCTATATCCGGAAAAATCTTACTAGACAAAGAAAAACACGTTTAGGGAACAATACAATTTAGAAGCCAGTTAGGCACTTACGTTTTTCATCCGGGCGACTCATTGAAAATATTAGATTAGTGACGACACGCCTGAGCTTAAAATATGTGTCCTTATAGTTATTCGTTTTATTAGACTCGAATTTAATATTTATTTACGCCGTAGATAAACGATATTAAAGATAACGTTTTTAGCATAACATAAAACTATGTAAAAATCATCGGTTTGGATAAGGTTATCATTTTTGGCATTATTTTACTGCTGTAAGAGCTACTGATCAAGAACATTACATACTTTTTCAAGAATTTTGTTCTAGGAACCAAAAACGATATCAACATAAATCGAAAAAAAAAAACATTAAAAAGTAAGATATTTTAAAAATCCATAGAGAGCTCAACATGAGAAAAAATATTTTTAAAACTGTATTATGATAATAATACGCATAAATATTAAATATAGTGGATATTTCAAATCCACATTTAAACAAAAATCTTAAAGTAAAAGTAATGAATAAGAGTTTTTTTTAGTGTGAACCATTATGTATTAATCTAAAAATGTATGGTGATTGAAAGAAAAAAGATAAACCGCAAGGTCGATTTTTGATTTAAAAATTTAAGATAAGATATTTATTTTTAGAATTGTTTAAAATATTTTTCAATTTGAAAAAAATAGTTATGTCTTAATTCGAAATTGATAAAAAATATACAAATTTTTATTACATTAAGTAATATATTTCTTTTATATTTAAAGTATATTAAAGTTTAAAATGTTTGGAAATTTGGCTAGAATTCATTTTATTAAATATTTATACAATTATTTTTAATAAACTTTTTTCAATGAGTATTTTGGTTTATTAATATAATAATAATTGTGAAACATATATATAATTTAAAACATTTGAAACTAATGAATGATTATAAAATAAAATAAAAATGTATTTATAATTTTTATATAAAACCAATTCTGATTATAAATTTATGTATTTATAGATATTTCATTCAGAAAGAAGTGTAATTTATTATAGTTAACTGTTTGTAGGTGGAAAATTAACAATCTGATACGAATTAATTCATAAATAAACCGAAAAATAATATTCAATATTATATGTAGTCAAATTGTTAATAACGGGCTAAACATTTCATAGATTATGTTAAAGTGAATATTCTTTTTAAAATACTTCAATCTTTATTAAAAAATAAATATATATACAAAAATATTTCTTACCAATTAATTTTCAACTAAAAACGTTTTTAAGCTTATAATTGAAATACTGGTAATTTTATTATTATTTCATTTTGTAATGTCCTTGACGGTTAAGCGTTATTCTGCATTTTATTTTTCAATTAATTTCAACCACTGATGCATTTAGTCAACATACTGATTAATGAAAAACGTTGTTAGTTGAATACTTTTGTATCTGCAATAGAAATGGTACTAGTATATTAAAGTATAAACATTTAAACATTAATATTTACTCTTAATGGACTAGTCTCAGATTAATTTGAAGGTATAGAAATAAAAACGAGCTGAGTGGATTTCATCTCATTATAAAATAAACATTAACTAAATTATTCATTGGTCGAATAAATACTATGGATATGTAGAGATGTCATACCAAATAATTTATAAAGCATATAGTTCTTTAATAGCAATATGAAATAATTAAAAATATGGTGTTTCTAATGTAGCGACGGCTTTGAATTTGACGTGATTTTTTTCTGGGACAGTTGGAAAACGTTACCACAGTATGGTTTCTAACATCTTAGTGGTTTGATCTGTTTTGGAAGATGTTATTATGAATGTTGACAATCTGTGATTCAAACAAGATGAGGCGATCCGTCACACATCCCGTGAGACTGTTGCTTAACCAGACGAACACATTTCTGAATGAATGGTCTCTCTTTGCAACACCGCCCACGGATCTCTAATATTAGATAAAATTTTCTATTAATACACCGGAGATGACGTTACTGAATACAATTCTATTAAATTATTTTCATTTAAATTTGTCAGTTTAATTTAATGTTCAAAACCTATATTGAATCTGTCGTAAGAGATTTAATATTATAGTTTTTATAGCATATATACTATACCAGCCGCACTAAATTTTCAAAACACGTGATAAAATATGTATTCCGAGTGTTTTGATTGAATTTTATACTATATAAGCTCAATAAATTTAATAATAATGTAATTCACGTATACGTAGATAAATTCAACGTGACTGATTGTTTTTTTTTCCGATTAAATAATATAATACCTTTTAATATTGAATACACTTTTGCACACGCCCCAGTGTGTCAGTGTGTAGGTAACATAAATGCAAATCGTATATTTTAGATTATAGGTACGATAAAGTCTGTGTTTAAACGATGACCATTTGTTTCAAAATATTTTAAAAATCTGATGTACGATAGTCTATATTTGATTTCCCGTGATAATGGTAAACGATTTATTACCTATATTATTGTGATTATAATATAATTTATGACATGTGTTTTTATTCGATAATCATCATAATGGAGATTCATAAGCCATAACGATCGAGAGTACTAAAAATATAATATTATTATTATAGTCGACGGAACATTTAATTGAAACGGAATGATATTCTGCTGTTATATTATTTAATTCTATGTGCAGTTTATGAACAATTATTTTCAGAAAACTCGCGGATGAAAACGACTTGCGTAAACATTTATTATTGTAAAGAGTGGCTATATAAAGTTTTCTTGTTATAATATATATTACATTTTGTTAACATATTATACCTATTTTAATTTTATGTTCAATGGCTTCGACGGCTTTTTGTTCAAAATAAAAACTAAAAGCCACACAAACGTTGAGTTAAGATTTGTACAAAAAAAAAAAATTCACTTTATATGACACGTATATCTGCAAAACGTTATTGATTCGAGTACTAATACGGCAACCTCTGCCAAAGACAAAAACCAATACTAAAATACAGTTTTATCGAAAAAGGCGACATCCCATTCAGCGTCAATATAGAGAAATAATCGTATCACACATATCTGTAGATATCACTGGCATAGTAACGTCTGAAAACACTGACGTTACGACGTTTTACTACGGTTTATCGTCTTCGGTTAGCGACGTGTTTTTGACCTATCTGCGCCGCTTAACCTCAGGTCATCTGATAACTTCATAATATCATTTGCCCTTTGCGAGTACCATACTCGTATAATATGCAGCTGTTGCCACGTGCATAAAATAATTGCTGGTTGATTATACAGGACACGTACCGTTGTGTACCTACTCGTTAAGTAGGTTATTCGCGACCTCACGTCACTCGATCTCGCCGCCTATTCGTTAATACAATAAAATGATTGACATACGTTTTATGATCGGAAATTTAAATAATAGGTTAATTCATTGCGGCAATGTTAATGAGCAATTTTTCGTCGTATACAAATACCTATAAAAGAACAAAATAAAATAAAAACTGACTATCTCGTCGTGTAATATACTAAATTAAGCCTCAAGGTATAGATCGTATATTTCAAATAAAGAAAAAAAAATTTGATTTTTAATTTCAGAAATTCACATCGTTTGGCTATAATATTAAAAATATTCAGCATAGTACAGTAAGGAATTCACTCGGAGCCTATATTGGTATAAGCTATTGATGGCAGGATAACATCAGCATCGTATTGAAGTAATTAGTGAATAAACGAGAAGATAATAATATATAGGTACGACCTAATAGTAGTACCTACTTAAATACCAATATCTGTGTACTAAAAATGCAGATTTCCCATCATAATCTTACCTATTGATCAGGTTCAATAGAATTATAATGCTTCTGATAACGTTCAAGTTTATATTTATTATTGAATATATTATTGTATAACGGTCTCGATTTGAGAAAATTTAAGCAAAATGTATAATACCAATACATAGTTATCATAGTTCATAATATGAATTCTATATTTTTGATAATTCGACTGTGTATTGTTGATATTTTAATTATATGGTTTCGATGAAAAGGGTGCTATTTATATATATATACCTATGTTTTTTTTTAAATTCTTAATAACTAAAATAATATGATATTTAATATTTTACCGTCTGTCGATCGAACACAGAAACGTAGTATGCACTGTGTGTAGAAATTTGATTACGATAAAAACAATCGAATTATTTCTAAGTTATAAATATTTTTACGAGTACCGACATAAAAAGCCATACTTTTTTAGTACTAGAGAAAAAAATATGCCCAAAATCACTTTGCAGTCCTGTAGGGCGTAAAATTACTGTAGAAAAAAAACAAATTAACATTTTTACTCGACGTGTTACAATACTAAATTCCGGCGAAGAGCACTCGGGCAGATAAACACAATACATTTTTTAAATTCCTATATGCATAATATATTTTAGGATTTACCGGACGCCACCGCATTGTGTTGAAAAAATAAAAAAATATATATGATATAGATCCGTTAAGGTTTTTGTTATTTTTTTTCCTCGAGTGTCATCGGCGCGGTGGTGGTTTAAATTCGTTTGAGTTTGTTTCGAATTTTCGATAAGTGCTGTACAATTCTTAACGCATCCGAAAACGATTTATTAGACTCGTTTTTTGGACGACGGCCCACTGCCGCCGGATGACATCTCCTCCGGGTTTATAAAAAGTCGCTAGCGGACTCGGTTGTATTTTAAATAATATGTCCTACATTTTTATTGTGTGACTACATCGTACGTGCCTACAACAGCCCCGAATGTATAGGTCAACACCATCGATAAGTGATAACTTACTGATAACGTACGCAATACACAGGTTAATTCTACCATCACTAAACAGTCATTTATTGGGCTTTGAAAACCATTTTTTTTTCCACTCGATTTTAAGTCATCATGATATGTCTCGAAGCAGAATATCTTCAAAATACGTATCACTCTAACGAGAAAATAACTGTTTAGTGAAAACAATCAACATTTTATATCGTGTCATAAAGAATATACTTATATCACGTTCACGAAAATCATAAACAAAATATTAAATTAATTGTCATAATTTAGCAACGTAATGATCAAGATCCTACAAAAATCAATAATAAATGTTTTTGACCCGAATTGATAAATTTTCGAGACCTATTGATTACAATGTTTTTTATCGAAGTGAATTTTTATAATCAATCACTAAAAATCAGCAATTCTTTTCGATTTTTTACAAAATAAAAAATGTTTATAAATTTAATTTAATCAAGTTATCTTAGCGCTTTCTTTTTGATTAGCGTTAGGAAGTTATATTCATTAAATAAAAGAAAATGATTGGTTTATTGGAAGACATGTGACTATCAATTTAAAAGTTTTCAACTATTACGGGCACTATAGAGATATTACAGATTGAGGCATCAATTTATTTCTATCGAAAACGACCAAAAACTTTTAGACATCTTGCAGTACTATAAATTTAGTTTTGTGTGACACTCGAAAATGAAGTATTTTTCGCATATCAACAAAAATAACTTTAAGACGTTTAGGTTATAATATTATTTGTGTCCATTTAACGTACGAAACCCCAAACGTACATATTAATAAACTAATAAGTAATAATCATTATGACAATCAACGCTAATAATGACTTAATTCATAAATTATTTATGAAAACAATTTAATATGAATTAAGTCACAAAAATAAAAAATTGTAAGCAAATAATATAATTTTTAATTTATTTACCGTGTTTTACATCGACATCCAAAAATCTTATATTAATCCATTATAGTCTCCTAGGTAAAAGTTACATTTTGGTTTAAATTCAAATACCCGATATCATTGATATCAATATTATCTAAGTTTCTATCTAAATCTAGTTTTGTATTAATTCGTATTTTTAGTGGCCTTAATCTTCTCATCGAAAATGTTTTAAACAAAATTAGCACTTATTATAATCTTATTCAACTCGTTAAACACTCAATAATCAGTTTTCCGAATCTTTATTGTACTTAACTTTGCTGTTCAGTGTTTTAAATAAATGATACTTTTTAAAATTGTTATCATTATGTTTGTCGAGTTTCAACACTATCCTTCTCATATTATAATTATTATTGAACTGAATAAATTGTTTACACAGGTATAATAAAAATAAAAACTGTGTGCAGAATATAAGCTTCAAATACGTAAATAATTCGAGAAAATATATCGTAAACATTGCTTAATTATATTTTATAGTTAACAGTTATAGATGATTTGATTGAATTGCAATGTATATTTTCATTTAAATCATCAATAAATAGTTAAAATTAAAATTATGAAATTAAACTATAAAATACTAATTTATAACTGTAACAAAAAAAAAAAATGTAGTTAGATTTTTCATAAATACTTAGTATTAATAGTAGATACATTTTAATCAATTCAACAGAAAACTATGCACATTTTATTTTAAATACAAAAAAAAAAAAATACATTTTTGGAAAAACCATAAATTCATTACGAAAATAATTTAGGATGTAGGATCATACCAAAGAAACTAAGCTACAAAAACCAACATTGAAAATTAAAATCAAATGAAATGAAATCACGAATGATATTTACTAAAATTACTTGCATAATATTTTTATTTAAATAAAAGTAAAAAAAAATAACAACCAAATATAAAATTTATCTTAAATTAATAAATTAATATTTTTGTCATACTATTGTAGTGATTGCTGTGCAGGACGTCATAATGACCGTTGCCACGGTTCAACAGTATAAACGATTTAGAACGTTCCTGGTTGACTTGAGATGGTTGTGAAAAGATATAGGTAATGAATAGAACATTTGTATTTCAGAGTACAAATAAATCATAATAATGCGTTGAACATTTAAATAATAAAACAAACTAGAAAAATATCTAACTGCTATGGAAAAAATACTAGTACGGGGGAATGACTAAGTAATTTCTACGATGTGGCTGTGATAAGGTCAACGGTGAGCAGTAGCCTTACGAAAATGGCGAATAACCCGTCCAACACTGTGACAACCTTCTGACTACGACTAGGACAACTAGGCGCTCTACCCGTATTTATATAGGTCCCATCAATACGATGTGTAATCGTCTGGTGGCCTATTATAATCTTGCTTTTCAGTGATTCGGCAAGAACAACTTGTTGTTTCCGCCTTTGACCTAGGCTTTCCGCATTTCAGTTGGGCACGTATTATTATAAATTATTCTAGGTACCTGTATAGTTTATCGTCTATACTACATTAAAAATGTATATAGCGACGTTTTTATGATAACTACACTATATTATGGTATTATAGTATACTCGATCAGTATGTTTATACAATATTATCTATTGTAAAGATTATAAGTTTTTATTAATTTTACATTTCACGAAGCAGAAACCTAATTACTAATTTTAATATTCTATAATTTATGTTATGGAGTTTTTCTTAAGCCTATAAAACTTTAAATCTGTGTTCAACGAGTTTCAAAAAAGGAGGATGTTATATACACAGTCAAAAGGGTATATCATTAAAATCCCGAATGTTTCATACTTGTTAGTTGTTAGTATAGGTAAGTTTTAGTACATATCTTGTCTCACTTGATTTTGTAGAAACGTTATTAAAACTTACTGATTAATTTTTATATTTATTTACACATTTTTAATAAAAAATTCATAAAAATTTAAAATAAATTAAGTAACTAAAATAAATATGTAATAGATTTTTGCGTTTATTTATACATATTATGTATAATAGTAAATTTTGCACTTTAAACGAACAAAAAATATATTTTTGAAATAATAAAAGCCTCAATAGTCTACATTATAATAACGAAAAAAACATTCTCCTTATCCTATTTTTTTTTTTATAGGAGTCACTTGACTTGGAAATAAATGTATTTCTGTCAAACAATTTCTTTTCGTGTTTTGAATATGTACATAACATTATAGATCGAATCGTAGCGAAATAACGACCATTAAAGCCCAAAGTCCAATTGTAGAATTATATAACTTATATGAGTTATAAATTACATTGGTATAGTCTACCATTGAACATAAAGTAATACATTAAATAGTAGATAATAATATTATGGTCGTCTTATGCGTATCTCGACTTTAACCGATGTCATATTATAACTGTTTGCTTTACATGCACAGCATAATTTACATGACGCATACGATATTATAACAATATTTTTGTATACTGCAATATAACCGCTCTTCCGGTCTATCTGTTTCCGGGTTGGTATACACGTATGATATATATACGCATAATACGTGTAAGTTGTGTAATATTTACATCAGGACATTAGTTGAAATATATAATAATATATAATATGACCGCCAAGATGCATGACAACAATACGGTAAACAATAGGGAGCTATTGTATACACTCCCTATTGGTACTTATAAATGTTATCCAATTGAATTCAACGTACGACTAAAAATTTGTTCATATATGTGTTAATAACATTATATCGGTAATATGAACTAAATTGATATACATAAACGGAAGTATTTTTAGTTTAGGTAAATCGCGAATCTCTCAAATTATTGTCCATCACGATTTGTGTTTCTTTAATACATCGATAAATAACATTTTGTTATATCCCTGGTGAAAATGGACAGGAATAAGATGTACAAATAAACATTAAACATTCGAAATAAGAAATTTATCATTATAAGATTCATGTTACACAGGTTATGTGTTTTTTGTAGATTATAGGTACAACTTAGGTAACCAACCTAATATGCGCTGAAAACAAAATTTGTGTTTGTATTAAATCTCCAGCTAAACGGTTGTTAATTGACTCGAGTCAATAGCTTTATTGTATTGGTTCACAATAAATTATTGAATTTATTGAAAAATACAACTGTTTTATATATTTATCAAACTAGTTACTTACTCGTAAATCCAATATAATAATTTTAGATACATATATACATGTAATTCATAGACCTACTTTTTCTGAAATAATTTCAATTAGTTATAATTAATTTCTATTGAGCTATAGCTAATGCAGAGTAAGACATATCTTGTTGGTTATTGCCCCGCAAACGTATCGTAAAAATATTCATCATTGCGCCATCAGGTGACGGTCCGTAGTACTTTTATACATCAATAAAAAATTGTTTTATACAATTTAACAAAATTAATAATCTACTGTTAATAAAATATCAGTTATATTATTCAGCAACAAAAAAAATAAATTTATAATATTCAATATAATCAAGACAAACTCCTTAGCGGTTATAAACTGCAGGTTAATAGTGTGACCGCATATAGAGGTACAATATATAGGAGTATCTATACGTGTTTTGGCCACAGTAATTTTTTCACTTTAGCCGTGCGATTTGGGGACAATTTGGCTTTTCAAACAAATATAATGAGAATGTTAAATTTACGTTATAAATACAAACATTTGACATATTTGATTTTTAATCTTATTACAATATTAAAATATGATTTTAAATGTATGCGATGAAATGACTACGTATAGTACGTACAAATGACTCGGCACATTGGATACTATTTAAAATTTATCTATTTTATTATTGACAGATACCACTTGTTTTGGAGGTAAGGTCTAGTATGGGACATTCTTCCGCTAAAATTTGCTCGATTATGACTGTGAGATAATATTATCCTACAAAAAATCTCTCAACGATAAATCCATAATATATTAATTGCAAGGAGAAAGGACTATATTATTTGTATTATTTATAAAATAAATTATGATCTGAAAATTGTAGAATTTAACGACTACCCAACAGAATATCAAAAAATCGATATTATAAATATTATGATATTTTATATTAATATTTTGCACTACAATCAATACTCATATTACATTTTAGTGAAAAATTAGAGAAAATATTTTTAAAATACGTTTAAACGATCTATTCATTATAATAAAATTATTAAAAAAAAAAAATCGTCTATTTTTCATAGTATTACTAATATGACATTTTCAGAGATACGAAATTTCAAGTAAATGTACAAAAGCATTAATTATACTCGAGATTCGCTTTAAAGTGATTTTATTATATTGTTAAATATTTAAAAAATTAAAAAAAAAAATAATCAAAAAAATCTGATTTCAAATATTTTATGAAATATACATTCTAAGTTCTGCGTAGTGCATCGACAAACTCATTGCTATGCGTACAACGTAAGAAGCAATTACTAATGTAATGATTGAAAGTTTTTTTGTAAATTTAATTTTTTCCTTATTTTTAACAATGTCAAAACTTTTTCAAATATTTTTAATGAAATACTTGTAAAAAATCATTCATGAAAAGTTGAAAATGACAACCGAAAGGTAATTGATGAGTGGATGGAGCATTACATGTTGAAAATTAAATAATTTAACCTATAATCTTGCACAATAACTAACAATTTTTCAAACATATTTTTTAAAATATAAATATCAAATAATATAAGCTAAATAATGAATAAATTATTCCGTATGACAAAAACTTCACTTGACACTAAATCGCTTCAACGAGATCTTGATAATAACATAAGTAATTGGTGTGATACGAACAAGTTGCACTTGAACGTTTTAAAATGTAAAGTTATTACTTTTTCTACAAAACGTCCGTCTTTATTAAACAAATATGTTTTAAATATTGAAGTAGCTCGAGTCAATCACGTGAAACGTTTCGGTATTTATCTTAACTGCTCTCTTTCATTCAATGGCCATTACATCTATATTTAAAATAGAGCTTCCTCAATGATAGGTTTTATAAATTGAAGTTGTAATGATTTTGATAATCCATTAGCCTTTAAATCATTCTACCGTGCCTTTGTTAAATCAATTTTAGACTATAATTCAATAATTTGGTCTCCTTACACTCTACTGGTCCAATCCATTCTCTTAAGGCGATTCAAAATAGCTTTTTAAGACTTGTTAGTAATACATGACATATTCAACGTTTGCCCCACGCATCACATAAACCTTTACTATTATGTTTGAAACTTGATATCCTACAAGTTGAAAGGATAAAATATGATATATATTTTATATACAAATTATTAAATGGCTATATTTACTGTCCAGATTTGTTTTCGAATTTAACATTTCTAGTTCCAGGCCATGTGACTAGACAGATCGATACTTTTTATGTGCCATTCCAGCGTACTTTATATGGTAAAAACCCTCATTTAATTAGAACCATATTGTGACATTTAAATACTTTTAATATAGATATTTTTTATGTTGTAACTCCGTCATCTATTTTTATTTGTATCTTAGCAATTAAATTACTTTTATAACTCTCAAAAAATCTTATTCTCTACATTTAATATATTATGTTTCCACATACCGTTGTAATTGGGCTCATCCTTTTTATCATCATAAATAAGTGTAAATAAATAAATTGAAAATAAATATGACCTAAAATCAATTTTTTTCCTTTACATCTGTTTATGTAATTTTTAATTATTCATAATTAATGAAATAAAAAAAATTTAACTCAACAACAATATTAGTATTTTTACACTAGGAAATAAAGCTATTATAGTGCATTTTGTACATTTTATTCCTTTAATTCGTAATATAATTTACGTATAATTTATCTTTTATTACAGTGGAGAGTTTTTGCGATAGAGAGGATAGGGTTTGAATATAAGTGGATTTTGAATCGAAGTTTGGCAAATAGAAATCCCGTTTATGGTTTGTGTGTACTATTTTTAAAGCTTTTTAATCCAATTTATTATCACAGATATAGTATTTAATACTATTTATAGTATATCGCTGTAGTGATTAATCAATTGGTTATAAAATTAAGTGCATTCAGATGGCTGAGGTTTTCTGATTATTTTCGTATTTCAATTTAATAATGAAAAATTAAATAAATGCTGAAAACCATATAAAAGTTGATCGTAGGTAATAATAAATTATTTAATAACAAGAAAAAAAAATTGGAGTACCTGTAATAAAAATAATACAATTGTCGAATATATGTAAATTCTATTTTTATTTCAATTGCAATATTTTAATTACTTTTTAAAGCTATTACACAAACATATATATATATATATATATATATATATATATATATATACATATTTTATATAATTGTGACGCCACAAATCTATTTATTTTAAAAAATGTATGTTATTATTATTATTGAATATTGACTATTCGTCAATGCAGTAAATACATAAAAAAAATATTAGGGTTTACCTGTTTAAAATGACAGGAATAACTCAATTCAGAAAACCCAACCAAGTTGTGTTAACCGACAGATTATAATTTATATTAGTAAATCTCTAGGTTAGTTCCGTTTGAGGTCTCTAGGGGTTATCAGAGATTGAACGGGTATATAGTCGATTTATAAGTGGATTTTGAATTGTTGACGGTAGGTTAACATTGAATGAAATGAAAGGTACTATGATTTGGTTGATTGAGTGAATAGTAGAATTTTCAAGTCACTATGGAGGTTATTATTTTTGATAAACCGAGGAACAGAGCCAATTTTACAGAGGTAAATTGATTGGCAGACCTGAAATGTTCATAAATTGGAAGGATATTTTACATAGCCCTATACCTGAATGCCATACAATATTTATACTGGTCTGCTTTATTAATTCATAGTTTATGCCTGGCAGATGTCTTGGATCGAAAAAATGGGTGGAGTAGGTGTGACGTGGAGTTGACTTAATTTGAGATGTTTATGAATAAATGTTTTCAGAAAATAATAATATAATATTATTTTACCCTACTTCTTTATTTGTTCATTCAATTTATAATATTGTATTATGTTGTGAATTTATTCACAAACTACATAATGTAGGCGGATAGCTTCATTAATATTCATAAATATACATTAATCTACACTAATCTAAGACGACAGTAATTAAAATAATAAAATAGTTTAAAAATAGCTTATTTTTTAAAAACTCATTTGCTTTTAATAATATTTAGTAAGACTTGTTAAAATTTGTGACTTAATTATTAAAACACATTAATTATTTTAAAAGTTATTAACTGTGCTTTTCTGTCATAACTTACAATATATGTGTTATATGTACTTTATATAACCTTGTAAGTCGTAATATTTATATATATATAATACAAAGGTTTTTTTAACAAAATATTTTGTGAAAAAAAAAAATTTAAAGGTGTCAAAAATAACGATTGATTATTTTTTTGTGAGCCATCCAATTCATATAAAATGACAACAGTCCTTAATAATATTATTGTCAAATAAAACAAATAAATAGTAATATTATTTGGTTTAAAAAAAAAAAAAAGTATTTGTTTCATTATTTTTGGGACAAGCTGAACAGTTAACATAATTCAGTTATTATTTATCCTGGACAGACACTAGAAATGAAAAACAATAACAAAACAAACATTTATTAAAAGATTAAAAGTAAGTTTTAACATTAATAATTTAAGATATTAATAAATAGAAATAAACGAATAACACGCTAATATGAGTCGTATTACTGTTGTATATATTACAGAAAAAAAAAATCAATTTTTATGATTAGTATACGATATTTAATAAAACAGCTATACATGGCTTATATAATATAAAGTACATATTGTATTTAAATTTAAATAAAGTAACATTTATCATCGCCTGAAAAAGTATAAAACCCGTACCTATATATATTTTTTTTTATTAATTTATAAATTTATAGTTATTTAATGGATCGTATCGTTAGTATAATAATTCCAGTCACCTTGACGATGTATAGACGGACGACTTTTCTCTATTGAATTATTTGTATCTGAGCCGATTACTCCAAAAATATTGGCTAAAACATTGCATTTTTCTCTTCATTTTTCGACGCATATGGTAAAAACGTCATGTTTAACTGTTTATTCAACATCGTATTCTATAGGCCAGGATGTTTATACTTTTATCTACATGAAATATAGCCAGACATTTTAATCGGGGAGGATATTTTTCAAATGTTTTAATAGTTTATGGCTTATAAACGTAATACATAAATAATAAAAACAAGATTTCGTTACAACTTGTGAGATATTTATTGTATTGCTATAATATAATACATTCGTCTATAATAATAATCGAAATTTCAAAAAATAATATTATATCCGATATCTTTTTTTCTAGCTACTAAGTTTTATATTTTGCTTTATATTCCGTAATTTCGTAAAAATTTATTGCTAAACTATTATATTATGTAAATAAATTTTATAGTTTGTTGTTTTATATCAGTTATTGTTCCATATGAAGTTAAATTTAAAAATTTCTCTAGGTTTCTGCATTTCTGTATTATTTCATTTTTACATTTCCACGAATTCAGACAAAATTTAATTAAATTAATAAACCAAAAAATAACTATATTATCATCTATTTGAGTATATCATTATACTATCAATTAAAAAAAATCCAATAATAATAACTTAAATACATTTTCAAATGTTTACAATGCTTACAACAAAATTAATAATATTCAAGTATAGTAAGTGCCATTGGATACTAAATGTGTTCTTGAAAAAATGTTGATATGTTTCGCTACTTGGTATAATTAAAAGTTCTGAATCCTGAAAAAAAATTTAAATGCATTTTAAGAAATATAATTACAGTATTTATAAAGCACCCTCATAAATATATTTATTATTATTTAATGATTCAGTTTTTTAAACCAGTAATTATACGTTTTGTATTTATTTATTTTTTTTTAACTTTAACAAATAATCGTATAAATATTTTTATACCACTTACTTTTATACTTTTATTTCGTGGGAAAGATAAAATATTTACAATTGCATCAGCTACTTTTGTGGCTTTCAATTTCGGTACTTCCGTTTCAGAGGTCCCTGAAGACAATTCCATGTCAATTAGCTCAGTACTGAGACTCTGTAATTGAAAAGAACAAAAAAGTTATGAATTATGTTCAAAACCGTGAAAAATAAATATGCTTTTAAAAACTCGCGCGTGATTAGAATGTCAACAGCTAAATTCCAATTTTATTTAAAATGCGTGGTATAAAATGAAATAAAATTTTTTAAACTAAGTAAAATATCGTGTGACTGATTGAAAAGTTTGACATGCACATAAATTCTTTAAAACTTTCGCTTATTGAAGTTAAATAGAGTAAATGGTAATATGGTAAATGACCAACTTGACTAAACATATATATTATACAGATATATATTAATACATATTATAATGTGTATATTTTAGTATATTAAGTAAAATATTGTAAAGTATATATTGTAATTTCTTAGTTCGTATAAGTCTATCCGTAATGTGGTGTGTATCTGTTATTATAAATTGTAAATTAAGTAGATTTATTTGAAAACTATTCAAAATAATTGGCTTTTCAAGTTTATAAAAATTATCTGCTATTATTGTTATTAATATTTATAATATAACTTTCTGTATTCATATCATTTATGATTGTCACAGCTTTTTTACCACAAACACTAAATCTGGGACGTTCGTATCAAACATTGTTTTCCAATCACTTTAAGTGTATCTTTTATATATAAAAATATATAATTCATTTATAATAAAATAAATACATAATAATTCATGTTTATTCACTTTATACAATTTTACAATTGCGGATTTTAAAGACTAAAGTAAATAAGTTTATAGAACAATAGCGCGTTAAGTCCCAGAACTTGAAAAATTGTGAAAATATTCATTTCGTTTTCATTTAAACATTTTCATATTATATCGATTTAAATATTAATAGTACTAATAAATTAAATCATAAGTTCTACGTAGTATGTGCAAAATATATATGGTTAAAATAAAGTGTAGATACCCAGAAATTATTTAAAACTACAGAATTATCAACACATTTCAATATTCTTTTTACATATTCAAAAGCATACAAAATATTTTTTTCCCGACATAAGTCATATAGGTGTTTAATAATGTGATAAAATACATTTCAGGCACCATTTAATAAATTATTTATTGAATTCTTGAAAACACACAATTTAAATGATTTATTGATTTCACTCTTCTATTACACAACTGTTTAATATATATTTTTTAATTAAAACAAAATATTACATTAAATATATTTTCTTATACGTCGAATCCATCAACGATCGTTCTACTTTTAATCGGCGATCTATTTAATGCGCCTACAAATCGAGACACAGCGCCTGTGGCTACTGAAACTTTTCCTACCTACTTTTCCATTTTGTAATAGAATATTTAAAATTTTGATTATAACAGATGTAGTCTAAACTCTAAAACACAATTACATACGACATAAACGTCTTTGATCGTATAAATTTATAAAGTAAAATTAATCCGTAAAAAGTTTGAAACATCAATATTTTTGATAATTAAATTATTTAACTAATAAAATACAGTCATAAATTAACTTGATATCCGATACCTAGTCAAAGTGTTTAAATAGATAATAATTCATTTTAAACTATTTTTTTTTTTTTTTGTCTCGAGTGTAAACATATAAAGTAATTTATTGTATTTTAAACTAAATACTGACCCAACCCTGGGGTTAAGTCAAGATAATTCTGAAATTGTTATAACCAACAAAATTTAATCTGTAATATAATTTGTGAGTACTTTAATTAAGTATTAGTAATAGTAATGGTAACTAATGACCTTTTCTTCTGAGTTGTTATTATGATCAATAAAAAATTACTGATTAAATATAATCTAATAAATTCTTACGAAAAACATTAATAAAAAATGAATTATTAATATGTTACGAACGATGGGTTTAACACATAGATTTTAATCTTAAATAACTATACACCTATGTGAAACATTAAAAGTCAATTAGAATACTAAATTATTGTTCACCGGATAAATTAACTTTGACGATATCCTACTAGCTGTCGTAAATTACACTCGGTTAAGTAATTTTCAATAAACACGAAAGTAACTACTTTCCATAAATCCTTCTATATAATTATAGTTTTAAGAAAGAATGAATGATGATTGTATTTTTTTTAAGTGCATATAGTCATAAAGCTAATATGTTAACAGCGTTCGACTACCATAGTAGTATTAACATAATTTTTCGGGATCCCTTATTGATATAGGTAACATTAGTTACGGTTGTTGGCAGTCCACGACCAAGATATATTGTACATTTGGTTTCAAGAGAAGTAATAAGCGTACAAAAGTTATTACGAACTGCATTTTTTGTTTACCCTTTAATAATAGATAAGTTTGTTAAAAGCATTAAAAGCTATAATCTTGGTTGAATTCAAAATATTATCACAGAATAAAACTGACTCTCGGTATTTAATTCCTTCTCAATTCTAATCTAATGTGCGTCCCTAATTAATTATGTATTAGTACTCGGATATGTATAAGTGTTGTATAGTGCTCGCGGTTCGTTGTAATCATTGTGATGTTTTGTAGGACAATTATTATTCATTTTCAACAAGATTTTTTCAACACTTACGACTAAATCTTCCAAGCAAAACAAATATAAATTTTATAATTTTGTAATGATGATATCATATTATATAAAACTACAGTACTCTGTATATATCCAATTTAATACTGATCTCTAATAATCAAAATCTAAGGCTGTTGAGTCGAAGATGAGGCCACTGATTAAAATAATGCATCTATCTGAAGTGGTAGTATGAATACGTGATCTCTGAAGAATTTGTATTTATTAATAAATTGATTTTAACTTGTCCTAAATAGTGATTATTTATTATATAATTAAATGCATACAATATTGACTGTATATTGATTTCGAAACTGTTGTCGCTTACTCTATTAAAGTAAATTGATTATTTCGTATTTATAATTATTTATTCATATAAATTTCATTGGGTATGATTATGTAAAATTCGGAAAATCTTTTAGTTCAAATAAAATAATAAAATATAAAAGTATGGTTGGTACCTTCTACTTAAAAATCGTGATACACGTGTATGGTAACACCATAATAATATGATTAATTGCAAATTTGTATATACTATTATTATGTTAATTGTGTTATATAATATTTATTATATTAGTTTTATGAAAAAGTATTTAAATTTAAAAGACGAACATGTGTATTTCATGAATATATTTTAAATATGTTTAGATAACTTTAACAAAAAAACAATTGTATTTTATTTTTAAATCCGTTTAATTAGTGAAGACACTCAACTATTCAAGTAATGTTTGATCTGGATCTCATTTTGAGGTTTTTAAACAAAGTTCTATATTTTAATTTACTAAGCTTAGTTTCTAATCGTATCCAAGTAAATTTGCAATTATTATATTAAAACAATCAATAATTAAATAAATAATAAATAATAATTCCAAAGATTTATTAAGTACAATTATTATTAATGACATAAAAGTCTATAACTAAAGTTCTATTTTATCAATCTAATATAAAAATATTTATTTTCCCATCGTAAAATTAACAGTATATATTTTATGAATTGTTTACAATATGTAACATATTATCAAGCAATGGTCTTAAGATTATTTCAGCAACCTGCAAAACATCCAACATAGTATTAAAAAAAAAAAAAAATATATACCATTAAGTACGTTATGTTATATACATGGTTGATATTAGTTATGTATATAATACTAACCGTATATTACTTATAATTATTATTATGTATACACCTTGCTAACGAAATATTGTTCCGAACATCGACCCATTGTTTAAACAAAAGTCATTAGATAAATAGTGTATATTATATTATACATAGTATATAGTTATTGATGATTAGTGATTACAATATATTATAATGTTATAAAGATGTATAATTATAATAATTATTATTTTTTAAATAGTGAAGATGTATATTTTTTATCAATAATAATTGAATATGTAAACATCTTAGACTTACATTAACACGTTTAGGTGAATCTAATGCATATAAAATGGCGTTAGCAATATCAATTGTTTGTAATATTGTATTATCCTCAAATTTGAATTTTGCGATTATTTTAGTATCAACAAATCCCGGGCTGATACTCTGGTTAAAAAAAAAAAATGTATTTATTCTCGTTAAAAGTACTTATGTAGTATATAATAAATACTAAATAGAAATTTTCTTTTATAATCATTAAATGTTATATTTTTGTATTTATGTAAAATCATTACACAAGGACTACAATAAAATAATTGGTAAACAAATAAATATAATAACTTAAAAGTGATATCAGTTAATAATAAACATTTTTTATACATGGTATGTAGTAGATTTTAAATAAAACAATTTTAAATATTATATTCAAGTTTCTTAGGAATGTATTAAAATCAGTTTCATGAATTTTTAAAGTTAGGTTAAATTGTATATGTAATATAATACTTTTTTTTTACTATCTGCATTTTTCGAAAAGAAAAAAAATACAAATTATGTCTATAGAATGTTTATTATTACTAGAAATCCAAGTATATAGTTTAAAGCTTGTTATAAATGATTTCATATAATTCAACCTTTCCTAAAGTAAAACGGTGTTAAATTAATAATATTATACTTAAATTTAATCATAAAAATATTAATTTCTCATATTATTGTAAAAATAAATAAAATAAAATAAGTACTAAACACAAAAAAAACTTAATATATTATCAATAAGCATATTATATTCATAACTTTTAAATATTGTTAAATATAAATCGAATAAATATCGTACCGTAACTCTGATATGTTATTTTTCCATGCTCATAAATTCTCTTAAGTATTCTGTAAGTGCTGTTACGCTTAACTTAGTATAACCGTAAACTGTAAAATCTTTCATTCCAGACATTATGTAATGACCGGTTATACTAAAATTTATAAAATATTCGCTAAGTAAATATTCATTTAAATAAATAAATATTGTTTAAATGTGAAATTTTTCAAAATTATGTAGATATACATTTAAAAAAAATATTTTCTTCATAACATTCAAGATATTAAATATAATATTGTGAATTAAAAGTATTATTGGTATATTATATTTTACAGATTATAATATTAATTTGTATAATAGTAAAACCGGTCATAAAACATAATTAACGTTTTGTTTAAATTAAACTATGCGATTATACTTTAAAATCTAATATAACATGTTAAGGTAAGGTTTAATAATCAATATGTGGCTATGGTTTAATTATTTTTATTGTATATTACACATCTATTGTTTTTGATTTGCGTATAATTTCACGAACTGTACAAGTTAAAAATAAATACATTTTAAGATTTCGCTGATTTCATTATTTGAGTTTAAAATATATTTAATAATTTATGATAACACATTTTAATAAGTTCAATACTGTTTAAGGTATGGAAATAATTCATTTAAAATTTAAGTGATCTACTAAATATAGTCTGCTTTTCACATTGAATCTTTTAACTCAAAATCTCAGTACATAATTGTTGTATTCTTTTTTTACTTTGGTTTTTTTATCTAAAGCTTTAACAAAAAATTGATAGTACTCTACTAGATAGGTATTGATAACTTATATTTAAATTATATATTTTGTTATACATTTACATTTTTCCATTTATTTTAGATAATGAACTATTCTATTAGTTAATTCTATTTGAGGTCCCAGCTACTCCCGGGATTTCAGTTATATAATATTAAAATTACAATATTTTGTTTAGTACTCACCTATTAATTATGTGCCCTTCTTTAATTTCCGTTTCCTTCATTAGTTTTACTGCTTCTCTACAGAAAATATTTAAACCCATGACGTTTGTATCAAACATAAGTTTCCAATCTTTTGTGTCTCCTATAGTAACAACTCATATACATTTTTGTTATATTACAAATTTACTATCGATAATTTTATAATATTTTATAATCTCATGAACCAAATACACTGCACACGTTCAATTTGTCAATACATGTTTACGTATTTTAAACGACTATAGTAATGAAACAATATCAGCTCAACAGCTATTGTAAAATAAACCGATATTTCAGAATCGATTCATGTATGAAATTTATTTTTTATGACAGCTTATTAACTATGGTGCCTGCATAACCATAAAAAACATAAATTTCAGATCTAGAGATGGGGGAAAATACCGAATTTTACCTAGCTAAAAAGTTTAGTACCAATCGCAAACACTTAATTTACATCTGTCGATTTATTGAAAATAATTACATTGGTAAAGTCGGTATTCATTATAAATGAAAAAAGAAACGTGCTCCTTCTAACTTAATAACATTTTTTACTAAATCATCTACCTAAAACGTAATTCTGAAAGACTTATAGGTTTTGAATTTCAGTTAATTAAGTAGAATTTGGTTCAATGTGTAAAATGCATTATTTAAAATATAGTGTATAATGATTTATCATAGGACTGACAATAATAACGACAATAAATAATTGTAAAACATCATGTATCTGTGGGTATCACGATTGTAATTATAATAAATTCTGAGTTTAAAGTATACAATATCTGACAGACATTATACATGTCTGTGATGAACTCTTTTATAGTTACGGAAATAAATCATCACGGATGTAATGTTAATAAAACGCTTTTCCGATAGAAGCGAATAGTATAGTCAGTAGAAAATGAATCTAAAATATTGTATAATATTTATACATTTATGGTGTTCATATAATTATTATAATATAATACTAAATGTTGTATGATTGTATACATTTTAATAAATAATAGAATTATGTAAAAAGCAGTTTAGTAATTTAATACACTAAAAATACATTTTATTTCATATAGTTAAAAACCATGCTATTCTGGATTTTTATAGAGTAAAAAAACGAGTGTATAATTTTTACTTTGAGTAAATTTGAAAATATTGTGAATTTATAAAAATGTTAGCTCTTTTGAAAAATCAATGACAATATTTTAAAACCCTATTCAAAAATAGAGACATATTAGTTAATCACGTAAATTTCATTCACAATTAATATACATATTATCATTATTAAAACTTACCAAATATATTAGTTAGCTTCAAGACTTCAGCATTATTAATTAAAACATCAATGGATTTTAATGTAACTATTACCGACTGAAAAGCATCTAAAATGTTTTTTTCCGAATATAAATCAACTTTTACATAGTAAAAATTGTCTTTTAATTCCTGTAAAGCAAAATCAGTTAAAATCTACTTAAATTGAATTTAAAATCTTTAAATTAATTTATATTAAATTTAAAACGAAACTATGTTTATTTGATTATTCAAACACACATTTATTCTAGTTGAAATTAAAAAATTAATTAAACTTATCATTTTCATTTAATTTAGATAACATATTCGTCACATACTTGTAATCTGTGTTCTTTTCTAGCAAATCCTACAACAATTATTCCACATTTAACTAATTGCCTACACGTCTCTTCTCCAATACCAGAAGATACACCGGTTACTACAGCAACTTTTCCAATCCACTTGTCCATTTTAAAATAAATACGACAAGTTTCGTATACAACAGTGGTATAGCTATTATAGTTTTATATAGTATAAAGAAAACTTCAATAGAATTCTCTAACTGAGATATAATAAGCAGATGTTCATCAAAGTTAATGAATTATATACGTTGCCTCACTCCTAAATTTATGAAAATAAAATGAGAGAAATTCGCCAATAACGCCATTGCCGGAACACCGTCCTCCGTCGTGGTGTACCTACTCGTGCATTGCAGTTTACGTATTATGCACAATGCATCATGCCCATTATGGTTCATTTATAGTTGCATTTACAGCTTTGAATTCTCTATCAGATTTATATTATACCATTATTAATTATTACGTTTTTATATAAATAATTACAATGAGTACTAAAGATGATGGATATAATAGTGCTATTGTGAATATTATATTCCATGCAAAACAAAAAAAATAAATATTGATTGACGGATATTTATTACATAAATGTATGTAATATAATCGACAATCGTAATATTTAAAAATTTCAATTTTCAAAAAAAAAATATATTTTATTAAAAATGTGCATATAATAAGAAACATCTTGCAGTCTGTTCACTTGATTATCGCATTGGTATTAATGATAGCTGTTGTAAACGATACATTGTATACAATATAATAATAAGCAACACAAAATTGAGTGCAAATAAATTGAATTTTTTAGTTTCTGAGCGGAGCTTATTTATTTCACAGTTATATGATTTTTTTTTGTCTATATATATGATAAGTAGACTGTAAACGTCAAATGTTTCAAACTTTGAAATTTAATTTAGTTTGTATTTTAAAAAAGGTAAAAATTAAAAATGACTAATGTTCTTCAAAATAACTGGGGAAAATAAAACTATAGTCAGCCTAAAAGCAATTTTGAATGACATTACATGTTTAAACAATTAACGATATTCATTATTTTGTTAAAGTTTAAAAATATTATTCACGGGGGACATGCATTTTTCGATGCACCGTCACTGCGCATGCATCGTAGCCATTTTGTAATATATCACCTTAACTCCGCATACAAAGTTTTGTTTTTAACGCTATAAGTCCGCACATAGTTTTTTTTTTGTTTAAATACAAAATACAATATATGTTATCAAAGTTAAATAAAAATAATATCAATAATAATTATAACAATACAGGTAACTAATTGTCTAATAAAAATAATAACTAATTCATACTACAAAAATCGTCGTTGTCGGTATAAAATAAAGCTTGTGTACTTATAAAATAAAATAGTATAGGGTATAAATTGAATGTAATACAATTATAATATAAGTTAAAATAAATTAAAATAAAATATTATTAAACGAAGCCAAACTTTTTACAAAATTATATCTATTAATTAGGTTATTATGATAAGCAACACGAAATAAAAAGTCAATGTAATCGCGGTAGTAAAAATAATAAATAAACATATTATATGTGTGCAGTTACAAAAAAATCTTTCAATCAGAGTTCAGCGTATATAATAGGGTTCGATATCAAAAATAAATAATGATGAACAATTTAAATTTTGATATATTAATTAGATGTGTGATACGATACGTTTTCAAAAGCACTAATATTAAAATTAGCACATAAAGAGATTATAAAATATCAGAAGGAGTTATGTCAGCATTAATTACCAAATAACGTATTGAAAATGTACGTTGAGGGAAATCAGGTAGTTAGCAAATAGAAAAACGTTTAAGACTATGGGTACAAGAAAAGAAATAAGAAAGACGTGAGGAATTTTATTAACAATTATAAAGCTTACCAAATTTAACAGAGTGAAATAAAACAAAATATATACTTTGTGTAGTCTTACATGGATTAGATTAGGTCAACATGCTGATATAAAATCGCACATATACAATAGCCGGCCTTTAAGGGAAATACGCGTTTAACATGATGAACAAAACACTGAGGACCAATCAGCGACGAGGTGTTTTTAAAATTTAAACAATATATACACGGGTACGCCTCCATATGGGTCGCAGAACAGCACTCCTTCAGAGAAAATCACTCCACGACGACGTAGCTAACCTCATTGCTTAAGGATTTATCAGACAATTACAAAAATACCGAAAAAATTCAACCGTCTTCCTGGATATAGAAAAACAATTCGACCGCGTTCGGCACAAAGGTCTGCTTCACAAGCTCCACCAAATCGAGAACTCCAACTTGCCTCACCCATCTCATTATATGCTTATAACTGTCAGAACATGCCATGTCAAAGTCGGTGATCAGCTCGCGACCCCCAAACATATTGTAGTAGGTACGGATCCAAAATATATTTATTGTGGGGGGAGCGATGACTTTGTGCGCATCATATTTTATCGGCTGTCAAAAACAGACATCCTAGAACTCATCATTGTGGCAGAGTCTATAGGGAGGGGGCTATCATCCCTTTCTCACCCCCTTGGATCCGCGCCCGCGTTGAAGCTGGTGTCCCATAAGGATATTGTCTATTCCCACTGTTGTGTGTAACATACACACACGATTTACTCGTTGTTCGCGGACGACACTCTAAATAGGTTGTATAAAGCTACTTAAAGAACACAAGCGCCATTCTTCAAAGGCAACTAGATCTGATATTAAAATTGATAACAAAATTCAGACTCAAACTCAACGTAGCAAAAGCAGAAGTAGTGGGTTCTACGGCCCCAACACAAAATCACCGAACAATCTACAGATATCAAGTTCCGCCAACGAATGGTTGTCAAACGCTAAATACTTGGACATCACAATATTGATAAACAACTCTCATTCATCGATCATGTCCAAAAAACCATACAAAGAGCGAAAGCTCTACCCAATCCTTAACAACAACAGCCCAATACCTGCACCGAATAACGGACTGTCTATCGTCAAAATCTACATAAAACTAATATTGACGTACGTGGCGTAGGCTTATCAGCTTATCAGCAGCACAAGCTGGACGAAAATCGTGTCCGTCGCTCCGAGAGCAATTACCGGTGCACACTACCTCACTTGAAACTCAACTCTCCCCACCGCCACCAACACGAACACAATTCGAGCAGAAACCAAACGCACAGTAAAACCCCTTCTCTACAAAGCATCTATGTACAAACATCCTCATAATCTTCAAACTCTAAAACTATCCACCAAAACTTATGTTGCAGCATTAAACCAACAACAACGACCCCCCCCCCCAAACAAACACAGTCAGAGGCGTAGGAAATCGCTTGAAACTCTAAATAGATCTCGACCGCCCATCTAAAGACAAGTCAAGTCCACAAAGATCACTTCAATTGTATTCTTCACCACAACTTCAAAACTGTATACACTGAAAAACCAGAATACACGCCGACCGATAAAGATTAACCGGACTCATTGCCAGTATCCGCTCGACCGTTCAACCGTGTGCGTAGAGTATACAATGTCTTGATATACATCATACATATCGGCAATAGACTGATTCTTATCGTTACAGAAATTAATAACTGCGGAGATAATGTTAATAAAATGTATTTCCCAGTAAAAACGAATACCTAGTGTATAATGAGTAAGAAATGGAACCAAAATATTGTACAGAAATCAAATATGTTGATACATAACGAGAGTTTTTATAAAATGGATAAATTGTATCTGAATGTAGATTACTAAATTCTACAACCCAAAAAGCTTAAATTGTTGAACAACGGTTAACCAAATGAGTTAAACAGATATGGATACATATTGCAATTTAATCTCAAAATTACAATAGCCAATAATACTGCTTAATTTACAAATATTTACATTTTTTTTAAAAATATTCATGTACAATATTGAGTTCAAAAACCAATGATCTCATTTAGCTTATTGCTATCCATACCTAAAAATGGAATTATAATACAGTACTATTATATTACATTTATGTAGGTATATTTAATATATTAAAATATCAAAACATTAAAAAAAAAAAACACTTGTTTGGATTATTATTATTCTAAAACAATAAGCTTATTATTAAAATAAAAATGAATATTTTTGGTATAAATACCTATTTTATCATTATTTTATTTTTACTATCATTTCAAAACGATATACTGCATAGTCACTTATAATAAATATTAAATACCGACTCAAAGCATTAAAAAATAAATCGGAACAATCATACGAAATCTAAAAACTAACAAAAGTAATATCTGCGGTTTTGCCTATATAGCTATACAATAAAACTTACCCACCAAGGTTTTTATCGTACACACTCAGTCATTGTATCTGCATATATCTGCTGTATAATATACAAAATCTTATATGGCTGTATACACTTAAAAACTTTATCTATCTATTTGAATAATGAATGGAATGAAGTAAAAAAGTAGTTCAGTAAGTTAATAAACACAAAATATATTTTATTTAAATTATTTCTGAAACCATTCATATTTATATGCATACATAATATTTATTAAATAGTATAAATATTTTTAGTAATAATATACACATTATATACCTATGCTTACTGAACACTAATTTCAGGAAACCAATTATAGTTTTCCATTAAATTAAATATCTTAAGTAGGTACGAAGAAGTTAATACAAATATTAATTAAATTAGTATAAAAGTAAAGAGTTTGCATTTACATCTTATTAAAACTATTATTACATAGAATATATATTTATTTTTCATTGTTCCACAAATGTATAAGAGAAATATTAGTAAAATATATAGATAAGTTGAAGCTTAATTAATAAATAGGATGGTTGATGTTGTTAGGTCCACAATAACTATTCAATATCTGTATAATACAATAATTAATATTTAATGGGTACCAATATATGGGTTAACCATATATTATAATGTAGCTGACGTGCTTAATAGTAAACTCAAATTACTTAAATAAGTAGTAATCAACATATTTTTAAATACATATTTTTTCTTACATTATTTGATTTTACTTCAAAAAATATTTAATATATATATATATATATATACATTATTTATATATGTATATATATTTTTATAGTTATCTTTAAGTTTTCTCCACTTCAATGGTACCATACATTTTCAATTTATTCTGAAATGATATCTTTCAAAATAATGAATTTTGAATTTGAATGAGGTACTTAAATATATATTTAATATTTTAATGAACTGAGCGGTGTGACACAGGCTTAAGCCACAACATGTTAGTTCACTATTCAGCTCATGTAAACTTAAAAAATTATAACTAATTTTAACTAATTTTGACCTTTTCGTCAAAATTAAATTATTGTTTATTACTTCTAACTCAAGTTTTATTTATAAATATGAAACTTAAAATATATTATGTTTTACAAAAAATAAAACAAATAATAACAATAAAATACAGTAAAAAAAGGTCTTGTGGCATTAAATTGTTTAAAAAATAATATTTTTAAAAACTGTTGTACCTAGTTATTGATATGATACGTGTTTGCTGTTGTTAAAAGAATCACTTAATATACATAGGTATATCGTTAATACACAACAATTGTTGATTTTTATTGATTATGAAAATAATTTTATGTTTTTCATCTAATAGGTACCTCCATTATACATAAGTATGAAACTAATGATAGTTTATATACAAATAAATAAATATATAACGCAGTTGTTTACAATCAACAACATTAATCTATTGAACAATGATAGAACTAACGTTTGATACTATATAAATGTGTTTTTTGCACACTACAGTATACTAATAAAACCCATGAATGATATTTATATTTGTAAATACAATTTTACACATCACAAATTAAACTCAAATTATGGTATATACTTGTAAACCAAATTAATATCGTAATTTATAGGTATATTATGTTTACTGCAGTTAGACGAAATACTAGTTATTCGGGTCTGTAACTCACAGACTGTGATTCAACATCTTATAACTAAGACACCTTATAATTATTAATTTTTACATTATGCTGCAATTTTATAAATTATATTAATTTAATGGTAACGTTATTTATTTAATTTTTTATTTGAAAATTTATATCTCCAATTGAAATAATATTTGAACATTTATAAACTACAACTTATGTAAATTTATCAATTAAAAAAAATCTCTCAACTCAATTTTTTTTTACTAAAATTATAATATTTTACTATAGAATAAGATATCAATGTAGAACATATGACATTTGGCTCTAGACCAAATAGTTTCAGAGGCATTGTATTTCTCAATATTATCGTGAATTATCACTTCTCCTTCATTTCACATAGATACGTGAATACTATAATGATCACGGTAATAACCATTTGAACGTACTATACACTTTATCACTTTATTTCCAAATCATTGACACGTAACTATTGAAAGATTTGTTAAAAGGTTATTCTTCCAGTCTCTTTCTTAATATTATTATAAGCATTTAATCAAACACAATAGTCACAAATGTCAGTCAACTATATATATACAGACAAACAAACGAACATTATTTTAGACAAAAATAACGTTTTTAAATAGCTTGCAAATAGTCTAAATGTCATAAAAAAAAAAAAACTAATAACTTTTTATCAATAAATAATTATTTGAGTAACGTATTTATCAGAAATGGATATTAAATGTTTATATTTAGTACACAAAATTAAATAATTTTAAAAGTAAATAATTTTTACTTCAGTCATATTTTGACCTTTTTACTAATATGTACAATTTTTGTTGATTTAAGTATTATTAATCTCTACTATGGTCTGTGTTCTATATACCTAACCGCATTAGTCTGTGCTACTTAATTACCTATAATTATAGTAACACATTCATAATTTAGACAGAGAAACATACCTTTTTTTTTTTTTTTTATAAATTATGCGAAATGCAAAATCTGTACCTCAAACATATATTGTTAAGAAAATATGAATTTTTCAATTGTTTAACTCGCAGGGTGTATAACATCACTAATAGTATAGTACTAGACGTTTGGTAATCAATGCTTTGATAGGAATTTCAATTAATGTGCTAGACTTATTGTCAAGCATATGTGCAAGCTATAGATAGGTACCTAATACGAAATTGACGTAGGTACTTTAGAGTTGAGGGGCCAATTGAACTCACATCCTCTTTACACGCTACAATATTACGCCAATATAATAAAAGTTACTAGATAGTATTACTACCAATATTACTAAAATAAAAACAAACTCGATGTTATATTTATTAATATCTTTCAGATTCTGAGCGATGCGATGAATGTACTTATTTTAAAACGCGATAAGTTTGTTTTTTTGTCTGAATACATTTTTTCCCGTTTAAAATATGCTTCGATCAATAACTTAGGGTGAAGTTTCTGGAATTTCGATCTAGTTTGTACATCAAGTAGGTCAAAGTAGAATTTTCCTTGTACTTTTTATAATAATCGGAAAATACAACAGAGTTACGAATTATATTGAAAATTCTAATATTATTTAATTGCATGGTAATCATGTATGATTACCAAAAAAAGTCAAAGCTCAGAATCACTTGTTATCGTATACAACATATCATCGATATATCATCGAATTCAATTTTAACACATCTCCATTTCACTTGTACTCAATGACGAAGTACATATTTTGACACCTACTGTGAAATAGTGCGGTTGCTACCTACTTATACTTGATGTATTATTTTTTTCAAAGCTATATTGCATATTTAGATAACCATAAATATACAAAAATTATACAAAGGTTTTTACAATTGCACTAGTTTTTCGTGCCTGACTTGTAAAAAATAAGTAATTAAAACTAAAATGGTGTGTATTTTTATATTTCTTTGTATTGTATCATTATATTTTTAATTTTTTTAAGTCAGCATATAAGCCATTAGATATAAAAAAATCTCTGCCTAAATATATCTTTATGTATAATATTAAAACTAATCAAATAAAAAAATTTCGTCTCTTGGAGATCGAACGACTTTCACTTTCTGAAAACATTTCAGTTAATTTATAGTTGATTATATTTTTAATCAATTAAAATATAATTTATAAATCTATTTAATCATTTAAATGTGTAATCTAGTATCATAGTAAGTGTAGCTTATCATAATAAAAAAAATCAACTCCTCTCTAATGGATATTCTCTCTGATTCATTTCCGTGCATTTTTCCTTGATATTATTTTTTTTATTCTTATATTTTATAATACAAAGTAATATAAATATAATATGCGTAGGTTTATTTTTTTAATCGTCTATATATATAGCGTATTTCATAAGAGTACAAGAATATACCAACAGCAATTTAAAGTAAATTGTTTGAAATGTTTCGTGAAGTTATCTTTTACAAGTATAACGTTACAGTTGCCCTCTAGGCAATTCGAGTTGTTATATTGACGTCAAGTGACTTAATATCGTGTTTCACAGCATACGTTTCTATATCTGAATACCATAAATGCTAAGTTAATATTACATTTAAATTTGGAATTCATAATTTGATTCATTATAGCTAACGTTATCTTATCTTCGTGTGCAACTTTCACTTTCGTATTATATGAAAAAAAACAATACTGATGAAAATATAAAATCAATAAAGTTTCAATAGAAAAAAAATAGTATAGACATTTAAATACCATAATCAAGTTACCACTTAAATTATGTATAGATAAATCTCAGACCAATATAATATAACCATCTATGTAATTAATTCAACCCGATAATACAAATTGAAACACTTAAATTTAATTTTTATATTACAACATTTACTTGGTTCGTATTTATAAAAATAAATGCTGTCTAACGCGCAATTTATTGAAATCCTTAATTCATTTAAGTATTATAAGGTATACGATGAATTTAATATAGACATAATACATATAATGAATTGAATACCTATTATATAAATAAAATATTGTACAACATATTATAGTGAACTGTTAAAATTTGGATTAATAGGGTCGTGTATATTTAGCGTTAGCAGAAAATCAATATTTATTCTATAGACATGCATTATATAACATTAATACAGACTGTACACTTACTTCAAAAAAATTTTTAACTATGATTTAATTTTTGTTGGTGCACATTAGTAGGTACAAATAAAGAATAGAAAAAGTAGAAAATAATAAAATAACAAAATTGTGATTGGAGAATCCCATAAAAAAAAAATCTAACAATCGTGAAATAAACAAATAACATATTCTTTTCTGATTAAACAAAGAATAATTATACGATACTTGTGTGATCAATATTAAAATTAACATTACGGGTCTTTATTATAATATTTCTATAAATTTGTCTAAATACTATAAATCAAAAGTAGTTCTGTCGATTTTCGGAAATCGGCCCTTATCAAATACCTGTTAATCTATTGTTAACATGACGCAAAAGCTAATTAATAATCATCAAATTTCAGTGACCATTTATCATTTAATATTTGAACCAATAGATTCAATTGAATTAAACATCAATCAAGTCATCTATTATTAAGTCGGATTCACATAATATCATATGTGTCGTCCGTCGCGCGTTGTGTCCAAAAATTGAGATTGGTCCAACGTTGTAAATTTCACTGTAGATCATGGTTAGACTGCTTTGTGAATGGCACCATCATGATCACAACGGCCAATGATCAGAACTCTATACACGGAACACAACACGACGGATGACGTGATCCCGGCTTTGTACTTCCAAGTATTATACCCAATTTATTTTAAAATAAGCCTATTTTAGTTTTTCTCGTATAAAAATAATAATTTTAGACGTAATAGTGCGTAATACGTACTTGAATACAGGTTTCGAACATTTGTAAACTATTTTATTAATTCGTATAGTTTTGCTTTTTAATACCCAAGGGGTTGAAAAATTATTACAAGGTTTCTCATGACGAACAAGTATTTAACATGCATAATCAGAGCTTAATTAAACTTAAATTATAAATAATAATTCAAACACCGACGTGTCCGTCTGTAATAAAAAGATAAATACTAACTAACAGAACCTCATGACTATTTTAATTTTTAAAGTCTATATAATCTATTATTTAATTAATAATGAGACCTTAATTAATGTTATTTCATTATTTAACATTTATACTCAACGTTCATGTTTAACGACAGAATTTCCCACAATACCTACAATTGAATGTTTACTTTTAACCCTTAATAATATAAATTATAAGTATTTATATTTTATAATAAATTGTTTTAAACGTAAATTATAATATTTTAAAGCTTATACACCTATTAATGATTCAGCACGGGTCTATAAAATATTTCGTTTAAAACAATTTTAAACATTGCTAAAACAGGAATAAAATAGGAAATCTGGCAATTTAATGACTTACGATAGCAAATTTGTTAGATCTCAAAATTGACTGTCTCTAAATGCCATACTCAATCTCTTTAAATGATCAACATTTTACGTCAATAGGTACACAATTTTATGTTCTATATTCCTACATATCATACAAACGCATTTATTCTATTTTCGCATTTACTAGCTATATCTGAAAAGTCCTATGAGTTCCAATTTATTATTGAAATTGAAAGCACTAAATAATGTTTTTTTTTTAAAAAAAAAAATTCTTGCATGATACTATATCATGATTTTTAGTGACAATGTGACTTTAATGGTTCCACTA
The DNA here is from genome assembly GCF_003676215.2 of Rhopalosiphum maidis. Classification (NCBI taxonomy): domain Eukaryota; kingdom Metazoa; phylum Arthropoda; class Insecta; order Hemiptera; family Aphididae; genus Rhopalosiphum; species Rhopalosiphum maidis. Next base: position 4,136,177 of record NC_040878.1, on the reverse strand, counting down.
GAGTACTTGTTTTACATAAATACATTTTATCTGTAATAATTAAATACTGGTACTAGCAAAACTAAGATCAATGTCGAATATACATATAACCAATATCAAAATAAGTATAACGCTGCAAAGCTTTTTTGTTGAAGCCATAATATTTTTTTTAAACATTTTTTTCCCAGTCAAACACATTTAGTCTAGGTCAAATTTATTTATTTATAACGAATACCTATAACATACAATTATTATTTCATTTTATCGGTGTTCGAGAAATTGACGAATATATTATTGAAAACACGATAATAAATAATTGGAAATAATATTATAAAATATTATAGTTAATTATAGAATAATTATTTTATTTTCCCGAAATCGACTTGTACGTTGATACGTGAGCACAATAACATAATAAATAGGATACCAATACTAAAAAACTCGCCGATACAATTTATTTGTGTTCATAAATACATTTTATGTTGAATATAATACTAATAACAGTCGTTATGGTAGTTCGTAGCCTGTAGGTATACCAATTGATTGTATATTTTTATTTCGTGAGTTGTTCGAGTGATACTCCGTTTTGTATTATGTTAACATACTGTCGTAGTTTAGCGTGTTAGTGCATCATAATTATACGCCAGTATTTTCGTATAAGGTATGAAAAACCTTAACGTTAGTATATTTTAAAATATGTATAAAAAGTTATATATTTAGACGATAAAAATCCCTAGAAAATTCTAGTTCTATTGGAAATACCTACCTATTTAATTTTTTTTTGCGTTTTTTTAAATAAAGCAAAGCAACAATTAATCTTGCAGCAAGATCAAGACTTTCATAGCTTTGGTTTGGATTCGATTATCACTACTTGAAACAACAAAAAATCAAAATGTTTTTCCTGAAATGAGATGAGTTGAGCCACAGATGATCTTGAGTACATATAGTTTTTGAAATGATAATTACTCTTTCATAATATTACGTTCATGTAATAATTGATAAACGCGTACGTACTTAAAAAAATGTAAAAGCTTTTTGTGTGTAGCTTGTGATTTACCTTAAAGATGTATAGTAAACCCACGATTCCTACAGAAAAACGTATAGGTCCAAAGCACAGTCATCACAACGACATCACGCAACCAAATTAGGCCACTGATACTGCCACCTCATTGGCTAGTGCTTAGCCAGCACAAAACGAATATACCTACGTAATGACGTCAATCGTCTTCTACTTAACGGCGTGTCCCGTACAAATATAGAAACCCTTTTTTTAGAGAGCTTGAGAGATTGTTAAATCGTCATCCCAACTTTACAGCGCTGTCGTGTGGGTCGACGAGTACCTTTCCAGTGCTAGACTAATTATACACCTCGGTAGAATACTCGCCATATTTTATCGAAAAACTTATTATAAATACTCAATACGTTTTTTACTCGATTCACAAGTTAAATTTAATTATTTAAAAATTGAGTTTGAATCGTTCATCACATCTAACCACAAACTTATCAGACGTGCCTTCGTCATTAAATAAACGTAGTGCAGCGACCAAGTGGTGAGAACACTGGCTGGTTACTACGGTGGGTTGAGTGATTTCCCCCCTCTCCGTTTTTAAATATAAAACAGTGAGTAACTACCGCGATGACTTAAGATAATTATGTTTTATAAACACGATATATGATTATTTAATTCTTTAAATGTTTACAATACTGTCTGCTATAAATAATTTATTAATCTCATTTCGCCAAGATCAGTGCGATCGCTAAGTAGAAAATATTATCTTTATATTTTACATTACGTATATGTATACCCCTTACAAGTAAGACGTAAGTTATCATACTGCAAATACAACCACAAACAAAAAAGGTACACGGGAGTGATACAATACCCACATCACCCTTGTTAAGCCGTTTTCCGTATCTGGACCATTCTCATTTATAACCATCGCAGTGGCATGTTCCTCAGTACCTACCTTTTGTAATCGCCGTTTTTCAAATTACCGTTCCGGTCAATTGGAAAACAATAACGGCCATCACGGCATTACAGATAGGTTAGGTACCTAATAGCTGGTGACCGAAAATTGAGGAATCTTAAAAGTCTACCTACGTGTTTGAAAATCGTTTTCAAAAGGTCGGTGGTGTGTTAAATAGAATACGGCGTGATGGAGCCTACGGACGAGATTGAAGTTTGCGGAATATTGATGAAGGTTTGGAAAACGTCATGCGGTTGATACGATCGTTCGTGCCCCGTGGTGGTTATAGTAACAACGTTGTATCTACAACGATAAACCAACATAATTACTAATAACCAATCACGATATTAGATTTATCAACTAGCGGTGTTCCAAGTAATTGTCGATTCAATTTTGTCGGACCTAACCGGTAAATAACGTTTGGTCTACGGAGGTCATCATCATTCCATACTAAATTTCTCTTAGTTGGAATTTCTTAATATTTCAACCCCTCGACCAATAATTGAACTTTTTTTAATATATCTACCTGCATTATAATTTATAGCTGTATCATATAGCTCTATGAATTTATATATTATAAAGATAAATAAACTCTTTCAGTAAAGACTGGCTTATAAAAAAAATATATAAGCTTGCGGAGGACAAAGACAACAAAACAACCAAACCCAGACCAACATAGAACACGTAATAACCTTTAATAGATACATTTCTTTTATTTAAACAATATAAAATATGATCAGCATAACACAACATTTCACAATTTCGTTCTTTTCATCCCCATAATCAATTGAAAAATGTAATCGCTATATTAATAAAAACAAAATTTTTTGTAAATAATAATCTTAAATTCATAGAACATGTTCAAAATAACCAAGAATGTTAAGACTTTGGACGCACTTATATTCCAACAAATTATTTTAAAATTATATTGGAAAAATATGTTAAACGAAAAAACTTAGATTATTCAGTGTTCGGGGGCGTTAGCCATGGTATTCTTATATTAATGTTCTCAGGATTTGGCAATCTAAAAATCTCCACTAAATAACACAAAATTGTATAATTTTAAGGTTTTTCCAATTATTAAGCTATGTGTAAGATTCAATGTATTAACGGTTTGTTAAAAAGAAATTAACTTTGAATGCGTTAAAATTATAGTAACATTTTTAGACAATTTTCTAATACGAATAATATAGTACCTATAGGTATTTTAAAAAAATAATTTATAACTTATGCAATTTTAATAAAACACTAATATATATAATTATAATATATATATATATTAAATAAATTAATATACATTCTAAGTTCGTAAATTAAAAATAGAATGCAATCATGGAATTGTTAATTTACTCAATAAAATCACAGATGTTATGCATCTCTATGACTAACCTATATCCACATCAAATTATTGTTAATAATAATATTTTGATAACTATAAACAATTTTATAAACTGCTGAGTCAGAATAAATAAGTGATTTTGATAAAATTTCATACTAAAAACATATAAATATTTTGTGAGTACTTGTTTACCATTTTTGGATGAAGTGGCTATCTGCAAAAATAAAAATAGAAAATGTAAATGATAATCATCTCCATTCTTTGCTCAAATCGTCAAAACCTTATATTTAAAATTATAGGTCTCTTGAATATTAAAAAAATATAGTACCTACTGATATGAGCCAATGTGATTGATTATTTAAGATACATTGAGTTAATACTAGATTAGTATATATGTTTTGTTTTTTTTTCTATTATCTGAATCAAACGTGAAACACTAATTATTCAATAGTAGGCGAATACGTATAATATATTGATATTCATTTACCACATACCTACTTATTTTTTATAAAACTAGTTTCCTACGTATTTTATAATCATATTATTATAATTTTTATTATCTCATAGTTATTCAATTTTGCCGAATAGTATAATATAAGAACATTAAAGTTCGTGATGTATGAACTTCAGTGTGAAATCCAAGCATACCTCATACTATTGTTCATTTATCACATTTACTTGTTATATTTTTTTTTTATCATACATATTATCATAATATGTATAAATATTGTATGTTTATTGAACCAGTTCTTAAATTTAGCCAATTACACAATAACTCATTTATGAATAAATAGAAGAAATAAAAAAAAAAAAATAATAGTAACTCAAACGAGATACTTTATAAAATACATGACAGAATAACAGCAGAGATGTATTGTCATAATAATTCATATATATATATATGCACATTGCACGTTTAAAAGTTACTTTTTAATTATACAGTAATACAATTATATACAGAGCTTTTCTTCTACACAGATACTTTTAATTATACCATAATTTTTACATTATAAATTTATATGAAAACTATAAAGACGGATTCTACAATTGTATATTGTTCATATAACTATGGCGTTTAAGCTTATATGATAGTAAATAATGATTCATAAAACATTTTTATTATATAAAGTAGAAAATGTATGTTTCCCTCCAGTATAATATAACAGTGATACATGATGTGTAAAATTAAGCTTTTATATTTTATACCATTAATGCTTAAATTACGTTTTCAACTTATAGCAATTTATGTGTAGGTAATTACTTACTATTTTCATGATTTTAAATAATATACATTATATTACAAACACATATAGTATTTAATTATATATATTTTAATGGACTCAAGTTGATAATTTCATATTTATTAATTATAATAATAGTATTTTATGAACTATAAGTGTATATATTAATTGTGAAAAAGCCTAGTTTTAAATTAGACAATTCATTAGCACATTCGCAAACGGCAATAAGACAAAAATCTATATTACATGCAAATTCAATCATTAAATCTAATATTAAAAATAATATTTTTAATATGATAAATATTAAAAAATTAAAAATAAATATTGTAAAGTATGCCCTATTCATTTATATTCTTAACATATTGTATTCATTGCATTGAAGTCATTAATTTCATAATTATTATTATTTATTTATACCTATAAATTATATTATATAGTTGTTGTGTGCAACATGTTATGTTAAATGTAAAAATAATTCATAGTCACATATTATTTTACAATAGTTATAGTTAATTTGCTATTTTACAATTATAGGTATGTACATTTTTGCTAAAAAACTAAATGTAATAATTTATTTTAAAAAAAATGGTTGAAATATTTAATATTAAATTGTATTTGCGAAATGCATATCCTGTCATAATAAATATACGACGTTGGAGTCGTGCGACGTATTCATACATATCTACGTTATTTAACGACGTGTTATTATACTTATTAGTAAATTACGTTAATTGATATGTACAGCTATTGCCTATACAATATTTTAATTTAATTAAATCGATATCAGATGTGAAAATACATTGCCTTAACGTATTATCGATGAATATCTAAAATAAATATTGATATTTTGTTTATACATTTAGCACCTATTGGAGAGTATAATATGTATAGTATATTACACAAACAACATTTTGGTTTTTAAACTCATATCTACACTCACGAAACAAATTTAATTTTCGAAAATAGTGTTAGTTAATAGAAAAATTATGATCTAGTTATACGAGTATGTTAAAAATCAAATTCGGTAAAAATATTAAGTAGAAGTCCAAATAACAGGTTGATTAAATATTTTTGTCCGCTATAGTATCACCTACCTCCTATTATATAAGATATTATTGACTTATGGTGCCTAAATAATATTATTTTGATTTAAAAATAGTTTATTCAAATAATTTAAAATTTCATCGGTAATCAACAAAAAAATGTTCGAAACAAAAATTATTTCCAAATAGATATTAATAATATAGCGATTGTTATATTTTTTCTTCAGTCGGTACTTGGATATCGCAGAGGTCACACGTTATTTTCACGAAACGTTTTAAAATAGCTCTTGAAAGCGGCCAGTATACGAGTGTACGCCAAGCCATCACAATTCGATAGTGTATATTACATTATCTCAAGGTCGACTAACGTAATACATTACCGCGAATCAAACTAGCTCTTACGAGTGATAAATCCGTTATCAATACGTTAATAACTACGCACACCAACATAATGATTTCTACAAAACCGTCAAAATCAAACACTGCACTCGCTAGATCTCCCTGCAGTGGCGTAACTAGGGAGGGGGATTAATGAGTTATGATAAGTTTATAACCTCCTCGAAATTTCTCCGAGGCCTAGCAAAATAACTTATCTAATCTATGTATATATATAATAATAATGTTACCCCCCCCCAATTTTTTTTTCTAATTGCGCCACTGTCTCCCTGAATACTGATTTAAAACCATCGTCTACTTTATAACGAATCACACGTTCTAAGTCAATTAGGAACTTCTACCGATTTCAAAAAATACAAGATGAAGTCCCCCAACGCTCAGTTTTCGACCCGAGCCTCTTCAAAATCTATTGCCACGATATCTTCCTGGAAAACTCTATTCAAAACTTCCAATTATTTTTAAACGCTATGACCACCTGGTTTAAAATATGGAAACATACCTTAAATCCAATAAAAAGCACTACGTAAATCTTTACTACCTTATAAGATACAAAGATCTTCTTTGCATCCTCACAGACAACCAAGCGTCAAAAAATGTCGAATGAGTAACAAATTTTGGTGTGTTCCTGGATAAGCATTAAGCACACTCCAACCCTTAGTAAACTAAAAATCTACGGCTCCAAATAAAATCATCAATCTTACCATACATCTCAATTATCCATCCATTATTCACGTACGCTTGTCTAGTATGAGCATCAGATTCTCATTTAAAACTAAATAAAATCGAAATACTCTAAGACTTGTTCCTGAGAATATGTTCTTAAGTCCCATGGTTCATGAGAAACAAGTAAATCCATAACGATATGGAAATGCCTCTCCTTTAAGTCTGGTTAAAAACTTAATTTCCAAATGTTCACACCAATCTCAAAACTTCCGAGGAAGCACGGTTCTACTTCTATATAAACCAAAACAAAAAACTGACAAATGAAACCACGATTTCTACGAGACTTACTGACTTATGTAAGTAACATCAGACGACAGCGAAAACATAGAATTAATCCTAAAAATCCATTACAATCAAAATGTCTATAAAATAAATATTTATGTATATTATTGCGCATTTGTAATTTGTAAAACTTGTTAGAGCATAAAATGTGCTGATATATTTAAAATAAATAATGAAAAAAAAATGTATTTCCTTATTTATTTTAGAATAATTCAAAATTGTTTATAAATTGAGCTTGTATTTTCCTTTTCTTATTTCTGTTATTTTTTCAAACGCTTATAATTTGTAGTGTTTTGCTCTTTTAATATATTTTCTGCTTGGAGATTACAACAAATAAAATCTATTTTATCCATTCAAATATGATTTAAAAATAATATTCTATTATTTCTTGAAATAATTAAATTAGAACTTTATTCGAGTACATTTTTGTCACGCACAGTGTGAATTTAATATCGCACCAATGATTAATTTTCGTTATCGCTAGACATTTAAGGGCAATTAAACAAAAACTTTTATCCAAAAGTTACAAAGTAAGAAGATAATATTTTTACCCCTCTAGGAGAAAGTAGAAATTATGGCATGCTATATAATTTCACTTGGATACCTAAGGTATTTGCACGTGAATTTAAGAGACACATATAGAAATTCACTTTGAACTAACTATTCTAAAAGCACACACATGAGAACGTGCACCTATACAACATACAGATAACGTACAGTTATCATTAATGGAATTTCATAAAGATAATTTGTAAAGTAAATTAGAAAATGGTATATTCGTGGTGAGTATAGTATATAGTTAGTGGTAAGTAGTTAGTAAACTATGAAACCCAAGAACAATGCTTGTTATTATCTTTAAATATCACGGATGTCCTACAATATACCTATATACTTAATTTTATATTTAATTTGAACTCTTAAAATGAATTCCAAATATCCACGTTGTTTACATTTTTTTTTTTTATATTCTTCAATATAATCAAATAATTCAAACATACGTGACCAAAATCAATACGAAACGAATCGTGAAAGAAAATTCAATCGCAGCAGCTGATAAATTAAATAATAATTACTAATTAGTTATGACTAATACGTATCACATTTCATAATCATACCAATCAATATCAGTTTTCTATATTATACGAGTAAATGGGTTATAATTATTATAGGAACATTAAAATTGACCTCAATCGGCAGTGTTAAACTGACAAATTCATTTTAAAACACCACATAAATAAACTTCACTATTTTCTTTTTAAATAGTATTTATAATAAATTAAAATTAAAGTTGAAATAATAGATATTTTATTTTATTCTATTTACTTGAGTTTTATAAAATCTTAAGATATATAAGACCGCAACAGCCGGTCAGTCTGTTTATCAAATTTTACTGATATATTATTTACATACTATCAAATCTAAATTTCTTAAATGGATTTTTATAAATTTGATTTATTTGACATTTGTCCTAAATAATGGTAATGACCAAAGAAGGTATCATAGTATTAAACTATTATAATATAAAAGTTATCATTATATATTTGTATGTTTACAGTACTTTGTAACAGGGGAATTTTTAAAGTTTAAGTGAGATTATTTCCCTTAAATCGATTTTTTTTATTTAACCCAAAATCATAGTGATTCTAAAATGTCAGCCTTACACAAACCTTTTTTTTAAATAATTATTCGAAAAATAATTGTTTCAAGTTATAAGAGAACATGGATTAATAAAACATAGTATAATATATTCTAATATTTTTTTATTCTATTGTTTTACTTACTAATACTTATATTCATTTCACTTGCACATTCAACGTAACAAATTATTTCTAAATTATTCACACAAGTTTTCTTACTTTCCTAGAAAAAAGGTATATATTCCATAATACGATCGTGAATTAATGAACAACAAGCAATAATACACCTCTTGGAGATTCTGATGCTTCAATTATCTCTCTGTTAAAAAGTACTTTGAACAATAAACATACACTTTTACTTTAAAAATAACTGTTATTTTATGTTCCACCGAAAAAAAATGGCTTTGGGGAGTATAATATTCTCCTTTAAACTTAAAAAATCTCTATGCTAAAAAATGTTGTTGACTTACAAATACCTACATATTACTCATGACGTGTGACGTATTAATGTATTTATTATAAAGAAAGTAATGTATTAGTGTACCTATTGTGTAAAATATTTTATTTTATTATGTACAAAATTTAAATTTATTATAATTATTTGTATTTTATATTTTTATATTTTTATATTTGTATATTTGTGCATTTAAAAAATAAATTTTTCTTAGTATTTCATAACTTTTACTTGCCTAACTATAGTCATATAAACATAAATTTTTTTAAGTCTTTATTAATAATTATATTTAAAAATAATTCATTGCATGTGGAACATACAATAATTAATGTAATCACTTTTAAGGACTTGTAGGTATTATTAGCATTTAAAAAGTTAAAAGTGATGTGATATTTTAGCTGTATTGGTTATTTGTTTTCAACCTAATAGTATAACCTTTATTTTAATTTTATAATGCACATGCAGTGCCTTCAATTATTTATTCATAACATTTTTTATTAAATAGTTTACAATAATTTTAGGAGATATAATCACTCTTGGTCAAGATATAATTTATGAACCTTAATAGATTTATTCTTATAGTCACATTTTCACTGGATAATATTAAAAAATTGTTCTTAATTACGAAAAGGCTCATTCGTAAGTAGTCAATAATATATTACTTACCTATCTATTGTCAGGTATTTGATATAGCGCTCAAGCAAAAGACTATTATTTTATTTTATATATTACCTATACGCACATATATATAATTCAGTAGCTGTTGAATTTTAGTATTCAATTCCTTGCTTAAGCACTTTCTGTTAAAGAAAATATTTTTCGGTTTGAGCATAAAATATCGCTTACAAGAAATATTTCTGTGCTTATAGCCATAAATATTGTAATTTAAAAATGGTTCAAAACTCACATACGTAATGTGAATACAATTTCATATCAAATATTCATTTTCCAATCGCATTATTAATCATTATTAATGATCTTTATGAAAGTTGTGTTATTAATTCATCTAACGCTATTAGACATAATGGATTTTTAATATTTTCCTCGTTTCTATCAAAAATAGTTTTAAGCTACATTCAACATAATACATTTCTAAAATAATTTAATTCAATATTATCGATATAATATAGAACACTGAAATCTACAAGAGTTAAAAATATTTGCAGGAATACAGCTAACATTTTTTTTAAGCCAGCCAAGTCTTAAAATAAACTCAATAACAAGTAAACCTTGCGCTGACCTTATTCAAATCAATGTTCAATTGCCTGTAAAGTTTGTTTTAAAGAAAGAAGAGGTGTCATTTAAAGTTTGAGTTTATTACCATATCGGATCTAACCCAAAAATAATTTTACCATAAACATTTTTATTCAAACTTCAAAACTATTTAAACATATATCATAGCAAGTAGAAATAAATAGCGCTGCAATTTATAATAAATGTGTTTACATTTTTCAAGTATGTTTAACAATCAATAATTAGTCATATTTTTAATAATTTGTTTAAAATATTATCAGTTTTTCACAGTGATTTCTGATGAAATAAATACAATTAAATCACTTAATTATAATAAAAAATTACTTATAATTGCTTAAAGAATTATCCGTTTGTTTAAATTAATTTAATTTACTTTAAACAAACTTTTAACATCAATGAGTAACTCCAATTGATCGATTATATTATTATAAGACATTACAATTTATAACAGCCAAAAACTAAATACCATCGAACTACATTATAGTATAATGTAATAATAAGTAATAACCATCATTTAAAACAAATATATATTTAAATGTCTTAAATCTTAATAAATAATTACAATTTATGTACCTATATTCATGAGACAAAAATAATGTATAATTTTAAAATGATTTTTTGCAAACACATACTTTATTTGAAATAAAAAATAATATATATCTAAGTATCTCTTAATTATTATATTTTAATATCTATACATTTCAAATAATATAATAATACAATATTATTATTACATCAGCTGTTTATTTCCGTATTCATTATACATAATAGTATAATACACATATCGTTAAAAATATTAAAAAATCAATATCAAAACATATTTGAAACTGCAATATTTTAAATAAAATTTATATATTTCACTGCATAAATAGAAAGGAAATAAATGTGTTTGCTTATTCTTCTCGATTTACAACCTATTATACAAGCGAACTTTAAAAAAAAAAAAACAAAAAAAAATAGACCCATAGAAAGTTTCCGGGGAAACACGGGATATGACTAATTTTTTAAGTTTTGAAAAACGGTATTATAAAATGAAATTTAAAGCAATTAACTATACATTCCATATAGCAGACAGTCTGTGTAACTCATTGTGCCACTAAAGTTTATTTTGTGAATATAAGTCGCACTGATATGTTGTATTAAACTATTACATTAATAAACGTGAAAACAAAATATATGCATTATTGTAAACACGGTATGTAGTGACTTCGTCCTCATATTTTAGTTCCTAACCGCTACAACAGTAACAACAAAAAAGGGATAGAAAGCAGTAAACTTCGTATTTCATGTATATTTTTATTATAACCACGAGTAATAAAGTTCTAGATAGAATAAAAAAAATACATGTCACAAGACAGTTTTTTACATTTATTATAGGTTTTTTAATTACATTGCGCATAACTTTTGAAATGTACCTGTCTATATTTCATATTTATTAATGTTACACTTTGTGCTTTTGTCAGAACTTATATCCAGTTAATTTACAATGGACGTACAAAAACTAAATCCAATTACCCATAACAGTTCCAGTAAATCATACTGAATAGTGTTTTAACTATAGTTGAAAACAATAAATATTAATTAATACTTACCCATCACTTTTCATTATCATGTTATCTAATTAATATATTTATGTGTCCGTTATAGATTCAGAATTAAGTTCTCAAACCGCTCATGTACAAAATCTTGAACATACAGTCTCATCACCGTTAAAACTATCTAATTAAATTATAACATTTTTCGAAGCATTAAGAGCAATTGAGAAGAAATTATGGTGAATCATTATAATTAAAATAAATCAAAACTTATTTATTTGTACCCTGATATCTAATCAAATTTAATACTCCTGGAATGTAATTTATACAATTTTTAATATATACTTATTTTACTAGTTATCTAAAATAGTTATTTTATTTATTTATTTTGTAAGAATCAAATAGTTTTCAATTAATAAGGTCAATTTTATTTTTCTATCGAACTTTTTATTTTGTAGGAAAATTTTTGAATTATAAACGTCAACTCATTATGTATGTATTACGTTTTATCTATTCATCATTTGAAGTACAAGACTAGTCGGAAGGTAGGTACTTCAAAAGGTTAGTTAGTACGAATAAAGACTACTATTGGATATATTATGTAAACAGTGTAAACTATAATAATACAATTTTTCTTTACTATGACTTAACAGTCCACAAAACAACGTCTAATATCGTGAAATTTCACTAAACTACAATATAATTCTAAATACGATGATATAATCTAGAATAAAATACTGAATATACTAAAATTACCCTGCACACTCGCAAGTGATATAATTTTATTTATAATTCGTGATTTATCGCGAAATTTTTATTATAACGTAGTTATATTAAATTTCTTGTAATGGAAATAATACCTGTTATATCAAATGTTAGGTAATTATAGGCTGTTATAGCAGTATGTTAAATACATATCCCGCATTGCATAATAATAACGATGATAATCGATATATCAAAAAATTTATCATTTTTATATCGTAAAATTTTTTAATTTGTAAAAAGATTTTATTATTTGTATTCATCAGACTATGAATATAATTTTATACGAAAATGTATTTGTTGCTGGGATATTATCATAAATAAAATGATTCCGTTATCGTACTATTTAAAATCCATTTACATTGATAGTAGTTCGTTTAGTAATCGCTCCCGGGTAGTTGGCAGTTGACTCCGAGTAATATATCCATAACAAGCATAATATTCGTTAAGGCGTTTAGGGTCAAAATCAACACGGATTACCGTTCGAAACCCACGCCGATATACGAAAATCGACTGTACCTACGCAGTTGGCCAGCCCGCGAATATAAAATAATATTATCACCTGAATCGTATTTATCAATAATATAATTATTATTAAATATATGTCGAAAATAACTACTATGGTTTTTTAAATGAAACGGATTATACCCCAATTGGACGTTTTTGGCTCAAAAATTATGTACGTATTGTATTAGTTGTACAAAAATATCTAACCAACTGAAGGAATCTTACACAATCCCAAATTAAGTTTTGTAGAGTAAACATTCTATACAGTACATAGTACGACATATTATTAAGAATAATTATTATCAAATTTTCTTCTGAGAAAAAAAAATATTCTGTATACTATATGTATTTTCCTCGGGGGAGCGCAGGTATTTGATCACGCCCAGTCATCTAGATCTATTATTAAAGATAAAACAATTATTTCTTTTAATAAAATCGCATTTAGAGTAACGCACATTCACTTTCCCATTATCGAAATTGTAGCGGAGATTATCGAAAAGCAATAACAGCTTCCGTGGTATTAAACCTATCCGTTACAGATCAGCCATATCTCCAGCACTGTCGTTGGAGACTTTTCTGATGACAAAATCCTCACCATACACACGGATCACAAAATAGCTGTGCAATATAATGTGTAAAACGCATTTAGATATATTTTTCTCTCTGGTACAGCGAATGGGGAATTAAGGTTAACGAAAATAAGTCGATACTCGTATATTTCAGTTCCACTTTAAAACTCAGAAAATATCCACTTCGCCTTATACTTTTTCCACTAACCACTCCCAGTGTATTTACTAAGAAATAACATTTTATCTTTGTCTCGTCCGGGCAATACACATAAACACTAAAATATAACGTCAAATAAAACAATAAAATACGTATGTATAAACACCTTTTTAAACCATTATTAGCCTATACAAAACATAATTAGAGCTCAGCAAAATCATTGAACAATAAAAAAACATCCAAACATGTATTATAACAACGTAAAAGTTATGAAAATAATATACTGTTGTCATAGAATGATAATAACGAGCAAAATTTTACATTAAACCCTATATCCGAATATCTGAAGAGCTCTCGAGGTCAAATGTTTTGGAACTGAGCAAGTACACAGTATCCTAAAGTTTAAAATCAAAAAACAAAATATAAATAATATAAATCATACATGTTATCCTTATTCTAGACATTGAATACTTATTGATCCTCGGTGTGAAAGGAATAAATAAATAACAGAAATCTGTAATGTATTTAAAAATATAAATTAAATACACAAGAGGTCCCGACTAAAATCAATGATAAGACCATTCATCGCAAGTAGGACCAGACTATTCGCTAATTATATAAGTGTACATGCACGCGACTGAGTACTCAACTGAGCGAAAGATGGAGATTCATTATATGGCAAAATAATAATGTTTGACACTTGGTGTAGATATATTTGTTCCGTTCGTCGATGGCAGATACTAATCATTTGAGGAATGTCGGTTTTTATGATTTTAAACCAGCCGTAATTAATTATATTGAAAACAATCTGATAAAAAATAAAATATTAGAGTAATATCATTGTATATATATATCAATAAAAAAATCCTTAAGAATATCGCCAAATCTCTCTTTTTTTTGTTTCAATTATACCCTATAGATAGAGGTAGGTACATAAGACCTTAAATCTAAATCTATTTATCATCCCTAATGCAGCGGCAATACACCATGGACCACCTGTACTTCAAACTTGCTACCGACCTCAATCCACTAGCATCTGAAAGTAAACCTAGTGATCTCCCGAGGTGGCGGAATCATTGTTTAGTATTGAGACATAAAAAAACATCACACACGATAAAATATTAAAGCTAAAACAAAACCGTGTTGTGCGGTATTACTTAAAAGTACTATCATACCATATTATAATAATTATAATAACTACCTATACATTCATAACTTTTTATTGACTATAATTACAGATTGAAAACATCTAGATAAATATTAATTTACAGACCATTTTTTTTACATCATTCAATTGTTTAGGATCTACAGCATTATTTAGGTTCCGTCAGAAGTATGTTTATATAATCATAATTATTATCACACTATATTTAATCGTGTACGCTACATAGATTTATAGGAATTATACATAATACAAATTTCACACGATTATTTATAGTATCAACAAAATATATTGATGAGCAAACAGAGAATCGGGTTTTAGGAATACAAAATATGTTTTGTTGAAATAATTAAAAAAATTTGTACCTGGAATTTATACAAATGTACTTTATTGTTTATTTAAAACAGAATTGCGCATGTACAAATTAAATATTTTTTTACAATCTATATTATATGTGTTCCCTATAACTCCTTCACTCCCTCCTAGTAATATTCCACTAATGCATTATATACATACTGCAATGGTCATACAATATGAATGTGATCAATCGGTCTACAGTATTTTTGTCGAATTATGTTTATAATAAACCATTTAAATTGTATAATATTATACCGCACCACTGTTGTCGTAGTTAACAATTTTTAACTACAATTTTTATTGATTAAATTGAATTATTACATAATTATTGACTGTGCAGCATTAGATATCCGTGTAAAACGTTAGGTACAATCATACTTGTGTACCTATACCTATACTACAATTTAGTAGTTATACTAAACTATATTTTATTGTCATAATTATGTCCGGTATGTCTAATATGTCTGTCTCGTTGAATTTATAATTTAATTACTAAGCAAATAACTGATTCCATTAAATTTATTTATGTCCATATACATACACAATTTGAATCATTTTAATTTATAGAAAAAAAATTAGTTTAGCACAACTAGCTACAATTTGTAAAAACGTCTTCATGTTTTTATTATTATGTATAACTTTTGTATTTTTCGTGGCAAAGCCCAATTTGTCATGCCTGGAATCATCAACATACATAATCATAATTTATAATTTGATCATACGATTATAAAAATATAGGAAAATAAGTATTATGTGATCATAAATAATAATTATTATTATTTAATGAAAATAACCTACCTACGTATAATATATTGATACATGAATCATTCAACTTTACACGCAATAATGGTTCCCAGCTAGGTAATCAATAATACAGGTACTTAAATACATCCCTAATGTACCTACCTACCGCAACTCTAGCGTGATTACCACAAGCTTTAAATATAAACCGTTCACTTTATGAATCTCATTTTTGAGATGTATACTTCAATATTTAAATAACTATAAACATTATTCGATATTAAATCCTATACAACCCATAAACCTCCCCTCGTTTTACCATGAATTTTAAAAAAGTTTATTTTTTTTTTTCATCGAGTATGAATATTTTTTATAGTAGGTACAGAATTCACGAATCGGTATTGTCGTGATATTATAATATATTTTAATCTTCAACATTTAGGATGATGGCATAATAATTATACTATTCAACGTGACTACTGGTCTTTACTTAGGTGTATCAAAATATTATACCGATTCGTTCTCGCCGCCGTTGCGCGATAATATAACATATAGATAGCTGTTAAAATAGTGATATCCCAACCCATTATAGTAATTACTATAAAGATTCACGAACATTATTAAACCGCATTGTGATGAAAATAATCATGGAATTCGAGATTAAAATATTTCGTATACAGCTAAATTAATAATCCGGCTTATGGAATTTTTTATCATATATATATCTGGTTTGAAATTGATGTCGGTGTATATGACATACCTACACTACTTCTCGCAGTAGAATATTATCACTGCCCTATATAAGCCCTATATAAGGAGATTAAAAAAAAAAAAAAGAAGGAAGTAAAATGACAACATATTTCACTATGTATATAATGTGCTTTAAGGTAATATTATCCACGTGTGGCGAATTTTTGAAAATACGTAAGATAGGTAAATAATAAATTCACAACCAACTACGCCTTGAAAGTGTTATATTCCATCAACGCGTGTTGTGTATATCCGCTGAAAAAATAATATTTGCTTGATATGTCTGCAGCCATTTCTTATACAGAAATAAAATAAAATGAATGTCATAAAATGTATTAGGTATAGTTCACGTGATGTATAATATAATATGCACTTATTTTATAGTAATTCTTCAATACATTATATTTACGAATTTATAACAAGTAAACAAACTTTTATATAATATAAAATAAATTATAGAATACACTTGTTAGTCATATGAATATAATATTGAGTTACAACGTTCTTGTAGTTATTATTTTTTTTTTTCACTGCCGTCTTATACATTAATAAAATAAAAATATTTTATATGCAAATAATATTATTACAATATGATTTGTGAATTAATTTTTGAACATATTTTACTCACAATTGAAAATGTAATAACAATATTTATATATATATATATTACAACATTGAATATTATAAAATATTTCCTTGTTTTAATGATAAATAAGTTCGTTTCGTGTTCAAAATGTCATATATACATTTCTAAGGTGGAACAAAATAATATGATATATGTATTTCAAAGATCTTTAACAATAATTATCTCTCGTTGAGGTTGTTGGAAAAAAACATTGAATTATGAATGTGTTTTTTCGATTGCACGAAAATAATTATAATTATTCATACGTTCGTCGTAGTAATGAGTGATGACACTATATCAACTCGTACCATTTATTAAGTGTACCTATTTTAATTACACGTTATTTACGCATATTTTGTGGAAATAACAAGTGCTCTGTTTTCATACCAAATTTTCCGCGAGTATAACAAAAAATCGTCTTACGAATATCAGATTGACCCTCAGCCGATAAACTCATTGTTCATATCAAAGAAAATATAACAGTTATGTAATATTATAATAATCGTATTGTTTTGTTGCAGGTAAGGGAAAACGCATCGAATAATAACGGTGAGTCAAATGCATGTTACTATTATTATAACATAAAATACCCATATATTATTAGAAACAATTTTAGATCTGAAAAATAAAAACACGAAAACAACGTCAAAACTGTAGGACGTACCTAAACTGCTACTAACCGATATTATTGTGACATAACATATTATTGGATTCATAGTTGTATACAATTGTAAACCTAAATACATATAAATTCACTAAAAACGCTGAAACCTTTTTTATAGTTCAATATAAGATGTTTATAATTTTCGTCTCATGTTTCATTCGTCCGTTACAAATCAATTTTATCGTATTATACATTATTGGATTGGAATTTTATTTTTTAAGTTCAACGTTTGTTTTTAGTAGGTAACACAATTTATAAATAAAAAATCAAATTAATGACACAAAAAAATTATCAAAATCGTCTATATTTAAATATTTAATAACTGTTAACAGTGTTAGCTGTTTATATTTCAATTTTAATTTTTCGTAGAATTTGAATAAAATGCAATTTACCATGTACAGTTCAACTCATAAATATATTAATTTATTATACGTAAAACGTCTATACAAATTTATATTTATTCTAAAATTTAATTATTTTAACAATGTATCCTTCAAATGGAAGACAATGTTGATGAAAATGATGAAAACATTCACTGTAATTAATTTTGTCTTTCAGACAATTATACATGTGATGTTTAATTCAACATCTTTTAATTATATTTACAAATTTAAAAATGCACTTGACTTGATTGTGTGTGTGTAATAAGATATTACAAAGCAATGATCTGAAGTCAAACGATGTAAATGCTTTTTTTTCAATTTAAAATAAGTACTTATTAACTATTCTCATCAATATCAGAAAAAATGATATGATACAGGTCTATATTAAACATGATATTTTTTTATTATTATTTCAATGTCTGCTTGTTTATTTTGTCAATGATTATTAAAGGTCAAAACACAAACTTTATAAGGTCTATGGTTTCAAAATATCAAATAAATATACCTAAATACCATGTATTTCTAATAAATTTATAAAGTACATATTTTGTATCAATAAAAAAAAATATGTAATAATATTAATAAAAAAATATTATATTTATAATTAATTTCTTTGTTGGCCATCTACATATCTTCCCAATGATAATTAATACACTAAAATTCGATATCATTTTTAAAAATTACTACTTAACATTATAAATTTATAATAATTTCATCGTAATATTTATTTGATACATTATGAACAATAAAATAAAACCTATTAAACATGAATAACTAATAACTATTTTAGTTTAGCAAGCTATTTTGATGTTTGATTATTCAACTATTTCAAATAACACATTCATAGGAAATATATTTGGATATTAAATAGGTACTGTCTATGATATTTTAATGAACATCATATTATTGTAAAACTAAATATATTTTACGATATTCAAATTAAGTTGCTTTCATCGGCGTGAACAATATTATAAGTATTATTATTTATGACATAAAATTCGTTCATATTGATTGTATAATAGCTATTTGATATAAACTGTATACTATGGTGTAAATTTATTAAATTTAGGTACTCGGATATTATGCCTCTCTTGTTTTATATCACCGTTTAATTCAATGAAATTCACTACGAAAAATCCTAGGTAAAATCAAATGATTTATTATCATGAAAAATGATTAGGTACTTACTCGAAAAATTTGTTTTTATGCTATTGTTTAAAACTATATAGACCACAAAATGTATACTGTCTTCATTATGTAATATACATTAAATATAATGATATTTTTATTCATTAATCATTGATTAAATTTTCTATAAATTATATTACCTCAAGGAACATAATATTAGCTATAGTGTTTTATTTAAAACTTTAATGATGTTTATTCAAAAACAAATCACAGCAAGTTTTATATTTATAATTTATTCATCAATATAGTTAACACTATAAAATTTACTTAATATGGTGTTTAGTGCTAAAATACTTTATATTCCGTTATTTTTGCAAGCAACTCAAATCATTCGTATAAGTTATACGGTTTTCTATTCAACAACAAATTATTAACAAAGCCTTAATAATATAATTATTGTATTAATTTTATTAATTATTTTATAAATTGTAGTTTATCCATTAAATCTTAGAAAAATTATTCTACAATGTATTTAAATAAATCAAATTATATATTGTAATTTACTTGCCTATATTATGCACTCAAACTTGTATGTTTAATATATGTGACAGTTCTGTTTTTAATGAAAGCAGAAACTCAAAAGTTTTTTATCTCGTAGCCTCATTAACTACTATTAAGCTTCTGACGAGGGTCGGATAAAGACCGAAATATTTTTAAATCTTAATTCATCCCTGGACCCAAGCAGATAATGTAATACCTGACCTAGTTTTCCGAATAGCTGGCGTGGTCGGTAATAAATGATTTTCGACGTTTTTCTACTCTCTTAAACCACTTCTTCGTTTAGTAGCTCATGGCCCACACTAATTTTTGAAAAATTTTTATTGCAATAACTTCGTATTTTAGCCATTGATCAGTGAACATAACAAAACTAAAAATAAGACGATCAAGTCGTCTTAAATTCCGAACGTATCGATCAATTTATTGGTCAATAATATTTGTTGGAAAATACTTTTTATGATAGAAAAATACTATAATCTTCAATATTGATGGCAGTTTCTCGTGAAAAATTGGTTCTAGTACATGAAAAGTGAAAATTTAACAGTAGGTACTTTCTTTAAAATTAGATTAGGTTAAAAAAAAATACGGTTAACGAGAATATTTACGTAAAACTACAATTTTACACAAAAAATATTTTATTTCTATACCTATCAATAAAGAATAATTTAAATATTCACCAAATATTTATATCAGTATATCTTATGGCATGATACAATTTTCAAAATATTTCAATTCTTTTTTAACTATACTTTATAAATATTCTTAAATTAATATATTTTTTTTAAGTTTTTTCTTTAATTGTAGATAAACAATTAAATGCTGGCTAAAAATATAATATAAGAGTTGTCATAAATGTTCAGATTACTTAATAAACAATATCGAATATTTAAATAGTCACAATATTTTTTTATAATCGTTTAAAGTTAGAATTTTGTCGGAAATCGTATAATGTCCAAAATATCCCCCCTATTTTTGCAACGACTTTAACATTAAAACTTAACGTCTATTATATGCATTTTCAAAATATAAATTAATTTTAAGCTATTTTACCATGAAACTATTCACACTGTTTAACGGTCAGGTGATATAAACTCAAAATGTATTAACAATAATATAAAATTATATGAAAATACTATAATAATAATTAAATATTAATAATATCATAAATGAAATGTTTTCAAAAAAAATTAAATTATACTGCCTTAATACTAACTACTAATAATAAAAAAAAATAAAAAAAAAATACTAATACTTTTATAGCATTATCAAAAAATATATCATAATATACTCAGTGATATAGTTTGATAGATCGAATTGTATTATTTATAGTCAGTGATGTACCAATCAATAAATTCAAATTTAACATGTCTAATACAGTGATTCACTCGTCACCTAATGTATTACAAAGCAATACCCACTTGCGCACCGTTTTTATAACACAAATATTAATTAAAACTTTAAATTTCGATATTATTAACTATTCTAACATTTAATAACTATATATTGTATGTATAATATACACCTATATATGTAACAATTTAAATGGATATGAATTATGATTTCAACATATAAGAATGTATCTTATAACTATTAATCATAATTTATGATCCGTAAAAAAAATAAAATTTGATACGAGTGTCTATCATAACTTATATAATTTATCTCTTTATAATTAATGACTTATATTTTAGAAAACATTTTTCAATATTAACCTTTAACTTAATATATCTAATTTATAACCAATTTTATCTTATAGTATATAAATACTACTGGTGATTTTTATCTCTCTCTAATAGTTATCCAACGTAAAATTTTAAAAATATTTTAAATATTTAAAAAAAAAAAAGGTGGGCAATAGTAGATATAGTATAGTAGAGATGGAGAGTAGGTTTCTATAATGGATGTTTTTTTAATGCAATGTACGGGTATCATTGTATACGAAAAACGATTCTGAACGGAGATGATTTGTCAGTCTAGGATAATTAGTAGGCTATAATATTATATTATTACCTATATTAAATTGTAATGTATTGTTATTTTACGCGATCTCGTAAAAAATTAAACTTCATACAATCATACATTTTTTTCTTTATTGCCGCTAGAATTTTTTTTTACAATTACTTAAAGGAAAACTTATGGATAACTTTGTATTGGGGTTTTTAACCTTAGGTTAAAAATTTTACGAATTTTCAACTTCAAAATTACTTGAACATTTTCGCGATTTTGTTATAGGTATGTCGTAAACATTTGAACTTTAAATGCTTATAAACAAAAATTGTGAGCAACGATTTTTGATGTTTTTTTTTAAGATAAGTATAACTTATAATAAACCTTGTATTAAATTTAAAGATTTTTTGAATTGCCAAACTTTTTTTATCAACATTTTTAGAAAAAAAAATTAGAAAAATCATTTCAATTGTTTATAAATAGTTAAAAAAAGTCAAACGAAAATTTAAACGTAAATAGATAACGCTAATATAAACATTTGGTAAAAAATTCAAGTATTTACATTGATTTGTTTTTGAGTTACAGTATGCCTAAAAATTCCCATTTTTCCGTTATTTTTTTAGTGTTTTTCGTAACGCTTATAAAAATTACTAGATGAATTTTCCTTTTCAAAGAGAGGCTGAAGTCAAAAATCAAAGCATTATTTCTACTCCAAAACGTGATGACAGACACAAAAATAAAAAAATAATAAAAACATATATTATTGTAAAATCAATACATTTTTCACTCCTTTCAGAATCTAACCAAAACTTAGAAACTTAGTGTTTTTGAAAAACTTTATTTTTATATAAAGATAAGTATTTATTTTAATTAAAATATAACGAATATAAATGTATAAATACATCTACATGCCAGTATGATTAAAATTATTTGTTAAAAATAGTATTATTAAAAAAAAAAAACGAAAGAAGTGACTCTACTGTATATAAAATGTCGAATTTATCCATTTTACTTGTTTTTTATATTTATTTATTTTTTTTTTTTTGGTTATCTCTATTATTTTTAAAAGTACACTTACTAGGACTTTTCCAACTTTTGACCCTCAAAAGTTTAAAATCCGATTTATTTCTAGAGATCACTCTCAAAGTTGAGATTGAAGCATTATTTCTACTACAAAAGTATCCTTGGACAAAAATACGCATATCATCACTATTATAAAGCACATATATCAACGCTCAGCTCAGAATCTAAAAAGTCTAACTAGGACAATTATTTTAATTTACAGCGTTCAAAAATATCTTCTTCCAAATTTAAAATTAAAAAATAATTCCTCAAATGTATTTCAAAATAATGTGTAACAATATTTAATTTTTATTTTTAACAAAATCTTGTAAATATTTCTGGTTTTGAACCGTATACAATACATATATATATTTTTTTTCATTTAAACTTTGTTATTTACAATTAGTTTCAACAGTTAAATAATAACAAGCAAGATTAAAACATGAGTAATAATATAAGAATTATATACATAAAGTGAAAAAAACAGAACAAGAAGAACTTAGATTAAAAAGCCTGTATGGTTAATAAAAGATAATATGTTATCAATGATGTTTTTTTGTTGACAAGAGAGGATATATTTGGTGTTGAAAAGGGATAAACGGTGGTTACGTTGAAGTGAAAAGCTGGGACAGTTGAAGATGAGGTGGGTTATGTCACAAACCATTGGGCCATAGTGGAATGTGCAGAGAGGAGAATCATTTAATGAAAATTTGAAGGCACGAGAAGGAAGTAGGGTGTGGCCAAAGCGTAGACGGGAGAATGATACTATATTTTTCCTGGAGAGATTGAGGTTGTGAAACCAAGGTAGCGGTGAGATGGTTGGAGAAATATTTCTGTACCAGGTGGCAAAGTAAGGAGGAAATGATTCCCAGTGTTTAAGCCATAGGTTGGTTGTGCAATCCTAAGATTGAAGATAAAGTCAGACCATGGAATTTTGGAGCTCGGAGGGCACCATGATAGATGCCGAGGCTTTTGCTAACTTGTCAGCGAATTAATTACCTGCGATGCCAGTATGCCCTAGCACCCATAAAAATTGAATGTCTATACCCGCCCCCGTTAGGGAATATATAATTTGCCTGATAGTGATTATCAGTGAAGAAAGATGTGAATTGAAACAATGCATATTAATAAATTGAAATTTAAATGTGTAACTTTTATTTCTAATTGCCATAAGATATTTTGACTTTCAAATAATAATTTAAATTTATATATAATATACGATATTTATTTTAACTCAAATGGATCTTCGGCTCATCAATTTTAATTTAATTTACATTATATTTTACATATCTATACTAAATTTTATATCTAAAATGATTATACTTGTTAACTGATATAAATATAATATTTGTTTTACACTGTCATTTTTTCTTCAATGCAAAGAATAAAATAACCCGTTTGATTAATTGAAAAATAGTACTTACATATAAATTATTATAAACTAATGTGTAATATACAAAATGTTTTTTTAAATATACTTAATATTCAACAGGGAATTTATGTAAATCAAGTGTCCGCCATTTGTTTTGAAATTTCTCATAAGCCTGACTTGACAGCACTTTTTTTGAAAACACCACCGCTGAAATCAAATTCATGTCACACATTATTACTATTAAAAGCTTATTTTAGATTTTTCAAATGGACCGAGAATGTTGGGATTTATTTTGACAGTACACATACACATAAGATAGTAAAAATACTATCACATTCCTTATTAATTTTAATATAACAAAAATTGTATCACTTTAAAAGTATATCAATGAATAAATATAATTGTTATTAGGTATAAGAAAATTAATTATTTTTGAGTAATAAAATTAAACATGAATTATTATTGAATTTTTATTACTTCAATATGCTTAAAACTGAATTGTACGTGTTTAAGTGTGGTGCAATCAATGTATACAAAGCTATAATAAATTACTCACAAATGCGTAATTAAACTTCAAATTAATGAATTTATTATCTTACCTTAACGTAACTTAATCCATATGCATAATATTGATTCTGAAACTGATACAATTCTAATACATGATAATTTTTTCTTGAGTAATGTAATACATATTTTATATTTTGTTTTTCGTTCATTTTTGTATCACTCAATTTTATTTGAAATAATTATCAAGTAAAACAGATCTAGCTATAATTAAACGCCCTTTCGAGAAAACACCATATTATATTAAATGATTTCAAAAACTTCCCCATTCTCATCACAAATATATTAAACTGTCACAGACTTTCATTAGTGAAATTGATAAAATAAACAATATATTATAATACATTATGTACATGGAACTAGAAGTTTAATGAATATTTTCTGTTTAGGTTTGTTATGGTAATAAGATAAATTATTTGTTTCGGTTCTTTCAAATAGATAATCAAGAGTCGGGTTCTGTTATGTTATAATGTATTTTGTCTAAATAAAAATGAAACAATTCTGAAAACACACATGATCAATCTCTATAAATATACTTATGTTTGAATGAAAAATATTTTGTTATACGAGTAGTAACACATTAATAAAATGCTGAAATTTTCGTTCAACTGAATTTGGTCATGGGTGACTCCAACTTTATTAATAATTTATTCAATATTTTACAGTAGTCTAGGTAAATACCAAATTCTAAATACATAAAATAATTATATAATTTAATAAATTTAATAATTTCAATATAAAAGTTAAATAAAAATATGAAAAAATAAGTTGGTATCATTAGATTTTGATTATGATTAAAACAAAGCATCTTGTGATAGGAATGATTTCAATCGATTATTTTTGGTTTATTTTTTTCAATTTCGTAATGAAGAGATTTTTTAAAGTTAAGTTTTCTGTAAAACGGCTTTACTTGTTCTTTGATCCAATTGGTCTTGTATGCTGTATGCTGGTATAGTTTTGAAGTTGCTTATTACGTATACACCAATGGGATTTTTTAAGCTATTCCAAGAAATGTATTTAGCATTATTTGCAGCTTATTTATTTTTGTTTGAGTACGCCATCTCGTTCTGGAATACGTATTTTAGGAGTAGTTTTATGACTGATATATAGAATATTACTGAATACATCACATCTAAAATCTGCATTGATGAGCTACGGCTTACAAAACGGTTAATGATTTTCAAACGTGTGTGGCATAATAGGCTTGGTTATGTTTTTATTGATGTTTATTTTCCAACTAAGTTTTTTTATGATAGATAATTACAAGGTGTTTAGTTGACTAGTTTTTATTGGTCATTGATTTCAATTAAACATTAAGTAATACTCGATAGATATCGGATCCTATTATTCGTACTTGAAAAGTATGTTTTACAAAACAATTATAAGTATATTGCTGAAATAAGTTGATTAGTGTAGTTCTTGGTAAAAAAACGTTGTCGAAAGCTATAGTTGTGTCAAAAATAGTTGAGGGTATGATCTATTGTGTATAATTTGTCTTCAAATTCATTCACTATTGAAATGTGATATAGTTGATGTTATGTACTCAATTGGGGGTTGTAATCCATACTGATAAGATATAATATTGTTTTTTAGAGTTTAATATTTTATGAATCCCTTTAGTCAATACACTTTTATAGTCGTTATCTACACTTTTTTTAAATAATATTCATCTATGAGCTTTGTGTATATTATGATACAATTATAAATTCATATCAAATATAAAAATCAATTTTTAAGTGTTCTAACATAAGTCATAAAGTATAGTAACTATCTATGACAAAAATTTAATTTTAAACTAATATGCAATATTTTAAGGTATCTAAGTCAAATTGACCGTTTTAAAAAATTTTATTTTGCCAATGATATTAGTAAAAACTTTCAAAATATTATAGAATGACAAAAAAAAATTATGCTAATTATTGTAAACCATTTTAATTTTAATGTCTAATTTAAGTTAATCTATTGTTACTCTATAAATTATTTTCACAAACTATCAAGGTTTATTTTTTATTATAAATCAATTAAAAAGGATAATTAAGGATCCGCGATGTATTAAATGATTTTATTTAACTGCATATTTTTCTTTCACTTAAAGAAATTAAAATAATAATTACATTTTGAATTGATATTAGTGTTTATAACATATTAATAATTCAATTCAAGTTTAGAACGATAGTTTGAGATACCCTATTTCAATTGATCAAAACTTCATGGTTTCACCTACCTTGTACATAAAAATTATATATAATTTATGTCAGATCGCGAACTAAGGACAAAAATTAACATTCATTTTTTCATTTTTTTATTTGTTTGTTTAATAATTTTATTATTTTAAACCACAACATTTTCATTATGAACAGTCCAGAAATTTTTGAAAGTGCTAACCCTAATCCAAAGTATCACTTGTTGCCTTTTTATATTTTAGTGTTAACTTTCGTTTTTAGGTTGTTTTATTGTGTTAAAAGGGGACCCAAACACTTGAAATGTGTAACCCTTTTAAATATGCTACCTTATGCATCCATGAATTTCCCCAGTTTACATTCTTTATCCATTTGAATTTTAACAATATATTCAGTTTGTTCGTTATTGATTCACAATTCGACCTTTGCTGTTATCTCCAAACATTACTTACATATTTGTCTTACTTCTCCTTCGGTATTCTCTATTAAAGCTATGTCATCGGAAATATGCCAGGAAATTTGTACTTGAATTTTCTAGTACTATTTCGCCATTAACATTCATATGTAAATATGTAATGGAGAAAGTACATCCATTGTTTTATGCTTGTGGTAACTCTAACTGGGTGTAAGCACCTCTTTTATTATCTCATAAGAAAATAGAATACCGCAAAATTCGATTAAGCCACATTATTTCTAGTCATCATAAATTATATCATATACTACACCTAACCTTAACCCTACACGATACACCATATTTTATCTTAATGTTTTTTTTCTAGAATTAAACAAACAAATAAGGTAATATAATATTTACTTCAAATAACTAAAAACAATAAATAAAATTAGACAAACGAAACCGTTTCCAAATTTACGCTGGGTAAAATATTTACTAAAAATTACTTTTTCTTCAAAAATATTTTTAGATATTAAAAAGCTATAAAAATAAGCAGTCTCAATACTTGGAAATACAA
The DNA here is from genome assembly GCF_003676215.2 of Rhopalosiphum maidis. Lineage (NCBI taxonomy): Eukaryota > Metazoa > Arthropoda > Insecta > Hemiptera > Aphididae > Rhopalosiphum > Rhopalosiphum maidis. The sequence continues at coordinate 4,107,868 of NC_040878.1, read as the reverse complement.
TCGTTCATATCAACAAATTAAATTTATTTAAAAAAATCTACTTTTGAAATAATAAATTATATATATGTACAATGCGTGTGTGCGTGTTTTATGATTATATTCGTAATATAAAGATCTTTATAAACTATACAGTTTTCTTATAGGGTACTACTAATAATAATAATAATATGTTATAGAATATTTTATAAATACCTTTAGATATTTAGAATAATTTGAATGATATTTTTAAATATTTTTACGCCATTAAATTATATAAGGGTTTTTAGTTTTTAATACAATCAGCATAAATAATATTTACTTAAATAAAGATATCAAAAATCAATGTATTATAAATTACGTGATTTTTTACTTGATTTTAACTATAATTAATCATTAATATAAATTCATTAGCTGTTACATATTGATTTTTAGTTATTTTTCAAAATGTCATGAGACTAAATATTCGGTCATCATACTGCCTATTGTTTCATCTCCATCTTAACGATATTTTCATGTATTTCATTTTTTGTGCTTTAAAAGTTTTTAATGTAAATTTTGGACCGTGACACTAAGAACAAACTTTTCTGAACCAAACACTATATCAGATTTTTATACCTATACGGATTAAGTTTTTCTACTGTACTTTCGCAGACCTTATAAAATTTAAAATTTAAAAATATAGTCACCACCATTTTTTTATTAAAATAGTTATGTTTGAATATTTTATATTATTTCGGTGATTATTTTTTCAATTGCTCAGTTCTAAATTGTAAAAAATTAATAAACAAATAAATAATAATACTATTAAAAATACTTATAATATGTAATGTAAAAGTAAATAAATATCAATGGTATTTGTAAGAAGGTACATTAGGTATACCCAGTTTCATAGCTAGGGGGGGTGCAAAAAGATCTTTAGCATCCCCAAGTTAAAATTTAGCAGATCTTGTTTTTTATACCTAACAATTATTATTTAAGTGAAATACTATCAATTGGTAAACCGTCAACAGTTTTAGCACCCCGCATTTTAGAGGTCTAGTTGCGCCTAAGGGTACACACCTATTATACATTCTAAATAATATTTATTTATTTATTTATTTTTATTAAACTAACAACCTAATTAAATAATTAATAATAATTATTATTATGTATTAAATAATTATGTAGGTATATAACTAATAAATAATAAGTAAAAACAAAGTGATTTTTAATAGTTAACCTATTAATTATAATTAAAAATTATTTTAATCACTATTGAACATTTGTGATAAATCTACTACTTCTAATTTATCAATAATGTGTGTACCTATTTTACCTGATAACTATATTATTTAGATTAACTTTTAATTTATTAAATACAAGTCTTTTGAAGAAAAATTAAAAATTGTAAAAATTGTAATTGTTTTCTATCCTTTAAAAAATCAATACTGTTGAATAATAATAAAAATGTCGGCTGTATACAAAAAAAAAAAACTTATTGGTATCAATGATATGATTACCACGTTATGAAATTAAATTTAAAAGTAATGATAAATTGTTGAATTAAAAAAAAAAAAACAATTATAAGTGGAGCTCGGTTTGAAATGGAATTGGTGATACTACTAGATTTTATTTCGTAAAAAAATGTTATACAATATTTTTAGTACCTAATATTTATTTACTTTCAAAAATACTAGGTAATGAAACATTAACTCCTAAAACGCTCACATAAATTTCATTCTTGCTTTTAAAACATACTAGGTATTTTAAACTTTTTCAACACTTCTTCATTGTATTAAAATTAATTCATAAATTCACTAACTATGATAATATGAATAATATAACATTTTCAATATTAAAGATTCTTTGAGAGAATGTTAAATAATGATTTATAGTAGTAAACAAAAATAAAAATACGTAATAAAATGTTTTTAGTGATGCTTATAAATTTAATAATTTATGAATGAATTATGCTGGCAATAAAAATGTTATATCTTATATTAAAAAATATAGTTATAACAGATGATAAGTTTTCAGATAATAATTATAATATAGTCATTTTGAAATGCATCAACATTTTTAGTTTTATGATTTCATCTAAAAACCAATTATTTTAAATACAATTGTTGGATATAATAGTTATTCAACAAAATAGGTCGTATGCTATGGAAAATAAATTTTGAAATTATTAGCCAAAGCAATAAATAAAAATATTTGCATCCATATTAGTTAGCTATACACACCCTTATAAAGTAATAAAATTACATTTTAAATCAAAATTGAGTTATTCGGTTAAGTATGTAAAACTAGGAAGTTAGTAGGTAACTCAATTATTTTATTTAATCAAAATAACATTGACCTATTTTAATAATTACAACATAATCGTTTATTTACTTAACTCCTAAGAATAATATAATATTTTGCGATTGTTAGATAATATATTATATTTTTTAAGATCGATTTAGTAAGTACATTAATGTTCCAAAAAATTTAAAGTTATGAAACTATGCGATGCATTGCTTATTAATATTAATTGTGCAAGTATAAATAAACGCCGTTGTTCAAAAATACAATTTAAAAGCTACAAAATATATTAGATAATTATATTAATTTGTTTAAAAAACGTATGATGTTGCTGAATTTTCATCCAGCTTTATATCCAAGTTATTTATCAAAAAATGCATTTATTAGCATTGTTCACAGAAAAAAAAATACTCAGATAAGTCTACGGTTTATAGTGTAAGTCTATTATTTAATTTCAATTTTTAGTTTATTTTTAAAAACTAATATAATATAACCTTCAAATTAAAAAACTATTCAGAATGTTGGTATAATTCAATAATATGATTTTAGTGTATTTAAATTACCATCGCCTCTACCTTACATATTTCAATTTATAGATTACTTTTAGTCATTATATTCCTCAATAGCTGCGTTTAATTATTATAAAAATTTTACATGACTCATATTTGAAGCATATGCTGTATTATTACGGTATACACCATTATACTTAATGAATTTTAGATTCCAATAACAGGTATACATTAGGAACAGTATAGTTTTACAATATTTTTCGGTGCTTATAATGTTACCCTATGTCAAAGTTAAAACTATGTATATAAATGTACATAAATATAATATATTATACATACAGTATACTTAATTTTAAATTGCTATTTTATTTAGATTAAAACCTATAAACAGTTTACAAACTTTTATTCAATCCAAAACTAGTCAACATGATTTCATAATTACATATTTCATGTATATTTATAATATAATGTCACTTGTCAATACTTAAAAGCTTTTATGTTATCGTGAATTACAAAATAAATATAGGTAAGCGAAATATAATAACATTTTTTTTTTTCAATTAATATATAATATATAATAATACATTTGTCAATATTGGTTTATTTATTCCAACTTATGAATTTATGATTATATATATATATTTATATCAATACATAATATATTACTTTGAACATCCGTTTTAAATAATATATTAAAATATACAAAGTAGAATGTTATATAGAACGTTAAATCAACATCCTTGCTCAGTTCAGAATCTAAAATATTTGTACAGTAAATTAATATTAGGTATCCAAATAGTTATAAGGATTTTATTTTTATTTTGTCGTTTTGATAAATATTATTCAATACGAGACTTATGAAGAAAGTTTAATAAAATGAAGAAGGGGTTGCAAATACTGGAATTCGCATATTTTCATAAATCTAATAAAAGTTTTTACAATACACTAGGGAAGAGCAAAAATAAATTATAACATTTTCAGATGTACAGAAGTCGTTGAATGCTAAAATATAACATCTTTATATTTTAATTTATAGCCAGAATATTTGATAAACTTTGATTATTTATTAAATTATAAGATATTATTAAAAATTCATCAAATTTATTTAATACGCAAGTTTGAAATATATACCATAACAAATGTGTAGGTATATACAAAATTTAATAAAATCCTAAAGAACAATAAAATACTTATAAATTCAAATGAAAAAATTCATCTAATGGTGACGCCGTCACATTAATTTAAATTACAAAACATTATTCAGTAATTAAAATAGATTATAACAATACAACCCTTCGAGATGTCTTCTAGGGACATTTAATAGAAAGTTGGATTAAAGTTAAGAAATTACGTATTACATAGGTTTGAGATATTCCGTCTTTATAAATGGTATAAATGTAGAATATAACTCAATTTAATTGTAACGAGACAAAATACTAAGGACATAAACATGTATACGTACATTATTTTAGACAAACAATGCCTTCAAAATATAATATAGTTGAAAAAAAAATGAAATATTAAATTAATGTGATTTCTAGAAGTAAATAAATCGCATTATTATTATGCACCTATATGTCCTACACAAAAAATAAATTAATTAAATATATTATTTTTTAATATTTTTGTGTTCTGTCATAAAATGTTCATTATACATAATATTTTAATTTAAATGGAATATTTCTAAGGGAATAATACGTAATGATTAATTATGAGTATATTATGTATAATATAAGTTAGATATATTATTATTTATTAAATTAGATATTTATCGTATTGAGAACTTATCATGTTTTGACCACCAAACATATTATCATATAACAGTTTTTTATAAGTGTATATTATTGCTTATTAATTAATATATATATATATAGGTATATTGGTTTAATATGGCTTATATATATCGTAGTTTCTTGTGCTTTAATTTTGTAATCATTTTAATGTAATATAAATTTAATAAGTCTTCTACCTTGACAATTTATATGCCTGTTTAAAGTAAAAACACAACAAATTTAAACCTCCTCCGAAACTAAAGTAAACAGAGACACTTTAAGTGCTTATAATTTTATCGGACTTTTGTGTATAGGTATAAAAACTTAGTACGACCAACTCGTATTTTATGTCACCGGTGACTTGTGCTTACGTGCACCAAATTTCCCAATCCACTCTACGCACAAGCTAAGATAATGACTTGCACTAATGCTGTTTATATACTTATTGGTCGGTATTGTGATATATATCAATGTATTATGTTTTCGTTAGAAATGTTTTAAATTAATTAGCTACATAGGTATACTCTAGATAGCATTAAATAAATATTTCCCATTAACGGCAATTACACCTAACATGAGATAAGTGTTTTAATCACCAATAAATTATTGTACCTGATAATAAAGATTTATCGTATACCATACACTGATTATTTTACTTGTCGTATTTTTAACTTTTTATAAGTAATCCCGAATCGCGTTCAATACGTTGATAAAAAAGTGTTTTAAATTTCTTTAATTAATATGTATAAAACCGTATAAAATGTTACATAAAAGGACATTTGGACACGGGGATTTGTTTGCTCTGATAGACCACACATTAAACACATGAAATTAGTAGTATTCTATTTGCAAGGCATCAATTGATCAACCGATTTGATACAAATGTTAAAAACATTTAATTTCATTAGAAAATCTACTCGATGATAACATTTCCACTGTCCACTATTGTCACTATTGTTTTTTTTTTTATTATTTAAGTATTATAACGCTAAAATAATAATGGTGTTAATATATATAAAGTACACAGAAGTATACCTTAGAGTAATAAGACTGTTTATACAATCGCACATAGTAATTAGTTATTAAACATGTATTTGTGTAGGTATTAACCTCTCATAGTGGTTAAGAATTTTTTTTTTAATAATATTAGATATTAACATTACTTCCTACTTAAATAATAATGATAGTAAAAATATGATAACACTATTACTACAAAGAACGCATTTCTTATTCAATTTTTGTATAATTATTTTCAACAAAAGCACTATAATATTTATTATTCATATAGGAACAAGTAACGACCATTACAATCATACAATTATTGATATAATATTATAGGTATATATTTTTATTTCGATGGTTTTCTCTCAGAATCCAGTAATTCTTAACTTATATTTTAGGTACATATTTTTCTTAAACTTATAAAAATGACCAGTAGTTTTATTACGCTTATTATAATATGACGTGTAATGTATACGAAATGTTTCTTTTAAAACCTAATATTAATTTTATAACTCGTTATATTGTTGTGTAAACTCCTTGTACTAGCCACTATTAATATGTAATTTGTAATATACAAACTGTTTGTGTTTAATAACATTAATTTACTGAACGAAAACAACGATAATATCATAAAGGTGCTATAAGAATAAGTATGAGTTATAGATTATAATATATACATTTTGTTATGAATATAGTTGTTATGCTGTATTATATAGATTTCGCATTTGCATATCTTATGAAATTCATTTTAAATCAAGAGAAAATGAAGAAATATTTGGAAATATTATTGTTGTTTAAAGTGGCTTAACATGATATTTTCACCTTATCATCGTCTAGATATAATTTTCTATACTTTATTCAGTATCCTATATTATTATAATACATTATTTTAATTATATCCATTGTAGATGCCTATGGATACGACTCCAGATACCTACTTAAGTTTATTTAATATACATTATAGAATATTTATCTAATTTTGATTTATAGACTTAACAGCTATAGCTTACAGACTAAAAATATTTAACTAAATCACTTAAAATGACAAAAATATATTCGATATTAAAACTTTGGACCGTTTACAATTGAAAATAAAAGAATAAATTTGTAACGTTAAAACAATCATATAATTTTTAAATATTCCATATCCTTAATTAGAGTTTTTAAGTTATAACTAAACGTTTGGCATATTCATAATTAGTTTCCAGTTCGTTAATATTTTGATGTTATAATCAGCCAGATTTCATACTACATATTTTATCGATGCAATTATGATAGCAGCTACTGAGCTAACTTATTCTTTAATTCTTCCGACGCGCTGACGCCGAGGTGACCAGCTGCAGTAGTTGAAAAACGAGCGTTGGGGTATAAATTTCAACCCAGAATCATGACCATGAGTTTGCGTAGGCTGATAGTGTGGTGTAGATGTCATTAAACAAGAATTCGCCACAAAACAACGGGTTAATTTGGGTTCGTATGGAAATGAAAGCAAAAAGGATCGATACATGGAAGGACCTTTACCAGAGATGGAGGGTAGGCGCCGTATGTCAATGAAAAAAAGTCTCTTTTAGGCACCAACCATACCCCTATATTTAATTAAAATACTCAGCACATTTTTTATTTATTTTCTAAATATGTCAAACTAACATAATGAGTTTAAGTCTTCGATATATTTTTATTTTTTTTTGTCTAGATCGTCATTTTGGATTCTGAATGGAAGCTAAGATGATATTTTTAAAATTATTTTATGTTTATCTCAGAAATATAATTTTTGAAACCTAAACTAAATGATCGTCTTTAATAAATTTACTATTACAAATAGTGACGATAGATAAATAGCCATGAAAATCGTTAAAATATTTAGTTTGATAACCTAACCTAACCTAACGGTTAAATGGAAACAGTAGTAAGATTTTTACGAGGTTTTTAAATTTACTAACGATCGAAAGTAGATTGTGGACATTAAAATATATATTGAAAATTATATTGATTTATCAAATTACAATTATTAGTATTAAATTTAAAATTAGCATTAATTCAAAACATACTCGCCTATATGTATTGTAGTATGAACTCGTACTTAACTTATTATTTTAACCTACGATTATTGATACAATTCAGTTTTATAACTACTTAAAAGGTAATTATTTTAAAATCAGAATAACTCTCAAGTTTCGATTCTAGAATATAGGAGAAGCGAAGATTGTATTGATTTAACAATTATGTAGCTTTCTTTTTTTTCTATATGGATGCTTTTCCTAGCAATAAAAACTGTGCAAAAGTTGCGGCTATATCTGTTACCTACCTATCTATATATTTAAAATCGAGTATATAGTTGGTCCTTAGAGGGTTTTTTCTTTATTTTGTCAATAAATTCTATGAGCGCTTGAAAAAACTGTTTTAAAATTCATCCTTCAATCTGAATTTTTTTGTAGATTTCCCTTATAATGAAGTGGGAAAATAAATAATCATTAGAATATTAAAAAATTATTCCTCTTAGGTTATAAAAAAAATACAATAATTCCAATCTATAATGTTTAATCACAAAATTAATACCAAAAGAAATCAACTTAGCCTAAATATATATAAATTTATTTTTTTTTATTATTTATTTAAATTAATATCAAACAAGTTACTGGATGTCACTAAAAAAAACTCGCGTGAGAAGCCCAGGGTTATCTTAGTATACACATTTTCCTAATGATATAGGTACATTAATATAATGAGAAAAAAATATTTTTCTTAATAATAATAAATAATTTTAGATTCACGTTACAGGTGCTATGGTTATATAAAACATATATTATAATACATACACTTTTTATTCAAAACTTAAAGTGTGTTTAAACTGTGCAATTTGATAAAATATTATTATTATGCATATTATTTGTTGTCCATTTCTAAGACTTTATTAATCATTTTATAAAATGCACGAAGAGATGATTGCATAAATATTATTATATTTTCTGTCTTATATAATTATAAAATATAAATGGCAAAGGTCTATGATCCGTTAAAATATCAATCATTTTTTTTTTTTATCATAACTTCATTGTTATTTTTCAGTTTAATTTTATATTTTAAAAGAAATTTGGAAGAAAAATTATTAAAGATACCAATATATTTTTACAATATTATAAATTTATATAAACTAAGAAAAAATTAAAAATTAAATTGGAAATATAATTATTAATTTATTTTTTAACAAGATATTGGTAACTATATTTAACTATTTTATTAAATGCAATATTTGATTGACAATATTATTAATGTGAAATTTAAAATTAAATAAAAAATAATTAAACTGCGATATTATTATCGAATCGATATAGTTACACTGTAATACACTTTATAAGTGAAGAAAATCGAGATTGTAACCGAAACAGCGATAACGGTAATAAACAGTCGATTTAAAACGTATTATGTAGATTACCGGTCTATCAAATAATATAACATTTCGATACTATTCAAACGCTTTCACCTTTTTCTTAATGCGATATGTAAATTCTAACATTTACTAGTAAAATCTAGCATTTACAAAATAAAACCTAATTTTTACTAGTATCTATTTGACCTTTTACTGTAACATAATTTATATATATATATCCGTTGAGCAAAAAAAAACTTTTTATCGCAACACTTTTACTCGTAGAATATAGTTGTATAGGAGTTTAAATTCTACGAAATTTTCCTTCTGGCATGTGCGAATAGCACAATATTAACTCGAATAAAAGTCGAGAAAGTCGTGTAGTTTTTCATCAGTTAAACGAATTTATCGCGTTTGTTCAAAATCAAAATGTCCAAATTAAACTCGGTATCGTGATATACGAATAGCCGTACAAAGTACAGTATGATTCTTTTAACGAAAGATACACATCGTCTCGATAAGAATAATGTTTTTGAAAGCATTTTTTTCTTTTATATTATTGAAATCTATTACGACTACGAGTACATAAAACAATATACTTGAAAAATTATAAATATATATATTTTTTTAAATGAATCTCGTAATCATTCTTTAAGATTTAACTTTTTTTGAATGAAAACATTTAATTTTAATTTCATATTCGTGAACAGAACGATTTCGATGTAAAAATATAATATCAAACAAATAGTTGTTGATCGAAAATAAGTATTTAACGTTTTTCACTCCCCTCCGTGTTCGAATCCAAACTTTACCTAACCAATTAATCACACATCATCGCCCCGTGTATATATATATATATATATATATATGTGTGTAGTGGAGTGTTTGACACGAATTTATAATGAAAAACGGACGAAACTCGTCGTCGCCATCGCACTATAATTACCCGACAATAATTATAACGTTATGTACTGTACAGTGCCGTTCGTGTTTACAGGGCAATTCAATCGTGCGTCTCAACGGATATTCATCACACCGGCGGCAGCGGCAGCGGCACCGGATACTGCCAGTACCAAAGGGAAGACTAATCATGCGACAACACAGGTATAATAAACAATAATATTACTGCAGCCGGACGTCTGTTTAAATCGGTCGTGGCGATGCCGCCATTTTCTCCCGTCCGGGCGATTTGAGTGGATTAGTTTCGAACGCATATTATTATATGGGCAAGCTATATCCTGTTATTATACGTATCTCCGTTCGTCCTGCTCGTCCATCGATCCCCATCCGCAGCGCTCGCCTATTCCGGTAATGCGTCTCTGCTGCTGCTCTTGTCCGCGTGTCGTCGTCGCAATAAAATTTATCGGCCGGACTAAAAAAAAAAAAACAAAGGCCGGGCGAAAACAGCGAAAACGCTTTTTTCACGCCTAGGAGAAAATGACTGCTGCGGAAAAACCGTTTCACGCCTTTATCGTTCGATCGAAATAAACGTTAACGCCGTTTTGAATTCGTCTGCGTAGGAACATTGTGTGTACATGGCTGCTGTGTAGGTAACTTTTATACGAGCTTATTCGTATTCCAATATATATATATATATATATATACATATAAACGTTTTGTTCCGAAGAAATACTGATTAGGCGGCTACAACAAAGTTGCTCGTTCCGATCTCTCTTGTCAATCTTGAGAAAATAAAATTACTTTTATTCATTTGATACCCGCGAACGTGCAACAATACACGCTAATAATACACCTCTTAAAAAAAAAAAACAAAAAAACTCCTATAATTATACGAATTGTTTTGTTTTCTTGTACAATGTGTTTAATACATATTTAAACTTGACACTTATTAAAGTTAGCCTATTAATTATCATAGTTTTCTCGAAAAATGCAAGATTCAAATTAACTTATAAAGGTTTGATGTAGGTATAAGCAGCTGGTATACTTGACACGTCTTATTAACGCTACAATACTGCTATGTTTGTCGTACATGAATAATAATGTTGGTAAACTTATAATGAAGCATATAATGTAACATAAAAACTAAAGGTATTACTCCAATTTAAACAAATTTATATAAATAATATAGAAACAAAGTTTACCAGGCTTAAGATCCATAATGCACGTATACATTAGTATATTATATTGAAATTAAACCATTTTCTATAGTTGTTAAATTTAAACTGATTCAAACTATTACATTTAATTGTCATTAAATTCAAATTTAATTCTTATTGTACACCAGAGTGGTTAACTACTTTTACTTTATTTTTGTTTCTTGATTTTTTCATAAAAACAGAGATACTCTATTTTAGATCTTATTTTAAATTATAATTCTCTTCGAACCTTTTGTTAATTATTTTTATTATTAGCTGTACATTTAACATTTCATTATCAAAAAAATAATTAAAAACCAAAAGTGAATAATTTTATTTAACAGTTTCGACGCCTCGCTGAAAATAGCACCTTACCCTAGTGCTGACCCCGCATGTATCAATGTTAATAAAACCTCTCTCTTCTACCTTGAATCTTCATAAAGAACAGATTTTAATACGAGTTATTATTATACAGAGTTAATATTATAATCGTGCACCAATAAATTAAGGATTTACTTAAATAATATAAAAACTTTTAATTTAAATAAATACAGTACGGCTAAAAACTATACAACTTTCTCTGTTATATGACTAACTTTGTAATTTAATCCAATATTCTGGAAAATTCGAACATTAATTTGAATCACTAAAGAGTAAAGAATTGTACTGGGAGAAGGGGCGTTAGTTAATTACTTCGTTAGAATAAGGGACGTCAAGAATAATTACCTGCAGCAAAACGACTCCAGTGGTTCATCATGCCTATATAAAATCTTAATAGTGCTGGAAATTTATCCTTACTCTTATAGTTGAGGTGTTAAGTGCTACTATACTAGTGGTTTAATATGTGCATATGATGGAGTTGCTGGTAGGTATTAGTGATGTTATTCAATCTGACTATGCCGTTTTTAAATAGTGTAAACTGTAATGTATTTTTGATACCTAATCGATATTATTCTTTCGTAAAAGAAAATTCTTTTGTATGTCTGGCAACAGTGGAAACTGCCCATTATAATGTGTCACAATAATTACTAATTGGAGCTGATGTAGAGAATATATATTTGTATAATCATACGACCATCTAGGATTTATCTATTCTATATGACTTATATTTTAACTTATACCAGATATATCTAGAGATCATTGTAACACCATAATTAAACTATAGACTTACTATATTTTACTTATTCATAAAATATTTATTTATATAATTTATTTATTATTTTTTAAATACTATTTTATATTTAAATGTTAATATTATTGAGGTTATTGAACTTAATTCTTGAATCTAATGATAATTTTTATCTAAAAAAAAAATTAACGAATAGCAGTAAAAAACTTTACATTTTTAAGAAAACCATTTTTAATTGAATTTAGGTTATTCAAAATCGATAAACAATTTGTTTAAAATATTTAGTTGAATAAAAATATTATGTTTACCGTTTACAATTTAATTTATGTTGTATTGAATTCAAATTAATTTTAAAATATAGCTTAAGTTAACTTTAATGAAAACAAACTTACTAAACTAAAACCAAACTCCTATAAAAAAAAAAATGTCTGATAAATTTGAGAAAAAAAAATGTTTACAAAATAATAAACGTACCTTTTTGTTTTTACTGAACGCTTTAATGCTTTTACCAAATGCTTTTTTCGAACCATCAATATAATTCAATAATTAGCGTAATAAAAATGAATTTGCATTATCAGAAAAAAATGGTATAATAGATCTATGATTTTTTTATGATGGTTTAAAATAATAGGTTGATATGTATTTTAAAATATAAAATACCAACATTTTGCAGGTATATTACAATTGAAGGGTCTAGTGTTAAATCGGATAAATCCACTTTTTCATAAATTGACTTTTGCACGAAAAAAATATCAAAGGAAAAAAAAATTTAACAATTGTAGTATAACCGTACAAATCCAATAACTATTATAGGAAATATTGGACAAAATGGGCTTACCTGAGTTTGTCGTCCAAGGCAACAAAGCAACAAACGGATTACTAAAATAAACAATTTATTTTATTTATTAACAGTTTTGTTTATTGTGTACATATCTGTGCTCCGAACTTATGTGGTTGTTGCCCCAAAATGTTAGTTTAACTATATAGACGTAGCGAATGTTGTATGTTAGGTTGCCGCGGTTTATTCATTTTGTTTTTGAATACAATTTGTATTTTGAAAGTATTTCTTATTTTTTATTTCTATTTTTGTGAGTACTGAATAGTATTATTATCAGGTTAGGCTAGGCATTTTGAATGCCATAATGAGTAATACGAATATTCTGACTTCAATGGCAATAACCTTAACTCGGATTTTAATTTACATTATTAACAATTATATGAGTCAAAATCACAAATAAATAAATACATTTCATATATCCATGCCAAACTTAATCAAGTTTTCTAGCTTAATTACAGATAATATTGTACTAAATTGTACAATTATAGTCAGTTTATTTCCTGTTCTCTGCCAAACCTATGAATCGTATTTAAATGTCTAAAACAGTTACTCAATGTACCTATAAAACACAATCCGTTTAAACAAATAATTCATATATATTTAAACATATACAATATAATTTTGTAAATCCTTCTGAAAAATACGTTATAAAAATAATCAACAGTATAAACAAAAATGATATTAACTGAAAATTGAAAAATGATTTAAATAAATATCATAAAAAATAATCAATTAATGTTAATAATTATACATGTTCTTTTTTTGGAGATTGTCATAATAAACTTGTACGGTAGTCTCGACGAAATTAAAAAAATAACAAAAATATAAATAATGACGTGTATTAATTATATGAACATACTTCAACTTAACCTCAGCATAATTTATAAAATACTTGTAGGATTTCAGTTTGTGATAAAATAATAAATACAAAAAATATCAAAAATATGTCAAACATTATTAATTTAATAAATTAATCTCGTTTAAAGTATTTTTTGTTTGATCCAATTAATGAGTATATATAATAATAATTAATTAATATACATGTATAATATGTAATATAAAAATAATGGTTTGGACAATTTTAAGAAAAATTCTCCTAAAAATTGAATTTTATAAGACTTACAACTTAAAAAAAAATATGATAAAGGTATACTAAAATAATTAAAAACTAATAATATAATAAAAACAATATTTTCGTAAAAGGTTATATTATCAACCTACCACGATACTAAAAGTAAAATAATTAATTTTAATAGATATAATACAAAAAAATATATGAAATATACACTTAGCGATATAGGCAAATCTGCTCAGAACAGTTAACCGTAAACCTATCCTAACCTATCATATCATTGAACTCAAATTGAACATACCCACAACAAAGATCCACTTGCCGCCTAATGTATAGCAGAATGGTACCCACTTGCTTGCCTTTTTTACTATTAACCCCATACGGTGTCTATCCATTATAGTAGTATATATTTGTAAGTTTACGGCACTTTTTTTACTATTACCCAATAAAATTGGACGGTTTTTGTGATAAAATAGTATCAAGTCAAAAACAGTAATTGTTTAGTAAATAATAAAACGTTTCGTTATTTCAATATATTTTTTCTTGTATGATATTTTATTTAAATGTTAACTACGATAAGTTTCATGTTTATGTATAAAAATAATAACTTTAAAATAGTTTTTTAATAATTTCTGTTTACCTGATACTAACAACACAAATTTTATCAAATTTTACAACTTTATACTCGTCGGTATGTACAAAAGGCATCAAGTTGTCAATGTTAAATAATGAATGTGTTGTTTGTTGGTATCGGGTAAACAAAGATTAATCTAAAAATAGTTTACCCCTAAGTTGTTTAGTTATATAATTTAATTAAAACAAATTGCAAATTATTGCATACAAGACTTTCATTTCTCAGAAAACTAATTCAAATCATATGAAATATTCAGAGTACAAAATTTGATTTTACAAATGATGATATATTATAAATGCGATCAGATTCTAAAGAATCTATGATACAGTCTGATACAGTGATAATATTAGGTATGTATATACTGTATATACATAATATTAGTTTAAGGTTATAATAAAAATCTTGAAATCTTTTAACTATTTTAAAAAATATACGAAAGATTTAAAAATAGATAATAACTTTTAACATAAAAAATAAAATATAAGAATATGATAAAATCAAAACAAATTTTAGTTTATTATTTTCTATTTCGTCTAATATTAATATATTATAGGATCAACGATATTTTTGGTTGACTTTAAGTTTTTATAAAAAATTGTGAAATGTTTCTCGTGTATACTTTAATAATGACGTAAGATCTTTTTTTTCTTCGGGTAAGCATAAATCAAAATCATATACTTTTGGAATGATCATCGAAATTGGATTTCTTCTGTTCGAGTTCATTTAATGGAATTTGGTGTTTAAATCGATGGATGTTTTGAAATATACCATGACTTTTTTATTTTTCATACATAGCAAATACACTTTACATCACAGTAAAAAAAAATCTTTTCTTATTTTCATCAGTTTTTTTCATTTGATAAGTTTTTTTGGACAAACTGTTGAAGTCAAAAACATTTTTCGTGACATTTCTACAACCAACAATTTATTTTCTCCTGGATATTTAATCAGTTGCCTCCAATTAGATGGGTTGTCTACAAACGAAAGAAATGTTTTCCGAGCTTTTTCAATTTTAACGTGGTTCATTCTTGAGTAGCTTTTGGTACCATTAACTTATGATCAATTATTTCAATAGCTTCCTATTAATACAATAAAAATAGCCACATCGCCATGATAACACTGTTTTTATTTGGCCCAGGGTAGCAATAGCTGAACATAATTACGAGTGTAATATTTTCAGTAAATTAGGTAAATATTTGTACACATGTGAAGCAACGTCATTAGCCCCTCTTTTGACTTCAGTTTCATACCCAGTAAAATATGCTGCTTCAGTATATACACAATTAAATTATAAGTTCACAATTGATGTTTGTAAAATGTAACAAAGGTTTCTAATGAGGGGGTTAGAAGACACTGTTGTAAATCAAACGATACAACACAATGGTCCATGGACGTGGTGGCTATGTCGTTTCTTTTTGATTCATAGGTTTGTTCAGCTTCGTCGTGATGTTTTATCTTATCTTTAATTATTTTAGTCCTTTGTTCTCGTGAAATGATGTTATTAGTAAGCTGTACCTATTTTATACTTGTCACACTGTGAGCGAGTGTCATTTTTGAGAATCTTGACTTAAGCTCTTCGTCTTTAAAATATTTTTCATACAGTGTTCGACTTACAGGCTTTTCTACACTTATTTTGTTTTCATTAAAAGCTCGTTGTAATACAAAATGACTTAGTTAATACTTTTTTCAAGACTTTCCTACAATAGTGACTTTCGTAACTATGAAGTTTGTTAATATGATTTATTAATAATTTAATATAGTCATCTTGAGAGGTAGTGCACGATCCCTTTTATCTGGAGAACATCGTTATGCAAGTAAACTTAGCATATTAGTGCAAACATTCCTCAAAAACTTGATATTTTCATAATACAATTATATTAGACATTAGTTATTACATACCTACAAATACATACACACACACATATATATAATAACCATCTTTTGGTACATAATTTTGATATGTTTTTCTCTTGGATTTTGTTTTTCCGATGTATCTTTTTTTTTACTACTTATCATAGGAAAACATGTAAATAGTGTAGGAATATAAGCTGTTCGTTTGTTAAGACTACCCGTGAACCAACCCTATAAATGAGGTTAAACCACTTAAACCTCATATAAACTATCTCCTGTTTTACTATTACACTTTGCTTTACAGTAAAGTATTTCAAATGTTCGCAAGTTCGACTATTTTCCCTGAATTAGTCATATGTACTTAAAGCTAACATAACACGGATATATAGTTCAGTAATGATCTCTATTTTCAGGCATACAAAAAAAATAGTTTCCAGATTTATGCGTCATCTTTTTCCGCTAAAAAATATTGATTTTTTTTAAGGTTTTTTGGTTAAATATAACTAAGAAACCGTATAATATTGTAAAAGTGTAACAAGTCTACGTATAAAGAGAATAAAAATAAAAATATATTTCAATCATAATATATATTATATAATTACATATATCTTAAGCATTGACAAAAATATACATTATAAATTAAATTATTGTTTTCAAAAATCACACATTAGTTATATTAAATTATTTTAAAATATAATGATAAAAATGTATATATATAAAATAAATACTCATTAAAATTATTATTTTTTAAAAATTAATAAAAAATATTACTCACTTATAATGCCTTTGTGGAAGGTTATCTCTGCTACTGTAAGTTTTTCGTGGTTATTTACAAATTTCAAAACACTATTATATACGCAAAGTATTACTTGGCACAGAATGCATCACCTAAACATTATAGTTATTTGTTTTCAAACGTTTTTTTGGCAAGAATGGCAGTGAACATTTTTAAATTTTAGGAGAAATTGGTTTTAGCGAAAACGGATTACGGTCAATATTATTTTGGAGAAAATAGGTATCACTTGCTATATTTTCTTTTTATATAACTTACCTATAATCATCTTTAATATAAAATAATAACTTCGTGCGTATTATAACTTATATTATTGTAGTAATATTAATAAAAGAATAACCTATTTGCTGTATTGGCCCACATAAATGATTGTGTGAACCATCTAAGCCAATTAAAAATGATTCAACACATTATTTTAATTTTATCAAAAACGATGCCACCTGTTCAATAATATACTCAGGAGCTCTTTAGAAAGCTCTTTTGTTTAACATAATAAACACATACCTATGCTTGTAATAATATCATCAAGACTTTGAAATGTTTTTAATGTAAATAATTTTCATTACCTGTTATGTTACGTGATGAACAACAATGAAATAACTAACGAAATGTAAATTAAAAACTTTCTTTATGATCGTATATTAGGGTAATTACTCTGGTTCAGAAAACAAACTCAGTATTTAGATGTATTTGAAATTCTGGAAAAATTATGAAAAAAATGCATGAATGCGATGAATTACACATTTGTGTATTCAATATAAATCTCTTTAATGTTTGTATTATAGTTGCATGTACTAATGTACTATGGCCTACTATTACCGGCACAGTAAAACAATTTATAACAAACATTTTAACTAAAACTACAAAACAATCGTTAATTAAATAAAAAATAAAAATTTGAATATTTACTTTTTAACACTACAATGTTGCATGCAATTTTAAATCAATAATGTATTTAAGTTAACAATTATTTACTTGCACTTATTTAAAAACTTATATTTTTGAGTATTCAATGAAATATTTAAATTTTATTTTTCAGGAACTAATTTATCTATTTACTTCTATAGTTTAAACATCATTATATTTTATTTATCTTCTAGAGCTCAGGCGAGCTTTGATGTGAGAATACCTCGTTTCGTCAGGAATAACCTTGGTCAGAATTACACCTACGCCTAATCCAATCTCACTGTGGCCAAACGTGGCTAGTCGAGGGTAATTTCAGTGAATTCCGGTCCCCTCTCCTATCCAATCTATAGTCATTAATACTCCTTTGTTTCAATCTTAAACATTACCGCTATATCTTAGCTCATAATATATAGTAACACCTGTAATCCTATCCTCTCAAATCTACAGATCCATAATCATACCGGACCACATTAAACTTACTCGGAGTGTTGGTCGCTCCTTCTTAAATTCTTCACAGTTTCGTGATTTGTACCCTCTACGCTAAGCTCTTCTCTTTTTGATCGAGTATATTATTACGACTAACAATGATATGATATAGTTTTATATTACATCTACAAATGAAAAATATAAGTTCCACCTGATATTCGTCCATCTTCCGCGATACATTTTGGTTCTAAGTATCTCTCTCGTCTTAAGCTCGTCTTATGATTTAACTGTAAATAGAGACTTGAGAGAGAAATAATTTTTTTCATTGACGGACGGTATAATGTGGTTAAGTTTGGCGAAATAAAAAAGGGTACGATGCCGTCGTCGTCGTCGTCGTTGTATACACTAGTATTATGACCCCACCTGTCTTTTACTATTTTTTACTTACTGATAATATAATTGAATATATTTGAATAAATTAAATAATATTAGTATAATTTAAAACTTGATTACATTTAACTGACTACCAATTTGTAATATATTAGAAATATATTCGCATATTAAACGTAAAGGAATAATTTTTTATTATTTATTATGACCACAATCTAAATATTATATACCTATACAAATTTGTTCTGAGAAAAACAATTTCAAATATATTTCTTAAGTTATAAAAATAAACTTTCTTTATTTTTATTTTCTGCAAAATACTATGAATGTAATTAAAACGTTATAATTATTTAAAAGAAAAATATTATACCTTGTATTATGATATGTATGGTTTTAAATAATTAAAATTGTAAAATAATAAATGTTCTTTTTCAAAGTTTTGAATTTTTATTGATTCATCAATGTTATTATGAATTAATTAATAATACAACGACATTGTGATAGCGATGATAATTACAGTAAACCCTTGATTATCTGTCACCACCATCTGCCATAATAGTATCATAAATTATAAATAGAATATTGAACGCTTGTATTATAGATAAAGATGTGAGTTATTTAAATTTACCGTAAATTGTAATAGCCTTTTTTTTATTGATAAATTATTTTTACCAAAAAAAAAATAAGCTGAGTAACTTCTCTAATCAAATGTAATCAAAAATGTTTGAAAAGAGATATCTTTTTATCAACTGATAATAATACAATAATTATTGTACCTACTTATCATATTTTCTATTTATAGGTAAACCACAAAAAAAACTTACCGCGATTTTTTTCATTTGTCATACCAATATACTTGCTATAGTCTGTTATTATTATTATTTGTTATTTTAACAAAAAAAAGAAAGAAAATGCTGTGGTAATTTTGATAATTTAATTTTAATATGAATAATTAAATATTCATAATATTTACTAATACAGAATAAATTTTAAATCTTTATTTTTATTATAAGAAAGAACTAAATTCAACAAGTATGCAAAAATAAAAATAGAAACAATAATAACGTATTTATCAATAGAAACGATGGTTCTAAGATATAGTTGTTTTACCATTCTTACCACTTTATTTGTAAATTTACCGACATATTTTTTTAAGTGCATTTTCCATCTCTTATTATAGGTATATATTTTACACGTAGGTACTTGTAGAAAAATAAAAAAATGTATCTATAAAAGAAACTCAGAATTCATATAAACAAATCAAAATGATTAATTTTTTCAAATAATCTTATCACCATATATACACTAATATGTATAATATTAAAATTAATATTGTTATAATAAATATAAACATAAATTGTTTTTATCCGTCACTCTCTTGGTGCCATTCAAGGCAAATAATCAAAGTTTTACCTACTGTAATTAAATAAAAAATTATTTTACATAGGCTAACATGAACTCGGCCGATTTAATGGAGTCAGACGAGAGTAAAAAACTAGGGCCAAAAAATCGGAGCCAGCAATTTTATTCCAAACAAGATATTGTGGAACAATACTGCCTAAGCGATAAGCAATTACAAGTATTAAACAGGGTTAGACAGCCTCCAGCATTGTTTGGATGCATATCCAGTCACAGAGTAAGAAAATTAATTATTGTATATTATTAAGTACTTCCGAATACATCTTTTTTGCATGCACATGGAATTCGTTTTATAATATAGTTGTACATATTGCATTTATTTCAAAAATGAAAAAAAATATTTTAATTTGGATAGAACTTATTATTTCTTAACAATATCTAATAGTTTTGTGACTTATATTTAATGCGGTTTATATTAATTACGAATATGGGACATATTGTCTTAAATTTATAATAAAAGTATTGTCCTTAATAAATCGTGTATTTTTTTTTTTACATTTATACGTTTCCCAGGAGTCTTCTTGTGGTGCTAGAAGCTCGCCGAATCTGTTGACCGCCTGCGTTCGACGTCGAATACCCAGCGATGAAAACCTCCAGGACCTGTACAAACGACTGCCCGCAGACTGCGCTCCGTATTCGCGGTGGTCGAGATACCATCACTGCCATCCTGACGTATTCCCCGTGCATCACTGCCACCAATCGGACCTTGCTGAAGCACCGCCACCGCCACTGTGTCAACGATCGCCGGCTATCAGACGTCACAAATGTTGGCCTCCCGAAGACGAAGTAATCAAAATATGATAATACATTATAAACTTTGGTTGTAACACGGGAAAATTGATAGTTCATCGTCACGGTGACAGTGAATATCGTTGATTAGGGTGGCTAGAAAAATGTCCGTTTTTTGGTGGCTTGTAATTAAAAAAAAAACCAAAAAAATACTACTATTTTATAGGCGGGCGCGGGTTAATAGTCTCGAGGCTGATGAACACTGTAGTTGTGTAATCGAAAACCTTTTCGGTATTAAAACGTATATAGAGACGAACCGAGGAAAAATGTCGGCGAATGATGCGAGCGGAAATAATAATGGAGTTGGTATAGTCTTACGGAAACGTCAATGTGTCGGGTGCACGATAAAAAACGAGACGGCCTGATGGGCGGCCCGCTCCAGTCGTGCTTGGACCTAACCGCGTTTCCCCGACATGTTATGCGGTCGAAGGACGGACCGCTGTGGTGTGGTGTGGTGTGTGTTGTCGACGGCGTTGTATGTGTGTTTAGCGATAAGGAACGGTTGCGGTAATGACCGCGTAAAGTCCATTTATCGTCGTATCGATGGCCATACGTTCAAAAGCAGTGAATAAACCGCCGAGAATATGATAGGGAATACATCCGAACACATCAAAGATAATAATATAGTTGGGTTATATGTCATGACCGCGATGAAACAGTTTACGGTTTACAGCTTTTATATGTTCATATATATTGTATACCGCACGCATAAGAGTATTATACAAATAATGTGAATCTCTGTTGTGAATAACTATAGCAGTGG
Source organism: Rhopalosiphum maidis (assembly GCF_003676215.2). Classification (NCBI taxonomy): domain Eukaryota; kingdom Metazoa; phylum Arthropoda; class Insecta; order Hemiptera; family Aphididae; genus Rhopalosiphum; species Rhopalosiphum maidis. The sequence continues at coordinate 4,085,850 of NC_040878.1, read as the reverse complement.
TGGCCAAACCGCGGCTCGCATCTTATCGTAACATTTTTACAAAAAACATTTTTTAACATTAATTTATATGTATATTTATATTTATGTATGACCTTTTTTTTTTACATTTTGGCTCTTCTATATTTATTAATATATTTGGTGGCTCGCCAGTCTCTTCTCGCTGAACCCCCGAACTACAGTATAAAGCTAATGGCATATTATAGAGTATTTAACAATATGACATTTTTTATAGGGCTGTCCACACAGGACGTGTCATCCGACGTGCCACGGACGGTCTGGCGGATTCGATTGTCCCGAATTCCATCCATGTACGCCTCATTATTTACCTCCTCCACCCCCTCCGCCAGCACCGCCACAATCTACTTCCAGGTAATTACATCGCAGTTTACAATGATATTAATTTTTTGTTCATAAGTATAAGCTATCTAACACAATATATCTGAGCATAAAACTAATAGTATCGATTAAATAAAAACCAACCTATATAAATAATTGGATAACATCAGAAGAAAAATCAAAGAACTGAACTCAAAAAAACATCTAGACAAATAAGTAAAACGTTAAGTACAGTGGTCGTTCTGATATAAGTTTTTTTTATAATATTACGTACTTACCTATTTATTATCTACCTGATTTATACCAAGACAAATTATTTATTTATTTTTTTTTTTTATTATTATATTTCCAGACAAAATCAATAAAATATGAATTAAATTAACACTTTATTAATTAAAATATTTTTATTACAATCAATCGAAAAATCATTCATAAAAATGTACAATAACTGTTATATATTTTTATCTGGCTATAATCCATGTTTCAAGAAACTTGCTTTTGGTGACGTGAAGTAGGGTAATTGTAAATTGAAGCAATTACATACAAATATTTAAAATATTGTATATTAAGATATACTATTACTATATTAAAACTATTATAAATTATTATTTTATTATACTACGACCGACTCCCGAGTTAAATAGCTTTAGGTTAGTAAAATTTTGATAAAATATCCCAATGACCGCCGAGATATTACATGTCGTTAAAAATGGTCTCTAAAAATTCAAAAGAAAAAAAAATCAACAATCGAATAGATACGTTGTTTAATAATGAATAATATATTTAAAAAATCATATTATACCTATAATTATTACACACGGGGATAAAATACAATTTTGTAGGTGTAGTAAGCACGGGGTGGCATATTTATCGAGTTTATAATAATTGTTGTGATAAATATTATAATATTGTTATACACCGATAATTTAGTGACCCAAGAAAAATTACAGTATTCTGATGTTTTAAAATTTATTCTATTTACCGTTGTAATAATATGGCAGGAGAAGCAAAAAATAAGATAAAAATTCAGAGCACGTTTCTCTGTTTGTATACTTCATTTACAAAAATCTCTATCACTAAAACAGTCACTCCATAATCGCACTATTTAGATTCAGTGAATTGCTGTAATTTGCGTTTAAACAGTAATCGAGTTCGTCCACACCAGTAGTTAGCACGTTGTTGTCGTAGCCACGAAATAAAAAATAAAGTTAAATACCATTTAAAAAGCATATACATTGTAATGATGTACCAAAATTGCATATACAACACGCCGGCCGATGAATGAACTAATATCGAAAACCGAAAAAATAGCAACTAACATCGTAATACGTATTATTTCGTTCTATACAGAAAAAAAATATATAATTATATTTCACAATAAATGCAAAATAGTTTGAAAATTTGAAATTCTGAAATTTTAATTTATTATTTTGTAGGTAAAAATAAAATAAATTATTATTGATATAAATTTGCATCATATAAACATATTAATAAAATATTATCGATACAACTCGTGGTTCATTTTTACTTTTTATTTTATTATTAATTAATTTATATAATTTACAATTTACTAAGCATTTTCATGTAAAATATATAAATATATCTTCTTATTCGCATACTTAGCTTGTAATACACGCAATATACGCATACACATTAAATTATAGAAAAAAGTAAAATAAGTACAATGCATATATTATTTTGTAACCATGATATTTGTATCTTTATTCAGAATATTCCATAATTTAATATTATTTTACATAGATTATAAATACATTAGCTATATTGTATGCTTTATTCACTCAGTGCACACACTAATATCAACATGTTAATATTATAAATGCCAACATCCAACCAACTCTAATGTGGAATTTAATCTCATTTCACACTCCAATAATTTTTTTTTTTTATTATTAAATATTTACAAATTTACAACCTAATTAAGTTTAAAAGCAAACAACTAACAACTACTAATATAAAATAAATGTGTAGTATTACAGTACTTTTAGAAGCTTATAATCGCTAAAAATAATTTTATAAATACTAAGAGACACATTTTTTGATAAAATTAAATATTTATTTTTAAATAGAATGATAATTATTTTCTAATATTATTTAATTTATATTTGTGTAGATAATCTGATAATTTATAATCCTTATTAACTAAATTATTGTTACATAATTTTAAATTTAAATAAATTTCATTTATTTCTTATTTTGCCTATGTATATTTTTATATTATTATTAATAAACGGTTTATATGTTGAAGAATGAATTATTAAACATTTAATTGTATTAAATATTATTTCATATACCATTTTAATTTATACTATAAAAACTTAAAATGATAATAAATAAGATAATATTGGAAGAACTTTAATAATATCTAAATTAAAATATTAGTTATTACCTTTTGTATACAAATATATGCTATACAGAGATTTATAATGTGAGCGAATGTAAATAAATTTAAATTTTATTATAATATTTTACTATGTATATTTTTAGAATGAGACATGTCAGTTTTGCCAGGTCACATACTGTGACCTCATTCGACAATGTTTCTTTAAAATCAGCCAACAGTAGCAAATCGTTAGAAAGGTTAATTGATGGTAGAAAAACTCCAGAACCTGTTTGCCCGGTCGAGTCTCCAAAAATAATTGTATTAGGTATTTATAAACAATATAGTGAAAATTTAAAAACTATAAACATAATAATATTGAACAGTTGTTATTATTAATATTAATATCAACTGAGTAATCAAATGGTATGTTTGTATATTGCAGAAAAGATAAAAAGAGCACAAAAAGTGCAAGCTACGCAAACAGACTGTGCACGAGATACAGGTCCAGCAACGGCGCATAAAATTAAATCAGTAACAAAAAAAAATGTACAACAAAATGAGATACCAAAATCAATTATTAGGTAAAGTATAAACCGAATATATATATTCTTTATCACTATTTTGAAATTTTTTTTAAATAATTTTCGTATAAACTATTTATACCTAGTTGATGTTTAGTATAAATACGATGTTAACAATAATACAACATACAAATATATTTATGATAAAAACACGAGAGTTAGAAGATCTGTGGGTTAAAATAAATTAGATTAAAAATAGTCCCATAAAAGTTATAAATTTATAATGATGAAATAGATTTATTATCTATATGGTATTCAATTCATTAATCTTATTAATCATTATTTCTTGCAATTCCACCACTTCGTATTGATTTTTCTTCTTACATTGTTTTCGTCTATATTTAATATTAAATAAATGATTCCTTATTATATACCTTTTTAATATTATATAGAATTATAAACGTTTTAAAAGAATTTTTTTTTTTAATATTTTAATAAAATAATGTTTAACTTCCTGTTTCTTTCATACACCGGAATATGTTTCATAATGTTCATAATATTATGAATAATTTTTATTATTATAAAATTTAATAATCTATATCTAATTAAACATCCATTAATATATTATATCACAGACCATCAGAACCACCTTACAGTAATGAGATATTAATTGACTTTGAGCCAAAAGATCCTCCATATCGGAAGCAAAACAAAACTATCTTACACAAAACCGTGTCAGATGGTGAAATTCTAATTGGCGAGATAGCAAGATGTAGAAGTCGAGAAGATGTAGAAGCATCAGTATCTGACGGTGAACAATGCTACAAAAATTTAGTAGCTGCTTCTTGTGTAAGTATAACTATTATACAAATATTAGGTACATAATATTAAATAATTGTATTAATAATATACTTATCCAATACTCATGATGAATCATAAGCATAACATTTATAATTGTCTTCGATTCATAAACGTTGTTAGCTATGAATTAATAATCAAAACCGTAACAAAAAACTATGTTACCATTAAATAATTAGAATTATTAAAAAATAATGGTTTATTTTATTTGTTTAACTTGTAACAGTAGTATCTATTATACTTAATAGATTATTTTTAAAACGCAAATATCTACCATATTTTTTTAAATTAGTTCTGTTATATTTTCATCAAATATTTTTTTTAAAAAAACATAATAAACACATACGTATATATTATATTTTATGAACATAAAAATAATTACCTATGTATAATTATGACTAAATTAATTTAAAATAAAATGTAGTCGAAAAACACTAATACTGAAATGTATTTTTACTCATAGACTGTTGAAGGTTCTTTGGAAGATTTTCACGAAAATGAAAGCATTCTGTGTGAAGGAATTTATAAGTCTAAAAGTAGTGTTTGTTTATCTGAGTCACCAAATAAATGTAGAACAAAAACGCCATCGTCTTCGAATGATCAAGATCCAAGTGATCTATCTCAAACTACTGTAAGTATAATTCGAATTAAAAATAGCATAATAAAAATTGGGGAATTCGTTTCCTGTAGTATAGTGTTGACTGTACTCCATCAATGAGTTTATCACTTTTATTTGTGTGTTAAATTCAAAGTCAATTATTATAACATATTGTATTCGATAAAATACTATTCTGATCAGAGAAAGTCTGTCAACCTATATTTATTTTTAAAAATATCTTATAATATTATATTATAAATATAATTTATTTTTCTGTCAGTTATTTGGCAAAGCGAACTAATTTCTGATAAAAAAAGATATTGCATATACCTAAATAACAATTAATAAATAATAATTTTTACAATATTACAAGTTGTTGTTAACCATATAGTTCTTATTTTTCATTTCGATGTATAATATTTGATATTTCAACTTGAAATTCCTATAAAAATTGCACATTTGTATTTTTGAGATTCACTAAAGATTTTAGTAAAAACATTTTGTAATTAACATGTTCATGTCTTCACAATAAAAAATGTATGAATATTTTTGGTTAAAATTGTGAGTATCCTTTAGATACTAAGTAATTCATTTTTAAATTGATACATACAACAAAATCGATTTTGTCGAAAACTAAACAACTTGCATAAGAATTTCTATTTTTCCCAATCTGTTTTCACCCGCTATTTTAAAATTACATAGAATTTTTCCTTTTGAACTTTAATGTACCAACTAGATCCAATCGTCAAACACAAACACAAAAAAAAACTATCTTTGTAAAATCAATAAAATCATCGCCCTGCTCAGAATCTAAAATAACTTAAATAATCATAGCATGAGTTTTTTATTTTAAGGTAATTGGAGTAGAATTATTATTTGTAAAAAGGTAATATTTGTTTTTGATTTTCTTTTAATTTATAATATATTTTAAATAAACAATATAATATAGTTATTTTATTTGTAGTAATGTAATAAATGTTACATATTTTTGTAAAATATAATTGAATAACATTTACGATTAAAAAAAATCTTAGTCATCTCATACCTACAAAGAATACCTATTTAAATACCACGTAAATGTTCTCTTTTTAATATAACGTAAACATATTATATAGTTATACCAACTGTAAATACTAATTATACTTATATAGATTAAAAATTTATATTGGGAGCCAACAAGAATGTTGAATGTAAGTCTCATAAAATTAAAAAAATTCATTTTGTTTGAAATTGAAATTTTAACATTTTTTTTAGTTATTTAATTATTCAATAGGCAATTAAATAAATATTATAATTTAAATATCAAAAACCTTAATGATATTGATAATTTATAAATATTAACGTGAAACTAAAATAGATTATAATATCGGGTATCGAGTATTTGAATATTACCTATTAATATTTAATAAGAAAATGTATACTAATATATGTAATTGCATAGGTATTGCAGTTTGAAAATTCATCCAAGAAAATAAAATTAAAAGAAGATAACTTATGTGATGTAGTACAAAAGAAAATAATAAGATATACCGATCTTCCGTTGAAGTCTTCAGACCTAATTGAACAAGGAAATAGTCAAAACACTTTAGAAAATAATTGTCCAACGGTAGTAGAGCCGTCTGAAGTTTCAACTTCTACTGAAGATTATGTGACAGCTACAGATAGTACTTCTTACACTACTACCCCAACACAAGGTCCATCAGTTACAAGTAGTTCATTCGACAGTGAATCTTCAAAATACAGTTTGCCTCATCCTATTTTTGATCATGACGTAAGTGTATCAAAAAAGTAAAAACTAATATATAGGTAACTAATATGACTGTTAAAAATGTTTACAGATGACGATTGATCCAACTGATCCAATTGATGAAGAACTCGGAGATGGCGAAGACTCAAGTGATGATGAAAGCAGTACGTCAGGAAGGTACACATATTTTATTTATATTACTTTGAAAATATATTGTTCATAATCTTTCGTTCTCTCACACGTATGACTTTTTGGTTTCTTTACGTTTCCTCTATACATTTGTCATTTTATTACTCAATCTATTATATGCATGACAAGCACACATTTTCTATACTTCATATAATATACTACCACACTTGATAGTTTATTTCACCTAAAAAAAAAAAAAAAAACAATTAAAAAAAAACAACGAAAACAAACAACAAACAACAACACATTATATTTCGATAGTGAATAAATACAATCACTATTTTAGTTACAGCGTGAAGTGCAGTTTAGAGGATAATAAGAGTTCTGGGTCATCAGACGAGAATACAAGAATAAGACCGAAATCCATCTTAAAATTGGCTAAGTGAGCACATTAACGATAGGTTGTAATAAAGCAAAATTCTAGACAAGAAAATAGAGCTTATTAGGGTTCGCTCGTTGCAGGTCGTTAAGCATAGAATTCTTATCTTAGGCTGCGATTGGAGGTTGAAGAATAACATACATTCGGAGTTATACTATATATATTATATATATATATTGTACATAATATACAAATAATATAAAATTTCATGAAAATGCATGTGTAAAGCTTAGATAATTTCAAAATCTATTATCGCTTACTGTGCACTACTCTATTGCTTTTTTTTTTACTTTACGAACTATTTTTTGCATTCGATACATCCATTTGTAAACAAACTTATTTTCGTATAAATAATTTAAAATTTCAGGTCCATACCAAAAACCAAATTGAAGACTTTAGAAGAATCAAACAAGTTGAATAATCCAGATCTAATATCAAGTAATGACAAAATATAGTTTAATTTTCTTTTTTTTTTTTTATGAACTACGTTAATTTATTAATAATTTACAGGTAACCGCGTAACAGCAAAATGCCATACAGATGATACTAATTCAAATTTAATTAAGGCAATGTCTTTTTAATTAATTATTTTATATTTTGAATAAAGTTTGCTAAAAAAAGTTGTATTTTAGAAATTGATGGGCAACGGTTTTGCGACTAAAATATCATTACCTGTCTATTCTTCTGATGAGTCTTCGAAAGCTCCAGAGCGGCGCAGAAGGCCAAGTCCTAGACGAAAAAGTATAGGAGCTGTAACATTAATTAAGTAAGTTAAAAAATTAAAATCTTTTAACATTATTACAACTAATATTTATTTTCAGCTCTATTGATAAGAAACCATCGGTAGTAAATAAACCAGAAAAACGAAGAGAATCACTTCCTGAAATTCTTAGAAAACCACAAATAAATCTAGATATTATGGAAAAATCAAAAACTGAATTTAATCTAGAAGACAAACCTAAATGTTTATCGCAAACAAAGTCGTCTCAGATTAATTATTTATCTCAAATAAATAATTTAAACTTGAAAACAGTGAGCGCAGAATCTCTACGATCTATTAGCCCGGGAAGTGATTCAGTTTTCTACAGTGATCCGTGCAGTAAAATATCATTGTCTAGATGTACACGATGTAATACCGAAGTTGATGCAGATTATATTAATAATTCAAATAGCGATGTCATTAATATTGTTAAGCCGCCGGAAGGTTTTGGGGATTCTCCAGAAGAACCCCCTACAACGCCTATAAAAAGATCGACAAAACGATATCGTTCAGAAGAAAGAAGACGAAACACTAGGTCAGAACAAACTCGAGCTAAATCTGAAGAAAGGGTAAAACATATAAATGAAAAAGGGAGGTAAGTAAAAGCTAAACTATATTAAAATGTTTTGGCATAATACGTACTTATTCCTAGGCCAATGACTAGATCAACCAATGTAAGTATGGAAAGATTAAATGGAAGTAGTTCTAGCCTTCATTCAGACGATGATGATTGGTCAGGAATATATACAACACCGTTTACGTCTTTTTCATGGGTATACATAGATGAAATAGAAGAGTTCTATGTATGGAAAAAGCCTTCGGATTTGCCAGGTATCAAATAATTGAATAATACGTCCATGCAAATTATTTAATTATTGTTTTTGAGGACTTAAGTACCTAATGCATTACGTATTTTTATTTTTAATCTAGATATAAAATGTTCACCCGAATTAAAACGAAGAGATTCCATTGAATCTACATGTTCAGAACACGAGTTTCGGGTAAAATATCAAACAATCACGCACAGAATGGTACACAGAAAATCGAGTTTAGAAATGTTCAAACGAATCGCTTCAAAATCTTTTGGTATGCTTTAAAATTTCTGGATATTAAATAAACATTAACATTGAATTCAAACATTTACAGATAGCGACGAACGTTTAATGGTAAAACGTGAATCTGGAGAATTCGGTTTTCGTATTCATGGGGCTAAACCGGTCGTAGTGTCTGCAATTGAAACGGGAACGGCTGCAGAAAACTCTGGTCTCCAAGTGGGAGACATAATTATCAGCATCAATGACATGTGTGTACTCGACGCGTCACACTCGGAATTTGTCAATGTCGCACATAGTGGTTCTGATGTCTTGGAATTGGAAGTCGCCAGGACTTGTGATATCTTAACGCCAGTGATCAATCCATCCGAAATCGAAAACCGCATCGTTATAGCCAGTAAACTGTGGAAATTTAGCATTGGAACGAAAAAAATGAAAAACTGTTGGCAGCCTAGATATTTTTGTCTCAAGACGGACAATTGTCTCTACTACTATAAATCTGCATCTTTGAAGCGAGTACGTTTTTGAGGCACCCGTTATGTATTAAATTTTTTGTTGTAGATATTAATAAATTACTATGCCTTTAGGACAGACATCCACTAGGAGCACTTAATCTTAAAGGGTTCACTGTGATGCAGACATCGGACACGGGAAGGATGTTCAGCTTCCGACTGGAAAGAAAGGATCACAAGAAAACAAGGTTACACATAGCAGCGAACAGTGCAGAAAACGCGGATCGCTGGATCGGAGCGCTCAATGAAGCTACCAAATGTGCAGTAAGCATATCACAGTTGTCTGCAATGAAATTGTTCGATTCAGGACAAATAAACGTAGCCAATTGGACGTTAAAAAATAAACATATGCAAAAAATTAGTAATCAAAAATCAAAACACAATTTCAAAAAAGCGATATCTATTTTGTCATAAGACGCCCCAAAAATAGATCAGTTTAAAATTAAAAAATTCATACAAATATAAAATATTATAATTAAAATGTTATATACAATCCAAATTTCCCGTCGTCCAAACAGCCACCCAGGTTAATTTTATGTCTATTTGTCCCTATTCGCGATAATATTACCTATGTTACAATTACAGCAATAGTCAAAAATAATATAACACGACTACACGAGTACGCACATAATATCACATATGTAGTGTATCTAAATACGAGTTCAGTTGACAAGACATTAATTTTTCATAATGTTACAGTCGATGGAATGGCTCAACGAGGACAACTTAAAATCCGTGGTCACCATCGATCCGCAATCGGACTGCCAGGGTTTTCTCTCCACGTTGGTTCACCACTGTGGAAAATCGTGGAAAAAATATTACTGCGTTCTTAAAGGTGCTAGGCTGTATTTTTTCGTAGACAGCGTAACCCGATTTGCCAACGGTAACTATTATTCATTTATTTATTTACTCGTATAAAATATTTTTAAGTCGTTACAGACGTGATTGTGTTTCTTAAATTCACAGGAATGGCTTGTCTCCACGGTTACAAAGTGCAAAGTTCCGTTAACGCTAGCGTAAGGAAATTTGCGTTCGAGCTTATACCGCCCGATCTGTCATTTCGATATTTTTATTTTTACACGGACACCGAAGTAGACAAAAGAAGGTAGATATTATATATGGACAAAAATAATAATTAAATAGCCAATTATTGATAAGTACCTACCTAATAATAATCGTACATTTTCTCGATTTATATTAGATGGATAGCTGCTCTAGAGTATAGCATAGACCGTTGGATAAACGTTTCATGATAATATATTGGGTTCAACAAGTTTTCGTCAGATCAATTCCAATAATGTAAGTTTTTCTTGTGGCAAGTAACTTTTATATTTATTGTATACAACTAGCAACATAGGTAGTCTTTAAATTAAATTTATTTTTGCTGTTAATATTTAATAATTTTACATTTATTTATTATCGTTTATTAGGAGGGGGTAAGGTTGTGTGATATAATTTACAATATACAATACCTATCAAGTGAAATCATCACTATTAGTTTGAAAACCACTACCTACCCTAATTTGTAAGTCCTGGCTACGTCACTATATAGATTTATATTTTGTCAACATTTATACATTTTGATATTTTATTATTTCATAATTGAGAATATTTTTAAACAGCCCGTCAATTTCACATGGTTTGAGTTTATATTATATAATCGTAAATAAAAAGAAAAAAAGTATTCTTGGGTATCCAATCTCTTAATATCGTATATGACTATATATTGTTCTCGAGAATATTGTATAAACCATAATTAAATTCTTGTAAGCTCTATTATTTATCGAAATATTTATCCTCAATAAAACACTGTGATGGATAATTTCAACAATTTAATCTATATTAATATCTTATTTTTGTCACGAAATTTAATAACTTGATTAATTTTATATTGTCATAAAATTGAACAGTATTTTTTTTTTTTTTTTTTGTATTTACAAATAATCTACTAAATAGTAAATGGATTATACTTGGAGATTGGTAAATGTATTTACAAAACCTACATACGAATAGTCTATAATAAACGTTTATTTTTTTTCTTTTGAACACAAAAAACAATTTCTTGATTATATTTATATCTAATTATCTAGATTACCTATCATAATCCGTGATAGTTATTAGTCTAAACATCTAAAATTAATTGTAGTTTGTAATATTCAAACATAACATATCCATTTATATTGTGTTAATATTTATTGTTTATTATACTTAGAAACATGATCGTTGGTACTATGGTAGAGTGTGATAATTAGAGATAGTCATTGAAACACATTTTATACATTTGGCATATTCGCCATAGACTGCTGGGGGATGCGGTGACGATTACGAATTTATTAGAAAAAACATGCATTTATAAATTAAATACGCGAACGTCTATAAAACAAGCCTTTTAATCGGCGTTTGACCAATAATAAAGTGCACGTTAAAACATTTAATAACGTCATAAAAAGTTTGCAAATTATCTTTATCAAACTGTTGGAAAAAGTAAGTAGGTACCTATAGTAACCATTTTATCTAAATAGTAGTACACCGTGGTCATAAATTCTAGTTCTTTAATCTTTTATTTCATTATTGGGTTAATTAATGTTACGTGGCTTTTGTCAATAATCGATATTTTAACTAGGTACCTCTTTAAATATTGTACCTATTTGGCTATTTAATATATTTTATACATTATACCATCTACCTACGTTACATCAATAATAATAATAATAATAATAATAATACAATTTATCATATTAATTTTCTTTGGAAAATCCTCTTTAGATCGATACTGGTGTACTTTATTTTTTAAATTGAATAGGTAGTTTTTTTTTAAGGAACCTATTAATAAGTATTCAGTAGATTTCGAAAAAAAAATTGTACATTATTTTATTATTAAAAAATATAAATAAAACGAATCATAATAAACATTAATTGTCGACAAAATGTTCAACTAATTCTATAGCATTAAAAACAAATACAAAAACATTTATTATTACTTACTTACTTTATTGTTCATCTTATTTTTTCTAATATTTACCCTAGGTCAAATTGCACAGAACAATGTAAAAATCGAAAATTGTGATCTGTTACGACTTAACAACTATAAAACCAACAGAATTGCAATTATTTATGAAAATTATAATAGTTAAGACTGTTAAGAGTTAAGATAATAGGTACCTAATTAGTTTTATTAGGTTTTTTTGATTTCTTCAATAACTTAATTTAAAATGTGTATTAGTAGGTACCTACCTAATGAGTATTTATGTTTATCAAAATAATATAATTAAAATATAATGATATATACCAATAAATATTGATATTTTAAATTATTGTCATGTTTGATATTATATTATAATTGAAGGTAGATACATAATATAAAAATACATGAAGCGGATAATATATAATAAATTATTACAAACTATTATTAATAATTAAGTAATTAATTTTGACCCAAGTGGCTATAGTACCGACCAAATATTAAAATAGTACTTTTTAAAAGAAGAATGCCATTGCATAAATTATAGTCTTAAAAATAATCGTATCAAATTATTTACTAAGATAATATAATATTGTATATTTTACTTTAAATAAGCCGTACTATAATCTTATTAATATCAAAAACGATGATAAAAATAACAATATGCATATTAATATATATAAAAATGTTATTATGTTTTTCATTCTCACTTTAAAAGCTAGGCCTTGTGCAAAAGAGAAAGAGTTCAATACATTTAAATGAAGAACTGACAGATAAAATAGTTACATTAAGATACGAATACAGTAATAATAATAGGAAAGCAATAAAAGAGAAACCTTATGTAGGTATTTAAATCATAATATACTATAATGCACTTGTTTAAATTGTCAACTTACCAAAATAGTATGATAACTAAATCTATTGGTTTTATATTTTTCAGAAATATGAAGCTAGCTTGTGATATCATTCTTACATTTATATTTGGACCATTACAACATAAACAGCGTAAAAAGATTTACTTTTAAATATTTCAATATATTTAAATCGATATATTCATTATTTTTAGTTTAAGATTAATAAACATATAATTTTATCTATACATTAAAATTATATTTACATAGATAGACCAACTGTTACCTATTAAAATAAGTTTTAATCACGTACTACATTATATTCTTATATTCTATGTATACTACACTATATTTATATAATTTATAGTTTGTTATAAATATATTTTCTTCAAAACTCAAATGAATTAGATAATATATGTATTAGTTATACATTTTCACTTTGATTAATTTTCTTTATATTATTAGTAGTTTTACCATGTGTACATAGGCTAGAGAACAATACTGTTGAATGTTAACATTCATTGTTCATTTGTGTTTGCTTAGAACATCATAATTATTACTTTTTATGAGGATGTTGATAATTTTTACGAATACTACTTAGTATTTACACTCTAATGATTTTTAAAAATAAATAAATGAAGATAAATGTATAAAGAAAATTGAAATATGTAACCGTACCAGGGGACAACAAAACGACCTATGTTTTTTTTTTCAATTAGGGTCTCATTGGTTTGTTCCTAATTTGTAATAACTTGTCAATTTTCAAGTATGATAACTGCACTTAGCGTTTAACAGACATATATTATACTTATGTATTACGAATTGAACACTGTCTATACATTTAAACTTAGAACTTTATGAGTACATGTAGATTAGGTTATATTTTGGATAACTTGTATTATTCTATACATTGTCCACAGGGTGATCCAAAGATCAGTCTTTAAGATAGACTTGTTTAAATCTTATGGATTTTTAGTGGCTAAACTTACTACTATAGTTTTATCTTACCAGAGAAAATTTAAATTTTTAATTATTCAATAGCATCCATAAAAATTAAAAATGTAAATTACATACATAGATTTGTATTTTTGGTCATTAAAATACTACCAATATCTCCAACTAAGTATAAATTACCTAATTTAACTATTCTCTACTTTTAACTTGTATGTATGTACCAATATTTTGACTAATTTGTAAAAGTCATTATTTTTAGTTATCTACCTAGTATTTTTAATTTAAAAAAATTGACTGAACGGTAAATCAATGTTTCAAACATAAATTTATATTATAATTTATTAATTACTATTATATTATTATAATCATTATATAATGTTATATTTATCTTTATTATTGTAATATAATTTATTTATTAACTATTAGCGTAAAAAATAATTTAATAGATACAAATGTTTCACTACCTATTAATTAATTGTATTCATATTTGTCGCAAACATTTTTAATAAAATTGCTCAATAAAAAAAAATGTATACACCCATTGGACAATAATTTGTAAAGAAACTTATCAACATAAGGTTTAATTTTTAAATATAAGTAAATAGAAAGTGGTAAGTAAAACAAACTGTTTATTAAAACTAAATAAGGATAAATTTCATATTGTGACAATATGAGAAATGTACAGCCGTACAGGTAAGTGAACATATGAAATATAAGATGGACTCCTAGTGGAAATATAATAATAGTGGACTTCAGATAGAGAAAAATGGTATATCTTAATAGTGACAGTGCAAGTCCTCAATGGACCGTTAAGGTACTGATGATGATGATGATGAAGTGAACATATATAATATATCTGACATCTCTACCTATCAAAGTATTATATATCATAAAATCATTAATCAAATTATCATATTAATCTAATTGATTATAAAAATATTAGTAAATTTAATTTTAAATCATAAAATAAAGTACATATAAATATATAACGTTTAAATTACAGTATCTTAATAATTTTAGGTACAGTAGGTACATTATATAAGAAGAAATAAAAATTATTTGTGTATACAAAACATAATATGCAAAATGTAAATCAAGACTATTAAATATCATAGAAAATGTTTCCAACCATATCGTATAATATAGTAATCATATCGTATAATATATTAATCATATCGTATAATATATTAATCATATTATACTGATATTAAACTTAATCTTTATTCCTAGATTAACCTCATTATGCCACTTTTATAATTTTCATTATTATTATTGGTACAGATTAAAAAACTAAGGTTAAACTAAGGAACATGAGGATTGGAATAAGTAAACTTGTCTATGGATAGATTATAAACGTATTAAACATTTTATCTATTTAATTTGCTTATAATTTTTATAAACACTTTTTTTTAATGCTAGTATAATGTACAAAATTGTTTAAAACATACATAGATGTTAGAATTAAAAATATCAATTTACAATACGTTAAATTAGTAGAAAAAAAATATAAAATTATTGTGTATTCATATTTTCCTTTTTTGTCATCTCTAAACATTTGCGAGTGGAACCTATATATTGTAAAACAGTACCACATCTATTATCATATAGAGGATCAATTTTTTTCACCTCGTTTTTCCGCTCGAAAAACATAGCAGTCCCAGTTATATACTTCCATTCGTTAAAATGGAAAATCTATAAACAAAAATTAACAACATTAAACACACCTAATAAACTAATAATTTATTAGTAATAAATAAACTAAAATATTATTTACCAAAAATGTATCTTATCTTTAATAAATTCATATGATTTGATCATGTTTAAAAAATATTATTGAATTTTTAACAAAATAATTATTAAAAATTAGTATTATTCACAATTAAAATTTCAAAAAAAAAGAAAAAAATATATTATATGAATACCTAAACATGTTCTTTAGACATTGAAAAGTAAGTTTACAAAATATTTAGTATTCTAGAACTATTTGTTGTATTTTTTGTGTAATATTTCTAAGTAATATAATTTTTACCCAGGGACTTAATAATATAAGTTTATTCTTTATAACATATCTTTTCACCGCCTTTATTGCTTATAAGAATTTCCGTTTCCAAAAATTAATACCTGGTTAAGAAAAAAATTATAACACAATAACACATTCGTGACAGCCAACAGATTAATTTGTCCTGTACATAATATTTTGGGCTATTGAACCACCATTAGTACTCCTATGAATTTAATTATTATTCATATTTAAACATTAAAAAAATGATTTTGTTTCTCAGTGCTTAATATATCATTGGTCCTTAGAAATTGTTTTTATAATGCACAAAATAAATTTTTGCATAATGGTCATTTAAAGAAAACTTAGTTAAATGTCTAGTACCAATATAGTACCCCAAATTGATTTTGACTTTTGTACACCTCAAATTAAACAATATCTGCACGTATTGTTATCAATTTAATATAAAACATACCTAGTACTCAACTTTAAAAAAATTAATAAAAAGTTAAGTAGATACCTTGTTTTCGATTTGTAATACTGGAGTTTCTGAGTCCACGGCTAACACTCGGACATTGCTGTTTACATTTAAAATGGATATTTCATCAGCATTATCCACGGTGACGTGAATTAAGGCTTCCTCGACAATTTCTTCGAAATCCTGTGTGTCTGTTGAATCATTATTGGAATCCATCATAACATAACAATATTAACACTAGTAGATTGTCGTACGGTTTTTACAATTAATAATCCTGCAACCCTGGAGATGCGAGTGTATAACATCAATATTAATAATTGGTAGTTATATTAGAGCTGAACATTGGATTTTGAAATTTTAAATTTAATTTTATTAAGTCATTGACCAATCACCACCTACCTAGATATTGTACATCGTTCACTTCAGTTGACATTACAAAATACGAATTTCAATTCGGATGACGGTAACACAGTAGTATTAGGAGTTAGCCGAGGTATTACGTTCTAAATGGAAAACGCTCCAAAACACTTTTACATTTCTAATTCCAACAATTCCGGTCCCCCAACCCCGTTGACGTCAAGCAATGAACATCGTAATATTATATTATACATTGACCGGTGATACTAACAGCACAGAATAACACTGATAGCGGTGATAGCGTTGTTATCGGCTGCATGTCATCGAGATAGATAACAATACTATAGGCACCAAAAAACGGTCAGCCGGTTAAAATGTTATCCCCACCACCGTACGGCAAAAAAATAACAAGGCATACGCAGGGCCGCGTTAACCTAGGTGCAAAAGAAGCATTTGCTCCAAGTGGCAAATTTTGAAGGGCGGCCAAACATTTAAACTACACCTATTGGACAATACGCGTAATTACACGAATCACACGATATTAGTATAGTGTAGAAAGTTTTCGATTTTTATAATACTTTTTGTTTCTAAAGGCCAGTAATCCTATGAGTAAAAAATAATAAGAGTTAGGTACACATTTTCATATGTAACAAAATCGTTATTGACACAGAGCTGAACTTTAAACCTGTAGTAGATACGTCCAACCATCAATAACATATTATGTATTGTCATACCTAAACTAGATAATAACCAATGTTATAATCAATGCCTCACAGCCGTAATAACTTATATAGGACGAAGACCTGAAAACCGCCCAACTTTTAGCAGGTAAACTAACGGTTAAATGAAAAATAATAATTTTAGCGTTACAGTTCATAAGAAAAAAAGCCAAAAGCCCTATTATATTATGAAATTTTAAATATAGGCCGCAATTTGAAAATCAAAAGTTGATAGTGATTTTACTATTAAAAATAAGGGTAAAAAAAATAAAAATGTATAGTTTTAAAAAAGCATGAAATAAAAAAATTGAAAAAAGTCAACACTTTAGTAAAAAATTCAAGTATTTAATTAGTTTTCAATAAAAAACAAAAATGTTATTAGAAGAAATATTTATCATATATTTATATGAGTAATATCCTTTGTCACAAAAATTTTAAATTCAAACTGTCATAAAAAAATGAATTTAACTCCGGTAGAATTATTTTTATCTTAACATCAGTCACAATACAAAACAAAGAACCTTATATTATTTTATTTCAAAACTTAGGTATAAAACTAAAATTTACCTTGTACAAATAAATATACCTTTGCCGATTTTAACGAATTTTTCAAAATTCTAACTTAAAATCCTTTTAAAAAAAATATTATGATTTGAGATTTTCGATATTTTTTATTGAAAAAGAAACAACTTACGAAGAGTTTTTTACGAAGTTTTCAAGCATTTCTACCTAGCAAAAAATTTCTAAATATTTCTAGAAAAAAAAAACTAAGAAACAATTGAAAATTTCTCATGCTTATAAAAGCTCAAAAAGAATTGAAAAAATTTGAAAATTTGATCATAAATAAAAAATGTTTATATAATCATTTTATGGGAATTGCAAATATCTAAAGTATTCAAATTACACTTAAAAAACAAAATCGATGTTTTCGAAAATTGGATTTATTTAAAAATTCCCTTTTTTTCTCTAATTATATTATTACAATATAAAATACTAAGAGTTTTTTACTTTTGATCCTCCAAAGTACTAACTAGATCCGGTTTTCTAGAAACCTACCTACCGTATAAAAAAATTGAAGCATTTTGTCGACTACTTCTTAAACACACACACACAAAAAACAAACACATCATTGTAAAATACTAAAATCAATACATTCATCGCTCTCTTCAAAATATTAAACACTTTAAAAAAATCATATGATATATTTACTCAATTTTGATGCTTAATTTGACGTACCTATGAATATATATATATTAGGTACTTATTTATTATACGCGTGGATTTGTGTATAAGTAATATAATAATAAAAATGCGATCATAAAATGTTTATTTTTTCGTTGGTTAAAAATAAATAATACGCAACCAAGAGGGCATTGCCGATGGTTGATTTCCACATAATGAACGACAAACAAATATTATTCATAACGATGACTTTATTAACAAAATCTATTAATTCTTTCTATAAATATTAATTGATTGTAATAAAAATACAATTCATTTTGGCTTATTATGCTTGTACCTTTTCTGAAAAATGGATAATAATAAGCGCAAACGTATTGATATTGACGATAATTTTAATCAGAAAAAAATCAAAACCGGATGTAAGTATTATCTCAAAGTTTTCGCTATTTGGTAATTACTCATTGTAGTGGTGAAGCGTCATAGGAGACAATAAGACAACGTCTAACCTAACTAAAAAATTAGAACACAGGACAAATAATTTTGTTTTATAAAATTTATACAAATTTTAACGTCATTTATATTATAAAAATGATACGTCATGTTTTAATATTTGTTAAAATTGTTTTTTTGTTGTACAGTAACTGTATAGTCTTTAAGAATTATAAAAATAGATTAGATGCGCGCGATACGGCCGTGCGGGTAATTCCAAATATTATATTATTATATTGCGATGCAACGTCTCCCAATTATGGGTGCGCGGGTACAGGGGGATTTTAATGTAAGTGGGGTTTATTATATATCTTCGCTATGAGACACGTCTCGCTATTCGGGTTTCTTCAATTATCGTCATCGTCATCGTCCCCTGTAAATCGCTATTACTGAGTATTACTGATACTTTTGTTTTTAACACAAACCAGTGGCGCAATCAGGATTCTTTTTTTTGGAAGGGGGGTGTGCCACCGTACACAACGTAAAGTTCGTTTGTGAGGTTTCGATTGTATAAATAATTAATTAAGTACATTCATTAATTATATTTATATTTATATACAACGTAAATTATTACGTTCTACGCTACAAAACACACGCTTAAAGACTGCTCGTTGTCGATCATCATCATTGATGGATCTGACGAGCACATACCCGTATATGATGCATTGCAATCTGAACAAAATAGTATTAGTGTTCGTCTTAGTAAAATTGAAATAATTGACCAACAGTGGAATGTAGATGATGAAGTTAATAATTACGTATGTATTAATCACCATATTAATCTATTATAAAAACAGCAAAATACTATTTTATTGAAACTATAATTCAAATAATGATAATATAAGTAATCTAGACCAGTCAGTGCAAACTGGAGAATAACAGTTATCAATAAAAAAGCACATCCCTTCATATGGTCCCAATCAAAATAAACATTTTGACACTACTCAAATTGTACAACTTGAGTACAAGATGGAATTGTAATCCCTCACTATCTGTGTCGTATTATTGGGACGATATCATCGTTGGTAAAACCATAAACAAAAATTATTCCATAATAAATCTCATAAGCGATGATGGGAATGATGAGATTATATCAATTGTACGTACCTATATTATTCTTATATTTAATTAATTCATAACAATAAGTGTATGATAAGTATGCATAATTAAAATATTCATACAATTACAGTGTACCTACAAATGTTTGTATATAAGGTATATGAAAAAAAAATCTCTATGCTGGGTTTTCAGTTCCGCGATAGCCGCCGATCGGTACGCACGTGTGTATAGTGCGCCTAAGCTAATTAATTAATCTTTCTATAATGTTCATTAATTTATTATTATTGTGTTTTTCTCTCTATCCGGTTAATCAAAGATGTGACATAGACTAAGTTCTATTTACTCTTCTATTTTAACTAAAGTCTGCACACAATAAACGATAAAAATATTACGTCCTCAGTAATATTGTCAGTGTAACGCATACGGTCTCATCGGCGGCCGCCTCGGCGGTCTCGTTATTATACAACAATCTAATTAAGCTATCGCAACCCACCGTCTTCATCATCGTTCTTATCGCGACTGCGATTGACTGATATTATACTATTTAGAAACTCATTAATTCTATTCTATTTACATCCAACTCATTTTAATCAAAATGAACAGTAAAAATAATAATATCGTATCTCCGATAAAAATTGTAAGCAAGAATAGGCAATCAGATGAAAGTTGGACCATACAGCAAAAACCTAAAAGAAACCACTCTAGTTCTTCTAACTCTACGCCGAACTCTCCAAGTGTTCATCAACCTAAACCAAAAAAAAAAATATTCGCGTCAGCAAATCGTTTTGAGGTTCTCGCTTCAAACGAAGATCAGGACTCAAATCAGATGGACGGTCTAAATGACAACCAGCTCAATGATAATACCAAAAATAACGAAGATACCAATAACACACAGACTGATAGTGCAAATACAAATGTTCCGCCAATCAAAGCTCCTCCTCCAGTTTTCGTAAGAGGCGTCGAGAACTTTCCGGAACTATGCACAGTACTTATAGAGCTAATCGGTGTTGAAAACTTTGTCTGTAAATCATCTACAGATAGACTAAAAATTCAAACCAGCACTCCAGACGCTTATAGATCACTAATACGGTATTTAAAGGAAGAAAAAGCCGAATACCACACCTACCAACTTCAACAAGACAAACCTGTCCGAGTTGTAATTCGCAACTTACATCCATCGACGCCTACTAGTCTCATAAAATCTGAATTAGAATTTCGTCAATTTGAAGTAAGAAATATTACCAATGTTTTACATAAAACAAATAAGCACCCGTTACCACTTTTTTTTGTCGACCTGGAACCCTGCAGCCAATCAAACGATATTTATAAATTGACATCTCTATTACATACAAAAATTAAAGTAGAAGAACCTTTCAAAGCCAAAACTATAAGCCAATGTCTAAATTGCCAGAACTACGGTCACACCAAAACGTACTGCGGCTATCCTCCACGATGTGTTCGCTGCGGCGCATGCCACCTATCATCCGCCTGTCCAAATCCACGCGATACCCCACCAACATGTGCACTCTGTCACGGGAGCCATCCAGCCAGTTATAAAGGATGTGCGGTATACAAGGACCTCCAAAGACGTAAGAAACCTGCCACTAATAATTTTTTTTTATCAGATAATATTAGAGATAAGTCACGTATTGTAAAAGACAGCCACCCTGCTCATGACACTAATACAAACCCCACCCTATCCTATGCACAGGCCACTTCAGGCCAATCCTCAAATCACCATCTGCCTTCACCGTCAGCTGATATCAATAAAACAATAACAAGCTTTCTAGAGGATTTCAAATCTCTAATAAATCCTTTAATATCTCTACTTACCAAAGTAATAACTAGTCTTTTAGATACTAAAAAATGATTAATAACACATACACAAACAAATCTCTTTTAATTTTATTATTCAATGCAAACGGCCTAAGAAATCATGTAAATGAAATCGAATCAGTACTACAAAACCAACGTATTGATATCGCATTAATTACCGAAACACATTTTACTCAATACTCTAACGTACATATTCCAGGTTACAAATTACTGAAAGCCAATCACCCAGATAATACGGCTCACGGCGGAGTTGCCATATTAATTAAATCCACCATAGCGTTCCAAATTCTCCCAAACTTCTGTCAGAATTTCTTACAGTCATGTGCGGTTTTAATTAATATAAATAACATCCCTGTAACAATTGCTGCACTATACTCACCTCCAAAACATATACTTACAGTTGCAGACTTTAATAACTATTTTTGTACTTTTGGCAACAATTTTATAGTTGGAGGTGACTTTAACGCCAAACATCAAAGTTGGGGATGTCGTACGAATAACCCACGTGGTCTTGTCTTACGAGACTTCACATGTATAAAAAAACTTAAAATACTTGCTCCCCCTGGCCCTACTTACTGGCCAACTTCTGCTCGTAAAAACCCAGATATACTTGACATATTTGTTTCAAAAATCCCATCTAACCTATTTCACTCTACTGATAATATCTTGGACTTAAATTCAGACCATTCTTCAGTCATACTAACACTCAACGCATATCCATTAACTTGCCCGAAACCTCCTAAACTCTTCAATGCCACAACTGATCGATATAAATTTCATGATCTTGTTAATCAAAATATAAAACTTGATATCAAATTAAAATCCACGGATGATATTGATGTAGCAGTAAATAGCTTCACAAATATAATTCAGTCTGCGGCATGGTCAACCTCCTCTGTAGTAAGTCATTGTTCCTCATATCAACCCTCTTTACCAAGTCATATACGAACACTTATAGTGGAAAAACGGAGAGCAAGAGCCCTATACCAACGGTACCGTCTCCCATCTCTTAAACAAAAATACAATAACTTGTCTAACTCACTCAAGAAAGTTTTATCTAAAAATAAAGATATTTCATTTGCAAACCATTTAACTGACCTTTCGGCTAAGGATGGGAGTCTCTGGAAGGCAACAAAACAAACTCTTCAATACAAAGCCTCATTGCCCCCAATAAAAAACCCGGATGGTAGTCCTGCTTCTTCTGACGCTGAAAAAGCTGAACTATTTAAAAATCATCTTCATGAAATTTTTCAACCTCACCCTGAAACATTTTCACTAGCTACTACAAACACTGTACAAATGTATCTAGACTCTTCTCTCCCTATGTCTCCACCAGTTAAACACTTGACGCCCAGTGACTTAAAATATACAATACAAAAATACTCACTTAAGAAATCCCCAGGATTCGACTTAATTACAGCGGAAGTCGCCAGATGCTTACCCAAACGTGCCATCACTCTACTTACCCACATTTTCAATGCTACTCTAAGACTCTCTTACTTCCCCCTTCTCTGGAAGTACTCTAAAATCATCCTAATCCCTAAACCTAACAAACCACCTGACTCCTTAAATTCTTATAGACCGATCAGTTTATTGCCATTTTTCGGCAAAATACTGGAAAGACTTCTGCTTAAACGTATCCTTCCTATTATGTTTGATAAAAAAATCTTACCCGACTATCAATTTGGTTTTCGTGCTAAGCACTCGACTATTCACCAAGTCCATAGAGTTGTTGACGCTGTCTCCTTTGCCCTCGAAAAAAAACATTACTGCACCTGCGCATTCCTTGACGTATCCCAGGCCTTTGATAGAGTATGGCATGAAGGTCTGTTATACAAATTAAAAAAGTTTCTACACCCAACTTACTACATTATACTCAAATCATATCTCACAGACCGTTACTTCCAGGTCCATTTTGGTACTTCTGACTCTAATATAGCAGGAATTGCAGCAGGCGTTCCGCAAGGTGGAATCCTCTCCCCAATTCTGTACAATATTTATACATCTGACCAACCGACCACACCCAACACATTGGTAGCAGACTATGCGGACGACAAAGTCATAATATCATCCAGTCCAGATCCTACTATAGCCTCCAAAAACCTACAAAACCATCTTTCATTAATGGAAGACTGGTACAAAAAGTGGCGTTTTAAAATTAACCAATCCAAATCTGTACATACTACATTTACACTTAAATTAACACCATGTCCTGAAGTAACGCTTTTTGGTACTCAGATTCCCCCATCCCCAAATGTTAAATATCTCGGACTAACTCTCGACCGCCGTCTTACATGGGCTCACCATATCAAAGCCAAAAGATTACAATTAAACTCCCGATTACGAATGCTCAAAACCCTAATTGTCAACAACAAACATTCAAAATTAAATATTAAATTACTTCTTTATAAATCTCTCTTAAAGCCAATTTGGACTTACGGCCTACAGCTATGGGGCAATGCGAAAAATTCTAATCTAGATAAAATCCAAAGGTTCCAAAATATAGCGTTAAGGAAAATAACCAATTCACCACCATATGTGTCAAATCACACACTTCATAAAGACCTGCATATGAAAACAATCCAGGAAGAGGCAAAAAATTACTACAAACGGTTCCACCTACGCCTTAACTCACATCCAAACCCACTCATAAAAAATCTAGGTGTATTAACCATCCCTGGTAACCCTCCTCGGCGTCTCAAGCGTAAATGGTGCAGAGACCTACTAAACCCTTAAAAAAAAAAAAAAAAAAAAAAAAAAAAAAAAAAAAAAAAAAAAAATATTTGTATAAGTTAAAATAACATATACGTATGTAAAATAAAAGACGAAGTGTCATCAGTGGGTGGCTTCTTCACTCAAGATTTTCCTCCTGTAATATTATAGCCTATATTCTTATTGTGCCTTGTGTACAGATTGTATATATATTAATAAAGAAAAAAAAAAAAAAAAAAAAATGCTGGGTTTTATAAGGCACGAAGTTGTTAAGACTTAAGAATCCAAGCTGCATAAAAGCGTTAATACATATGTTCGATGTTTTACTGTAATTCTGTAATTTGGTAACCAAACGCAATAGGTTCAATACAAATAAATAAATTGATTTAAAAAATGTTTTTGAAAATAGAGACTTTTAGATTTACTACTATTTACTAGTAAGTACGTCAACCTCATTCATCTCATCAGTCTTTGGTAACTCTCCTAAACCACATAAATAATTGGAATCAAAATGTATAAGGCTAGATCTCTGGTTTATCTTCAAATAACTGAACATTCAACTTAGTCATATTTTCTGTTTAATTTTACTTTCCATTGCGTGAGCAGCCGTACCTAACGCACGTCTTTCCGTCGCTCCGTTAAGCACCGCCGCGATTTCGATATCTACGTTTAAATCTATATATGTTTTATGTATTGTTAAACATTATATATATACATAAATAGCACGAGTGTAATATTATATTACACTGATAATTCTTATATTATGCAATTCGGGTTCATTAGTAATAATTCCGCAGTAACTTAATTACCGCACAGCCGTCACGTTATCGCGTACGCCGAGCAACGGCGCGTTGTTTTATTTCCGTCATAAACATGCCATCATCGCCGACTGACAAAACTAAAACTGTTAAAAATAAAAATGGTAAAACCATTATACAGGAAGCTCGCCTAAACATATCACAAAATAATACTAATAGTCCAAACAACGATGGCAGGCAAGCCGACAAAAGCTCTGTTGAAACTGCTGTCATATTAAATGGTGTCCAGCACGTTCAACATATCGACAACCATGACAAACTGACAAATATCATTATATCTTCAGCAAGACAGCAAAAGTGTGTATATTTTATAGATATAAAAATATAATATTCTATATTATAATTTTTTTTTTTTGTATTTTAATTTCTATTAATCAAGCATACTTGAAGAATCAGATCCTACAGATGAACAGACGATTTTAGTAATGACTTGTAATGAGATACCCGTAGTTTTTAAGCATATTATTATTTGAATAGTTATATCAAATAAAATATGTTTTATTAATTTACTTAAAAATTTAAGTTGTTTTTGTATTATTTATATTTATGATCATTTTTTTTTTATTTTTATTTTATTATGTTAATTTGTATTAAAAAATAAAAATATTTCCTTTTTTCAAACTTTAATTGTATGTTTGCATAATATTCTTTTTAGTGTGAATAATCGCTTAGCAATTTAGTAATTACTAGGCCTGCAACATCAGAGTCACGTATGACCATAGTAGGTTGTACTCCAATAGACGAATTTCTGATTCCAAAAAATGTATTATTAAATCTTCTCTCATAGAGTTAATAGAGTGTAATGATATGCTCACACGTCATAATTTATTGTATATTTTATTATTTCATTAAATAAATAACAGTTAAGTTGTCACACGTAGATAGCCGTCTACAAAAACCAATAATCCCTATTGATCATTGATGAAAGAGACAATTTACATTGTTTGGTCATGTAGGAACTCACACGTAGTTGTGATGGCGAATAAGGTAAGGTGCATGAGCATAATTTTATTTGTGTTAATTTGTGTAAATCTGCTTTTCTACATTTAATTACTTCAGTGTATTTGATCATATTCTCGAATCACGATCTCAAGAGCCCTCCGACCATCAGGAGGAAGGTAAAAGTGTAATTTTAAATAATTTTAATATTTACATCTGATAGGTGATTTTATTCTCTAGCACTTATAAGTGTAGGGAAGAAGGTTCTACAGATCCGACATTTATTCAAGGCTTGTGCCCCTAGTATTTGTCTCTTTAAAATTTATATATTCTTACTATAGGCTTTTTTTTTTACTATATTTATAATTTCTCTTATTTTTGCGTTATTACAAGAGACAAGAGTTAGCACATAATACTTCCAGCCGGACACCCAGACGGCTTGCGGAAACCAAAACTGTGGCGAGATACGTAATGTACGGCCGGCCGTTTACACAAGGAATACGCTGCGGCGACGCTAAATTTCATAGTCAGAAGACCCATTGATAGTGTGTAATTAATGTAACTTATGTAAGTATATAATATTATAATGTTTTTCCAGTAATTTACCAATCAATATTACGAGAAATTAATGAGTTTAAGGAAAAAATTAATGAAATGGAAAAACAAGCCTTACCATTGTAAAAAAAACAAATTGCTTTACACGTAGAACTCAGAAGCAGCAACGTCCATTCCAATTTTGATTTTTCCCATGTATCCAGCGTTTTTAATAGATGTTTCATTAAAACGCAAACATTCTTTGCTATCAAGAATTGGAGCAAAACCACCTTCAATGGCATCCAATACATATTTAGCCTTGATGACACTCCTAAGATTGTGGTATACTTCAGATCCCATTCTCACAGAGGACCCCGTCATCACTTAATTTGACATCCTCGGTAGTATAGTGGTAAGTATCTATTAATGAAGGAAGAATTCGATCTGTTATTAAATTTATATTAAATTGTTTTATTTTACTTAATATTGTTTACAATTGTATTTCTCAGGTCATTCTACATGGAATTTACTTTACACAAAGCTGTAAGGTAAGAGGACAACCCGTCTAATGACAAAAAATTAAACATGAAACATTATTAGTATTCTTTTAATTATTTTGTTATGTTAATCATTTTTGTTTCATTTAAATTATAAGATTTAAATTTATAGTAATATATTTGTTTAATACATATGTTTAGTATTTTTTATTATAATATGGTATGCTGGATGAGATGGCATTTAAACATTCTTATTAATCATAAATTCATGTTATGTATAGTTTTTTCCAAAAAAAAAAATATTATTAAGCATTTTACTTATTTTAATGCATTTATTTGAATGTTTATTAATTTTTAAAGTGCCGCGATTATTATTACGAACATAGTAGGTACATTTTAAAATGAATAATTTCACGTCAAAGATACCATATCATGTGGAGGTATGATAATCAATCATGGTCATTATACGGAACCTTTCTTTCATGAGATAGTGTATGAATTTAATTTAATTATTTAAAAACTAAAACTTCATACTTAAAGGCTTTTTAATAAAAGTTTTGACAAAAATCAAGATATTTAATTAAAGAAAACCGCAATTTCTAAAATTGACTGATAACACCATTCGTAGAACCTCAAGAATATCAGGTATTTATTATTTCTTCGTAAATTTCAGAATTTGTTTATTTTATATCATGAATTTAATGCAAACTTGTTCAACCTCAATCCATCCGTCATAATAACATCATGAAACTGCTCTTAGAGATACTCTAATATTTATATTTCAGACTGTACGAATCATAGGTTGTTGGTTTCACTACAACTAAGTTTGGCGAAATATGAGAAGAGGGTTTTTAAGATTAATTTATACAAATGAATTTGCTTCAAAAGTTCTAAGGATGCTATTTGCATTACCATTGCTACCACCTGGTGATATTCAGCGAGCATTTGACTTAGTAAGAATGTTTGCTGTGAATCATGGAATACGGATGGCAAGTTTATTTGATTACTATGAAAAGTAAGAATAAGTATATTTATAATATGTTGAAATTTGTAAAAATCTTAAACTAGATTCTTCAATTGAAAATATTTTATTTTGAAGTTTCTATTTTAGTAAACTAAAAAAATAATAAATTACTTCTATTTTATTATCATTGATACCTACTAATCAAATAAATACTTATCTTTAGTTAATTGGCTCAGACAAGTTTTTAACTTATTAACTTAATGTCAACAACAACTGATAATATTGGATTAATTTTTATATTAAAGATCACCTCTCTCATCTAAGTATGAGCTTCTACACAATTATAAATCAGTAATGTATGAATTTAATTTAAACTTACAACTTCTTATAACCTTAGGTATAAATTACAAACATTTTATGAATTTTCAACTTCAAAATTCCTTGCAAATTTTCACAATTTTGATATATTTCATTAACATTTGAACTTTTTATTTATTATATTTATTTTAATAAATTTTTATTTGGTTGTCATAGATACGAATAAAAAAATATACTATAATGCTATCAAGAGCAATATGCAAATTGATTGATAGGTATGTGTAAACTGTAGAAAACAATTGATCATTTCAAAAAATGTCTAATATATTAAATACTATTTTTTAAATAACTTATTTTGTAGCAAATTTATCAATGATGTTTTCCCAATGTATTTCTTCCAAAATATTATTTTCGATACATAAAATGGATAATATTGACAATTTTTAATTTGCTTATAATGATCTTAATTAATTTTTTACTCTTTTCAATTCAAAAAAATAACAATGTAATTTGTAGTATGACAACAAATTATTTAGTAAGCACTGCCTAGTGACTATAATGACAATAATAATATAGTGATAACTAGGGCCTGAATTTCAATGCAAAGTGCATATTTTTTTGATTGATCTTACACAATGCTTTCTAAGTTCAAAAATATTCTTTCGGTAATAGAAGATCTTTGGTGTATAAACATATATTATTGTTCAATGCAATGCTCAAAATTTAGTAAGTACAATAGGCTTACTTAGAATTTTAATTTTACATACATTTTAATATATATTTTGGTATGTTTAGAATGAATATTTCCCCAAAACGGTTAAAACATATGCACGTCAGCTATCAGCATCGAGTCATAATTTCAAATGGTCCGTTTTTTTTTTTTAATAAAATAATAAATAGTAATTATAGCTTATTTATAAATTAAAAATTGAATAAAACAAATATGGCATTTCAAAGTCATTTTTTTCATTTTTGTAGTAAAATGCATTTTTTTAGAGCAGTTTTGTCTATTTTTTAGAGCATATTTGTATGGTTTTATGTGCATTTATAACCGGGCTCTAGTGAAAACTGTTATTTGTAAATGATTTTTAAAAATAAATCAATAATTCACCACAACTGGGAAAATGAAAATGCATGCTTGCTTCCACGCCATATCAGTCGTATCTAGTATTTTCACGAGCTCACAATAATGCGGGCATGCCAAAACCAATCGAGAAGTATTTATATAGTTAATAATATAATAACATTAGTAGGTACAATAACTGTACGTCCATCGATTTTCGACCCCTTTGACATCCGTTGAACACGCCTCTGTGCAGGTACCATATTAAATATTATGCCTTGAAATGTTTAAGCAACTCTGGTGCATTTTAATATTTTATGGTTTTAATTTAGTTACTATTGTAGTGCGTTACCAATACTCAATAGTATTTTTTATAATCTAGGAACGTGTCGGTATTTACTATATGGTACAATGTTTTCAATTAACATTCGTGGATCCCCTCAAGTATATGTGAGGACCCCTAGGTGTCCGCGGACCACGGTCTGGACAACGCTGCGGCAGTGTCTTTCAAATACGTCTTACACGTATCTTTATAATATATTTCTTTATATACAACAATACACCATAGTGTCTTTCAAGTACGCCTTACACGTATCTTTATAGACATATATATTATTTTTGTATGTGTCATCGTCCGCACACGACGGCTCAGCCACGAGGTTTTGGCGGCCGAACGGGCTGTCGGCAATTGCGGATCAAACGCACATAAATTAACGCCAACTGTGTGTACCGCGTACGACAAATCGACCACGAGGTTTTCGGCAGCCGAACGCGCGACGATGGTTCGTCCGGTTAAAACGTTCGTAAAATACAAGACGATAGACGACGCGAGAGTTCGATAACCGTTACCAACTACAGAACGCCGCGTCGCAGGCCGACGACCGCGCAGCCGGTGGACGTTTTTTTAAGCTAATCAACAATCGATGTGTAGTGGTGGTGTAGCCGTTAAAATAAATAAGATGTATAATGTAAGACGCGTTGTGTTCGCGATATTGAGAAAATTGTGTGTGCTATTGAAAATATATTGTTATAACTTTTATATTATATTATTATGATATTACAGGTCGAAGAGGTTGGTGAAATGATTCAAACATAGTGATGGGCACTATCGAATATCTATTCGAATGTTTTCGTTGTTTTTAACATAACCGATTAGTAATTGTTTAATAAAAACTATCGAATAGTGTGAAAAACACTATAGACAATAACTGTTCTAATAATTATGAATCCATAGAAACATTACTTGCAAAATGAGCATTAACATTTAATATTTGCCAAAATAGCTTGAATGGTTTACTTAACATTCTACGAGCTTGTTTTAATTTATCAACATTATCAAAAGATGCTAGAACAATAATGCGAACACAGAATGTAAACAATTTATTGGAGGTTGTCTCGATTAACGATTAATCCTGGCGAATATTATTATTTCGGTTTAGCTTTAGACTTACAAAAAGGTCAAAAAGTTTTAAATAACACTCGGTGTACAAAATAAGGAGGTAGGTACATATTAAGTCGTATATGTTTCCATTAAATTACTGGAGAGCCACTTCCTGCCAGCAGCCATAATGATCATAATATTATAACAAAAAAGATCATGACCACCACATTGGTACATGTATATCTATACTAAAGAATTTACCTAATTTTGATACAGTAAATTCATTTTTACTAGATTATATGTATCTTATTTGTCTGGGTGTAGTCAGAAAAATAATTAATTTGTGGATTAGTAAATGTTCTTTATGTTAGACTTCGCAGCTCACAAATAAAAGAAATATCTACTATATTATTCAAACTTAGACCTTTTATAACGAGTGATTTTTCATGTAAGCCAAGAGGACTTGATAAAATTCATTACTGGATAGCTGCAGAACATTGAACATTAATTTTGTTAAATAGATACCTAACCAGTTCATTGGTCCTCAAAAATATTTTAAACAAAATTTGTTAAAAAACATTTTTTGGTACCAAGTATAGCTATCACAATATTATTCAATCCTCATATGGAAAGATATGTACACTTCTGACTTTTCTTTAGAATTATTAAAATATTTTGTTGAAACTTTTGACTAAATGATTTCACATAATGTATATTGTATATAGTAATATATGAAGTTGTATAATAATTATGGACCATTAGACAACATAAGTTGTTTTCCTTTCAAAGACTATATTATGTCTTATTAAGCTTAAAAAAAAATATTAGAAAACAAGAAAAACCCTTGCAACAAGTTATAACTAAGAGCAAAACAATTTTCAAACCAACATCCGTTCATTCAATAAAAACAATTAAACATATTCACATTCGTCTGGATTCTGACCATTGGTTGATAAAAATGATTTAAATGGATCTCAATATCAGAAAATAAATAAAGAAAAGTTCACAATAAACACAAAAAAAAAGTTGCTGATTCTTATACGTATAACGTATATTAACTCAAAACAATAACATGGTCCAAGTGCTATTGTTGAAGCTAAAAAACATATATAATAATAATTTGAAAGGTATTTGAAACTAATGAGCCAATATTTGAACAATTAATTGATTCTTCACATCTCAATAATATATATGGTGTTAAAGACATAGCTAGTGAACTTCAATATTGGCCAATCAAAAATGATTTCTTTCGCTCTAACTGATCATAATAATATAGCTATACTATTTTACTAATAATATATTGATCAGTTTAAACTTTATACATTAAATAGAATCAGTACAGCTGTATGATAAAATAGCATCAATAACCATAGTGTGTCTTCCAAATACGTCTTACACGTAAATTATTTTTGTATGTGTCAGTACACTATACAAAGTGTTCTAGTCCGCATACGGCGGCGACACGCAGTGGCCATTTCGTGAATCAGATGCATATAAATTAACGCCAACCGTGTGTACTGTGTACCGTGTACGACGAATCAACCACAAGGTTTTCGGGCGGCCGAACGTAAGACGACCAGACGAGCTAGTCGCGCGACGATCACGTTAAAACGTTCTTAAAAGAGAGACGACCATTATATAAGTAGAAGAATCGAGATTCGAGTAAATAATAAAATAAGTAATAAATATTAATAATTGGAGCAGAGCAAACAGCGCTCCAGGTGTCTAGTTTTTGAAACTACAGTAGTGGCGGTGACGGCTACTGCAGCTGCTGGGTGTCAGTCGTCGGGTTACAGTACGGAAGCGTTGTAGGGCCAACGGCCAACCCACGGTCTTATATACCATCAATATAAAAACAAGAAATTTAAAAAATAATATAATGTATTTTCATTCTTCTTGAATAAAGTTATTAACAAAAAAAAAAAATGGTATATACATGTCCGTAATATATGTTATACCTATATAAATAATAACTCAACATTAATTAAAATATAATAAGTAATAACTTACACTATATCTATTTCCCAAATGTTTGATGAAAGAATGCAATTTAGCTCTTTTCGAAAATCGGCAAAGTATTCATACTTGGAAACATAGGCGTGCGCAGAAATTTTGTATAGGTGCGGCACAATTTTTCTTGTAGGTAGGTACTCAGTTTATGTTATGGTTTTATGACAATATTACGGTTAAAATAAAAAAAAAGACTATATTTATACAAAATTACACATTACTACACATAATACACTAAATACGTAGTTATAAGACTAATCGTCGATTTCCTGGAACTAACGTATTAAATTCTTTGATTATTTCCCCATAATCAATTTTTATGCATACTTCTTGTTCAATACTCATAAAAAATAAGCTGTCAAGACGCTCTTGATTCATACTAGCCCGAAATTTTGACTTAACAATGTTAAGCTTGGAAAAAGCTCTCTCACATGAACAACTTGTGACAGGGATTGTAGTAAATAATTGTAATGTTTTATTGAAGTTATTAAAAATATCTGCTTTGTCAGAATGACTTAGCCATTGAAGCCACTGTGTTATTGTTACCGTTGATGCACCTTTAGGCATTTCTGTGTTTGAAAAATTTTTTAGTAGTTTGATTTCACTTTTCAACTCATCGATATTAATATCAAATGTATTTGATAAACAAACGTATTCATCTTCACTGGTTGTAAGATTAATTAAATTTCCAACCACAGAAATTATACTCAAAGTTTCTTGATTAAAACGTGAATTTAAGTCACTTAACATTTCATCTAATGTTACAAAATAACAAGAATATTTCATTTCTTCATGTTTTAGATTCTATAAAATGTTGTGTTTCTTTATTAGAATCAACTCTACTTGATATTTTTGTTTCTTAACTTCTGAAATATCTATGTTAAATTCAGCACATTTTTTTAATGTAGCATTATATATCACATCAAAGTCATGATCATAGGATCTAAATTCAGAAAGGGTATTTTTCAGTCCTGTTATCAAGTCAACTGCAGTTAATAATTCAAGTTTTTCCGTTTGTAGTTTTGAACTAACTTTTGCTATAGAGAGTAAGATAGGATGTAACATATTAAGTGCAAATATAAATTTAAATGATTTCATTTTAATTATTAGACGTTTAGCTTTTGCTTTTATTTCAGGATTTCTTGTTGAATTTTTTATTTCTTCAATTGCTTGTAAAAGTATTGAATAATTAGATTTAATAGCAGCTATTGCTTCTGATCGACATGCCCAGCGTGTTGTTGAAAGCGATTTCAATGTAACTAATTTTGAATTAGTATCTCTGGATACTTTTTCAAGTACAGCATGTCTTATACAACTTCCTTCAATAAATGAATAAATTAGTTGAATAATGCCAAAATAATTGAATGTAATTATATTTCTTGGGCCAATAGAATCAACAAGCATTAGATTTAAACAGTGTGCATAACAATGTACATACATTAGTTTGCTATTTTTTTCTTTACATTTAGCTTGAACACCATTGTAAGAACCTGACATGTTATAAGCACCATCAAAACACACAGCTAAAACAGCAGACCAATCTAAATTTAATTTGTTCGCCGACATGTCATTTAAACTGTCAAAAATGGACAAAGCGTCAACTTTAAGTAGTCTTTGAAGACCTATAAAATTTTCAACTGGTATATTTAATTTTTTATCAAAATATCGTATAACTACAGACATTTGTTCTTGATTGTGGAACATGTTGTATGGTAGGAGTATAGGACAGCTGTCTTATCATCATTTATATGATTATTGTCCGTCTTATTTTTATATTATTGTATTATTTTTAAAACAATAAATTTCTTATTAAAAGAACATAATATTTTTAGGGAAAGTTAGAAAACTGAGATTTAAGGAATTATTACAGGTACGGCACAGGCCGTATAGGCTGTACCCGTGTTCACGCCTATGATTGGAAAGGGGAGCTCTAAAACACCAGAACACAAGTAAGTACTACAGGAGCACGAGCCAAGCAAACGGTGTTTGTAAATTCCACTTTGATTTTATTTTGTGTGATAACGTCCAGTAGAAAATGTTAACAATTTAAGTCGAATTTCAGTACCTAGTTGCTTCCTTAATAAATCTTAAAATGACCAAATATAATGATTAAATTTATATAAATAGCAAATATATATATACATATTTATAAAAATTAGTGTTAATGCTATAAACCTACTTTTTAAGAAATCCAAATGTTTTAATTTCATCAGTATTGGTTTCAATGCATGATAAAATATTTTTAGTAGTTAGTTCAGTTTGCTCCATTGATTTTGTATATCTCTTGTAGATTTTCTTTAGTTTTCAGTGTTTTCATGTTTTTTAGTTCTATATGGAACTGCTCAATAATAAAATGTGGTTTTTGTATGAACTCTTTGTAGAATATTTCTTCCAAAAATGTAATGAGATTGAATTGATTGGGTACCACTCTATACTCAAGAGTGCTAAATGCCTCCAACAGGTCATCATATTCAAAAGATGAAATATCTTGCAGCGCACAGTTCAATATTTGCTTATCATTTTCACCAAGTGTTAGCAAAAATGTAGGAATTAATGTCGAAGTTACACGACATATTAATACATGAATTTGTTCAATTACAGGTATAGCTAGTTTAATAGGTAAATATTTAACATTAACCCAACCAACATACAATATTTTAGTCATTAACTACATCTTCCTCTTTCAAGTCATGTCTTATGCATGGAATTTTGATGTTTGTACCAACTGTGCATGTTTCATACATAGTGGTCTAAAATTCTGATATTGTATCTAGAAAAACACCACCCACGTCTAAACGTTTTTCAGACTCGCCATTTGGAAGAATAAGTTTAATTGTTTAGTTTGAACATTTTTGTTTGTCAATAGTTTTGAGTGTTTCGATCATTTCTTCAAAAACATTACCTCGATCTGGAGTCACTGGATCGGCTGACCTAACCAAGGCCGATGGCGGTGTAGCAGATCCAAGTATATTGTGGTCAAGTGGCCGGTCAGATAGGTCTTCAAAATATTAATCATTTTTATTAAAGGGAAGACAAATATCAAATTAAGTTGAACAATAATTCACTTATTGGACGGCCAGTGACGCATTAATAAACAATTCCCTGACCACCGATGGCACTGATTTTCCTCATTACCCAAAGAGGAATAGTAACTGATGCGTTTTTTTTAACGTAATAATCCTACAACAGACGGGTCATATCTACAGAAACTAACCCCGTCCCGCCGTAGTCGCTTTTTATTCCCAGGCTGTAGGTACTTAAATGAATAACTTCAAAAGAGTACACTTGAATAATATGATGTAAACACTGTTATTATACACATAAATTTAATAGATATTTCTATTGAGTAATAATATTTTAAATATATACCTATAAAATGTAATACCTAGTATTTTCAATATTATGCCATTCATAGAATAACTACAATGTGTTTTTACAAAAATAAACATATCATGACATGGAGACTAAAGAGAGGTAGCAAATCAAGGAAGTAATACATTTACCATTACTTCAATTTATATTTAATACCTATGAAAATGGTTACAATAAATTGTAATTTTTAATGAAGACTAGAATCTCCTATACCAAACTCGTACGGCCGCTGGTATGAAAAAACGTTCACACGATTAAACAGCCACAGGTGGCACTGCGTATGCTAGGGTTGCTACTTTAACCTGCGTAGTATAGGGATTATTAATGTTCTTGTAAAATATATGCATTATTTTATACCATGACCCTTTATAAATTTTATAGCTCGTAAAATTACGCATTCATACATGTGCATATGTGTTTTTTTTATTAAAAATTTTTAATTATTATACAAACAATCTTATTATTATATAGTCAATCCTTTATCACTAACAAAATTGTTCACTAACAGCAAATACTATCTATAATATCTATAGTATTTGATATTTGCTAACAGAATAACAGTAACATCTTACATCGTGTAGTTCTTGTACCCTGTCTCTACGGCCTGTGCACACAGTTGTACCTACACCGCAGTTCATTGCTTAAATACTTATAACTCTCTAGCAGTCTAGTCTTTTGTAGTTGTCGGGAACTGAATGATAAATCTGATACTTAATTCTATAAAGAGTACTTATACTTTAATTCATCTTTTTATTCTTTGAATAACAAAGTTGAAATGCAAATGAAAACATGTAATACCAAACTAATTTATTAGTAATTATAAATTATATTTAAATACAATTATCAAGTCTAATGTAAATTTTATG
The DNA here is from genome assembly GCF_003676215.2 of Rhopalosiphum maidis. Taxonomy (NCBI): domain Eukaryota; kingdom Metazoa; phylum Arthropoda; class Insecta; order Hemiptera; family Aphididae; genus Rhopalosiphum; species Rhopalosiphum maidis. The sequence continues at coordinate 4,048,197 of NC_040878.1, read as the reverse complement.
CATAGAGATAGAGCAGCGGTTTTCAAATATATTAGCTGTTTATACATTTAATATTTATATATTAAATAAATAAATATAAAATTACCATACTATTAATTTGTTACAATAAATACACGTTAAAATAATGAGGAAAATATAAAATAACTGTATTTTTAACAAACATAATAATTATTAAAATATCTAAACAATTATTATTACAATAAAAAAAGCACATAATAAAATAATAATGAAGAAAATACGAAAAACTGCATTCTTAACAAACATAATAATAAATAAAATATATAAACAATTGTTACAATATAAACACATTAAAATAATAACGAAGAAAATACGAAAAAAATTGCATTTTTAACAAACAAACATAATAGTTAATAAAATATATAAGAAATTGTTATAATATATGCACGTTAAAATAATAACGAAGAAAAAATGAAAAACTGGATTTTTAACAAGCATAATAATAAATAAAATATATAAGAAATTGTTACAATATATACACATTAAAATAATAATGATGAAAATACGAAAAAATTGCATTTTTTACAAACATAATAATTAATAAAATATATAAACAATTATTGATACAACAATATAAACACATTAAAATAATAACACAGAAAATACGAAAAAAATTGAATTTTTAACAAACAAGCATAATAATAAATAAAATATATAAGAAATTGTTATAATACATGCACGTTAAAATAAAAACGAAGAAAAAAATGTAAAACTGGATTTTTAACAAGCATAATAATAAATAAAATATATAAGAAATTGTTATAATACATGCACGTTAAAATAATAACGAAGAAAAAAATGTAAAACTGGATTTTTAACAAGCATAATAATAAATAAAATATATAAGAAATTGTTATAATACATGCACGTTAAAATAATAACGAAGAAAAAAATGTAAAACTGGATTTTTAACAAGCATAATAATAAATAAAATATATAAGAAATTGTTATAATACATGCACGTTAAAAAAATAACGTAGAATAAATGAAAACTGAATTTTTAACAAGCAAAATAATAAATAAACAATTGTTCCAATATAATATACACGTTCAAATAATAACGAAGAAAAAACGAAGAAATTGTAATTTTAACGAACAAGCATAATAGTTAAAAAAAAAAAATAGACAATGTTTTCAACTCCAATTAAAGTTTCCGTAAAACGCCGTGATTGAGTTCAATTTACCATTAATAATATTTTGTTGAATTTCAACTTTTCCGAAATCTTGTGCCAAACGTAAACACTGAAATATTATAACATAAAGTTTAATTTATGTACCTAAGACCGTGATCATGCGAATTTTACTTCTGATAAATCGGTGTTTTTCGGCACGTGGAATGAGATATTTGGTGCAACAGTTTTGGCAAGTTTAAAAATATCGAAACCTCCTCCAAAATGACTTTGACACATCGACTTTAAACTATAAATTTTATTGATTGCATATCCCGGACCTCCCCACGGTGGAGACATAAACAATACATCTGCTTTTATCGTCCGATAAATCGAAAAAAAGTCGCCGACCATAAACTGGATTTTGTCCTCAACACCGCATATCTTAGCATTATGCCGTGCCAACTTGATCTTCTCCGGGTCGATGTCAATCGCTATAACTAAACACAAGTTATTAAAACATTTACTGAACATTATGTTACTTAATAATAATAATACCTTTTTTACATGTTTTGGCTAATTGAATGACATTACCACCTGCTCCACAAAAGGGATCTACCACTATGTTATTTGTACAACGCTTTGCAATGTGGTAGCTTAAGATCTCGGGGCAAACCGAATAAAAGCTCTCTATAAAATAAAATATGATTTAAAAATAAATTTAACACATTTCCTGTTCACTGATTAGTGGCTTGTGATTGCTAAAATATTAACGACGAATAAAGTCAAGGAATATTTCAAAAAAGTATAAATACATATGTCTTACCCACTTGTTTCTATAGATTTCAATACAAATATATTATTAAAAAAAAAAAAAAATTACATGAAAATATCATATTATGTGCAGTCAACGTGTTACATATAATATAATTTAATTACCTTCATCCAGTATAATGCCTTGATCGAAGTTTGAAAACAGCATGTATCTCATTTCCCAATATTTTTGAGGGATTGGTTTTTGTTGATAGTAATTCGGTTTTTTCGTATAAATTGATTGTTGTAAGTTAGTGTTATTTTGAGTAATTGACTTTTGATAATGAATCTAAGAGAAAAATATAAAAAAAAAAATTATAAAATTATTATTTTTAAATTTAAAATATATTTTATACATAATTTTTGTTGTAATAATGCTTTTCCGGGAATTTTTGATAAAGTATTGAATTTTGATATCTTTCTTTTTGATTATATGCATCAGGATTACCAGTTAAATTCTAAAATATAACAAATAACGTTAAAAATTATTATTAAAAATCAAAATCAAAAAAAAAAAAAAAAATAATAATCAACTATTTATTTACAAACATTTTTTTTCCATAACTAATCTTAATAATATGTTATTATGTTATATTTTTTAAGTCTTTAAAGAATTGTATTCAAAATATAAACAACAAAGTATAATATTCGATTTATTAATTTTGTTACTTAACTTAAAAAGTTCTAAGTATTATAAATCTTAAAAAAATCATTGTATGATATGCATTAAGTTTCGGATATCATAATTTTATTTAAAAAGTTGAAATTATTCTTAAATTTATCCACAAAATAGTTGTCGATTAATTGAATTATTAAATTTTACCCGAGAGTGCAACCGAGAAAAAGAAATGTTTAAAACTATTATTAAATTGAAAACTTATTTTATATACATTATATTTATTGTATTTTTCTGAGAATTTCTCAATTATTGTTAAAAAACGGTTTAAATTTAAAAATAAATTATATAGAAATAATAATATGGGTAAGATACATTATTATATTGTGATTTAAGATAAAAATAAATCTCAAACATTAAATCAGTCTCATAAACTATTATAATTATTTTTAATTTAATACAGCGAATAATATTATAAATAAATATATATATTATAATATCCCTTGTAATCGGCCTCCCTGAGCAAGCTTTATACTGCACTTATAAATGTAGTATAACATAAACAATAACTGCATAACTTTAAATATTAAATTTGTTCTAAACTATTAATTTTCCATTCGAATACAAATTGCTAAAATGTAAAAAATTATTGAAATGTAACACCTAATCTTAAGACTAACAATATAACTATGTAAAAAGACTAAATGATTATAGTTATGTGCCTAACACTCGCCACTCATAATTTTTCTATAAGTATTTTATTCACAATTAACCCGAGACTTGTGATTTAATCTACAATTAGTCGCTTAAATATTTTATTTAACGAGCAAATATGTATATTTACTTCTAGTGTTGTCGAAGTATAAGAGTTTGAACCATATCCAGTATTAAACTGTTTATTAACATTAAAACATTTTATTTTAATGGATAAACTGTACGAGTATACGCATCATCAAAAGTAGACAAAAAACCTAGATCCTCAAGAACCGAATTAATATTTTTTAAGTTATCGTCCAATCCCCTGTAACGAAAAAAATAATTAATATATATAGGTTTATTTAAAAATTTGATTGCTCATAATTTCAAATTGTAATTTTTATTTTTATTCTGTAATAGTGCAATATAAGTAATTATATAGTATAGGTGTTCAAGAAATATATTCAATTTTGATTTGTAGCATGTAGAATACTTATTTATAAAAATTATATAGTAAACAATATTCATATTATATATATGTATACTAATGTGACAATTTTCAACATAAATATTTTAGGTGAAACAGTAAATAATTAGTATAATATTTACTATTATATAATTAGTTTAATGAAATAGTTTAGTTTACCTATATTTGAACAAAATAAATTAATATTACTTACGTAATATGATTAATTTGTTCATCATCGCGAATAGCTGTGGTACATAATTTGTGTTTATTCGAATAGAAGTTATCACTAGAGGTATTGTTTTCAACTAATGATTTATTTCTAATTGGACGTCTATTATGCCTATAAAAACGTATGTAAAATTTAAAAATCAATTTTATATTTCTAGGGAAATAGGGTAATTGAGGGACTCTCTTCCTAGGTCCAAACCTATTAACTTTAAATAAATCCCTATTAAAATAATTTCTATCTAGCTAAAATAATAATTAGTAAGAATTTAATATTTAAACCAACAGGAAAACAAAAATATCCAATATAAACATTTATTTTATTTTCAGAATTTGTATCTGAGCTGGAAAAAATTTTCTAATTTGACAGAAAAAGGTATTGGTGGAAAATTGAAAGTTCATTGTCAGCGGAAACAAACGACATTCGTGTTGGATAAAATACAAAAAATTGTTTTTTAATTCTTGTTAATAATATTTACTTTTTATTGGCCACAAAGTAGGTGCACGCTAAAGTAATTTTTTTATCATAAAATCTGCATTGGTTACGGCCGTATATCACTTCTACCATTTTTCCAGACCGAGTAGTATAATTTGGTTTTTTCAATAAATTAGTGTTTTTGATGGACGTCCATTTCGGAGTGTCGTTCATCGCTTTCGGATAATTCCGATTCATCGTTAGTATGGATCCGCTTTACAAATAATCTGTGTGTATAGAAGACAAAGATGTGTTCTTTTTTGCACAGACTCGTTTGCGATCTCAGTACTAGCGAAATGAAAATAAATATGAAATGAAAATAAACATGAAATGAAAATAAATATGAATTGAAAATAAATATGAAATGACAATGAGAAACAAAAATATAAATTGCGTTATTAATGTTGTTTGTTTTTGTCGTCATGGGCGATATTATAATAATTAGAACTTGACAACCGTTCATTCAGCCAAATATAATTTTAACTATTTATACTGTTTATAGTGTTAAGCCAGTGTATTATAATATTGATATGTGTTTGTTATTAATTATTATCGTAAGAGGTTCATGAATAAATTTACTGTTCTGTTGTTTTTCATTAAAAAAAAAATGTTTCAATTTCTGTAAGGATAACTTACGAGGAATCTTGTAGTCAATATAGTCAAGTGTCATCTATTATTTATTTTAATCCTGTAATAATATAATTATTTTACTTATAATCTAGTGTTCTACTATACAGTCTATACTTAATAGTGCCCTATACTGGCTAACGCGCGGCATTCCTTAGTTGCGCAGAATTTGGGACACTACCTGTATAATATTATATGTACATCAATTACGCCATAAACAAATAACAGTTTAACCATATTATTATAAAACCGTCTGTCGATTTAATTTTAATAATTTTAATTTATATAAATAGTATGGTTAATATAGTTATTATAATTTACAATTCGTTGTTAGTTTGATATCGGAGTCTATACGGTACAAAAATTATCGAGTTGTATGGCCATTGCAATTGGTGTTGTACTAAATGTCATTGAAAAATATCTTGAGTATCAATTTTTAATAACTATAAAAACTAGATGAAACTAGGTAACCCAACACGTAAAAACAGATTCACGGTTACCAAATATATTTGTAAATTACTAATTTACCAAATGATCAACACAACTTATCTGTAATTCTTTAAGTTCTAAAATCAATGGTAATAGAAATTAATATTGTACACAAAATATGTATTTTTGGGAATTCATCTTGATACTTTTTGGTGCAATTGACAATATTGACATACAACATACGACATGTAGTACATCCAATTATTATATACCAGCGGTTCCCTAGAGGTTCCGCGAGCACTTTCTAAGGGCACCGTGGTCTACGTAAAATTGTTTATCAATGAGAATTTTTTTTTTGTTCTGTCTTTCGTGTTAACCACAGCAGGGCATCGTGGCTAAATTGGGTTCGAAAAATGGCACCGCGGAAAAAAAGAAGAATTTTTGGTAGTATCATCTTCATAACTCAATTTAAAACTTATATTTGAAATTTGGAAATGTATGCGCTATTTAAAGACATTTAACTTTTTTGTATTTAAGTTAAACATTTTGAAAAATGTCTAAACAGTTAAATAGTTTTATATTGTATTTTCTTGACTATTTTGAAATCTGTATGATATATTACTAGATAATATAATATATGAATAAAAATAATAGTGTTCGGAAAAACAAACGGGTCCGCAAATTTCTAATGTCGACTGCAATTAGAATTGATGAACATACAGGTATTTGCTGGCTTGTAATAAACAACGCTGTGCTCGTCGTCAGGGTGATTTTGCCACGGCGGCTACCGACGATATTCTAAACAAGTTTATTTGTCAATCATTATCGCAAGACGTGTATACACAACTGCACATTTATTCATTAAAAAATGGCTTCTCAATTCACCTATATAAATGCGTTCTTGGACTGCGCGTTCCGTGAGCTTCAAATCATCCAAGACCGTATCTCAGAAATCGAAAACATCATGATTGAAGTTGATAAGTCCACAAACGAGTCCGCTGATGAATCTGCCGACAAATCTGCCGACGATTCCGCCGACGATTCCGCCGAAAAGCCCGCTGATGAATCTTCCGACGAGTCCGCCGAATTAATGATTCGCGATATCGTCGAACATTTGTTGTCGTCGGTATGTGGACCGCCGGCTGGCGTGGACACACTGCCCGATGACGCGCTGCAGCAGGACGTCATCGATACCTCCTGCACACTAGGAACGCCTGCCGCAGTCGACGGAAACGGGCAATCAGACGACGGGAAAGTCGCGGAGGACCGGTGCGTGATCTCGGAGCCGGCCAAAGGACCGGAAGTCGGAAATAGTCTCGGCGAGATCGTGGGTTGCCTTCGCCTGGATGAGACGCCCGCGCAAAGCGCTCCGCACCGTTCGCGCCGTTTTGCCACGGCTTGGCGAAGCGTCAAGCGCTTTGTGTTGGGAGCGTGCTGCATTCGGCGTAGATAGCGTCCCGGAAAAATGGCCCCCTAGGCCGGAAACATCGGTCGCAAGATGATGACGACGACGACGAATTGTGGTGTGGGGGGGGTACGAGAAAGTGCACGGACGGTGCTGGCGGTATGTCGCCCGAGCACATTCTCCGCGGTCACCTGCGGGCGCGAAGGGTTCGCGGCGGTCGTGCGCTCGCGGTCGCCGTGATGCGGTTGACCCTCTAGTGGTTGTGCGGGCACCCGGACGTCCGGGACGCGCGGAACGACGGAAGACGGTGACGCGGTGGCTAGTGATGGTACCGACGTGGGCAACGATTCCGCCCCGACGGTACCGACGACGACGGCGGCGGTGATGATGACGACTCGTTACGGCGGCGGCGGCGGCGACTCAGGATTGGCGGGGTGAGTTTATATGTAGAGGAGTTAGGAACTCGGACGTCAGCGACGCCGGACTCGCGGAAACTCGTGGTTTCAGGGTTCGGCGGCGCGTGTGACTCCGACGGTGGCGATCACCGGACGCGGCCGACGAGATCCTGTGGGAGGAAATCTAAGGAGAGTATTGGGACTGCGGCGCGCGTCGTGGCGCAGTCCGCCGTCTCTCTTTTTCGTCCTGCGGAGCGATCCCGTCGGCCGGGTCCCGCCGCCGGTTCCGTAGCGCCGACTTATATAAGCTCTTCCCGTGTTCCGGTCACCGCCGGCCGTCGCCAGAATCGTCATTCGTCTCCACTGTACGTCGTAGCGCACGACATCGCGCCACTAGCACCACAATCGCCGTTAACCGTCGCTTCCGCGCGGCCTGAGCAGCCGAGCCTCGTCCTCCGCAATGGTCGACGCATCGCGCGCCCGAACAAACGGTCCCGCGATACTCGTCGTTTGCCCGCAGGACCGGTCGCGAGAATGTGCAGAGGTGACCAGTGGCCTTGATTTCGCGATATTTTGCACCGAATTCGCCATCTCGTACCCCCCCCCCCCACCACATATCATCGATTTTTTTGTGTCGTTTTGTCGTCCGATGTGTTTTTTTTATTGTTTTATTGTTGTGTTTTTGATTCGTGTATTTATATTTTTTTTTTCATTTTTTGTAATAAGCCACTTTTGGCAACTTTTTTCAACTACACTTTCTATTTTTCTACACCTTATTAATTGTTTTATTTTCTTAAAGCTACATAATAGCAATTTTTTTCTGATGCTTATATTTTTTTTTATTTTTTATACTAAATTTTGTGCCACTTTGAGCCAACCGGTTTTTTTTTATCTGTATAATTATTTTGAAATTTAAAATGTGTTTATCTGCGTTAGTCAGTAAGCCACATTTTTTTCATTTATTAAATTTGTTAATAAAATTTCTCAGTTGATATAAAAAATTATTTTTTTTTTTTTTTATATTGTCGAGGATATAATACTTAAATTTTTTTACCTAATTAACGAAATAATGACTAATAAAATCGTTAATATTTAATATTTATTTATACTTAACAGAAGATTCGTTAGTACATATAGAGTTACATGAACATGTTCATGGTCGGTGTATGGAACTGTATGCGATAAAAATACTATAAATACGTCATAAATAATATTTCAAAAATAGTTGATACATCGTAAACATAAAACGCATGCAGTGAATTGTAAATACTGCACCAACGGATACAACAAGGATAGATATATAAACTAGGTACATATATGTATAACTGTATATAGATTGTAAACTTGTTATGTTGAAAATTAATTTTATTAGTCAGATATTACATAATATGATTAATAAATCAAATTAAAAATTGTATTTTACTTTTACATAGGTATGTCGAAAAATATATATATATTTTGAAAGCATTTCACAAGATGTTTGAATCCTAAAACCTTCCTGTATACAGCATCCGTGCCTGTAGTAATACCATATTTTCACAATTATGTTCAGTTATATTCTAATCTGAAAAATTTTGTATAAAAATTTCTGAACTTAAGAATCAATTTTTATCGAGATATAAATTTATACAGTGTGACACATGTTATAATCCGTAGGTAATATACTTATACTATATAGGTCTTGGGTAAATACATCTATGTCAAGTGAAAAATGTAATAATTTTGTGTAGCGTTCACAAATTATTATCGTACATACTGTGGAGTCTGTGGACGGGACGGTAACTTCGACATTTTGGTATTCTGCGTGTACCAGCTATGTGTGATTTGTGTGTTTAAATTGAAATGCACTGTTACACGAACACCAAGTGGTGTGTGCACATAATTATTTGGGTCACTACTCGAATTAAATTGTTATAACTAATAACTCATCAATACACCTACAAAAAAATTATCCTATTATTACATATATACACACCTATGTACTGGATGTACATGAATACAATATTGTGCGACACAAACGTCGTCGAGAAACGCTTTTATGGTATCCAACACAACCCGTGGTTGAAGATATAAGTATGATAATTACATATATATACACCAATTAAACTATTAATTTGTTACAATAAATAGACGTTAAAATAATGAGGAAAATAAAAAATAACTGTATTTTTAACAAACATAATAATTATTAAAATATATAAACAATTGTTACAATATAAACACATTAAAATAATAATGAAGAAAATACGAAAAACTGCATTTTTAACAAAAATAATAATAAATAAAATATATAAACAATTGTTACAATATAAACACATTAAAATAATAACAAAGAAAATACGAAAAAAATTGAATTTTTAACAAACAAGCATAATAATAAATAAAATATATAAGAAATTGTTATAATACATGCACGTTAAAATAATAACGAAGAAAAAAATGTAAAACTGGATTTTTAACAAGCATAATAAAAAATAAAATATATAAGAAATTGTTATAATACATGCACGTTAAAATAATAACGAAGAAAAAAAATGTAAAACTGGATTTTTAACAAGCATAATAATAAATAAAATATATAAGAAATTGTTATAATACATGCACGTTAAAAAAATAACGTAGAATAAATGAAAACTGAATTTTTAACAAGCAAAATAATAAATAAACAATTGTTCCAATATAATATACACGTTCAAATAATAACGAAGAAAAAACGAAGAAATTGTAATTTTAACGAACAAGCATAATAGTTAAAAAAAAAAATAGACAATGTTTTCAACTCCAATTAAAGTTTCCGTAAAACGCCGTGATTGAGTTCAATTTACCATTAATAATATTTTGTTGAATTTCAACTTTTCCGAAATCTTGTGCCAAACGTAAACACTGAAATATTATAACATAAAGTTTAATTTATGTACCTAAGACCGTGATCATGCGAATTTTACTTCTGATAAATCGGTGTTTTTCGGCACGTGGAATGCGATATTTGGTGCAATAGTTTTGGCAAGTTTAAAAATATCGAAACCTCCTCCAAAATGACTTTGACACATCGACTTTAAACTATAAATTTTATTGATTGCATATCCCGGACCTCCCCACGGTGGAGACATAAACAATACATCTGCTTTTATCGTCCGATAAATCGAAAAAAAGTCGCCGACCATAAACTGGATTTTGTCCTCAACACCGCATATCTTAGCATTATGCCGTGCCAACTTGATCTTCTCCGGGTCGATGTCAATCGCTATAACTAAACACAAGTTATTAAAACATTTATTGAACATTATGTTACACAATAATAATAATAATACCTTTTTTACATGTTTTGGCTAATTGAATGACATTACCACCTGCTCCACAAAAGGGATCTACCACTATGTTATTTGTACAACGCTTTGCAATGTGGTAGCTTAAGATCTCGGGGCAAACCGAATAAAAGCTCTCTATAAAATAAAATATGATTTAAAAATAAATTTAACACATTTCCTGTTCACTGATTAGTGGCTTGTGATTGCTAAAATATTAACGACGAATAAAGTCAAGGAATATTTCAAAAAAGTATAAATACATATGTCTTACCCACTTGTTTCTATAGATTTCAATACAAATATATTATTAAAAAAAAAAAAAAATACATGAAAATATCATATTATGTGCAGTCAACGTGTTACATATAATATAATTTAATTACCTTCATCCAGTATAATGCCTTGATCGAAGTTTGAAAACAGCATGTATCTCATTTCCCAATATTTTTGAGGGATTGGTTTTTGTTGATAGTAATTCGGTTTTTTCGTATAAATTGATTGTTGTAAGTTAGTGTTGTTTTGAGTAATTGACTTTTGATAATGAATCTAAGAGAAAAATATAAAAAAAAAATTATAAAATTATTATTTTTAAATTTAAAATATATTCTATACATAATTTTTGTTGTAATAATGCTTTTCCGGGAATTTTTGATAAAGTATTGAATTTTGATATCTTTCTTTTTGATTATATGCATCAGGATTACCAGTTAAGTTCTAAAATATAACAAATAACGTTAAAAATTATTATTAAAAATCAAAATCAAAAAAAAAAAAAAAATAATAATCAACTATTTATTTACAAACATTTTTTTTCCATAACTAATCTTAATAATATGTTATTATGTTATATTTTTTAAGTCTTTAAAGAATTGTATTCAAAATATAAACAACAAAGTATAATATTCGATTTATTAATTTTGTTACTTAACTTAAAAAGTTCTAAGTATTATAAATCTTAAAAAAATCATTGTATGATATGCATTAAGTTTCGGATATCACAATATTATTTAAAAAGTTGAAATTATTCTTAAATTTATCCACAAAATAGTTGTCGATTAATTGAATTATTAAATTTTACCCGAGAGTGCAACCGAGAAAAAGAAATGTTTAAAACTATTATTAAATTGAAAACTTATTTTATATACATTATATTTATTGTATTTTTCTGAGAATTTCTCAATTATTGTTAAAAAACGGTTTAAATTTAAAAATAAATTATATAGAAATAATAATATGGGTAAGATACATTATTGTATTGTGATTTAAGATAAAAATAAATCTCAAACATTAAATCAGTCTCATAAACTATTATAATTATTTTTAATTTAATACAGCGAATAATATTATAAATAAATATATATATTATAATATCCCTTGTAATCGGCCTCCCTGAGCAAGCTTTATACTGCACTTATAAATGTAGTATAACATAAACAATAACTGCATAACTTTAAATATTAAATTTGTTCTAAACTATTAATTTTCCATTCGAATACAAATTGCTAAAATGTAAAAAATTATTGAAATGTAACACCTAATCTTAAGACTAACAATATAACTATGTAAAAAGACTAAATGATTATAGTTATGTGCCTAACACTCGCCACTCATAATTTTTCTATAAGTATTTTATTCACAATTAACTCGAGACTTGTGATTTAATCTACAATTAGTCGCTTAAATATTTTATTTAACGAGCAAATATGTATATTTACTTCTAGTGTTGTCGAAGTATAAGAGTTTGAACCATATCCAGTATTAAACTGTTTATTAACATTAAAACATTTTATTTTTAATGGATAAGCTGTACGAGTATACGCATCATCAAAAGTAGACAAAAAACCTAGATCCTCAAGAACCGAATTAATATTTTTTAAGTTATCGTCCAATCCCCTGTAACGAAAAAAATAATTAATATATATAGGTTTATTTAAAAATTTGATTGCTCATAATTTCAAATTGTAATTTTTATTTTTATTCTGTAATAGTGCAATATAAGTAATTATATAGTATAGGTGTTCAAGAAATATATTCAATTTTGATTTGTAGCATGTAGAATACTTATTTATAAAAATTATATAGTAAACAATATTCATATTATATATATGTATACTAATGTGACAATTTTCAACATAAATATTTTAGGTGAAACTGTAAATAATTAGTATAATATTTACTATTATATAATTAGTTTAATGAAATAGTTTAGTTTACCTATATTTGAACAAAATAAATTAATATTACTTACGTAATATGATTAATTTGTTCATCATCGCGAATAGCTGTGGTACATAATTTGTGTTTATTCGAATAGAAGTTATCACTAGAGGTATTGTTTTCAACTAATGATTTATTTCTAATTGGACGTCTATTATGCCTATAAAAACGTATGTAAAATTTAAAAATCAATTTTATATTTCTATGGAAATAGGGTAATTGAGGGACTCTCTTCCTAGGTCCAAACCTATTAACTTTAAATAAATCCCTATTAAAATAATTTCTATCTAGCTAAAATAATAATTAGTAAGAATTTAATATTTAAACCAACAGGAAAACAAAAATATCCAATATAAACATTTATTTTATTTTCAGAATTTGTATCTGAGCTGGAAAAAATTTTCTAATTTGACAGAAAAAGGTATTGGTGGAAAATTGAAAGTTCATTGTCAGCGGAAACAAACGACATTCGTGTTGGATAAAATACAAAAAATTGTTTTTTAATTCTTGTTAATAATATTTACTTTTTATTGGCCACAAAGTAGGTGCACGCTAAAGTAATTTTTTTATCATAAAATCTGCATTGGTTACGGCCGTATATCACTTCTACCATTTTTCCAGACCGAGTAGTATAATTTGGTTTTTTCAATAAATTAGTGTTTTTGATGGACGTCCATTTCGGAGTGTCGTTCATCGCTTTCGGATAATTCCGATTCATCGTTAGTATGGATCCGCTTTACAAATAATCTGTGTGTATAGAAGACAAAGATGTGTTCTTTTTTGCACAGACTCGTTTGCGATCTCAGTACTAGCGAAATGAAAATAAAGATGATATGAAAATAAACATGAAATGAAAATAAATATGAATTGAAAATAAATATGAAATGACAATGAGAAACAAAAATATAAATTGCGTTAATAATGTTGTTTGTTGTTGTCGTCATGGGCGATATTATAATAATTAGAACTTGACAACCGTTCATTCAGCCAAATATAATTTTAACTATTTATACTGTTTATAGTGTTAAGCCAGTATATTATAATATTGATATGTGTTTGTTGTTAATTATTATCGTAAGAGGTTCATGAATAAATTTACTGTTCTGTTGTTTTTCATTAAAAAAAAAATGTTTCAATTTCTGTAAGGATAACTTACGAGGAATCTTGTATTCAATATAGTCAAGTGTCATCTATTATTTATTTTAATCCTGTAATAATATAATTATTTTACTTATAATCTAGTGTTCTACTATACAGTCTATACTTAATAGTGCCCTATACTGGCTAACGCGCGGCATTCCTTAGTTGCGCCGAATTTGGGACACTACCTGTATAATATTATATGTACATCAATTACGCCATAAACAAATAACAGTTTAACCATATTATTATAAAACTGTCTGTCGATTTGATTTTAATAATTTTAATTTATATAAATAGTATGGTTAATATAGTTATTATAATTTACAATTCGTTGTTAGTTTGATATCGGAGTCTATACGGTACAAAAATTATCGAGTTGTATGGCCATTGCAATTGGTGTTGTACTAAATGTCATTGAAAAATATCTTGAGTATCAATTTTTAATAACTATAAAAACTAGATGAAACTAGGTAACCCAACACGTAAAAACAGATTCACGGTTACCAAATATATTTGTAAATTACTAATTTACCAAATGATCAACACAACTTATCTGTAATTCTTTAAGTTCTAAAATCAATGGTAATAGAAATTAATATTGTACACAAAATATGTATTTTTGGGAATTCATCTTGATACTTTTTGGTGCAATTGACAATATTGACATACAACATACGACATGTAGTACATCCAATTATTATATACCAGCGGTTCCCTAGAGGTTCCGCGAGCACTTTCTAAGGGCACCGTGGTCTACGTAAAATTGTTTATCAATGAGAATTTTTTTTTTGTTCTGTCTTTCGTGTTAACCACAGCAGGGCATCGTGGCTAAATTGGGTTCGAAAAATGGCACCGCGGAAAAAAAGAAGAATTTTTGGTAGTATCATCTTCATAACTCAATTTACAACTTATATTTGAAATTTGGAAATGTATGCGCTATTTAAAGACATTTAACTTTTTGTATTTAAGTTAAACATTTTGAAAAATGTCTAAACAGTTAAATAGTTTTATATTGTATTTTCTTGACTATTTTGAAATCTGTATGATATATTACTAGATAATATAATATATGAATAAAAATAATAGTGTTCGGAAAAACAAACGGGTCCGCAAATTTCTAATGTCGACTGCAATTAGAATTGATGAACATACAGGTATTTGCTGGCTTGTAATAAACAACGCTGTGCTCGTCGTCAGGGTGATTTTGCCACGGCGGCTACCGACGATATTCTAAACAAGTTTATTTGTCAATCATTATCGCAAGACGTGTATACACAACTGCACATTTATTCATTAAAAAATGGCTTCTCAATTCACCTATATCAATGCGTTCTTGGACTACGCGTTCCGTGAGCTTCAAATCATCCAAGACCGTATTTCAGAAATCGAAAACATCATGATTGAAGTTGATAAGTCCACAAACGAGTCCGCTGATGAATCTGCCGACAAATCTGCCGACGAATCCGCCGACAAATCTGCCGACGATTCCGCCGACGATTCCGCCGAAAAGCCCGCTGATGAATCTTCCGACGAGTCCGCTGAATTAATGATTCGCGATATCGTCGAACATTTGTTGTCGTCGGTATGTGGACCGCCGGCTGGCGTGGACACACCGCCCGAAGACGCGCTGCAGCAGGACGTCATCGATACCTCCTGCACACTAGGAACGCCTGCCGCAGTCGACGGAAACGGGCAATCAGACGACGGGAAAGTCGCGGAGGACCGGTGCGTGATCTCGGAGCCGGCCAAAGGACCGGAAGTCGGAAATAGTCTCGGCGAGATCGTGGGTTGCCTTCGCCTGGATGAGACGCCCGCGCAAAGCGCTCCGCACCGTTCGCGCCGTTTTGCCACGGCTTGGCGAAGCGTCAAGCGCTTTGTGTTGGGAGCGTGCTGCATTCGGCGTAGATAGCGTCCCGGAAAAATGGCCCCCTAGGCCGGAAACATCGGTCGCAAGATGATGACGACGACGAATTGTGATGTGGGGGGGGTACGAGAAAGTGCACGGACGGTGTTGGCGGTATGTCGCCCGAGCACATTCTCCGCGGTCACCTGCGGGCGCGAAGGGTTCGCGGGGGTCGCGCGCTCGCGGTCGCCGTGATGCGGTTGACCCTCTGGCGGTTGTACGGGCACCCGGACGTCCGGGACGCGCGGAACGACGGAAGACGGCGACTCGGTGGCTAGTGATGGTACCGACGTGGGCAACGATTCCGCCCCGACGGTACCGACGACGACGGCGGCGGTGATGATGACGACTCGTTACGGCGGCGGCGGCTGCGACTCAGGATTGGCGGGGTGAGTTTATATGTAGAGGAGTTAGGAACTCGGACGTCAGCGACGCCGGACTCGCGGAAACTCGTGGTTTCAGGGTTCGGCGGCGCGTGTGACTCCGACGGTGGCGATCACCGGACGTGGCCGACGAGATCCTGTGGGAGGAAATATAAGGAGAGTATTGGGACTGCGGCGCGCGTCGTGGCGCAGTCCGCTGACTCTCTTTTTCGTCCTGCGGAGCGATCCCGTCGACCGGGTCCCGCCGCCGGTTCCGTAGCGCCGACTTATATAAGCTCTTCCCGTGTTCCGGTCACCGCCGGCCGTCGCCAGAATCGTCATTCGTCTCCACTGTACGTCGTAGCGCACGACATCGCGCCACTAGCACCACAATCGCAGTTAACCGTCGCTTCCGCGCGGTCTGAGCAGCCGAGCCTCGTCCTCCGCAATGGTCGACGCATCGCGCGCCCGAACAAACGGTCCCACGATACTCGTCGTTTGCCCGCAGGACCGGTCGCGAGAATGTGCAAAGGTGACCAGTGGCCTTTATTTCACGATATTTTGCACCGAATTCGCCATCTCGTACCCCCCCCACCACATATCATCGATTTTTTTGTGTCGTTTTGTCGTCCGATGTGTTTTTTTTATTGTTTTATTGTTGTGTTTTTGATCCGTGTATTTATATTTTTTTTTCATTTTTTGTAATAAGCCACTTTTGGCAACTTTTTTCAACTACACTTTCTATTTTTCTACACCTTATTAATTGTTTTATTTTCTTAAAGCTACATAATAGCAATTTTTTTCTGATGCTTATATTTTTTTTTTATTTTTTATACTAAATTTTGTGCCACTTTGAGCCAACCGGTTTTTTTTTATCTGTATAATTATTTTGAAATTTAAAATGTGTTTATCTGCGTTAGTCAGTAAGCCACATTTTTTCCATTTATTAAATTTGTTAATAAAATTTCTCAGTTGATATAAAAAATTATTTTTTTTTTTTTTTATATTGTCGAGGATATAATACTTAAATTTTTTTACCTAATTAACGAAATAATGACTAATAAAATCGTTAATATTTAATATTTATTTATACTTAACAGAAGATTCGTTAGTACATATAGAGTTACATGAACATGTTCATGGTCGATGTATGGAACTGTATGCGATAAAAATACTATAAATACGTAATAAATAATATTTCAAAAATAGTTGATACATCGTAAACATAAAACGCATGCAGTGAATTGTAAATACTACACCAACGGATGCAACAAGGATAGATATATAAACTCGGACATATATGTATAACTGTATATAGATTGTAAACTTGTTATGTTGAAAATTAATTTTATTAGTCAGATCTTACATAATATGATTAATAAATCAAATTAAAAATTGTATTTTACTTTTACATAGCTATGTCGAAAAATATATATATATATTTTGAAAGCATTTCACAAGATGTTTGAATCCTAAAACCTTCCTGTATACAGCATCCGTGCCTGTAGTAATACCATATTTTCACAATTATGTTCAGTTATATTCTAATCTGAAAAATTTTGTATAAAAATTTCTGAACTTAAGAATCAATTTTTATCGAGATATAAATTTAGACAGTGTGACACATGTTATAATCCGTAGGTAATATACTTATACTATATAGGTCTTGGGTAAATACATCTATGTCAAGTGAAAAATTTAATAATTTTGTGTAGCGTTCACAAATTATTATCGTACATAGTGTGGAGTCTGTGGACGGGACGGTAACCTCGACATTTTGGTATTCTGCGTGTACCAGCTATGTGTGTGTTGTGTGTTTAAATTGAAATGCACTGCTACACGAACACCAAGTGGTGTGTGCACATAATTATTTGGGTCACTACTCGAATTAAATCGTTATAACTAAGGCCCGGATTTTTATGCAAATGCATATTCTTCTACATTTGACGTATAATAATTCTGATTAAATATCTTGACGTTTCGTAAAACGTAGATTCTACTGTTAATTTTTTATTTTGCATATTTTTGCATATTTGCATCAAAATGCATAATAATTGCATATTTCGAGGTAATTACATAAAATGTGCATATTTAATAAATACTTGATAAAATATTTTAAATTTTACTCAAAGTTTGATATACATGCCGATTTTGCCCGATCGCCGACGTTCCTGACAAATATAATTCGACCGAATAAAACAAAATATTTTATAAAAGGGAATTCCGTGACAGACGTATAGACGCATTATAGACGTTATCTTATAGATAAATATATATATAATATATATATATATATATCATAATCTTATTTCTGGGACATACGATTAAGCTAACATAATATTATAGTAATATTAGTTACTGGCTGTTGTTCGTCGGTGTAGTGTGTCCACGGTTTTTTTTTTTAATATCAATTATCAACATTTAAAAAAATGCCAAAGGCAAATAAAGCACATTATTATGTAACCGAATATCCAGGCATCTTTAAAACAGGCGGAGGTGTATTATTTTGTATTTGTTGTGGTATCAACGTGTCGTGTAATAGAAAATCACAGGTTACACAACATTTAGAAACTTCAAAACACATCGGAAACTATAAGTTGAAGTCTAATAAAGAACAGGTCAGTCAACAATTTATTCAAAAATCGTTTACTCAAGCTAGAACAAATAACCAACATTTAAATGAGTTTAACAATGATTTAACAACGTTTATGGTAGCAAATGATATCCCTTTATGGAAATTAAAAAACGCAGAATTTAACAATTTTTTTGAAAAGTATATTAAACTAAAATTACCCGATGAATCGACTGTACGTAAAAACTATGTTCCATTATGTTACGAAGACGTATTACGTAAGATTAGGAAGGAAATAGGGAATAGCTCTATTTGGGTATCAATAGACGAAACTATTGATGTCCAAGGACGATATGTCGCAAGTGTAATAATTGGTTCTCTGTATTCTGAAAATTCAACAAAACCAATTGTTTTAACTGTTGAACATTTAGAAAAGACAAATTTTCAAACAATTTCAAAATTATTCAATGATTCAATGAGTATATTATGGCCTGAAAAAGTATTGCATGACAAAGTGTTATTATATGTCACAGACGCCGCTCCTTATATGGTAAAATCTGGACATGCGCTTAAGGTATTTTATCCTAAACTAATCCATATTACTTGTATGGCCCATGGGCTTCATAGATTATCAGAAGCTATTAGGGATGAATTCTCAAATGTTGATTTGTTGATATCTAACACAAAAAAAGTTTTTTTAAAAGCACCTAGTCGTGTAGGTACTTTTAAAGAAAAATGTCCAAACTTAAGTTTACCCCCACAACCTATTATTACCCGATGGGGAACGTGGCTTGATGCAGCGTTTTATTATGGTAAAAACTTTGAAAAAGTCAAAGAAGTTATCGAAACATTTAACCCAAATGATGCAAAGTCTATTCAAAATGCACAACAATTATTTAATGATAACTCGATCAAAAATGAACTTTCGATAATTCTGTCAAATTTCCAATGCATAACAGACACTATTACGTGTCTAGAAAAATCGGCTGTCAATCTTGGAAAAAGTCTAGAATTGGTTCAAAATGTAGAAAATAAATTGAGTGAAGGAGGACGAGGTATTGAATTTGCTAAAGTTAAGTTATCGGAAGTATTATCAAAAAATCCCGGATTATCACAAATCAAAAAAATTTCTGAAATTATAAGTGGAGAAATAAGAAACGACAATGAAGACCTTGCAGAGTTGTCACCAGAAGATATTTCTTGTTTCAAATACGCACCAATTGTGTCAGCAGATGTGAAAAGAAGTTTTTCGAAATACAAGGTAATGCTACGCGACAATCGTAGAAGTTTTCAATTTGATAATTTAAAAGCACATTTTGTTTCATCATGTTGGTATTCTTTCAATAATTAATACAACTTTTTATGCTTTATACAATTTTAAAAAATATATTTAAATTGTATTTTTTTTCACTTAATACTATTTTTTTAATTTTTTTTTTAAATTTTGTATTTTTAAACAATAAATTTTTTTGCATATTATTTGCATATTTTTTAATTTTTGAGTGCATATATATGTGCATATTTAACAAAAAATGTTGCATAAAAATCCGGGCCCTATCAGGATTACCAGTTAAGTTCTAAAATATAACAAATAACGTTAAAAATTATTATTAAAAATCAAAATCAAAAAAAAAAAAAAAAAATAATCAACTATTTATTTACAAACATTTTTTTTCCATAACTAATCTTAATAATATGTTATTATGTTATATTTTTTAAGTCTTTAAAGAATTGTATTCAAAATATAAACAACAAAGTAAATATTCGATTTATTAATTTTGTTACTTAACTTAAAAAGTTCTAAGTATTATAAATCTTAAAAAAATCATTGTATGATATGCATTAAGTTTCGGATATCACAATATTATTTAAAAAGTTGAAATTATTCTTAAATTTATCCACAAAATAGTTGTCGATTAATTGAATTATTAAATTTTACCCGAGAGTGCAACCGAGAAAAAGAAATGTTTAAAACTATTATTAAATTGAAAACTTATTTTATATACATTATATTTATTGTATTTTTCTGAGAATTTCTCAATTATTGTTAAAAAACGGTTTAAATTTAAAAATAAATTATATAGAAATAATAATATGGGTAAGATACATTATTGTATTGTGATTTAAGATAAAAATAAATCTCAAACATTAAATCAGTCTCATAAACTATTATAATTATTTTTAATTTAATACAGCGAATAATATTATAAATAAATATATATATTATAATATCCCTTGTAATCGGCCTCCCTGAGCAAGCTTTATACTGCACTTATAAATGTAGTATAACATAAACAATAACTGCATAACTTTAAATATTAAATTTGTTCTAAACTATTAATTTTCCATTCGAATACAAATTGCTAAAATGTAAAATATTATTGAAATGTAACACCTAATCTTAAGACTAACAATATAACTATGTAAAAAGACTAAATGATTATAGTTATGTGCCTAACACTCGCCACTCATAATTTTTCTATAAGTATTTTATTCACAATTAACTCGAGACTTGTGATTTAATCTACAATTAGTCGCTTAAATATTTTATTTAACGAGCAAATATGTATATTTACTTCTAGTGTTGTCAAAGTATAAGAGTTTGAACCATATCCAGTATTAAACTGTTTATTAACATTAAAACATTTTATTTTTAATGGATAAACTGTACGAGTATACGCATCATCAAAAGTAGACAAAAAACCTAGATCCTCAAGAACCGAATTAATATTTTTTAAGTTATCGTCCAATCCCCTGTAACGAAAAAATAATTAATATATATAGGTTTATTTAAAAATTTGATTGCTCATAATTTCAAATTGTAATTTTTATTTTTATTCTGTAATAGTGCAATATAAGTAATTATATAGTATAGGTGTTCAAGAAATATATTCAATTTTGATTTGTAGCATGTAGAATACTTATTTATAAAAATTATATAGTAAACAATATTCATATTATATATATGTATACTAATGTGACAATTTTCAACATAAATATTTTAGGTGGAGCAGTAAATAATTAGTATAATATTTACTATTATATAATTAGTTTAATGAAATAGTTTAGTTTACCTATATTTGAACAAAATAAATTAATATTACTTACGTAATATGATTAATTTGTTCATCATCGCGAATCGCTGTGGTACATAATTTGTGTTTATTCGAATAGAAGTTATCACTAGAGGTATTGTTTTCAACTAATGATTTATTTCTAATTGGACGTCTATTATGCCTATAAAAACGTATGTAAAATTTAAAAATCAATTTTATATTTCTATGGAAATAGGGTAATTGAGGGACTCTCTTCCTAGGTCCAAACCTATTAACTTTAAATAAATCCCTATTAAAATAATTTCTATCTAGCTAAAATAATAATTAGTAAGAATTTAATATTTAAACCAACAGGAAAACAAAAATATCCAATATAAACATTTATTTTATTTTCAGAATTTGTATCTGAGCTGGAAAAAATGTTCTAATTTGACAGAAAAAGGTATTGGTGGAAAATGGAAAGTTCATTGTCAGCGGAAACAAACGACATTCGTGTTGGATAAAATACTAAAAATTGTTTTTTAATTCATGTTAATAATATTTACTTTTTATTGGCCACAAAGTAGGTGCACGCTAAAGTAATTTTTTTATCATAAAATCTGCATTGGTTAAGGCCGTATTTCACTTCTACCATTTTTCCAGACCGAGTAGTATAATTTGGTTTTTTTAATAAATTAGTGTTTTTGATGGACGTCCATTTCGGAGTGTCGTTCATCGCTTTCGGATAATTCCGATTCATCGTTAGTATGGATCCGCTTTACAAATAATCTGTGTGTATAGAAGACAAAGATGTGTTCTTTTTTGCACAGACTCGTTTGCGATCACAGTACTAGCGAAATGAAAATAAAGATGAAATGAAAATAAATATGAATTGAAAATAAATATGAAATGACAATGAGAAACAAAAATATAAATTGCGTTAATAATGTTGTTTGTTTTTGTCGTCATGGGCGATATTATAATAATTAGAACTTGACAACCGTTCATTCAGCCAAATATAATTTTAACTATTTATACTGTTTATAGTGTTAAGCCAGTATATTATAATATTGATATGTGTTTGTTGTTAATTATTATCGTAAGAGGTTCATGAATAAATTTACTGTTCTGTTGTTTTTCATTAAAAAAAAAATGTTTCAATTTCTGTAAGGATAACTTACGAGGAATCTTGTATTCAATATAGTCAAGTGTCATCTATTATTTATTTTAATCCTGTAATAATATAATTATTTTACTTATAATCTAGTGTTCTACTATACAGTCTATACTTAATAGTGCCCTATACTGGCTAACGTGCGGCATTTGTTAGTTGCGCCGAATTTGGGACACTACCTGTATAATATTATATGTACATCAATTACGCCATAAATAAATAACAGTTTAACCATATTATTATAAAATCGTCTGTCGATTTAATTTTAATAATTTTAATTTATATAAATAGTATGGTTAATATAGTTATTATAATTTACAATTCGTTGTTAGTTTGATATCGGAGTCTATACGGTACAAAAATTATCGAGTTGTATGGCCATTGCAATTGGTGTTGTACTAAATGTCATTGAAAAATATCTTGAGTATCAATTTTTAATAACTATAAAAACTAGATGAAACTAGGTAACCCAACACGTAAAAACAGATTCACGGTTACCAAATATATTTGTAAATTACTAATTTACCAAATGATCAACACAACTTATCTGTAATTCTTTAAGTTCTAAAATCAATGGTAATAGAAATTAATATTGTACACAAAATATGTATTTTTGGGAATTCATCTTGATACTTTTTGGTGCAATTGACAATATTGACATACAACATACGACATGTAGTACATCCAATTATTATATACCAGCGGTTCCCTAGAGGTTCCGCGAGCACTTTCTAAGGGCACCGTGGTCTACGTAAAATTGTTTATCAATGAGAATTTTTTTTTTGTTCTGTCTTTCGTGTTAACCACAGCAGGGCATCGTGGCTAAATTGGGTTCAAAAAATGGCACCGCGGAAAAAAAGAAGAATTTTTGGTAGTATCATCTTCATAACTCAATTTAAAACTTATATTTGAAATTTGGAAATGTATGCGCTATTTAAAGACATTTAACTTTTTTGTATTTAAGTTAAACATTTTGAAAAATGTCTAAACAGTTAAATAGTTTTATATTGTATTTTCTTGACTATTTTGAAATCTGTATGATATATTACTATATAATATAATATATGAATAAAAATAATAGTGTTCGGAAAAACAAACGGGTCCGCAAATTTCTAATGTCGACTGCAATTAGAATTGATGAACATACAGGTATTTGCTGGCTTGTAATAAACAACGCTGTGCTCGTCGTCAGGGTGATTTTGCCACGGCGGCTACCGACGATATTCTAAACAAGTTTATTTGTCAATCATTATCGCAAGACGTGTATACACAACTGCACATTTATTCATTAAAAAATGGCTTCTCAATTCACCTATATCAATGCGTTCTTGGACTATGCGTTCCGTGAGCTTCAAATCATCCAAGACCGTATCTCAGAAATCGAAAACATCATGATTGAAGTTGATAAGTCCACAAACGAGTCCGCTGATGAATCTGCCGACAAATCTGCCGACGAGTCCGCCGACAAATCTGCCGACGATTCCGCCGAAAAGCCCGCTGATGAATCTTCCGACGAGTCCGCTGAATTAATGATTCGCGATATCGTCGAACATTTGTTGTCGTCGGTATGTGGACCGCCGGCTTGCGTGGACACACCGCCCGATGACGCGCTGCAGCAGGACGTCATCGATACCTCCTGCACACTAGGAACGCCTGCCGCAGTCGACGGAAACGGGCAATCAGACGACGGGAAAGTCGCGGAGGACCGGTGCGTGATCTCGGAGCCGGCCAAAGGACCGGAAGTCGGAAATAGTCTCGGCGAGATCGTGGGTTGCCTTCGCCTGGATGAGACGCCCGCGCAAAGCGCTCCGCACCGTTCGCGCCGTTTTGCCACGGCTTGGCGAAGCGTCAAGCGCTTTGTGTTGGGAGCGTGCTGCATTCGGCGTAGATAGCGTCCCGGAAAAATGGCCCCCTAGGCCGGAAACATCGGTCGCAAGATGATGACGACGACGAATTGTGATGTGGGGGGGGGGGGTACGAGAAAGTGCACGGACGGTGTTGGTGGTATGTCGCCCGAGCACATTCTCCGCGGTCACCTGCGGGCACGAAGGGTTCGCGGGGGTCGCGCGCTCGCGGTCGCTGTGATGCGGTTGACCCTCTAGTGGTTGTGCGGGCACCCGGACGTCCGGGACGCGCGGAACGACGGAAGACGGCGACTCGGTGGCTAGTGATGGTACCGACGTGGGCAACGATTCCGCCCCGACGGTACCGACGACGACGGCGGCGTTGATGATGACGACTCGTTACGGCGGGGACGGCGGCGACTCAGGATTGGCGGGGTGAGTTTATATGTAGAGGAGTTAGGAACTCGGACGTCAGCGACGCCGGACTCGCGGAAACTCGTGGTTTCAGGGTTCGGCGGCGCGTGTGACTCCGACGGTGGCGATCACCGGACGCGGCCGACGAGATCCTGTGGGATCTAAGGAGAGTATTGGGACTGCGGCGCGCGTCGTGGCGCAGTCCGCCGACTCTCTTTTTCGTCCTGCGGAGCGATCCCGTCGACCGGGTCCCGCCGCCGGTTCCGTAGCGCCGACTTATATAAGCTCTTCCCGTGTTCCGGTCACCGCCGGCTGTCGCCAGAATCGTCATTCGTCTCCACTGTACGTCGTAGCGCACGACATCGCGCCACTAGCACCACAATCGCCGTTAACCGTCGCTTCCGCGCGGCCCGAGCAGCCGAGCCTCGTCCTCCGCAATGGTCGACGCATCGCGCGCCCGAACAAACGGTCCCGCGATACTCGTCGTTTGCCCGCAGGACCGGTCGCGAGAATGTGCAGAGGTGACCAGTGGCCTTTATTTCGCGATATTTTGCACCGAATTCGCCATCTCGTACCCCCCCCCCCCCCCCACCACATATCATCGATTTTTTTGTGTCGTTTTGTCGTCCGATGTGTTTTTTTTATTGTTTTATTGTTGTGTTTTTGATTCGTGTATTTATATTTTTTTTTTCATTTTTTGTAATAAGCCACTTTTGGCAACTTTTTTCAACTACACTTTCTATTTTTCTACACCTTATTAATTGTTTTTTTTTCTTAAAGCTACATAATAGCAATTTTTTTCTGATGCTTATATTTTTTTTTATTTTTTATACTAAATTTTGTGCCACTTTGAGCCAACCGGTTTTTTTTTATCTGTATAATTATTTTGAAATTTAAAATGTGTTTATCTGCGTTAGTCAGTAAACCACATTTTTTCGATTTATTAAAAATGTTAATAAAATTTCTCAGTTGATATAAAAAATTATTTTTTTTCTTTTTTATATTGTCAAATATATAATAATTGAATAATTTTACCTAATTAACGAAATTATGACTAATAAAATCGTTAATATTTAATATGTATTTATGCTTAACAGAAGATTCGTTTGTACATATAGAGTTACATGAACATGTTCATGGTCGATGTATGGAACTGCATGCGATAAAAATACTATAAATACGTAATAAATAATATTTCAAAAATAGTTGATTCATCGTTAACATAAAACGCACGCAGTGAATTGTTAATACTACATCAACGGATACATCAAGGATAGGTATATAAACTAGGTACATATTTGTATAACTGTATATGGATTGTAAAGTGTTATGTGGAAAATTAATTTCATTAGTCAGATATTACATAATATGATTAATAAAACAAATTAAAAATTGTATTTTACTTTTACATAGCTATGTCGAAAAATATATATATATTTTGAAAGCATTTCGCAAGATGTTTGAATCCTCAAACCTTCCTGTATACAGCATCCGTGCCGTAGTAATACCATATTTTCACAATTATGTTCAGTTATATTCTAATCTGAATAATTTTGTATAAAAATTTCTGAACTTAAGAATCAATTTTTATCGAGATATAAATTTAGACAGTGTGACACATGTTATAATCCGTAGGTAATATACTTATACTATATAGGTGTTGGGTAAATACATCTATGCCAAGTGAAAAAAGTAATAATTTTGTGTAGCGTTCACAAATTATTATCGTACATACTGTGGAGTCTGTGGACGGGACGGTGACCTCGACATTTTGGTATTCTGCGTGTACCAGCTATGTGTGTGTTGTGTGTTTAAATTGAAATGCACTGCTACACGAACACCAAGTGGTGTGTGCACATAATTATTTGGGTCACTACTCGAATGAAATTGTTATAACTAATAACTCATCAATACACCTACAAAAAATTTATCTTATTATTACATATATACACACCTATGTACCGGATGTACATGAATACAATATTGTGCGACACAAACGTCGTCGAGAAACGCTTTTATGGTATACAACACAACCCGTGGTTGAAGATATAAGTATGACAATTACATATACATACACCAATTAAACTATTAATTTGTTACAATAAATAGACGTTAAAATAATGAGGAAAATAGAAAATAACTGTATTTTTAACAAACATAATAATTATTAAAATATATAAACAATTGTTACAATATAAACACATTAAAGTAATAACGAAGAAAATACGAAAAAAAATGCATTTTTAACAAACAAACATAATAGTTAATAAAATATATAAGAAATTGTTATAATATATGCACGTTAAAAAAATAACCAAGAAAAAATGAAAAACTCTATTTTTAACAAAAATAATAATTAATAAAATATATACACAATAATTGTTACAGTAAAATAAGCACATTAAAATAATAACCATGAAAATACGAAAAAATTGCATTTTTTACAAACATAATAATTAATAAAATATATAAACAATTATTGTTACAACAATATAAACACATTAAAATAATAATGAAGAAAATACGAAAAACTGCATTTTTAACAAAAATAATAATAAATAAAATA
Organism: Rhopalosiphum maidis; assembly: GCF_003676215.2. Taxonomy (NCBI): domain Eukaryota; kingdom Metazoa; phylum Arthropoda; class Insecta; order Hemiptera; family Aphididae; genus Rhopalosiphum; species Rhopalosiphum maidis. Next base: position 4,020,382 of record NC_040878.1, on the reverse strand, counting down.
TATAAACAATTGTCACAATATAAACACATTAAAATAATAACAAAGAAAATACGAAAAAAATTGAATTTTTAACAAACAAGCATAATAATAAATAAAATATATAAGAAATTGTTATAATACATGCACGTTAAAATAATAACGAAGAAAAAAATGTAAAACTGGATTTTTAACAAGCATAATAATAAATAAAATATATAAGAAATTGTTATAATACATGCACGTTAAAATAATAATGAAGAAAAAAATGTAAAACTGGATTTTTAACAAGCATAATAATAAATAAAATATATAAGAAATTGTTATAATACATGCACGTTAAAATAATAACGAAGAAAAAAATGTAAAACTGGATTTTTAACAAGCATAATAATAAATAAAATATATAAGAAATTGTTATAATACATGCACGTTAAAAAAATAACGTAGAATAAATGAAAACTGAATTTTTAACAAGCAAAATAATAAATAAAATAAATAAACAATTGTTCCAATATAATATACACGTTCAAATAATAACGAAGAAAAAACGAAGAAATTGTAATTTTAACGAACAAGCATAATAGTTAAAAAAAAAAAAATAGACAATGTTTTCAACTCCAATTAAAGTTTCCGTAAAACGCCGTGATTGAGTTCAATTTACCATTAATAATATTTTGTTGAATTTCAACTTTTCCGAAATCTTGTGCCAAACGTAAACACTGAAATATTATAACATAAAGTTTAATTTATGTACCTAAGACCGTGATCATGCGAATTTTACTTCTGATATATCGGTGTTTTTCGGCACGTGGAATGCGATATTTGGTGCAATAGTTTTGGCAAGTTTAAAAATATCGAAACCTCCTCCAAAATGACTTTGACACATCGACTTTAAACTATAAATTTTATTGATTGCATATCCCGGACCTCCCCACGGTGGAGACATAAACAATACATCTGCTTTTATCGTCCGATAAATCGAAAAAAAGTCGCCGACCATAAACTGGATTTTGTCCTCAACACCGCATATCTTAGCATTATGCCGTGCCAACTTGATCTTCTCCGGGTCGATGTCAATCGCTATAACTAAACACAAGTTATTAAAACATTTATTGAACATTATGTTACACAATAATAATAATAATACCTTTTTTACATGTTTTGGCTAATTGAATGACATTACCACCTGCTCCACAAAAGGGATCTACCACTATGTTATTTGTACAACGCTTTGCAATGTGGTAGCTTAAGATCTCGGGGCAAACCGAATAAAAGCTCTCTATAAAATAAAATATGATTTAAAAATAAATTTAACACATTTCCTGTTCACTGATTAGTGGCTTGTGATTGCTAAAATATTAACGACGAATAAAGTCAAGGAATATTTCAAAAAAGTATAAATACATATGTCTTACCCACTTGTTTCTATAGATTTCAATACAAATATATTATTAAAAAAAAAAAAAAATACATGAAAATATCATATTATGTGCAGTCAACGTGTTACATATAATATAATTTAATTACCTTCATCCAGTATAATGCCTTGATCGAAGTTTGAAAACAGCATGTATCTCATTTCCCAATATTTTTGAGGGATTGGTTTTTGTTGATAGTAATTCGGTTTTTTCGTATAAATTGATTGTTGTAAGTTAGTGTTGTTTTGAGTAATTGACTTTTGATAATGAATCTAAGAGAAAAATATAAAAAAAATTATAAAATTATTATTTTTAAATTTAAAATATATTCTATACATAATTTTTGTTGTAATAATGCTTTTCCGGGAATTTTTGATAAAGTATTGAATTTTGATATCTTTCTTTTTGATTATATGCATCAGGATTACCAGTTAAGTTCTAAAATATAACAAATAACGTTAAAAATTATTATTAAAAATCAAAATCAAAAAAAAAAAAAAAAATAATAATCAACTATTTATTTACAAACATTTTTTTTCCATAACTAATCTTAATAATATGTTATTATGTTATATTTTTTAAGTCTTTAAAGAATTGTATTCAAAATATAAACAACAAAGTATAATATTCGATTTATTAATTTTATTACTTAACTTAAAAAGTTCTAAGTATTATAAATCTTAAAAAAATCATTGTATGATATGCATTAAGTTTCGGATATCATAATATTATTTAAAAAGTTGAAATTATTCTTAAATTTATCCACAAAATAGTTGTCGATTAATTGAATTATTAAATTTTACCCGAGAGTGCAACCGAGAAAAAGAAATGTTTAAAACTATTATTAAATTAAAAACTTATTTTATATACATTATATTTATTGTATTTTTCTGAGAATTTCTCAATTATTGTTAAAAAACGGTTTAAATTTAAAAATAAATTATATAGAAATAATAATATGGGTAAGATACATTATTGTATTGTGATTTAAGATAAAAATAAATCTCAAACATTAAATCAGTCTCATAAACTATTATAATTATTTTTAATTTAATACAGCGAATAATATTATAAATAAATATATATATTATAATATCCCTTGTAATCGGCCTCCCTGAGCAAGCTTTATACTGCACTTATAAATGTAGTATAACATAAACAATAACTGCATAACTTTAAATATTAAATTTGTTCTAAACTATTAATTTTCCATTCGAATACAAATTGCTAAAATGTAAAAAATTATTGAAATGTAACACCTAATCTTAAGACTAACAATATAACTATGTAAAAAGACTAAATGATTATAGTTATGTGCCTAACACTCGCCACTCATAATTTTTCTATAAGTATTTTATTCACAATTAACTCGAGACTTGTGATTTAATCTACAATTAGTCGCTTAAATATTTTATTTAACGAGCAAATATGTATATTTACTTCTAGTGTTGTCGAAGTATAAGAGTTTGAACCATATCCAGTATTAAACTGTTTATTAACATTAAAACATTTTATTTTTAATGGATAAACTGTACGAGTATACGCATCATCAAAAGTAGACAAAAAACCTAGATCCTCAAGAACCGAATTAATATTTTTTAAGTTATCGTCCAATCCCCTGTAACGAAAAAAATAATTAATATATATAGGTTTATTTAAAAATTTGATTGCTCATAATTTCAAATTGTAATTTTTATTTTTATTCTGTAATAGTGCAATATAAGTAATTATATAGTATAGGTGTTCAAGAAATATATTCAATTTTGATTTGTAGCATGTAGAATACTTATTTATAAAAATTATATAGTAAACAATATTCATATTATATATATGTATACTAATGTGACAATTTTCAACATAAATATTTTAGGTGGAGCAGTAAATAATTAGTATAATATTTACTATTATATAATTAGTTTAATGAAATAGTTTAGTTTACCTATATTTGAACAAAATAAATTAATATTACTTACGTAATATGATTAATTTGTTCATCATCGCGAATAGCTGTGGTACATAATTTGTGTTTATTCGAATAGAAGTTATCACTAGAGGTATTGTTTTCAACTAATGATTTATTTCTAATTGGACGTCTATTATGCCTATAAAAACGTATGTAAAATTTAAAAATCAATTTTATATTTCTATGGAAATAGGGTAATTGAGGGACTCTCTTCCTAGGTCCAAACCTATTAACTTTAAATAAATCCCTATTAAAATAATTTCTATCTAGCTAAAATAATAATTAGTAAGAATTTAATATTTAAACCAACAGGAAAACAAAAATATCCAATATAAACATTTATTTTATTTTCAGAACTTGTATCTGAGCTGGAAAAAATTTTCTAATTTGACAAAAAAAGGTATTGGTGGAAAATGGACAGTTCATTGTCATCGGAAACAAACGACATTCGTGTTGGATAAAATACAAAAAATTGTTTTTTAATTCTTGTTAATAATATTTACTTTTTATTGGCCACAAAGTAGGTGCACGCTAAAGTAATTTTTTTATCATAAAATCTGCATTGGTTACGGCCGTATATCACTTCTACCATTTTTCCAGACCGAGTAGTATAATTTGGTTTTTTTAATAAATTAGTGTTTTTGATGGACGTCCATTTCGGAGTGTCGTTCATCGCTTTCGGATAATTCCGATTCATCGTTAGTATGGATCCGCTTTACAAATAATCTGTGTGTATAGAAGACAAAGATGTGTTCTTTTTTGCACAGACTCGTTTGCGATCTCAGTACTAGCGAAATGAAAATAAAGATGATATGAAAATAAACATGAAATGAAAATAAATATGAATTGAAAATAAATATGAATTGAAAATAAATATGAAATGACAATGAGAAACAAAAATATAAATTGCGTTAATAATGTTGTTTGTTGTTGTCGTCATGGGCGATATTATAATAATTAGAACTTGACAACCGTTCATTCAGCCAAATATAATTTTAACTATTTATACTGCTTATAGTGTTAAGCCAGTGTATTATAATATTGATATGTGTTTGTTATTAATTATTATCGTAAGTGTTTCATGAATAAATTTACTGTTCAAAGTTGTTTTTCATTAAAAAAAAAAAATGTTTCAATTTCTGTAAGGATAACTTACGAGGAATCTTGTATTCAATATAGTCAAGTATCATCTATTATTTATTTTAATCCTGTAATAATATAATTATTTTACTTATAATCTAGTGTTCTACTATACTGTCAATACTTAATAGTGCCCTATACTGGCTAACGTGCGGCATTTGTTAGTTGCGCCGAATTTGGGACACTACCTGTATAATATTATATGTACATCAATTACGCCATAAACAAATAACAGTTTAACCATATTATTATAAAACCGTCTGTCGATTTAATTTTAATAATTTTAATTTATATAAATTGTATGGTTAATATAGTTATTATAATTTACAATTCGTTGTTAGTTTGATATCGGAGTCCAAATGATTAACCTAACCTAACCAAATGATTAACACAACTTATCTGTAACTCTATAAGTTCTAAAATCAATGGTAATAGAAATTAATATTGTACACAAAATATGTATTTTTGGGAATTCATCTTGATACTTTTTGGTGCAATTGACAATATTGACATACAACATACGACATGTAGTACATCCAATTATTATATACCAGCGGTTCCTTAACTGTGCACCGCAGTTCCCTAGAGGTTCCGCGAGCACTTTCTAAGGGCACCGTGGTCTACGTAAAATTGTTTATCAATGAGTATTTTTTTTTGTTCTGTCTTTTGTGTTATTCACAGCAGGGCATCGTGGCTAAATTGGGTCCGAAAAAAGGCAACGTGGAAAAAAAGTTTTGGAACCGCTGAGATAGAGTATACATATTTATTACATTATTATTTAGTGATCTTCCTGTTTTTTTTAGTCTTATCTTTATAATTACAATGAAATGCATTCTCATTGTTATAAAAAAATCTAATTATATTTTTACTTAATTGTTTTTTATGGTTTTCTAGTGAACATCCAACTAGAGGGAATGATTCAACATCAGAATTAATCATTGAAGTTATGGAGTATATTGTATCCACATTTAACTCCTCTAAAAATAACGTTTTCATGGCAGATTCTCTAATGATGTAATGAGCATAAATAAATTATTAGATGGATAAATCAAAAAATATATATTATATTATTATGGCTTTGCAAGCATCGTGCATCGTATTTTCGTATAGAAATATGTACATTTTGAGCGCTCCCGGTGGAAGTTATAAATAGTGTACATTTTTCAATCAATTTATTATCGAAGTGTTAACATCTCTGCTTAATATCCACCTTGTCTTGTAATATTATAATAATTTGAGTCATTTTTGCCTTAACAGTCATTACCAAGTCAAAATTAATATGAATATTTTTCAAAACATATTTAAATTGTATTTCTCTAATAGCAGCAACCAATTCAAACATACAATATCTCAAAATACCTGTAAGTATTACTGCATACATATATTTAATTACGTAAAAAATAATTACCTATATAACTATAAGGTATTTAAATTATAGAAAATACATCAAGCTGGTTGCAGGGTTGCCAAATAAAGAGTTCCTGCATATTGTTAAGTATTTATTATTTTTTGGTAAATTTCAGAATTTGTTTAATTATTTTGTAATATGATTTTAATTTAAACTTCTCTATCACAGGATAGAATTGTTTTATTTTCTGTTAATGACGGTAGCGGTAGTTTTATAGATAATGGAGATAATAGTGGGGACAATGGTGGACCATGGCCCATGCCCCATGGGACTGGTTAGTTAAATTAATTAAATTATGTCAAAACAATTTAATTAAATATATATTCATTCAAAACTAAAAGCACCGCGATCAAGAGGACCACGTCATCATTTAATTTGACAGCCTCGGTAGTATAGTGGTAAGTATCCCTATCTGTCACACATTTATTAATGAAGGAAGAATTCGATCCGTTATTAAATTTATATTAAATCGTTTTATTTTACTTAATATTGTTTACAATTGTATTTCTTAGGTCGTTCTACATGGGACTTACTTCACACAAAAGCTGCAAGGTAAGAGAACAAACCGTCTAATAACAAAAAAGCAAACATGAAACAATTTATTAATTTAAAACCTTATATTCTATACCTGTGCAAAGCTTGTGCAAGAGATTTTGAAACATTTTTAATATTGTTTTAATTATTTTGTCATGGTGATCATTTTTGTTTCATTGAAATTAGTAGATTTAAATGAATAGTAGTATATGCTAAGTTGACAAGTTGTAGTCAACTAAATTAGAACGGCTGAATAAAATCGTACTATTTAACAAAATTATAAGATAGTGACAATACATTCTAAAGAAATGACCTCTTATACATAATTTAGAATTGAGATATGATTTTAATAAGTATAAATAACTAGTGTAATGATAAATATATCTGGTTGTCAGTGTATGCGGTAAAATTAGTCCATGCTTCCCAATAATCTTGATCAAATGGATCTTCAATAAAAACGTTTGAAAATTCTTGAACCACTTCTTTGTAAAAGTCTGTTATTTTTTTTTTTTTGTTTCAAAATGTTAATTCAAATTAGATGTAAAATTAAGAAAACGTTTGCTCGAGTCTAAACTAGTAATATAAAAATTACTCATACGTCCATTCCAATGTTGATTTAAACGCAAACATTCTTTGCCATCAAGAATATTTGAAACAAAACCACCTTCATCACCGACTAATGTGGCATGCAATCCATACTTCGCCTTGATAACGCTCCTAAGATTGTGGTATACTTCAGATCCCATTCTCACAGAGGACCCCGTCATCATTTAATTTGACATCCTCGGTAGTATAGTGGTAAGTATCCCTATCTGTCATACATCCATTAATGAAGGAAGAATTTGATCTGTTATTAAATGTATATTAAATTGTTTTATTTTACTTAATATTATTTACAATTGTATTTCTCAGGTCGGTCTACATGGGACTTACTTTACACAAAAGCTGCAAGGTAAGAGGACAAACCGTTTAATGACAAAAAAGCAAACATGAAACAATCTATTAATTTAAAATTTTATATTCTATACCCGTGCAAAACTTGTGCAAGAGATTTTGAAAAATTGTTAATGTTGTTTTAATTATTGTGTCATGATAAGTTGTAGTCAAATGCAATCTATGAATTTAGCTAATTGAGTTGTACGAATTTAATCGATTTTGCCGAAGGCAATGGAGAATGAGATAAATATATTTAACCCATGATACTGTATGCTGTAACCATAGATATATAAACATGTTCGGCTGTAGCATAGACCTTATACCAAAGTGGATATATAGAGGTGTAAACACTTCCTATATTGTACCATTATGAAAGCGGGCTGAAAAAAGTACACCACTTGTAACTGCCACCGGGAACGCTGACTACCCGATGAGGTTAGGTTCACCTCGGAGAAAACAATTTAATCGGCAAGAACACGTCTCATAGTGCCACGATAATCCCTACTCAATAACATATTCCCCTGCACATCATGACCGGAAAAACAAGACGTCGTGACGGGGCGTCTCATCATTATTTTTATAACGAATTGGGATGATCAAGAAATTACCCATTGTGACTACGGCACAGCAGGCGACGGGCGACAGCGCGCGTAGCGGCGTGCATCGCGCACCGTCCGCAACTATAGTCCATTCAGAATAAGAATGCCCACCCGACCGTCCAAAACTCGTTTTGTTCGCGCACGTTTGTTGCCACGGTAAGCGCTGACGTTTGCCGTCGTGCACGGCATGCAACAATTGTATACGTAGCGAACCATAATATTCCCCTCGTTTTCACGATACTGTGCCATTCGTGGTTTATGCGTTTATACATCATCTGCATACACGACGGCGGGGTCGAGCCTTCCGGCGGCACAGTATGCATGCGCGATAGTGGACGTTCTTATTTTGAATAGACTGTAATCCATTTTAAGAATGCAATAACGTCTAGACGTCTAACGGTATGGCATAAAAAAAAAAGATAATAACAAATAATAGAGTATATATTATAATAAAAATATCAAAATGAACTATCAAATCAAATTCACAAAATAAATATTTTAATTTATTACCAAATTAGTATCAGAAAACCGAATTGTTTATCCATATTTTAAGTGGGCAGACTTTGTTTCATTGTATCCTATGACCCTTCGACACTGTCTGTACTGTACTTAGTGATTAAACGTTTGATTACTCTGTAACCGAGACCCGTGTGCATTCCAGATTTATTTTCATCTTGTGTAGAATTTTCGTATATTTTTTAATGCTTAGGTTAAGTGCTTGCGAACGAACGAACAATAGTCACATCATGTCATCATCTTGTGGTGGGAATGGATTTTAGACGTTTGGCGCCTTGTATGCATTGAGACGCAACCACGTATGCGATATTTTTTTTTGTAACATCGTCAAGAAAAAAAATCTAAAACAATAAAATTATAAACCTAGATGGCGCTGTGCTCTACTAATGTTCATTTCTCTCTGATTTTTAAATTATTTTTTAACGAACTACGAAGTGACTAGTGAGCCCCTGCTTATCACGATGCCTTATCTAACCGCGGATTTACAGTCAAAACAAAACTCATAATAAATAATAATATTCTATTATCACTTGACATTGTGCGTTTAGTACTTAGTTTTTATTTATTAAAAAAAAAAAAATGATTTTTGTAATTACTAATTAGTATACTCTGACAAACTGCAGCCTGTATATCATAATATTTTGATGAATTTGATGTACAGCTGCTCGGTAGTAGCAACTAGCAGTTTGTAATAACCGCAAGTTTGTGTAATATTATGCGTAATAAAACTTGCCTGGTACCTAACTATCGGGACTTGCATTTAAACCGTTTTTACCCACCAAACTTTTTTAACCGATAAAAAAACAATTTTGACACAGCAGCAACTATGGACGCAGATGTGGATTCCGCTTGGATATCCACACAAGCTATTGTAAGTACTGATATCCAACCGGACAACGAACGAGAAAAAATTCATGATGTAAGTACCAACTACCTTTACCTGTATTTTAATTATATTAAATGGTGTGATAGTAAGGTGCGGTCATATTGTACCTACAATATTTTTTGAACAAACAGATTGTAAGTGGTTGATTGAGTTCATATTTGGAAGTAGTACCAATGGACGTTTTCTCTCTCATACTGTTGCACCTAGTAAAAAATATAAACTTATTTTATCCATTGTATTATTATAAATGTAGATTGTAAATTTTGTACTTTTCATCTTTTTTAATAATAGGTACTATAAAGGAAGTTAATTAAGTAACATATTTTTATTTTATTTAAACCAGTACCTAATACTTATACTATTGCCGTACATTAAAAATGCAAATGTTGTTTAGTATGTTTAAAAAAAAAACAAATAGGTTAATCTAACTACATACTTAACAGATTTATGCATAATATAATTCTTCCTATGGTAAATAAAAACTTATTTATTAAAAAGCCACCTATACTTAGAAAATTAATTACATAATGTACATTATCATTAACTCAATTATTTTTAATTAGTATGGTTGCATTGTTTTAAATGGTATGGTTGACAATGGGCGTTATATACTCAAAGAAGGTGATAATACAATTGGACGACATCCCTTAAATGATATCTACATCGAACATCCGGTAAGGATAATTTTTTTTAAATCTTGGTCAATTGCCACTTGTTTTTTTTATATGGATAGTTGACAATTTTCACCCATAATTTATTAGAACAAATTTGAGATGGTTTTATGTTGAATTTTTTTTTTTAATTCCACTGAGATCTAATCATGAGGAATTTTTTATTTTATTAGATTTCAATAACTTTTTTCATTTATTTTTCTGAAAAGAATAATTAGGTATACAATATATAAACATATAAAACATATAAAATATTAATGTTTAAAAATAAAAGCATTTTCATAAATGAAATTCTTTATAAAACTTACAAATTTTAATTAATGAATGTCAAAATATATGTAAAAATTGCTAATGAGATCTTAAGTAAGACAAGATAATAAAGAACCCAAACTTGTTTTCAAAATTTATTTATTGTAATTAGATAAATCGGTAATATTCAGTAAGTTGAAAAGAAAATAGGTTTTTTTAGCATGAAAGAAATGTAGGTATTTTAAATTTCTCAAGTGTTACTTAAAATGTCCTTCAACTGGGTGGTAATTGACTGATAATGTATATTTTTAATCAAATATTGTTATATTATTTCATATTTTATTAGTCAGTGTCAATGAATCACGCTGTTATTCAATGTGATTCTGACGGTGTTGTTCTATTAGATAAAGGAAGTTTAAATAAAACTAAACTTAATAAGGTAAACTTAATAATTTATATTCATAGTTAATACTTTATACCTACACTTTGATATAAATATTTTCTATATTTGGTATCAAAACATTTTTAGAAAAACTTGAGGAAAGATGTTGCTTATTTTCTTGAAGAAAATGCTTTATTGATGTTTGGAGAAGTCCAAGCTGATTATTTCATAAACGGAGAATCTAATGAAGTTACAAATAATAGCAAATCCATAGGTAATTTAAAAAAAAAATGATTATTCATAAATATACATAATAATTTAAGTTTATTCTTATTTTCACAATTTTTATACTTAGCATCAGATAACATTTCTGCACACAAAGGAACGCAAAATGATGGACTTTCCTTATCAAAATTGTCTAATACAGTAAGATTGTATATTTTATTATTTCAGTAATCCAATATTAAATTGTATTTAATCTTTTCAGATCAATACTTCAAAATCTTTTAGAACAGACATACCTAATGCAATTACTGATTTTAATGTATCCTTAATCAGAAATAGTTCTACGTGTCGAATAGAAAAAGAAGTTTCTCAAACCATTACTGGATCTGAAAGTGCTATGAATACTCTCAATGATATACACACAGAATTAAATTCTTCAAGTCCCAGTGATGAATATTTATTAGAAGCTCTTAGCCAAGTAGAAACAATGCAAAATAACATACATTCTAACAAAATATTTAACAATTTATCAAATAAAAATACTTCTATAATAAACCCAACAGAATCTATGCCTAAAATAACACGAGAAGATACTCCTAGTCCTGTAATGGATCTTGGAAGTTCATTTGTAACTACTAACATAACACCGGAAAGTATATTTCAGTCTCCTAATAAAATGAATACAGAATTAATTCGAGAAGACACTCCTAGTCCTGTAATGGATCTTGGAAGTTCATTTGTAACTACTAACATAACACCGGAAAGTATATTTCAGTCTCCTAATAAAATTAATACAGAATTAATTCGAGAAGACACTCCTAGTCCTGTAATGGATTTTGGATGTTACAATGATTATTTTGAAAATAAACTTGAAACCAATAATCATGATGTAATATCAGCCATTCAGTCCCCAAATAAAGATGACAAATTCAATAATACTCAAATTTTGGAAATACCTAATCTTAAATCTGAAAATGAATCTATTTCAATAAATCAATCATTTGGTGAGAAACAAAATGTATCTATGAATAATTTCAAAAATAGTTTTGATGCAGATGACAATGATATTTTATTTTGTGAATCCCAGAAAGTTAAATCTGGTGATCAATCAAGTATTCCAACTACACATTTATTTAATGTTCCCAGTAATTGCAACTTATCAAGTTCAAACAATATTAATTCAAATAAACAATACTCTGTAAAACCAGCAGAACCTTTAAACATAACTAAAAAAAGTCGGATACACAATGATGGTCTAAACAGTGTTTCTGAACAAAATAGATTACCATTAACAATATCTAATTTGAAATCTGCCACCGAAGGTCATAATATTGATAAACATAAAAGAAATGTTAATACTTTTGAAGCGGATGATGATGATATTTTCAGTAATTTTATTGAAGAAGAATGTAAATCTCAGCAACAAAATTTAAATTTGCATGAAAATCAAGACTTTTTCAACTGCCCTACACAAAAAAATTCAATTCCTAAAAAGGAAAATGAAAAACCAAAAATATCTTCTTCAATAAACGAAGAAGAAACACAAAAACCTCAAGAACTTTCAAAACTCAGTAAAACAAAAACTAGTACTTCAAACATTGACTCTAATAGTATTAATGGAGACTTAATAGAGGTTCTTAAAAAAGATAATGAAGACTTTTTCGATTGTCCAACACAAAAATTAAATATTTCTAAAAAAATAAATCCCAAACCAAAAGTTCCTTCTACAATACATAAAGAAGAAATTCAAAAATTTTTTGAATTCTCAAAACTAAGTAATAATAATTTAATTGTGTCAAAAAGTCATTCAACCAGTATTCATGAAGATTTAACACAGATCCCTGAAATGGATGATGATTTTTTCAACTTGCCTACGCAAAAAATTTCAATTTCTAAAAAGGTAAATGAAAAACCAAAATTGTCTTCTTCAATACAGGAAGAAGAAACGCAAAAATCAACAGAGTTTACACAACTCAGTAAAACAAAAACTAGTACTTCAAACATTGACTCTAATTGTGTTAATGAAGACTTAACAGAGGTTCTTAAAATAGATAATGAAGATTTTTTCGATTGCCCAACACAAAAATTGTCAATTACTAAAAAAGTACATCTAAAACCAAAAGTTTCTTCTACAATTCATGAACAGGAAACTCAAAATATTTTAGAATTCTCAAAACCTAGCAAAAATAATTTAACCGTGTTAAAAAAACATTCAACTAGTATACATGAAGAATTAACACAAGTTCCTGAAATGGATGATGATTTTTTCAATTGTCCTACTCAAAAATATGCATTGGCTAAAAAGATAAATGAAAAACCAATACTATCTTCTTCAATATATGAAGAAGAAGCACAAAAACCTTCAGAGCTCGCACACCTCAGTAAAACAAAAAATAATACTTCTATCAATGATTCTAACAGTATCAATGAAGACCTAACAGAGGTTCTTAAAATAGATAATGAAGATTTTTTCAATTGCCCAACACAAAAATTGTCAATTACTAAAAAAGTACATTTAAAACCAAAAGTTTCTTCTACAATTCATGAACAAGAAACTCAAAATATTTTAGACTTCTCAAAACCTAGCAAAAAAAAATTAACTGTGTCGAAAAAACATTCAACTAGTATAAATAAAGAATCGACACAGATCCCTGAAATGGATGATGATTTTTTCAACTGTCCTACTCAAAAATATACAATGTCTAAAAATATAAATGAAAAACCAATAATATCAAATTCAATACACGAAGAAGAAACACAAAAACCTACAGAGCTTGCACAACTCAGTATAACAAAATCCAATACTTCTAGCATTGATTCTACCAGTATCAATGAAAACCTAACAGAGGTTCTTAAAATAGATAATGAAGATTTTTTCGATTGCCCAACACAAAAATTGTCAAATACTAAAAAAGTAAATCGAAAATCAAAAGTTTCTTCTACAATTCATGAACAGGAAACTCAAAATATTTTAGAATTTTCAAAACCTAGCAAAAATTATTCATCTAGTGTGCAAGAAGATTTAACTCAAATTCCAGATGTGGACGATGACTTTTTCAACCGCCCTACTCAAAAAATTTCAATTTCTAATAATATAGTAGAAAAACCAAGAATATCAAATTCAATACATGAAGAAGAAACACAAAAACCTACAGAGCTTACACAACTCAGTATAACAAAAACCAATACTTCTAGCATTGATTCTACCAGTATCAATGAAAACCTAACAGAGGTTCTTAAAATAGATAATGAAGATTTTTTCGATTGCCCAACACAAAAATTGTTAATTACTAAAAAAGTACATCTAAAACCAAAAGTTTCTTCTACAATTCATGAACAAGAAACTCAAAATATTTTAGAATTTTCAAAACTTAGCAAAAATAATTCAACTGCGTCTAAAAATTATTCAACTAGTGTGCAAGAAGATTTAACTCAAATTCCAGAAATGGATGATGACTTTTTCAACCGCCCTACTCAAAAAATTTCAATTTCTAAAAATATAGTAGAAAAACCAAAAATATCAAATTCAATACATGAAGAAGAAACACAAAATCCTACAGAGTTTGCACAACTCAGTATAACAAAATCCAATACTTCTAGCATTGATTCTACCAGTATCAATGAAAACCTAACGGAAGTTCTTAAAATAGATAATGAAGATTTTTTCGATTGCCCAACACAAAAATTGTCAACTACTAAAAAAGTAAATCGAAAATCAAAAGTTTCTTCTACAATTCATGAACAGGAAACTCAAAATATTTTAGAATTTTCAAAACCTAGCAAAAATTATTCATCTAGTGTGCAAGAAGATTTAACTCAAATTCCAGATGTGGACGATGACTTTTTCAACCGCCCTACTCAAAAAATTTCAATTTCTAATAATATAGTAGAAAAACCAAGAATATCAAATTCAATACATGAAGAAGAAACACAAAAATCTACAGAGCTTGTGCAATTCAATAATACAAAAACTAGTATTTCTAACACTGATTCCATCAATATAAAAAAAGAATTAACAAAGGTTCTTAAAATAGATAATGATGATTTTTTCAACTGTCCAACACAAAAATTGTCATTTACTAAAAACACAGATCTAAAACCAAAAGTGTCTTCTACTGTACATGATGAAGTAACACAAGAACTTATAGATAAACCTATTGGAAATATAGAAAGTACATCCAATAGTAATACAATCAGTAAACATAAAAGTTCAATTCAGGTTCCCGAAATAGACAATGATTTCTTCAACTGTCCTACACAAAACATTTCAATTGCTAAAAAAATAAATTTATTAGCTAATGTATCTAGTATAGCAAATAAAGAAAATACTCAAAAACCTGCTGAGTTTTCAGAATTAAATAAAACAAATACTAATATTTCTAAGACTGATTTTACCAATAAATATAATGATTTCGGTAAGTATCATGATACTAATTAAATTATTTAACTGTGAATCTAGATTTCAGAAGTATTATTTTTTTATTGTGTTTCAGATAAACTAAACAACCATAGACAAGCTATTGAACCTGACAATAAAAACGTTCAAAAATCAAAGTGTATTAACTCTAATACAATTGACCTATCAAATGTCCAACTACCAGTATGTAACGATAATTCTTCTAACAGCTTAAAAATTAATAAACCAAAAATTTATGTTAGAGAAGATCTATGCATATCATATTCTGGCAATTCAAGCAATTCCACAAATATCTTAAATAAACCTAATGAAAATACTGTAATGAATAATATAAATATTACAGTGCCTATTTTAAAAAACATTAATTTAACAGGTTGTTCAAAAACTTCTATTGATAGAAAAACTGATTTAAACACATTATCCTCTATTAAGCAAGAACATTTAACTGATGATTCTGTGCAGTCTCGAGTATCTATTTCCCGTAAACATAATGACCGACTGAAACGAATGGATGAATCTATATTTAGTCCATTAAATATACCTGATATAAGTGCAAACTCATTGTTAGAACATCATTCATCTTCAAAAACTGTTGAAGATAATTTAAATGCCTTGAACTGTAAACCATCTACTTCTAGTAATGATGCTTCTGTGTGGAAATCATTTTGGAATAAGAAAAAAGTACAATGTCAGGTTAAAGGAAAAAGTGATAAACAAGGTAATAGCAAAATCACACATGAAGTTAAAGAGAATAAAGAACGGTACCAGACAAGAGCAATGACTAGAAAAGAAAATGCATCAATACTTAATAGAAAACGAAAGCAGGATGGTGTTGAAGAAAGTAACAAAAAAATATGTACCAGGAAAAAAATATTAGAATCATTGGTGAGTGATTAAGTAGATTTTATACTCAATAAATATTAAGATGTCATTAACCACATTTGTTATTTCAGTCTTACACGTGGAAAACATTATAGCAAATTTTTTAATTTATCAAATAAATTATACAGTTTAAAATTTAAATTGTGTTTAGGTGGTGTTGATTCTAAATTTTTCATTTTAGTAAACAAATAAAACCTTTTAAATAAATGTTAAGCTAATAAAATCAAAAATATTATTTTTATTTTTTAGTTTCTTTCAACATTAATAACGCTTTATAGTAGTTTACCACATTTTTTCTTAAACATGTTATTATTGTTTATTCTATAATATGTAGAAATATGAAACCTTGATGTGTCTTCTTAAAACTTGATTACATAAAAAAAAAATTAGTATTTTTGCTAGAAGATACTCGCAAACCACCAAATATATTAATAAATATGGAAAAGCCAAAATGTAAAAAAAAAAGGTCATACATAAATTCATATTAAGAAATTTTTTTTTGTAAAAATGTTACAATAAGATACGAGCCATAAAAGTCTATGACGCGAGCCGCGGTTTGGCCACCCCTGATATATAATATATTTATTTTACAATGAAGTTTTACTTTTTAAAATATATAGATTTGATAAATAATTGTAACAAACTATATTTTTTTGTAATTTTAGGTTGAAAATTCAACAGAAACTGTTGTTAGTTTTAGTTACCTCAAGAGCCGTCACCTGCAAGAAATGAAACAATTTGTTGACAAAACAGGTATTATAATGTTTTATGTTTAAAGCTGAGTGGTCTAAATAATTACAAATTGTATTTTTTTTAAACCTAAATTGTATGTTATTACTAGGAGGTACGGTTACAGACGAGATTACAGAATGTTCAGTGTTGGTAACAGACAAGATACGTTGTACAATGAAAATACTGTCGGCAATAGCTAGAGGATGTCCAATTGTCAATGCCAATTGGCTCAAACATTCTTATACTGTTCAAATGTTTCAAGGTTTTTGTCTTGCATGTTCTTTATTGTCCACTGTATATAATATAATATTATTAAATATGTTTAGACGTTGATGATTTTTTAATTGTGGATAAAGATGCAGAAAGAAAATACAAGTTTCAGCTAAAAGAATCATTAGCCAAAGCCAAAACGAAAAGACTCCTAGATGGATATAATGTGCTGGTTACTCCATCAGTGAAACCTGGTCCCCAAGAAATGAAAGGTAGTGTTTTGCGTATTATAGTAATGTTGTTAGTTGTTACTTATAAAGTTATATAAGTAAAAACCAGATTGGTATGCACTTATAATTATTAAATATACTATAAATTAGAGTGAATTGATTTATTATAAAATTTAAAAGTAAGATTATTTTACAAGGAATCTCTAATACTTTTATTGTTTTTTTAATTGCCAAGTAAATTATGAGTATTTTGAAACTGTACATTTTTTAGAAATTGTAAAATGATCATTGCTTGCCTTAAAATGATTATACCACCCAAGATATCTTCCTTTTTTCTTATATTTAATGAAATCTTAACATAATTTATAACATCTAAACCAGTGTTTCTCAACCGGTGTTCTGCGGCGCATAAGTGTGCTGCAAATTAACTGTAGGTGTGCCGTGAGTCGAGGCCATGGTACACACGTACAGTATTATTAGGTGTTAAAAATAGGAATTTCGCAGTACTTAATTTTCTTAGTGTTCCGTCAAAATGTATTGTTATAAAAAATGTGCCATGAGCATAAAAAGGTTGAGAACCACTGATCTAAATAATTACAACCATCAATATCCTATCTTTAAATTTTATAATAACTCAATTTGTTTTAATTTTAAAATAACAGTAAAATGGATTATTGTAAATTTAAAATTTGTTGATGATAATATCAGGTTTAACATTAGATTTATTCAGAATTAATTTACAGATTCTAATAATTTAAGATAATATTGAATAATATAGTTTCAATACAAAAAAAAAAAAGTTGGTTAAGTGAATATCGCTCTGCTGAGTCTGCTGTATAGTAGAGATGGAGAGTAGTTACTATTATAGTGACCATTATGGATGTGTTAAATTTGAATGCAATGACATGTATCATTGTATACGAAAATCGATTCTGAATAGAGATGATTTGTCAGTCTAGGATAATTAGTAGGATATATTATATTATTACCTATATTTAAATTGTAATATATCGTTATTTTACTAGATTTCGTAAAATTAATTTTATAGGCTAATTTTTTTCTTTATTGACACTGGAGTTTTTTTTTTTGTAGTTATTTTAAGAAAAAGTTATGGAGAAATATTGTATTGGGATTTTTAACCTTAGATATAAACTACAAAAAATTTATGAATTTTCAACTTCAAAATTCCTTGCAAATTTTTGCGATTTTGATATATTTCATAAACGTTTGAGTTTTAAATGCTTATAAACAAAAATTGTGACTAATGATTTTAGATTTTTTTTTTGCTATGATAAGTATAACTTATAATAAACCATGTAAATCTAAGCTATGCATTACAAAATTTTGTTATTTTATCGATTAAGTATAAAAACTCATCGACTGTATGTATATGATATAAAAAATTGTTACAAGATTCTTATGAAAAATCTGGTTTTTACTCATAAGTCATAATATATAAAGTGTATTGCTAAGATTAATCCATTATTATTTGAATTATATTGATTTTGGTTTCAGTGATTATAAGTTGTGCTGGCGGCAATTATGTCTTAAATTGGACAAATACACAATACTCAAAGGAATTGATTGTAACGTGCGATAAAGATCGCAATCGATGGAAGCCAGCGTGGGATAATGATTTTGCCAAAATAATAGACAGTGACACTCTTGTAACATCGATTATTAGACAAAAATTAACTATATAATGTTATAGGTTACCTCTTGTTAAAATCTGTACAAAATGAAATGTATATAGTCACCAGTTAATAAGTTAATGTAATCAAATATTTCACCTAAACCAATTTTATCTGTACATAATACAGTGAAACCTTTACAGTCATGGGAAATTAAATAATGTCCACTATAGGAAGTTGTTTACTATTTGGAAAACCTTTATATAGTGGACATTTGTGAAGAATTACTAAATGTCCACTATTAGAAGGTGCTATAGGGAAAAGTTACAAACAATATGCACATGATATAAACATGTGTGCATATAAGAAATATATTTTACAAAATGTTAATTATTATTTAAATGTATTTATTATAAATATTTTTGTGATATGTTTTTATCTAGAGTTAAAAAAAATCAATTATTTTTTTTAGCTAATGTTTTATATTTTTTATAATGTATTTACAAATTGGCTAATGTGGATAATCCAATCGCATCTTCATTATTTTCAAATTTTACAAAATGTATGAAAAAATAAATTTGTATTTTTACTACCCACTTAAGCGTTTTTTGGATAGTATATTATATTATGGTCAGATGAATAGAGATTATTTATAATTTTGTAATTGGTTTTTAGTGTCTTTGTTGACTACTGAGTGCCAGTTGTATTGTATACATATGATGGGGATTTAAGAGTGTCCACTTTTGAGAGGTGTCCTTAACAGAGGTTTCACTGTATTAATAATAATTGATAAATAATTGAGATGTGTTATAAAAAATCTTAAATTAGAGATGTATATTAGCTGATAAACAATAAGATATGTTTTTACATTTATAATGAATAATGTATATTAACTACATTGTTTTGTTACAAAAAATACTTTGAAAATGAATTAAAATAACAACTTAAATATAGTTTTTAAAATTGTTATTAATTATTTTTTAGATGATGTATTAACCTACTCAAATCAAAAAATATACTCAATGCCTTTTATAAAATTAGTGTTTTAAAAAATTTTTCAAACATTAACAATCTACATTAAAAAGACTAAAAAGTGATCTCTTTTAGATGAGTTAAGAAATAACATTTTTAAATTTATAAAAAAAAATATTAATCTTCAGTCTCAGAATGATTAGAAAATTTAGAAAAAAATTAATTAATAAATATTCTTAAAGATTTTTTAAAATAAGCAGCAAAAAAAAATAATACCATTATAATAATAATTACAAATTTGCATTATAAAAAATAAGATATAATTATAATACACATAGATAATTAAATTAATTTTAGTGATGAATCTAAATTTGTATTCAAAATTGATATCAGACATTATAATTAGTGTAATGATTGATGTTGTAGATTGTATTTTTGACCCGAAATTAATCATGGTCTAGCCAAATTAATTCAGTTAACTTTTTAACTTAATACTCATATAACTTAAAAAAATATATATAATACATAACATTTCAAATAACAATCTACTTAACTACAGAAAAAGACAAAGGTATCAATTTAAATTTATTATAATATTGTAAGAGCTAAAGAATTTTTTTTTACTAACATTATAATTAAAACTACTACAGTAAAAATAAAATAAAGCATATCAGCGTCGATTTACCCTACAGGCAAAATAATCAGGTGATTAGAGCGACAAATTTGCTGCACTTAAAAATAAAATGTTTTCATAATATTATTAAATTATAATTTGAGACGGTGGCAAATGTCCTGCTTGAAGGCGGCAAATTGCTTAATCCGCCACTGAAGCATATATATATATATATATATGATATACACTATGACTATACAGTGAAGCACTAAAGTTTTATAAGGGGTGGGGTGGGGTTAAAATTTTAACTTATACTGTATTATCTGTACATTTTTTTTTTGATAAAAAATAAACTATAGTACAAAATTATTTATAATATTATTATAATTGGATTACTATTACATTTTTAAATATTGGAAACTACGTGGATATAAAATAAATAAAAAACATCAACAAACAAATAAAGTAGCAACGATAAAAAAAACCGATTACGTTTTTGTCAAAAAATTAAAAACCAAAAAACAACCTGAGAAATGGTACCCCGGTAAAGACAATGACTATGTAGGAAACATTACTAAGTTTACAGGTGAATTAAGTTCAATTCAAGTGTTTACACCGTATGGCTATTTTATTCAACTTTTTCCGGATTCTATTTTTGAACTTATTGCTAACGAAAGTTGTCAATATGCAGTCCAAAATGGTAAGTTTTCATGCCATGTTTCTAAAAATGAAATAAAAGCTTTTATTGGTGTTAATATTATTATGACGTATATAAAGTATCCTAACACTAGAATGTATTAGTCAAGTGAGCCTGATCTAAGAATGAATCAAATTGCAAATGTTATGTCCGTTAATAGATTTAATGAAATTATTAAATGATAATAATATAATAAATAAATAAAAATTGTATAAATATTTGAATATTATTTTATTGGTATCAAAATGAATTTTACGCGCATAGTGGCACATATGAAGCTATTTGATAAATTTCTCATTTTCATATGATTTTTTAAACTAAAATTTTTTTTATAATTTTCCCTTTATATTGAAGCTAAATTGTAACGAAAAAAAAAATTGTGTACATCAAGAGGTTTTTATTTTTTAACTTTTTTTTTGAAAAAACGTTTATTTCAATTAATATTTTTTCAATCTGTACTAGGGGGCACAATAAGTAAAAGGTTTAGCATAAGAAATAAAAGGACAGTGAAAGACATGAAGGAGCTTCACATTAGAGGCACCTGAGCTTAAAAATAATTTAATTTAATTTGATTTCCTTGAAAGGTATGCATTAAGTGTTGAGTAGGTCTCTAGGCCAGTTTCTTTTGAGACGTCTTGGCGGGTTTTCAGGAAGATGGTTGGAGTGAAGTTGAGCGATTTGGCGGTTGGGGTGGTCGGCCGTTTTGGAGTGGAGGCGAGTATAGAATTTGGCAGCTGTTTGTTTGATAGTAGCAATTTTTAGCTCGTTGTGAAGGCTGACATTTGTAACGTACCAGGGGGTATTCACAGTCATTCGTAGGCAAATGGCTTGGAAAGATTGGATAGTTCTGGTGTTAGCTGGTTTGGCTGAACCCCAGAGGGCGATTCCGTAGGACCAAATAGGTAGAAGTAAGCTCTTATATAATAGTAGACGGTTAGATGTGCTCATTTTTGATTTCAGGAGTGGTCTTAAAATATATATTGAATATATAGAATAATTCTGTGCTTTTACCTCCAATATCAATTTTCCTTAATCGACGACTTTCATGTAAACAACTGATATCATCAATTCCATGCAAGAAAACAACTCCTAAAACATTTTTTTATCATATTGGATTCTAAATTTATAATAATATTAAGAGCGTTTATAAGTTAGTACTACTGTCTTTTTCGTATTTGTACATATACAGGGTGATTCTTTAATCGTAAAACACTCATTATTTCAAAAAGTATTCATGTTTTTCAAGTTAATAAAAAAACAACGTTTTTATTAAAAAATTATATTTTCAAATATTTTTTATCTTTATATTTTTCTAAGTTGTTTACTCATTAGAACGACAACATATAGTTTTAATTTCATATTTCAGAGCAGAATAATTTTCTGAGTATTTTGATACATACGATTCGAATTTATGGCGAGTAGTTTATGAGTTATACTTATTTAAAGTTTAGACAAGCGGAGTATAGGACAAACGTTTTGCGGGGTAACCCATTACCACTCTATGTTTTTTCTAACAAAAACAATTCACTTAAATGTAATCATATTTATAAATTATATACTGTAATAACTATAAATTTGAAATAATTGATATATTGTATTTCTAAAACAATATTAAAACAAATAAGTACAAACCATTTGCTATAGGCCCCGACATCATGATGTTTTCCTTAACTGACTGTACATTGTTATCTTGAGGAAAATTCTCTATAGTGAAATTGTTAATTAATAATTTGTTTTATATTATTTAAACAATTTTTTAATAAAGTAAATGATATAAGTATGTATATAAAAATAAACCATTATTTTAATTGTATACTAAAATTTCTGTTGTATGAATAGCAATTTATTACTTTCTGGCAAAGTCTGATGGAAATTACTACGTTGAAGAACTGCCACTGGACGACCTGTGCATTTGTCCGTCAGTAAAGCAGCACGGTATGGACGCCAAACTGAAAATTATTTAACTTAAAATTTTGTTTTTATTTTATTTTCGTTCTTTATACAAAACTTTGTGAATTGTTATTTGTGTATTTTGGTTTTTTTCCTTATATTTTTGTTTAAATAACTAGCACATTCGTTGCAATTGCAAAAGTCGCAAGACAGTCTAGAAACTTAGTTTAGCTGATCTAACCAATTTATTGAATGAACTCTTCCATCCTTTGCTAAGAAATTATTTTACAGTTATGGCCTCTGTCCTCAATGAAGCTGTTGAATTCCTTATACGCTGTGAATTCAAAATATATTTTAATTTCAGATTTTTTATTGTGGGCAATCCTGCTGACAATCGGTCCACGACAATGTGCATTTTTTTTTTATATATTGTTGAGATGTTCTTAAATCAAAATTAACATATATATATACAATTAATATGAATAAATAATAATTTCAGTAAATAAAATTACAAAATATAAGATTGTACAATAGATTTACATCTAGGAAACTTGCTAGTTTTGAAATTTTAGAACTCTAAATTTTGTATTAAATATTAACAAATGTTTTTCAACTGTTTAATTTATTATATCTGTATATCTGTATATATGTATTGAATAACTTATGATTTATAAATATAGTAAAGATATTTAAAATTTTAATTAATTTTTTACTGCATTTCATGTACCCACTGATATTTGAATTGATATATAGGTATTTCAATGATTTGATAATATTGAGCCCTTTACAAATTTAAGATTTTATAATTAGGTTTTACTTGTATAACAATATAATGAATTGGCTTCTTTTTTTTTTAATGGTAATTAATATTTTTTCATGTTTTAATAAACATTGAAAGACCATTCTGTGTTTGATTGAAAGATTATTTTAGATTATTCTAGTCAAATTAATTTAATATGCTTTTTAGGGAATTTTTAAGTTTATATTTAAATATTATAAAATTAAAAATGTTTCAGACCGAAATAACTCACTCAACATTGTCCACAAATTTGGATGCACTACTTGAAATGTTTGTTTTAAAGTTGAATGAAAACTTTCAACATTATTATTCGTCCGACGTGGTTGATCATAGACAGAAAAACACTTTGGATCCATTCTTATAAGCCAAAAACTGAATGCATAAAACAGTATTAGGAATATAATACTTAAATGTGAATAAGTATGATTTTATAAACATAATAATATACCTAGAAAAATAAGTGAAAAATCTAGGTAATAATACTCCATTAATTTGGGCATAATTTTTCACTTCTTAAAACCCCTGTTCAATTTGATGAACAGGCAATAGAGCCAACACCGTACAGTCCTTACACATTTTTAGACATATTTTAGCCTCTCTCTTTTGTCTAATGTATCCTAAATATCCCATTCTCTTGATATTCTTTTGCAAACTCTAAATATTAAAAATATATTAATCATTATGTGAAGCAAGCTTGAAGTATAATTAAATAAAATATGCAATATTGTTATGCCATACCTGTAGAAAGTGAAACCAACATGAAAATATCTGAGCTTCAGGATAAATATCCAGAAAAACATGACGGAGGGCTACTTCAAAATCTGTCATAATGGTCAATGGCCTAACTTCTGGAAATTTAATTTTGAACCTTTCCATCACTTTTCTATAAGAAGCCTCAGTTTTTGCTTCCATAGGCACAAAGTATACAGGTAAAGACTGAAAAAAAAAATAAAACTTTAATATTTTTAAACTTAATACTTGAAAATAATTACATAATAGCTTACATGATTTTACAAAATTAAATGAAATATAAAAAGTTTTTGACAGTAAGGTGTAGATGGAACAACCTTGAATGTGGCTGTAATATTCGTATAGAATAATAAGCACTCAACGTAATTAACATGGTCTATTTATTGAATCGTAATAAGTCATGGTAGTTCGCGACACAACTTCGCAACGAATACTGACTGACAGGTAATAATAAATATAAATTCACCTGGGTCGGCGCCATACATACCACTATCGATAAGCGATAACAAAATGATACATACAATATAATATTACACAAATATCACACCTCCCCCATTAAAACTGAACATATATATGTACATCAAAATCAAAAAAAATAATTATAATAATAATAATAAAATATTCATACATACATATTGAAATTACATTTATAAATATATATATTTTACAGTTTACATTGGTAAACCATTAAACACATATTTGAGTAGATATATTATATGCATGCGTGTGTGTTTGGAAGTTTAAGAATATTATTATTATACAAACGCGGCATTTCGATCTATAACATAATATTATTATTCTGGAACAAAAATCGTATTCAATAAAATTAACATCAATTGGTACTAATCAGACAGTAGTTTTGGGCTGTATATACTATATGATATACATTATGTATCGTGTCGAACTATGTATTACGTTTAAAACGATTCATACACAGACTACGTATAAGTATATAATATAAATATATAATATGTATGTATATGTGTATATTATAATACACCTAACTCGATAAAAAGGTAATAATGAAAAATAACAACGTCTAGTTTATTATTTTTATTTTCAGCGTTAATATTTTATAAACGAAATCAGATGATATTATATTTCTAAATAATACCATCGGTGCACAATAGATGTTTACCTTTCGATAGAGTAAAATTACTTTGATTTGCCATTTTGATGATGATTTCTAGTAAAAAATTGAATCTAGTTTGTACTTAGTAGTTAGTGGAGTGAAATGAAAACAATTTTCGTTACATAAAATAACCTGGTAAAACAATAAAAAATAACTGCAGAAGATACTCGACATTTTCACCAAATGTTTTCATCAGAATTTTCTAAATATTTTGATGTTTTTTGATATTATTGTTTATATACATTTTAAACATTTTAATTTTTAGATATAATAAATATCGATTGAAAAATATTATCAAAAATTGATAAATTTAATATAAGGTTCCTCATATAAGCTTTTATTTTAGCTATTTAAAAATATTAAAAATACTTATGCACGATTTTGGTTACGACTTTACGAGTACGCTCCACACGCGTATGACATAAGACATACGCTATACAACGTGTCAGTATAAAACACTAAAACTGCAAATTGAGCTGTTTTGCTCATTGACTATATAATTGTATTAGTTACATAACTATCTAGTATCTAAACTTATAACACAGGTTTTTATTGTTTTTAATATATTATATTTATTTAAGATAATAAAACATTACTCGTAGGAATTTAACACTTTTACGTATATTATATTATTATGAATTTAACTATACGCGATATAATTTTCAATTTAAATTAAGTTATCTACTTATGATGTGAATCTATTTTGAATGTTTTACGGTGTTGTACTATTTACCGTAGAATTAAAACACCGTGGTAAATTATTTTAATAGTTATGTATATCAAAAAAATACATCATCGAAATATTTTTCGTGATATAGATTAACAGACAGTCTCCGCTTTGAATCCTTTTTCGTATACAATATTATATCATTGTATTCAAATTTAAAACGCCCATAATAGTGAACTATTCGATAACTAATATACAGCAGAGCGGTATCAACTTTCCTATTCTTTAAGTTTAAAAGAAAAATGAAAAACTTTTGGGAAATCTGTTTTAAGTGTTGAAGTGTTCTTATTTACAAGGAAAAATGTTATCATGTATCATAAGTCGAATAAAAAAATGTTGAATGTCGTAAATAAAAGAGCTAAATTATTAAAAAAAAATGTCTGTGTCTAACATAAATATTTATCAGAAACTTTCTTCGAAGAGTTAAAGATCAGTGTTTTTTCTTTAATAAAAAAACCATTTGAGAGGGCCAAGCTTCTGCAAGCCTCCTACCAATCTTGGCATATGGACAGAAGTAAATATTCCCAAAAAATGTTATTACTTCATAATTATTGAGACAAATAGTTTTTAACCATCACATCCTAATCATCCAAATACTATGTACAAAATGTAGTACAAAATCATTTTGTATTTATTGTTTAATAACTAATATAACTATGATATTATATAAATGTTAATACATTGGCAATGCGTTTTGTGTGTGAACAGTCATCTTTTCGTGGTCCCCCAGAAAAGATAAGTTTAATAATATTTTATTTACACAGACCAGAATTTCTCAAA
Source organism: Rhopalosiphum maidis (assembly GCF_003676215.2). Taxonomy (NCBI): domain Eukaryota; kingdom Metazoa; phylum Arthropoda; class Insecta; order Hemiptera; family Aphididae; genus Rhopalosiphum; species Rhopalosiphum maidis. Next base: position 3,993,014 of record NC_040878.1, on the reverse strand, counting down.
CTTTATTTCGTATAACAATCATCATGATGACATATATTACTAACCAGCCACTTACCACTGTTCGCAAATTACTAAAAATAAGTGTATTCAAAATTTTAAAATTTTAATACTTTTATTCCAAATTTGTAACGCAGTATAATACTAAATTATTATATAATCTATATTCTGCACTGCAGTCTATCACGTAACACAGTTTAAGAACTGCTAATATAGTTAAACTAGTCAGGATAGAACAATAATTACGTATAAGATATTCAAATTTTTTAAATTGCTTAACTAACAACTACACGGTAGACGTGTTCTAGTGACTCTACACTACATAAAATCACTAAACGGGTATGTTTTGCTTTTCAGTGTGACGAAAGAATTATTTTTCAAAATATTGTCTCATACGAAATGACATAAGCAGTATACACTATACACACATCATATTATCATTGTAAACCGTATTATCACTTTTTTCTAACAATAATGTATTGCTGATGATCAAAATTGTTTCATTAGACAAAAAAAAAAAATTCTCTCAACACGAGTTGTTTTCTATTTCTTATATAGACATTCATAAGTAGGCACGCGTGTTCACTACGATCGAAAACGGATTAAACAATTTTTACGTTGGACTGTTTATGATAATAATATAACCGTCTCCAATTGCTGTTTACTCTTCTACGTGGACTGTATAAATGCGTAGGCAGTTTATAGTTTGGGGCGGCATACGCGCGCTATCACGCAACTGTTGTTACGAATCTTCTCCGATCGGACTAACACATAAAACATAATACAACGGCCACTATAAACGCATTGAGCGACAATTTCCTAGATGTATTATATATCGTTTTGTTAAACAATAATGTAAACAGTGAATTTTTCGTCTTGACCATCGGACAACCGGTCGCCCAGTATTTTTCACTTTCGCGCTCGCGGCTCGCAGGTGAAAGGCGTTCGCCGCCCGTGTCGGCGGCCCTATTCCTGCACCGGCACAACCACCACCGCCGCTACCTCCACCGCCGACAACACCATCTCGCGCACGTGACGGTCGCTACGACGGCGGTGACGTTTCAGGGTGGGAGCGGAGGAGCACGTGACGACCGCTACGACTGTGCGCCGACCGCGCCGAGCGTGCAGAAGCGTTCGGGTGTCCGGTACGCAACCATCGAAAAGATGGCGAAAACAGCATCATCAACGACGTCGGCGGTGGTGACGGTAGTGGTGGCGTTGGCGGTCGCGTGTCGTTTCGCGTTAGCGGCCGGCCAAGATTCGGACGACGCGGCGGCAGCGATGGTGTTCTCCGAAGACGCGTCCATGATGGGGGCGGACGAGCTGACCGCCCGGCCGCCGCCGCCGCCGTCCCCGGACATGTCGGCGTACGCGTCGCCGGCCGGCCGCGCGTCGGTGGCCAAGCCGGGGGCCACCAACATACAGAAGGTGTACAGGACGGCCAAGGCGGTGGACGCGATGTCGGCCATGGTGATGATGGTGGCCGCGGCCACCGGCTCGGGCACGGCGACGGCGGAACCGCGGGTCAACGAGACGTACGGCGGACCCGACACTTCCGACCTGGAGTGGCTGTCGAACGTGTACAACCCGCACCGGTGGAACCCCGCCCAACTTCCGGCCGCGTCTAAGCTGTCGGTCCGGTGCCGGGACGTCATGAAGACTTACCTGGAAGCGCTGCGCCGCGGGTCGTTTTGGGCGGCTAAAAGTGAGTGGAGCCGAGTCGTATATTAATATAACTATAATATCGTATTGCGCGAGAACACGCTAAGACCGTGTTTATTGACAATACACACATAATTTGTTATCCCGATGACCCGCGATTTGCTCAGAGCAGGACGTCACCACGTCTGATACGCTCGTACTATTGTGCAATTTCGTAGAGTTTGGTGTTTTTTTAAGATCAAAAATTATTTAATATCTTGACACGCGTTATAATGCGTTTTGTGCTACGATTATATTGCCTCAGTTCAAAATTGTAACGGTTCAAAAAATAAGTTGTCTGTGCGATGATATCATTCGGTGTAGGTATTTTTACTCAAAAACGAGAATGTGGTCGAATTTTGACTTTATAGGCTAAAAATGTATTCCGAATTTGAGTTTTCTATCTAAAAAATATAAATATCACATGGCTGATATTGTATAACAATTTTCTCAATTATTTTTGAAAATATACTTATTCCTGAACAATGATTTTATTCGAGTTGTTGCAGCATTGAACTGAGGTATATCGAATTTCAAAGACGATAATATTACACTCGTGATAATAATGATACTTTATCTACCAAAAAAACTATTGATTTTGGTTAGAATAAGGCCGACCGTGACTGTATCGCGAGCGTAGATCAATCTCAAACATTTCGATCACACTCGAGGTGGTCGAGATACGTCGCGAATACATATAATGATGAATTTTTGTTTTCGCGTTGGAGTAATATGCAGAAGGGTGTCAAGTCCGTTTGCTTACTACGTTCTGTGCACAGTATATCATACACTATTAGAGCTGTATAAACATCACAATTTACTGTAAAGACATTTTACGATTTACGTCATTTTCGAAGTGTCAGTTAAGATAAATCTTGTCCGTTCTCGTAATATCCGCCGTTGTTTGAACTCACGAGAAACACAAATTACGACGAACACCGAAATAATCTCTCTATACATTAATAACAATATCCGTGTAATGTGTATAATATCATGCGTGTTATGACAACTATCGAGAGATTAACAGCGATTCGTGGACGACGACATTTTACCATAAGCATTCGTTCTCGACGTGTTAGTTCATACTATTTGTTTTCAACGATCTCTGTTCTCGCCGAGTTATTATTTTTTCTTTGTGCATCGTAACTCGCGTACCTATATTTACGTTAAAGCCTTACCGAAGTTATAACCACTGCAATCGTGTTAATGTTAAGTAGGATACGCCTTGACCCTGTGACGAACGGGTCTTTTCGTTTCTTAATAATATTACGAATAATCAATTGGCATAATAATAATATATATTATCGTTATTATTACGGCGTCGACAATACCACTGCCAATTTATGAATTACACTGTAAAAATGCATGATTCATTACGAGAAAGTTCGGACACTCATTGTCTGTAACCGTATTAATGTATTAGTAAACATTGTACATTAGCATAATATCTCAAGGCTCATCGGTTGGTTACGGAAATGTGCTGACAGTATTGAGCAACGTTATTCCGAGTTAATCAGGCCTATTTCTATTACCTCCGTAGAGATATCGCGTAATTCAAGAAGTATATACGTATACGTATTGTGCAAATCCGTTTCGTACATTTTGATTTTGAACAGATGGATGTTCGCGTTGTAATCCTCACATTTTTAGTCAAGTCATCACTGATATCAATCATTTTAATTGATCTCAGTCGATAACGAAATCACATTTAGGTTATTTTATAATTAATTTATGAAACGATATCGAAATCGTCTTGGTACTTACATTTTTCTGCATTTATAGCCAACCAACTACGTTTTATACGAATGTAAAATACTACATCGTAGTATCCATTCGTATTGGAATAATTCGAAATTCTCTAAAGTTGACCAAATCATATGGTGAACAATGATGTTTACAAACAAATGTTTACAGTCTGAAAATATAATTTCTTTTACATAATTTACATAATAATAGTTACCTACTTGAAAATATTTTCACTATTTTACTATACACGTATAGAACGGTACACATGATATGCGTATTTAGAATACCTACTTAAAATATATAGTACAGTTACTCGTACCTATAGCAAAAATCTATATTTGAACACGGTCCTTCAAATATGATGCCCACGTCGATAAAACATTTCGTTCACGCACTTAGATAGTTCGATTTGTCATATTATACTCCAAGGTTAGTCATATATAATATAAACATATACCTATACTCTTTAGGCATATAAATACACGTAAAAGTTTTTTTTTTTAAATATCACTGATTCTGTGTACAGGGGTATTCGATGACACCCCACAACCTATATAACATTATATTATATAAGCCTTAAAGTGTGTATGTTCAGGCTTCAGAAGAAAGTAAAACTAAAATGTGAAGACAGTAATATATAAATTTATGACGCCCTGAATAAATGCGAAAAAAACCAGTCGGACCACCTTGAACGAGAAACTCTGTTCAACGGTACTTTCCATCGAATCTGGTGATGCTAATAATCGTGTGTCGGTGACAAAAACAAACAAAAATAACCGATTCTCCAAACTACCGATTAATGTCTGTTAACATTGTTTTAGTTGATTTAGATTTATTTTGTTATAACCTTTTGTACACATAATATATATACACTATTATAGGTATATTATATGCTATTCGTATATTTTCGTATTCATTTAGTTAAAAATCGAAACAAAATAATATTATTTGCAATCAATGTTAAGATTGAAAAAAAATAATATTTTTCTGTCAATGGTAAGATCGAGAATTTCCTGAAGAAAGTTCATAATGATTTTTTTTTAAGTGGCCAATTATAGCATTACATAGAGTTGTGCAAATTAGAGTAATAACTTGGTGCATAGTTGAAAATATTTTTGATTATATACAGTGGTTACAGAAATAAAAGACAATTATTTCAAGTTTAACGAATCAACCGTGCAGTGTTAATCAATACGAAGACAGAGAAAACGAATAGATGTATTTATTTATATATTTCTAAATAATTATAAATTTACCAAGTCAAACTTTTGATTTATTTTCATCAGATAATTTTATAGAGTTCAAATGCGGCTCATAAAAACTTTCTAAACTGATTTCTGAAATGATTTAAGAGACGACGAGTTTCCAAACACTAAATGGCCGTAACACATTTTTTTATATACTTGAATGAGTGCGGTTTTTTGGTGACAGCTATGTATTAAGATATGTTATTTAAACTGTGGTCTTCATTTGTTTGTTTGTTTGTCTAATATAATATATGTTTATATGTTTGTTTTGAATTAAGAGAAACCGCATGGTTTATTTCCTCTCCTTTTTCAATAGAACGTGTTATAAAATAAAAATAATATGCATTGCCTACTAGGAAAATATTTTAACGACGAACAAAGCGTATATTATTGTAATAACACGTGTATAATAAATAGTTATAGGTGTATCAGGAATTGTTAATAAAATTTAATTTATTGACTTTTTTTTTTAAAGCCATTTATTAATTATATTTCGATTTAATTTAATTTTGTTAAATTTGAGTTATGACTGATGAGCAATTATAACCGTACAGTGATTTAGCTGATGATAATGAATTCGAGGAAACCTCTAAAGCAAGTAATACACTGACTGTCAAAAAAAAAATGACTGTTTATGTATTTCAAAATCTATAGACATTTTAAAATACTGTCTATGTATACAAAACAGAAAAATACGTTACATAATAAATAGTAATAAAATCATCATTCATAATACAACCGTATGAATCGTATGTATTGTTATACGATCACAAAACTCTATTAGGCTTCGGTTTCAACGAAACTGAGTAGTTTTATAATTTCGATTAAAAACTTGTTTAGTGTAGACTGTATATTATAGTTGTACCTATACCCAGAGGCGTTTGAAATTAATTGAAATATTGAAATAAAAATATGAAATATGTGATTAAATATCAATGATGGTTTAACAAATATCTGAAAAACAATTCGCGGTAGAAATCTATTGATTTTTTTAAATTCCGAAATCGTTATTAAATCACACCGAAAATGTAACGAACTACGTAACGCGTAATTTGTATAACCGTGTAGCTGCTACAAAATAAAAATAATATACATTGCCTACTAAAAAAAAATGTTTAACGACGGGCAACATAGGTAAATTCGTGTAATCGTTCGTCAGGAATCTTGTTTTCGTGGTCCCGGAAATGTATTCGATATTTTTTATTATTTTTTTCGGTCATCGAACACGCACTCTTAGCCATTTATACCAACAAACAAATAATATTCATATTGTCATAAAGTAGGCGCACACAGGCGGTATATATTATCGAAAACTATTAAAATCCGACCGGCAAACATATATTATGTTTTGTAAGACGCGACGTGGTTATCGTCCAACGAAATCCGTAATAATACAAAATACATTACAAAAACCACTGCAACCAATACTACCGTCTACTACTACTACCGATAATAATATATAAATAATAGCCATACTATGTAATAACAATCGCCACAATGATAATAATATATGTACATTTCTAATCCCCGTATGTCTAGTGGCTGTTTAAACGTTATATTATTATTATTATTATTATTATTGCAACGCAAATGGAAAGTATAAATCATAATCGGCGTTCATCACTTTCACGGGGGCTTGATGCAATCGTCAATTATCCGTTACACGTCCGAAAACGCTGTCCGATAGGTATAATGTAATCATATTATTATAATGCATATACGTTAAAAGAGGCATCCGTAAAATATTATTAAAATTATTGTTATTATAATAATAATAAATACTAAACGCTGCTTTCTCGCTGTTCCGGTATCAACACGATATTCGGCGACCCGGCGATTAATCGTTTACTGCGAAATTATAATATATAAAATGATATAAATATCGATATAATACGAGATTGTATTATAATAATATGTCTATAGTAAATGAAACCGGAAACGGTCGCTGGTTGTGTATTATAATATATATTATAGTGATAACGCGCAGTGTGCACTATACGATAGGTACGACCGAATAGCGATGCACAACCATCACGAGTACGCGAATATTATATGATAATAATTATTATTGTCGGTTAATAATATCATCATTAACCTATACCCGTCCGTTTTTTCGCCAAATTATTATCGTCGACGTTTAATTATTATTCGTGAACAATTTCAAAAACTCCAAACGCCGTAATATCTAGTTTTGGAACGAGAAACCGATGAGGACCGGTGACTGTCCGATGAAAGCGTTGCTTGTAATATTCTTTTAGATTAACATTTTACCATCAAAATAACCAAGTCTGACGACTCCTCTCGAAAACCGGTTTGCAGAGCAATTCATATTCCACAAACATTATTTTTTTAATCGAATTCGACTACATTCGAATACTATTCGAATGAAATCTTGTATAAAAATGCGTTGCAGTTTTCAGTGTTTCCTCAGCGATGATATGATGATGAAAATCATAGTATAAAAATCCCTTTTTTCCCAAGTTGTGCATAGATAATAATCTATTCCGTTGTTTAACTTGTTCGATAGAATTACATAAACCAGACATATATTTTTAATTGGTTATGGTACTGCGAGTTGGTCATTTATTTTAATTTTAAGTTTCGGTACTTTCTTCCGCAATTTCGCAATTTCTATACTTAAGTTATCTGACATCGTTGAGTTGCCGTAAATTATCGTTGGAAATGTATTATTTATTTCATAATTTCTTCACGGGTTTATAAGAATAGCTTAAAATGCGTTGTCAGAAATTGAATTTATTATGTAAATCTTGCAAAATCGAAAAAGAAAATTCAGTTGACAAACCTGATTTCAAATTACGAGTTATCTTGAATTTTTACTGGAAACGAGTTGTATTTGAATTGTACGGAAATGGAGCGCGAACGTTTTATTAGTAATAATGGTTAGCCTATAGTTAGTGGCTGTTGCAATGTTGTATCCATAGAGGTTTATTCATTACAATGAACTAAATAACTAGTATTATTAAAATGTACTGAACTTTGAAAAAATATTTCAAGAGAGTTAGTATAGGTTTTGCAGTAGAACGTATAGAAGGTGAAACTATAATTATTGTTTGACCGGCTCGCGTTGTCATAACGTTGAGCTATAGCGAATGGTTTTTGACGATGTCGCGCGTCTTAATAAGATCTATCGGGAAGTAAAATATGACGTTATCGATCGATCTGTGCGAGGTTTACACAACATCGTACACGGACATCAGATATACATCATCTGGCGGAGATTAGTTGTAGATAAGTGTGCGCACGAAATATTTTATCGACGAGGAAACGCGTTATTCTTAACTATATGTATATGTATATTATACGCGCGTAATACAGATTATTAAATCAATATTAATAGGTATAGTGTATAGTTCCGGTACGCGGAATCATTAGGCGTGTTGTGTGTACATTTAGTTTTATTATTGTTGTTATTTGTATGTAATACGCGAATCAAATGCGCGGTGGAAATTTTGTTGGTGATATCATAAAGAGCGAGAGAAAAAAAATGTGGAAAAAAATGTACACCGTTGATAATTTGTCGATTTGACACACCGATATCACCGTGCACTTGTGATATTATTATCGCGCGTACACGGACAATCATTAGCGCATTATCGAAATACATAATGTATACGCATAAGATCACAGGAAACGGTAAAGTCACGCGGCTTTCTATGGGTGGCCCGTGTGCGGCGTAGGTATGATCAATTTTTTTTTGCAGATAAAAAATTTTAGAGGGCATACGCGATTTATTATTATTTTACGAGCGCGATGAAGAATTGATCGAACAAATCGCTTTACGCGTTCGCCGCGTTGTTGTCGTCGTTTGTTATTATTTTGGTTTTTTACACGCGTGCATAGGTCGATCGTTGTTCGCGCTATCCGTCTCTTTACAATATACTGTTTTTAAACACCCGTAAAATGCGTACGTTATAATATCGTGTCAATAGTGTCAACCGATACATAATATACTATTATAATAGTATAATACCGCGTTGAAACCGAGTGACGTGCTATAAAAGGACTAGTTATTGGCCACATATCTTTTTTGACTGTATATACGAGTAATGAGGAAATGTCGTTGTCACTAATATATTATAATATACACTATATACATATAGGCACCTACGCGTTATATACATGCCATTATACATTATGATGTTATCACAGTCGTGTGTAGGCCAAAAAAGGCAGTTTTTATACTACAGTTGAACAGCATCTCCTTCTGACAAACGTATAATTTAGGAATAACTATCGTGTACGTTAAAAACAAATTTGAATAATTTTGATAGTATGAAAGTATACAACATTTATCAAGAACAATAAAAATTGAAAGATTAAAAAAAATACTCAATTTATTTGATATCTCGATCCCTCCCATACGACATTGCATATAATATATTATAATATGTAAGTACGTATAATATAATACTTATATAAATTTTATATATGAGGCAATATTGAATAAAGAATATCATCAGAGGTCCTTTTGGTCCTCAAAAATATTACCGGACACATGCCTCGCACGTTTTGTGCTCACGCTAATGTGTATTAATATTAGTACTTACCAACTACCGATTATATATTATTTTACTTACCTGTAAGTATGTGTGCGTAGTACGTAACTATAATACTTTATATAATATAATATTATAGTTTTCTGTTTCAAGTATCATATAACGTTTGTTTGCGCATTTTGACGGTTTTGTGAACTTATGCAAGTATAGTAATATGACTCTTATATAAATATTTACATTTCAATAGATTACCAACTATATTTCATTAATCTGACCTGCATTATTATGCCATTAATAATAAAGTTATGTATGATGCGTATCCACTGTAATTTATGGATTATTGTTCTAGCTATATATAGTATATGTAGGTATAGTATGTCTCATACTTGTTACCCAATAAATGATTTCTACAAATTACAATGCAGTGCAATTAATATACCTAACTTATAAGTAATATATTTATGACACGATGCCGAGTGATTATCACGCTTTATTTCAAACATATAAGCATCGTCATTAGATTAGATCGATAGTCGATATCTACTTAAGTTTCATTATCTTCGCGTAATTATATCGGTTACGCCAATCAAATAATTACCAAGTTAATTGTTACCTAATTATAATTATGAGAAAATTTAAAATATATAAATATAAAATAATATATAAATGAGGTTGAAGGTGTGTAACAGGATTTTTCAACTAATCGTACAGTTTTAAAATATTACGACGCACAAGTAGCTCTGAATTGTTGAAAATCTAAATAACCAAAAACAAATTCCGGCCTTCACGTTTTTCAAGAAATATTTCTAAACTGGTAAAATAGTCTACAGAAGATATTGTTATTTGCCTACCTGCTTGTATATAGTAACTAGTCACAGATTAATTCTGAACTCCACAAACAACTTGATTTATATATGTCTACTAATCACTAAGTTTGTCATGACTTGCTGGTTTAGAAAAACGTTTTCGTATCTGTCACTCCTTTTGACACACGTCACGGACATTCAAAATATTTTCAAAGCCTGTGATAAATAATTTAATTGCATTTGAATAATAATGATAATTCCCATTCACCCCCGTAACTAATTTACTTTAATTTTCAACAAAATAATAATGATCAACATTTTATACAATACAAATAAATAGGTTCACCCCCTTGAAAACTTTCTAGAAACGCCCCTGATAACAACCATATTAATTTGCATCCACTGGATTTTACAAATAAAGATACAAAAATAAAATACATTTTTTTTTAAATTGAAATAAATTGTGTTTTTATGTCCAAGAAAACACAATCAAAATACTATGACGTATAATAAGTATACATGTAATATAGGACATTTTACATTTCAAGTTTTTTTCATTATATTTATCTTAAGTTATAGAAAGGCCATATAACATATTATTCATTATAAATTTAATAAAAAAAAGGTGTTGGAAAGTATTTTATGAATCATAGAAGTTAACTAATTAAATAATAACGGTCATAGTATACTCTGCAATTTATTGTAAACATAGTATGCGAGAAAAAAGAAAGTGTTTTATTTTTTCTTCGTATAAGATGTTTGTTATTTGTTCAAGTCCAGAAAAAAATTATAGCCACTCCACGTTTATATTATAACGACTCTCGTAATCGTAACCGATCGAAGTTTCACCATAGAGCGACGTAAATATTTTTTTCCATTCTTTAAATGAATTCTGTTCTCAATAACAACTGTACCATTTGTGATATCATCGAACACAAAAATTACTAATGTCCCATGTATATTAGAGACAAATTTTTATTTTTTCACAAGTAGACGATCACTTCTTCAATCGGGTAACCTTGAAAACAAATCGAAATTATCGCGGGGAAGTGTACATGCACGCCGTGCCATTCATACATGACCAACCAAGGTCTCGATTTCTTGACCAGTTTAACCACTTTCACGATAGCTCTAATAGGAGAAGGAAAAAAACTAAATGTGAAAAGAAAGTATTTGGGCCACCCAAATCCTGTATTATGCTTCCGTTGGTTGACAACGAGAATTCCGCAAATATTAGAAAAAATGAATTTGATGGAAAATTCAGCAGGTTTTCAAGCAAAAAAAAAAAAAAAACCACAATTGTTTTAATTCTTACACCGGACAAGACATTGAATCTATTGTTTTTGGATTATTTTAATACTATGTAGTTCTTTCATAGTTTGTATAACAGTTTAGTAAGGTACATCAATAATATTCAATAGTCAGCGTATCATGTTTTCCCATTATAAACTTTTTCTCAGCAATATTTTGCTTCTATAACACGATGATGAGTATATATTATATTATATTATATATATTTAAAGCAAAATAATAACAATACATTTTTTTTTTCAGTGGCCGACGCCAGTGGACGTTATTCGTCACAGCTGTTTTTCGGTAATGATTTTTGGTTGGGATCTCATACCCTGTGCAAAGAATTACAGAACAAAGCGACCAATCAATATGTGCCGCCGTTCGAAGCTAAATTCTATGTGGCGAAATTGGCGATAAAATTACATGATCAGTTGACCCCCAGAGTAAGTACCGTCAACTAAATCGTCTAACGATAATTAGCAATATTTAACATAATGACGTATATTAGATAAACTGTAGAGAGTGCAAGTTGTATCATACATTATTGTAATATATACCTTGCAGACTTTGTGCAGCTATGAGTTTATGATTTTATTAGGTAGGTACCTAATATACCCGTACACCTATTATACCTATTATATTATTATATAATAGGACTTGACATCTGATTAACGAGTAACATTACAGAGTAACGGTTTGATCCGAGTGGTGGTATGTATACACGCCGTTTAGGTACATAATATTATTATACTGTTCACGTGTGTGTGGTATATTATTATTCATTATAAAACGTTGGGGAAAACGATAAGTTAGTAGAATGTGCTGTCACGAACATAAATGAAAAATTATAGCATGTATATATGCGTAAATAAAAACAAGAGTCATGTGATGAAGTGATAGATATAAATATTATAGCACGAATAGCCTGTATATAAAATATACAAATATGTCAAAACTCAAAGGTCATAAGGCTCTAGGATGTCAATATTTTCAAAATGATAGATCATCATTTATCAGAGAAAGCACAATAAAGACGAGAGTCAACTGCCTATTGATAATATAATATGTATTCCTTTGTCTAATTTCAATAATAATAAATAAACTAAATAGCAAATGTACACTGCAATATCGAAAACTTAATTTTTTTTTCGGAAATTTTAACCAAATATAATTTTCATATTGTAATTTTTACAGCTGATTATTTTCAAAACCTATTTTTGTTTGCTGTTCATGAGTATTGCGTATACAAACATTTGGATTTTTATTTATTTATTTTTATATTTTATCGAGACTAAAATTGCTGGGTCAAATATTTATGAGACAATAGCTAAGATTGTTTTATTGAATTTCAAAAACAGTAATTTTTTTAAGTATATATGCCCTATCGTTACTAAATAATTAATTTATCATAAATATTTGGATACAAATAGTTGTGATTCCAACGATGAATACATATTTTTTTAAACCAAATATAGCGAGGCGTTTAAATTACGAGCAATTATACTGTAATATTTTGTAAACATAATGCTTATTTAACATAATATTATGGTAACACAGAATGTTTGCTTTTATAGACTAGATTGATTTCACTTGGTCTGTGCATGCCGAAAGATTGCAGTTCTACAGATGTGCAAAATATGGTTAATGTTCCCAAAGAAGATAGTGAATCTAATTATCGCAGTTATAGTGTGCTCAACGTTAGAGTTGTTCCAGGTACATACTCGTTGTGGTCGGACAGTAAATTCCAAATATTATTGTAAGTAAAGAAAGCTAATTTAGTGGGTTTTAAGTATATAATATATAAATATTAATATTCACACGCAAAATCTAAAATTATTATACTGACTTCGATAATATCGATTGCTCATAAATGTTTTATATTATTTTTAATAGTTCGTTTTTCACGGGTTTCAGGATTGTTGTTGGGCTAGTATCTCTACTGACAGTGATAGGATCAGGATATGAAATGATATTAGAGCGTCGAAAAGCTAGAGAATTCAAAAAAAGGCATATTGCTCAAGGTAACAATAATGAAAGTGATTCAAAAGTAGAATTTACATTGGATAAAATGCATGCTATTGAAAAGATGCATAATATGAAAGGTTGTGGAAATGACGACGGAACCTTAGAAGATCAAGACATGTTATTTAAAGGTAATAAATCATTAAATTATTATGTATTTAATGAATTAGAAAATTAATATTTCAAATGGAAATAGTCAAACGATCTTATTTATCTGGAACTTTAATTCAATTTTCGAGCAATAAAAGTCATTATAGATGCATATGAAATAAAAATTTAAATACGTTTAAAAAAAAGGTTTAAATCATAATTCATATGATGCCATAGTATTTTAAGATATTAAATAAGTAATGACACCTGCAGTTGTAATAAAAAACTAATACTTTTTAAATGTTTTCAATAACCAACTATTCAGTTATAAAATATGTTTTTATTGTTTCAATAAATTGTCCTTCAAAATTATAATTAATATTCATTAAACATTTTTCCTATGCTTTGTTATTATTCATAATGAGCCAATTTAAATGTTAATTTATTATTCTGTTTAATTTTGTTATTGTTTATTTTATTCGTTTGGTCATTTTTTGATAATTAATATTCAATAACAGGCTACCAGAATTGGTATACGACTTTACGAGTATACAATGGATCTATGTAAATATAACTGAGAACTGTGGTTAAATTGTATTGAATATTTAGGATACGATTATATTATAGTAATGTTAAATACGTATTTTTAAATCCAATAAGTTAAAGTTGACTATATATTTCTTCAGATAGGCACATGGCACACCTATATTGTCTGTCTTAAATCAAACGACTTCATTTGTATACATTCTGTATGTAAAAATGTATTATATTTAATGATATCAGTATAATAATATTTCTACATATTATGTAAAGTAAAAGATACTGTAATTAGGTTATAATTTCTAATTTTTCTGTTGGTACCTAATTTGATAAATATGTAATAAGTTATGTAAAAATTGTCTTCTACATAATTTACTTTTTATCCAAACATACCCGATTACATTATGACATATTTATTTAATATTAATGTATAATTTGTAAAACATAAATGTTTGCTAGTGTAGATTTTTAATCGTAGTGACTAATGACAAAGCATAAAAATGCATAGTATAATATACTGCGCTTATGTTACAAATTTAATAAGTTTTTCATTAACTTTATATTGTATTACATTTTGATATTCATGTTTCATGACTTTGTTTTTCGTAGTCAGTCGCAACGAACAAATTCTATTGGCTTTTTCGGCTGTAAGCAATGGCCGAAAAATTTTACATTGTGGACCGGCGCCATCTGAATCGTTAACTTGTGTACACGGACTTCGATTTTTAAGTTTGGCTTGGGTTATAATGGTACACACGTATTTACAAGTGTTTTCAATCGCAGGTCAGTTCAACGTTTGTATAAATGCACGATAAATGGATTTAGATTATGATAACGAAAGCAAATGACTAATAATATATTTTGTTTTAATATATTTATATATAGAAAACAAGACGTTACGGACATTGACCGAGAGGAACTTTATGTTCCAAACAGTGAGCAATGCAACATTTTCAGTAGATACTTTCTTTTTTATCAGGTAAAATAAATGGCGATAATAAAAAATGCAATAATTTCTAATTTAACGTTACCCACGTCTTTATTCGCAGTGGTCTATTGGTTACTTATTTGTATTATAAGACGACCAGCAAAAAAGACGGACCAGAAGTAGCTGTATCTCGAACTCCGAAATGTAGTTCTTCTATTCTGAAAAACGATACAATTAAATTTTTCAAACTACTGGGATATAGATTTATCAGGTAATTTTATAAAATATACTAAAAATAACTCGTATACGGAAATTTATAAGTTTTTAAGCTATAACTATACTTTAAAAAAAAACCAAATATCTCTAAGTTCAATACGAGAAATACATTTTAAATTTGAATGTCAATACATCACTTATTTAGTAAGGTTACTTTTGGTTGATATTATTTATACCCATAACGGCTATAACCAATGTATCATTTATTAATTTTATAATCTTAATAGCTGATAATTAGAAATTAAAAGTTAATTTTTTCCTTAGACAAATAGTAAATTATCATTTGACGAATGTATGTATTGATTTATTTATTTAGTTTTAAACGAACGGGTCCAAAGCTGTATTCTTTTAAAAACTCGATAAAACTATATTTTTGTTGGAATTGACGTTCTAAACTTTATAAAATATTAATATGTCTTATTTTATTATTACGTGTTTCAACATTATTCAATATCTAAAATAATTTTCGTAATTTAATCTTAATACATAATTACAATAAACGGTCTATGAAATGTATTAAGATAAATAACATTTCACTTTAAACTTGAACTACGACTGTATAATAATACCTAATGTTGTTACCTAAGTTATTATCGATATAAATTGAAAAATTATGCGTTGTGTACCGATTAGCAACCGGACCAGGCCGATTTACACGTAATGTCATTTTGGTATCATTACACACACAAATTTCGTAAAATTAAATTAATCATTGCTATAATAAAGTTTGTGTTCAGCGCTAGGAATAAGAAACACTATTAATTAGACGTCCGACACAAATTGTATAATAATAATTATAGTCTCAATATTACGTAGTGATGGTATAGATATAGTGAGCTAATCTCATTACGTTTAGATCGTATACGCGTTGCTGACCATGATCGTAATAATATCATACTCGTACTGCCATTTAAAAATTGACTAATACACGAGCCTACGGACTGCAGGTAAATACCACGTTTGTAGTACCGAAATATGTGTGTAACCTGCAACATCGTATCGGTTATATTATATTATTATGTCGTAACACGCGTATGATGTCGTTAAATTTGATTTTATTGGCCCACAGAACACAAAATACCCACGATAAAATAATGATAGGAAATATTATCGCATAACAAGTATAGGTGCCTACGTCTGATAACTATAATTTCGCGGTTGTGTTATACATTTCTTTAGAAACGGTTGACCGTTAATAACATGAGATTTCTACGCTGAGATTAATCCGTATGATTAGACGACGTGTGCGCACTGCCGTACACTTTGTACTTGCAACAAACTTGGATGGTAACTATCTTGTCTAATCGGAACAGTGCTCTGCAAGGACCTACTTTTACTTGGACGTCGTCATACGCGCCGAGTTCAAGTGCGTTCAGGTTATTTTTGTGTTTTTTATTTTTCCCTTCTTTCGTACATCCCAACTATGAATTATAATACGATATTGCATAAAAACGGGCACTAGTTTATAATAATATGTGCAAGCGCGTCGATGTCACATAAGCAATATTTACACACGCGTCGTGTATACTCGTGTGTTCTGTATATGGCCACAACACGTGGTTGATAGATAGTCCGCAAAAACTATAGAAAATTATTTATTCTCCTCTGGTCGCCGCATTAATATATTTAGGTTGTGTCGTAATGTGCGCGCAAACCGAATCAAAACTGTTTGTGAAGTTTTCTAGTTCGGTATAGGCGTTATAGATACTCATTAATGCTGCCCCCTAGTAAACCTGCGATGTAAACGAATGCATTTTATGTCCAAATACTTTTTTACATTTAAATAATTGCTCAAGTACTATAGCAGTAGCCAGTAGGTATCATAAAACTTCAAAACTAGTATTTTATTACAATATGCATTTCATAGTAGTGGTCATTAACCATTTATGTGCACAGAATTATTATATTATATAATTTAATGTAACATACCACGAAGACAATCGGTGGTAACGAGTTTTTATTCAATGCTTTTACGAAAAAATAAAACGTATTTAGATAATTTTGTAAAATCATTATGCCTGTACCATTCGTCGACGGTTATTCAAAAGAAAGAAAAAAATTTGTTTGATAATTAAAATTAATATTGCAGTGAAAGTTGACAACATTTTAATCACATTTTGTATGCGCGTAATATTTTCGTGCGTTTAAACTGTTGTAAAACACAATTAAACGTATATAATTTCTATTGTTCCGAAAAAACGATACCATCAACATATCTTTATTGAAAAGACTCACAGTTGTAATCATGGTGTGTTCATTAATATCGTGTACTTCGTGTGCAGCGTGTATCATAACAATACGCGTAAAACACATATAAATGAATTATAAGTACTAACTGTAACACATTTCGGCATTAATCGTAAAAGAATGGTTAATTGATGTTTTTGTATGGTCTATAGTCATTCCGACTATTGTGGATACTTTTCTATACCTTTCGCGTAATATTGGAAATTTAGTTAAAACAACCGAAATTGTAATTTTTTTTTTTTTTGAAGACCATCTTTTTATTCGTTAAATCTGAACGGTGACTTCACACAATAGTTTTATTACAATGCGATAAAATGATAAATCAGAATCCATAATAGTCGAAAACCAATATGAGACATTTAGAAATTTCAAAGAAAAATGCTCCTGTATATTTAAGTATTTTTCGGTACGTGAAAAATTATTATTAAATTAAAAAAAATTTCGAAGAAGCTCATTATTGTATAGCACTAAAGCGTGATTATATGTTTTAGTGTGTAATTTCGGTAATTTTTCTTATTTTCTTAAGTCACAATAAATTGTTCACACGCATATTTTAAGTGGTATTCCAGCGTTCGTAAATTCGGGTTTCGTAATACAAGTGTGAACGTTTAGGATGACTTTCGTTTTTGATTTCGAAAAATATACGAGATAAAAGGAGTAAATTATTACAAACGTATTTTTATCATATCGCAGTGGAGAAATAAATGATGAAACTAAAGTGTTCTTTGTACTTATCGTTTTCCCATTTTCCTTTCTCGCTACAAAAAAAAAAGAAAAGAAAAGAATATCAGTTATTGTTTAACAAATAGTAAATACTAAAAATAACCGCATTTAACTGTTTAATTTATTTTTAAAACTCATTAGAATTTATTAAGATATTCACACAGTTGATTGTTGATGTGTTATTTTAACTATATTCGATGGACACGAAATAAATTAAATTCTGGACGTGTATGTATACAAATTGTAATGTACCTACATACTAATTTTTTAGATTGACGCCAGCGTACATGGTTGTCCTTTTGATGGCGGAGGTGTCTAGCCGGTGGCTTCGAAACATTTCCGTCTTTGAACCAGAGAACAACAACCACATAAGTTGCGCCAATTATTGGTGGAGAAATATGCTATACATAAACAGCTTGTATCCCAGAAGCGAAATGGTGATTATTAATTTATTATTTATCTATTCGTTGGGCATTAGCTATTTGAAACGTTTTATATTTTTAACAGTGCATGTTATGGAGTTGGTATATGTCCAACGATACGCAGTTCTACGTTTTAGCAGTCATACTACTTCTCGTTTCTGCCAGGTAAATAATTAATCATTGACCTTAAAATATGATTTTATTGTATTATTCACCTATAGTATGCATTATATGGTCATAAAGGTACCATTGAATTAAAAATGCATTGTCAAATATTTGGCCCCAAAGGGAATTGCATACAACACGAATGCATTCGGTACGACTAAACGTATACACGAGACATTTTGTATTACGATAGTTGAATATAATTGAATTAAAATTATAAAATTTTATCAAGGATAAGTCAATTATTATCATTTTTCAATAACTGATTTTTATCATAGACATTTCAAAGGAGCAGTTATTGGATTGGTGGCGTTCTTAATCGGATCATGGGTCGTCACAATATTCATTGCAGTACATTACAATTTTAGAGCAAGGTAAAAAGTTATAAAATATTTAAGTGTTATTATAATATTATGTATATAATACTCATAATTTGTTCATTTTATTCAGTTAATGTCGTTAAACATAGCTGTGTTTTTCATTATAACTTTACAGTTACAATATAATATACAAAATAATATAAAAAATTCTTATAAAAAGAAACGATTAGTAACAATACATTATTATAGTATTATATTAAACGTGTACATTTTTTTTAAAGGATAGAGGAACCGTTTGGATTATTTGATCAACTTTATGATAAACCATGGTCAAGACTTGGGCCTTATTTGTTCGGCATGTTCGCTGGGTGGTTTTTGTTTGTTACTAAATGCAAATTGAAAATGTCCTTCGTAAGTAAAAACTTTTAAATATTAAAATTTAATTCTACTTCTAACTTAAAATAAATCATTTTTAGGTTCCCATTTTATTATAATGTACTTTTTAATTCTTTCTTTACAAAAAAAGATAGGAAAATAGGTCACAGTAGTTGCTGAGTCGTTAAAATAGTTATATTGAAATTAAAATTATTTTTATTGTTATCGTATTTGCATTGAAAATTATAATCAATAGTAGTGAAACAAATTAATTGTTTATTTTGAAAAATTACCAAAGGCTTAATTACATTTTAATTACAATGTATAATTTTGGACAATTGCATACAATTACCTACTTAGATGAATAATTATAACATTAATCTTATTAAGGCATCAATTAACAGTTACAATTGTATTTAATTTTAATTTTAAATAATGCATTCTATTTTTTTTAATATTTAATTTTGAAATTAATCTAATTATAAAAAAGAATGTACAAAATAATTGTATATAATATGTGGTTTTTAAAGAATTTACTAGCACACAGATAGATATATTATTTTTTTATGCCCAAAAGCTAAAATAACTAAAGTATATATAAATATTAATTAATAGTATATTAAATTATTTTAAGAAATTCTAAAAGTATGAAAATTAAATTTGATATTAATTTAATTATAATTAAAATCTGTTCATATTTTAGTTAATTGAAAAACATTTTAATGGCGTAACGTTCCAGTGAATAAATTAATATTTATATTTATTTGTGTACGATTATGTATGCTTTGAAAATTATAACGTTTCTTTGTCCATAGAAAAAAAAAAACAGAAAACAAGTGTGGTTACTGATTTAATTATGTAAAAATTATACGACAAAATATATTGCTGTTAAACATAAATTATTTCATTTTCGGTATATTTTAACGATCCTTTCGTGAACATGCACGAACATTTGAAAAGTAAACTGATATAAATCAGTCATCCATATTTATTTACTTAGTTACAGAATTTTTTTTGAAGCTTTAATATTTAATCGCCATTTATACGTGATCAGATAGTTAAATGAGGACAAAACAACAAAAACCGTGATAAAATCACCAAAAAAATATATAATTATTTCGATATTACAATTTATAATCAGGATAACACTATTTAATTTAAAATTAAAAATACTCGTTATGTTATATTATGTTATAATATAATATGTGGTTATTAATTTAATTTTTCATCATATTTAACTTATATAGTAGATAATTTTATACCTCCGACACAATGTCAGACAGACGAATCAATTCTATGACATAATTCAAGTATTGTAAACGTGTAAACGTTAATAATGATTATTCGAATGAGTAAAGGTGTTAAGTGTCATTTGCCATTATTTTTTGGGGTAATACTGTAATGGACATAAACATTTACCTTTGTTGACTGCGTATCTCTGTAAAAAATAGCTTAACTGACTTCATATTTTTTACTATAATGACGTGTATTACGCTATAAAAATTGGCGTGATAAAAACGATTTTCAAAAAACGACCCTAACTAAGTTTTCATCCACTCGTCGTCTATTAAAATATAATTATTACCGTCTGTACACCTATTATATCGTATGTCTATATCGTAAAATCGTTTCGCAGCTGACGGTCGCTGTAGGCTGGTCCCTGTCGCTGTTCAGCTTGGCGTACCTCGTGTACGGACTTCACGTGGTGCACTTGGATCTGGCCGGTTCCGCCCTATATGCATCCGTCGGCCATTCGGCCTGGGGTGCTGCACTCGCATGGATCGTCATCGCCTGCTGCACCGGTCACGGGGGTTGTGTCAACTCGGCGCTATCGTGTCGCCTTCTACAACCCCTTAGCCGGTTGACGTACTGCGCCTATCTGGTCCACCCCATCATCATGACCATGACCAACTTCCAAATGGACGGCCCGCTGCACCTGCACAATCTGATCACGGTAAGTGCATTCAGCGTACATACAATTCATTAATATTATTTTTTTGAACATCTACTCTTACTAATTCTGGAAACTCTTCAAATGTATTATTATTGTTAGCATACGTAGGTCCAATTTTTTTCTTTTTTAAATCACAAACATTTGTTTACTTATTATAACGACGGCGTCGATAACAATCTTGTGCGTGTACTTTCACTAGCGTCAAGATGTTATTTAATTTGCGATTAACTTTGAACGTACAGCTGTAGTAGGTACGTCATACAGTTATTGCATAAAACAGCATAAGTACATAACTACGTTTTTGCACGTGTGTAATGCGAGTAATCAAAGAAAGTACAATAAGTTCCATGGTGTGCTGGAGAATAAGAGATTTTACATCGTTGAAGTCACATCGCGTGATTTTATCGGACAACACTAACGAACGGCCATTTATGAATTCTGAATAAAAACGGAAATATAATACTTGTAGATATCGCACAGGTGAGTCTTGGATGTAATTTATCATACAAGATAGTTATGACTGTGTGAATCCGTGTGTGTGTGTGTGTGTGTGTGTAATGTTTATAGGTGCAGGTAAATTTAATCGTCATGACACATATAAATGATTAAGTACATAGAAAATAATGAAAGAAACAAGTACAGTATTATTGTTATTGTTTTTACAAAACATTCTTGGTGACAATTGATTTGTGTTTAATAATGATTATAGATGTTATTACCAAACATATATCCTATACATATATAAAATCAATTAAAATGTAAACATTTTATTACTTAAAAAGTATATATGTGCAAGTGTGGAGAAAGTGACAACAACGTGTTATTATATATTAGTTTATACAATTAATCGTTAAAAAACGTGAACCAAAACGAACAATATTGTAACGTAACGTATTATTTGTAACGCCTACGCCGAAACTTAAATTTTCCAAAAGTTATCGTCCAAACCGGATAAATATACATCAATATATCGATTTGTTTTGTCTAATATATCAAGTACTAACTGGTTGATGAGTTACTATCGTACTGTCCTACTAAAGAGTTTGGTAAATTAATACGTTGTGAATGGCAAAAGCGGTTCATAATAAATTACTGTATATCGTCGGAGGTGATTTCGGAGACGGCGGGGGCGTGACAAAATAATATGTTTATGCGTGGGAAGGTAATTTCAGTCTTTGACAAAATGCGACTCTCACCTGCAGGTTGTGCCGTAAGCGTCGTCTACGACTGGTATAGCTCTCTTTCCACCCTTTCCACACGATATACTATCTATTTGTCGGAATAAAATTTATGTTTTGGTCATAACTTACTGTTGAAGACGAAACAAAAATAAACTTTCAACTGATCAATGTATGTTTACTAATTGCATGTATACAAATATGTTTTTCAGATGATATTGTACTTTGGCAACGCAGTAGCGTCTTTCTTGCTATCCTTCTTTATTTCTCTCACATTTGAAGCACCCGTGGTGAACCTGCTCAAAATTATGTTAACACCGCCACAGGCTAAGAAAACCTCATTGGAAAAAAACAGTTCCGAACTACAAGACTCGTAACACTGAAAACTGTTATAAAAACAGTATAAATAATTTGTCGATAAAGATGTTTAAGTATAGTTTATATTAAATTATTTTCTAATATTAATAATGGTATTATAATGTAAATTATATATATTTTCCAAGAAAATTATTAAATGTTTTTTTTTCACCCTCCGAAACTTTACTATAATGTGTTGTTTTATAATAATTACATTATACAATTCTGTCGGATAAATCTAAGACTGCAAACATTGAATACTTCGACACTTAAAAAGTTGCTTAAAATAATATTTTCAAACTCTTACATAATAAATTCGCCATTCTTGTAAGTTGATAGTTAGTGTAATACCGACAGTCATTAGAGCTGAAATAAATTAAGATGAAATGGACACCAAAAAGAGTTGTTTGGGAGTAAAGATATAATTTTGTCACTTATTGGACGTAGAATAATAAAATAACAAACGCATTTCCTAATTAAAAATAATATTTTTTGAATAAATTCAACAAGTTTTTATGGATCTATTTTTCTTCAAACATAGTTTATTTTTATAATAAGCTATAAATAAATAGGTACAGTAGATCGTTGATTATCCGCACTACAAAATTTTTGAGTACAAATTTATTTTTAGTTTAATTTAATTTAGTTTTATCATTCGTTATGTTTTATCGTGTAATATAATGTTATATTATAACATGCTTGGCGGTGAAAAATTGATTTTTATTTCAAATAAATACATTATATTTTTTATATTATGTATGAATAATATATTTAGTATTATATCTAGTAAATTAGTTTTTAACTTTATATTAAAATTTTCAATGGTTGTTTGATTATCCGCACAAATTGATTATTCGCACCCCCTTCGGTCCCAATAAGTGCGGATAATCGACGTTCCACTGTATGTGATAGAGCCTATCATTTTTTTTTTTTTTTAATTAAAACATTTTTGTGACAAAGTAATCTCTTTGTTATTGATCCATGTAACTAATGTTAAAAAATATAATAAAATGAAAAATAATATTTGAACTCATCAAATAGTTATGGATAATATGTAATGTTTTAATGGTAACTTCGCATCGAGCAACACATAATTTTGAATTCAAATATTATACATTTACGTACTTATAATTAACCTACAGTGACTGATTATAAATTGCAAAATAAGTGTTGTCTACGTCATTATTTTTTATCGGTAAGTAAAATATTGTATCTCTTATAGTTAAACAATAAAACTTGTATAAAAACAAAAAATAAATTAAAAATGCTTAAACCCTTTAAATATTTTATAATAATATAAAATACTATATTGTTTTCTAATGTTCGTTGACGCACAAAACATACGTGTTGTACGTGTTAAAATTCAACTTTATTTAAATAAATTATCACTGTAGAGTGTAGATACGTCACATGTGTTATATATTAAGTCATTAAGAATATCGTCGTGGCATTTTTAATTGAATAATTATTATACAACATTTACAAAATTACAACAACACTAATGTGGTTAATTGTATCAAGATTGCATATACAATGCGCCGCGTTATAAAAATATATAATATTAATAGGTATTTAATATCATTATAATTTTTTCATTGATTAAACATTTTAGTATAAACTTTTTTTAACCCAAGTACATACTTTTATTTGCAAGTAAAACTTTAATTTTATTTATTTTTAGAGTAATTATTAAAATATTTAATATTAATTTTATAAGTTAAAAATAAATTGCATGGTACAGAAAATATGCCGGCTATTATACATGAGTAAATATATAATGTACAATCCAAATAAGTATAATTAAATTAGATATAAAACTTACATTTTTTTATTATTCTCAATAGTTTAAAATTAAAAAAATAATGGATTAAGTAAGAAACCATTCTAGTACAGTGGATGTAGGGTGAACATCAACATTGAGGAATAAATTTTAGTGTATGTTTTAAATTTGAATTTAAAATGATAAATCGCAAAATGAAATAAAATGTTGTTTTATATATTGTGGTTACATTATCAACTACTTGTAAACCTCGAATTTAATTTCAAATTCTTATAGTTATTAAAATTAAACATTGTATACATTTGTAAATTAACTATAACTTGATTTACAATTAATGTTCGTGATTTTGAATCACTTCTCGAAATTTGAACTTCAGATGCTTACAGTAAAAATTGTGTTTATATATTTTTAGTATTTTAAAATAAGTATAATAAAAATTTATGAGACACCTTGAATTAAATTTTCAAGTTTTTGGCTCAAAATACTGGAATTTTTGATTTTGATTGCTCCAAAATAAACTAAATCCAATTTTTTACCAGAAACCACTTTTTAAAATCAAACATTTTATATACTATTAAAAAAGATAAAAAAATAAAAATAAAATACACATCGTGGTATAATAATTGATATAATTATTTCTTTATTTAGAATCTAATAATT
The DNA here is from genome assembly GCF_003676215.2 of Rhopalosiphum maidis. Taxonomy (NCBI): domain Eukaryota; kingdom Metazoa; phylum Arthropoda; class Insecta; order Hemiptera; family Aphididae; genus Rhopalosiphum; species Rhopalosiphum maidis. The sequence goes on along the minus strand of NC_040878.1, from coordinate 3,967,670 downwards.
GTCAACTTTATGATATAATATTAAGACTCTTATAACTAACTCATTTGTAACTCGTTTTCCCAAGAATCGCTTTATAGTTATGTAGCTGAGTTGTTCATTTTTGTGGTATTATTTTATCAGTTAAATTTGGTGTGTTGAATCATCTGGTCATATTACTATGCTCGATGTCATTGAAAAATATTATAAGTCGTGTTTAAATGATAAACGCATAACATAATTCATTTAATAAAAATCAAACGCTTCGTATCTATACATTGCATTTTCTAACTAATTTTAATTCTACTTGGCTCACCGGGCTATTATTATACTAATATGAACATTTGGTGTTTAATATTATACTGTAAACAATTTTAACAGTATGAAATAAAAGTTAACATTAATATAAAATGTTGGTTGTTAAATTTGATCAAGTCAGATAATTTAATATAAGAATAATATTTACATAAAAGTATTGGGTTTATTATAACAAAAATAAAAATAAATACATTTTGCGGATTAGTGGATCTAGGGGCGGCCTAGATGCTAAGGGGGCCGAATAGTTAATATTAAGGCCAGGAATTCAGCGTATTAATATGACATTATGTTAGATGATTATTTATGTTTTTATTAACGGTTAACTATCAATTCAACTTTTTCTATACTTTTACGCTTTATATACAATTATAAAAATAAGAACAGTCTATTTACCATACGAATTTCATTTAAACATCAAATTACAAAATTAATAACTTGCTTAGCTCCATATAATATTTATGAATATGTAAAAGTCCTATTGATCAGTGTATTACGCAGAGTGGGCTATTTATTATTATTGCACTCGAACACGCGTTGGAATGCACGTTGCTATAATTTTAATTGACCGTGTTCGATTTTAATATAAATAAAATAATAAATACAATATTTACCTCTGATAAAGTATAGATTATTATCAAGAGTAAAATTCTTATCACGAAAGTACTGTTATAGTGTCCAACAAGAAAAAAAATCGAGGTATAGTATAATTAAAATTAAAAATTATAAAACTATAGCTTATAAAAGTAGATACCAATATTGACATATTAATTTATTGTATACAGTATACCATATTATAGATGAACTTTAGTTTTGAAATTAAGTGAAGAACTCGAGAATAGTAAATTCAGCGGCGGGTTGATGCTAAATTTTATGTACGTAAGTTGAGTATTATATCGATTACGACACGAATGAACGAAAAAATATGAAATGATAATAATTTGCATAACGAGTATTACAAGTGCGTCATGTATAGGCAATAGTGTAAATAAAAACTATGACTATATTATTTAATTTATAGAATTCTTCGGATTCGGATGGTAATATTTTTGCAAAATTCTTATACTTTCAATTATTATTCTTTTAAGCTTGTAAGTAATTTAATTATGTTATATTAATTAAGTATTAAATATAATTTTCATTAATATGACATGATCGGGGGCTCGGGAGGCACTTTCTCCTTGCTTTTTGGCCCGATCCACCACTACTGAGTGGATCGAATACTAGTATATTTTTGTCAGAATAAAAGTAAAGAACACCATTTTTTAAAATTAATATATATTCATATTTAATTATTATGATATGAGATTGAATTATTTAGATTATAAATACATAGATTATTTGTTTTACATAAAAAATTAATATGTATGTGTGTAAAAATAAAATATAAAAATACTTATAATAAATTTAAATATGTATATGCTTTATCAAGGATGGTTGAGCAATTAAAACAAATAGCTTATTATATAATATAAAAATTAAACTACTGCTTTAATTCAAAATATTGCACTTACTTTTCAATAGGTAGGCTCTTAACGTCTAAATTATCGAGATTGTTATTATTGAATTATGTCTAAAAATCTTAGAGGTTACCTTAATGATAAATATAGATCTTAAACAATATGTATGTTCACTTAATCGTACGCAAATACGATAAACATGTTTAATGTATAGATTATAATATTAATCTAAAATAATATCTATTACGCATTATACCTTATAAAAAACTATAATTACCTTGTAAACATTAAAATGATGTTCTTATAAACTATACGTACATCTATTCTAGATTTTACCTTTGGAGAAAATCGTAAAGAGAAATAGGCGTTTCGTCTAAGGTTAAGTATATTATTCTATTATTTAAAAAATACTTCTAAACCAAAATAGATAAAGGCTAACAGAGATGCTATTCAGTCAAGCGGTAATCAATATTGTACTTTAACCAATATACCTATGTACCATATACCTACTTAAAAACTATGTACAACTGTTGGTAAACGAATTAAATAATATTCGGTAAACACTACATTATAGTTTAAACAATATTATAGGCGTAATGATCGCAATGAGACGACATACTATTTTAAACTTTCGGTGTTTTTTTTTCTTTCATTAAACTATAAGCTACATAATTATATTTAATATTTACATTTTTAGAACGTAGACGTTTAAAAATAACACTAATACCATAATAATAATAAATTATCATATAACGTAGACGTATTCTACATGTTCAGTCTAATAGAGTCCCGACGGGAAATCTGTGAGCTTCCCCGTGGAAACGGACATGTTAATGTGCTGTAGCGCTTTCAAGCCGTTTGAATTACCGCCTGAACTCGGCTTGCACTTGGAACTCGGGTCTTTTCCTCCGGCGGCGGCGGCAGTGTCCTTGTAACCGGAATACAACCCCGCGTTGTTGTGACCCCTAGTCATGAAGACCTTGTTGGGTTCCTTAGTGACCTTGCAGCCCATTGGTAAGTACACAGACCTTTCGGACTTGCAGTGCTCGAACCTCATGACAGGTATCCGCGAATCGTTGACGTTCCTGGTGCTCGCTGACCTCGTCACCGGTCTATTGTTGGCATACATCGAGTTTTCCGGTTGATTCGGGTTGCCGAAGATGTTATATATCGATTTTCGTCTGCCCCCGTCCTTGATTTTTTCTTCGTCCTCCACGCGGCGGCTGTGCAGCGCCAGGTCCGAAAATCGTTTTATCTGTTTCTGGACCGAATGAAACGTTTCGCTCCGTTTTATTTTGGACTTAACCTCGTCATCGTCCTCTTCGTAAGCGCACTCTGATTCGACGCTCTCCTCGTCATCCTCAAAAAACGGATTGACTTCGAAATTTTTGTTCATGAATAGGCTCCTGGACCGTCTTGGTGGTTCGGGGACGATTCTCGTTGGTATTATTACCACATCGTCCGTGTCGGAATACTCGTAATACCGTTTGGAATTGTCACTGCTCACTGACGACATCTTTCGTCCACCACCCGACTCGGTGGACGCATCATTTATGACCTTGTCGAAATCTTCGAGCACTTCCTCAATGGTCGTGTCACCTTGTGATACGCTGTACATCTTGTAGGGAACCTTTACTTTTTTAGACGATACTTCCTCTTCGCAGTCGTCTTGTTCGGAAGAACTGATACCTTCGTCTTCAGCAGAATTGCCCCCGCCTTCGATTTTGTTCTTTTTCGAGATATCCACGTGGTCTTTGCGCGAAGAAATTACACGTTTCTCTTCTTGGAGAAGCTAAACATCAATAACAAAACAATTTGTCAATTTATTTATGTATCAATCGATTAGTGACAAATACGATTTTACGTTATACTCACGTGAATTTTTTTTTCTAGCATGACTACTTTCTCTCTAAGAGACTTAGCTTCTCTGATGACCTCGTCATGCTGTCTTTTTAGTGATTCAACATTTATGAAATTTTTCTGCCACCTGTATATCTCATCCGAGACGGAGCTCAACAGCGGAGATTTGTTGGAAATATTCTGAAATTACGACCATTTCATTTAAGGGTTATTATTTGATTTTTTTTTTTTTTTACAAGAATCTTACTTTTAATATAGCTGCGGGTTTAAAACCAGCTTGCTTGAGTTCGGCTTGCACATAAAACTTTGTCTGAAGATCCGGACATGTTTCTGTGAAGGCGTTTATAAACTTTAAACCAGCTAACAGCAGTTCCATACCGGAACTGCCGCTACCGGACATCATTCCCACTAGAAATCTGAACCTGACGGGCTCAGCAAATCTAAGTCGCATCGTACTCATCGCGTCCGAAACCGTGTTGTGTCCGTCTACCGTACCCGATTCACAGCACGCCTTGGTTAGTAACTAAAAGCAGACAAATCCAATCGAATTATCATCAAATATAACATAATATTATTTTCTGTCAGTCAGTCGAAACATTTTTGAATCGTACGTCGATATGTGAAGTATAACACCGAATGATTACATTATTACTGTTATTAGGTAAATACTACATTAATATTTTCGTCCTTTCCAGGTAATTGTTTTAAATATTTATTTATAAGTAACTGTAAAATATTAACCTAAAACATTGTAACTGATAAATGACTCGGCGAATAATTAATACGTTTAATTTCAAACAGAATACGTTCTCACAAACCTCCAAAGTCAGTAGACGAGACTGATTGACAGTGCTCATGATGCACGCGGCGAGCGTGTATAGTCCGGCCGGAGATATCGCCAATTTCCTAGCCGCATCCTGACAGCGCAGGCAATACTTCAAGCACTGCAGGCATGCGTTTTCGTCCAATGTGATACGGCGCTGGTTTGCTGGGGTACATTTTGTTTGTGTGCCGTTTTGTTGGATAGTTTTCAGGAGCTCCAGCAACAGCGTCACTCCGTCTATAGGGTCGCCGACGAATTCTTGTACGAAACTACAGATTTTAGAAGGAAAACAGATAGAATAAAAAATTATACATATAGATATTGATGAATGACCTTTTTTTTTTAAAATTAATAGGTTTAAAACTTTTGACCCAATATGGATGGTGTAATTGGTGTATATATTTTCTACAGTAAGGACGCCATCAGTTCTAACTTATAACAGCGTCCTGCAAGGTCATACCACGCAATCCTGTATGTTATATCGCAGGCATTCAATTAAACTGGACTATAGGTATTCCGAATTATCCATTTATTTTTTCATACACACGCGTACGACGTACCTACACTGTCTATTATACTTATAAATATATATCATGTGTTATACTAACCGGCCGATAGACTATTTATTATTACCTTTTACGTTACATTTTCATCTCGTTCCCGCTTGAAATAAATGACCGGTACCGGTTTTAGTGGTTAATTAATACTGGCAGTGTTATAACCGTTATTCCTCGGATAAGCCGGTTGGGTTATTTATTTTATTTTTTTACGCTCAAACACTAGGGCATTGGGACTCTGTATTACGTTATAATTTTTTCTGTCAGTGTCAAACAAGAATAGCGAATAACGTACGCACCACTATAATTAAATTGACCGTATTGATTCTAACTACCGATAACATCTTTTTATTCTAATGACCTACAAACAAAATCATATTTTCGTGTTTACAACGGTTTAATTTGCAGCGTGCAACTCGGTCGTAATAATTCGAAGCTGATTCATAAAAGATATATTATTTATTTACTTATTTTAATTTTATTACATTTGGAAGTTATGTTATTCAATAAGTTTTCAGAGGCTTCATTAATCATATCAAAAGACATTTTTAAATTTTTTAAAACTTATTATTCACTTATTATTTATAGCTTAATCTTAATTTTAAATGTATACACCTATTTGTATTTTTTTTCAATTTTAATGTAATTTGCTATTACATATTTAAAAACAATCTATTAAATGAAATTTATTATTTAATATGATTTATAATTCATTAGAAACGTAATCAAAATAACTATTTTAAACCCAATTTATCAAACAATTATGAGTTTATTATTAACTCTAGGATCTGTCTAATAAATTATTGAAAATTTAAAACATTATTTTTTCAGAAAACAGGATGCAGCGATTGTAAATTTATTTTATCATTTGTATTTATGACGAATACACTCAATCCTTTTTTGGTAAGTAATAATTTTCTAACAAACGCATTAGATATCTTATAACCTGGGCGTGGAGAGCTTTAAATAACATAAATATTTTAGGAACAATTGAATTCGCGAATGTAACAAGGTTGTTTAAGTCATAATAATTATAAATGTGCTAAAAGATACGTGATTTGATAGTTAATTAGTTTTATTATTATTGTCATTATATAATTTATTTTTTTTAGTATTGGACTAAAATCGTGTGCACGATGTTTAATACATTAAATGATACCTTTTATTTTATGTTAGAAATTAAATCAAATAAATTATTTTTTTTAGAATTATGAAATTAACTTAAAATTGAATTTTAGTCCTACGACTAAAACCCTACGGTCATGATTAATAATCTGTTTTTATTCAAAATATTAAAATTATTGAAATTCTATGTTTCGCATAATATAATATAGTATAGCATATAATAAATAGTTTAAATATATTACAAATATAATATATTGATTTCTTGATCTCCAGAATAAAAAAAAAAATAAAACAAGGAAGAATAAATAAATAAATACCTGAAATACGCGAGCTTTAAGTCGGAGCTCAGTTTTTCCAGTAGCTCGGTAGCTGATGTGAATTCTTTTAGAGTCATTTCGGTTTCTTTTGGTTCGGGTGAGTCACCATTGTTGACGTCTGACGTAGGCCCTCGCTTTCCAAATTTTCGCAGGGATCCAGCATAGTCTTCTACATTATACACCGGTGGTCTGGGTTGATCCTGCGACAATAACACAGAATAATAATTAATATTATTCTATTCAATTGCACTTTTGTAATAAGAACAATAATGATCAACACAAATATTATAGGAAGTATAACCGGTTAAAAAAAAAAAAGATTGAATGTTAAAATTGTCCAGGGTAAAAAAATGTATAAAATAAGTAGTCACGATAGCTCACAATATCATTAGGTATCATATATAATAATGGATAAAATTTTATTTTCATAAAATATTCTACAACTAAAACTCGTAATATTCTAATATAAATCTCACTCTTAAAAAACGCAGTACCCATGCATGGGATATGCGAGACAACGTTGCTTTTTCGCGATTACAAAGTCGGCAGGACTTCATGATTAAGGCACGCGCACGAGACTAAACGGACGTAGTTATTTTTTTATTTTAGTAAATAAAACGGTTGTCGTATAATTGCCCATCCCCGGATAGTTTAATGAAAATAATTTCACTTTTCCGCTCCGCGATGAATAGAATAATAAGAATCATAATTTTTATTCTAATACGTTGTTGTTATTATTATTATTACGTGATTTCAGTTCTGATGGGATCCCACGCTACAAATGAATAGCTGACTATTTTGAGAGCGGATTTCGCTATAAGTACATAATGCTGTTATAATATGTTGGAACTCTAAGCTTCTTATGAGTTGTTATAATTGCCTTGTAACAATAAAACTACGGTCAAATATGAAAAACACGAGCAACTAACTCGTGCATGAGAACTTTTCACACACTTAATTTTCTTCTCATCCGTTACCCAATACCAAGTAACATCATCCTGCCAAATTGTGTCCATCCTGGGCAAATCCTCGTATGATATTTTACCCTAACGGTATTCGATAACTGTACTACATAACTTTATTGTACGAAAACGTTAAATAAAATTAGACTTACAGATATATTACGACACATACACATACACAATCACAAGTCTTTTTAATATAATGTTATATGATTTATAACGATCATATGAGTTGATATAGGTATAATGTATATAATAATATAATATATTAAATAAAATGTAAGTTTAGATTATTTTTAGTTCGGTTTATTTTTTTACACAATTTAAAAAACCGAGATTAAATATATGATTTACGTGGATTAATTGCATTTTTTTATGATATACTAATAAATACCCACAGTAACTATCTTAACACACACATATATATATATATATATAAAAGTCTATTGTTTAATCTAAATAATATAAAGCCTATTATTACCAATAAAAAAATTCTCGCCACCTTTTAAGACTCGCCTACAGCAATTAATAGGTTAAGTATTTAAAAGCAAATTAATTTTTTAAAATATATTGCTTTTCTAATACAAAATTTGTTTCATGTATAAATTAATTTATGAAACTTGGAATTGAATTTTTTTTTAAATTGTATGATCTTTACTAAGTATTTTTCGTAAATGTTATAATATTCACTTAAAGAGATAAAGATTAAGAGTAAGTTAGACTTATCATATTATTTTTATTATGTATTCTATTTATACCTATCATATCACACAAAAATAATGGTGGCAATGGCAAACAAAATTGTTATCACTCGTGGGCGGTAGATGTGTATATAGATATTGGTCATTTTATTTATGATTATTTATTTAAACAATATATTAAATAATACAACTAGATTATTTTAGTCAAATTTATTAAAACTAATGTAAAAAATAATTTAAAAAAACATTTTCTTGTTTTTTAAAGCATTTACATCATGCACTTGTATAGTTATAAATTATAATATTATAATGCTAGTAAATAGTAAATAATAAGACTATTTAATTTTGATTACATTATATTATGAATACTATTAAAATTAATTTCTAGTAGATAGATTTTTTTTAAAATGATTATAATGTATTTAACTTTTAAGAAATTATTTTTGATTTTATCTTTAGTTTTTTCGCTTATCATGGAAAAATATTCGGAGCCAATAAAAAATTTTGAAAAAATATCAACAATCATAAAATGGATTGTCTCAAACCCGTTTTAAAAATAACTACCGTTTTCAAATTTAATTGAAAAACACCACAATCTTGTGCAGATTATATACGAAGTAAAACGAGTGTCTAACACTCCAAGTCAATATTCGTATTTGTTAATTGTTGTTTTTGCTGAAGATAGCTGTGATAAAGTTATAAAACTATTCATGTATTTTATTTCTTAAAAACACAAAATAACATACTAATTTGCATAGCAGTTTTTGTTAAACACTCATTGCCTATATGATAAAGTATAATATATCATTTACTCGAAACACCTTTATTTTCATTAACGATATATAACCTTTATAGATTTACTTTACAAAAACACAGTCGAAACAAGTTTATATAAACTTTTAGACTGTATTTTGATAAAAAAAAAAAACATCAGTGAAAAGTAATATTTAAGCGCAAAAGTAGTTTGAATCCTGTTTCAATTTAATATATTATGTCTAATAATTAACGAGCAATGAGATATTGGTTCATTGTTTATAAGTGATTTGAAGGACATTTTCAATATCGTAGTTTTTGAAAAAAAACTACGTTTTTTATTTAAAAAAAAAATCGTTCTTAAATCATGGTCAAACAGCTAAATAATATTAAAATGTATATTATAATTTATAATATTATATAGTAGAACTATTATAATCTAATATATACAAATTGTTAAAATTAACAAAAATATTATTAGTTATTTTTCGACAAGTAAAATAAATGTAAACATAGAATTATAATAACCAAGTAGTTTATTTATTAAATTATATGAAATCAGACAACGAAATAATAGACTAAATAAAGTCATAAAATACTTCAATTTGCGTGTATTGAATACCGCGAATATTCATTTCTTTTTTGATATCAAAGGATATTAATACGCACAATGAAGTGTTATTGATATTTAGTGTTTAAAATTGCCTTTATAATTTAAACGAGTAAATATAAAAACACAATCAATAACGCTTTTGTAAAGATAATAATATGTTTATTTAATTTGCATTATATTAATGGTTAATACTATATTATACGCATTCATTCATTGCGTGGTAAAAACGCCTACTAATAATTTATATTGAAATAGAAAGTATTAACTGACAATGTCAGCGTGAATATAGTTATGCACATAATAATTCTGTTAAGATTAATGTTATGTTTAACTGTTTGGATAACTTTTTTATTTAATTTACAGAATTAAAAATAATAATCAAAGACGAAAATTATTGAAAACAGCTATTATATCTACAGAATAATTACTTGATAGTCTTAAATCCGAATTTTTTCGTGGATTGTGAATCACCAATCAGTGATTTAATATTTAGCATGTTGATAACAGTAAATTTTATTTTACACGTATCTTTAAATAAAACAATGAAAAAAAATATTACGCAAATAATTTTGTTAAGTTTTCTGATGCTAATCAGAGTAAGTAACAGAAGTTTACATTGTTTAATGTGGAATATGCTCTAGGGAACATTGATATAATTTTGTATATTATTATCATAAAATATCAAACGTAGTAGTAGAAGTGTAATTGGTGAACTTAGATAATGTAGGTTACTTTACTGCTATTAATAAGTAGTAATAAAAAAGTATATTATATTATTATGATTTTATTTTTAATAATATAAACATTGTATAATATGGGACGTCAATATGGCGAATCAAATTGGTTCATCTAAAAACTGCTTGCATAAATAAATACACTAAGCAATTTGATTTTCATTTGATTTATTCATTTTAAATACATAGGTATATACACCAATCAATTTGATTTTCATATGATTTAATTAAATTTCACAGCTAGTTTATTTCAAAATAAACCCACGTCAAATTCACTCTCTATACGTATAATATATTTCAATTATGTATATTACAATAATAATAAAAAATATTCTAAACTGAGCTTTCACAAGCGCAGTTTGGCTCAATATTTTTCAGTTTATTGACAGCATAATTATAGTATAGTTGAATACTTGATCTTAACTATATGATATAAATAATATAATAATACCTATATATACGTGTACACGGTACAAACCTCATTATTTCCAAAACTATTAACGTTTTTGATTTTTTTTTTCGAAAATGTTGTTTTGTAATCAAGAAAAAAAGTATTTTCAAAATTGTTTATAGTTTTCAAATTGTTATATCTCTTATAACATATTATAATATATCATATTATCACCTTATGAGTTTATATAAACCTATCAAAAGGAAAAAAACAAATTATATGATAATAGACGACTTGGAATTTTTACATGGTTTATTTTTCTATCGTGTAATAATTTTTAGTTAGTGAAATTCTTCATTTCTATTATAGATTTAAATAATTTACAAAATAATTAAAAATTTACATTAATAATTGTGAACGTTAATTAATAATTTCTCGGTAAACCATGGAATAGATTTGTATTTTTTTATAAAATTAATTTATAATCGATTTATATACACTTAAATGGTTGCAAACTATACCCGGTTTGTTTAATTAATTCAGATTATGAGAAAAAAGGCAGTATCGTGTATTTGGCATACCAATCAGGAAATAAAATCACGTCGGTAAAAAGGAAATGTGGGAAGTGGAAGAGAGAGAATGCAACCATTCATAAGATGGTGATTCATTTAGTAGTTTTTTCTAAATATAACTCACCTGATTTAACTGTTTTAATTATTTAATCAAATCATTATATATGTGTATTAATGGTATTAGGATAGTATAAAGTAGTTGATTTTCAATCGAATTTCTTTAATGACTGTTTGTAGACATGATTTTGAATGTAAACATTTTATAGCCATTTTTCAACTCGTCCTATATATCTAACATCCAGGGGAAAATTACTAACCATTTTATGTAACATGAAGTTTCGTTTAACTTAACGGACCATCATCGCCAAAAATCTTACAGACGTTACTTTCGCCGGAGACATTTCGTTGTTAAATGTCGGTAGGTTTTTATATCAAAGAGTTGCATAGAGATTTTATTGTGACAACACGCGTGAATATGACATTTACATTTGCGGTCGTGATTAACAGATCTGGCGATATTTTAAGTGCGCATAAGTCCTTAAATCTACCATACTGAGAATAACGATACTAAAATCTTAGTTCAAGGATATACATCGACTGAAATGAAAAAATTGCATATATTATAATTATTCATCAAATAGGTTTTAGGTCCGATTCATGTATACATTTTTTTAAATTATAAATATATAAACTAATGAAAACAAAATCATGCTCAAAATTAACTACTTTTTTTTTTATAGTTACCTAGTTTAGTAAGGCGTGTACCTACATGTGTGTTACGTAATTCGATTATATTTAAAAACAATATGGTACGAACCATAAGTACTTATTTTCGTAAAACATTGATTATACATGGTAGTCATCGGCACTATTTCAAAGTCGGAAACTATCTGTGGGTATAAATTATTTTTTATCAGTTTTGATGAAATTCTATTGTTTAACAGACAAAAACACATTATTTTAGAGATAAGGTGAACTATAGAGGTACTCCGACTATATAATTTAGTTAGAGAAAGTAATACCGATATGTTACCACATGCCTATGTTTGTAGTATATATAAAATATTAAAATCTTGTATCAAATCGGCAGTTCAGCCTCCTTATTTTATTTTGTTTTGTTTTACACGGCAACATGACGAGACCGTAAATTAAAAAAAAAAAATACGCCCGTAAAATTACCAATATGTATGTTTTTATTTTATTAAAATGTTATTTTATAATGAATTATCGATTGAAATATTATAAAATATATTCGGCATAGTAAAAATTATAACCTGAGGCCTTAAATGTAAAATATGTGTATGCATAATATGTTAAAAGTTTTAGTAGACGAGATTAATTATGCTGCAGAACTAAGTAATGAAAATATGATAAGGCGAACGGTTGAAAATATTTAATTGAATTTTAAATACAGAACTAGGAGAGTTGACGTGAAAAAAAACACGCGCATGCCTCGCACACCCACGTTCGAGTGAAATAAGATAAAGAACGCTTATAATATTTTTATTTTAGGAAAATAATTGCGTCTGTTTATATCGCGAAATGCGCACAAACTGCATGCGCAAAACGCGTACGTATAGTTTTTGCGTGAAAAAATATATAAGAAACCTGACAGTAAATTAAAATGTATAAGTACATTACCTGCGGAATGTGTGTGTGTGTGTGTGTGTGTGTGTTTTTGCGATAACGTGTAAACGTCGCATAATATATTTTTCTCGACGCCATTTATCTCGGGGTGAGATTCGTCCGTAGGACGACGGACGACCGAAGATTTCCGGCTCATTGTGTCTGGACCACCTTGCGTTGGTATATTATATGTATGTATTATATCATATACGCATACGCCGAGGACTAATTAAACGATTATTCTCTCTCTCTCTCTCTCTCTTTATACCGGAGAAACGATAACATCGAAAGCATATCGGTTTTACATATATTATTATATTATATTATGTACGCGACGTACGACGTGTAATTATTATTATATATTATTGTGTTTGTGTCTCGCTCGTTCTTCACCATTATATATCCGCGCGAGCGAGAAATGTGAATAAAAAAGAAAATTCGCGAATGTGATACGCGTAATGTAATACACTGTATTATAACACGGGCAATATATACCCGCGCTCCGTCGCCATCGTCGGTATTATTATAATAGGCATAATGCGCATGGTATGCTTAGCTGCGGGATGCTCCGCACAATGTAAATAGAGAGCTCACGAACTGTAAATACCTTATCATAAAATTATCATCAATCATGCGTTCGGATAAAAAAAAAAAATATCCACTGCAGTCGTGATCCGTATTAACGATTATCCTCGAAGACGACACTATATTTTATGTTTATATTATATACGCGCGCGGGCACACGTGTGTATATGTGATTCCCGGGGCCCGAGTCTTATCCGTGTCCTTTTTCAAAGAAAAAAAAACTACCGCTACTTATAACAGACGTAACGCGCGCAATAAAACCTTCAACGGAAAATATTCGTCGATTTACATATATTATTATTACGTGTTTATTTGAAAACAAAATTATTATGGTCGTCACCGGCCGGGCCATGCGGTGGGGTCGAATGATACGGCACTGCGTCGGGATTCCTATACACGATGAATAATATATGATAATATATAAAGCTACCTATATCGCGTACGTATACTAATATTGTATATACTGCACCGGAATATACCGACCGCGCGACACGTGATATTTCTCATACGGATAAATTAAAGGACACCATCGTATTAAATAAAAAACGTCGACAGCTTTATACGCTGTACGTTTCGAATTTGAAAATCCAGTCATATACGCATCATAACATCGTCGTTATCAATATTCTCGAACAATACGTGTACGACGTATCAATCGAGTTCCGCCGTAAATTACCAGCGTCCATACCTATACGTATATAATATAGGTACGGGTTATCGTACATAATATTATACATTATTAACATTACGTTTATGTATTATATTATTATTATGTAACGTGGGCAATACATAATGATATAATACGTCTGCAGTGCGCCGTGCTCGGTTCTTCGGGTAGGTATATTCGTGTGTGTGTGTGTGTGTTTCTCTCTCTCTATAAAATCCGACTGCACATCGCACCGTCGTCTCTCTGATTTCGTCCAACGGTGGACAATAGCGCTTATAGATACGTGATGCACTTGGTAATGAACAAATACGCGCGCACGGCGTGTATAATAATAATAATAATAATAATAATAATATAATGTGATCTCAACCCTCTACACGCCCGTCGGTCGTCGGTCGTCGTCGTCGTCGTATTTGTACGCGTTTATACACGTGACGTGTACCTGCGTACACACCGGCGAAGCGACTTCGTACGGAGGGACGGTATATTAAATCCGACTTCGTATAATATATACATACAATACCCCGTCTATTAGGGGGCCATCAATCTTCGTTAAGTGCGTTTCTTGTGCGCTTATACCTACACAATATAATATATATATATATACACGCACACATCGTATATTATTATTATTATTATTCTGTGTATACGTACAGCTGGTTGGTACCGCATCGGATTCACCGGAGTCACACGAGCCCGAGGAAATATTGTTTCTTTCCTCTGCACCAACCGACGTTATATTATTATTATTATTATTACACTACGCTGCGCGGGACCATTGACAGTGAAAGGCTCGACGGAATACCGAGCACCGGTGCCATACTGCTACACTATATTATATATGTACACCCATGTAATAATAATAAGTACCTAACCGACACGTATAGTACATATTATGGCCGTGCAACAGGTACATATCGTCGAATCAACGTGTCGCATAATATTATTATATTTTATTCCGCGGCGTATAATATCGTTATATTATATTATTCTAACCGCCCGGCGTTCGGTTGATACTCGTTTAATGTTTATATATACCTATTTCATTCCGTTGCGCGCGATTTGTAAACGAACATATTATAATATGTGGGTACGCCGTATACGCGAACACGGGTGATATGACAAAGACCGTACATAAAATATAGCTATATAGATATGCGTGTATAAAAAAAAGGGTGCAAGTGTTTTTATTACGGCGACGACCGCTCGCGAGACGAAACATCGACTTCAAACGCCTACGTATATTCGTACAATGTTTTATGACCGTCCGCCGCTCGAAATACACTTCTTTTTACTTTAGAACGATATTAAATTAGCTATATTTATTTATTTATTTATTTTTTTTAAATACTCTGCAGTTGAACCACGCCGAGCGGAGAGACGGAGCGAAACTTGTAAAGAATAAAAAAAAAAAAATCCCAACCCATATTGACGAAACGCCAAAAGCGTATACCTATATGTATTTTATAATAATATCATATGTTATTACGTAACACAGTCTTTTAAATGCGTCGGCTATAAATCTCGCTACGACTCGAACCATTGTGAACCGCATAATCACTCGAATTCGATAAAAAAAATAATAATAATAATAATAATGTGTGTGTGTGTGTGTGTGTGTGAACATAATATATTATACCGCATATGGGTTTTGATTATTTCGTTCGTTTTTTAAAAAAAAAAAAATTCCTAAATACAGTAGATACATCCCGCACGTCTGGTGAATGTGTGCGATTAATGATGACACATTGTATAATATAATAATATATGCGTGTCGTCGGTGCGTGCGTTCTTTGATTTTCGACTATACCGCGGTATCAAACGATAATATGGGTACCCTATGGGTATTTATATGCGCGCGGTCGTGCGGTGGTTCGTATGATAGTTTTACGAGCAAATAAAACACGCGGGCCTTCCGCGAGGGGACACGTCGTGTCATTTGCAGATAACCGACGTTTCTTTTTCTTCGCGTGTTATAATATACACACTGCACACACGACGCACGATCGTGTGTTATATTATATTATACATACTTAAATGATATGTAAGGTGGTGGCGGCGGTTCACCTCGGCACAAAAGCGGCGAAAAGAAACCCATTAAAAAAATACGAAAACACCCACCGGATCCCTGTGGGCGGTTTTGGTATTATACACTGCAGTGTAATACTCGGTGTTTGGTGTGTGTGTGTGTGTATAGGCGATTAGACCAAAAGAGTAGCGCGGTCATTCCATATTTCCTAAATTACATTGTCCGATTTCAATGTCAAAAACATGAGGCCCCCGGTCGGGTTAACGTCTTTTCGAGCGCCGCCCACACGCAGATTTTTATCAAGCCACTGCGCACTGCACATGATACCTTATTTCACTTTTTATTTTTATTTTCCATTGTTTACGCGCACGTCGTATTATTGTGCTTTATTGTGTCACACACCTGTTGTTTACGATAATGCGCGCTGCAGCATTGCAGTGACGTTAAGTAGTATCGCGGACCGTATCTTTATCGCTCGTATTTGCCGACAAGTTTCACAGAAGTCGTTTGTAATATGGTAGGCGTATGAGGTAGGTACACGCCGACACTGCATTAACGCAATCGTGGTTTAGTCTACAAAAGCAAACTTAATTATTTCGATTGATGACACATTAAGCGATTAAGTTTAAACTGTCGTCGCTGAACGATAAACGTGTACGATGAGTCGGTAAACACGGAGGAGGGTATTATTGATTAAATACAATTTGCTTATAAATAGGAGTGCACACGCGGCAACAATAACGTTTCGATATCTAACCCTCAAGTGGGTTGTCGTCGTTACGCGTGGTCCATATTACACTGTATCATAATATTTAATATCATCCGACGCCCGTCGGTGTGAGTATATCGTGAGTTTACCTACACCGTTTCACAGGGAGTGCCCCTAATATAGTCGGTATACAATACACAGACCATCTGATTTCCAGTGTCTCACAGCTCGCGGTTCTATTCGATTTGCGTGTCCCCCGCGTTTGGTGGACGAATACGATAATAATAATTATTATACCTTTACAACATACAGACTTTTCACGATAATGCGCATTATATGCCATTATGTCACGGGTATTGCGTACAATACGTGTATTATATTATCCATCAGTCGTGTAAGAAATTACTCTAATACCTACGTCATGATAATGGTATTGTAATACACGTGATGTAGACCATTAAATCTCCGCGGTTTCGATTCCTATAGATCGGCGGTCGGGGTGTATCAACGATGTATATTTTAGTATTACATAGACTCACCTGAAAACTCTGCTCGGTCGAGAACGTACACGAACTATTCCAGCTGGCTGAACTGTTCCGCGATGACACCTCTTGCACCACTCGCAGCCGAGCTACGTGATCGTTCATTTTGCTATTCGGTTTCGCCGATATCTGAAAACATTTCCAAAACGACGGAAATTATTAACACATCCATCGCGTGCGTGAACTAAAATTTTTACGATTTTTCAAACATGTAATATTCGTTTAACTATTTCAACGTGTATCAATACACACACACACACGAGTACACAACATATGTTTATACAAATACTATACGCGTACATGGTGCACGGATTACATGTATAATATTATGTGATTTTTTTCCATTACACTATGTAAACCTATAATATGTAAATGTGTGTGTATATATATATATAGGTATAAAGGGGTCAACATCTCACAATTATAGATAAATAAAATAATGAGGCGAGCAATAAAAATTTGGATTAGTCTACTAAAAAACCAGTTTCTTCGACAGATAACGCTATTAAAAAAAAAAAAAACACACACACATACACATGCATACCTATACATTCTACGTATATTTATTCCAATGGGGCTACATAATAGTATAATATATATATATATATATATATGATAAGTTCATTGCGTGTATATATATAGTATTGTTTTTGATGTACAAAACCACTCGGTGGACCTGGCTGCAGGTGAAGGGCGATGCATTTGACCAAATAAAATAAAAATAAACTATCTGTTCTGTTTAGTTATTATATTATATTATATACGCTACTCCCGTTTAATAGCCCAATCGACTGTGTCATATTTTTATTTGTGAATTATTTTTCATGTAAGTATATACAACTTTTGCGTGTTTTTTTTTTTTAAACCCGTTATTCGGCAAACTAGCGGTACAACAGGCAATAAACCCCAAAACGTAACATATTATAATAATAGAGCCTATATAAAAGGGGACAATCGTGTGTTTCCCAGTAATTTTCATCCGACGACAGTGAAATCATACACGCCAATAAACGCGATATTGTTTGGTTAGATGAAAATGTTTTTGTATAATTATACGTGTGACCGTGAGATTCACGTACAATAATATTATGCAAAAATTGTCACACGATATGATTTTTCAGTTTTTTTTTTTATAATTTTATAGACCAAGGCGATAATATAATTTGATATTTTTAACGCATGTTATATTTTTATCAACGTTGCCTGTCGCCATATAATTTGATCATCTCGTTTTGTTCACATAATATATTTATAATATACATACATGTATAAACGCGTGTATTACATTTCAGAAAACCACAAAATATAAGCCTAGGTAATATATATATACATAATAATAATTATGCTTTATTTCGATATCCATATATACTCGCCATTTGCTAAGTATATTACGAGTGCATCAGAAATATGTACAGATTTGAGTACATAAAATACATATTTATAATACTTTTTCATATTGACTTTACTGGGTTTATAACTTTAATTTTTGGTTTTTATTTTTTAATAATTTGCATGTTATATTAAGCATAATGTACTAGTTGTTTACAAAAGTTAAAAATGCATTATGTAATTATTGTATCTACTTTCAATATGTTACATTAGTTATTAGTATGAATCAAAAAACATATTTTATTATGTCTTAGTAGTTATAGTACATCATATTATAATTACCGATATTTTAGGTGTTATGCTAACGAAATTAAACCATTACACTTCCTTATAGCAACGACGTATAGTCGATTTGATCAATTTTTATTATATCTATATTAAACGTTCTAATTATATCATACGTACCATTTTCTATGAAATATATTAACAGCAGGTTTTAACTCAAATCTAAGAATTTCTGTTGGTTTTAATTGATTTCACTATACCACAGGATCACGAATTGTATTATAATATTATGGTAAAACTGTCCATTAATAGTCGTTTATGTATGTTTTTAATTGTTTCGTGCACCGTTCGTGTAGCATTTTATTTTTAATTTGTGGTAAACCGTAAACTAAAACATCGGGAGCCTTTCGTGCGGGAAATCATAAATAATTATCACGAGTTACGTACTACTCTCAAGACTGATATTATAACCTGGATGTGTTCAATATAGTATGAGTTTGTAGTTACGTGTTGTTATTAATTCATAAATTAAAATGTGGTAACGCAATCGGCGCATTATGAGTACTGCGCGCATGGAGATTAGACACGAATAGTTGTGAGTACCTGCCACGCACGGAGGCGACCGCGATGGCGGGTGTTAAATTAGAAAATGCGAGAGTACCTACTTAATGTATTATGTTAAGTTTACAGGTACTGTATACATATTATATTTAAGTATTTAACTGGGTGTTCAAATGATTGATTGATTATTTATTTATAGAACTACAAAACTATTTTTAAATTAAGGTTATTTTATTTGAAATGTGTACATAGTTTACATAATAATACAATACGTACACTAAGTAATTTTAATAAATGTATAGTAATTAACTAATTAGAGAAATTATTATCCATATTGATATTATTCAACAAATAAAATATGTATATATTATTATCGTAACAACAACACATTGATGATTTATCTGAATTAAATTATCTACGAGCATCTACACATTCATAGTATATTATGATGTTATTACTATTGTATTTAAGTTAAGAGGCCTTTGTACATTTTCTTTTTTTTTTTTCAGTATATTCATTAGCTGATTAGGTATTACTACTACTGACGTTATTTGTATAAATTCAACGAAATTTATAATAAAGTATAGCCTAGTAGAATAGTATAATAAGTTTGTAACACATTATTATTACTTAATATACTTAACGGGATGTAAAAAATAATTATTTGATCTATCTATGTTCTTAAATACAATTTCATTTATACTTTATCAATTTATCACCATCGATTTCAAAAGTATATTCTTGTCCAAGACAAAATATACAGAATACACTGCAGTGTTAGTGCGTTACACTTTTAAATAAATCGTATATAGTTTTTATTCTCATTATTGCTATGCTATTGCGCCATTGTCCATTAGTTAATTTGATTGTAATACTATGTTATCGACATGTATGATGTATCGTTTATTATTATTTATCATTCAATGATGTCCCTTTCTAATGTTCTCGATTCTCACAAGGTCCCTCTACCCTACTTCAATTCAGAATCTATTAACTATACGTCCAATATTTGAATACGAGATAAGCACTAGCTAGGTATATTTATCAATTCCACCCAATTGTTTTTACTACTTATTAATTTATCAGTTGCATTTTCATTGTAATTTAATTTAATCGAACAATTTTAAATTTTAAACTTTAACATACCAATATTGTTATTTGTTATAAAAATAATCAAATAGTAAAAACGAAATATGTGTTATAGAGTGCATAGATTATTACACACCAATTGGTCGTCAAAAACGTATTATGATGATGTCCAACAAAATACAATCGGTCGACATATATATATGTATAATATTTAGTTAACAAAATAAGTATATCAAGTATGTTATTATCATATTTTTAGAGCGTATAAAATAATATTATGTTCGAAAGTATGTATAGTAGGTATATCGCATATTATATTTGCACTATTTTCAAATGGATCGCGGTCATCCGTTAATATGATAAGTGATACTAAAAAGTCCGAGATCAATACAAATATCAAATTATCAATTTATTGTACTGTCACTATTCACTGCATCAAACGATATATGTTTTTAAGATATCATGTAAAAGAAAGCATTAGCCGCGTTCCGCGTACGGATATGAAAAATCCTATTGTAAATTTGCACTGGTTGTTTCGCATCGAAATAGTATAGACCGTTTCAAATTGTAATCAATATAATATGTCAACATATTATCGTATTGATAAGTTTCTAAAGCGAGGGAAACAAGTACAACTACATAAAATATTCAATATTTTAGATAATATACGACGTTGTTTCTTTCCCCTCTGAACGCGACTCGTTTACCTATGCCTCGCACACTTTCAACAAAATTCGTTAAACGTAATAATATAATGATATAGCTATCGTACACTATACATTTGATTACGTAATATCACAGATAGATGATGGTGTATAATATACGTATATACGTATGATGCGTTTGAACGCGTTGCACATGCGTTTGGTATAATATCGAAATCTCTTGGAGATGCGCGACCGCGATCAGCTTATACGTATTATACGAGTGGTTAACCGTTGGGCGGAGTTGCAAAGATTTTCAGCGTTTCTTTTTTTTTTTTTTTTCAAATTTTATTTTACACCATCATACGTTTAATATCACACTGTATACATATATCGTACAGGTATACCGCCGCGGTAATAATACGCGTATAAAGTACGCTCCTCTCGTTGCACTCGTCATCGTCTCGACGTCTATATATATATTATGATAATGTGTAACGTGCACACAGCGAGTACACGGGGTTCTACATATCACATTATATTATAATGCACGCACGACGAATTTGGCGGCACCGAATTATCGAGTTTAACAATCGGGTTTAAGCGCGGCGGGGTCGACGACTGTTTGAATTATGGGAGGTTTGAATCAAATTTCGAACGTCTTGTTACATCACCGGCGGTGTAGAGATCGCGTATAAAAACGGTCTATATATGTGTGTATATTATTATTATTGCGATGTGCCGTTTTCTTACTCGCAGACGATTGCGAAACGCACATATAGTTCGTATTCAATACACACGCACGCATATACTATATATTTATATACATTAATTAATTAATCGCAGAATATATATATATATATATAGTTTTATTACGCAATAACAACGCTGCACGTGGTCAAACTACCTATACTTATACATATGTAGTGGCACTCTGCACGGAGATTGACGTACGTCCGTCTTCGGCGCGCGTATTGGTCTCGTAATAATATTATTATTATATTATAATACGACGACCTGCAGAGGTGTCGACCGGCTGTATAATAATAATAATCATAATAATAATATGTAATATGATTTATCACGTTTTGACGTCTGCCGCTGTCCGTGGTGTGAATTTTTCGAACCGGGTCACTGTGTATAGGGCGATTATACTTTATCTTTTCAACGTTAATCTGCAGGCGCAATAACTGAAGAAATAAAAGGATTTTTTTCAACTATTTCGATCCTAAACGTCTATAATAAGAACAGACCATTTCGCGTTTTCTTACGAATTCCGGTATAATATCATGCCCATAAAATTCAAAACGTTTTTGAATTCCGTTTATATTCTCCGAGATATCGGCCGGTCCGCGATTAAATAATCAACCTGTACGATACATAATAATACATGCGAGGCCCATCGTTAAACTCACGCCCTGAGCAACGCGAGCGTTATACAACGGTCGCGGACGTTATGATTACAATAACAATTTAATATTTTAACCAGATCATCGGTGGACATGTGTGTGTGTGTGTGTGCGATATGTGTTATAACTGTTTATTTATTTTTTCTTCCGCCGACGCCTCCCGCGCGTAAACCTGCAAATCCGTAATATCCATATATAGTACAAATTAACCCGTCAATGACTAGACTCAAAAATATTTAAGTGTATACAATATCATAATTATGCGCGTTCGCACAACGGTTTCGACACCGTTTAGACGCGAATATGAGTACATGTATATATAATAGTCAGCCGTCGTATACGTACTACGCGGCCATGTGTACACGCTGTCAGAAACACAGCAACGTCCCAGATCGCAGTACTCTTATATATATGTATATAAAGCAGCGTATATAATAGATATACATATATATATATGTATGTATATACGTTGATACTGTACGAAATAGATTACAGTTTGTGTGTGTATGTGTGTAGATTCGATGAAGTGTTCCGATAATATACCTACACGCATGATAATCATTCGACGAAGACGTGCGACGACGGGTAGAGATTTAATACGATATTGCACGCGTTGAAAAAAAAGTTTCGACAGCGCGCGTTTAACCTGCCGACGTTTGTGTGTGTGTGTGTGTTTTTTGAAATAAATATAGTACCGTATATATGCGCGTAGACGTTTGATTATGGGTATTATTTAATCGGTTTATCGTGTATGCGTGCGCGCATACTTTGCTCTGCGAGATCGTAAGCGTTTTTTACGGGTTTTTGCAATATACCGCACGTATATTGTACGTATGTATATATATATATATATATATATATACATAGAACTCGCGTGGTAACACCGAATTCTAAGGCGACAACCGTAAATTATTATCAAATCGTTCGTCGTGGAACCGAGCCAAGTTTGTCGAAATTAGGTTGCTCTGCACTTGCTCTTGAAGTGTGGAATCTACAAAATGGGTTAGGTCTAAAAATTCACGTGTTACGACGAGGACCACGTCAAATACACACCTACTGCAGCAGCAGCAGTAATAAGCTTATCTATATATACTAGTTTTTTTGAACGTGCGCAGCATCCTATGTCGCTCGTACTAAAACACCGACGAACGTTAAAAATTCTGTAGGTCGAATACTCCGTTTCCGAGTGCAATGCATTGGCGGGCACAACTCGCGATAATATAATATGTTGCTGCGTGCGGTGCCGTCGTCCGTTTTCGTTTCCAATCGTGATTCTGCGGCGCTCAATCGAAACTATACATACCGTCGCGGTAGGTATTATATATATATATATATATATACGTCATATACGTCTTATGCACGATCTATGGGTACCGAAAAATATATTATAGTGCCTACCCGTAAACTAGACCATCCCTGAGCTATACGTTTTGTCTACGTATAGAAAACGACCGGAAAAAAAATATCAACTGAGACACTGAGTGGACAGGTACTTTCTATATAAAAAACGGTTTTGATATATTATTTTTTCGCTATTTTCGCTGTCGTACAACACCATTATTACTAATAACGCTCGCGCCGGAACGCGTTTTGCACGGGCAGGAAACAAACGCGCGCGCGTTGCGACACACACACATACACACACGCCGCCGCCGGTCAGTTTCACCTTTGCACCGCAACACTATACATATAACAATATAAACAGCCGCAGAGAAACCACTGACGGCGTAAAAGACATATTATATCGGCAGAGGAGAACGGGACGTACGTATATATATATATATATATAATAATAACACCGCACCACGTACGATATTATAATAGTATAATACACGATGTGTGTTCGTACACGCGCCGTACAATGGCCGTGCACGACGACGACGAGTATATATAAATATAATAACGATAATAATATCGCAACAGCGGCGGCGGCGGCAGAAATATCATAATAATATTATAAATGCTGCCATTATGAAACCTTTCGCGGCGGCATCGACGTCGGCCGCGCGTACGACTCCCACGCGCCCGACTCGAGTAGAGGTGGGTACTCACCTACTACGCTAAACGCGCCGAACGCGTTGCTGTACAATATAAAATAATAATATCGTTACGGCAAACGGTATAATATAGTACACGTATAATATTTTACGCAGAGATATATAGATATATAGTATATACATATATACGTGTATCGGACAATAGTCTTACGACAATATATTATTATATTAATATTGTTATTGGCTCGCACTAGGAACCGGAATACGATCGGAGCGTATACGAGAAAACGGTAGAGTCGTTTCCAATCGTTTTTCATTTCGTTAAAAAAAACTCTAATCTAAATTGAATCGAAAACGATCAATGGTACCTGTACACACCGCAATCGCCGCGCCAACTAAAGTCGTATTAGATTATAATGTTATTATGTACGTTATTATAACGTTATTAACAGCATAATAATAATATATTACATTGTTACGTTTAATATGTATTATACGTACTTTTAAGCACGGCCAGAAAGGATTTTCGATCTGTAGATCCGATATGTGTCAAACACATCACACGATTTAGTTTCGCCGTGGCGTGATAATCTTTTGATCGTGGGCGTATTTTGATGAGAGTTTTATATAGAAACTTATAAAATGCACTTTAAGTTAAAGAGCGTTGCGTTTCTTATCGTAATATATATATATATACACTCACTAATATTATTCCGAATCGTTTCGACATCAAATAAATGTTGTGGACAGAGACCGCGGGACACTATACACGCGCGTTTATATATATTATTATAGTAATTGTTGACCGCATATTAATAATATATTAAGGGCAAACTCGGGTCGAGTGTAAAATTATTTACAAAGAGTAAAAAGTAGACTTGACCATAATATAATGTACGTATTTTAAAATGCGAATAATAAATAAAAAAGTTACTTATGAATTTAACTTTATATGCCGCAATACAATTGTAATATTTCCATGATTCGGTCGAATAACATTTAACAAAGTTTAGTTTTAAAATATGAAAAGCATAAAACAGCAGTGCATACTAAAAACTATTTATAAAAAAAGTACACTAAATATTTTTACATTATTAGATGTATTTGAACAAATTCTGCTTTTCTTAAATTATTATATTTTCACGAACTTCCTGCAGATATGTACATTTTAATTTAGCTTAATATATACATTTATAATTTTAAAATTAAGTTTTAAATATGTGTAGGTCTTTCATAATAAATAGGTACTCTTTAATGTTAATATCAGTAACTAAAATGAAGTGATCTGTAATTTAATATATTTTTGGCTTCAATAAAATATAGAGAAAACCTATTATTTTGTAACCATGAAAATAATTCTATATAATAGCAACAAAATATATGATATTGAAAAAAAAATAGTTTGATTTAATTTTAGCTATTACATTTATAATAATCAAATTTACATAATTGCTTAAAAAGTGAATTCAATCATTGATTTGACCTAGTAGTTAAAAGTAGCGACATTAATTTAGCCCACGGGTTATTAACGATAATAAAAACAGCGTACTACTTGTTTTGGTGGTAGTGTTTAAAACGAGCAATTGCTGTGAACATTTTCCAAGGAAAGTACTAAAAAACATTGTAATAACGCAAATTGTACTACTTTGAACGTTTCTTTGTGCAAGTGTTTACAAAAAAATATTTTTATTATATTTTATTTTTATTCTATAACCTCACGAATAAGTTTCGATTTAAATGTAATGTTTTAATTTTACATAATCTGACAAGATACAGAAATAACATGATTGAGTCTCGAGCGTGGCATTAGAATATATAAATTTTTTAAATTTAAGCTAAATTTGATAAAAATCCAATATTTTTTCAA